>NC_084798.1:137546912-138906862 GCF_963169125.1 Humulus lupulus | reverse complement strand
GACGATGGTTCAATGCAGGCTATACGGTTGTTCGATAGTGGTTCAATGGGTGTTCAGTGGGTACTCGATTGGGGTTCGATGGGTGTTCGATGCATGCTCGATGGTCATTAGATGCATGCTCGATGTGGGTTCGATGCATGCTCGATGCATTGGGTTTCTTGTTGGTTTTGATGGTGGTTCGATGCATGCTCTAGGGTTGTTCGATAGGGGTTCGATGGGTGTTCGGTGGGTACTCGATAGGCGTTCGATAGTGGTTCGATGCATGTTCGAAAGGGGTTCGATGGTTGCATGTATGTTTATTGATGGATTTTTCACGCGACTTTGTTTAACTATATTATTTTTATCTTTATTTTTTGCAGATGCCAAAGTTTATTTTACCTTTGACAGATCACTTTCCTGGACGAGTCACATATAGGGGCAATGGTTACTTTAAAACAACCAAGGACAAGTTTGAGGAGCTCGGGTTGATAGAAAGGGTGAAGGAATCCCCATTCAAACAATTTTTCATGGCTGAGAAGTTAGACTTCTCTGCATCTCTCATACATCAATTAATGTTGCGCAAGATCCAGTGCATCAAAGAGGATGAGTTGCATTTACATTTGGGATCTAGACCCTGCAGATTTGGTAGAGGCAAGTTTTCTTTGGTTACGGGGTTGAACTTCAATTCCGGGCCATCTAAGACTGATTTGAAGAAACACTTGACTAGTGACCGCTTAATCAAGGAGTACTTTAATGATGAAGAAACAGTGAAGATAATGCATTTGGAGGCTGCTTTAAAAAACTGCACTGTAGTTGAAGATGCCTACAATTTGGGCTTATGTTTCTTTGTTGAGGGGGTTTTACTTGCACGAGAAGGCAAGTTAAATGTCTAGATAGATTCGCTGAAGATGGTGGAGGACACTGAGTACTTCTTTACTTACCCATGGGGGAAGGTGTCTTTTAACAAGCTTATGGATTCATGTAAGAAAGACATGCATCATCAGAAGAGGAACTATGAGAAGAAGAAGGAAGTTAAGGGGAAACAGAAAGAAGCAAAATACAGTTTGTATGGTTATGTCCCTGCATTGCAGTATTGGGCATACAAAGCCATCCAGCAGATTGCATGTGAGTATGGTATTAACCATGGAAACCAGTTTCCGAGGATGCTCAGTTGGTCGAGCAATAAGGAGCGTCCTATTTCGAAGGCCGACCTTGCACCGATGTTCAAGAAGACGAGTGTATGTTCTGTTATATTATGTCAAAATAGAGTATTCTTTGGTGGTTTCAAACTAACTTAATGCTTTGTATTTGATGCAGTTGATTGTGTTGTCCATGTTGAAGCTCCGGCCTTCGGAGATAGATTATTATAGCGCTCTGACGGAGGGTGATGCTCCCTTGTATCCCGGGTTGGGCCAAGAAGAAGAGGTAGAAACTCCCACTGATTTTGAGAAGGTGGCGGAGATAGCTGCTGAGGTTGCGAAGGCAGCAAATATTTTTGTTGATGGCCCTAATGATGAGGATACCCTAGTCCCCATCGGCCCCACACCCTCGGCCCGAGCCCCATCGGTACACCCCAGTCCTGATCAACCTGATTTACGGGAGGTGTTGGAGAGGTTGGAACGAGTCGAGAGTCGTCAGGATACCATCCTAGAGAACCAGGCGGTCATCATGGATGCTGTCAATAAGATCTTGACATTCGTACAAGATCTTCCAAATGATTCTGATTTTGATTCCGACTCACTTGACCTCCCAGATGATTTTGTCTCACATGACATAGGCACTCCTCCCCCGATAGTACTCACAACAAATCCTGAGACCCCAGGTGTTGCTATTATAGAACCTGGGGATGTTGCTGGTGTAGAGCTTCAATTGGCCAAGAGGAAAAGACGCAAACCTAAGAAATTTGAAGACTACACCGACCCAACCAGAAAGAAAGCTCGTTTGGATGCGATTGATGATGTGCCATTAGTCCTCGACCCTCTAAAGAAGCCACTTGCTACACAGTACAAGACGGTCGGCAAGTGGTTGCTTGGAGATATTCCGAACAAGACGAAGAGGGATGTCCAAATTGGTGTGTATTGGCCGAGTTGGTTTCTGACGATGAAGACACCACAGTTTTGGATCGATGATGGGGTAAGTAATTTTATTAAATTTATTAATATTTGTTATTTGGTATAAATAGTGGGTTCAATAGGGATTTCGATAGGTTGATTAATTGCTTTCCTATCATTTTTGCAGCATATTGATGCGGCCAAGCATATGCTACGTAGGCTTCGACAGTTCTATCCCGGGGCGTATCGGCAAGATGCTGTTGTGATGAATATTATGTTCTCACAAGTGGTACCGGCCCGTTATGATGCATATCAGAATGCCAAGGAAGCGGATAAGAAAAGGTTTTTGTGGGATTCAGATGTGATATCAATGATTACGGGAATTGACAATCAATTTCTGGCATCGTGGAAGGGAGTAGACACTGTATATTGGTGCCAAAACTACCTACAAATGCATTGGTTTGCAGTTGAAGCCTCCATTTCTACTTGGACTCTGAATGTTTATGATTCGGATGTTACCGTGATAAGTGATAAACAACTGTAATCGTTTATGAAGTCATGGTCTACTTTTTTCCCATCGTTGTTATTGCAGTCACAACTTTTCAAGGACGACCCTCGGTTGACGATTCCACCTGGAGCTAAAAGATGCAAAGAGTTCAATGTGCACCGCATGCCAGTTGATTCAGTACCGCAAACCAAAGTCAGGTAAACAAAAGTCTATTTTTTATTCAAGTTTTTTAAATTAAATTCTATGTTGATTTTATTACTAATGCAATTTATGTTTTGGTTACAGTGGAGATTGTGGTGTGTACACCATCAAGCACATCGAACACTTATTGGGTAGGCTACCACTTGACACGATTTGCGATGACAACATGGAGTTGTTCAGAAACAAATGGACAGTTGACTTATGGTATCAGAATGTTAGACATTGAACATTCTCTTGTTATATTTATTTGCTTAAAATGTAGATTTTTAAGAAATTTTTTTGAATCGAGCATCTTTTTATTAACTACAATTAACGACCAAAATTCATTAACGACAATAAAAAAAGAAAACGACAAATAACCTTCAACTTCAAGTTTAAATAAAATACAACAAAAAATAAACTCAAAGTCGAGCTTTGCATGAGGATTTGTTGTGGCCATGACCACCACATCTACTGCACTTACGCATTGTAACTGGTTTTTCTCTGCCAGATGGCCAACGATTTGTCCTTGGTCTTCCTAGCTTTGGCTTTTTTGGCCGACCAACTTGTTGTTTCTCTATGGGTACACCAACTACCATATTCTTAATGTCATCTGGAAGTATCCAGTCATCCTCGTTCCCAGTTGGGTAAATGGTTTCTTTGTACGAATTCCTCCATGACTCAATGGTGTAAAACGGTGAACACAAAGAGTAAAGGTTCACTCCACGCTCTATAGCTGCTGCAGCTGCATGGGGACAAGGTGTGCCTATGAGCTGGAATACCCCACATGAGCATGATTTCGTCATCAAATTCACCTCAGCATCGCTGTCTGCACCAGTTACATGAAACTCGAATTTACCAAGGGCATAGACATTCATGAACCTTCCTTTGTTAGCATTGCTCGATACATCTGCCTCCATCAGGGTGGATAATTTGGTGGTAGTCTTCTCTGTCACACTACGTCGTTCAAAAAACCAAGACTGTAGTGTGAATCGAATGAATTCTAAAAAAATTGTAACTGGAAAGGTTCTTGCATCCTTGGTCTTGTTGTTGAAGCTTTCAGCGTAGTTGCTTGTCATTATATTGTATCGTTTTCCAGGAAAGAAAGGACGAGACCACTTATCGAAACCAATTCCCTCCAAATAGGCAGCTATAGGAGGATCCATTCGCTTAATATTTTCAAAATGCTTTAGAAATTCGGTCTTCTTCCATGCATAGGCTGCTGCCCACATCTCACTGTGACAGTGATCAGTCTTGAACTTGGCTTTCACATTCATACTGATGTGATGGTAGCATGCGCCGTGGTAGGCATCAGGAAAGACAGCCTCTAGAGCAAGAATAATACTCGCATGCCTATCTGACACGAAAGCCAAGCATCAACGTCCCCAATGGCTTCCTTCAACTTCGTCATGAAATATTTCCACGAGTTATGGTTCTCACTATCCACCAACCCGAACGCAATTGGATATAAATGACTATTCGCATCCAAAGCAATGACACATAGCATGTGGCCACCGTACTTATTCTTCAAGAACGTGCCATCCACACATATCACAGGACGACAAAATCTGAATCCTCTCCTACAAACTCCAAGGGCAAAGAAGCAATATAGGAAACGACCATCTTCAGTGACAAAATCAGTAATTGTACCTGGATTCTTTTACTGCAACATGTGTAAGTAGGATGGCAACTTGCAATACGAATCCTCATATGTCCCCCTAACATATGTAAGTGCCTTCTCTCTACATCTCCATGCCTTTTCATAACTCATATCAATACCAAAATTTTTCTTCATATCCTCCTTTATGTTGTTTTCCATGTAACTGGTCCCATCAACTGCGTATTTGTTCTTTATGAGGTGTCCAACAACCCACGGTGCAGCTTGACGATGACCTTTTTGTCGCACTTTTAGTGAGCATGTGTGTACGCTCTTGTATACCGTGATCTCAAACATGGGGGACATTGGTTGTTTTTTCCCTCTCAGTCTCCAACAACAGTCAGGATCTTTGCATGTGATATACCACACGTCAGTACCATTGGGGCACTCCATCTTGTGTGATCTTCTCTTGATACAATTGTCTCCCTCCACCCAATGTTATCTTCTGTCCTAGCAGGTTGATTACTGCTTCGAGCAGGTGCTCGGCGTCCTTGAGTTGGGAGGTGTGCCTGTGCAAGAGGCAGTCCTGACTCTTCTTCTACTTGTTGGGCTTGGGAAATGTCTAACTCCTCATTTGAAACATCTGCACTATAATACGAGTCATCCTCAGAACCATCATCATTATCTTCAAAGCAATTACCAACTGGATCATCATTCACATAGGGATCGTACTCATATGCCTCAAGCACACCTGTGGGACCTCCTTGTGGTATATCAAGCTGAATAGTAGCCATCAGATCAGTAACTGGAACAAAAGTGCCCACCTTGCTAAGATGCTTGTAACTGCTACCTGCAGGAGATGGATCGATACAGGTCGTGTCTTTTATGTTCACACTAGGAGAAGGATCTGATATGACATTCTTCTTAACTGGAGTCACACATAAGACTACCCGTTCATTCAAGCTTATTCCTAAGAATACACGAACTTGACGATCATTCTTCAATTGAACCGGTGCAAATGGTTGCTCGCCGCATACGTATGGCACCTCGAGTTTCAATTCATACACCTCTCTATCCACCTGAAATGTCTCGTGCAGTATGTCAAGTAGTTGCAAGTAAGTGACATCATTCTCTACTGGTATCACTTCACCTTCAGCATCCTTAAAATACCATTTCCTACCATGCATTTCCCAAACACCGTTGTAAGAAACAAATACGTAAACAGTAGAACCTGAAATAAAAAAACACAAATACCGTTAGCTGAAAAACAGATGGTAGGAAATGGTATTTTAACGATGCTGAAAAACATGACCATCGAGCCTGCATCGAGCATGCACGAAATAGTGAGAATGCACATTACCATCGAGCTTGCATCGAGTAGCTATCGAGTAACCATTGAGCACAACATGCAACGTAAAAAATGATGTGCCATCGAGCTTGCATCGAGCAGGCATCGAACATCCATCGAGCATGAATGAAATAGTGATAATGCACATTACCATCGAGAACCCATCGAGTAGGTATCGAGTACCCATCGAGTACAACATACAACGTAAAAAATGATGTGCCATCGAGCTTGCATCGAGCAGGCATCGAGCATGCATGAAATAGTGAGAATGCACATTACCATCGAGTACCCATCGAGTACAACATGCAACGTAAAAAATGGTGTGCCATCGAGCTTGCATCGAGCAGGCATCGAGCATCTATCGAGCATGCATGAAATAGTGAGAATGCACGTTACCATCGAGTAGGTATCGAGTACCCATCGAGCAGAACATGCAACGCTAAAATTGTTGTGTCATCGAGCCTGCATCGAGCACCCATCGAGCACAACACAAACCCAGAAAATTCCCAGAAAACGCAGATCGACAAAAAACCAGAAAAAAAACCCAAAAAAATGTACAAATATTGCCCAGATCTATTCGAAATGCTCAAAAAGTTTAAAGGAAACATCACTAATCCAAGTAGTTAAGAAAAAATTGCTTACCCATTAAATTCTTCTCCAAGATTTCTCAACCCTTACTTTGGTCTTGATCCCCCTCTACAAATGGCTTTCTTAGTGGGGATCCCAAGCTCGATGGGGTTCTACCGTGGTGCTCTTAGTGGTGGTGTGAGGTGAGGTGAGGTGAGTGAGAGTGAGAAAGAAACAAGAAGAAGGAAGAGAGGAGGAGGGAAGAGAGGAGATAGTTGTTTTTAGGGGTATTTTGGGTACTAGCAAAACTTTTGGTATTATTTTGTAATGTTAAAAATGCATAGCATTATTTTGTATTACACCATACTATTAAGCATAAAAAGTCAAATTTCCCTTTCAGAAACTATTGAGAAAATCACAATTGATATTTTGCTTAACTAACTCTACATTGGTTTAGACGATTAAAATATGTTAAACAATATGTAAAACAAAAATTAGTTTTCAAGTCTTAAAAATGACTTCATAAAGTATTTTCAATGTAAATAACATTACTTTTATTATATATCAATTTAATTAGCATGAGTAAGAAAAAGTAGTACTTTTGTAACAAGAAACTGTTATTTTTGTAAATCAAAATTAAGATATTTCAGTAGATTGACATACATGTGCATTTTTCACTACTTTGTTTAAAAATATGATTATTGGTTTCACTGTAGTGCTTGGTGATCAACTATATGCGGACTTGCATCTTGTGAGCTGCACTTGGGGGCGACGAGGTCCTTCTTATTTTCAAATTTGGGATAGTAACATAACTAATTTGGGAAATAAATAACCAAATTAGATATCCAGTTTATAAGTTAGTAACTTATTTGTGTGGGATCTAGTCAGTAATGTTATTTAACCTTACATAAAATCCTTTTTATGATTGGTAATACAGTTAAACTGAGTTTTTTTTTCTTTTCAAAAGTTTAAAAAGTTGATTTGATAAACTATTCTCCAAATTTTTAAATCCTATAATTTTATTATTAGATATCAATTTAATTAACACAACTACGAAAACAAAAAAGATTTTCGTAACCACAAAGCAATATTTTTATAAATCAAAGTTAAGATATTTTAGATGATTGGTGTATAAAGAAAGGTTAATGGATATGCATTTTTTATTGCCTTCTCTATTTAAATATATAATCATTAGCTGCTTTATACATTAGAAAATGTGAAGCAGAAAGTCTAAACGTTCACAAATAGCTATTTCTTATTCTAGTTAATTTTTAAATTAGAAATCAAATTTTGAACTTACTAGCTTAGCTAATTTGGAAACTAAGTAACTATATGAATTAGACATCTAATCCTCAAGTTAATAGCTTATTTATGTGCAATTATTTGATTGTTGGGAAAATCTTCAAATGAATTTGGCTTTTCAAAGTAAAATCTTGACTCTGGTGGTGGTGCTCTGGTAGTTTGATGTTGACGAATTCGAGGGGACAGTGGTGTCTTTTCTTTTGATTGCACCTATAATATCCCTTTTCAATAATGTACCATGAGAGTGCCTCCAATATTGTCCAACCCATGTTCTATAATTAGTAACTTTGCAGATGGACTAACTCGTTTAACAAATGTTTTCTGTGCTCCAGTTTCTTTCCTAACATCATGATGGGTCGACTTTTCTTCTTTTACAGATGAACAACTATTTATAGAATTTTTTAGTTTCCAAATCAGCTAGATCCTCAACCTGACCAAAGAACCAAAAGTAGTTTTTATGTGACTTGCATTATACAATTCTAATAAATGACTCAAACAATATGAGTAGAACCAATATCAGAGAAAACAAGTTTGTTATTCAGTAATCAAGAACTCAAGTTCGGCTCAAATACAATACAAAGTAATATATACAGAAGAAGCTGTAGTTAGTTAGGACACTAACTAACTAACCATTTGGGCTAATTAAACAACTTAGGCTAACAGAAAATATAACTAAATCTAATAGCCCCCCTCAAGATGGAGTGTACAAGTTAAAAACGCCCATCTTGGATACAATTGTAGAAAAAGGGGTAGGAAATAAAGCTTTAGTGAATATGGATGAGTTTTAAGGACCCTTGTTGAACCTTCTCTCGAATGAAGTGGCAGTCTATTTCGACATGTTTGGTGCGTTCATGATAGACAGGATTCTCACTAATGTGTATTGCCGCTGTGTTGTCGCAATAAAGGTAGGCTGGATGATTGTGAGATATGCCAAAATCCTTTAAGAGAGCAAGGACCCAAGTTACTTCAGAGGTTGCATTTGCCATGGCTCGGTATTCAGCCTCTGTTGAAGAGCGGGAAACTATTTGCTGTTTTTTTGATTTCCATGAGACAAGAGAAGAGCCTAGGAAGATACAATAACCAGAAATGGAGCGTCTAGTGTCTTGGAAACTTCCCCAATCAGCATCTGCAAAAAGGGAAACTTGAACATTGGTTGTAGATAGACTTGTTTCAGCATATGCTGAAAGATTAGGAGACGTATCTGATGGGAAAAAAAGACCCTGACCCGGAGTACTTTTAAGATATTGTAGAATACGCTGTGTAGCTTGTAGGTGAGGTACTCGAGGACAAGTCAAGAATTGGCTTAAATGATTAACAACATATGATATATCTGGTCTTGTTATTGTAAGGTAAATGAGTTTCCGAATTAAGCTTCTGTAAATAGTAGGATCTTGTATTGTATCTCCTTTATCTTTGCTAAGTTTTAGATTTGGTTCCATGGGAGTTGAAGCTGGTTTTGCTCCTAGGTACCCTGTTTCTTTTAGCAGCTGAAGTGTAAAGGGTCGTTGGGAAACTGAAATTCCTTTCTTGGTTCTGCCGATTTCAAGGCCTAGAAAAAAACGAAGTGAACCAATGTCTTTGAGCTTTAATTTAGAGTTTAAGGCTTGTTTGAATAGAGTAATGGCAGAGTTATTGTTGCTAGCAACAATGATATCATCTACATATACGAGTTTAGCCAAAAAAAATAAAGTTTGTTCTTTTTATGAAAAGAGAATGGTCTGATGCGGATTGATGAAAACCATCATTAATAAGTGTGGAACGTAACTTGTCATACCATTGTCTAGAGGCTTGTTTGAGGCCATAGATGATTTTGGTTAGTTTACAAACTGAGTTGGGTGGAGCTTTGTAACTAGGGGGAAGTTTCATGTATACTTCCTCATGTAAGTCCCCATGTAGAAAAGCATTATTAATGTCTAATTGGTGAATGTTCCAATTGTTCATAGCAGCAAGGGCAAGTAGAATTTTTAAAGTATTGAACTTTGCTACTGGTGCAAAAGTTTGGATGTAATCGACACCTTGCTTTTGATTGTAGCCTTTGGCTACTAAGCGTGCTTTATAGCGTTCTACTTCACCATTGTTTTTGTACTTTATTCTGTAAACCCATTTGCACCCGATGACCTTATGACCAGGTGGGAGAATGGTGACAATCCAAGTTTTGTTCCTTTCTAAAGCATCAATTTCAGTGTCCATGGATTTTTGCCAATGGGAAATTTTGGAAGCTTCAGGTATGGGTTTCTGGTTCAATTTCCGAGTATGCAGCAAGTATGGCAGCTCTGAAGGAAGATGTTAATTTGTCATATGAAAGGTAATTTGATATGGGGTGTTGGGTGGAAGAAGTGTGACATATGTAGTCATTTAAGTGGGATGGTTTCGTGGAGGTGCGCCCAGATTTAGTGTATAAATTTGAGGGGCTGGCAGCTGGTTCATAGACTAAGTTTTCAGCTGGTTTGTGAACTGAGTTTTCAGCTGGTTTGTGAACTGAGTTTTCAGCTGGTTTATAAAGTGATATTACAGCTGGTTGGGAAATTGATGGTACAGCTGGTTTGTGAACTGAGTTTTCAGCTGGTTTGGAAACTAAAGTTGCTGCTTTTATGTTAACTGAAGGTGCAGTTGGTTTCAAAATGGATATGTCAGCTGGTTTATGAATTGAGGTTTCAGCTGGTTTGGAAATTGATTTTTTTGCTTGTTTGTGAACTGAAGTTGCAGTTGGTTTCAAAATGGATATTGCAGCTGGTATGGAAATTGCTATTGCATCTGGTTTGACAGCTGGTAAGTTTATATTAATGGGAAGGATGGAAGAGTTGAAACAGAGATCAATTTCTTCCTGAGATGATTGAGACATAAAAGGGAAAATGGTCTCATGAAAAATTACATCTCTTGAATGATAAATTTGATTAGTTTGAAGGTCAAGTAGAGTGTAGGCCTTCATGCCAGGAGGATATCCAATAAAAATAGAGGCTTGACTTCTTGGTGAAAATTTATGTCTATGAGAATTTAGAGTGGAGCCATAAGCTAAGCACCCAAAACATCTTAAATGATCATAGACAGGAGGTTTTTTATAAAGTGTTTCGTATGAAGTTAAGCCTTTTAATAGGGCTGATGGAATCCGATTAATTAAATATGTACTGGTCTGAATGATATATGACCAATAAGCTAGGGGTATATGAGATTGGAAACAAAGAGCCTTGGCAACATTTAGAATGTGCTGGTGTTTCCTTTCTACCACTGAATTCTGTTGTGGTCTTTCCACACAAGAGTGGTAATGAATGATGCCTTTTGAGGCAAAAAAAGATTGCATTATCAACTCCTTAGCATTGTCTGAACGGACAGCTTTGATTGGAGTTGAAAATTGAGTGCAAATCATGTTGAAAAAGGAAGGTAGGACAATTTGTGCTTCAGATTTTGTTTTGAGCATATATGTCCAAGTAAACCTTGATTTGTCATCAACTATTGTAAGGAAATATTTATATCCTTCTATGCTAATTATGTGAAAAGGTCCCCATATGTCTATATGGATCAAATCAAAAATAGCTTCAGTAAAATTATTGTTAGAAACAAAAGGTAATTTCTTTTGTTTTGATAAGTGACAGACAGAACAATGGTGATTATGTTGAAAAGAAGAGTCAATCTTTTTTATTGAATGTATTAGAAATGTACATAGATGGGTGACCAAAGCGTTTATGCCACTGGTCTACATTTTTATGATGAAAATGAAAATGAGATTGACTAGAATTAACAAGGGGAGAGATCTCTTGATGCAAAACATAAAGTTTCCCTTGTTTTTCAGCTGTCCCAATCACCACATTCTTCGAAGGATCCTAAATGAGACATGTTGCAGATTGAAACAAGATCAAGTTAGAGGTGTTATTGAGATATTCATTGATAGAAAATAAGTTGATCTTGAAATCGGGGACATAAAGTACATTCTGTAAAATGATGGATGAATTGATTTTGACAGAACCAATTTTATGAACTGGTATTTTGGTGCCATTAGGTAAAATAACTTGCTTTGGAAAAGAAATGTTAGAAAAAAAAGAAAAACAAGGTTCACTGTAACAGATGTGGTGTGTGGCACCACTGTCAATTATCCATGAAAGAGAAAAGAGTTTATTACCAGCCATGTTTGAAGCAGCAGGTGGAACAACAGGTTCAGTCTTAGGGGCTGCTTGAGTTAGTTGTTGGCTGAGTAGAGAAATGAGATGTTGGCACTGAGTAGAGAGGTCAGTACGGACTGTAGTGCCTGGAGTGTCATCAGGAAAGGTGCTAGTGGAAGCTTGATTAGTAGCAGCTTTGCCTTTGTCTTGTTTCTTCTTGTCTCCATAATCAGGAGGAAAGCCGTGAATGAAGAAGCATTTGTCCACCAAATGACCTGGTTTGCCACAGTTGGAACAAGAGGGTCGAGGCTTCTTTGCACAGGATGAATTGTGCGAAGAAGGAGGACGAATGGAAGAGGCCAGTGAAGAGAAATTAGAAGAACCAAGAGTTCTTTGGCGCTCTTCTTGAACAATCATGGCAAACACTCTAGATAGGGTTGGAATGGGTTCATTGAGAAGAATCTGAGCTCGTACAGATGAATAGGATTCATTCAGACCTGTCAAGAACTGGAGGACCTGGTTTTGATTGTAGTAATCAAGAAGTGCTTTCATTGCACCACAGGTGCAAGTAGTATTGGGTTGGAACTCTTTGAGTTAATCCCATAAAGATTTTAGTCTGGTGAAATAGGAGGTGACAGATTGATCACCTTGTTGCAGACTTGTAAGTTGATTTTGTAATTGAAAAATTCTGGGTCCATTACCCTCATTGAATCTTTCAGCAAGATCATGCCACATATCAGAGGCAAAATCAAAGAACATTATGCTCTGAGATATTTCAGTGGAAACAGAATGTAATAACCAAGACATCACCATGTTATTGCAACGAATCCAAGAATTGAGAAGAGGATTACCAGGATCTGGGCGAGGTATTGAACCATCGATAAAACCAGATTTGTTTTTCGCAGCTAGGGCCATTGTGATTGTTCGCTTCCATGATTGATAGTTTGCTCCAGTTAGAATAGAAGAGACCAAAATCAACCCAGGGTGATCTCCGGCGCTGAGGAAGAAGGGACTGGATAAGTCTTCATGTGCGGGTCGATCAACTGAGGATGATGAACATCGAAGATGAACCGGTGGTGGAATGAAAGCACCAGGAGGAAGATCGCCAGGAGAGCCTATTGGAGTGGGAATTTCAGAGCCAATATTTGGGCGATTGGGCGGTCTTGTAGTTTGAGATCTCCGTGGAGCCGTCGATGAAGGATGGGAATTTGCAGCAGGAGGATTGTCGGAGATCAGCTCAGATTGGGAGTTCTCAGTGGGATGGATGCCATCTTGTGAACGAGTTGTTGGTCTGGCCATGGAAGCAATGCTGGAATGAGTAGAACCAATATCAAAGAAAACAAGTTTGTTATTCAGTAATCAAGAACTCAAGTTCGGCTCAAATACAATACAGAGTAATATATACAGAAGAAGTTGTAGTTAGTTAGGACACTAACTAACTAACCATTTGGGCTAATTAAACAACTTAGGCTAACAGAAAATATAACTAAATCTAATAGACAAGGAGAGTAAGGGCTAATAGATTGGCCAGTTTACAAGTTAGTACGATAATCAGCTGTAAGTTGAACTAAATGGACAATAAATGTTCTAATAAGATAAATAAATAGACGATAAGTGTATTGCCTAACTGTAATTTTATGATCTTTTTAGCTTTACAATATTCTTCAATAAAAAGTAATCTTGTCAAACAATTATACAATTGTTATACACTTACTGTTATTGCATATGGTTGTCCCACAGACACATCTTTTTAACCTTCAAGCACAAGTATTTTAGCCAAGTATCTATAACAAACATTTCACCCAAATTTTTTTTTAAAAGATAATCCTCTCAAAAGTGGACAATTAAAAAATTTATGGATCACATAAATTATTATAATTAGACTCCTATATTTATGAGTTAAAAAGAGAATGTTGCAATACCATATAAACCAAGAGGTTGAGAAAGAATGTGAATAAAGATATGCATGTTTAAAAAGTCTCATTTTTTGTATATGTATTTTTTGTTATGGGTCTTCGGGCCTTTGGAGTTCAAACTTGATATCACTAGCAATTAATAGCCCTTTGTACCTAAACTATAATGTAATATATGACTTCTTTTACTTACATGTATATTTCTTTCAACTTAGTCAATTGATTTTCATGATTTTTACATGTAATTTGGCACTGTGGCTTCGCGACGCTCTCAGGCTCCCGTAGTGTAGGCTAATATCATTGTAGCTTGACTATGTTTAGGTATTAGGCAACTTTATGCTTACCTCTTTTAAGTACTTGAGCGACCATTAACATTACGACTTTTGTCACATCTAATTTTACCAAGTTTCTTTGCGTATGTGGTTACAGGCTCCAAACCTAGGCTCGCACCTTTGTGCATATTTTGAGTTTTCGCGTACTTATCTGTCTGACACTAAGGCCCTGGGATGCGCTTAGGTCTTGTAGTACCCTTACTCAATTTTTCTTAGCTTAAGTTCATTCTTTTCTCAACTGTAAGGGACCCCTTTCAAGTTCCTCTTATTTGAGTTGACCTAAGTATTCAAAGCTATGATTAGAACCGTAGTCACGGGCATACGGTGGTCGGACACTATGTTTAAGATCTAGCAAACCTATTATCGACACTAAGGTTTTCAAAACGTTCTAAGGTACCTCTTTCAGGTTCCTTTTATTTAACTTTTGCTTAGTTCTTGCCTGCTAGAACTGTTGATTCTGAGTGGTTCGAGCCCTACTCATATGTCCCCCAAGTGATTAGAGATTAATTTGTAATCACTTGTCTTGGGTGTTCGTGCGAGTCACATGCGGTGCCATTATTGATGAATAATTTAAGCAATATCTTCCTGAAATACCTCATATCGTGTTTTAGGACCACACAATTTTCATTAAGTTTTACTCATTTTTCATTACATAAAAAAAAAAAAAAAAAGTAAAATGCGAGAAGTAAAAAAGTACAAATGTTTTGCTCAAATTTTCATTGGTAATACCGGCGAAGGTGCCCGACATTCCAGGCATATGGAACCATTTCTCTATTTAGCCTAGCCAATTTGTACGTTCCTAGCCTGATGACTTCTTCCACTTGGTAAGGTCCTTCCCAGTTGGGGCCCAACACTCCCACTCCTAGATCTTTGTCTAATGATGAGATCCCTATTGAGAACTACCGATCTTTTACTCTGGAATTAAAGTATCGAACGACCTTCTGCTAGTATGAAGTGACTTGAAGGTGCGACAACTCGCGGTATTCTTCGACCAGATCAATTGACTCCCAAAGTAGTTCATGGTTAGTCGTCGGGTCATAGGTAGCGCATCGATGAGTAGGAATGGCTGCCTCCACTAGGAGCATGGATTCGCATCCATATGCCATGGAGAGAGGTGTGTGACCATTTTATGTTCGAGCAGTATTTCGATAGGCCGAAAGCACTTGGGATAGTTCTTTGCTTACTCTAACCTCTTTTTTAGAGCTGTTTTGAGTGTTTTGTTCACAACTTCCACTTGACCATTCTCCAGGGGATGTGCTACTGCTGAGAAGCTTTCATGAATTCCATGTTTCTCGCAGAAATCTATGAAAAGGTTGTTGTCAAACTGTAAACCGTTGTGGGAAACCAATTTTCTCGGGGGGCCATACCAAAAGATGATTTTCTTGATCACAAAATCCATAATTTTCTTTGACATAATCGTTGCTAGTGGTTCAGCCTCCACCCATTTGGTAAAGTAATCAACAACCACCATGGCATATTAGACACCTCCTTTTCCCATGGGCAATGATCCAATCAAGTCAATTCCCCAAACTATGAATTGCCACAAACTAGTCATCTGAGTTAGTTCGTTGGGGGGAGCTTGGGGTACGTTGGCATATCGTTTACACTTGTCACACCTTTCAACGTATTCAAGGGAGTCATTGTTCATAGTTGGCCAAAAATAACATTACCTTAGGGTTTTCTTGGAAAAGATCTGCCCTCTGCCCCCCAGCATGATCACCACAAAAACTTGCAGAATGGTTAGGGTTTCCTCAATTGTTACACACCTTATAAGAGGCATAGAATGCAAACTCTTGTTGTAACATGCCAAATTACCTAATAAGGCTTAGGGCCTTGATTAGGGGGCTATGATGGAAAATTATGAAAATTACACGTTTATGTGTTATATATGCGTGTAATTATGTGATAATGTGAGTTATATTATTATATGACTTGATATGCATGTTTAGGTGTATCAATTAAGCATGTGGGCATGTTTCTTATTAGAAGATAATATTTTGTAATTTGGCCCGTTATGGGTATATTTGGCATATATGTGTGGACCACATTATTATGTGAATATATTTGGGTTACTCGACATGAGGCGATCCTGGGGAGCAAGTTAGAAAGAAAGTCATAACGGGAGCAATATTTGACTCGGTGAGAGTCAAGGGGTATTTTGGTTATTTAGCACATTACTGGGATATTGGATAATAGGAATGAATATTTGATGATATATTAGGAGTTAGTGAGATCAAGAGGAAATTATGAGAATTTGGACTATTTTACCCTCGGGGAATTTTTGGGATACCGAGCATTGGGATTTACTAGAGATTACTTAAGCTCGAAGTAACCTGTGAGAAAGAAAAATACGTTCAAAACACTGTTTCTCTCTCTCCCGTTATCCTTTTTTATCGTTCATCAAATTTTCGAAGAAAACTCGAGATTTAGGACTCAGATTCAAGCAAGGATCGAGTCATAGCGATTCTAGGAAAGATTAAAAGCTTATGAGCCAGAGGATTTAGCGAGAAACGACATAATCAGAGGTAATTTAAGCTTTGAATTTTCGATTTTCCATTTCCTAAAATTTCTTAAGTTTTGACTTTGGATTTTACGTTTTGAGGAGTTTTTGAATGATTTGAAACTTGGGTTTTGAGGATTTTGTGCCATTGAGATGAATGAGAACTTTGTTTTTAAGATTTGGGTATGTTTGGATAGGTTTTTGGATGGATTTAAAGTGGGAAAAATGAAGATTTTGGGCTGCTTGAAAAAAAGGTGGTTTTGGCTATTGGGGGCACTTTGGGCCGCGACACCTATTAGGAAGGCCGCAACCCGTGGTGTAGACAGAGAAAGGGTTAGCCCCTATTCTTGAGCAGGCTGCAGCTAGAATTTTTGGGGACGCAGCCCAAAAGAGGAAAAATGGCGAAAATAGGTTTTTAGAGATGGGAACTTAAACCTAAGGGCTTGGGATCGATCCTACTACCTGGTTTGGTAGGATTCGACATCTCAGAGGCTAGGACTCAGTTCGGAAGCCTTTATTTACTCATTATTGACGGGATTCTATAATTGGTTGTGAATAGGTTATCGCTAGGGGCTCGGGATCAGGATCGTGCTCGAGGGTCTTTCTTATTTATTTTACGCTTGGACTTGAGATAAGAAAGCTGCACAAATTATGTGATGCACATGATTAGGGCTTGGTCCGAATGTTGAATATGGTATTGACTAGGCATTGGTCCCTATAAATGGACATGATTCTGATTATGCCTATGATTATTGATGAAGCATGTTGAGTGTTCTATATATGGATATTTGTTATATGATGAATGTCTGTTAGCATTATATACTTGAGAAAAGCATTGACTTATGAGTCAAGGACGAAAATAGCGCGTCGAGCGCTAGTCGATATGATTAGATCTAATTAGGAGAGCATTACACGCTCGTTCGACCCAATGGTTATAGAAAACCAAAGCGCTTGACTAGCTTTATGGCTAGTTACTCAAAGCTAGGGCAAAGGACCCAGGTTGACCCTATGGTCACATAGCTAGGGAAAAGGGCCCCAGGTTGACTCTATGGTCATCTATTCAGGGCAAAGACCCCAGGTTGACTCTATGGTCATCTATTCAGGGCAAAGGGCCCCAGGTTGCCTCTATGGTCAACTGATTAGGGTTGCCAGCCCCAGAATGATTCCATAATCATTTATTTGTACATGTATGTATGCATGAGTAGGTTATTACTTCTTGGCATGCTAGATATACATCTGAATCTGTATATATTATGCATGCACTGGTATTAAGTTTTCTTGCTAGGCCTTGGCTCACGGGTGCTATGTGGTGCAAGTAAAGGAAAAGAAAAGCTTACCTAGCCGTTAGTTGGAGAGCATAGGTGGCGACGTGTACATATACATCCGCTTGACCACCACGACCAAGATTTCTCAGAGGGACTAGGGTGTAACCCTATTTTTGCCGCTTAGGTTGGCGGGTTGTAACTTTTGAGTTGTAATGACCATTTTCGAATTGTAAGCAACTTTGTAAAGGTTATTATTGGATCCCATGTATAGTTTAATATTTTTAATGAAACATCCATTCCTTTTAACCAAAATTTTTAATCCTGGACCATTAATCACACTTAGATGCACGTTTATGGCCTAATGACTCGTTTACCGAGTTAAGCACTATTTAAAATATACAGTGTAACAGTCTTGGCTATCCAGGGTGTAGGGTCCCAAATTTGCTAATAAGGCTTAGGGCCTTGATTAGTGTGTCGGGAAGGCAATAATTGATTTAATTATGTTAATATGTGAATTTAATGATTATGTGATTAGAAATGCATGTTTAGGTGAATTAAATATGCATGTGGGCCTCATTTGGCTATTAGGGGCATATTTGTAATTTGAACCCGTTGAGGGTGCGAGTTTGCACTTTGTGCGGTGTTTTCAGCATGAGGAGATCCTGTCCAGCAGTGTTAGTAGAGAGTCATGAAATTGGTGTTTAGTTGTGAAACTAGTAACTACTAGTGACCTAAGAATTAGTGTTGTTACTGAAATAATAAGTAAAAGGTGGTATTTCTACAAAGAGTGAAAGGACTAGGTTTCCCATGAGGTTTAGGAAAGAAGTGTGTTAGAAGGAGGGGTAGAATGGTCTTTTGGGCATTAGGTAGATAAGTCTTGGCTGAAGGAAAACTATACACGTTCAAACACTCTCATATCATATTCACCTAGCTTCTCAAGAGTTCTAGGGAGAAAAGGGCAAGATCAAGCTTAAGGATTTTGGTGGTTTGAGGAATTGGGAGTAGATTCAAGCCATGGAGGAAGATATACAACTACCAAGCCTTAGCAAATTCAAAATCCAAGAAGAGGTAAGAGCTTCATTTTCTAGTTTTGTGTATTGCTTGATGTTCTTGAGAGTTTTGAACTTTTGATTTCTTAATTTGGGTTTTGGGATAAGTTTTGAGGAACTTAAGCTTGAGGATTGAAGCTTGGAGTGGCATTGGAGGCAGCCTAGGGTCGAAATCTGATCTAAATGTAAGGATTCCTTCAAGTTTTGAAAAGTTTCTAGTTGGGTTTAAGTTTCTGTTGAATTTTAAACCATTGATTGAAATTGAGTTTAGGTGTGAGTTTGGCTTGTTTTGATGCATATATGTTGTGTATGTAGCGTTATTTGGAGTTTTGGGACCCTTTGGGACTTGGGTACACTTGGGGCATGGCTTGGGTGAGTTTTGGCTCTCGGAAAAATGGTGGAAAAACCCAGTTTTCTAGGTTCACGTAGGAGCTCCACGACCCTATTCTTCTGAGCCGTGACGCTGGAATGATTCAGGATAGGGAGCCCCTACTAATTGCCGCCGTGCCTCTATGGCTGTGGCACGACGCTAGGCCATTTTTCAAGGCCTTGGATTTTATGTTTTTAGGGTTTAGGCCAGGGGGCTCGGGGGACGTTTTCACCACCCCGTGTAGGGGAAATGGAAGATCCTGAGAGCATGGGATTGATTCCGGGGATTAATTATAAAATCGGGTAATAACGAGAATGTTACTTGTGGTGTGTGACTAGTTCACCGCTGGAACTCAGGATAGGATCGTTCTCGGAGGTCGTGATTTCTTGCATGACTGCTAGCACCCAGATTAAAGGTAAGAAAACTGTTGTAACCATAGAGCAGAGTGTGGCCTAATTGCTTGTATTGATGGGCGTAGCCATATTATTTGTATTGCGGGGGCCCTATTGACTAAATTGTAGGGCGTAGCCCTAATGTCTAAGTTTAGTATATGTTTAATTATATGTTGTTATTTTGTTATGCGATGTATATTTTTGAGTGAACGGCAAAGGCCAGGAACAACAAAAGCCAGGAATGGCGAAGGCAGCTAAGGACATCTCTATTTCAGAGATGAGATTAGTGAAGTATAAATGACAGATTTGTGTTACGATGGATTCTGATATTCAGCAAGAGATCTTGGATGAGTCTCACACCACTCTTTATTCTTTACATCCAGGTACAACAAAGATGTACCAAAATTTGATAAATCTGTATTGGTGGCCGGGAATGAAGAGGGATGTGGTGGATTATGTGGCCAAGTGTTTGACTTGTCAACAAGTAAAAACTGAACATCAGAGGCCAGCAGGGCTATTGCAGCCACTAGGAATTCCAGAGTGGAAATGGGAGGATATCACCATGGACTTCGTGGTTGGATTGTCGAAAACTGTGGGACAACATGATTCAGTGTGGGTGATTTTGGATAGGTATACCAAGTCTGCCCACTTTTTTCCTGTTAAGATAACTTATACTATGGAGCAGTATGTTGAATTGGTTGTGAAGGAAATTGTACGACTACATGGGGCTCCGAGGTTGACACTATATGACAGGGACCCCACCTTCACCTCCAACTTTTGGGAGAGCCTGCAGAAGGCTATGGGCACACAGTTGCAGTTTAGTATCGCTTATCATCCTCAAATGAATGGACAATCTAAGAGGATGATTCAGATACTGGAGGATATGTTGCAAGCCTGTGTGCTAAATTTTGGGGGATCTTGGAGTAAGTAACTTCCTTTGATTGAGTGTTCGTATAATAATAGTTATCAGGCAACCATCAGAGTGGGATGAGATGGGTGAGAGGAGATATCTAGGTCCTGAGGTTATTCAGAGGACCAATGAGGCGATTGAAAATATTAGAGCTCGAATGCTCGCCTTCTAGAGTCAGCATAAGATTTACTCAGACTTGAAACGAATGAGCGAGAGTTTCAAGTCGGTGACCACGTGTTTCATAGAGTTTCTCCCTTGAGAGGGGTGAAACGGTTTGGTGTACGGGGCAAGCTGAGCCCTAGGTTTGTTGACGGGTTGGAGAGGTAGCTTATAGATTGGCGATGCCTCCAGCTCTATCAGGGGTTCACAATGTGTTTCACGTATCCATGCTCCTGAAGTATGTACCAGATTCCACGCACGTGCTGAGTTATGAGAACTTGGAGCTGGATCAGGGTTTATCGTATGAAGAAAAGTCGGTTTAGATTCTTGACCGGAAGGATAAATTCTTGCGGAGCAAGACCATCGCCTTAGTGAAAGTGCTGTGGAGAAACAACAAAGTGGAGGAGGCGACTTGGGAACTTGAGACAGATATGCAGGATTGGTATCCTGAGTTATTTAGGTAATTTCGAGGATGAAATTTCTCTAAGGAGGAGATAGTTGTAGTGTCCCAAATTTTCTAATAAGGCTTAGGGCCTTGATTAGTGTGCTAGGAGGGCAATAATTGATTTAATTATGTTAATATGTGAATTTAATGATTATGTGATTAGAAATGCATGTGTTAGGTGAATTAAATATGCATGTGGGCCCCATTTGGCTATTATGGGCATATTAGTAATTTGAACCCGATGAGGGTGTGATTTTGCGCTTTGTGCGGTGTTTCTGCAATGAGGAGATCATGTCCAGTGGTGTTAGCAGAGAGTCACGAAATTGGTGTTTAGTTGTGAAACTGGTAACTACTAGTAACTTGAGAATTAGTGTTGTTAATGAAATAATAAGTAAAAGGTGGTATTTCTGCAAAAAGTGAAAGGACTAGGTTTCCCTTGAGGTTTAGGAAAGAAGTGTGTTAGAAGGAGGGGTAGAATGGTCTTTTGGGCATTAGGTAGAAAACTCTTGGCTGAAGGAAAACTATACACGTTCAAACATTCTCATATCATATTCACTTAGCTTCTCAAGAGTTCTACGGAGAAAAGGGCAAGATCAAGCTTAAGTATTTTGGTGGTTTGAGGAATTGGTAGTAGATTCAAGCCGTGGAGGAGGATATACAGCTACCAAGCCTTAGGAAATTCGAAATCCGAGAAGAGGTAAGAGCTTCATTTTCTGGTTTTGTGTATTGCTTGATGTTCTTGAGTGTTTTGAACTTTTGATTTCTGAATTTGGGTTTTGGGATAAGTTTTGAGGAACTTAGCTTGAGGATTGAAGCTTGGAGTGGCATTGGAGGCAGCCTAGGGTCGAAATCTGATCTAAAGGTAAGGATTCCTTCAAGGTTTGAAAAGTTTCTGGTTTGGTTTAAGTTTCTGTTGAATTTTTAAACCATTGATTGAAATTGAATTTAGGTGTGAGTTTGCATTGGGTTTTGATGCATATATGTTGGGTATGTTGTGTTATTTGAGTTTTTGGACCCTTTGGGACTTGGGTACACTTGGGGCATGGCTTGGATGAGTTTTGGCTCTCGGAAAAATGGTGGAAAAACCTAGTTTTTTGGGTTTTTGTAGTAGTGTTGCGACCTTGTTCTTCTAAGCCGCGGCGCTAGGATGATTCAGGATAGGGAGCCCCTGCTGAGTGTCGCGGTGCCTGTATGGCTATGGCGCAGCGCTAGGCCATTTTCAAGGCCTTGGATTTTTTGTTTAAAGGGCTTAGGCCCAGGGGGCTCGGGAGACCTTTTCACCACCCTGCGTAGGGGAAATGGGAGATCTCGAGAGCACGGGATTGGTTTTGGGGATTAATTATAAAATCGGGTAGTAACGAGAACGTTAATTGTGGTGTGTGACTAGGTTACCGCTGGGACACAGGAGAGGATCGTTCTCGAAGGTCGTGATTGCCAGCCTGACTGCTAGCACCTAGATTAAATATAAGAAAACCGTTGTAACCGTAGAGCAGGGCGTGGCCCTATTGCTTGTATTGAGGGGCGTGGGCTTATTGTTTGTTTATCGGGGCGTGGCCCTATTGACTGAATTTCACGGCATAGTCCTAATGTCTAAGTTTAGTATATGTTTAATTATATGTTGTTATTTTGTTATGCGATGTATATTTGTGAGTGAACGACGAAGGCTGGGAATGGCAAAGGCCGGGAACGGCAGGAAGCCGGGTGCGGCAAGGGGCTCGGAGCGGTGTTGAGCACATGGAGTGCAGGCCATTAGGGCAAGACCCTCCTAGGATGCTGGAGTTATCCTCTCGGTGAAGACCGCGAACCCAGGGCCTGGTAAAGCACCTAGGACGGCATGGCCGCTATGTGTTTATCCTGTCGGCTGTTTTGTTATATGTTATTGATAGGTATGCATATGTTATTTATTTTGTGTTGAGTTTTCTTGCTGGGTTTGCCTCACGGGTGCTCTATTGTGCAGGTAAGGGCAAAGGAAAGGTCGACCAACCATGAGTATGGAGAGCGTGGAGCGACGGGTACATGTTTGGCCTGCCTGACTGCCACGGCTAGGGTTATTTTTGGGAAAATGTACTGTAATAGTTGATTTGTCACTTAGGTTGACCTTAAATTTATTTTGAGTTGTAAAGTATTTTTTTAAACACTATTTTGGGATCTCAAATGTATAACTCTTTACGTTTTCAATGAATGACTACATTTTCATATCAAATGCCTTTAAATGACTTTTATTACAGTTTAGCTACACTTTTAACCTAAAACCTTGATTAGCGAGCTAATGGCACGCTGTTAACTCACTTAGTAACGACTCTAAGGAAGTAGGGCCTTACACAGGACGTTACACCTGTATAGTCTGTCGTCCATAAAAATGTATCGAGGAATTTTGTATCGCAACTTTTTGGTTGCATTTTTGTCGGTTAAGAGCTCTCTAGTGGTTATGTATTTCACAATTGGCCCCATCCATGTGTCTTCATACCAAACTTCACATACCTTCCATACCTCTTGAATACTTGGTATTGCCAGAAAATTAATGGGAACCACATTGAGGAGCTCAGCATCCTAAGTGGTCGCCAGCTTTGCGAGGGCATTCACATTGGAATTTTGTTCTCGGGGAATTTGGTTGATGGTATACTGGTCAAACATCTGTAGTAGCTCTCGTGCCTTGTCCATATAAGAGGCCATCTTGGTGCCCCTAGCCTAGTATTCCCCAGTCACTTAATTCAGTACCAGCTGTGAGTCGTTGAAAATTTCGAGTCTTTTAGCTTGTTGCTCTCGGGCCACTCTTAATCCTGCCAGAAGTTTTTCATATTCGGCCTCGTTATTTGAAGCCTCGAAACCAAACCTCAAGGTGTTGTGGACTCGATGGCCATCAGGTGATACCAAAATAAGGCCAGCCCCAGAGCCATTCTCATTCGAGGAGCCATCAACAAACAATTTTCAGATAGGCACCTTAATTCCACCCATATCTGACTCGTCGCATATACCTGTGCACTCGACAATGAAATCGGCTAAGATCAGCCCTTTAATTTTTGTTCTCGGGCAATACGTTATGTCGTACTGGCTGAGCTCTATTGCCCACTTTAGTGGCCTTCCATAGGCCTCTGGCTTCTGCAAAACTTGTCGCATGGGATGGTTGGTCAGCACCCTTATGGCGTGTGCTTGGAAATAAGGACAAAGTTTTTGAGAGGTCGCCACTACGCAAAAATTCTACTTTTCCATCAGAGGGTACCGAGACTTGGCTCCCAGCAATCTTTTGCTAATGTAGTATATGAGATGTTGTGCCTTCCCTTCCTTGCGCACCAAGGCTGTGCTAATTACGTGCTCAGAGATGGAAAAATACAAAATCAATACCTCTTTGTCCATTGGTTTTGAGAAAATAGGTGGTTGAGACATGTGAGCTTTGAGGGCCCTAAAGGCCTCCTCGCACTTCTCATTCCACTAAAACTGTTGAGCTCCTCAAAGTTCAATAAAAATGGTACACATTTATCGATCACCTTGGATACGAAACGACTCAAAGCTGCAATTCTTCCAGTCAAGCTATGGACATCTTTTCGTTTGCGAGGTGACGACATGTCAATGAGAGCTTTAATTTTCTTATGGTTCGCCTCTATGCCTCGCGAACTCACAATAAAACCCAAAAACTTTCCTGAAGCTACCCAAAGGTACACTTCCGGGGATTGAGCTTCATATTGAACTAGTGTAGAATGGTGAAAGATTCTTTCAAGTCTGTGACATGTCCCCCTTGAGGACATCAATTTTACCAACATGTTGTAGACATATACTTCCATGCTGCGCTTGAGCTGTTCCTTGAACATTTTGTTAACAAACCTCTGGTAACTCGTGCATGCATTTTTCAACCCAAACGACCTCAATTTATATTAGTACACTCATTTGTATGTGAAAAAACTGGTGTGTGTTAGGATTAATGCCCTAAAAGCATGTAAAGACATTTTATTGATTTAAATAAAAGTACAATTTTATTAGATTTGAATGTTATAATTGTTGTTTAAATTAATTGTATAATAATATCAAGAAAATTCCTTATTCATTCAGGAGAATATGATCTTGCATCAGTACTAGAAAATTAATATCATATATAATGAATAAAATAGTCAGTAACATATTAAAGTAAGGAATCTTTAATGAATGGTTACTAGTACGGTTTACTAAGAATACATGATGCAAGTGATCTAGATTCAGATTGCTGATGTGGATAGACATCTTAGTAAATGTGTTGTATGTAACATTGATTATATATGAAAGGACCGTGATAATTAATTATATTTATAAACTTACTGTTTGAAATAAAAATTTAATTCTTAATATAATAGATGATTATTTGTAGATCAGTCTACATCCTGATTATTCATGAACTCCTGTTTATGTTTATTAGATCTTTCGATTAACTCGTTGATGATTCTTAGTATAATGATGTTAATGACTTTTGTTTTGGAGATTCAATATCATGAGTGGCTGGTAACATGATTTATAATAATGGAATCTGTTGACGGTGAGAACTCGTCAACTAAGTTGAGTTGGAAAAATTATCAAGTCAAGGTCTCTAATGGAAAAGTTGTAGAAACTTAAACAATCACTCAAGACCAATGATAGAACAATAATGGAGAATTCAGTCTTTCATTCACACTCAAGCCTTTGCTCCAGTAAAATTTCCAAGCCCCTTTCAGGTGGTGTTCCAGTTCATTTTATAGTAGGCTCTAATGGCCTTAGGTACATGGTGGTCCAGGAGACCAAATGGTACATAAGTACTATGTCAGGGGAATGGCTTCAGAGGTTGTGGTCATACATCAGTACAGGAGCAGGTGTCAGGAGGATGTCTCCACTACTTGTCTGTACCCATGTCTGATGAGTGGCGGCAAGCGTAGTGGCACAGGTGGTAGTGGTGTCGACTCTGACCCTTCGCCGTAGATGTACGGGCCATAACTCTTACTCCATCAGTCCCACTGATACTGGTGTCCGTACTCAGTACTTGGTCGTACAAGTATGTCCCATTCGACTCGTACTGGAGCCTCTAAGCATAGGGGTCTCTAGGTGTAAGGAATGGGACCCTTGGAAGGCTTATTGATGGCGTGGCTCTCTTGGCTGCTCACGAGGCTAAGTGAGCTGCGGATGTGACCGCCATGAGGCCATGGGCGAGGCCACCACGGGGCCTATTTGGCGAGGCCCCTCCGTGGGCATGGGCGAGGCCACCACGGGGCCTATTGGGCGAGGCCCCTCCGTGGGCATGGGCGAGGCCACCACGGGGCCTATTGGGCGAGGCCCCTCCGTGGGCATGGGCGAGGCCACCACGGGGCCTATTTGGCGAGGCCCCTCCGTGGGCATGGGCGAGGCCACCACGGGGCCTATTTGGCGAGGCCCCTCCGTGGGCATGGGCGAGGCCACCACGGGGCCTATTTGGCGAGGCCCCTCCGTGGGCATGGGCGAGGCCACCACGGGGCCTATTTGGCGAGGCCCCTCCGTGGGCATGGGCGAGGCCACCACGAGGCCTATTTGGCGAGGCCCCTCCGTGGGCATGGGCGAGGTCACCACGGGGCCTATTTGGCGAGGCCCCTCCGTGGGCATGGGCGAGGCCACTCTTGGACCATGAGCGCCGAGGTACGGCCGAGCGACGCCATGGAGATGCGCGCGCGGTGGCCGAGCGACGCCAGGTGATGCGCGCGCGAGGAGGGCCTCGCGTCTGGGGCACGGCCGAGCGAGGCCACCTGGTGCATGCGGGCGTGGCCGAGCGAGGCCACCTGTTGTCCGGGCGTGGCCGAGCGAGGCCACCTGGTGTCCGAGCGAGGCCATGGATTCTATGTCGTGTAAATGGGGGCTTCATGGCATCAATCTCATATTTTCCCTTGGTGAGATTTTGAGCATCAACAGAATCCATACTTTCCCAATAGATCGAATACTGGTTCCCTTAAGGGTTAATTCTAGAACTGAATAGTTATTGAGCTCAAATCTATAATTTGATTATAGATTAATCATTCGCTAGTAAATTAATAGTACTTAAGGATAAATAGGTAA
Source organism: Humulus lupulus (assembly GCF_963169125.1). Lineage (NCBI taxonomy): Eukaryota > Viridiplantae > Streptophyta > Magnoliopsida > Rosales > Cannabaceae > Humulus > Humulus lupulus. Next base: position 138,879,883 of record NC_084798.1, on the reverse strand, counting down.
TTAGAAGGGTAAAACGATAATCTTAACCATCTTTAATTAACGAACAAATAAATGGATGACAAAGCTACATTTATTGATTATATCAATGGACTACAAGAGAAAAATTTGTAAATATAATTCTATAAATACTTCGAGTGCAATTCCATATTTATAGTTGAGTAATCATAGAATTAATAAATAAATTATTAGATTAAAGAGCTTAATTAATAATCTGGTTTATTGGAGCTTCGTATAATAGGTCTATGGTCCCTAGATCACCTCTGTCCTACACTGTTAAGGGTAAGGATGTCAAAAGAAAGATTTGTAGAGAGAAGAACTAAATTGCAAAGGAATTAATTTTCCAGGGCAATGAAATAATTACGTGATAGTTATGGGCAATTGATTAATTATGAATCAATTAATTATTTAACTATATAGTTTTTATTTTGTAAAACTATATGTTAAAATTAATATTAATCATGTTTGGATTAATATAGAGAGATTAATAATTTTCTTATTTATAATAGAATATTTATTTATTTAAAACTGATATTTTAATATAAAGTTAATTTTGAATTGACTGATATTTATTTTGGAATAAATATATTATCTTAAATATTAATTAAATAAAACAAATGAAAAAAATTAGGGATAACCCTATTAGTGGCACAAAACATAGTCACTGTGCAATGAGTTGAGTGGTGCCACTCAGGGATAGAAATATCCCTCAGGTTTTGAGTTTTGAATTTCAAATTTAAAAATTCTTTTGAAATATGCTTTAAATTCAATAATTAATTAGGTTATAACTGATCCATTTAATTTTAAATAAAATAAAGATTAATTAATTAAGTTAATTATCTTTATAAAACTAAAAGAGCAATACTTTCAGGAAAGAGAATTATTTTTAAGCGATGAAAGTTGTTTGTCTGTCAGACTATCTTTTAGAATAAGAAAATGATAGATTTTTCTAAACCTGAAAAATCTATTCACAATACCCTTTCCCTTATCAAACCTCTCTAGCTCTCATGTTTTCAGTACATCTAGAGAGTTCTAAATCAACCTTTTGAATCTTACGTACCCTCACATGTCCTTGTGTGTTTGAGGATTGGTCTGGATGATCAAGGTGTGACCTTTCAGAATAAGGATAGGAAGATCGTTGATATATATAGTAAGATTAGTGCACTATTGATAGGCTACAAGAGGTAATCTCTAATATGTTTTTGTTTGATTTAATTTATCTATATATGTATGATCCTAGTCGGTATTGATATTTTTTTTAAAAAGATCCATTCCGCTGTGTATCTTGTTTTATCATATTTAATTCCAAAAGTGTGTTCTTCATCGTGGATATTTATATAGAATTTGTAGTAACCAGAGTATGTGTCCATGAAGGTTAAGAGTTCATGCCATGAAATGGCATCTACCTTTTGATCGATACGGGGCAAGGGAAAATAGTCTTTCGGGCATGCCTTGTTGACAACCGTGAAGTCTATGCAAGTCCTCCAAGTCCCATTGGGCTTTCTAACTAGGACTGGGTTCGCTACCCTGACTAGGTACAGAGCTTCTCGGATGAAATTGTTGGACAATAGTTTATGTACCTCTGCTTTCAAGGCTTTAGAACGGTCGAAATTGATTAACCTTTTTTCTGCTGGATGGGGGAGGTGTTTTCGTCAATAATGAGGGCATGGTTGATCACATGTGGACTAATGCCGACCATATCAGCATGGGACCTAGCGATGACGTCATGGCTCTTGTAAAGGTTTCAGCTTAAGCCCCTTCTGATTTTGACCACTATGGAGGGATCTTTTTCATTTAGTTGTACTTCCTCTAGTTCTTCCCCTGACTTTACAATCGAACGTTCATCTCCCATATGAGGATCCATATCTTCTCTTCTTGATGAATCTCGAGGACTTTATCATCAATTTTGGGTGCCTCCGTCTCAGGTATTTCTTCAATTAGTACCATGCCCGAGGTACTAGGATGGTTTGGAAGTCGGACTGACACATTATAACATTGTTGAACCTCTTTCATGTCTTATCTGACTATTATGACTTCATACACGTATGTTTGATGGAGGTAATGGCTCTGAATTCTACCAAGGTCGGTCGCCCTAAGATTACATTATATGTCGAGGGGAAGTCGACAACTATGAAAGTTTAATACTTAAATGCCTGCCTTTGGGCCTCACCCAAAGTAACCAATATCTTAATTTTCCCACCATGAACCACTCATTCTCCTGAGAAGCCAAACAACAGAGAAGTGCATAACTGCAAATCTCAGACCTTGAGTCCTGTCTTGTCGAAAACCCACTAAAAAAATATATTCACTGAGCTTCCATTATCGACGAAGATGCTTGCCACTATCTTGTTGGTTTTATGAGTCTCAAATACCAAGGAATGATGATGAGGAAAGTGAACCCTCCAGACATCTTCCTCGGTGAAAATGATTGCTTGGTCGGTCATTCTTGGCATCTGTGTAGGAGATTGGCTGTAACGCCCTGGTTACCCCAAGATAGTTACAGTGAACTTTGAACCGTGAATTTAACTCGCTAACCGAGTTCTTTGGTTAAAAACTCGCTTCTAGGTGTTATTAATAGGTTAAGGTGGAAAACCAACCAAAATGAAAGGATACATTTTATTTAAAACATAAAACTGTTCATGGGCCCATAAAAAACGTTTACAAGTTATCTACAATGCAAAATGGTCATTACTGTATAAAATTTACAACCCGCCGATCTAAGCGGCAAAAATAGGGTAAACCCCCTAGTTCCCTTGAGAACACCTTGGCCATGGTGGTCAAGCGGCCGCATCTATACACATCGCCACCTAAGCTCTCCACTCAAGGCTGGGTGAGCTTTTCTTTCCCTTTACCTGTACAACATAGCACCCATGCCAAAGCCCAGCAAGAAAAATCAATACTACATATATATAATATCAAACGATGATCATGATAATCATCCAGGACATATAGTCCTAAACTGATGAGTGACAGATGTATAAGTCACTAACATGGGATTCTGCACCCTTTACAAATGAGTGACCGAGTCACTAGCTTAAACAGAATATGTGACTGATGAGAGAGTCACCAATGTAAACCAAATGAGTGACCATTGAGTCATTACTGTGGGTTCCGTACCCTTAGCCATGTGACGATAGGGTCACCTGGGCCTTCTGGCCCTATCTCTAACTAACTACTCATAGGACTAGGCAAGCGCTTTTAGTTTTCATCGAACTTGGGGTCGGTCCGGCATTAATGCTCATGATGAGTCATTCAATGCAGATGTTGATTAGATCTAATCTTTCATCGGCCCTGCGTTGATGACGCTTATGCCGCTCCTGACTCTTAGGTCAATAACTTACGACCAATGCTCAAAACTACTGTCGAACTTGACTAGTAAGTCACAGCTTCACAACTAGTTCTGACACCATTGCCGATTCTGACTAGTAAGTCAGTGCCATTCCAAAGTAAGCCATATTTTCTAAGCATTTGATATGCAATCCATGTCCACATTTAAACACTCAACATGCTTCCATAATAACCATGCATGTCACATATGGGGTGCAGTTTTCTTACCTCTGGTTCGAGCGAGAATTAGTAAAAGAACGACCCTTGAGAATGATCAACCTTTTAGTTCTTTGACGGTCACCTGGTCATAACAAATTATGGGATTCCATCAATAAAATGAGTATTAAAAGGTTCCCGGACCAAGTCCTAACCTCCGGGATGTCGAATTCTACTAAACCGGGTAGTAGGTTCGATCTCGAGCCCTTAGGTTTGAGTTTCTATCACTTAAAAGCCATTTTGGCCAAATTCCCATTTTGAGCCATAGCCCCAAGCACTTGAGCTTCAGCCCCACCCAAATCAGGGGCCCAAAACCCTCTCTGGCAGCATTAGAGATGATGCGCTACAAGCTAGAGCCGCAGCTCTAATAGCCCCTCACCACCAACTTCTCCTTCACACAGCTTGAGCTACAGTGCCCAAGAACAGAGCTGCAACTCGATCTGGAACCCAGATTTTCCCCCTTTTTTTCTCAAACCAAACACAACCAAACCTTCCTCAAATCATTCCCAAAATCAACACCAATCATCACCACAACACAACCAACATTCCAACAACAAAACCCAAGTTTTGAACCACCTAAAACCACACCAAATACCCAATTCTATAATCAAAACTCTCAAGCTTTCCACCAAACCAAAAACAGAGAAAATCTAGAAATTTCATGGCTGAATCTTACCTCAAGCTCAAGATTAAACCCACTTCAATGGTGGAACACAATCCTAAGTCCTCAAGATCCACTTCCCTAGCTTGAATCCTCAAGAAAAACTAAAAAATTCAAAAGAAAAAGAGAGAAGAAAGGAGGTACGGGAGGAGAAACTTGATACTCAATTTTTGCCAACCTTCTACAGCCTTCAATGGTTTAAGTATATCTTAGGGTGAAAAGTCTATTTTGCCCCTAGGTCAATTAAAGTAGTCTAAAGGCTCCCAAGGGTAAAACCGCCATTTTCCTCCTATCTCGTTAATCATAATTAACGCTCTCCAATTGTCGTTATTTCCAATATTCTCAAACACCAATAAATCATATCACGTTACCCTTTAATTCTCAGTAACGCTCTAATCACCAAATTACCTCGAGACTCGCCCCAAGCCTCAAACTTAAACTTGTCATGACCAAACCGCTAACTTGCACTCAAAGATCGTCTCATGCGGAATGGCTCGAACAAATCCACATTATAATGTGGCCTCATCAATTAATCACAAACATGCACCAAAATATACAATTATGCCATCAACTGCCCAAATTACCAAAATGCCCCTATAATGTAATGTGGACTCACATGCATGCATTTAACATCATATGATAATATAATTCACATAAACATGCATATAATCATTTAATGGCATAATAAATCAATTATGGCCCTCCCGACCTACTAATCCAACCATTAAACTTCATTACAGATTTTGGAGCATTACATTGGCCAAGGGCATAAATCTCCTCGTCATGATTGAGGGCTTGGGCATATCTGTTCCGTGCAGACCTTGATTGTCCTCCTAAGTGTGGTCCTCCAAATATGGTATTTACTCAGCCATTGGGTCTTGGAGGGATCAGAGGTGGCTGTCCTTAGTCCCCAAATGGCAAAGCATTGTTGACTGCAGGGTGCCCAGGCGCTACCGGGGGAGGGGGGGTGTGGCGTCAACTGCAAGCCCTCAGCAACCTATGGCACTTGATGTGGAACAGTTGGAGCTCCTTGTTGCTGCCCCCGAGCATAGTGTCGGAGATGTCCCAACTTTAGGAGGTTCTCGATCACATCTCTAAGTTGCCGACACTCGTTGGTACCATGCTCAATGTCATTATGGTATTTGCAAAACTTGGAGGGATATCTCTTCTCTCAATCTCTCCTAAGCGGTTGAGGCTTCCGATATAGGATTTGCCTCTCTATTGCCATAAAAAGGTTTTTGCGGGTCTCTATCAATTTGGTGTATTTAGCATACTCAGGGGTATATTTGTCTTCTTGGTTGTTGTTGCCCCTTTTCCCGCTCCCCTAGTTATTACTTTGTATATTTGGATGAGTTTTGGCCATTGGAATGGCGCTAAAACTGGATTAAGGGGCATAAAAGCTATACTGGGAATTGGGGACCCCTTCAAAATTTACTGTCAGCATCTGGCTATACTTTGGGTCTATGAAGTATCATGTTGACCCTGATTTTGGGATACTGACACGGAGTCAAAATACACTTGACGTGGATGAATGCGTTGAAAAGAACGTGATGACGAAAATAATATGAACACGATATTTTATAGTGGTTCGGCCCCAGGATCTAGTAATAACCTACGTCCACTTAGATTGTTATTGATGTGAGATCCAAAGGAGTGATCAAAGAACTAGGGTTCAATGAGTTTCACCAACCTCTGAAGAACAATACAATATGACTGATATGATAACTCTAATCTCCAGTGATCTAGAAGTCAGAAAAGAAAGAAGGATCCTCTTCCCTAAGCCCTCTTCTTCTATTTATAAGCTAAGGAAAGATTTACATTGATTTGTTACAGATATTATTTCCTAAATAATCGGATACTCAGGAAATCATGGGAGATAATTTCGGATTCCATCATAACTGCCTAAGATGTCCTCCGCATATTACGTGCATACGACCAGACTGATCGTATAAAGAAACCGATCGCATGATACTGAATATCTCCCTGGTCGATAGTCGAGCACAGATTATGCCAGATGTCAGCCACGTGTAATTAATGCCTTCCAAATCACACTTCTTGATTTTTGGGATAACATTTGCCCCCCAAGTTTGTTTAGTGCGACCAGCAATAAAGAAACTTAAGGGAACAACCGTTCATATTCCCATGATGTCTGTCAGAATCCCCGTGCATTTTCGAAAACTGTGATATAATTATGTCTAATCAAGCCTTTTCGGTTTCCAAAAAGGCAATTCGATGGCTTATACACTTCCCCACGTTTTGAAAGTGGGAAGTGATGATTACTGCCTTTTGGCTGTCCCTTCAATCCCTATAAATAGGCTTTTCTTCTCTTTTAAGAAATTTTTACCCATCACCTTTGCCAATATTTTCAAGAACTTGCACCAGAGTCCAGAGCCTCGAAAACCAGTCCGACGTCTTGCCGCCGGTCTACCGATTCAACTTTCCATCTTTCTCCGAATCTCCATTTTCGCCCAGGTATGAACTTCGTTCTTTAAGCTTTCTATTACGCCATGCATGCGATTTCTGTACTCGGCGACCTCTGCGTTCTTGAATAGGGTTTCAAGAGTTTCTTGGTATAAGCCATCTATTGCTAGGTACAAATGCATTTTTATGCCTTGTATAGGTTAGGTCGATACCTTGATATATAGAATCTCTAATTTGGGACGTTAGGTTGACGAAAGATTCAACCTTTAAGCCAGGTGAAAAAACTGAAAATTTTTCCCGCCCTTCACGAGTCGAAAAAGTTCTTTTCAAAAAACATTTTTCTTTCCTTTTTCTTTCTATCCGTCTTTTAAACTACCCACGTTGAAGTTAGTGTAGGACTGGGATGCCGCTGGTTATTAAGGCACGAGCAACGTTATCCCAGCTCCTCCCATTACTTCGCGGATTGTGTCTTATCTCCTCCATTGTCTGTTTGCAGTTCATATGCAAGACCTTTGGGGGGGGAGAAAGACCTATCAAAGACGAACTCTTGGCCCAACTGCTCGAGGGCGAAGAGAATCCATCCACGCTGATTCCAGAAATTCCATTTTCATGTTCTAACCCAAATCCTCCACTAGCTCCTACTCAAAAAATGGCCAGAACAAAAACCAAGGCTAGAAAAAGACGCAACCTCAACTCTCCAAGTCAGCCTTCTGCTGATGCTCCCTCGACCAGTGGTCGAGGCGAATTCCCTCCTGAAACCGAAGTTCAGAGGCGTGCCCGTCCTCACCATGCCGACCAGCAGGCTGTCGAGTGGCACATGGTATCCCCAAGTACGGTGACAATTCGCATGATCAACAACTATATAAATAAATACAATCTGACGAGGATAACCCTAGTCAGACCTTCCATCGACCAGCGAGCCAACCTTCTAGGGGGGGCTTATAGCACCTGGTTGAGATACCATATCGAGGCGGATGCCACCTTGCCTCTTCATTCATTTTTCCAAGGGGTGGCAAACTACTTTGGGGTGGCCCCTTTTCAAATTACCCCGAACTGGTATAGGATGCTGGCCGCGCTCTATATCCTTTATAAACTCAAGAAATGGCCAGCTCCTTCTCCTCACGAGGTCAATTATCTGTTTGATCTCAAGTCCAACCCCAACCAAGATGGTACGGGGTTTTTCCACTTTTGCCACCAGGAGACCGGACGCACCTTTCTGTCTGAGACCACTCATATCTCCAACGTGGGGAAGTATCATATGGAGTACTTCCTTACGCCCGACATCGCCGCGGACAATCTGGCCTTCACCCGAGGAGGTAAGGAAAATAATGATCCTTAAAACAGTAGTTCCTGCGCTTTAAATCTTTCTTGTCGTAATACTTCACTGTTCCATTGTGTTCCAGGTCCATGGTTACGCTCGACCCCCACTCCAGGAATGGAGTCGAGGGCAGCACTCTTAGCCAGTACGCCAAATGCTGCTAAGAGTGTAAAAAACTTGATCAATGAGGCTAACCTTAGGTTGGCTGGCCTTAAAGGCTCCCAACCTGCGACCAATGAACCCGTGGCGGGTGGTGTTCATGCTGATGTGGGAACTGAGCAGGGACCCGAGCAGTAGCCTCAGGTGCCTCCCCCTAGTAGGAGGCCAACTGGGGTTACTATCAGGGAACTGTTGTTCCCCACCGAGCAGAAGAACCGTCGGTCCCCAAGGGCAAGGGGAAACAAAAGGCTGCCGAACAGTCCGACGACTCGTCAGATGTATACGGTACATCATTCTCATTTTTGAATAATCTGCCAATTCCTTCCCATCTATTTGATGGGGATGGCAACTTTAGGAATGCCCCTTCTTTAAATTCAAATTTCTTCCAGGAACTAGGTAGTCCTGTAGATAATGTTATGACCAGTAGGTGTAGCTCGGGTATTTTACTTGTAATCCTTTCACATCGATCTCTGCCCCTCGTGATCCTCTAATCTAATTTGTTCAAATTGTTTTCCTTTGTGCAGGTATGGAATCTGTGGGCTTCTTCGATCACTACCATGCTGCTGCTGATTCTTCTGTCCCGAAGAAGGACAGTAAAAGGGCTCGACGGGAAAGTAGCAAAACCCCTTCAAAGAAGGCCCGGACAGAAGATACCCCTGCCACAGCCTCTTCCAAGGAGTACCTATCACATTCGCCTGCCCCCGAGAAGCAGACTCCCGCGCCTGCCAATCCTCAGTCTTCCTCAAAGGCCGCAGACAAAGAGACCTTGGACCACTTTTCCGAAGGCCCCCTGTCCAGCCACATAGTTAGCATGGCCAGGGAGAGAATATACCGGCTCTCGAAGCACAAACACAGCCAGACCGCCATCAATGACACTGCCACAATGGACATCAACGAAATCATTAACAAAGGGCTGAATGAGATAGCCAGCGTAAGTCGTCTTTTGCTGCTTTGTCATTTATGCTAAACTTCCTTTCCTAACTCTTTTTTTTTTTTAGGGGTTTCTGTCTTTGACTGCTAGCTGGCGCCGTGCTGGGGCAATGGTCTCTCGAGAGAAGAACTTTGACTCTAGGCTTGCCCAGGCTAGGCAAGCACTTGAGACTGAGAACACAAAGCTGCTCGAGGAGAACCAGGAGTTGTCTAAGCTGAACGAGCAACTATGCGAGGACCAAGCCACTCTTACCCAAAAGCTTCAGGAGAGTCAAGGGACCCTGAAGAAAGCCAACGCGGAGCGGAATAAATGGAAGGAGAGTGCTGTCCTCAATACCCAAGAGTGTAAGTAGTTCAGTCTTGATCTGATCGCCAGCAGAGGTGAGGCGAAGAGGCTCGAGGAACGGGTGCAGGAACTTGAGGGGCGCATTAAGGAGCTTGAGGGGTGCATTCAGGAGCTTGAGGAGGATGGGGCCAGAAATCTGAAGAAGTACAAGGAAGCCACCTTCCTCAGTTTCTATGATCTCTGGAAACATAACCGAGGGGTCAACATCGACTATCTCTCCGAGCGGCTGCAAAGAACGTTGATGGCGCAGTGCACTGCTCGGTTGGAGGCAGAGGAGAGAGCCAAGGCCAAGACCCCTGCTGCCGATGCTAAGGCCGATCCTCCAACTGATAAGAGCACTCCTAACCCAGAAGACCCTCCTGCTCCCCAGTAATTTTCTTTTTATTTTTACAATTTTTATGGCCCATGGGCCTACTTGTAAAGACAATTTATTTTTCATTGCTGCGGGGGCAGCTTTTTACTTATACTTGAACAATTACATCCAAGCAGTACTGCTCATGGTGTAAAGGCTTTTTTCTTTTAATCACATATTTACATCTGAGCACTAATGCTCGTGGTGTAAATGATTGCCTTCCCGATATTACAATGTTTATTATAATACCTGTTCGCATGACCGAACTTAGCATAGTACTTTGGTTTGATTTTCTCAAAAAATACTCTAATTACCGTAGCATGCTTTCACTTATTTTGTTCATGTGTTTACATACCTCACGGTATGCTTTGCTATCGATGTACCTTATATGCCCCCCAAGTGATCGAGGAGTTTTAGGTCCTTGGTCACTTGCCGTGACCACGACCTGTTCAAACATTTCTGCTCGGTAGGAAACATAATACTTATAATACAGCAAAACAACACACGTAATGAACAAATACTTGTAAAAATAAATTCACAAAGGTTGGCAAGAATGACTGGCTGCGCGCAGTCCCTTATAATCTCGTATTAAAAATGGACTAAACATGTCTTTACAAGTGATCCTAAAAAAGGATCTCACATTTATAAGCGATATGCCATACAACGTGGCTAACCCTTTTTTCAAAACTTGTAAAAAGTAAAATTTAATACAAGCCAGTCCTTTAAAAAGGACTGTTCACTGATAATACTTGCGCAGGTGTTCTCAATTCCAATAGTGTGGAATGAGATCTCCGTTTAGGCGTGCAAGTTTGTAGGTGCCCAGGTGAAGGACTTCTTCAATCTGGTAAGGTCCTTCCCAATTGGGTCCGAGTATTCCAGCAGTGGGGTCGCGGGTGTTCAAGAAAACTCATCATAGCACTAAGTCACTGACGTTGAATTTCCTTTCTTTTACTTTCGAGTTAAAGTACCGGGCGACCTTTTGCTGGTAGCAGCTACTCGGAGTTGGGCTTTTTCTCGTATTTCGTCAATTAAGTCTAGGGACTCCATCATTAGTTGGTTGTTCTGGTCCTGGTCGTATGTAATGCGTTGATGTGAGGGGGGATCAAACTCGATAGGTAACATGGCCTCATATCCGCAGGCTAAGGAAAATGGGGTATGACCTGTCGCTGTTCGGTGAGACGTTCTATACGACCAGAGGACCTCAGGCAGCTGCTCTGGCCATGCTCCTTTAGCATCTTCAAGTCTCTTCTTCAGGGTGTCCTTAAGAGTTTTATTCATGGCCTCGACCTGCCCGTTTGCTTGTGGATGCGTAACTGAAGAAAAGCTTTTGATAATCTCGTGCCTTTCGCAGAAGTCGGTGAATAAGTCGCTGTCAAATTGGATTCCGTTGTCTGAAACAATCTTCCGAGGCAAACCATAGCGGCAAACAATGTTCTTGATGACAAAGTCAAGACTTTCTTGGTTGTTATGGTATTGAGCGGTTCAGCTTCGGCTCATTTGGTGAAGTCATCGACCGCCACAACGGCGTACTTCACTCCACCCTTTCCGGTTGGCAGGGATCCAATCAAATCTATCCCCCATATTGCAAAAGGCCATGGACTCTGCATCTGTTTCAACTCATTTGGAGCTGCTCGTGGAATTTTGGAGAACCTTTGACATTTATCGCATTTTCGTACAAACTCCATTGAATCTTCGTTCATAGTCGGCCAGAAGTAGCCTTGCCTTAGAATCTTTTTTGCCAAACTCTGCCCCCCAGTGATCTCCGCAGAAACCTTCATGTACCTCCTTCATGAGCTCCTTAGCTTTTTCTGGTGTAATGCACCTGAGTAATGGCATTGAATATCCTCTTCTGTACATAATACCATCGACCAGTATGTACCTAGCAGCCTTCCTTTGTAGAGTTCGGGCTTTGTTTCTATCGGTTGGTAGTGCAACATTTGTCAGATACTCCAAGTAAGGCACCACCCATGTATCTTCCATTCGAATTTCCATATTGGCTTCTATTGCTCGTATGCTTGGCTCACTCAACTTTTCTACTGGCACAATGTTCAAAGTATCAGCATCTTTCGCGCTCGCGAGTTTGGCTAAGGCATCTGCATTCGAATTCTGATCCCGCGGTATTTGCTGGAGGGTATACTTCGTGAACTGGGCTAGCAGGTCTTTGGTTTTATTCAAGTAGGCCACCATCTTTAGGCCTCATGCTTGATATTCCCCAAGAACTTGATTCACCACCAGCTGTGAATCACTGTAAATATCAAGCGTCTTTATGCTCATGTCTTTCGCCATTCTTAACCCAGCGAGGAGTGCTTCGTATTCGGTTTCATTATTTGACGTGGTGAATTCGAACCTAATGGCACAGTGAAATCAATGCCCTTCTGGTGTTATCAATATCACACCTGCTCCTGCGTGAGATTTGTTGGACGACCCATCCGTGAATAACTTCCACGAAGGAGCTTCATCTTGAGGCTTAGGCACACTAGGCTATTCGAACTGCTCACTGTCTGGGAGTTCGGTGAACTCTGCAATAAGATCGGCCAAGACTTGCCCTTTCACTGCTGCTCGCGGTGAATATGTAATGTCAAACTGCCCTAGTTCGACTGCCCATTTTAATAAACGCCCAGCCGCCTCTGGTTTTTGGAGGACTTGCCGAAGGGGCTGGTCGGTTAAGACTGTGATAGGATGGGCTTGAAAATAAGGGCGTAGCTTCCTTGAGGCCAAGATTAAACAATATGCTAACCTCTCGATGGGAGGATACCGCAGTTCTGCTCCGATCAGTCTCTTGCTTACATAGTAAACCGCTTTTTGTACGCCTTTTTCCTCTCGTACTAGTACCGCACTAGCAGCAACTTCAGTGATCGCCAGGTAAATGGACAAAGTTTCTCCTTCGATTGGCTTTGATAAAATGGGAGGTTGTGCCATATGGGCTTTCAAGGCCTGGAAAGCTTGCTCGCAGTCACCTGTCCATTCAAATTTCTTATTGCCCCTAAGTAGATTGAAAAAGGGACGCATTTGTCTGTTGATTTCGAAATAAATCTACTTAGGGCTGCAATCCTCTCGGTTAAACTTTGTACATCTTTGATCTTTTCTAGCGATTTCATGTCGATCAGGGCTTTTATCTTGTTGGGGTTGGCCTCGATTCCTCTTGAATTTACAATGAACCCCAAAAACTTCCCTGATCCAACTCCGAAGGAACATTTGAGAGGATTTAGTTTCATCTGGTACTTGTTCAATACATCAAAACATTCTTGTAAATCCTTCACGTGTCCTTCCGCATTCTTAGACTTTACCAGCATGTCGTCCACGTACACCTCCATGTTTATCCCGATCAGCTCTTTAAACATGTGGTTAACTAACCGCTGGTAAGTCACACCTGCGTTTTTCAGTCCGAAGGGCATTACTTTATAACAGTATAAGCCCATATCGGTCCGAAAGCTGGTGTGATCTTCGTCAAGGGGATGCATGCTAATCTGATTGTAGCCCGAATATGCATCCATGAAGGAGAGGATCTTGTGTCCTGCAGTGGCATCGACCAACTGGTCGATTCTTGGGAGTGGGAAGCAATCCTTTGGGCAGGCTTTATTGAGGTCTGTAAAATCCACGCAGGTTCTCCATTTGCCGTTAGGCTTGGGAACCAGCACTGGATTGGAGACCCAAAATGGATAAAACGCCACCCTGATGAACCCATTCTCCTTTAACTTTTCAACTTCTTCTTTTAAGGCTCTCGATCAATCCTTATCGAGTAGCCTTCTTTTTTGTTGCACGGGTGGAAAAGTCTTGTCTATGTTCAGGACATGGCTGATAACTGCAGGACACCCTGATGTCTTTGTGCGACCAGGCAAAGACTTCCTGGTTCTTCCACAAAAATTCCACCAGTGCATGCTTCGTGGTTGGTTCTAGGTTTTTCCCGACCTTCACGAATCTGGTCGGGTCTTTTTCGTCGAGTTGGACCTCTTCCAGGTCCTCGACGGGTCCAATGTTCTCTTCAAAATCCCCAAAGTGAGGATCTTGATCTCTATCCTCACTTTGGGTAACACCCTATTTGGTGACTTCATCACCGGATTTGGCTTGCGCATCAATTTCCATCTGCAACCTATCTGAGGTAGTGCTCTTTGATGTTCCCTTTTTCGCCTTCATGACTGGGGCGTTGTAGCACTCTCTGGCCTCCTTCTGGTTTCCCAACACGCATCCTACCCCTGCGTCTGTCGGGAATTTCATGGCTAAGTGCCACATAGAGGTGACGGCCCATAGATCAACCAGTATAGGCCTCCCAATGACGGCATTGTACGCCGAAGGACAATCAACTACTATAAAAGTAGCGAGAAATGTCCTGGTAGCAGGCGCTGTACCTGTCGTCACTGGTAGTCTGATTGATCCTGCGGGGGAAAGTCCCTCACCAGAGAAGTCGTATATTGTCTGGTTGTAGGGCTCCAGGTCCTTAACGGACAACTTCATGCATTCCAGCGAAGACTTATACAGGATATTCACCGAACTTCCTGTATCGACCAGCACTCTCTTCACCATCATGTTGGCCATTTGAATATCCACGACCAGCGGATCAGAATGTGGGAACCAGAAATGTTGGGCATCGCCATCAGAGAAGGTTATCTCGCCCTCTTCTGACCGAGCCTTTTTTGGCGCGCGGTCCTCCAAAGTCATCATCTCGATGTCCTGGTCATGGCGCAGAGTCCGAACATATCGTTCCCTGGCCTTTTCGTTGTTTCCCGCGAGGTGCGGGCCTCCACAAATGGTTAACAATGTGCCAGTCACGGGGGCTGGCTGCAAAGGTGGCGAGCGTTGGCGTGTGGGCGCTTGCTCGTTGCCACCTGGAGCTTCTTGTTGGGAATTTCCCGAGGCCCGTACATATCTTCCCAAGTGTCCTTGTCTGATAAGGAACTCGATCTCATCCTTCAACTGGTTGCATTCATTTGTGTCATGTTCGTAGTCGTTATGATAATGACAGAACTTGGTAGTGTCTCTTTTCGAAATATCCTTCCGAATGGGGGCAGGCTTCTTATAAGGCACACTGGAACTCGTGGCCTGATAAAGCTCTCCCCGAGACTCAACTAGGGCAGTGTAATTAGTGAACCGAGGTTCATAATGGTTACCCTTGGCTCGTTTATTGTCGGAGGTGGAAGGCTCATTGTGTGGCCGTTTTCCACCATTCTTGCCATTGCCGTTACCGTTACCGTTGCCCTTGTCGTTAGGTTTAGACCATTGGCGGCTTTGGCGGGCTCGGCAGTCTTCTTATCCTTGCCTGGAGGCTTTCCATCGTCGGCAATGGTATCTTCGAGCTTGATGTAACGATCAGCCCGGCCCAAGAATTCCTGGGTAGTTCTGACCCCATCTTTTCGAAGGCTTTTCCAGAGAGCGGTGCGACGCCTAACCCCTACGGTTATGGCCATCATTTTGCCTTCGTCCCCCACCTTTTTTGCTCCAGCTGCTGCTCGGATAAAGCGCTGGATGTAGTCCTTCAGTGGTTCTCCATCCTGTTGGCATATTTCAACCAGCTGGTTTGCCTCGGTCGGATGCACTCAACCTGCGTAGAACTGTCCGTAAAACTCCTTTACGAACATCTCCCAGGAAACTATGCTCTCAGGAGGGAACTTAAAAAACCACTCCTGCGTGGCATCAGAAAGTGTTGCGGGGAAGATCCTGCACCGAGCGTCCTCAGACACTTTCTGAATGTCCATTTGTATCTCGAACTTGTTGACGTGAGATACCGGGTCAACGTACCCATCAAAGTTCAGAAGCGTAGGCATTTTAAACTTGCTAGGAGTCTCTGGCATAGCTATCCTCTGGACGAAAGGAGTGCCTTTCCTCCTGTCGTGATCGATGTAAGATGTTCTTCCCCCGACAAGCTGTTGCACCGCCTGGTTGAGGGCATCTATCTGGGCCTGTACAGCGACAGGAATCGCTGTGGCCTCTGTTGCTGGGGGGATGTTCTCACCATGCCGCTAGCGACGATCGTTGAGCACATCTCTCAAGTCCTTGTCTCTTCTCCGCTGCTCACTAGCTCCGAGCTGGTTGAAGACGTTATTTTGTTTGGGCTGCCCCCCAGCATATTGTCTGTTGGGTTGGTCGTCTTGAGGTATCTGGCTTCTGCCTCCGCCTCCATCTCTGAATATTGATTGGCTATGGTGGGATCGGCTGTTCCCTCGATTTCCTTCCCGGGATGAAACGTCCCGAGCGTTAGAGGGTGGCCTGCGTTGGTCGTTGGGTTCCTGTGCATTATCATGTCGTGGGGGACCTCGGACCGCAGAGCCTAACTCCGAGTTCCTCCTGTTACCAGGAGGATGCTTTCCTCTGTTCGGAAGGTTCGGCTCGTCGCCCCTATGGCGTCTAGGACTACGAGGCTGATGCCTGGTCATATTCTGCCTCTGATGCGGGGGATTTCCGCGACCAGCTTGAGATGGAGGATGTGCCTCAGGGTCCAGTGGGACATCGTCATGGGGCACCTGAGGCTGTTCGGGCCTTTGCGGACTCGAGGGTTGGATAGATGGGCTAGGATTAGGACCCCTCTGTGTTGGTCCATTCGTAGGCTGATCAGGCTGCGAAGAAGGTGCAGCCTGATTCCTAGCCAATTGCAACGCTTCCTCGAGGGCTGCCATGGTTTCGCTCTGGCGACGATCCATCTCTGCCTACCTCTCACTTCACTCCAGGCGCTACCGTTCAATTTCTTGCTGCTGCCGCGCCATGACTTCGGCAGCACTTTCCTGGCTGGCCCTCAAATTGGCCAGCTCTTCGTGCAATGCCCCCAGAGTACTTTTTAGCATCGCGTCATCCATTTCTTCCTCCTCAAATTCTAAATACGGCTCATCCTCAGCCACGTTGGGAGGAGGAGGAGGAGGCGGGTTAGATGGTGCAGCACCGACTGCCTGTCCAGTTTTCCTGGTAGTTTTCGCCATTGGTTTTCTCAACGGTGATATGTCAAGCTCTCAATGAAAGCACCGGAATGTTGACCCTGATTTTGGGCAACTAACACGGAGTCAAAATACGCTTGATGTGGATGAATGCGTTGAAAAGAACGTAATGACGAAAATAATATTAACACGATATTTTATAGTGGTTCAGCCCCAGGATCTGGTAATAACCTACGTCCACTAAGATTGTTATTGATGTGAGATCCAAAGGAGTGATCAAAGAACTAGGGTTCAATGAGTTTCACCAACCTCTGAAGAACAATACAATATGACTGATATGATAACTCTAATCTCCAGTGATCTAGAAGTCAGAAAAGAAAGAAGGATCCTCTTCCCTAAGCCCTCTTCTTCTATTTATAAGCTCAGGGAAGATTTACATTGATTTGTTACAGATATTATTTTCTAAATAATCGGATACTCAGGAAATCATGGGAGATAATTTCGGATTCCATCATAACTGCCTAAGATTTCCTCCGCGTATTACGTGCATACGACCAGACTGATTGTATAAAGAAACCGATCGCATGATACTGAATATCTCCCTGGTCGATAGTCGAGCACAGATTATGCCAGATGTCAACCACGTGTAATTAATGCCTGCCAAATCACACTTCTTGATTTTTGGGATAACATATCCTAAGTTAGGAGTGGAGGACCTGGGCATAACACTCGATCCTCCTGGCAACCCTAGGCTTGCCTGGAAAAACCCCTGGCAACCCTAGTTAATAAATACCTAGGCTTGCCTGGAAAAATTGTCAAGTCGATGGAAACCCTTTCTTTACATGTCTTCCCACAAAAGAGTTCGAGGGAGGGTTCCCAGCTGTAAGGCCATCAACTAATGTCCATCATCTACCCGTTTTGTTCGAGCAGCCTTCTGGTTGAAGCGATTTATTTATTATTTCAAGGATTCACGAGGTCTTTGTTTTATATTGGCTAGCGCATTGACTTCAAAGTTAACCGTCCTTGCAGTCATGAATTGTCGTCTGAACTCTGAGGATAGCTCGGACCAAGACTATATGGTACCTGGCTTATACTTCTTAAACCATTCACTTGCTACCCCAGTGAGGGTTAACAGAAAGCATGTGCAACGCGCGTGTTCAAACACCTTATGTATCATCATTTTCCTATTGAATCTTGCCAAATGGTCAGTAGGATCTATGGTCCCATCATAGGGGTCCATCATGGGCATCCTAAATTCAAAAGGAATAGGCGCCTCGACTAGGTGGCGAGATTAGGGCTCGCCCATCCTCTTCAGAGTCCGAGTCCCTTCATTACCGTTTTAGGAGCTTATCCATCTGTTGTCGTATTCTTGCGAGTTCAGCGACAACATGATTATCCCCAAGTTCTCGTGCCACTGTAGGTCGCGCTGCTCGGACCTACCACCTCGATCATTGCTGGGCACAACCCTGCCTTTGCAAGCGTTCAAGCCCTCTATTAGATCGTGCTACTTGTATTATTGTTGACCAAGTGATTGAGCGCCTCTTCGATCACCATTCAATCCTTCTCGGAGATCAGGGTTTTCGGGAGGCAAGTACTATTCTTCCTCATCCAGGTTCTCATCATACATGAAATAGTTATTAACAGAAATACTGGTGTTAGGATAGTGTGGGGGGAGCTTGGTCATTCATACGGACACCCAGGCCTGGGTTTTCCCTAGACTACTGAGGATAGCACGAAGATGGTTCTTGAGCTTCAGGTCGCATACTCATCGACCTCTGGGCCCTACGCTGAGGCCTTGGTCGTGGTAGAGAGTTTCTGGGCTCTTGGACGAGTTTTCGAGCACCTTCTTGAGCTCTTTGAGCACAACTTCCCCTGGCGCTAGGCACCAAAGGGACCACCGAGGGTACTTGATGGCTTGTGGGGCCTCCAGAGCCGGAGGATTCATGGGGAGCCCTTGCCTAGCCAGCATAGCTTGCATGTTCATTCACTGGGAGCTGGAGTCGGAGGTTATCCATCATGGGGGCCATGTTCGTTCGCTAGGTTTCTAACTCGGCTTGTTGTGCTGCCACCTGGTTTTGAAGATCGACTAATTTTGAGTCTTGAGGATGTGTAGTACAGGAAACATCATCCTCAAAGAGGCAATCATCATCAGAAACAAAGTCATCTTCTGTCTCATTGCCACCATACTCATCATTAGAATAATACTCGTCTTCGGCTGATACCTCATTCTCCTCCTCCGTCGGTAGATCTGCGACAGGAGGAAGGTCATCTGGCCTCTCCTGACACTGCGGCACATCAAGATTTACTCGAGACCGATTTTGCGTATCCACCATGGTCGAGGTTCTTCTCTAGATTTCTACAACTCTCGAAGAAAGCACCAAAATGTTGACCTAAATTTCTGTCAATTAAATAAAATGAGAAAAATAGCTAGTAAAAAGAAATGAATCACACCACGGGTTTTTATGTGGTTCAACCGTTAACGAAGCCTAGTCCACAAGTCACTTGTGTAAGAGAGAGCTTGCCGAAATCACATGCTATTAAGGGTTTACAACTCGGGGCAGAGGATAGTCTCGCTCCAAGGTAAAGTTGGAGTCCAAATACTAGGTTTTCAGATCCTTACAAATGACCCCTCATGCTATATTTATAGGTGGCATGAAGGGAGCTAAAGAGGCTATCAGCCTTTAATAAATTTACATTCTATTCCCCCATTCTTTGGGGATTATTCATTACCTAATAGATATATTACACATGTCACCCGACCATAGGCCTATTTGGCAGTTCCCTAGCCTAAAAAGTAGGTGGTCCCAAAATCCTGACGGAAAAGGCGCCTGGGACAACTATTTAGAAATGTGGTCCCCAAAATCTCTGAGAATCTCATGAGGCCATTATGGAGACTTCCCGAGCTCTCCGAGGATTCACCATGAAAGTGTTTTCCCTGATCCAACCTCGGAGCTCCCCGATGAGCTATGCTTCAGGAATTCATGGAGAGTTCCGAGGTCCTTCCTTGGAGGTACAGAAGATTGTATACCATTTACTTGTAAGCCAGGTAGTCCCCCTTCGAGAACTTCTCGGAAAGTATTTTACATACATTTCCACGTGTTGTTAGATGCTGACGTGGACGGTAGGCCAAAACAAGCCTAGAACAGTAGTGTTCTACAAATTGGTTTGAGGTTATAAGAAGTCTAATGAAGATTTGATATACGTAGTGGGAAAAACTCTTCTATTTTATTTTTCATTTTTGTTCCTCACAAACCAAAAAAAATGTTGACCATAGAAAACGACCTCACCAAGAGATATAATTCTTTCCAAATCCATTGTGAATTGATATGATTTGGTTATTGTGAGTTTTAATCTAATAACTATTAGCACAATTTGGTTACTATGAGTTATAATTTGGTTAGTTACCAAATCAATACTCACCATTACCTGTAATTTATATTTATAATTTGGTTACTATGAGTTACCAATAATTAATATTTATAAAATAGGTAACCGTCATTACAATACGATACTCTTAGGTACAAAACTTGTTACTAACAAACTCTTAGTTACAAAACTTGCGTACAAAATTTAATATCCTTAATCTCCAAGAATACAATCCTAAATCATAGTAATGGTTATTATGAGTTATGATTTGGTTACTATAATTTATTATTTAGTTATTATGTTGAACAAACCCCAAACCTTATATAATGGGAACTAAATCAAAATGGTGACACATAGTAACCAAATTGTAACTCATAGTAATTAAATTATAACTTATAGTAATTAAACATAAATAATGTTTGCCTAATAAATTACTATTATTACATATAGAGAGTAATCGATGATAACCTTGTTGAACATATATGCTACTTTTACTTATGCAATTTGAAATTCTGTAATTTATGATTACCAACTTTTTATTTAATTAACCAAATTAATTAAATGTGGAACAAACAAGTTGGTACAACAAACTAGTATTTTGTAACTACAGATCATGTTCCTGCTACTACAAAATATCAAACCAGTATGATAAAATAGAAATGAGTGAGTAATGAAATGACACACAGAGTTTTTTACATGGTCTCAATATCCTTTATGATATTACTAGTCCATGGGGCCACGCCTAGAGATAAGATTCATTAGTCAAATTTCACAAGTACAAATTAATTGACTTAAACAAAACTTAGACTCCCTCTAATGGTTTTACAAAGTAATTGACTTAAACAAAGTAATCTCCTTAAGACACCAAGGTTTGAACTCCCTTGAAATTGCTTGATGAATGCTTGCTTCCTCCCGATGCAAGACTTGATGAACCATCTCCCGAATGTTGTTCTTCACGTTCTTCTCTTTGAGATTTTTCTTAACACATAAGCAATTATAAAGACATAGAATAACCAAGGAATAGTATAACAACTATCCTTTACAAAAGAAACACACTCTTCCAAAAGTATAAGAAATTAAGGAGTGCAAAGAGAAGCTTAGGGTTGATGCTTTGGTCTGTATTTATACACAAAATATGTAACGCCCTGGTTAGCCAAGACCGTTACACTGTGTGTTTACAAATGTGCAAGACTTGCTAATTAAGTCATTTAGTTAGAAACGTGTTACTGAAACTACAGTTGAACTAGGGTTAAAAGATTTTGGTCATAAAAGTTTCATTTCTTATAATTAAATATTTTTACATGGGATCCTAAAAGTAGTAACGTTAAAAGACAGTTTACAAAATTTCGGGATTAAAATACAGCTACTAGCCACTCTAAGGCAAAATAGACAATTAGGCTTTTCTCGTCCTGTTCCACTCCTCGGCTGTGGTGGCCGATCAGCTGATTATGTACATTCAGCCCCGAAGCTCTCCATCTCAGGACTAATCCAACTTGCCCTTGCCTTTACCTGCACCACACAGCACCCGTGAGCCAAGGCCCAGCACGAAAACACAATAACAGAGCATAATCATTAAGCAACAACTAGATAACTCATACAAAATAAACATGTACTCAACAGTCCAAACATTCATGTTATTCAAGTATTCAGCATACCAAGTACATCACTTCATATCAATAATCACTTCACATATAATAATCAGGGTTAACACCCATAGGCCGCACCATCTATTTATCCCACTGACTCCGACCCGCTTAAACTGAGCTCAGTGAATATTAAGTTGTCCTCAGCTACCAGTGGCCGAGCCGCGCCCTGTACGCAAGTATTATTTAAGGCACACTTAGGCCATTTATCACATGTCCCATGCGTAATACCATCTATGACATCATACAGATATAGGGAGCTCTTAGTCCCATCACAAACACGTAACCGGGTGCAGTTTTCTTACCTTTAGATTTTGATAGCTTTGTTCAATTTGATCCTCAAGCACAATCCCGTCTGAGCCCTAGCGTAAACCTAGTCACGGCCACAAGTTAGAACCAACTCCAAACCTCAATTCCAAAACCAAGCCTCGGGACCAATCCTGAGCCCTCGAGAATCCCCAATTCCACCAAACGGGGTGGTCGAATCAAACCCCGAGCCCCGGGCAAAAACCCTAAGAAACAACTCGAAAACCTCTTTCTGGGAATAGGGTAGCGCTACAGCACCCTAAGGTGGGCGCTACAGTGCTACAAGCAGAGCCATCAGGCTCCCAGACGCCCAAGCCCAGTGCTGTAGCACCCTAAGGCTAGCGCTACAGCGCTAGTCACAGCTAGACACTACCCAGTTTTTCTCCTCTTCGAATTTCCTCGAGCCAAACCTTTTTAAAACTCAACCAAACCTCAACCAAACTTCAAAACAAGCCTTCCAACATCCTCAACTCATCCCAAACAACCTAACCACCAATAATTCAATCACATGCACCCCAAAACACAAAATTCACCATGGCTGAACCTAGAGCTCAAAACTCAACAAGAAAAACAACTGAAACCACAGAATTCATGTGACCAAGTTCAGAACTTCTTACCTTCAGCAGAGTGATTCAACCTTAGGCTATCCTTCACTCTTCCTTAACTTTCACTCCTCAAAAATTCATCCTTAATTCCCTAGAATTCCCACCAAAACTCAGCTCAAAATCCATATTTATAGTAGGAACCAGATTCTGAATTACAACCTCAAGATCTTACCTCAAATGATGAGTAATCTCTGCCAATTCTCCAAGAAAAATCAAGGATCCTAGGTTTGAGTCCTAGCCTAAGCCTTCTCTGAACTTTAGCTCCAAATTTCCAGAGATTTGGTGAAGAGAAGGCCAAACCGTTCAAGAGAGAAAACCCTACTTTTTTCCTTCTTTCCATTTCCTTCTTTCTTTTTCTTTTCTTTCTTCAGACTTCCAACACATTCTACAAAATCCACTAAGGCATAAAGTTTAATAACACTTATCTCTACTTTGAACTCAAATGACCAATTTGCCCTCCCACTTAAAACTAAGCTTCTAAACCTCCTAAGGGCATTTTAGTCATTACACCCAATTCCCGCTAATTCCTCGAGTGTCTCTAATATTTACCGCTTACTTCCCGACACCTAACTAATCACCAATTATATTCCTCAATATAAAAATAGACTCCAATATATTTCCTAAATTTCTAGAAATACCCCCATGCTCGCCCCGAGCCGGGTATAAATCCCCGCCGTGACTTTTTCGCTGAATCGCTCACTAGGATCGCCTCGGGTCACAGATTACAAATATATCCACATAATAATGTGGTCTCATAAAATATCGCAATTATTTACATTTATGCCATCAACGGGCCAAAATTACGAATATGCCCTTTTAGCCTAATCAGGGCCTGCATGCTTACTAATACACATAGTCATGTATCACAGATATTCAAATAATCATATAACATGCTTTTAATCACTAAATCACATATAATCCAGTTATGCCCTCCCGACACACTAATCAAGGCCCTTAAGCCTTATTAGTAAATTTTGGTCATTACAACTATCCCCTCCTAATGAGAATTTCGTCCTCGAAATTTACCTGAATAACTCGGGATACTGATCTCGCATCGCTGTCTCAAGCTTCCAGGTCGCCTCCTCGACCCTACTATTCCTCGAAAATATCTTAACCAGAGGAATCATCTTATTCCGTAGTATTTTGTCTTTCTAATCCAAGATCTGTACCGGTTGCTCCTCATAGGATAAATCTGTCTACAATTCCAAGTCTTTATACCTCAACACATGTGCCGCATCTGAGATGTACTTCCGGAGCATAGAAACATGGAATACGTCATGGACTCCTGACAGTGATGGTGGCAAGGCTAACCTATAAGCCACCTGACCGACCCTTTCCAAGAAGTCAAAAGGTCCGATGAACCTAGGGCTTAACTTGCCCTTCCTCCCAAATCTCCTTACCCCTCGCAATGGTGAAACTCGGAGAAATATGTGGTCCCCAACCTGGAACTCTACGTCCCTACGCTTGGGATCAGCATAGCTTTTCTGTCTGCTCTGTGAGGCGAGCATCCTAGCTTGGATCTTCTCTATAGCTTCACTTGTCCTCTGAACCATATCTGGCCCCAGATACTTCCTCTCACCCATTTCATCCCAATCTCGTAGGGAGCTACTCCAATTGTTGATTGGTAACAACTGAAAATTCAATCAACGGGAGATACTTACTCCATGATCCCTCAAAGTCGATCACACACACTCTAAGCATATCCTCCAACACCTGAATCGTCCTCAATTGAGTCCCCATAGCCTTCTGCAAACCACCCCAAAACTTGGAGGTAAGGATAGGATCTCGGTCTGACACTATAGACTTAGGAACCCCATGGAGACGTACGATCTCCCTCACATACAACTCCGCATACTGATCCACTGAATATGTCGACCTCACTGGCAGAAAATGGGCTGACTTGGTGTATCTGTCCCCTATCACCCACACCGAGTCATGAAGCCCTACAGATTTGGGTAAACCTCCCACAAAATCCATCGTAATATCCTCCCATTTCCACTCGGGAATACCCAAAGGCTGAAGCAACCCTGCTGGTCGCTGATGCTCAACTTTCAACTGCTGACAGGTTAAACATCTGGCTACGTACTCCACTACATTCTTCTTCATCCCGGGCCACCAATATAACGTCTCTAGATCTTGGTACATCTTCGTGGTACCCGGATGAAGTGAGTACGGCGTTGTATGAGACTCATCCAATATCTCTCGTCTGATCTCCTCATCATTCGGAACACAAATCCGTCCTTGATACCAAAGCAAACCAACCTCAGAGATAGAATAGTCCTTAGCTACTCTCGCTAATAGATTCTCTCTAACCTCTTGTAATTGAGTGTCTACCAATTGCCCTTCTTTAATCCACTCTAGTAGAGTCGACTGCAAAGTAATATTGGCCAACCGGCCCACGACCAATTCTATCGCTGCTCGGACCATCTCTGCAGCTAACTCTCTCGAGATCTGGGTTGAACTATATAACTGACTTGGGCCTCTCTAGCTCAATCCATCTGCCACTACATTGGCTTTCCCCGGATGGTAAAGAATATCACAATCGTAGTCTTTCACCAACTCTAGCCAATGTCTTTGTCTCATGTTCAGGTCCTTTTGTGTAAAGAAATACTTCAGACTCTTGTGGTCGGTGTATATCTCGCACTTCTCCCCATACAGATAATGTCGCCAAACCTTCAGTGCGAATACCACTGCTGCTAGCTCCAAATCATGGGTAGGATACCGCTGCTCATACTCCTTTAGTTGTCGTGATGCATAAGCTATGACCTTCTCGTCATGCATCAACACACATCCTAAACCCAACCTCGACGCATCCCTGCATACAACAAACTTCCCTTCCCCCGAAGGAAGACTCAACACAGGCGCAGTAATAAGTCGTCGCTTCAGTTCTTGGAAACTTTTCTCGCATTTGTGTGACCAAATAAAGTTCAAATTCTTTCGTGTCAATTCTGTCATCGGTGCCGCTATCTTCGAGAAGCCTTCCACAAATCGTCTGTAGTAACCCGCTAGACCAAAAAACTCCGCACCTCTGAGGCATTCCTTGGCCTCGGTCAATCCCTAACTGCCTCCACCTTAGATTGATCCACCTTAATCCTATCTGCACCCACAATATGTCCAAGGAATGCCACTTCTGGTAACCAAAATTCACATTTCTGAAACTTGGTGTACAGCTAATGCTCCCTCAATCTCTGCAGAACCTGTCGAAGATGAATCTCATGCTCTGCCTCTAAACTGGAGTACCCTAAGATGTCGTCGATGAAGACAATAACGAACTGATCCAGAAAGTCCTTGAAAACTTTTTTCATTAGGTCCATAAAGGCTGCTGGGGCATTGGTCAAACCAAACGACATGACCAGAAACTTATAGTGCCCATACCTTATTCGGAAGGCCGTCTTCAGTATGTCCTCATCCTTGATCCTCAGCTGGTGATAACCAGATGGATGATCAATCTTCGAGAACACCGTCTTACCCTGCAGCTAATTGAACAAGTCGTTAATCCTTGGTAGGGGGTACTTATTCTTGATAGTCAACTTGTTCAATTCCCTGTAATCTATACACATTCTCAAAGTCCCATCCTTCTTCTTCACAAATAAAACTAGAGCATCCCATGGCGAGTAACTAAGCCTGATGAACCCCAAATACAGAAGCTCCTGTAACTATATCTTCAATTCCTTGAATTCTGTCGGTGCCATTCTATATAGTGCCCTCGAAACTGGCTCTGTCCCTAGCGCCAACTCAATAACAAACTGAATCTCCCTACGCGGCGGAAACCCAGGTAAGTCCTTAGGAAACACATCCAAGAACTCGCAAACCAATCTGGTCTCTTCCGGTCCTGTTGGTGAAACCTGGGTGGTATCCACCACACTAGCTAGGAAACCTATACATCCTCCCTGTAATCGGTCCCTAGCTCTCAATGCTGAAATCCTGGGTATGCGGGGTCCATGCACCACTCCCACAAAGACAAAGGGATCCTCGCCCTCCGGCTCAAAGGTCACCATCTTCTTCCTGCAGTCAATAGTAGCTCCATATCTAACCAGCCAATCCATACCTAAAATCATATCAAAGTCCTCCATACTCAACTCAATCAAGTCTACTGACAACTCTCTACCATCAACTATCACTGGCAGTGCTCTAATCCACCTCCTAGAAACTACCAGTCCCCTGTAGGCAAAAGAGTCCCAAACCCTGAAGTACAATACTCACTAGGTCTACATAGTCTTTTAATCCCCTTACTAGAAACAAATGAATGTGTTGCACCAAAGTCAATCAATATAGTAAAAGGAGAGCCAGCGCTAGAAAGCTGACCTGTCACTACCGAGGAACTAGCCTTGGCCTCTGCCTGCATCAAAGTGAACACTCGGGTTGGAGTCAAGCTGTCCACTTTCCCTGCATCTCCCTTCTTCAGTGTCGGGCAGTCTTTCTAGAGGTGTCCCACCACCCCGCACATAATAGGCCTTAGCCCGACACTCACCCGGATGGTGTCTTCTGCACCTCGTGCACTCAGGATAAGTCCTCCATGAATCACTGCCTCCCTGACGACCACCCTGAGTACCTCGACCTCTCCTATCAGGACCAGGAGTGGTCGCTGCCCATACCAGAACCAGAATATGGAGGCACCGCCCTACGACCCTCCCATCTTGCTGCACTCTCCCTCCATATCTTATTTTCTGCCTCATCAGCGGTAAGAGCCTTCTCTACAGCCTGGGAATAAGTTGTCTCTCCAGGAACCGTTGTAATCCTCACATCTCGGGCTATCATAGCATTAAGCCCTCTAATAAATCTATCCTGCCTAGCTGCATCGGTAGGCACAAGGTCGGGTGCGAACTTCACAAGCCTGTCAAACTTTAGGGCATATTCTATATCTGTCATGCTGGCCTGAACCAGCCCCACGAACTCATTTACCTTCGCTGACCTGATGGCAACATTATAGTACTTCTGACTGAATAGGTCCTTGAATCCTTCCCAAGTCAAAGCAGTAACATCTCTGGTCTGTGATGCCACTTCCCACCAGATTCAGGCATCCTCTCTCAACATATATGTGGCACAGGCCACTTTGTCATGTCCCTCTACCTTCATAAAATCCAGAATGGTAGTAATCATGGTCATCCATTGTTCAACCTTCAATGGATCAGGTCCTCCCTCAAAGATCAGGGGCTGCTGTTTCCTGAACCGCTCGTACAACGGCTCCTATTTGTTCCCAACCTCTATTGGCTGTACTATTGGTACCACTGCAGGTGGCACAACAGGGGCAACACTCCCTGATGGAGCCTGCTGTTGCAGAATTCGAATCTGTTCATCCTGGCTCTGTATCTGTGCTTGCATGTCTGCCATAAGCTGCTGCCAGTTCTTAGGGACTGGCAGAGGGGTCTGGCTCTGGTCATCATCTCTAGTCTCAGACCTGGTGCCGGCTAGTCGTGTAGATTTTCTTAGACGCATAATTATCCAAGTCAATCCACAATCAATTACTCGGTAGTCAGACTAAGATGACATGGTAATAATCCTTTCATGATCCACCACTGGGACTCAAACATTCACAAGCAATCAAGATATAATAGTTTATCCAAATATTCAAATATTTTTATTCACATGCATAGCAGTGCTGATAAGCACGCCTCAATATCATCATGCAATAGTCAAGGGCCAGGCCCTATCAGTATCTCATGCTCCCTATTAATCAAGCAGATATCAATAGTCATATTTCATTATATTCATTTAAGCATATAATCATGTATGCACAATTACAATACCCTGAGTTGAGCTTGTCTTTCGCGGTGAATATACATGTCCAACCAGTCTTTAGGAACCCTTAAACCTAGGACACTCTGATAGCAAGTTGTAATGCCCTGGATAGCCAAGACCGTTACACTGTTTGTTTACAAATGTGCAAGACTTGCTAAACAAGCATTTAGTTAGAAACATGTTAATGAAACTACAGTTGAACTAGGGTTAAAAGATTTTGGTCATAAAAGTTTCATTTCTTATAATTAAACATTTTAACATGGGATCCCAAAAGTAGTAACGTTAAAAGACAGTTTACAAAATTTTGGGATAAAAATACAGTTACTAGCCACTCTAAGGCAAAATAGACAATTAGGCTTTTCTCGTCCTGTTCCACTCCTCGGCCGTGGCGGTCGATCATTTGATTATGTACATTCAGCCCCGAAGCTCTCCATCTCAGGACTGATCCAACTTGCCCTTTCCTTTACATGCACCACACAGCACCTGTGAGCCAAGGCCCAGTAAGAAAACACAATAACAGAGCATAATCAGCAAGCAAGGACCAGATAACTCATACAGAATAAACATGTACTCAACGGTCCAAACATTCATGTTATTCAAGTATTCAGCATACCAAGTACATCACTTCATATCAATAATCAATTCACATATGATAATCAGGGTTAACGCCCATAGGCCGCACCCTCTATTTATCCCACTAACTCCGGCCCGCTTAAATCGAGCTCAGTGAATATTAAGCTATCCTTAGCTACCAGTGGTCGAGCTGCACCCTGTGGGCAAGTATTATTTACGGAATCCTTAGGCCATTTATCACATGTTCCATGGCATAATACCATCTATGACATCATACAGATAGAGGGAGCTCTTAGTCCCATCACAAACACGTAACCGGGTGCAGTTTTCTTACCTTTAGATTTCGATAGCTTTGTTCAATTCGATCCTCAAGCACGATCCCGTCTGAGCCCTAGCGTACACCTAGTCATGCCCACAAGTTAGAACCAAATCCAAACCTCAATTCCAAAACCAAGCCTCGGGACCAATCCTGAGCCCTCGAGAATCCCCAATTCCACCAAACGGGGTGGTCGAATCAAACCCCGAGCCCCGGGCAAAAACCCTAAGAAACAACTCGAAAACCTCTTTCTGGGAACAGGGTAGCGCTACAGCACCCTAAGGTGGGCGCTACAGTGCTACAAGCAGAGCCATCAGGCTCCCAGACGCCCAAGCCCAGTGCTGTAGCACCCTAAGGCTAGCGCTACAGCGCTAGTCACAGCTAGACACTACCCAGTTTTTCTCCTCTTCGAATTTCCTCGAGCCAAACCGTTTTAAAACTCAACCAAACCTCAACCAAACTTCAAAACAAGCCTTCCAACATCCTCAACTCATCCCAAACAACCTAACCACCAATAATTCAATCACATGCACCCCAAAACACAAAATTCACCATGGCTGAACCTAGAGCTCAAAACTCAACAAGAAAAACAACTGAAACCACAGAATTCAAGTGACCAAGTTCAGAACATCTTACCTTCAGCAGAGAGATTCAATCTTAGGCTATCCTCCACTCTTCCTTAGCTTTCACTCCTCAAAGCTTCAGTCTCAATTCCCTAGAATTCCCACCAAAACTCAGCTCAAAATCCATATTTATACTAGGAACCAGAAACTGAATTACAACCTCAAGACCTTACCTCAAATGATGAGTAATCTCTGCCAATTCCCCAAGACAAATCAAGGATCCTAGTGTTGAGTCCTAGCCTAAGCCTTCTCTGAACTTTAGCTCCAAATTTCCAGAGATTTGGTGAAGAGAAGGCCAAACCGTTGAAGAGAGAAAACCCTTACTTTATTCCTCCTTTCCTTTTCCTTCTTTCTTTTTCTTTTCTTTCTTCAGACTTCCAACACATTCTACACAATCCACTAAGGCATAAAGCTGAATAACACTTATCTCTGCATTGAACTCAAATGACCAATTTGCCCTCCCACTTAAAACTAAGCTTCTAAACCTCCTAAGGGCATTTTAGTCATTACACCCAATTCCCGCTAATTCCTCGAGTGTCTCTAATATTTACCGCTTACTTCCCGACATCTAACTAATCACCAATTATATTCCTCAATATCAAAATAGACTCCAATATATTTCCTAAATTCCTAGAAATACCCCAAGGCTCGCCCCGAGCCGGGTATAAATCCCCGCCGTGACTTTTTCGCTGAACCGCTCACTAGGATCGCCTCGAGTCATAGATTACAAATATATCCACATAATAATGTGGTCTCAACAATTATCACAATTATTTACATTTATGCACTCAACGGGTTAAAATTATGAATATTCCCTTCTAACCTAATCAGGACCTACATGCTTACTAATACACATAGTCATGCATCACAGATATTCAAATAATCATATAACATGCTTTTAATCATTAAATCACATATAATCTAGTTATGTCATGCCAGCACACTAATCAAGGCACTTAAGCCTTATTAGTAAGATTTACACAATTCTAGACGCATAACAACCACTAGGAAAGTTTCCAAAATAAACTTTCAATCACAATTAATGCAGCCAAAATCGTTGGAACAGACAGAGATTATGTAGTTGCAAAACCGTATGAATCTGGACTTATTCATGGTCAAGTTCATCGTTTGACTAACTTTGAGTAGTTACCCATTCTTTACTGATTGAGAGCTGTCTAGAGATATATTAAGTTAGCTATAAAACAGAGAATCAATTAGTTAAATTTGGAAAGAAAATAAAGTCTAAAAAGATATTGAGAATAAAAAGACTTTATTCTTACCAAAAATACAAACCTAATAAATAAGAAATATCAGAAATTAAAAGCAGTAAAATCAATGATATTTTTTTTTATAAAACAGAAAATAAACACACTAAATCAAAAATATTTGTCAAATCTTAAATTTTCAAATATGTATTTTACACAATATATATATATATATATATATTTATATAAAGTAACACCAAGTTATAAAAAAAATATAGTGTAAGTTAAATTCATCTTAACTATTCCTTTATTTTTTCAATATTTTTCAATGACATTTACAAAAATTGAATTCACAACATTTACAAACTAATTCATGATTAAAACAATACATGTAACAAAGATTTACAAAAATAATTTTGTAACTAAAAAAGTATATTTTTAAACTAACATTTACAAAACTAATTTGTGAATTTGGTTAACTTGTTTGTAACAAAAGATTTGCAAAACTACTTTCGTGACTAAAAAATAAAAATTTTGTAACTAACATTAACAGAAATACTAAATTGCATATAAAAAAGAAAGAAAAAACTGATATGCAATAAATGAATACAAAAAATTTAAAATAGAAATAAATGACTTATATATTGATCGAATACATATATAAAATGTGAATCGTATATAGTTGTAGTATATACTTGCACATGATGAAATTAAGGTTGGGCTTTTGAGGTGGTACATATATAAAATTATATTTTAAAAAAGCAATTATGTATATAATTATAATTTAAATAAAAAATTATACTTAGCTTAGTGGTTATTTCTTTGATCATTAAAAAGAAAATTGGTGGTTAAAAATCATAATCCTTACTTTTTTTAGTAATAATAAATTGGGCCCAAATATGAATTTAGAATTGGATTGGAATGAGGAAACAATTTAACCCGAATTTAGGCTCGGCGTGGTAAGAGGCACAATCCATTAGTCTATGTCTCTGGGCCATGCTAAGTCTACCCTTCCTAAATATGGCCGACTTGGTGCAACATGCCCAAATTTCTAAGTCAGGCTTATGAATAAATTTTACTCGAAAGAAATTATAAATAAATATAAAATAGATAATTATAAAAGAATGAATTTTGTTTGTCAATTTTAATGAGTAGGTATAAATATATAACATTAATTATTGTTCCAAATTTGATAATGTTAAATTTGGCACAACTTTTTGCATTGTATTGGAGTAGAATATCTTTTTTTCTACTATGCTAAAATATAAAATTACCATGAAGATTTGATATTATATTAGAGATGCTCTAATATTTATGTTGGTTGGTGTTGAAAATTTAAAGATATATATATATATATAATTGAAATAGTGCGATGATATAAATTACTAGATATAGGTTTGAAAAATTTAGGTGTGGCAGTGATCTAATGATGAAAATATGTGTTGGTTGTTGAATTTAAAACTTTGTAGATGATGATCATGATTTATTAATGTAACATCTAAAATTACCTAATAAGGCCTAGGACCTTGATTAGGAGGCCAAGATAGAAAATTATGGAAATTATGTGCTTATGTGATATATATGCGTGTTATTTTATGATTATGTGAGTTATATTGTGATATGACTTGATATGTATGTTTAGGTGTATTAAATATGCATGTCGGGCCGTTTCTTATCAGAAGGGCAATTTTCGTAATTTGGCCCGTTATGGGTATATTTGGCATATATGCGATATATGTGTGGGACCACATTATTGTGTGAATATATTTGGGTAACTCGGCATGAGGCGATCCTAGGGAGCAAGTTAGAGGGAATCTCACAACGGGATCAATACTTGACTCGGGGTGAGTCAATGGGTATTTTGGGTATTTAATACATTACTGGGATATTGGGTAATGAGAATGAATATTCGAGGATATATTCAGAGTGAGTGAAATTAGGAGGGAGTTCTGGGAATTTTGACTATTTTACCTTCAGGGGCGTTTTTGGTACCCCCAAGCCTATGGATTTACTTAAGGTTACGTGAGCTCGAAGTAACCTGACAGAAATAGAAAACACGTTTAAACACACACTCTCTCTTTCTCTCTCCTATTTTTCTTTTTACCGCTTGTTGCATTTTCGAAGGAAACTCGAGTTTTAGGGCTCGAATTCAAGCAATGTTAGAATAATAACGATTCTAGGGAAGATTGGAAGCTTAATAGCGAGAGGATTTAACTGGAAATCGACTTAATCGGAGGTAATCCAAGCTTTAAGTTCTAAGTTCTTGAGTTCTTAAGATTTGATTGGATTTTATGGTTTTGATGAGCTTTTGAATTGTTTGAAACTTTGCTATTGATGGTTTTGGCCTGTTGAGTTGATTGGAAACTTTGTTTTTGGGAGTTGGCTATGTTTGGATAGGTTTATGGAGGGATTTGGCTTGAGGAAAATGAAGAAAAAACAGAGTTTTCATGTCAAGCTGCGACCCTGTTCTTGGGGCACTGCGACTCAAATTGGATGAAGGAGAAGCAGATGCCTCTGGGCTATTTGAGCCGCGATGCCTAAGAGGGTGTGTCATGCTGCAGGTGCCGGTAGGGGTGAGCCTTGGGCCTCTGCTTGAGCGGACCATGACTCAAATGCTTGGGAGCTGCGACGCTTAAGGGATTTTGGGCCTTGGGGAGGTTTTGAGTGCAGGAACTCAAACCTAAGGGCTCAGGATCGATCCTACTACCCAGTTTAGTTGCATTTGACATCCCGAAGGCTAGGAATCAGCTCGAAAGCCTTTATTTACTCATTTTTATAGGATTGTATACCTTGTTGTGACTAGGTTATTGGTAGGGGCTCGGGATCAGGATCATGCTCGAGGTTCGTTCTTATTTTACTCTACACTCGGATCTGAGGTAAAAATACTACACCCAATATGTGATGTACATGATTAAGGCTTGGCCCGAATGTTGTATATAGATTTGATTAAGGCTTAGCCCGAATCTTATTTTACTCTACAAGGATCCAAGCCCTAATCAAATCTATATTCAAAATTAGAGCAAAGCCCTAATCATGTACATCACATATTGGGTGCAATTTTCTTACCTTTGGTCCGAGCACAAGTTAAATATATATATAAACCACTTTTGATCACGATCCTATCCCGAGCCCTAGTGGTAGCCTAGTCACAACCATAAAAGGTACTTCAATGAGTTTAAATTCCAAATTCCAATCCCGGGACCGATCCCGCGCTCTCAGAACCTCCAATCCCACCAAACAGGGTGGTGGAATCGTCCCCCGAGCCCTCGCTGTAGTTCTCGGAACCTTGAAAAATAGTACGCCGCTAAGGCGTTGCCTACCAGGCGCTACGACGCCAAAGTAAAAAATGCCAACCTGACAACCTGACCTGCACTGTAGTGCCATCTACTGGGCGCTATAGCACTAATGATAGAGACCCAATCGCGTTGTAGCACCACCTACTGGGCGCTATAGTGCCAATGACAGAGAACCCACTTTCTGGGTTTTTCTCTCCGTGTTCTCCGAGTCTCAAACCTCAAAATGGTTCCCAAACTTGTCCCAATCCCAGAAACAGACCACAAGACAGTTATAGCACCTCCAACATAGCTAAGAAACACAATAATCCAACAAAAATCATCACTAACACTCAAAATCACAAATTGAGTTATTGAAACTCAAGAACACCAAGAACATTAGCAGAAACCAGAAAACTTAGAAAATTATAGGTCGAAATCATTACCTTACTAGCTGAGATAGATTCCTAGATTTACCCTAACAAACTCCTATCTCAAAATCCTTTTAACCCCAAGATTTCTCTCAAAATTTTCAAGATATGGTTAGAGAAAGAACCAGCCGAGAGAACAAGGAGGGGAGTGCTCTATTTGGGTTTCCTTTGGCTGAAGAAAGCTATATACTAAGTCATCATATTGGGATAATGACCAAAATGCCCCTTGGTCTAATATAATCCCTTTAATGGCACTAAGGGCAATCTAGTCGTTTACCACTTTTCCCTCTAATTCCCCAAATATCACCAAGACCTCCAAATAAAATTCCCATTACCCAAATATTCTCGGTAATGCACTAAATTACCAAATTACCCTAGGCTCGCCTCGAGCCCGGTATTTGACCCCGTTATGACCAAATCACTATTTTTCTCGCTAGGATCGTCTCGTGCCGAATAATCTAAATATATCCACATAATAATGTGGTCTCATCATATATCACAAATATATAATCACATATTCAAATATACCCCTAACAGGTCAAAATTACGAAAATGCCATTCCAATAAGAAACAACCCACACACATATTTAATACACTTAAACATGCAATATTAGTCATATAATAATATAACTCACATAATCATACATATTATCACATAATAACACCATAAACATATTATTGCCCTCCTGGCCCCCTAATCAAGGCACTAAGCCATATTAGGGAATTTGGGACGTTAGAACTATCCCCTCCTTATAGAAATTTCATCCTAAAAAATTTACCCGAACAGCTCGGGATACTGACTCTATATATGATTCCAGCTCCCAGGTCGCATCCTCGACCTTGTTGTTCCTCATAGGAGAGATCTGCCTTAAGCTCCAGATCCTCGTAGTGAATGAGTAAAACACAATTGGAAAGTGAAAATCTCTAGATCAGTATCTTGATCTGAGTATAGCTTGTATTATATATATACTGAGTGATACAAGAAGAAGATGAGTTATAGAGAGGTTACAACAGAAAGTAATAGAACACTAGAATTACAACTGTAACTAACTCAACAAACAAGCTACTGAAGTCAACTAACACTCGTAACTCAATACATGAGTCACGTCTGACACATATTTCCGAATGACCGAAATATGAAATACATTGTGCATGACTGACAATGCCGAAGGTAGGGCTAATCTATAAGCCACCTGACCTGTAACGCCTTGCTAATTAGGGTTCGTTACCATGTGTGTTTAAAATTAGTGATGGACTCGCTAAACGAGTCATTTGGACCAAACATGTGATTAAGCCACTAAGGCTTTAGGTATTTAAAATTTTTGTCAAATCACAAAAATTTTCATTAAACAAAACTTTGGTCTTTACATGGGATCCCCTTGAAAGTTGGTTACAATTCCAAGGTTACAAAATAAGCCGACCTAGGCGGCAAAACTGTGTCCAACCCTAGCTTCCTTGAAATTTCTTGGCTGTGGCAGTCGAGCGAATTGCATATGTACACATCACTGCTATCGCTCTCCAACTCATGGCTGGCCAAGCTTCTCCTTACCTTTACCTACACCACAAAGCACCCGTGAGCCAAAAGACTCAGCAAGAAAACATATTCATACAATTCACGGAATAATACAACAAGCTTAGCAGTAATAACTGGAACTAAGCGTAAACACCACCCAGATCAGCAACCATAGGGTTGCACAAGTGCATGTTGCACTCCCTTTTTATTATTACGGCATCTGAGCCAGTCAAGTGCTTGGTGCACTCCCAAGGTGGCCCAACCATATCGGCTTGCGCTCAATGTGCGTAATGCTGATCTTGGCTCATAAGCTGAGTCTTGTAGATCATTGACTTATAAGTCAAGCCTCACAGACCCCTGACTAATAAGTCGGGCCTTAACGACCTTCGACTTGTAAGCCAAGCCTTAAAGACTCTCGTCTTATAAGTAGATCCTTGGAGATTCTCGACTTATAAATCGAGCCCCCTTACATCAAGTATGCCCTCGACTAGTAAGTTGATATTTAACCAGATACAACAACAAATTCTTGGCTTATAAATCGAGCTCCCTTGTCATAACAGACAATCACATAGTACATTTATTATACATACAGATACAATGCATCAGAATACATTGAAACATATATATACACAGAATAATCATAATCATGCGCATTTATAGGGCCAACACCAAACTCAAGACTATGTTCAGCATTCGGGCCAAGCCCTAATCATGTATATCATATTCTGGGTACAATTTTCTTACCTTTGGTCCAAGTACAAGATACCAATGAACGACCCTTGAGGACAATCCTTGATCCGAGACCCTAACGATGACCTAGTCACAACCAAATAGGGAATCCCGTCAAAACGAGTAAATAAAGGCTTCCTGACCGAAACCTAGCCTCTGGGACGTCGA
This sequence comes from Humulus lupulus, assembly GCF_963169125.1. NCBI lineage: Eukaryota > Viridiplantae > Streptophyta > Magnoliopsida > Rosales > Cannabaceae > Humulus > Humulus lupulus. The sequence continues at coordinate 138,842,807 of NC_084798.1, read as the reverse complement.
ATCCTACTAAACCGGGTAGTAGGATCGACCTCGAGCCCTTAGGTTTGAGTTCCCATCATTAAAACCCTGTTTTGGCCAATTTTCTATTTTGAGTCGTGGCCCCACTCAAGTCAGGGGCCTAAAACCCTCTCTGACTACACTTAGTGCCATGGCGCTCCTAACTGGCATCACGACTCAAATATCCCAGCTGCTTCTCCTTCGTCCAACCTGAGCCGCGACACCCAAGAACAGGGTCGCAGCTCAACCTGAAACCCAGATTTTTCTCAGAATCCAACCCTTCCAAAATCATCCCAAGGCTTCCCCAAAGCCCCAATTAATGCCCAAAAACATTAACACACACTATATACATCACAAACAACCTAATAACACACTTAATTTCAAACCGAAACTCAAAATCCATCAAAGCCTAAAATTCTAAAAAAAAACTTCAACCACAGGAAATTAAACTCAAAATAGAACAAATTATTACCTTCAATGGCTCAATTATGGTCCCAAGTTGCTCCTAGCTTAATCCTAGACACCAAACCTTCAATCCCCGAGCTTGTTTCCTAAAAAAACACAAAATCCACAAGTCACCAAGGAGGATGAGAGAGAGAATTACGGGAGAGAGAGAGAGAGTTAGGGAGTGTTCCTTTTATTTTCCTGAGTGTTTTCCTAATTCTCTATTGCCTTCCAAATTGGCTAAGTCAAGCCAAAGCCTACCAAAAGACCTAATTTCCCTCAAACCCAAACTTACCTCTCCAATACTCACAAGGGCTCTTTGGTCAATTACCACAATTCCCTCAAGTTCCTAATGAACTCCACACATCCAAAAAAATCCCAAATATTTTCAAGTAATAATCATTTAATCTCCCATTACCCGATAAACCCCGATAATGTGCTAAATTACTAAAATACCCCTAGGCTCACCCCGAGCCGGGTATTTGATCTCGTTGTGACTTTTCCGTTACTTTGTTCCCTAGGATCGTCTAGTGCCGAATAACCCAAATATATCCACATAATAATGTGATCTCAGTCATAAAACACACATATTTACAATTATACCATCAACTGGTCAAAATTAGGAAAATGCCCTTCTAATAAGAAACATGCTCACATGCATGTTTAATACTTCTAAACATGCAAGCATAATTATAATATATTATAATTCACAAAATTTTGTAGTGTCCCATAATTTTACTTAGCTAGATAGTAGTAGTAGTTAGTAGTAGTTTGAAGTATGTTAGATTCCGTGGATTTTGGTTCAAACCGGGACTTAGTTGGAAACACATAGCAACAGTTATGGATTTTATAAGTTTAACCTATAGTTTAGAAATATTAATTATAACATAACGTTTGATTAATATTGCTGGTTCTAGAAATATTATTCATTATAACGTAAGGTTTAGATAGAATTAATAAGAGCATGATACTTGTCATAATTATGTTTATTAAGTACTTAAGTATTTTTTATGAATAGTTTAAATAAAAGAAAGATCTAGAAGCACTATAACCTTCCAAAAACTGTTAGGATCACGTTTAGACTCAGTCAAAGTTGTTTTATCAATTCAAAATATGCTGAAAAAGTGCAAATACGTGTTTGATATATCAACGTATGCTGATTTATCACAGCTATAGGGGCCGATATATCGCCTACGTAAGATATGGAAAACACGTCGACTTCGCACGAACGATCGAACAGGGCTCGGGAAAATGGTCTAGGCGATATATCGCCCAGGGTAGGCGATATATCGCCCCTGGTGCATCATTTTTGAATCTTGAGGATTTTTAAATTTAAAAACAACCTTAACCACTTGGATCTGCCTTTGAACGATTTGGATTGAGTTCTGGGCATATGTTGAACGAAAATTCAAATATTTTTCATTTTATATTCATTTATTTATTCAAATTAAAATGGATTAGTTTCACTCCTTGAACTCTATAAATAGGACCTAGTACTCAGCCATTTTCTTCATTTTTCAAGCATTTGTTCAGAGCCTCCAAGTTGCTAAGATTACTATAGAGAGAAACACTGGGGTCTTGGGTTAAAAGCTTTATCAATCTAAGCTTTTCTAAGCACTTGGGAAGTGAGATATAGTGAGATTTCCATATCAAGGTTTAGATCAAGTCATAAGATCATTCAAGGTATTCTTATCTTTAGGTTCAAATCTTCATGGTTCTTTAGTTTTCTTTTATTTTCTTTCAGATCCTAACGCTTGTTTATGATTCTTGGTTAGGTGTTTACGTTTCGTAAAAACTTAAGGTTCTTCTCAGTAAGTTTCTTCTTTGCTGGTTTAGTACTCTTTTTCATCTCCTTTCTGTAGAAATACTCATGGTTTGTGCTGTTGGATTTTAGGAGTGTTCTAATCCCGTTCTTGTTCCCAAATATCCCGGTTTGTGGTAAGGAAAATATGTTAGATTATATATGCTTATATGTTTATGTTATGAAATAATATGTATATGTATAAATATTTTTTATAGTCCTTGGGCATATGACTTGTTTAGATAACAAGCTCTGAGAATATTGTTTTATAGTCGCTTGGGCATCTGACTTGCTTAGATAGCAAGCCCCAAGAATTTTTATCATTTTCATGGTTTAGAGTTATGATTTACCCTACCTCGATTAGTAGACAGAGGACCTAGATGGGTTATTATATACTACCATGTGATCTAACCTACCTCGACTAGTAGACAGAGAGCTGAGATGGTTTATCACATGCCATGTTAATGAGTTAATGACCATTAATATTGTAGTCCTATATGATATATGTTTTTATATTCATATGTTTTATAATATATGTTTATGATATAGTTTTATGTTTATAATTCATGATATATGTTGTTAGTAGATTTTTCCTTGCTGGGAATTAGACTCATTCCTTTATTTTTTTAGCTTGATGCAGGAAAATGAATATGGAAGGCGGAAAGATTCTTGGGAGCCTGGCTTGTGTGTTGAGGATGAATGGATTGAATGGATTGCGTGACGATTGAGGATGACGTTGTTTTAAGTCTTTTTATTTATGTTTTATGTATTTCCGCAGTTAGTTTTTAAATAATTGATTTGAGTTATGTTTTTTTTTGTTTTTTTTATGTATTAAACAATGGGTACCCATACCGTATTTTATATTTGATATTTTACTTTGTAGTTTGCACAATATTTATTTTGGGGGTATAAAATTAAGTTATGTTATTTCTTATGTATGTTTCCCAAAATAGTAGCTATGTCTAATAGTCTTAATGCACCGTGGTCATAGAAATAGTTGGGGCATTACAGTTGATATACGAGAAACAGTTCATATGCATGAAGTTCTCCTTGATACACACGCACAAGCTCCGAATCTAACCGCCAATGGAAGTGTTTATGTTATAGTTATTATGTTTATGTTTTAGCCCTTATGTTTTTAGTTAAGAATGGATGGAGCCTTGACCTATAAGGAAATCCGAGCCATTAAGGCATTGAAAAGGATTAGAGAGCCAAGGAATACAATAGGACGGTTAGAAAGAATCACTCAGAGATTAATCTTATTCCACAAGGAGATAGTTCATCTTTAGACTACTAAGCAAATTATGATGAGAACTACGGAGCAATACGTCTTAGTAATTAGGCTTTTTAAAGATTTTCCTTTTGTAATTTCAACTTTAGAAGAAATATGGGAGACTATAGATGATGAAGATGATTTACCAGTTGCCATGACATATTATTTTCTCATACTTAGGTTTACCTCTAAGATGGAGTTTCAATTCACTAATGAACAGAAACATAGAATCTTTATGAATCTTTTCCGAGGAAATTTTTAGGCTCAAGATAATGATGAGTATGAAGAGATAGATGAAGATATGTTAGATGAAAGGTCAGATGTAGAAGATCCTGACTTTTAGATTCACCCTAGTTATGTTAGTTTATTTATTTATTTATTATTTTTGCATTTATGATTGAACTTAGTGAAAACCTTTTTCCAAATGAATATTATTGTTATTTTTGATAACATGTATGAGTTTGATTTTTTTACAATCATAATAAATAATAAATTTAATAAATAATGACCAAGTTCGGTGAGGGTGGATACAAATCAATGGACTGGGTTTTATATTGAGAGTTAGGGGGCCATAGTAGTGGGAACAATTTTACTGATCCCAGCCCTCCTTCAATATGGTTAACTTTGGAACAACGACGAGTTTCGAGCCTGAGAATCAAGTCTTATAGGATGATTAGAAACAGACTTAGAAAATAATAAAGATGGCTGGTTTTCTAAGTATAAAAACACACCCTAATTATAAAGAAGGCTTACATAATTCTTCATAAAAAATCATAACTAGTTTTTCCGAGTTATGCTTGCTTAGATTAAGTTTTTGCCTTAGAGCCTATTAGGGTAAGTTCTAACATGTTCTTCTCGACTGTTAGAACTCTGGTGAAGATGTCGCTCAGAAGGTCTGCACGCACAAACACCAATGCCTCCAGCATCGCTCACGAGAATAATGAAGCCCCTTCAGTTCGAAGAAGGGGAGTGCGCGCTACCAATGCTGTTGCTAAAAGAAGTGCACCACCTCTGGTTGACAACACCGCAGAAATTGTAAGGCTACGACAACAAGTGGAGGAGCTGCTGCAGCAACAACGACAACAGGCTCAGCCGCAGCCGCAGACTCAGCCTCAGCCGCAACAACAACCATTAGCATAGCAATAATAATGGTCAGAAGAGAAGGCATCCTGACAACAAGCAATCCGACAATGAGAAAAGTGCACAGAAAAATAATGGCAGCAATAGGTCGGGTTATGTAGAATACTCGCAGTGCTCCAAATGGCAAATGAAACATGCTGGTGAGTGTCGTACAAACACCAAGGGATGCTATAATTGTGGCCAGGAAGGTCATTAGAAGAGGGAATGTCAACAGCTCAAGCGAGAAGAGAAAAAGGACAACAAGATGGTTCCTGCCAGAGTCTTTGCCTTGACCCAGGGAGAAGCTGAATCTAGAAACAAAATGGTCACAGGTCAGATTCCTATCCTCGATAATATATGTTCAATATTATTTCATTCGGAGAAACACACTCTATATCTTGTTAGGAATGATAGAGAAATTAGACAAACCTTGTGAAAGATTTAGAACTAGGTTTATGATTGAATTTCCTTAGGGCAAAATAGTCCTATCATCATGGATAGTACGAGGCATACCGATCAAAATTGAGGATGTAGAACTAGAAGGAGACCTGATAGAGCTAGAGATTAAAGACTTCGACGTAATACTGGGCATGGATTGGCTAGCAAGGCATGGCGCAACCATCGACTGTAGACGCAAGCAAGTGACGTTCGAGCTCCTGACGGTCAGAGACTATGTTTAATGGGAAAGGTTTCAGGACTACGTACGTCGCTTATTTCATCTCTCAAAGCTCAAAGGATGATAGAAAAAGGATGTCAAGCATACTTAGCCAGTGTCACGGATGTGGTAAAGTAAACACCACTAAAAGTTGGAGATGTCCGCATTGTAAAAGAATTCCCATAAGTATTTCCTGACGACTTACAAGGGTTGTTGCCGACTCGAAATATGGACTTCACAATCGAACTAGTACCAGAGACCGAGCTTATCTCAAAGGCACCATACCAGATGGCACCTACCGAACTCAAGGGGTTGAAGATGCAACTATAAGAACTCTTAGACTTGGGTTTCATTATATCGAGCCATTCGCCATGGGGAGCACCGGTTCTATTTGTGAAGAAGAAGGACGGAAACATGTGGATGTGTATAGATTATCGCGAGCTGAATAAGGTGACAATTAAGAATAAGTACCCACTACCCCGGATTGATGACTTGTTTGATCAACTCTGAGGAGCGACTGTGTTTTCAAAGATTGATCTACGGTTCATGTATCACCAGCTCAAGGTACGGGAAGAGGATATTCCCAAGACAACTTTTAGAACTCGATATGGACATTACAAGTTTCTAATTATGTCTTTTGGTCTTACCAGCACTCCAGCCGTATTTATGGATTCAATGAATCGGATCTTGAAGGATTACTTGGACAAATTCGTCGTATTGTTCATCGACGACATTTTTGTGGACTCAAAGGACAAAGTCAAGCACGAGGAACATTTAAGAATGAACATGTTGCGACTGAAAGAGCATCAACTTTAAGCCAAGTTCAAGAAGTGCAAATTTTGGCTTTCGTAAGTAGCGTTCCTCAGCCATATAGTATCCAAGGACGGAGTTACTGTAGACCCAGCTAAGGTAGAGGATGTGAAGGATTGGCCAAGACCTAAGAATGCGTCAGAGGTTAGAAGTTTTCTTGGGCTAGTAGGCTATTATTGGAGGTTTGTAGAAGGATTTTCTAAGATAGCCACTCCACTTACCAACCTGACCCAGAAACAGCAAAAGTTCAACTGGACAGATGTGAAGAGAGGTTCCAGTTGCTTAAGGATAAGCTATGCTCAGCACTAGTACTTTGTGTACCGACACCCAACGACAAGTTTGTAGTCTACTGTGATGCGTCGAAGTAAGGTTTTCGTTGTGTGCTGATGCATAATGACAAAGTAATAGCCTATGCATCAAGGTAGCTGAAGGAATATGAGCAACGCTATCCAACGCATGATATGGAGTTGGCAGCGGTGGTCTTTGCATTGAAATTCTGGCGCCATTATCTTTATGGAGAACAGTGTGAGATTTATACGGACCACAAGAGCTTAAAGTATTTCTTCACATAGAATGAGCTCAACATGAGGCAGTGCAAGTGGTTAGAATTAGTAAAGGATTCTGACTACGAAATCCTATACCACCCAGGAAAAGCAAACGTAGTTGCTGATGCGCTAAGCATGAAGAGTTATGGGAATCTACCAGCAATATCCGAACAAGGGCATGATGACACATTGGTAAACTGGCGAACTTCACCATCCAGTCAAGTCTGTTAGAAGATATACAGATTGGACAAGGGCATGATTACACATTAGTATCTCACATAGCTGCAGTTAAAGAAGGCAAGGCCACATATTTCTCGATATCAGGACAGGGGGTTCTTGAGATATAAAGACTGGGTATGCATGCCGAATGATCATGGGATTAAGATGAAGATTTTAGAAGAAGCGCAAAATACCCCATACTCAGTTCACCCAGGGTCGACCAAGATGACTCACGACCTTAAGGCATTGTATTGGTGGCCGGGAATGAAGAAAGGCGTAGCAGAATATGTTTCTAAATCCTTAGTGTGCCAGCAAGTGAAAGCAGAACATTAGCAACCTACAGGCTTGTTGCAACTGCTTATTATTCCAGAATGGAAGTGGGACAATACAACCATGGACTTCGTGAAAGGATTGCCACGAACAAATAAGCAGCACGGCTCAGCTTGGATAGAAGTAGAAAGACTAACCAAGTCAGCTCACTTCCTACCTGTCAAGACTACGTATATAGCGGATCAATTGCAGATGTTTATGTCCGAGAAATAGTATGACTGCATGGAATCCCTAAGACCATAATACCCGATAGATGATCAGTGTTTACATCGAGATTTTGGGGAAGCTTGCAGCAAGCCACGGGTACCAAGTTAAGTCTTAGTACGACATTTCATCCTCAGACTGATGGTCAGTCCGAGCGTACCATACATTTTTTAGAGGATATGTTGCACCCTTGTGTACTCAATTTTAGAGGATTGTGGAGTAAGTATTTGCCACTAATAGAGTTCTCCTACAACAATAACTACCAGTCAACGATCAGAATGGCACCCTATGAGTTACTTTATGGAATGAGGTTTCGATCGCCGTTACATTGGGATGAGGTAGGAGAAAGGAAACTTCTTGGACCCAAAACTGTTAGAGAAGCTCAGGATGCGGTAGCATTGATTAGAAAGCGTATGCTCACTGCTCAGAGCCATCAGAAAAGTTATGCAGATGCCAAGTGACGTGATGTGGAATTCAAAGTTGGAGATCAAGTCTTCTTAAAGATATCTCCTATGAAAGGTGTGAAGTGGTTTGGGAAGAAAGGCAAGCTTAGTCCTCGGTTTATAGGTCCTTTTGAGATATTGGACAAGGTGGAAATAGTTGCATATAGATTATCCCTACCGCCAGCTCTAGTAGATAGCCCTAATGTGTTCCACATCTCGATGTTGTGTAGATATGTGTCAGACCCATCTCACGTCCTCAAGTACGATACGATAGCACTCCAGAAAGACTTGAGTTACGAGGAACGACTGAGTAGCATCCTAGATAGAGGGATGAAGGAATTACGGTCTAAGAGTTTTCTGATAGTCAAGGTTCTATGGAGTAATAGTTCTGAATGGGACGCAACGTGGGAGTTGGAGGAAGACATGTTAGCACGGTATCCGAAATTATTTGGTAAGTAAATTTTGGGGACAAAATTCTTTTAAGTAGGGGAGAATTGTAGTGTCCCATAATTTTACTTAGCTAGATAGTAGTAGTAATTAGTAGTAGTTTGTACTATGTTAGATTCCGTGGATTTTGGTTCAAGACGGGACTTAGTTGGAAACTCATAGAAAAAGTTATGGATTTTATAAGTTTAACCTATAGTTTAGAAATATTAATTATAACATAAGGTTTGATTAATATTGCTAGTTCTAGAAATATTATTAATTATAACCTAAGGTTTAGATAGAATTGATAAGAGCAGGACACTTGTCATAATTATGTTCATTAAAGACTTACGTATTTTTTATGAATAGTTTAAATAAAAGAAAGATCTAGAAGCTCTAGAACCTTCCAGAAACTGTTAGGATCACGTTTAGACTCAGTCAAAGTTGTTTTATCAATTCATAATATACTAAAAAAGTGCAAATACGTGTTTGATATATCAACGTATGTCAATATATCGCAGCTATAGGGGTCGATATATCGCCTACGGAAGACACGGAAAACACGTCGACTACGCACAAACGATCGAATGGGGCTCAGGAAAATGGTCTAGGCGATACATCGCCTAGGGCAGCCGATATATCTCCCTTGGTGCATCATTTTTGAATCTTGAGGATTTTTAAATTTAAAAATAGCCTTAACCACTTGGATCTACCTTTGAACGATTTTGGCCGAGTTCTCGGCATCTGTTGAATGAAAATTCAAATCTTTTTCGTTTTATATTCATATATTTATTCAAATTAAAAGGGGTTAGTATCACTCATTGAACTCTATAAATAGGACCTAGTACTCAACCATTTTCTTCATTCTTCAAGCATTTGTTCAAAGCCTCCAAGTTTCTAAGATTATTATAGAGAGAAACACTTGGGTTTTGGGTTAAAAGCTTTATCAATCTATGCTTTTCTAAACACTTGGGAAGTGAGATTTCGGTATCGATGCTTAGATCAAGTCATAAGATCATTCAAGGTATTCTTATCCTTAAGTTCAAATCTTCATGGTTCTTTAGTTTTCTTTTTTTTTTTTTCTTTTAGATCCTAACTCTTGTTTATGATTCTTGGTTAGGTGTTTAAGTTTCTTGAAAACTTAAGGTTCTTCTCAGTATGTTTCTTCTTTGATGGTTTAGTACTCTTTTTCATCTCCTTTCTGTAGAAATACTTATGGTTTGTGTTGTTGGTTTTTAGGAGTGTTCTAATGCTATTCTTGTTCCCAAATATCTCAGTTTGTGGTAAGGAAAATAGGTTAGATTATATGTGCTTATATGTTTATGTTATGATATGTTTTATGCTATAATATGTATATGTATAAATACATTTTAGTCCTTGGGCATATGACTTGTTTAGATAACAAGCCCCAAGAATATTGTTTTATAGTCGCTTGGGCATATGACTTGCTTAGATAGCAAGCCCCAAGAATTTGTATCATTTTCATGGTTTAGAGTTATGATTTACCCTACCACGATTAGTAGACAGAGGACCTAGACGGGTTATAATATACTACCATGTGATCTAACCTACCTCGATTAGTAGACAGAGAGCTGAGATGGTTTATCACATGCCATGTTAATGAGTTAATGGCCATTAATATTGTAGTCCTATATGATATGTATTTTTGTAGTCATATGTTTTATAATATATGTTTATGATATAGTCTTATGTTTATAATTCATGATATATGTTGTTAGTAGATTTTCCTTGCTGGGCATTAGGCTCATTCTTTATTTTTTTAGCTTGATGCAGGAAAATGAATATGAAAGGCGGAAAGATTCTTGGCAGATTGGCTTGTGTGTTGAGGATGAATGGATTGAATGGACTGCGTGACGATCGAGGATGACGTTGTTTTAATTCTTTTTATTTATGTTTTATGTATTTCCGCACTTAGTTTTATAACAATTGATTTAAGTTATGTTTTTTTGTTTTTTATGTATTAAACAATGGGTATCCATACCATATTTTGTATTTTATATTTTGCACAATATTTATTTTGGGGTATTAAATAAAGTTATTTTATTTCTTATGTATGGTTCCCAAAATAGTAGATATGTCTAATAGTCTTAATGGTCCGAGGTCTTAGAAATAGTCAGGGCATTACAAATTCACATATTAAAATGCTCATAACACATAAGCACACAATTAATACAATTATTGCCTCCTAGCCCCCTAATCCAGGCACTAAGCCACGTTAGGGAATTTGGGCATTACATGACCAATCCTGTCCAGGATCTCAAATGGTTCTACAAATCTAGGTCTCAACTTGTCCTTCTTTCCTAAGTCACCTCACCCCTTTCCATGGTGAGACTCTAAGGAAGACATAGTGTTCCACTCGAAACTCCACGTTCCTGTATTTTAGATCAACATAACTTTCCTGTCTATTATGAGAAGCGAGCATCCGAGCTCTAATCTTTTCCATAGCCTCAGTGGTCCTCTGAATTATCTCAGGACCTAAATATTTCATCTCACCCATCTCATCCCAATAAATGGGCGATCTACACTTCCTACCATACATCATCTCATAAGGTGCCACTATAATAATCAACTGGTAGCAGTCATTGTAGGAAAAACTCCCTTAGAGGCAAATATTCATTACAGGACCCTTCAATGTCCAATATACATACTCTCAGCATTTCCTCTAATATATAGATAATCCTCTCTGATTTACCATCAGTCTGAGGATGATAAGCGCTACTGCATTTTACCTGTGTACTCATCACCTCCTGTAACCTTCCCCAAAAAATGGAAGTAAAGATAGGGTCCCTATCTAATAGGATAGACCTAAAAGTCCCATGAAGGTGTACTATCTTTCTCTCACAGAGATCTGCATATTGGTTAACTGTATTGCTCGTCCTCACTGATAATAGTGAACTAACTTTGTATACCGGTCCATAAAGACTCAGACTGAATCATACTGGCCCACTATCCTTGCAATCCCATCACAAAACTCATCGTGATGTCCTCTTACTTTCACTATGGAATACACAAAGGTTGTAATGGTCGTACTGGTTTCTGATACTCTACCTTGACCTGTTAACAGGTCAGGCACTTGCCACTCAGTTACAACCCTCTCCATCCCAGGTGACCAATATAAGCTTTTAGGTCTTGGTACATCTTCATGATGCCTGGATGAAGAGAAAAGAGGGGGGGGGGGGGGGGGTTAGTATGAGATTCATTTAGGATCTCCTGTTTAATCCCAGTGTCCATCGGATCCCCCAAGTCCCATCCTTATACCTCAATAAACTCATGCTTGACACTGTATAGTCCTTAGCTATTCCAGCTAAGAAATCCCCTCCAATCCTTCCCATCTATGGATTACTCAACTATTTTTCTTTGATCCTCTCTAAAAGAGTAAACTTAATCATAACGTTGGCAACTAGCCCACCAGTAACTCTACTCTAGCTCTGGTCATATCTTTCAACCAACGTGATGCATAGGAAATCACCTTTTTCTGTCTGTACAAGAACACAATCCAAATCCTGTCTCAATGCATCACAGTAAACCATAAACTTTTTCTAATCTGTAGGAAGACTCAGAATTAAGTCTGTAATCAATCACTGGTTCAATGACAGGAAGTTGTTCTCACACTAATCTGATCATGCAAACTTCGGATTTTGCATGTCAACCTTGTCAATGAGATAGCAATCCTTGAGAACTCTTCCACAAAACACATGTAATACCCTTCCCATCCAAGGAAAATCCTGACCTTTGAGGCGTTCCTTAGCCTTGGCCAATCTCTAACTGAGAGTATACCTCAATATCGTCAATAAAGACGATCACAAACCAATTCAAAAAATATTTGAACACCCTATTCATTTGATCCATAAAAATAATTGGGGCATTAATCAAACCCAAAAGACATGACTCAACACTCCGACTGCCCATATCTGATACAAAAGGCAGTCTTCTGCGTAATCCTTCTCTCTGATCCTCACCTTCTGATATCCAGATCGAAGATCTACCTTGGAGAGTACCATCTTATCCTATAACTAAACATTTAGCTCCTTCAGCTCTACTGAAGTCGTTCCATATGGTGCCCTAAATACTGGTTCCATCCCTGGCACGAACATAATCACCATTCTATCTCTCGGGCTAGAGGTAACCCTAACAGATACTATGGAAACACATCTAGAAACTCACAAACTAATCTAATCTGTCTTGGTCCCACTGGCACGACCTGAGTGGTATCCACCACACTAGTTAAGAATCCTATGCATCCCTCCTCCAATAGGTCTCTAGCTCTAAGTACATATATCATAGGTATATGGGGTCCATGCAAGTGCCAACAAATAATAGGGGTTTCTCACTCTCAGCCCAAAGGTTACCTCTTTTCTTACAATCTATCGTTGCCCCATACATGGCTAACCAATGCTTATCCAAGATCATATAAAAGTCGGTCATAACCAACTTCGTCAAGTAAACTGATGAATCATTTCCCACAATAATCTAATCCATCTTTTAAAAGCTACCAATAGGATACCAAATTCTCATCACAACATAACCACATAATCCACATACTAAGTCTATGCCTCTACTAGATGCAACATAACAAAGAACAACACACCACCAAAACCAATCAACCAAATATTAGAATCAAAACCAGGAAGTTGACCTGCCACTATTGAGGGACAAACCTCAGTCTCAGTCACTGACTCTGACTATGTCAGAGAGAATACTCAAGCTGGGGTCGAGCTATCCGCCCCCTTTGGTTTGTCCTTCCTCAATCCTGGGCAATCCCTCTTGAAGTTCCCAACCATCCTACACAAGAAACATGCCTTTGCATGACATTCCCCGAGATGATGTCTCTTGCATCGAGTGCATTCTTGATAGAATTTCCAATACTCATTCTTGCTCAGATGGCCTATCTGAACATTTCAGAACCCCTTATCTAGTCCAAGGGTATTCAAAATGTTGTCAATTTTTCTTTTCTGGTCACTGGAGCCTCTGCCGCTACCTGATCCAATAAACTGTGGTATCACTGCCTGAGCTCCGCGCTCTCTGGCATTCTCCCTCCAAATCTCATTTCCCGTGCCCTCAACAACAAAGGCCCTCCCTACCACCTGAGCATAGGTAGAGATCTCATGCACTGGGGTGATTCTAACACTCTGAACTATTCTAGAATTCAATTCGTGAATAAATCGCTCCTTCCAAGCCACATGTAAGGGTACCATATCAACACCAAACTTGGCCAACCCATCGAATTTGTTAACATACTCTATTTCTGTTGTATTTCCTTGAACTAGGTTCAGAAAGTCATTTGTCTTTCGCAGACTTAACTGCGATACAACAATATCTCTCATTAAACAATTGCCTAATTTTTTCCCAATTCATCGCAGTTGTATCTCATGTCTGGGATACCACTTCCCACCATATTTGGGCATCTTCTCGCAATACATATGTAGCACAAATCACCCTATCGTGGACTACCACCCCCATATTGTCGAGGATTATACTGATCATGCCCATCCATTGTTCAACTCTGAATGGATCTAGGCCTCCCTAAAAAGCTGGAGGGTAATATTTTCGAAATATTTCACATAGAAATTCCCACCTATTCTCAACCCTAGGCTAAGCTAATACTGGTGCCACTCCTGGCATAACAGAGGAAGAGGTGTTCCTTGATAGAACCTGCTGTTTCAAAAACCAAATCTTATTCTCTTGTCTCTGCAGTCTTAAATGCATATCTGTAAACACCTGCTACCAATTATGAGGGGTAGGCGGAGGGCTCATGCCCTGGCTGTAATTCCCAGCCTCAATATAAGCACCAACAGATCCCATTAACTTTCTTGGGTACATAACCTCTGATTTAGTATGCAGTCAATAACTTGACCCATTAAGCATGATGAGCACATTCAAAAGCCTTCCCCACGGGAATAATCATACAATACGACATTCACATACCATTCCAGTGCTAAATTCATGCCCATAAAATTCATGCATCAATCAATAACCCCTGCTCTTCCAATCAAAATATCATGCTCTTTACTATAGCGTGCAGATAACACATTCATATATTCACTGAGCAGATAATCACATAATCATATCAAAAGTCATGGGCTAGGCCCTATCAGAATATCTCATGCATCCTAATAAGTCATGTAGGTAAAACATTTATATCTTATTTATGTAGTTAAACACATAACGACATAAATAATCACTATACCCTAAGTGGAGCTAGTATTTAGTGACGAGTGTGCATGCCCAACTTATCTTCAGGAACCCTTAACCTAGCTCTGATACCAAGTTGTAACACCCTACCACTCAGGGACTCTTACACTGTGTATTTTAAATAGTGCTAAACTTGCTAAATGAGTCATTTGGCCATAATCGTGTAACGAAACGTGATTAATGGTTTGGGGATAAAATTTTTGGTTAAAGGTACCATCGTTTCACTATAACGTTTACTTCATACATGGGATCCCAAATCACATTTTAAAGGTTAATTACAACGAAAAGTTACAACCTATCGACCTAAGCGGCAAAATAGGGTTTGACCCTAGTTCCTCTTTAAAACACCTCAGCCGTGGTGGTCAAGCAGCCACATATGTACACATCGTAACATAAGCTCTCCAACTCAAGGATGGTCCAACTTTCCTTTCCCTTTACCCACACTACAAAGCACCCGTGAGCCAAGGCTGCGTAAGAAAACTTAAATATTCTCATAAGCAGTTAATAACGTATTACCAAATCATAATAATCTTGCCAGGCAGTTATAACCCCACTCATGCATGCATACCATTCATATAAATTACTACAATATCATAAGGGCCAATATCCCAAGATAAACTATCAATGAATCATATTAGGGTCCAATGCTCAAAATATATGATTATGGAATCATATTGGGGCCCAACGCCCTAATACATGATTAATAAATCATATTGGGGCTTACCGCCCTAGGATATGGGACTAATGAGTCACCATGGGGCCCTTTGCCCTATCCTCTGTATAACCAACCTTGGAGTTGGCCCAACATACCTGGCGCTCTAGTTTTTCTCACGACCCATAGGTCGTTCAAGAATATGATGCGCTCCAGGTTACACATAACCATAATGACCAATGCTCAGCGAGTTATTTCCATCCTTGACTCATAAGTCAATGCTTTACAACCAACACTCAATAGGTTAAGGTGGTCCTTGACTCATAAGTCAATGCTTCTTGACCAATACTCAGCGTGCTAATGTTGTTCTTGACTCATAAATCATGTTTGGGGCTCAGCTCTAGCCTAGGATATGGGACTAATAAGTCACCTTGGGGCTCATTGCCCTATCCTGTGTATAACAAGGTTTGGAGCAGGCCCAATGTACTTTGTGCTTTAGTTTTCCAGACCATTGGGTCGGACAAGCGTATAAGGCGCTCCTGATTAGATTTAATTGTATTGACCAGCGCTCATTGCGCTATTGCTGCCCTTGATTCATAAGTCAATGCTTTACGACCAGTGCTCATCGCTATTCCCATTTTCGACTAATATAATGGTAACAAACATTCAAAATATAACAAATATTCATACACAGAGCATTCAATATGATTAATTAATAATCATAGGCATAACCATAATCATGCGCATTTACAAGGGTCCAAGCCCAAATCAAATCTATATTCAACATCCGGGCTAAGCCCTAGTCATGTACATCACATATTGGGTGCAGTTTTCTTACCTTTGGTCCGAGCACAAGTTATATATGTATAAACGATCTTTGGGCATGATCCTGTCTCGAGCCCTAGCGGTAACCTACTCATAACAATAAATGGTACTTCAATGAGTTTAAATTCCAAAATCCGATCTCAGTACCAATCCCGTGCTCTCGGAACCTCCGATCCCACCAAACATGCTGGTGGAATCGTCCCCCGAGCGCTCGGGCGAAAACCCCAAAAAGTACAAAAAGTCATGCCCTAAAAAACAATACGGTGCTACGACGCCACCTACCAGGCGCTACGGTGCCAAAGTAAAAAATGCCAACCTGACAACCTAACCCGCGCTGTAGTGCCATCTACTGGGCGCTATAGCGCTAATGACAGAGACCCAATGGCGTTGTAGCGCCACCTACTGGGCGCTATAGTGCCAATGACAGAGAACCCACTTTCTGGTTTTTTCTCTTCGTGTTCTCCGAGTCGCAAACCTCAAAATGGTTCCTAAACCTGTCCCAATCCCAGAAACAGACCACAAAACAGCTATAGCACCTCCATCATAGCTCAAAAACACAATAATCCAACGAAAATCATCACTAACACTCAAAATCACTACTTGAGTTTTTGAAACTCAAGAAGAGCAAGAACATCAACAGAAAACAGAAAACTCGGAGAAAATTACAGGTTGAAATCATTACCGTACTAGCTGAGATAGCTTCCTAGCTTTACCCTAACAAACTCCTAGCTTAAAATCCATTTAACCCCAAGCTTTCTCTCAAAAGTTTCAAGAGATGGTGAGAGAAAGAACCAACCAAGAGAATAAGAAAGGGAGTTCTCTGTTTGGGTTTCCTTTGGCTGAAGAAAGCTATAAACTAAGTCCTCATATTAGGATAATAACCAAAATGCCCCTTGGTCTAATATAATTTCTTTAAAGCCACCAAGGGAAATCTAGTCTTTTACCATTTTCCCTCTAATTCACTAAATATAACCAATCCCTCCAAATAAAATTCTCATTACCCAAAAATTCCCAGTAATGCGCTAAATTATCAAATTACGTCTAGGCTCGCCCCGAGCCCGATATTTATCCCCGTTATGACCAAACTGCTACTTTGCTCGCTAGGATCATCTCATGCCGAATAATACAAATATATCCACATAATAATGTGGTCACATCATATATCACAAATATTTATTCATATATCCAAATATACCACTAACACTTCAAAATTACGAAAATGCCCTTCTAATAAGAAAGGGCCCACACGCATATTTAATACACTTAAACATGAAATATAAGTCATATAATAATATAACTCACATAATCATGCATATCATCACATAATAACACCATAAACCAATTATTGTCCTCCTGGCCCCCTAATTAATGCACTAAGTCATATTAGGGATTTTGGGACATTACAAGACCCCTCCGCCAGCTCCTGAGCACTGGCAGCAAGTTCTTGCTGATTTGCAAACCAAGTTATTGAGACAGGTAGAAGAAATCCACCTCCTGAGACAACAACAGTTTCCTACAGGGAACATTTTTCTAGAGGCACCACCTGTGATGGTGCCAACAACAGAGCAGCCACCAGAGGCTGGAATAGATGGGAACCTCTTTATGAAAGGTTCAGGAAACAACACCCTCAATATTTTGAGGGTAGTGCAGATTCGGATAAGGTCGAACAGTGGATGAGCACGATTACCACCATCCTAGACTTTATGAGGGTGGTTGGTAATGAGAGGGTGGCTTGTGCCACATACATGTTTTGGGAGGATGCCCAAATTTGGTGAGAGGTGATATCCCAGACCAGAAATGTCGATACCATGGATTGGGAAGAGTTTAGAACTATGTTTAATAAAAAGTATTACAATGATGCCATCAGGGATACAAATGCTGAAGAGTTTAGTAAACTACTTCAGGGGAATTTGTCATTGATAGACTAGCCAAGTTTCCTGCATACTTGGTGCCCACTAATGGGACAAGGAGGAAAAGATTCCATCAGAGGCTATAACCTATGATAGCAGGAGATGTTCGTATCATTGCTGTGCTAGGAGTGTCTGTGTATGCACATGTCGTAGAGAAGGCCCTTACTACTGAGGGTGTAGAGAATAAAATCTGGCGTGAGAATGCGATCAGGATAGATACTAGGAGGTCGGGACCTCCACTTATGAGTTTCAGTAGGGGCGGGGGCCCCAGTGATCGGAAAAGGAAGGCTCCCGATGCCTTTCCAGCTCTAGGTCCAGACAAGAGACCATGTGGTATTTAGATAGGCCGCCAGTGCAGCAATGAGGGCTGGAGGATTTTTCCAGAGTGCACTAGATGTAATAGGTGCCATATAGGGGAGTGTCGGAAAAAGGCTTGCTTTCTATGCAGAATAGTGTGACCACAGCTCGAGTGTTTGCACTAACACAAGCAGAAGATGAGGCTTCTCCCTCAGTAGTCACAAGTCAGTTTTTTAGTGCTGGAACCCCTTATTCTGTTTTGATTGATTCTGGTGCTACACATTCTTTTGTTGCTAGTAGAATTATTGACAGACTTTGTAGACCATGTGGTTATAATGTTGTGGGGTTCGGGACTTTTGTTTCCCATTGGGGAGTTAGTAGTATCCCGGAGATGGGTCAAATCATTGCCAGTGACAGTGGAGGGCAGTGAGGTGTCAGTTGATTTAATTGAGTTTGTTATGACCAACTTTGATATGATTCTAGGCATGGGCTGGTTAGTGAAGTATGGGGCAACCATAGATTGCATAAGGAAAATGGTAACCTTTGAGCCTAAAGACGAGGGTCATTTTGTATTCGTTGGCACTGTGTATGGACCCCGTGTACCTACGATATCTATATTGAGGGCTGGAGATCTATTGCAAGGTGGTTGCATAAGATTCTTAGCTAGTGTCGTAGATACCTCTCAAATCGTGCCAGTGGGACCTGAGGAGACTAAACTAGTCTGTGAGTTTCTGGATGTGTTTCCAAAGGATTTACCAGGGTTGCCGCTATTGGGAACACTTATACATGATAATGATAAGAACACTTACATTACTGTGTAGCAGAATGATTGAGTCCTTCCTTCAAAATCTTTAACCCTTGTATCCTTTCTCTCGCAGGGTATCACCAAGAAACTGAACCGTTCTTCAATTTTCTTCATAGCCTTCCAAAGTATCCTTAGAATCACGTAGACTAGAGTGGGCAATTCTCAACACATAAGATAGATACGAAGAGAAGAAGAGAAAAAGAGAAAATAATATTGAGGCTTAGAAAAGGACTTATGTTGTAGAGAGAATCTAAAACTTAGAGCATCAAGACTAGATCTTCTCAAAAACTTGTATTTTCATCTCTCACTTAGCATTCCTTTTATAGGCTCAATTAGGTCATTTATTTAATTAAAAAATCAATAAATGTAATAGCCAATAATTAGCCCTAGGTCGAAACTATCATGAGCCATAGGCCTGTAAAATTTCCCTTTTAATTATAAGCCCGTTGGACTTAAAATCAAGGCCTGTATTATTTTCTATTGATTGATTAATTAAATAATAATTTAAATCCTTTATCAAATTAATTATTTATAATTTTAACCTTGATTTAAACTTATTTATTAATTTAGATACCAATTTATCTTAATAAATTTTCCATATTTTCTCTTTTCTTCTCTAAATTACATAACTCTATTAAACTACCCAAAATTGACATCGTCAACTTTGATAATTCTAATTGATAATTAAATCAATTAATTGAGACTATCTAGATGATTTTATCCAAGGTACAGTAGGGACCATGGGCCTATGAAATCAAGCTCCAATAAGTTATCATAAATTTACTAACTTATTAATTCCTCGTGATTCCACTAAACATTCAGAATTGCACTCTTGAATTCATAGAACCCTCTATAACAAATATAGAAACATTATTAATTATCCATTGTTACAACCATAATTGTCACTCAATCCTCTATAGACGATTTACAATGAGATGGGACTAAAATACCATTTTACCCCTCATTGTATTTTATCCGTAAAACACTTAGTTCCTTGTAAATGATATTTCAGTAAACTAATATTAATTAATGGAATGAGATCTCTATCATTTAGCACCTTGAACCAAACTAAAAGGAAACCACTATTTCACTTCTTCATCAGAAGCTATAGATGTTAATATCTATGATCAACACTCCCACTCAATTATACTACCGAGTTCCCAAAATGTAAGTATGGGCTAGTCCGTAGGGTAAGCTGGTAACGAACAAGTCAAAGAACTCAAATAATACAATCAGTTAGAATACTAACCCCTCAGAATTGAGATTTAATTGGCCTATGGTCAACTATATGATATGACTAGAATAGATAATAACAATATGTTTACTTATCCTATCTACTGTCAATATCGGTCCAGTCTGGTGTAACAAATACATCTGATCTTATCTACTTTGCCAATATTCTGGAAAGGACATAACACTACAATGTGTAAGTAGATCATATCATAGATTGGCAAGTCAGTGTAAATCCTGTGCACTGACTAATCTTAGGACTAACTTATGTTTGAACATATAATCATATTTATATTCTATTGTGATTACGTCTCTAGAAATACGATTAGTTATATGCTCGCGATTTAATAGAAGTTTATATTAAACAAATAATCATGAAAATAAAACATGTGAGCAAAGTGATTGACCATGTCAAAAATTGATTTCTATTCTTTTATTGATAATAAAATGAGATTACAAAAAAATGGGTTTTAATTAGGGTATAAAATCCCAACAGCCGCCACACAGAGAGTTAGAATTTGTGATTGAACTGGCACTAAGGATAAAGCAAGTGTCTAGGGCACCTTATAGAATGACCCTAGCAGAGTTAAAGGAATTAAATGTACAACTGCAGGAGCTATTAGACTTGGGTATTATTAGACCCAATTTCTCACCATGGGGTGCACCAGACCTGTTTGTAAAGATGAAGGATGATTATCTGAGAATGTGTCTTGACTACAGGGAACTGAAGAAGTTAACAATTAAAAAAAAGTATCCTCTACCAGATAGATGACTTATTTGATTAGTTGCCGGGCAAGATAGTATTCTCAAAGATAGATATTCGATCTGGTTATCGCCAGCTGAGGATGAAGGAGGGGGATATACCGATGACTGCCTTTCATACCAGGTATGGGCATTATGAGTTCTTAGTCATATCTTATGGGTTGACTAATGCCCCAGCTGCTTATATGGATCTGATGAACCGGGTGTTCAAAGACTATCTAGATCAGCTTGTGATCATCTTCATCGAAGATATTCTAATTTGTTCTCAGTCAGAGTCAAAACATGAGCTGCATCTCAGGTTTGTTCTACAGAGGCTGAGGGAACATAGATTGTTTGCAAAGTTTAAGAAGTATGAGTTCTGGTTACCTTAGGTGACTTTCCTTGGTCATATCATTAGTAGGGATGGGATCAAGGTGGACCCAACCAAGAATGAGGCAATCATAGATTGTCCAAGGCGAAGGAATGCCTCAGAGATCAAAATCTCCCTTGGATTGGAAGGTTATTATAGGCATTTTGTTGATGGGTTCTCAAGGATTGCTACTTCATTGACTGAACTGACATGCAAGAATCAGAAGTTTGTGTGGTCAGATAAGTGTGAGAGCAGCTTCCAGGAACTGAAGCAGCGATTGATTACAACTCCAATTCTGAGTCTTCCAACAGATCAAGAGAAGTTTGTAGTGTACTTTGATGCCTCAAGACATGTTTTGGGTTGTGCTCTTATGCAGATGGGGAAGGTGATTGCCGATGCATCACGTCAGTTGAAAGAGTATGAACAGAGGTATCCCACTCATGATTTAGAGTTGGCAACAGTGGTCCTTGCATTAAAGGTATGGAAGCATTACCTTTATGGGGAGAAGTGTGAGATATACACTGACCACAATAGCCTGAAGTACTTTTCCACACAGAAAGACATAACATGAGACAAAGGCGTTGGATAGAGTTGGTAAAGGATTATGATTGAGAAATCATGTATCACCTAGGGAAGGCCAATGTCGTGGCAGATGCCTTAAGCTGGAAGGGTCCGGGATAGTTATATAGTGCGAGTCAGATATCCAGTGAGTTGGCAAAGGATATGACCAGAGCTGGAATAGAGTTGCTGGTTGGCCAGTTGGCCAACATCACGCTACATTCTACACTGTTGGAGAAAATAAAGGAAGGTCAGTTGGATGATCCACAACTGATAAAGATCAGAGGGGACGTCCTAGCTTGAGTGTCTTGGGATTATACAGTTTCAGATATAGGCTTGCTGAGGTATAATGGTCGGATCTATGTTCCGATGCACACTATTATAAGATGGGAGGTTCAAGATGAATCTCATAATACCCCTTACTCTTTGCATCTAGGCACCACGAAGATGTATCAGGATGTGAGATCATTATATTGGTGGCCTAGGATGAAGATGGATGTGACAGAATATGTGGCTAAGTTCTTGACATGTTAAAAGGTCAAGGCTAAGCATCAGAGACCAGCATGTCTATTACAACCTCTAGACATCCCAGAGTGGAAATGGGAGGACATCACGATGGATTTCATGGCGGGGTTACCCAGGACTGTGGGTCAACATGATTCCGTGTGGGTTATCATGGATCGATACACCAAAATCAGCTCATTTCTTACCAGTGAGGACAACTTATACAGTTGACCAGTATGCAGATCTCTATGTGAGAGAGATAGCGCACCTTCATGGGGCTTCGAGGTCGATTGTGTCAAATAGAGACCCCACATTTACTTCCAAGTTTTGGGGAAGTTTACAGAAGGCTATGGGTACACAGTTGAAGTTCAATACCGCATATCATCCTCAGACAGATGGAAAATTTGAGAGGACGATACATATATTAGAGGACATGTTGCAGGTATGTGTGCTAGACTTTGAAGGGTACTGGAGTAAGTATTTGCCTTTGATAGAGTTTTCCTACAATAACAACTATCAGTTGACCATTGGGGTGGCTCCTTATGAGATGTTGTATGGTAGGAAATGTAGATCACCCATTCATTGGGATGAGATAGGAGAAGGAAATACTTCGGTCTTGAGGCAGTTCAAAGGACCAATGAGGATATTGAGAAGATTAGAGCTCGGACGCTCGCATCTCAAAGCAGGTAGAAAAGTTATGCTGATCCCAAACATAGAAACGTGGAGTTCCAAGTGGGAGACTATGTCTTCCTTAGAGTCTCACCATTTGAGGAAAAGGGTGGGGAGATTTGGGAAGAAGGGCAAGCTGAGCCCTAGATTTGTAGGACCATTTGAGATCTTGGAGAGGATTGGTCAAGTGACCTATAGGTTGGCCTTACATCCAGCATTGTCGGCCGTACACAATGTATTTCATATTTTGGTCCCTCGGAAAGATGTGTCAAATGTGACTCATGTATTGAGTTACGATGATCTAGAGCTTGAGGCAGATCTCTCCTATGAGGAATAGACAGACAAGATACTAGACAAGAAGGACAAGTTCCTGAGGAACAAGACTATACCTTTAGTTAAGATATTATGGAAGAACAACAAGGTCGAGGAAGCGAAATGGGAGCTGGAGTTAGATATGCAGAATTAGTATCTGTTTACCGAGTTTTTCGGAAACGAATAACTAACAGAATAATAAAAAGATAAGAACCGTAGAAATACTGAAATAACTAAACAAACAGTGTTTTTACGTGGTTCAGGCGTTAACAAGCCCTAGTCCACGAGTCGATGTTATTATACTTGGAAAAGATTACAGTAAGATGGCTGGTGCATAAGAACTTCCCCCACTCACAATGTTTCTCTCGGGTTCTCTTAAAGAAGATGAAGCTAGAGAGATTTTTGTAGAGTCTTTTGCTATCTGATCTCTCTCTCTCCCTTCTTGTAAAAGGAAGGAGTCTTTATAGCTAGGGTTTCGGATTAGGGTTTTTCTCTACGTACATGAGTCTTAATTACACCAGCCATAAATAGGGGATACAATTACTATAGTCGCATGGCTACCAGACTCTATGTGGGTATATTTACGTGAAAGTATGGGGAACACACAAAGTCAGCCGTCTTTTCCAAGTTGTCAGCGGAACAGTAGGCGAAAAGGTACCCTTAGGCGTGCTGGGATGTGTGCGGCTTTGACCTGACGGGCGTGTCAGGCGGGATCCTGTGTCAGACGGATATCATTCCAAATATGCCTTCTCCCGGACTCGACTGTTCGGTTTTGTTCTGTGCGGGGCACGGAACTGTTTCCGCGGAGACCACTCGAAGAGCCTCTCCTGGAAGGGGCCTCCCCGAGGGGTATCCTTCGGGAGTCCGGGAGAGTTGACGAGTTTCCGTGTTGTGCTTGTTTGGAAGAGTAATCCGGATACTAGACAGGAGAGGCGAAGCCTTTCTGTCCATCCGCGAGCTCTGGTCACCCTCCGTGAAAGACATCGATAATTCTGCTTCCCCGAGGTCATCAATCTAAACGCTATCCGGAAATCTGGATAACATTTACCCCCCAAGGTCGCGGAGCTTTGAGAGATCCGGGAGCTTGTTCAATCGGTTTCTTAGATTAGGCGAGGGGGCACCTTCTGTGTTCCCGGAAGGGTTCCTTTTTCCCGCCTGAGTATTAGTATGAAAGAGAAAAAGGAATTTCTTCTGTTTGAGATCAAGTACTCAAGTGCGGCAAGGATCACGTGTCATTCTGGGAATGGTTCTGCGACCAAGACGTGCGCGTGAGGCGACTGGTTGAGGATGCGTGCGTCAGTCATCTGACTATTTGACGGTTTTTAATGGTACTCAGGGCCCGAGGTGGTGTAATGATGGGAAATAAATACTTTATTCCCATCCGAGGAGTCATAAATAGGATCGTCGCTTCCTCTCCAGCCGTTGGATCTGACGCACATGGAATGGGAAGATCGGGATCGTCCACTCGAGGAATTCGAAACGGCTTCTTCCCTGCTATAAAAACGAGGGAAAGGACCTTTCTTCCTCTTTACGCTTTCAGATTCTCCATCTTTAGGATTTTCAGATTTCCAAACCTTCGAACTCTCAGGCTTCCCAGCTTACGTTCTTCCGAACTTGCCATTTCTTTTGGTAAGTATCTGGAAACTTTTCTTTTTGATTTGGCAGTGGGTTTATTCCCCGAAGTTCCTGGTTTGAATCGCCGTTCATCTTTGCAGCTTTTACTTCTCGCGATCGTGCTGTGCAGTGATCCAGTTACTCCTTCAACCTCCACCTACCCGAATATCAGTAAGTATTTCTACTTTGCTCTTTCCTCCCAAACCTTAGGTTGTTGGTAGTTGTTAAAGTAGAGGTTTCTGCCATTATTGCTTATGTGCATGTGTGAATAGGGCTTTGGTAGGCATGTGATTGATTGTGAGTCGATAAGTAGCCTTTTCTGCGTGTTTTGGCGATTTGCGTTTGGAAAGTCGTCCCTTGTTTTGTTGTTTTAGGGCATAAGCATGAACGCCTTTAGGGTGTCTTTCTCTGGAAAAACACTTCTTTTGGTGGGCTTAGGCTCGGGGTCTGAGTCTGGTTCCTTGCTGTCCTTCGGGTGGCATGGTGCCAATCCCTCGGCAAGCTCGGTGGGAGCCTCTCCAAGCAGATTTCGGGGAGGGTCTCCCCGACGCCTTTGATACCACTAGGGTATGACAAGGGTGCTGACTGCTTAGAGTGTTTTCTTCTTTCTTTTCTTTTGTCCAGTGACGAACATCTCGAAGGAACAACTCCTTGCTGCGGGGGAGGCTGAATCTGCCCAAGAGAAGGGCTCTCCTATCGCTGGTGGAAAGGGGAAAGGAAAGGCGAAAGCGGTCGCGGCTAGCCCACCAACTTCCAATAGTTCCATCTGGGAGATGGACCAAAAACCGAACCTTTTCAGGAATTATGGCATGCTGGAGCTGTATTCCTCTGAGGCAGGCCTGAAGAACATCCCAGGTCTGATGTGGCACCGTCTGTCGGTGCTGGGCGAGTCAGCTAGCCAGAGCCACGAGGGCTTTGGTGCCTGGAGCTGGGCACACATAGTGTGCGGAGCGCACTTGCCCCTAAGGAGTTACTTCGCCAATTTCTGTGTGAAGGCGGGGATTGCCCCCTTCCAGTTAATTCCTCCCAGCTACAAGCTCTTAGCGGGGTGGTTCATCTTTTGCATATCCCGGAGACTGGAAGCTCCTACCCCGGAGGAGGTGCTGTACTTTTATGGGTTGAAGTCTCAGCCTATGAGGGGTCACTCAGACAAGGTGGGGTTTTACAGGCTCGAAAGGCACCCGGATGTGATGTGCCCCACTTGTCATACCGCGAGGGTTCCAGACCTCCGGGAATACTGGTTCCTGACGACTGGCTTCCCGCTGAAGAGGGTGCCAGCTCTATCTTTGGACTTCAAAATCCCTGGTAAGTGTTTCCTCTTTTCCTTTTCAACTTTGTTTCTTTGTGTTTGATTTGCCTTTTGGGAGGAACTCTAACGCTTGTATTTGATTTTTGCAGAAGTCGTTCCGCGGACACCTCGCTGCGCGGAGATGATAAGGAGGTCCAAGTTCTACGAAGGGCTTTCTGAGGAAGAGTTGAGAGTGGAGGGACTTGTGACCTCCGAATCGTTGAGGGAGTATGGGTTACTCGCCTCCTTCCAAAATATCGAGCCAGTAAGTGGTAGGGGGCAGACTCAGGTGTCGGCTGACATCCGGGAGCAGATTGCCCTGGAGCTGTCTAAGGTGATCACCCAAGCCGCTCGGGACGAAAATACTCTATCTCCTAGTTGGGCGGAGAGGTTCCCCGACCCCCAGCCGGAGGGAGAGGAGATCGAGGCTCGCCACGCCGCGGCTTACCCTAACGAAGGGGCTCCGGGGGCTAGTTCCTCCGGGAGAGGTAAGACTAGTTTTCGATTGATCCACACCCCCAGCCTGTCTGAAGTTTCCCAAACCTCTCAGATGGGGTTTGATCCTCGTTTCCTTAGGCTAGATCCGCGTAGGATACCTTTCGACAGGTACTGTGATAGGGTAGATGAGCTCCTCTGGTGTCTGAGTGATGGTAGTCTGCCAGAAGGTGTCATCATGGTTGACCCTTCTTCTCTCAGCATGTTCTTCCCGGACTTCAAGGAGTACGGGAGCTTCCTGGAGCAGGAAGCGATGTTTTGTTTTGCTCGGGGAAGGCCATCCACGTTTCTCGTGCATGGTCGTCCCTTTCAAACTTTTCTTTTCCTTGTTTCTTGTTCCCTGCTGGCGGGCTTGCTTGTACTTTTATGTTGCTGATTGTCTTGTCTTCCGCTTATCTTCTTTCTCATTTCTTGTTGGTTCGTTAACCTTGCTTTGTACGTTTCTTGCAGAGTATCCCGAAGCCAAGATGTTGGGGAGGGTTACTTTGCTTATTAAGAAGGCTGCCACCAGCCAAGACCCGCCCACGGGAAAAGGAAGGAAGACCAAGGCTGGTAGGGGAGGTAAGGCTGCTTCCCCCAAGAAGACAAGCGGCGAGGCGCAAGCGTCTCCGAGGGTAGAGAAGTCCCCTGCTGAAGGGCCTTCTGAGACTATGATGGTCTCGAGTAGCAGTAGCGACGGGGAAGGGCTTGTGTTCCCCGTGAGGACAACAGGGGTGAGCAAGCGTCCCGGAGAAGATGCTGAGGGTGCAAAGAACAAACGCCTTAGACACTCTTCTCCCGGTCGAAGGCAACAACAACAGCAACGACAGCAATCACAACTAAAACAACAGCAGCAACAGGAACAAGAGATACAATCACCAACGCCGCAGCAGCAGCAACAGCAACATCCAAACCAGCAGCAGCAACAAGGGCAATTACTTCTGCTAACGCAGCAGCAAAAGCAACAGACCGGGGCCTTAATACCCCGGCTGCCTCCTCCTCCAGCCCAAAGGGGGGCCACCCTTCCGGGGTCTCCGTCTTCTCAGACAACCAATCTTCCCCTGCCTGGCCTGAAGTTCCACTTTCCGCGGAAGCCGACCAGTTTTCCCGCTGCCCTCCTGGAGGGTGTAAGACGGGCCGATAGTTTTTTGAAGAGGCGGCTAGAGGCGGAGAAGGCCGTTACTCAGGGAAGGGCAGATAACTTGTCTGCCGTGAAGAGGGCTGAGCTGGCCGAGGGGGTGAGATCTCCTCACCCGGCCGGAGCGGTTCTGGATGGTCCAGCCTTGGAGAAGAGGCTGGTGCCTAGGCTCGGACGTGCATTGGCGCCGTTCGGAGCTGAGATGATGGAGGATATGGCCCTGAGCTTATGCGAGCTCAATTCTGAGAAATGGGCCATCAGCAGCAGCAAGGATCCGCTGTTGCTGACACACGCTGTGAAGCAGCAACTGTCCGGGGTAAGCCGTCAGTTGTTATTTTTTTTTTTGGGACCACCTGTCTTTTGGTCCTGCTTTAGCTCATTCTGTTGTCTTTCCTTGCAGGCCTCTATGATCGCGGAACGCTCGTTCCGGGAGGTTGGTGCAGCTCTGGTTCAGCTGGAGGAGAGCCAACTGGCTCGCCAGGCCTTGGAAGCGGAGAAACAGAAACTGACCCAACAGGCCTTGGGGGCTTCGGAGAAGATTGATCAGGCCCGGCGCACGGCTGAAGAAGAGGCGGAGAAGAAATATCTTGCCAAATATCAAGAGTACCGGGCCAAGGCAGAGAATGAGTTTAGACAGCGGTCGGATGGAATTAAGACCGAAAACTCCAAGCTCCGGGAAGAGCTGTCCCAAGCCAAGGTGGAGAAAGATACCCTGGAAGCCCGCTTGCAATCAAAGAACGATCTCCTCCTTAAGCGGCAAGAGGAATATTCCACTCTTCAGAGTAAGCTGCACGACGAGGAGCAACTTCATAAGAGGAGCAGGGATCTCGTGTCTATGCTTCAGTTGGGGCTCGCCGAGAAGGATAAAGAGATCGGGGCCTTGCAATTCACTGCCAGGGGGCATGTGACCGAGAAGCAATCAGTGCTGAACCAAAATAGGGAGCAGCGCAAGGAGATTGATTCTCTTAAGGGGGAGCGGGATGCCTCCAAGGCCGAAATGGAAAAATTGAGGGCCCAACTAACTGTCGCGGAAGAACAGCTGGCAACCTCCGAGGCGGAGCGGTTGAAGGAGAAGGAGGATGCTGAGGTGATACTGAACAGAACTATTAATATATCGCATGTGGTCCTCATGCATCAACTCTGGAAAGTGAACCCGGAGGTGTTAGGCTATCTGGGAGATGATGCCGAAGCCATGAGGGAGAAGCTACTCGTGTGGGATCAGGGCCCAGAGGCGTACGTCCAAACTTATAACATTGACGAACGTGCTGAAGCTCCTGAGGCGGGAGATCCCGGAGAGGCGGGGACCTCTGAACCTTCTCATGACCAAATCCCTCCTTCCAATGAGCCGACTCTGCCAGCCTCAGCTGAAACAGATGCCCCCGACGCTGTGGTCGTGGACGCTGTAGTTACCCCCAATGCTTGAAGGGGTTTTATCTTTAATTGTTTTTCATTTTGAGTTTTTCATTGCGGACAATTTTGCCATAATCATAGCATTCTCCTTTCTTTTTCTGCCGAGTTCTTTATTTATCTTTGCGCTTAGGGTAGACATTTATACGGTAGAAACTGTTGTAGGGGCGTATGGGGTTTTGGTTCCAACGGCCAAGACTTATGCACTTCCCAGTTGAAGCTTTAACGGATGATGTCTCTCCCCACGTAGTTTCTAGGCTACGAAGGTTTTCTGGTTCCAACGGCCAGGCTATCTTTCCTGAGGCAAATAGCCAATCCCGGGACTTGTAGTTATACTGTTCGCTGGGATTGCTAAGGTGAGTCGTTCTATTGTTTGGAACGGGAGTTCTTTTGGTGAGCGTCGCTAGACTTAAGGTTAGATCTTTGCGAAGCAAAACTAACTGTTGTTGCGAACCTCATGGTGGCTGGCTTCAGGGACCTGGCATGGAGCCCTGCGAGGCTAGATCCGCGCGAAGCAGAGCTTTAGAGCGCTCGCGGATCTTGCCATATTTTGCCTTGCGGGACCCGGAGCTGGAGCTTGCAAAGCAAAGCTCTTCAGCGCTCGCGGATCTTGCCATCTTTTGTCTTGCGGGACCCGGAGCTGGAGTTTGCGAAGCAAAGCTCTTCAGCGCTCGCGGATCTTGCCATATTTTTGTCTTGCGGGACCCGGAGCTGGAGCTTGCAAAGCAAAGCTTTTCAGCGCTCGCGGATCTTGCCATCTTTTGTCTTGCGGGACCCGGAGCTGGAGTTTGCGAAGCAAAGCTCTTCAGCGCTCGCGGATCTTGCCATCTTTCGCCTTACGGGACCCGGAGCTGGAGCTTGCGAAGCAAAGCTCTACAGAGCTCGCGGAGAATTCTGCAAAGGACTTGTCAAGGAGCTGGGGGTGTTTTGGCGTAGCTCTATGAACGTGCCTCAACCCCCAGTCCTGTCCATCGCTGGTCTACACAAGAGATAATTCTCATGATACATAATGGCAGGCATTTCTGTGGCAATTTTCACTTAGGCACATAATGCACATATGACACGTAATGCAAGCATGTTCATGGCAACAAATAAACCTAAGCTTAACAATTAGAGCAAAACAATTTAAAAACTTCAAACACAATGCTAGCACATAAGTGGTGTTCTGTGTACGTTTTGTTCAAGGGGCGTATGGTTAAGCCTTAGCCATGTATACCCCCCAAGTGAGCGTGGGGTCCGGACGTCTCCAGACCGCGTGGTCACTTGTTAAAACGCAGCTTTGAAAATAGGGATAAAAAGTGCGGTAAAAGCGGAGTGAATCCCTCCGTGTTTCGTTAAAATAGCCTGCTAGGCGTTAGTTTTACAACAGGGAGGATTATTTCCACATTTTTCACTTTTGTTATTTTCACCAAGGACTTCCGACTGGATGGTCCGGGGCCTACTGGTAGTAACGGCGGAGGTGCTCCGCGTTCCAGGCGCGCGGGACTTTAGATCCGTCGAGTCTCTTTAAGTGATACGTCCCATGGCCCACTTTTTCTTGGACTTCGTAGGGGCCTTCCCAGTTGGGTCCGAGGACTCCTACTCCCGGATCTTGGGTAGCAGGAAATACTCTCCGTAGGACAAGGTCCCCAACTTCGAATGCACGGCTCTGGACTCTCGTGTTAAAGTGTCGGGCTATCTTGCCTTGGTACATTTTTAGTTGGACCTGCGACTGCTCCCGGAGCTCTTCGATCATGTCTAAGGACTCCTGGAGGAGGGCATGGTTCCGGGTAGGATCGTAGGTGTCTTGCCTGTGAGAGGGGATCATAGCTTCTACTGGGATGACGGCCTCGCAACCGAAGGTCATGGAATAAGGCGTGTGCCCCGTCGAAGTTCTCTCTGTCGTGCGATAAGCCCAAAGTACTCGCGGAAGTTCTTCCGGCCAGTGAGCCTTGCATGCTTGGAGTTTTTTCTTCAACGTGGTCTTTAATATTTTGTTTACAGCTTCCACTTGTCCATTAGCCTGGGGTCTGGCGACTGCGGAAAAGCTTTTGATAATTCCATGCGAAGCACAGAAGTTCGTGAAGTGTTCATTGTCAAACTGCTTTCCGTTGTCGGACACAATTTTCCGCGGAAGCCCAAAACGACACACTATATTCCTGATGACAAAATCCAGTGCTTTTTTAGATGTGACCGTGTTCATAGGTTCAGCTTCAGCCCATTTGGTGAAGTAGTCTACCGCGACTATGGCGTACTTCACTCCACCCTTTCCAGTGGGGAGGGAACCTACTAGGTCAATGCCCCAAACGGCGAACGGCCAGGGGCTGGTCATTAGGGTAATTTCCGTAGGCGGCGCTCGCGGAACCTTGGCGTACCTCTGGCACTGCTCACACTTCCTGACATAATCCACACAATCCTTCTTCATGGTGGGCCAGAAGTATCCTTGTCGAAGGATTTTTTTGGAGAGGCTCAGCCCGGAGGTATGATCGCCACAGAAGCCTCCGTGAATCTCATGGATGATGGTGCTGACTTCGGTTCCGGCAACACACCTAAGGAAGGGTATGGACAACCCCCTGCGGTAAAGCTTTCCATCCATAACCACGTAGCGGGGAGCTTGATATTGGAGCTTCCTTGCGTCAGCTTTATCGGTGGGGAGTTCTCCGGTGGTGAGAAATCTGAGGATGGGTCCTATCCAGGAGTGGGAATGGTCGATGATGGCGTTTATCCTTCGCGTCTCAGTACTGGGGGCTTCTAAGTGCCCGATGGGGACTAAGCCATACTGTTCAATCTCTGGGTCCGTTGCAAGCTTGGCCAGCGTGTCCGCAAGTGAGTTCTGGTCCCGGGGGACCTGGCGGATGTTGTAGCCTTTGAAATGCTGCAGTAGGTCGCGGGAGAGAGACACGTAGGCAGCCATCCTTTCGCCTTTCGTCTGGTATTCCCCGGATATTTGGTTTACCACAAGTAGGGAGTCGCTGTACACTTCGATTTTTTGGGCTCCGACTTCTCTGGCCAGTCGTAACCCAGCTAACATGGCTTCGTGTTCTGCCTCGTTGTTGGATGCTGGGAATGCGAAACGGATGGCGCTCTGGAGCTGATGCCCTTGGGGAGATATTAGGATAACCCCCGCTCCAGCTCCTTTTTCATTTGAGGCTCCGTCTACGTAGACCTTCCAGGTGGGAAGTTCCGGGACATGATATTCTGGGAGGTCATTCATTCCCGAGCACTCCACAATAAAGTCCGCGAGAGCTTGACCTTTTATGGAAACACGCGGTTGGTAGTGGACGTCGAACTGGCTTAGTTCCATGGCCCACTTAAGCAATCTGCCAGAAGACTCGGGCTTCTGCAGGACTTGTCGGAGAGGGTGGTTGGTGAGTACTTTGATGGTGTGCGCCTGGAAATATGGCCTCAGCTTCCGTGAAGCGATCAGCAAGCAGAGGGAGAGTTTCTCGATCATCGAATATCTGGACTCGGCGTCCAATAACCTCTTGCTTACGTAATACACAGGGAGTTGGATACGGCCATCTTCCCGGACGAGAGCGGCACTTACTGCGTGCTCAGTCACAGCTAGGTATAAGAACAACGCCTCTCCTTCGACCGGCTTGGACAGAATGGGGGCTCGGGTTAGATGTTCTTTGAGGTGTTGGAAGGCCGCTTCGCATTCGGGGGTCCACTCGAACTTCTTGTTCCCTCGCAGAACATTGAAGAAGGGGATACACTTGTCGGTGGCCTTGGATACGAAGCGACTGAGAGCAGCTATCCTTCCGGTGACGCTTTGAACATCCTTATGCTTCCGGGGTGAAGGCATATCTATGAACGCCTTTATTTTCTCAGGGTTGGCTTCCACGCCGCGGGAGCTGACAATAAAACCGAGGAACTTCCCAGACGAGACCCCGAAAGTACATTTCTTTGGATTTAGTTTCATCCCGTACTTTCGGATCACGGCGAAAGCTTCCTCAAGGTCGTTACTGTGGTCCCCGGAGGTCTTGGACTTTACCAACATGTCGTCCACGTACACCTCCATGTTCCTCCCCAGTTGGTCCTTGAACATTCTGTTTACCAGACGCTGGTAAGTCGCCCCAGCATTCTTCAAACCGAAAGGCATGACCACGTAACAGTAGACACCCTTATCCGTGAGGAAGCTGGTGTGTTCCTGGTCCGCGACATGCATCTTGATCTGGTTGTATCCGGAGTACGCATCCATGAAGGATAAGAGTTCGTACCCGGAAGTAGCGTCCACCATCTGATCGATTCGCGGGAGAGGGAAACAATCTTTCGGGCAGGCCTTGTTTAGGTCCGTGAAGTCAATGCACATTCTCCAGGACCCATCGGGTTTCGGGACCAGAACTGGGTTGGCCAACCACACGGGATAGTGCGACTCCTGGAGAAAGCCTATGGACATCAATTTGTCCACTTCAGCTTTGACGGCTTCGGCTCTCACTGGGTCCAGCGGCCTCCTCTTTTGGCGAATTGGAGTTGCAGCTGGGTTTACGTTGAGTGCGTGGCACGCAACATTGGGATTAATCCCCGTCATATCAGCGTGGCACCATGCCAGGATATCCTGATTATCCTTCACAGTGGCCACGATCTTATCTCGAACGGCCGACGGCAGGTTTTTTCCCACCTGAATGACCTTGGTGGGTTCTCCCGGATTGAGGATCACCTCTTCGACTTCCTCCATCGGCTCTATTGCTTTCTCGATTCCCACTCTTGGGTCGAGTTCGTCAAAGTATGCCTCCTGAGCATCCCTAGTTTCTGGCAATACTTCCGCCAAAGGAATGGCAGCAAACGTCTCTCGGACCGTGTAGACAGCTCGGACGGAGACGTTATAACAGCTCCGTGCACTTCTCTGGTCTCCTCGGAGGGTGCCAATACGCCCATCGTCGCAGGGAAACTTCAAGCATAAGTGACGTATCGAGGTTATGGCTCCACAATCGATCAGGACCGGTCGGCCTAAGATGGCATTATACGCCGTGGGGCAGTCGACCACCACGAATGTGCTATGCTTGAAGGCACAAGCGTCGCTTTCTCCTCTGAGGGTGACCGGAAGTTGAATTTTGCCTAATGGCATGAGTGCGTCCCCATTGAAACCTTGAAGCTGGATGGGGCATGGGGCCAGGTCCGTCTCGGTCTGTCCGATCGCGTGGAAGGCCGCTTTGAAGAGGATGTTCACGGAGCTTCCGTCATCGATCAAGACCCGTGAGACCTTCTTATTGGCAATCTGGGCTTCCACCACGAGGGGATCGTTGTGGGGGAAGTGCACATGTCGAGCATCGTCCTCCGTGAAGGTGATGGGAAGATCCATCATTCGGGGACGTTGAGCAGGTGATTGGACCAAGGCGCACATCTCCTCGGCGTGCTCTAACTCCTTCAAATACCTCTTCTGGGAATTGCGGGTGCTTCCGGCAAGGTGTGGTCCTCCGGAAATGGTGGCGACGTGTCCGTCAACGGGTGGCGGAGCAAGGCCGGGCGGATATGGGTTGCCTGGCCCTGGAGCCAACAAGGCAATGGGCGCCGGAGCAGGTGGAGGAGGAAGTGCTGGGAACTGAGACCCGGGAGCTTGGGGGTGACCGGCTCCAGGAGCGCTAACGGCCCCCCTCTGTCCCGGTGAATATGCAGCTCCGTGAACTACCCCCTGTCCGGGATAGATTATGGGTATTCTCACCCACTGACCGAGGTGTCCCGCTCTTGCCAGGGACTCGATCTCATCCTTCAGCTGAAGGCACTCATTCGTGGTGTGCCCCACGTCTCCGTGGAACTCACACCTCTTATTGGAGTCTCGCGGACGCCTTCCTCCGTGAGACACTTTCGGGGGCTTCCTGTAGTTGACCATATTACAGGTCGCCCGATAGACATTCTCTCGCGAGTCTATCAAACTGGTATATTCCGTGAACTTGGGCTCATAATCCTTTCGGGGTTTCTTTGAATGGTCTCCCCGGTTGGAGTTTCTTCCGCTTCGCTTGCTCCGCGATTGGCTCAAACTTCGTTCCGGGGCTTCCGCTTGCGGCTGCGGCATGCTAGGAGCGATACTACATCCGGTTTGTACCGCTCCATACCCAGAGAAATGGGTTTGACCCGGCGTCTGAGCAGACGCTGAAGGCCCATACACACTCGGAGTGAATCGGGCTCCTGGAAGCGTGAGGACTGGTGCGGGAGCTTGCGAAGCAAAGCTCGGCGCAGTCACGGAAGGGGTTGGAGCCGGGGGAACTCCAAAGGCTTGCTGGTAGGCATCCTCAAGGTTGATGATTCCCTGAGCTTTTGACATGAATTCGGACAGGGTTTCTGCCCGTCTCCTTTGCATTTCCCCCCATAGCAGGGAGCCGACAGTAAGGCCCGATTGAAGGGCGATCAGCTTCATGTCATCGCTGACCTTGGTTTTTGCAGCAGCTTCCATCATTCTCTGAATGAAAGCTTTGAGGTTCTCTGTGGGTTGCTGTTTGATGTTGGTTAGGGAACCAACCTCCATGTCGTGGTCGCGGGCAGCAATAAACTGCCTCCTAAATGCGGACTGTAACTCCTTCCAACTGTGGATTGATCCGGGAGCTAATCTTTTCCACCAGTCCTCCGCGGACTTGGTAAGGGTGAGTGAGAAGCACATGCATTTGGCGTCCTCACTGACGCGCGCCACTTGCATCATTTTATTGTATTTAGCTAGGTGGGTACGCGGGTCTGTCCTCCCATCATATAATTCTATGTGAGGCATTTTGAAGTTATCCGGGAGGGACGTTTCCGCGATCCTCCTAATACATGGTTCCGGGTCTTCCTCCTCAGAATCTGACAGGGCCCCACTTTGCTTCCGGACCAGCTTGGTCAAGGCAGCAATCTGCTCCTCGAGCCTCTTCGTATCACTTTCCGGGAGGTCACGTCCCCGAAGCTTGTCATTAATATGATTTCGGAGGTCATCTCCGCGGGGCCGGGCTTTTTCCCCTTTGGCCTTCTCATACTTGGCCTCCAACCTTCTTCTTAGGTCCACCGTGGACCAGCTATCTTCGGAGTGCGAGTTCGCAGCCCGACCGTCCTGATTGACGGAATCACTGGGGCGGTTGTTCCTTCCCCTAGGCCTGGGTGCCTTAGCACCGGGCCCTTTAGGCACAGAGTGCCCCCTTGGGGCTGAAGGGCGTCTGGGCTTAGGAGCGCCAGAGACCTTCTGCGCGCGGGGGGGGGCAGTCGGCCTGGTGATTCACGCCTTTAGGAGGTGCAGGGGCGTCAGCGCGCACAGGCTCTCCAACTTTTTCTTTGCCCTTGTTAGGGGCGGCTTTGGATGGTCCAGCAGCGGCTGGATCCGGCATGGGGGTATCAGCACCACCCCGAACAGAGGTATCCTCGTCCGAGTCGCCTAGATCTCCGAACTTACTTTGGAGGCGTTCCATCATGCGTTGCATTCTTTCGGAGACGCGCTCCTGCTCAGCAAGCTTGGCCTTAGTGGCCACCAGTTCTTCGGCTACTTGGACCAGTTCTGGGTCCTTCTCATGGTAGCAGCCGTCCTTGTAATAACCGTCTTGGACATACTCTTCTTCGTCTTCTAAGTATGTTGTATCTTCGGTACTGACCTGATCCTGGCGGGATGTCGGGTCTTCACCTCGGTAGTCTAAGGGTTCGCTCTGCACCACATCTTCCATCACGGTATCGGGGTTGACCGTAGCATTTTTGTCAACAGCGGATTTTCGCGTAGTCACCATCTCTTTAGTACAAAGTGAATACAAAAAACGTACACAGAAAAAGAGCTGACTAACAACTTCCTACAGCTCTCAATGAAAGCACCAAAATGTTTACCGAGTTTTTCGGAAACGAATAACTAACAGAATAATAAAAAGATAAGAACCGTAGAAATACTGAAATAACTAAACAAACAGTGTTTTTACGTGGTTCAGGCGTTAACAAGCCCTAGTCCACGAGTCGATGTTATTATACTTGGAAAAGATTACAGTAAGATGGCTGGTGCATAAGAACTTCCCCCACTCACAATGTTTCTCTCGGGTTCTCTTAAAGAAGATGAAGCTAGAGAGATTTTTGTAGAGTCTTTTGCTATCTGATCTCTCTCTCTCCCTTCTTGTAAAAGGAAGGAGTCTTTATAGCTAGGGTTTCGGATTAGGGTTTTTCTCTACGTACATGAGTCTTAATTACACCAGCCATAAATAGGGGATACAATTACTATAGTCGCATGGCTACCAGACTCTATGTGGGTATATTTACGTGAAAGTATGGGGAACACACAAAGTCAGCCGTCTTTTCCAAGTTGTCAGCGGAACAGTAGGCGAAAAGGTACCCTTAGGCGTGCTGGGATGTGTGCGGCTTTGACCTGACGGGCGTGTCAGGTGGGATCCTGTGTCAGACGGATATCATTCCAAATATGCCTTCTCCCGGACTCGACTGTTCGGTTTTGTTCTGTGCGGGGCACGGAACTGTTTCCGCGGAGACCACTCGAAGAGCCTCTCCTGGAAGGGGCCTCCCCGAGGGGTATCCTTCGGGAGTCCGGGAGAGTTGACGAGTTTCCGTGTTGTGCTTGTTTGGAAGAGTAATCCGGATACTAGACAGGAGAGGCGAAGCCTTTCTGTCCATCCGCGAGCTCTGGTCACCCTCCGTGAAAGACATCGATAATTCTGCTTCCCCGAGGTCATCAATCTAAACGCTATCCGGAAATCTGGATAACAGTATCCTAAGCTATTCAAGTAAAATTTCGAGGACGAAATTCCTATAAGGGGGGATAATTGTAACGTCCCAAATTACCTAATAAGGCTTAGGGCCTTGATTAAGGGGCCAAGATGGAAAATTATGGAAATTATGCACTTATGTGATATATATGGGTGTTATTATATGATTATGTAAGTTATATTGTGATATGACTTGATATGCATGTTTAAGTGTATTAAATATGCATGTGGGTATATTTGTGATTTGACTCGTTATGGGTATATTTGGCATATATATGATATATGTGTGGGACCACATTATTATGTGGATATATTTGGGTTACATGCCACAAGGCGATCATAGCGAGCAAGTTAGCGAGAATCTCACAACGGGATCAATACTTGACTAGGGGTCCGTTAAGGGGTATTTTGGGTATTTAGTACATTACAAGGATATTGGGTAATGAGAAAAAATATTCGAGGATATATTCCGAGTTAGTGAGATTAGGAGGGAGTTCTAGGAATTTTGACTATTTTACCATCGGGGGTGTTTTTGGTACCCCCCCCCCCCCAAGCCTTGGGATTTACTTAAGATTAGTTGAGCTCGAAGTAACCTGACCGAAATAGAAAACACGTTCAAACACACACTCTCTCTATCTCTCTTTTGTTCTCTTTTTTACTGCTTGTTGCATTTTCAAAGGAAACACGAGTTTTAGGGCTCAGATTCAAGCAAGGTTAGAGTCATAACGATTCTAGGGAAGATTAGAAGCTTGATAGCTAGAGATTTAACTGGAAAATGACTTAATCAGAGGTAATCCAAGCTTTAAGTTCTAAGTTCTTGAGTTCTTAAGCTTCGATTGGATTTTATGGTTTTGATGAGTTTTTGAATTGTTTAAAACTTGGGTTTTTATTGTTTTGGGCTGCTGAGTTGATTAGGAACTTTGTTTTCAGGATTTGGCTATGTTTGGATAGGTTTATGGAGGGATTTGGCTTGAAGAAAATGGAGAAAAAACATAGTGTTCATGTCGAGTCGCGACCCTGTTCTTGGGGCGTCGTGACTCAAATTGGATGAATGAGAAGCATGTGCCTCTGGGCTATTTAGGCGCGACGCCTGAGAGAATGCACTGCAGTGCGGGTGCAGGCAGGGGTGAGCCTTGGGAAGGTTTTGAGTGTGAGAATTCAAACCTAAAGGCTCAGGATCGATCCTACTACCGGTTTAGTAGGATTCAACATTCCGAAGGCTAGGACTCGGTCCGGAATCTTTTATTTACTCATTTTTTATGGGATTTTATACTTGGTTTTGACTAGGTTATCGCTAGGGGCTCAGGATCAGGATCATGCTCGAGGGTCGCTCTTATTTTACTTTACACTCGGACTTGGGGTAAGAAAACTACACCCAATACGTGATGTACATGATTAGGGCATGGCCTGAATGTTGTATAAAGATTTGATTAGGGCTTAGACCCTTGTAAATGCGCATGATTATGATTATGCCTATGACTATTGATTAAGCATGTTGAGTGCTCTGTATCTGGATATTTGGCATATGATATCGCTGAGCATGTTGTTGCATTATTTGATTGTGAAAAGTATTGACTTATGAGTCAAGGACGACAATAGCGCTAAGCATTGGTCGAAAAGCATTGACTTATCAGTCAAGGGCAGCAATAGCGCGCTGAGCGCTGGTCGATATGGTTACAACTCAAAAGTATTTGGCATATGATATCGCTGAGCATGTTGTTGCATTATTTGATTGTAACTTTTGAGTTGTAATTACCCTTTTGGAGTTGTAAACAATTGTGTAATCATTTATTATGGGATCTCATATACAACTTAATGTTTTGACGAAATATCTATTTCTTTTGACCGAATTTTTTTAACCCTAAACCAGTAATCACGATTAGTTATACGGTTATGGCCAAATTACTCGTTTAGCGAGTCTAGCACTATTTAAAATACACAGTGTAACGGTCCTGGCTAACCAGGGCATTACAATTACAGTTGTAGTAAATTTAGTAAATTATTAGCATATTTAAATTATATAATTTGAATGCCAAATATGGGTAGAGTAATAGGAGTTTTGGAGGACAAGGAAATTAGTACCAAAAGATAACAAGATGTTATTTATATTTTATGAAGCAAAAAATAAAATAAAATAAAAATCTATGTTATTCAAGAATATAGTATGAGAAAATTAATACTTGGCCTAATAATTGCATCTTATATGGAATAAAATTTGTGTAGGACATTTCATGTCTAACATGTAGTGAGTAAAGATAGGGAAAAGAAAAAAAAATACTTTCATGATGATAAAAAAGGGTATCAAATTTTTGTGGTACATATACCACCTATTATTCATTTTATTAAAAATGCTAAAAATTTAATATAGCATGCAAAGAGAGTAGAGAATGATATACTTAGACATTCAGCCTATTCGCATGCTTGGAAGAAATTGAGTTTGAAACTCTCTATTGCACTCTTTTCTACACTTCTTCATTCATGCATAACATGTGGATATTATTCAATTTTTTATATTTTAATATTTTTTTCAAATCATTAGTAGAATCCATTGTCATTCATTGTTTTAAGAGAGTACAAAAGAGAGTGTAACATAAAGTATATTTAACATTTCTCTAGTCCTTTATTGACAATTGTAAAATCTAAAAGTTGACAAACTTATTGTAGACATTTTTTATACTACTCAATCAATTTTGTTTAAATCTCACAAAGTCAATCGTCAATTAATTAAAGATTTTTATAGTAATAAAATATATTTGATTATTTCCTTAAATTGTGTGATTTCAAATATGTCTATTTATACTACCTTATATGAATCAATTCTATATATTATTATGATTGTTTCCCTTATTAATTATGAAAATCTTTTGTGAATTTTGAAAAAAAAGGTTGGTGGGTTGTTTCATTTTCTTAAGTCTGTCTAGGTACATGATGAACCGATAGACTTTCCATTTAAGGGATATTCTCTTCCTTGATTTTGTGAGCTGCAAAAAAAAAAAAGACTCATGCTTGCTACAAATAGAAGCTTTTACACCAAAGTACACTCACTCTCTCTATAAGCTATTGCATGTAATTCTTATTGAAGAGTGACATTTGTATTTTGAGAGATTAAGAGTAGAGATACTTAGTCTTGTATTTGAGTGCATGTTGCACTATTTATTGATACACTTTAGTCTTTAGGATTCAAGGTATTGTTTCCATTGTTATTGCTTATACAGTTTTCAGGAGGAGAGTTGTTCAAAGTCTTTCTTCAAAAGGAAGAAAACAATCAGTCATCATTGAAGGGAGTTCGAATGAAGAGCTGATTATCGTAGAAACAAGATTGATATTGGAATACAAAAGAGTGCAACAACAATATAGAGAGAGTCTAATTCTGTATAAGTTATTGCTTTTGTATTTGTATTCATTACTAATAAGTTTCTTCTCAGAGCGCGACTCCATGGATTAGGGTAACCGAACAATGTAAAAATCTCATGTGTTAATTTTTATATTCTTGTGATTATCCTGTTTAAGTCTGATACATTAACATTCAATTATGATTAATCAGACTGTATTTTTTACCCATCTGCTTATTACGTTGGACAATTAAAATAAGCTATTAATTATTTTGTAATTGAATAAGAAAAAAAGAATTTCAACAATGAACTTATAAATATTTGTCTAAGTCTTTCTGGTGATAACATTAATATGCAAACTTCTTTTAGTAGTAGTACAGTTATTGTCATGTTGCGCTTGCATCTATAATTTACCTTTATGCTTATGCTTGTGTCTAGAGAATAATTTTACTTTATTAATCTTGTCATTGTTAGGATCTAAACGACTTGGTAAAGGCATTGTATAATAAATTTACATCTTTTTATGATATTTTATATTTTTTTTATATTTACTTCACAATAATCTTGTCCAACATCAATGCACAAACTAATCAAGGTGGAAAAGAATGAGTGGAGACAATTAATACTTCCGTTTATCTAATTAGCACCACGTCGACCAATTTTGTACGCATCTATATTTTTGGATGGTAATTTTTTTATCTATATTTAGATTTTGTATTTTTTTTTTGGTCAGGTAGAATTTGTAAATTTTAATTATTATGTTAGTAATAATTTGTACACCAATTTATTTTATCTTTTATAGAATCCAAGAGAAATTAAAAGAAATATTATGTAATTCACCTTGAAAATAAGTTAGCCGACATAATAAAGCTATCATGTCATTCCATGTGCTAACTCTTCCCCGTGGACCATAGACCCAGTGGATAATAATTTTGTGTAGGAACTAAATCTTGATTAAGCAATTATATTGAAAACTTTTAATTAGTATTTCCGAGTTTCAGTAATTTTCATAATATAGTTCGAAAATTGATTTATTAAAAAAGAGATATTGGTGGCAAAATTACTCCAGCTTTATATTTGTTAGTGAAACTACCTAAGCCTACTAAAAATGTGGTCTGTTACTATACCCACCACCTAACAATATTAAATTTGCTATAAAAAAACAAAAAACTTGAGCATATATCTGCCACTCTTAGAAAAGCTTCAGTATTTTTCAATCACACTTGCAAAAGCTTTCAATACTCATGCTTGGTAGATTCCTCACTAATATCCCATAATATATGTAGATATATATAATTTTATTTTGAAAAAATAGAGATCAAATATTGTAAGAGAGTTACATTACACCTCAACATATTTGAAATTCAATTTTTTAAGATTACCAACAATTTAATTAAGGAATAGTTATAAAATTGTTTGATGAGAAAAATATTCTGATGAATCATGATAAATTGTCGATGAATCAAAATATACGAATAGACAGTAAACAAACTAAAAATAAAGTGACACAAGAAGAATATTACGTGGTTTGCAAAACCTAGTTCACGAGGCCACGTGCATAGATAAAAACAATTAGACAAGAATACAAAAAGCAATTGACTTATACAATATTAGACTCCCTCTAAATCATTGTCACAACCTTGAAGTATTCCACTTTAGTAATATGATTTTGATAAATACCAAGAGCACGAAATCATTTTCGATCTTGATGAGTGAGCGCTTCCTTCCGAAGTGAGACTTAAGAAAATCTTCTCCCGAATATTATATGTCACATTCACAAGCTTTATGACATATTTAAGAATAAACAGCACAAAACAAAACAAAACAAACAAAGATATAGTTGAACAAATGCTACTCTTTACATAAAAAAGAATTCTTCAATATAAGAAATATTAGAATGGGGAAGAGTCAAGATTAGTTGCTGCTTATGTATGATATTTATAGAGTTTAAAAAACCCTAAGGCAAGTCAATCTCATTTTTGATCTCAATCAGATCAAATCAAAGAGTTTCCAAAATTAACTCTCAATTACATTTACTGAAGTGAAATCCGGATGTAATAGAAGATCATCCTGTATCATTAGAAATGAATGAACATGGACTTAATTCTAAACCAAGTTCATTTCAGATTTGAACTTTCTTAGGCACAATAATATTTCAAGATAATTAAATTAAATCAATTAATACCAAGAAGTCTAATCAATATTAATTTATGTATTCAACAGACTATTATATACATATTTACCATATATAAATAGGGAAACTTGTCTATAGATAATTTGTTTAATATATAATTCATACTTACCCAAATAAGCACAATACACCAATTATACCATATATATTTTCGAAAACCAACACATAATTGAAAAAATATATGGCTTAATAAGTTAGCCAATCTTAGGATTTTACATTCTCCCCCTTTAGCAACTTATTAGACAAAATATATTTTTAGCGATTTGAATAAAAAAACCTCCAGCAAACAATTTGTTAGAAAAGAATAACATTAAGTGTTAACTTTTTGGATAAAGTTTAACAAGACACCACCACACAACTCCCCCTGAAAATAAGGTCCAGAGTTATACACAAAAATAATAAAAATACCAAATACTCCCCCCTTTTTGTTTATCAAGGAGCCACAGTAACAAAAAACACAAGAAAAGACAAGTAAACTTGTTCTTTGGACATTTAACGAAAAAGATAGAAAATGAAGCAAGAAAAAAAAATACTCTTGGATAGTGATGTTAGTAGATCAAAATTTGCATGTTGAGTAGTTGCCTCCATGGATCCAAGTTGATTGATGACCACTGCAAGTTCAGATTTGACAGCATGAAGTTCTAATGTCTCAAGACTAACACTAGATGGAGCAAATGCACTAGAAGTACCGACAG
Source organism: Humulus lupulus (assembly GCF_963169125.1). NCBI lineage: Eukaryota > Viridiplantae > Streptophyta > Magnoliopsida > Rosales > Cannabaceae > Humulus > Humulus lupulus. The sequence goes on along the minus strand of NC_084798.1, from coordinate 138,798,689 downwards.
ATGGCTTGAGAGAACTAGTGGTCTTGGTTCAAGCCATTAATCTGCACACTAGGATGCACAAGAAAGAAAACAGAGAAGAACCAAGAAGAGATAACCAAAACAAAAATGAGAGAGTGAGTAAATGGGAGAGTGATCGTGGGAATGAGAGTGACAAACGTGGGTTAATACACAATGGGTAGTACCCGATTTCACACCTCACAATAGATTCCATTTTCTTCTCCTTTTTATTTTATTTTTTGTTTTTGATATTCCTTTTTTTACTGTATATATATAATGACCTAGTTTTCCTTTTGCTGCTAACACATTTTTTGAAACCTGAAACACAATAAACAAACTTTCTTTAAAAAATTAATTGAGTACTATAATGTTAGACAAAATCATTTAATTTATATGACATGCTTTGAGAGTGTTGGGATAAAAATTAATATTTCTAGAAGACAGAATATTATTAGGAAAAAAAATTGACACAGAGGATGAGACTTATTTTTTTCACTTTTTCTTCACTCAGAACATGTATTAGTGCGTGTGGTGAAATTTTTGGGTCATTGCCCTGTTTGACAATTTAGCCTTTTTTCTAAAGTACGCAATGGAGACGCTGTCACACTACAATAGTGGTAGCCCTTTTCATTGGTAGTGTATCCTCTACATAGGTCTAATTACATAGACTCAACTTACTCAAAGTTGTCTCTCACACACTGGTATAGGTATCTCTATTCTCACAAAAGAACCTAAATCTGAAGAATTTCTTCTTAAATTTGCTCATTACACTCGTAGTACACGATTTTCCCAAAAATATACCATTAAGAAACTTTTTATTTCGAAACCAACAAAGCAAGCGTGACATATATCAAAAATAAATAATCTAAAAAGTAGTACTCACAAATTTTTTGAATAAGTTTGAAAATCGTTTAAACAAGTATACAATTATTTAAGTAGCAACCCAGGAAAAATTAGTCAAGAACAAAACAAAAATTATATACTACGAACCCCCAAGGAGTTTTCTGAGGGAATCAAACCGAATTAAATCTAGGAGTTTTGTGAAAATATCAACAATTCGCTTGTCAGTCTCAATGTATTCAATGATCAGTGTTTTATTTTCAACAAGCTCTCTAATAAAATGGTGCCTAATATCAATATGTTTTGTGCGTGAGTGTTAAACTGAATTTTTAGAAATATTTATTGCACTAGTGCTGTCACAAAATACAGTTAAAGTATCCAATTCAAACCCATAGTCAATTTTTTCCTCTTAAAAAATGAACCAAAGTAAAACGAGAGAAGTCATCTACACCCACAAAAATGTATCTTTTTTCCATTTAAGCTTTCAACCTAAATTGGACCCATTAGATCTATGTGAAGAAATTATAAGACCTTGGTGGCATTCACATTTGTGATACCTTTGTGAGTGATATTTAATTGCTTACCGAGTTGGCAAGGTTCATACTTATCAGTAAATTCTCTACCCAGCTATGGTAAACCACGAACGGTACCCGCATTTGAATTTTTTTTCAAGTTTTTGAATTTAATGTGACCAAGTTTTTCATGCCACAGATCAGTAGAATTGCTTATTGTCGAGTGACAAGACAGAATTTGAGAGAGATTGTAGCAACTATCAACTGATCCGAATCCTTTTAGAACACAATTTCCATTTTGATCAATCACTACTATCATCACAAGAAAAATTAACAGTGTGTCCTTGACCACAAATTTGACTAATGCTAATTAAGTTAGCATTCAAGCCATCAACCAGCAAAACATTTTCTAGTTTAGGTAACCTTTCAAAATTTAGGGTTCCTTTTCCAAGAACTTTAGCAGCCACACCATCACGAAAAGTTACTGCACCACATTTCATAGATTTGAAATTGATTAGTATGTTCTCGTCACCTGTCATATGTCTAGAACATCCACTATCAAAGTACCAAGAATTAGATATATGAGTTTTATGGCATGTAAAAGCAGCAAGACAATTATTCACATCCTTTTTTACCCATATTTTCTTAGATGAATAATTTTTCTTTTGCACCTTTTTGAAATTCACATGAAGAAAATAATTTGACTTAAAAAAATTCATCATAGTAAAGCACTTTAGTCGAATGTGACCTATGATGCCACAAAAATGACAAGTGAGAATGAAATTCTTAGTCATTCCATAGGATGTAAGATTGTTACCTATCTCTCTCTTTGCTGATGAGACATTTTGCGATGTTGATAAATCAGAACCCTGCAATGTTAGATCAGAAGAAAAAACACAGGTAATGAACAAGCTTGAACAAACACCATTTTTCTTTTTGACTAAGAACCTTTAGATCCCAACCTAGCATTGTTTCATTGATCTGCATTCTGGACCTCCCCAAAAGTAGTGGATCGTGGATTGAGCATCTTTTCATTTTTCTTTACAAGTTCAAGCTCTTTGTTCAATTGGTTAATTTCGACATTTTTAGCAAAAATCTCAGTTAAAAAAATTCTAGCATTTGATTCAAGTTCGTCATTTCTTTAGGAAAGAGATTTGATAGTCTTTGTATTTAACCGATTTAAAACACACAATTTTACCCATTCATCATACATTTTATTGTAATATTCGTCCAACGATTCTTCATTGACTTTTGATTCATCAGAATCAGTGGTTGCAACTGTTGGGAATAGTGTCCTTAAAGCAATTGTAGTTGAAAAATATTTTAAAATAAATAAAAAATTGAATCGAATTATTATATATACAGACTATGTATGATATTATATGATAATATTAAGTGAATATCAGAAAAGTCCAAAGTTTATCTATTTGGTCTTAATCTTATATTGGTACGAGATGATCGAGATTAAGATAATAAACTTGAAACAGTTTGTAGTTAAATAAAGTTAAAGAATCTTTAGATTAATTACCACTAGTACGATCCACTAGTATTATGAATACATGTGACCTAGATCCAGGTTACTAGTGTAGTAGGACACTTTAGTGGAGGTACTTTGCATGCTGAGAGTATGAATCTTAATTTTATTCTCTTTTAATTATGAACCATTAATAGATGATTAACACTGTATGTAATGATTATATCAATTGACACTTTATTCTTCAATATAGTACTTAGTACATATATGTCTATAATTATCAAGAGTTCAATATCATATTTATAGTGGAGTAATCATGAGATTAATAAATATGATTGTTTAATCAAAGAGCTTTGATAAATAATGTAATATTTATTGGAGCTTGATATTATAGGTCCATAGGTCCCCATGGTGGCTCTATCAACATCATATCAAGGTAAGAGTTGATACAAGGGTACAATTATAATTTGGGAATTTGAGAAGAATTTAATTCTTTGGGTCAAGTATACAATTATATGATAATTGGGGTTGAATAATTAATTATTGATTTTTTAAAATATATTTATTAATTTAAATATATAAAAAATTTAATTTCATTTATATAAATAAATAAATAATTTTTTTAAAATAATTATTTTATTTGAGTGGGAGAAAATAAAATTGGTAAGTCAAAAATAGTTTTTGATTTATTTAATTTTAAAAGATGATGATAACGATGATCATCAATTTGAATTTTGAATTTAAAATTTAAAATTTGAAATATGGTTGTCATCTTTTTCTTAAAAAGAGAAATACATTATTTTGTGGGAGATTGATTTTTACTTAAATAATTAAATAAAAGAAAAATGCAATATCCCTGAAAAGGAATATAGCAGTACACGCATGACACAGTCCAAGGACTGTGCCATGCGTGTACCAACTGCACTAATATTGTATCAGTGATGTATTTATTTTATTTATTGAATTACTTAATAATTTAAAAATGGTTTTTCAAATTTGGGAAGTTATATATTTACCTAAATCAAATCCTATCATCATTATGATATTTTATTATATTACTATGATTATTAAGAATAATAAGGTAATAGAATTATCACTATATATATGATATAGAAGAAGAAGAGAAAACAGACAATATACAGAGAAAAAAATACAACACAATATATAATTCAGAATAGTTCTCAGAGTTTTTGTCGGACAAAGCTTTTTCTTCTTCTTCTTTATTATAGCCACTCTCAGAAAATAATCCAACTTCTCATGTGTTGAGAAATACTTGTGATTCCTAAAATACAAACCCGTGTTCTCTATGTGTCCACACACATATTGAGATGTAGAGAACACTCTAGAAGATCGTGGTTTGAGTGCTCAATGCTTTGGATAGGAATATCGATAAATATACAAAAAGACTCAATGACACTTGATAGGCTTCAAGAGGTAAGAGTTCATGTTCTTGTATGTTTATATATTTATATGTTAAATATAAATATATTGTATATTTATATATGTTGCATGATTAATAGTATTTGTAACGCCCTACTACCTTAGAGCTGTTACTAAGTGAGTTTAAAACGTGCAATTAACTCGCTAAGCGAGACTTTTAGAACAAAAGTGTGATTAAATAACCAGTCAAGGCTGTAATCTATAAAAAGTACTCTATTTCATTAAAAGTTCAAGAGTTTAACATTCGGGATCCCAAAATGAGGTTTGTAAAATATTTACAATTCAAAATAGGTTTACAGATGACTAATTATCAAAAACATAGTTTAATACAGCCATTTCCCAAAATGCTCCCAACCAAAGCAGTCGGGCAGGCCAAACATGTACGCGCCGCCCCCACGCTCTCCGTACTCATGGCTGGTTGACTTTCTCTTTGCCCTTACCTGCAACACAGAGCACCCGTGAGCTGAAGCCCAGCAAGAAAACTCACACAACACATAACATATAACCATTATGTCAGACAATCCACAGTCAAACAGATAGTCTATAAGATTTAAACACATATACGACCATGCCGTCCCAGAAGCGTTACCAAAGCCTGGGTTCTCGGTCCACACCGTAAGGATATCCCATGTATCTATTGGGGTCTCACCCTAACCATAAGCACTCCATGTGCTATGTGCTATTCCCAGCCCCATTGCCGTTCTCGGCCCTTCGCCGTTCTCCGCTCCTTGCCGTTCACTCTGCTATAACCACATATAGCATTTTCAAAGAGCATACAAACATATAATAACTCAATCAAGACTACATCCTAACAACAACACTATGGGCCTGTGCCCTGCTCTACGGGTGCTACAATTTTCTTACCTGTATCCCGAGCTTTCCGATGCACGAAGGTCACAAGTACGGTCCTCTATCCCGAGCCTCTCCGAAATCCTAGTCACAACACATATAAAACAGTTTTAATACTAACCAATCCCAAAACCACTTCCCAGAGCCAATCCCGTACCCTCGGGACCTCTAATTCCCTAAAACAATGTATTGGAACCATCCCCCAAGCCCCTGGGCAAAAGCCCTAAAAATGCAAAATTTCACTATCAAAAATAGCCTAGGGCCGCGGAACTCCCATCAAGGACCGCGGCGCCCAGAGGCATTTCCCTGATCCTGCATGCAAGCCTGCGCCGCGTCACCAAAGAATAGGGCCGCGACGCCTCTACGCGAACCTAGATTTATGGGTTTTCCCCTGCGTTTTTCCCGAGCCAAAACAGCTCCAATTAAACCCAAACAAGTACCTAAGCCCCAAAATCAATTTAAAACCCCAAATGAACTCTTTAACAACCTATAAACATAAAGAACAAACTCAATTACACAATCACACTCAAAATCCACTCTTGAGTTTCAAATTTCAGAAATTCAAACCATGGCTTCTAAAACATAATCCAAAGCTTAAAAACTGCAAACCATACTTCTAAAATCTTAAACCACACTAGGTACAAAATTTAAACATGCTAAGGATTCATACCTCAATCAAAACTCAGCTTGAACTCTTCACAATTCCAGCTTCAAGCCTCTTTCCTTTTGATTATCCTAACTGAATTTCCAAGTAAAACCAGCCATGTTTCCTTTAGGTTCCCACACTTAACCTCTGTAAATTCAAGACTAATTTCAACAAAACAGAGCACAAATTCTTACCTTTGATCAATCCTTGCTCAAATTTGAATTTGGTTGCCTCAAACTCCATTAATTCTCTTCTAGGTTTCAAGAATTCAGTTTTCCTCTTCCTCTCCTCTTTTCCTCTAGCTTTTCCCCCAATTTCAGCATAAACCAATTTCTAACTAAGTGTTATACGTGAATCCCTCAGCTGAAGCTATCTATCCCTTGCCAAATGACTATTCTACCCTTCCATAAATATCCTTTCCTAACTAAACCTCAAGGGCACTTTTGTCATTTCATCTCTATTACAATTCTACCATTTCCCATCACAACTTGTTACTCTCAGCAGTTACTAATGGTTACTCAAGTTACGCAATTACCAATAACCAAAACTCAATTTAGAAAATCCCCAAAATACCCCTAGGCTCCTCCCGAGCCGGGTATTTAATCCCATTGTGACTTTAAACTAATTAGCTCCCTAGGACCGTCTCGACACGTGCATCATAATAATATCACCACTCACACGTGGTACAAATCATATAATTTAATCATCACATTTATGCCCTCAACGGGCTAACATTACCAATTTACACCTATCATACAAACGGGGCCCACATGCATATTTATACCACCTAAACATGCATTCTAATCACATATTCATTTAATTTCATATATTAACATGTAAATTCACTTATTGCCGTCCAGGCACGCTAATCAAGGTCCTAAACCTTATTAGCAACTTGGGGTGTTACAGTATTGTATGTTAATGTTTCTGGATTATTTCTTGGTTATATTAATTGTTATATGATTAATGAATTTTTTTTATTGTTGTTGTTCCGGTATAAACACTAGGCCCACAACGCCTATTTCGTTGTGTGCTGTGAATATTTTTCAAACAGCAACATCATCATTACCTGTCATATCATTAATAACTTTATTTGTTGAAACAATGTTTTTTAGGTAAATAAAGTTTTTACTTTCATGCAAGAAACAAGGAAGACTAGGAAACACAGATGTTAAAGCAATATTATCACAATAGTCATCACTACTTTTAGAGTCATTGTCACTCCAAATAGCATTCACACCATTTTTATTCATTTTCAAGATATTTTGCACATTTTGACTGAATGTGACCGAAACCATCACACTTCCTGCATTGAACTCCTTTTTTATTGTTAGGAACAAAATGTTTAGAAGATGTGTTATCTTTCCAAAATTTAGAAAAATTCTTTTTATTGCCCAATTTTTTCATATATTTTTAAAAATTTCTTTCAATGGGCCAACCCATTATCATCCAAACTCACTTTTTCTGAATGTTTCAAGGAAATAGATAAGTGGATAATAAATCATCAGCATTTGACCAATTTAACTTAGATTTTACAATTTTACCCTAGCTTTTGCGTCAACATCAGTTGGTGGTGACCAACCTGTCAAGATAGATCTCCACGCCTTTTCATCTTGAGATTTGATGAAGGCTTTCATTCTAACCTTCCAGTAAGGATAGTTAGATTCATTACGCAATGGTGGACGATTTATAGAACTTCTTTCTACAAAAAAATGACATGTTGCATGTAGAAAACAAATAAACGGAAAGAAAAACACAAGATCTCACTAAGAGTTTAGTGAATCGCTCTAATACCAATTAAAATTCCATATTTTAAGATTACCAATTGAGTTTAATCAAAAATTTAATTAATGTGGAATAGTTATACAATTATTTGATCAGACAGATATTCTGATGTATCAGAACAGATTGCTCGTGAATCAGAATATACGAACAGACATTAATCAAACTAAAAGTAAAGTGACAAAAGAAGTTTGTTACGTGGTTTGGAAAACCTAGTCCATGGGGCCATGCCCAGAGATAACATAAATTAGTAAAGTCACAAGAATACAATAAGTTGTTGACTGCCTTTTTCACTAACAACTAAATCTTAGAGTATAAAGTAAATAATATAAAGAACACAAGAGTTTTTACATGGTTCAGGTTATTAAAGAGCCCTAGTCCATGAGTCTATGGTAATTAGTGAGCTTGAAGCTTGTTTTAGCAAGCTTCAATGGTGGTTCTCAGGCAGCGTATATATTGCATTGAGTTACAGAGTTTCTCTCTCTAAAAATTTGAATCCTTGACAAGGAGATACTCCATCCCTATTTATAGAGGCTGGGGTCATTAATTTTAATCATCTATCATTAATAAAAGATCCCTCCATCCTAGGATATTAATGTTGAGCTAATACATAAATGGGATGCACTGAAACAAAGATTACAACCCACACAGATTCTATGGGGCCCATTGCAAAAAGTCACGCACCAACTTTATGGGGAATATATATGTGACTGTCAGGGTGCGGCGCACGTTTGCCCATGTCAGGCAGCGTTGTTGGAAATGCTAATTATTGAGTGTACGAACTAAACATCACTTATATAGGCCAATAAAAAGTTGTCAAATGATCTTCTAGTGGCCCATGCCCACAGTGACTGACACCTGGTAGCCACTCTAAAGCCGAGCACTAGAGTCATAAACCTGGAAGGTGGGCGAGTAAGGACAACTTCTCAGGATGTGGCCTTGCCTAGAGACATCCATGACCTGTAGATTGGCTTGGGGCATTCTCGGGACATGTCCTCACTTAGAGACATCCTCGCCTCGAAGACAAACCTCGGGGCGTAGCCTCACTCGGAGACACCGACGACTTGGCAAGACTGGATTTCTTGGAGGAGCTCACACTCAGAGAACTTCATGACTTGTCACTAATTACTCATAATTGCCACGTGTCGGGTAGCGAAAACAAAGACAACATTTGTCGCCCAAGTCTTCACTCGTCCTTGGACAGTGGATGTAACGTCGCAAAAGTGCTAATAAGGTCGAGTGCCTTGATTAGCGTGCCAAGATGGCATAATTGGATATATGTGTGATTAATTGATTCAATGCGTGACTATGTGGCATACATGATCTATATGATAATATGAATATAATTTTATGTATGTTTATGTGTATTAAATATGCATGTGGGCCCGTTCTTGTTTATAATGGCATATTTGTAATTTTGGTCCGCTGTGGGCATAAATATGATTATATGTGTTAAATGATTGAGACCACATTATAATTTGGATATATTTGCATTGTTTAGCTCGAGGCGATCCTAGTGAGCGGATTAGCAGAATAGTCACAGCAGGGTTTAATACCCGTCTCAGGGTGAGCCTAGGGTTATTTTGGGAAATTTATTGTATGTTTGGGATTTATCGAGTAACTAGTAAGTATTTGGTAATTAGTTGGGCATGTCAGGATTAATTGAGAATTTGTAGGACGACTCGAGGAATTAGCGGGAAACGGGGTAAATGACCGTTTTGCCCTTATGGGCAATAAGGGATGAGTTATTATTATGGGCATTTTGGTCTTTATGAAAAAGGATATAGTAGAATAAGCTTTAGGAAATAACCATAATACATTAGAATATCTCTCACACACTCTCTCTCTCACGTTCTCTCTCTCCCTTTGTTGTGCTTGGGGAAATTCTTGAAGGAAAAGCATAGGAATTGTACTGGGAATTAAACTAAGAGCAGGCAAAGGAATAGCTGAGGATCATGTCATTAACTAAGGTAAGATTTAGGTCTTAATTCTACTAGAAATTATGACTGTTGACATAGGTTTTGGCTGGGTTTTTGGATGTTGTTTGATTGCTGAATTGGGGAGGTAATTGTGGTTGATTTTTGGGTGATTATAATGCCTAGGTTGTGTTGTTAAGAGTCCTAGACTCAATTCTGGGTTTAGTTTAGGGTTACAGGAACTTTTGATGAATTAGGTTGGGAGAAAACGCAAAAGAAGCCCCAGGATTTCTGGGTTCACGGGGGCGCGCCCAACCTAGTTCTTGGGCGTCGTGGCCCGCATGACCCCAGAAGCCTTGGGGGATTGCTGTTTCGTAGGCATGCCACGACCCTAAAGGGAAAGTTGCGGCCTGCCTACCCTTGGGATTTGAGCATGGCACCACTAACTTGGGGTCGCGCCGCGACCCTTAGGGCCACGTCATGGCCCACCTAGGCAGCCTTAGGCAATTTGGGTTTTTGGGCTCGGGAACGTAAACCTAAGTGTTCGGGAAGCGTTCTACTACCCGGTTTGGTAGAATTCAAGGTCCAAAAGGTTGGTACATTATTTGGAAAGCACTTAATTAGATTAGATGTTAATAGTTATCCATTGTCGCTTGTGACTAGGGTTAACATTAGGGCTCGGGATTTAGGATCATGCTTGGGACCGCTCCACATCCTCCACTCAGGACTCGAAGTAAGAAAACTGCTCTGGAGTTGTGAATGGGGCAGAGATCCCCTGTAAATGAACATATGTGAGATTATACATGTATTTGTGATTGAAAATATCTAGATATGCAGGTTAGCTCGTGCTGCTTTCGATTGCGTATTTTGCAATCTGTATATCTGCTATGTTTGATGTGAAAGTCTGACCTAAGGGAGTTGAGGCTGATGTTAGGCATACTGATTGTAGCTCAGCCTAAGCGAGCCGGGATCAGCTAAATAAATAAAGGGCTCAGCCTAAGGGCACCGACACCTAACTAATTGTATTAAGATTGAATTATATGTTTGGATTAAACCGTTTACTGTTGCCTAGCTTATCGCTTGTATTTTGCTGTTGATTGAATTGGTTTATCTAAGTTTACTATGCACATTTTGTTGTTATCTATGCTTGTTGAATTTAGTTTTCTTGTTGAGTCTTGGCTCACGGGTGCTACGTGGTGCAGGTAAAGGCAAGGGAAAGTTGGACCAGCCATGAGTTGGAGAACTTTGGGGGCGGTGTGTACATCGGCAGCTGCTCAACCGCCGCAACCAAGTGATCTATAGGGACTAGAGCCAAAGTTGTATTTTTCCAATTAGGCTGGCTGCATTTGTCTTTACTTTTAAGGGTTGTAATCGCCTTGTAAACATTATTTTTTGGGATCCCGTGTATCAAACTCTTATTTTAATGAAAGTCAACCATTTTATAATCAAAATCTTTTAATCCTAATCTATCAGTTAACTTCAGAAACAAGTTTATGTTCAAAAGACTTGATTAGCAAGTCTTGCACTATTTTAAATACACAGTGTAACAGTCTTGGTTACCTAGGGTGTTATAACTTGGTATTAGAGCGATCTAGGTTTAAGGGTTCATAAAGACTAGCTGGGCATGTACACTCGTCGTTAAAGACAAGTTTGACTCAGGGTTCATTAACCATATTTGTGATTAAATGTTTGAGTGTTTAAATGTAATATAAATACTTTATCTGCATGTTTATTAGGGAGCATGAGATATACTGATAGGAACTGGCCAATGTGAATATGAAATGTCATGCTTATTAGCAATGCTACTGTATTTGAATGATTGTTTAAATGTCGTCTTACATTATAACTGCGTGTTGTTGGTTGAATTTTAGCGTTAGATCGCGGGGTGATTATAAACCTATTATAATTGCCTGACCAGCAGAGTCATTTATTGTATATAAACTTGGAGAGTTATGCTTCCAAGGCGATTAATTCGACTAGCCGGCATCGGGGTTGAGGCTAGAGATGATGAGCAGGGCCAGAAGCTTCTGCTAGTCCCTGAGAACTTGCAGCAGTTACTTTCTGACATGCAAGCTAGACTACAGAGTCAAGACGAAGAGATTCGCCTTCTAAGGCAGCAGGCTCCGCCAGGGAGTGTTGCACCTGACTTTCCACCTGTTGTGGCACCAGTTGTACAGCAGCCTGAGATTGGGAACTAGTGGGAGCCGCTTTATGAAAGATTTAGGAAGCAACATCCTCCAACTTTTGAGGGAGGACCAAATCCACTTAAAGCTGAACTTTGGATAAGTTTGATTACCTCCATCCTGGACTTCATGAGGGTGGAAGGTAATTATAGGGTGGCCTGCGCCACCTATATGTTTCGAGATGATTCTCATATTTGGTGGAAAGTGGCATCCTAGACTCGAGGTGTTTCTACCCTATGTTGGGATGAGTTCAGAGATTTGTTCAACCAGAAATATTACATCATTGCTGTCAGGGCGGCAAGGGTGAATGAGTTCATTGGGTTAGTGTAGGGCAGCATGATAGTTACTGAGTATGCCCTGAAGTTTGACAAACTAGTGAGATTTGCACCTGATCTAGTGCCTACAGATGCAGCCAGGCAGGATAGGTTTGTCCGAGGGCTTAATGTTTTGATAGGCCGAGATGTGAGGATCACATCGATACCCCGGTGGTGACAAGACCCCTCCAAGTTGGCATCTCAAAGGAAGAAGCCAATGTAGGTGCGATGTGGAGGAAATCCCCAGCACTGCGGGGTTCGAGGTGGAGGCAATCCCCAGGAAGCTCTGACACCGAGGTGCCTTGGAGAAGATTCTCACCAATTATTGGGTAGTTACCGAGGTGCCTTGGAGAAGATTCTCCAAGTTGGCATCTCAAACGAAGAAGCCAATGTTGGTGCGCCTGTCTCGGGAGGACAAAAGGGTGCACGAGAGCATCCATGGGCTTGGGCCCTGGAGTGCCTATCATCTCCAAACTAGTGCAACCCTGCCATTGCACCAGTACTATGTCAGCTTCCTTATGTTCGATGGCATAACCCTTTTCCAGCTGTCCCCGAATGAATATCAGGTGCTTGTCGGGCTTTACGTTCTATATAGGAGACAGAATTGGCCGACACCTTCCTCAGCTGAGATATTGTATATCGATAGCTTTTGACAGTGCTTAAAGAAGGGGGACCAGGATGGGCACTACACATTGATGAAGCATATGATCCCAGGGAAAGGTTTCAAGGCTCCGAGCGGCAATGAGAACGATGCTCAAGACTACATGGATCACTTCTTCTAGATGAGTGGTTTACCGATGAGGACCAATCCTACCTTATTACTAGACTTTGCTAGATTTGGTAAGCACTTTTGTCTTCGCATAGTTTCATCTAATAGTGTCTCACTCGTAATTGATCCTCAATCTTAAAACGTCTCATTCCAGGTCCCTATCGCCGTACACCTTATGTCTACTCCTTTGATGAAATGTTTAAGGCGATGAATATTATCCACAAAGAGGATTCAGATCTCACCTTCCTCATTACTGATGCCCACCTTCAGCAGTATGGGCTACTGTGGGAGGGGCAAAGTATAAGCCCTGTGGTCCTCACTAGATTTTGGAACTCAAAGCAATCACGCCATGAGGTAAGGCTTCACACGGACTATATGGTGACTAAGGAACAATTTATATACATGCAATGCCTTCATGAGGAGCATGTGAAGAGCTTCCTTGCCATCAAGGTCGTCGTGAAGGCAAAGGAAGACAAAGAGCTCGAGGCAGAGCTCGAGGCGGGGATCAGGTCATCTTCCACGCCCCAAGGTAAATCCCCAATTGTTCTCCATAATGGAAAGCATGTAGGGGAGGTAACTAGTCTCGACCATTCTTTATATTCGCCAACACTCCACGAGTGTGGGAGAATCTTGGGATGTCGCTGGTCCGAGGAGGAGTACCAAGACTATCGAGACCTCATCGACATATTCCTCTCCCATCCGAGACGGAAGAGACACCCCCAAGGTTCTGTGCCTCTTGGCAAGATGAAAACTATGTATGCCACTTGGTTTTGTCAGTACAAGACCAATTTAGCGCAGGAGATGGGTCAACTCATCAACGAATTTGTCCATTTCATCCTCCACTTCAAGGAGCTTGATTGCGGTGGGGCTCCTGAAGAGATTTATACTTAGTCTAGCATGCATTTTTACTTATTTTTGTTGTTTTCCTTTCCTTCTGAGGGTCTACTCAATTTGTTTCCTTTGTGCAGAAAGCATGGGCCTTTCCAAATTGGTCAGGTCGAAGTGTCAGAGGGTGTCGGCATCCTCCCAGATAGATCTCCTAGCGGCGTCAACCACGGCGTCCACACCACCATCTGCTGCATCTCCCGCCCAGGTTGCCCTAGCAGCCCATGCAGATGATCCATCGGTCCTCACCCTGAGGATGATTGCTCCAGATGAGGTCATTGACCTTAAGGTTTCCTCCCCTCAAGATGGGGAACCCTCCAGGAAGGGTAAGGAAATTCCTTCCAAGGTGCCCGACTCCCCTCTAGTGATGGTAAGTCAATTGATACTCTTCCCAGAACACTGATGGCAAAGACTTCGAGAAGCACAAGCGGGTTGTTGAGTACTACAATGCCTGTATTGACGAGGGCGACAAGGATTTCAATCTTCTTGCTGAGTTCTTGCACGAGGACCGGTAGGGTGGTCCTATTGCTCCTCCTAGCCGCGAGGAGTTGGAGCCTCTCCTCCAAGGGAGAGTAGGAGAGAAGGCTGCTCCGCTCACCACGGAGCTTCTCCAAGGGATAGTAAGGTCCCTATGCGAGTTACCTTCTTGCAGCCTGGCCTGCTGTGGCAGCGACAATGAGGTTTCTCTGGTAGCCACTAGCCGCCATTCCTCCATAAGGGTAAGTCTTCAAATGTTTACCTCCATTCATTATATATTTCTTCATCCTTTTACTGATCCGATATTATTATTTGGCATAGACTATGGTTCTCAATCAACAACTTGGAGACATCGTACTGATGTAGTCCTATGAGCTTAAGGAGGCTCGTGTAGAGCTAGTGTAGACTTAGAAAGAGCTGGCGCGGTTCTGAGAAATCGTAGTCCATTTTGAGGAGCACTCACAATTCTAGAAGGAAGTGGAGGACACGAGGGGTCGTGTCCGCGAGGTGGAGACTCTATTGGCCACCGAGTGGTCAAAGTTGTCCATTGTGAAGGATACTTCCTCTAAGTTATAGGAGGATGTTGTGAGTTGCACCTAGGCAATGGAGAAGGAGTTGACTAAGGCTCGTGAGGAGCTCCGGTTGAGCCAGGCGTAGTTTGGCCCATGCCGAGGAGCTGATAGCCAGGGAGGACGCTACACAGACCACTACTCGTGTGGAGCTTGTCACCAAATAGACCGAAGAACTAGAAAAGGACCTCGACATGATAGCCGAAGATATGCACTTTTTTGCGTGGCAGAGCAACAGAGATATGGATCTCTCATTCACTGAGGAGCCCAACATGAGGACAATGCTCAAAGCATGCCTTGAGGCCAAGGAAACCCAGGAGAGAGAAGCTTCAGTGGCGGGTCGCGTCCCTGAAGTCGACCTTGTGATCGAGCTAGGGGAAAAGGTGCCTCCAAGACAAGGGCCCTAGTAATTTTTTTTGTATTACATTATTAGTTAAATAGGTGTAACGGCCCTGTAACGACCCAAAGTCGCTAATAAGGCTTAAGGGCCTTGATTAGTGCGCCAGTAGGGCATTAATGGAATAATTGTGATTTAAAAGAGTAATTATATGTTTAGCAATGTTTATATAATAATTGATGATATTATGTGTTAATGTGATATGAAATAAATATGTCGTATATGTGAGAACCACATTATTATGTGGACAGGTTCGCAGAGCACGACTCGAGATGATTCTAGGGTCAGATAGCGGGGGAAGTCACTACGGGGCTTAAGATATGACTTTGGATAAGTCGAGGGTATTTTTAGATAGCGGGTAGTGATTTGGGCTATCGGGTCATGAAAATAAATATATGGAGATATATTTGAGGTTAGGATGTCTAGGTGGGAATATTGGGGGATTTTACCATTTTGGCCTCGGGGACGGTTCCGGCACCCCGAGCCTCAGGATTAACTTAATGGGTGAGATAGACATTAGGAAGCCTTTAGAAAAAAAAATGCAAACCGACTAAAACTTTACCTCAGCTCTCTCTCACTCTCAAGGAAAACAAAGGGAAGGGAAAAACACAGAAAATTAAGGGGAACAAGCTGGAATTTCTGAGATTTGTGGTGAGGATTTGGAGGTTTAGCTTAGGAGAAAATCAAGGAACTAAAACAGGGATTAAGGTAAGCATCTAATCTTCTTTTCTGTGGTTGAATTCTGAGTTCTAGCTGGGTTTTGGTTAAGTGTTGAAGCAAATATAGTTTTGATGTCTTAAGGCAGAATTAAGAAGGAAACTTGGAGATTTAGCTTGGCTTTGGCTTGGTGAGATGATTCAGCAGAAGAAGTAAGTTTCAACTCATGGTTTAGAGGTTTTAAATTGGGTTTGAATGGCTGGTTTGAGTGTTTATAGCTCTTGAGTTTCAGAAATTGAAAAGAGAAGATTAGTGTGTGTTGGGTTGAGTTTTTTGTGGAATTAAGCTGTTTAAGTCATGTTAAAGGTGTTGGGTTTGTTAGGTGTTGAGGTAGGGAGTTTAAGGGTGGTTGTGGCTGGGGTTTTAAGTTTGAAATGGTGTAAATTCTGGGTTCGAAGGGGAGGGCTGCGGCTCTGTTCTAGAGCGTTGCGGCCCTAGGATGAAAAAGAGCCAAGAAGGCTCGGCCCTGGGAGGGCGCCGCGACATGTGTGTGTTTCAGCATGGGTGTTGGTTCTTTTTTGGGGAAGGGCCGCGGCTAGGCTTCAGGGGTCGCAGCCCTTGGTTGCACACATGAGTCTTTGAGGGTTTTAGGCACGGGGAAGTGGTCTAGTGTGCTCGGGATCAGTTTCACCACCATGCTTGGTGGAATTTGGATTCCCGGGAGTTAGTTTTATAACTAAAAAATCTAAATTGGAGTATTAATGGAACCCTATACTTTGGTTGTGACTAGGTGATAAAAGCTTAGGCTTGGGAACGAATCGTGCTTGAGAGACGTTGCTCGTAATTCAATAACTGCACAGACTAAAGGTAAGAAAACTGCACCTGGTTGAATT
This sequence comes from Humulus lupulus, assembly GCF_963169125.1. Classification (NCBI taxonomy): domain Eukaryota; kingdom Viridiplantae; phylum Streptophyta; class Magnoliopsida; order Rosales; family Cannabaceae; genus Humulus; species Humulus lupulus. The sequence continues at coordinate 138,782,089 of NC_084798.1, read as the reverse complement.
TATGTGACGGGGCTAAGGGCTCCCTATTGTAAATGCTTGAAAAGTTGGTATTATGCCATGCAAGCCATTTAGTGAATCAACGACCTAAGGGTGCCAAGGATTTCACTAGCGCACAGGGCGCGACTTGGCCACTGGTAGCCGAGGACAGCTTATTATGCACTGAGCCCGGCTTAAGCGGGCAGAGTCAGTGGTTTAAACAGAGGGTGCGGCCTAAGTCGTCGACCCTGGATATTATGTGATATGAGTGTTATATGTGATAGAATGTATCTTGAATCTAATTTTATGCGCTGAATATCTGTTGGGAATTATCTTATGGGAATACATGCTAATGAGTTAATTGTCTGTTATCATTGATTGAGTTGTTTAAGATGTTTTCTTGCTGGGCCTTGGCTCACGAGTGCTACGTGGTGTAGGTAAAGGCAAGGGCAAATTGGACCAGCCTTGATTGGAGAGCTCAGCGAGCGGAATGTACATAGCCAGGTGCTCGGCCGCCACGGTTGAGGTCTGGGCAAGGACATGAAACCTGAAGTCTGTTTGTTTTGCCTTAGTATGGCTAGTGAATACTCATGTATTTTTGGGAGTCTGTAAACTTATTTTAACTCTACTTTCTTATGGAATCCCGTGTTTAATATAGCTTAAATATATGAAATGAGTCCTTTGAGACCAAAACTGTTTTAACCCTAGCTCTTACATGTTTTTTTTTTTTTGATAAGAAAAAGAAGTTTATTCCACCAAATCAAGACAATTTACAAACTACCAGTTCTAAAAACCAGAAAAAACACTATTACATTATCTGAAAAAGAGTAATCAATCTCTTCTCTCCAGCCTTGAGTTTGGAGCTGCTAAGATCAGTTAGCTTGGTTTTAATGCCCCAAAGAATCAGGCGACTAAGCTTCAAAATAGAATAGGAGTAAGCCTAAAAAATACACCAATTCCTGTTAGTCCAAATGTAATATACTGATGCAGCAAGCAAAGCAGCACTGATCTTCTGTAACAAGCCCTTTGGTCTTCCTTCCATCCAACCTTGCCACTCTGAATAAGAAAAAGGCCAAAGCTAAAGCCCCAATCTGGTTTGGACTTCACACAGAACCTGCTGAGAAAAAGGACACTTGAAAAACAAATGATCATGTGATTCCTGGTCTAATTCGCAGACAGGACAAAGGCAAGTCTCAAGCTGAATATGACATTTAAGTAAGTTGTCACGAGTGAGGAGGTGACCTAGCACTGCTTGCCAGAGAATAAACCTATGCTTCAGAATAGACAACTTACACCAAACCACCTTGTCAAAATGAATCTGCTCTTTGTGCACCAGATGCTCATACAGACTAGACAAGTTCCATTTCTCCTTGGTCAACGCATCCTGAAGCATATCAGCAGTGAAAACATCTGTCAGCTTGATGAGATTCCACCAATACCAGCTAACATCATACCGTAATTGATAAGACCAGAAATTCTTCCCCTTGAGATAAACACAAGCTATCCATTTGACCCAAAGGGAATCTTGTTTAGTAGCAATAGCCCAGATGTACCTAGCCATCAGAACTATATTCCATTTATAAACTTCTTTAAAGCCAATCCCACCTAAGTATTTAGGTAAGCACACCTGGTCCCAAGAGGACATATGAACCTTACTTCGGTTTCATCTATCTATTTCCTGGATAACTTTTTTAGGAAGAAAAAATATACTCATCCAATAAGTCCTAATACCCAGCAAAACAGAGTGTATAAGTTGAGATCTCCAGCAAACGAGAGATGTCTACTAGACCATGAATGCAACCTGCTTTGAACTTTCTTAATAATGAGCCCACATTCCTCAGCCCTCCATTTATTTGGTCTAAGATAAAGGCCCAGATAATTCAGAGGAAAATAACCTTCTTCAATCTCCAAACTAACTAGAATTTGCCTCCTTTCCTCCAAATGAACTCCACCAAGATAAACATGTGACTTAGTCATGTTCATAACCAGACCAGACATATTACTGAAGCTACGAAAACCATCCATCAGAATCTTTACTGAAGTATGAGAACCTTTACAAAAGAGTAAAAGGTCATCCGCGAAGCAAAGATTAACAAGATTCAATTGCTTACAAAGAGGGTGAAATCTGAAATCCTTTTGCTGGGAAGCTAACAGTAATAACCGAGTGAGATACTCCATTATCAAAACAAAGAGAAGAGGGGATATTGGGTCTCCTTGTCGCAGCCCTTTCTTCCCACTAAAAGCACCATGAATTCTACCATTCAAAATCAAAGAATAAGAAACTCCTTTCAAACAGACCATTATCCATCTTATAAATCTACTAGGAAAACAATAAGCATTGAGTAGATCCTCTAAGAAATACCAATACCGAATCATAAGCTTTGCTAATATCCAATTTGACCAAACACCTACTCGATATGCTCTTCCTAGAATAACCCTTGAGAATATCTTGAAGGATGAATATATTATGGGCCATCGATCTGTTTTTGATAAACGCACCCTGATTTTGGTGAGTAAGAAAGGGCAAAACAGTAGCTAACCTCACACAAAGCATCTTAGAGATACAATTGTATAAGGTATTACAACAAGCTATTGGTCTGTAGTCAATAGCAGTAGAAGGAGAATCTGTTTTAGGCACAAGAGTAATGACTGATCTGTTGGGGGATTTAGGCAGCTTACAAGAATCAAAGAAACCCAACACAGCAGTGGCTATCTCATCACCCAAATCTTTCCACATAGATTTGAAAAAAACCTGAGCCAAACCCGTCCGGACCAGGACTCTTAATAGAATGAATGCTAAACATTGCCTCTTTAACATCTTTCTTAGAAAAGGGTCTAACCAAACTGAGTTGCTGATCAAAGCTTAAAGTTTTACCAGCATTTAATAAGCTCTTACATGTTTAGTGACGCGTTTTTAAAATGTTGACTTGATTAGCGAGTCTTGCACCTTTATAAGTACACAGTGTAACGGTCTTGGCTATCTAGGGCGTTACAGACCCAAATTCGCTAATAAGGCTTAAGGGCCTTGATTAGTGTCCCTGGAGGGCATAATGGGAATTAAGTGTGATTTTAATGAGTAAAATGCATGATTATGATTTAAAGCATGTTATATGACTATCTGAATATTTGAGATGCATGACTATGTGTATTAGTATGCATGTAGGCCCTGATTAGGTTAGAAGGGCATAATCGTAATTTTGGCCAGTATGGGCATAACTGTATTGATGTATGTGATGATTGTCGAGACCACATTATTATGTGGATATATCTGCAATCTGTGACTCGAGACGATCCTAGTGAGCAAAGTAGCAAAAAAGTCATGGCAGGGATATATACCCGGCTTGGGGTGAGCCTAGGGGTATAAATGGGAATTTAGTGAGTATATTGAATTCCATTCAGACAACGAGGAATATTATTGGTGATTAATTAGGTATTGGGAAGTAAGCAGGAAAATATTAGGGACACTCGAGGAGTTAGCGGGAATTGGGTAAAATGACTACAATGCCCTTAAGTGGTTAGAAATAAAAGGGAGGGCATTTTGGTCAATTGGCATCTCAAAGATAGATAAGCTAAGGCTTTATGGTAGTGGAAGTTGTAGAAAAATATAGAAGTCTGAGGAAAGGGAGAAAAGAAGGAAAAGGAAGAAAAAGGAAAGGGAGAAAACAGAGCTGGTATTCTCTAAGGTCGATTTATGCTTTCTTCATCAATTTCTTGTGAATTTTGGAGCAAAGCTCAGAGAGGAGCTAAGTTATGTTGGGCATCAATAATCCTAGGCTAGGCTTGGAGAATTGGCAGAGGTTTAGCAGGAACACCCTAACACTTGAGGTAAGGTTCTATAGTTTCTTCAGTTTCTGGTTTTGGTTTTTGAACTATGGTACATAAGCTGAGTTTGATGGGAATTTTAGGGAATTTAGGCCAAAAGTTGAGGGAGAGCAAGCCAAAGAGGTGTAGAGGTTGTCCTGAAATCGAAACCCCATTAAAGGTATGAATTCTAAGCTTCTAACTCTGATGTCTTGACTGGTTTTACAGAGTTTCTAAGCTTAAGGTCAGCTATGGTGAATATAGGGATTAGAGATGCATGTGATTGGGTTTTGAGTTTTTGGGATGCTTGGGATGAGTGGAGTATGTTCATAAGGTTGTTTTTGAGTTTGGTAAAGGTTTGGAGAAGTTTTGGTTGAGTTTGGTTCGAGGAAATCGCAGGAAGGGAAATTTGGAGTTGGTCTGTCTGTGACTAGCGCTACAGTGCTAGCCTTTGTGCGTTGTAGCGCTAGGCCATGCATGCTGAGGGGATTTTGCTTCTGTTTGTAGCGCTGTAGCACCCTCCTAAGAGCATTGTAGCGCTGCCCTGTTTTCAAAAAGGGATTTTAGGGTTGTTTGCAAGTGTTTTTGACCAAGGGTTTGGGGTTTGATTCCACCACCTTGTTTGGTGGAACTAGGACTTCCTGGGGGCTCGGGATTGGCCCCGAGGCTAGGTTTTGGACTTGAGGATTGATGATGACTTTGGCCTATGATTGTGTTTAGGTGAGCGCTAGGGCTCGAGGGGGATCGTGCTCAAGGAGTCGAGTGATCAGAGCTAGCGAATTGAAATGTAAGAAAACTGCACCCGACTATATGCTTGTGATGGGACTAAGTGCTCCTGATATTTGTATTATGTCAATGATGGTATCATGCCATGGGACATGTGATAGCGGCCTAACAGTGCCAAACACAATATTTGCACACAGGGCGCGGCTTGGCCACTGGTAGCTGAGGACAGCTTAATATTCACTGAGCTCGGTTTAAGCGGGCCGGAGTCAGTGGGATAACGGAGGGAGCGGCCAAAGGGTGCTAGCCCTAGCTATCGTTTGTGAAATGTATATGATATGAGTTGATATGTTTAGTATGTGGAATACTTGATTATACTGAATGATTATATGGCTGAGATTATGTGATGCAATATGAGATATTGATTTGTCTGTTGATTGCTTATGCTCTGTTGTTGTGTTTTCTTGCTGGGCCTTGGCTCACGGGTGCTACGTGGTGCAGGTAAAGGCAAGGGCAAGTTGGACCAATCCTGAGGTGGAGAGCTGCGGGGTTGAATGTACATAGCCAGCTGTTCGATCGCCATGGTCGAGGAGTGGATCAGGACAGGGATTGCCTAACTGTCTGCTTTGCCTTAATATGGCTTGATATTGTACTTAAACCTTATGACTTTTGTAAACGGTCGTTAAACTTATTATTTTTGGGATCACGTGTAAACAGGAAATGTTCCTGAATGAAAAATGTGACTTTTGAGACCAAAACGTTTTAACCCTAGTTCCTTTATAGTTTCAACAACACGTTTTTAATTAAATGACTTGATTAGCAAGTCTAGCACTTAATAAACACACAGTGTAGCGATCTTGGCTATCCAGGGCGTTACAGCAGGTCTGCGTGCCATAGTTTATTTGGTTGTAGGCAATCAACGCTCGGTCCCTGAGCACTGTTGTAACTATTTTTCCATTTAAACGTAGGCACCATGCACTACTTTTTTTTCCATAATTACTCTATATTATCAAATTGTCATTTAATAAATAGGCAACTTGGACTTTTTTAATTCAACTCAATGTAATGTAAATCATGAGAGTCGTAAGTCGTTGACTTAGGTCTTGTGCTCGAGTCTTGAAGACTCGAGTATTTATCGATTTCTCTTAGTACTTAGACAATTTTCAGGCATTTAGTGTTGCTCCGTAGGCTAATGGTCATCGAGAGTAATTTTAACATGAATTCAAGTGACACTTGATGCGGCCCTACATCACCGAGTTCCAATGACTCAGGACGGGGTCAGCCTGCGATACTTAGAGCTTGAGGATCTTCCTGCCCGTTTCTAGACGCTTATGCATTTAGTGTTTCTTATTAGGCTCGCGGTCCTAAGAGTAACTTTGATCGGGGTGAAGTGAGAGAACTTGAATATCATACGCCTTCGAGTTTCAACGACTCGGGCTTTGAGGAGGTCTATTTGCACTGTAGGGTTTTCCTTAGTGCTCAAGGCTTAGGACATTTAGTTTTGTCTTCTAGCCTCGATGTCCTTTAAAGTAACTTTAATGTCTTCCTGTGTTGCCGGGTCCCAATGAATGGGTCCCTAGGAGGTTATTTGCACTAAGCCACCTGCCCCCGAGTACGTGGCCACCGGTGGGCCAGTTATGGCCACATGATTTGCCCCTCGAGTACACAACTCGGGACCTGATCATCTGGAAGTCATGACCTCATCATCCTATGTTCAGGAAATCGAGTTCCCCGCCCTTAGACTAGGTTTTTTTATGACACTCAAGTTTTAGCACTCGAGGTCTAGCTCTGAGTTCCAATGACTCCAGCTTCTGTTCGAATTTTGAGATCATAGGACTAGATTATTTCTCCCTAAGTCCATTCTCGCGCTATTTTTGGGCTCAGTGCAAGATATTGCAGAGTATTCTTCTTAAGTCTTAGGCGACTTAGGCTCGTGCCCGAGTACCTATGACTTGGGCTTCCATTCACATCTTGAGTATTGGGATTTGGTTATTACTCCTTGGGCGCGTTTTACCCTCGAGAGAATATGTGAAATTTGATCTTGCGTTACTTGGATCTCTTTGGAACTGGGTATTCTCAGGCCAGTTAGTTATGGGGTCTTATGACATTAGGGATGCTTCACTCGTTGACTAGCATAGCTTCCCAAGTCACCGACTTCCTGATGTTAGTTTTTTCTTGTGGCTTATCGGGGGCTTGGTCAACGCTCCCAGGTTTGGTGTCCACGGGAGGTAACCTAAGCCCATGCCTCAGGATTGAGTACATATTACTCAGTCTTCCATTCACATCTCGGGATCAAGGGATTTGGTTAGTGCTCCTCGGGCGCAATGTCCACGGGATGTGACCTAAGTCCATTCTCGCTCTCCTAGGATTCTTAGTATCCAATCCCTAGACTCTAAGCCTACCCCGCTTTGAATAAGCTTGGTTTCTTAGGTCGAAGACTCAAGACTTTAGTTTCCTACGTTTTTCTATTCTCGGGACACTGATACTAGGTTTGCTCCACTTTTTGACAAGCTTTGCTTCCTAGGCCTAACTCTGCGAGGCTTCCCTAACTCCATGCCCCCCAAGTGATCGGAGACTAGTCTGTATTCTCTTGTCCAGGCCAGAAAGCGGGTGCTCTACGAGTAGTAGATATAGAATAAAAGAAACTAAAGAATATAAGCAGAATCTCTTGAATTTTTTTAAAGTGTTTTGTCTACACGGTTTCTATTAATTATGACCGGTGGCTACGAGATTCAATAGAGTAGTTTTTATAGTATTTTAAAGGGTTATTTTATTTAATTTTTGAGGTTTATTTAGTAATATTTTGTGCAGTATAACGTTTTGTTGCCTGTATTTGATAATATTTTAAATTAATGGGACATAATTTATAAATAGTTGCGTTTGGTGTCAAGAAGATGGAATTTGATGAAAAAAGACATTTAAGCCGCGACGCTTGGAGTTAGAGCCGCAAACGCTACGATTAGACAGAGAGGTCAATCTATCAAGAAGCATAGGGCCGCGATGCTTTTATTTGATAAATTTGGGCGGCGACACAGGTCTATTAGAGCGGAGACACTTGAGTAAGTCAGAGACGAGAAAATTCCATATTTTGGACACGGGTCGCGGCGCCTCATTATAGAGTCGCGGTGCTTGAGTGGCGTGTTTCGCAAAAAAAAAAAGGCATTTTATGCAGGGGCAAAAGCAGGATTTCACATCCAAAGCACAAATTACTATTTAAGCGTCATTATGATGATTTTTTAAGAAAAAAACGAGGAGACTACTTGTTTTATCTTTTTATTGTTCTCTAGATTTATTCTTCATCTTATTTCTTTAGGGTATTTTCTATGAATAATTATTTGAATGTGATGGTTATTATGTCTGATATGAACTAAATCTTCTATCTAGGGGTTAATGTAGACACTTTGACTTCTATTTTATTTTATTATGATGTTCTATTGATTCTTCTTCTTTATTCTAATCTATATAATGTTTGCTTAATGCTAGTAAATACCTGAACAATATTTTCTTGATTTATGAATTTGATTCAAAATTCGAAAGATGTGAATTGAATATGCTATTATTATATAGACATAGGTTACATATTGGATGAAAGTACATGTATGGCTTATGTAGCAATTAGGTTTCTATGCTTAATGTCTGCTATGTGTTTCAGTTTATCACAGAGATGTCGAAAACCTACATATAGTTTGAGATCTTATATCTTGAAAAATAATAGAAATCAATTTTTGTTAACCTGCTATTAGAATAGGAAGAAGAGAATAAGTAATGATTAGTAAAATTGATAGAATGAAAAGTTGATGAAGTTAATACCCTAGGTTTTTAATTATTGAATCAATCTTTATTATTGCAAAGTTTATTTCAATTTTAAGTCTTAAAAGTCACTCTATTTTCAACAGTCGAATAGAAATTGAAAAGTAATTATTGGTAATTGGTTGATAGTCCTTGTGGGAATGATACTTTACTTGCTATTTTATTACTTGAATCGATTGTGTATACTTGCACATCATATTTTACCAATCAAGATCACAAAAATTAATAAATTTACTACTCATATCACTGGTAATACCGGAGCAGATGCTCAACATTCCAGGCCTGGGGTATCAATTGCCCACTCAGTCGGGCTAATTTTTATGTCTCTGCACATACAACGCTCTCGACATGGTATGGGCCTTCCCAGCACTCCCACACCGGGGTCTCGGGTGGCTAAGAAGACTCTTTGCAACACCATATCTTCGACCCCATACTTTCTATCCTCACTTTAGAGTTGAAATACCTGGCCACGTTCTACTGGTAGAAGGCTTCTCGAAGCTGAGAATATTCACGAAGCTCCTCCGCAAGGTCTAGGGACTCTCAGAGTAAAGCGTAGTTTGTGGTCGGGTCATCCGTATGCCGTTAGTGCGTAGAGATTTCTGCCTCAACTAGAAGCATGGCCTCATACCCATAGGCCATTGAGAATGGAGAGTGGCTAGTGAAGGTCCTGGCAGTAGAACGGTAGCTCCATAATGCCCTTGGTAGCTCCTCAAGCCAAGTGCCTTTTGCCTGTTCAAGCCTTTTCTTCAAGGTAGCTTGGAGCGTCTTGTTGACTACTTCGACTTGAACATTTGCCTACAGGTGGGCCACAGAGGAAAAACTCTTCACAACCCCGTGTCGCTGACAAAAGTCTGTGAACACTTCGTTGTCAAACTACAAGCCATTGTCAAAGACTACTTTCCTTGGGAGCCCGTAGCGGCAAGTGATGTTCTTGATGATGAAATCCAGTGCCTTCTAAGAAGTGATTGTATCGAGTGGCTCGACCTCGACCCACTTTGTGAAGTAGTCAATCGCCACTATTGCATACTTCACCCCTCCTTTACCCATGGGCAATGACCCGATAAGGTCAATCCCCCATACAGCAAAAGGCCAAGGGCTGGTCATCACAGTGAGCTCATTTGGAGGAGCTCAAGGTATATTGGCAAAGCGTTAACACTTGTCACACTTCTTGACATAGTCCATCACGTCTCAGTTCATGGTGGGCCAAAAGTATCCTTGTCTCAAGATCTTAGCGAGGCTCTACCCCCCCAACGTGGTCCCCGCAAAAACCCTCATGCACTTATGGGAGTATTAGATTGGCCTCTTTCCTGGACACACATCAGAGCAAGGGCAACAAATAACCTCTCCTGTACAGCTTTCCATCCATGACAACATATCATGGCGCCTGGTAAAGAAGCTTCCGTGTAATGCCCCAAATTTCCTAATAAGGTTTAGGACCTTGATTAGGAGGCCGAGAGGGCCATAATTGATTTATTATAGTATTTAATGATTATATGCATGTTTACATGAATTATATTATTATATGATGGTGGATGCATGCATATGGGAGAATTTATTATTGTGAGGGTATTTTGGTAATTTGGCCACTGTGGGCGTAATTGTGTATTTTGGGTGCATGATTGTGATTAATTAATATAGCCACAATATAAGGTGGATTGGTTCGAGCTATTTGACATGAGACGGTCATGAGATGTAAGCGTTCGGTCTAGTCATAACGGGTTTAAGTTCGGGGCTCGGGGTGAGTCTCGGGGTGAATTTAATGATTAGAGCATTACCGAGAATTAAAGGGTAAGGGGATATGATTTATTGGTGTTTGAGAATATTGAGATTAGCGGGAATTGGGAAGCGTTAATTATGATTAACGGTGTAAGTGGAAAGTACCAATTTTACCCTTAGAATGGTTTAAGAAGCTTTAGATGATTTAGGGGTATTTTGGTCATTTAGGTTTGGATATATATGACTTAAGTTGGCTGCTGGCTGTAGAAGCTTGTGGATTAAAAACAGAACCAAAACAGAGAGACTTTCTCCTTCCCGTACACTACCTTTCTCTATTTTCTTCTTTGGTGTTCTTGAGCTCTAAGAGGGGTTTCAAGTTAGAAAATCCAAGGGCTGAATTGGTGGACTTAGTTCAGCCATTGAAGGAGGTTCAAACTTGGGTTTAAGGTGAGTTTTATCCACTAACTTTCAGGTTATACCCTGTTTTGGTGTTAGTTTTCAGTTTGTGTTTTATGGTGGCTTGTTTGTATTGATGGAAGTTTTAATTGGGGTTTGTCTTGGGTTTTGCTAAGGATATGATATAGAACAAGTTTAAGGATGGTATTGGAGGTTTGAGTGGTGTTTAAACTGAGATTGAAGGGTTGGTTTCAAGAGAAATCGTAGGGGAGGAAAAACAGGGGTTTTGGCTGATATGGAGGTTGTGCTGCGGCATGGCCAGGGAGAGCCGCAACCCTTGGAGGATGCTGGGTTTGGGCGCCTCTGTTTGAGGGGCGGGCCGCAGCATGGCCAAGGAGGGCCGCGACCCTTAGTGACCTTTTAGCCCAAAAACATGTTTTTAGCTTGGGGATTCAAGCCATAGGCCTCGGGGTTGAACCTAGTACCCGGTTAAGTGGGGATTGATGTCCCGGAGGCTAGATATTGATTTGGGAACTTATGTTGATCATTTTTATTGATGATACCTTATATTTGGTTATGACTAGGTGACCGCTAAAGGACTAAAAGTTGATCGTTCTCAAGGGTCGTTCTTTTAATCGTTCTAGCTCGAATTTGAGGTAAGAAAACTGCACCCTGTGTATATGTGACATGCATGGCCATTATTGATACATATTGGTTGATTATTGGGAATGACATGCATGGCTATTATGATGCATGTTGGTTGATTATTGAGTATGACATGCATGGCTATTCTTGATGCATGTTGGTTGATTATTAAGCGTGACATGCATGGCTGTTATTGGTTCATGTTGGATTCCTGGATTTATTGCATATGATGCTTGAGAAACATGTGATTAGGACATGCTTTTATACTGAGTATGATATCGTTCAGAGCTTGAGCCTCTGTGTTTATGCATGGTCCTAATTGTACTAATACATGTTTAGTAAGCATGCTGAATACCTTGTTTATGGATATGGAACATGTGATATATGATTGGTGGCATGACTTACTTGAGTATGACACTGACTAGTCAGGGACCGACTCTAAAGACGAGAATCACGCATTGAATGACTCTATGGCATTAATGCTAGACCGACCCTAAGTTCGATGAATCACGCATTGAATGGCTCTATGGCATTAATGCTAGACCGACCTTAAGGTCGATGAATCATGCATTGAATGGCTCCATGGCATTAATGCTGGACCGACTCTAAAGTCGAGAATCGTGCATTGAGTGGCTCTAAGGCACTAATGCCAGACCGACCCTAAAGTCGATGATCACGCATTGAATAGCTCCATGGCATTAATGCGGGACCGACCCTAAGGTCGAAGAACTTATAAGCTCTTGCCTGGTCTATGACCAGATGTTTATAGCCAAGGTATATGACCCCGGTGACTGTTTGTCACATGGCTAGGGGACGTTGTCCATAGCACGACTCTAGAGTCGGGAGGAAGGTTATGTTGGTGACCATTCACCATGCACCTGTCCTGATCAAACTTATGAAATAATCACTTATTAGTTAAGCCCTGGTGACCCTATCGTCACATGGCTAGAGGGGAGCTATGCTCATTATTGTGACTTTTGGCTATTGTCACCTATTTGCTTGGACTGATAGTCCTGAATGGTTATTATGATCATTGTTGATATTATATCATGTATATTGTGTTTTCTTGCTGGGCTTCGGCTCACGGGTGCTATGTGGCGCAGGTAAAGGCAAGAGGAAGCTGGACCATCCTTGAGTTGGAGAGCTTAGGTGATGATGTGTACATATGCAGCTGCTCGTCCACCACGGCCGAGGTTTAAAGTGGAACTAGGGTTGAACCCTGTTTTGCCGCTTAGAACGGCTTGTTGTAAATATTTTTCTGTAATAGACTCTGAGACTTTATCTTCGGGATCCCAATATATATATATATTAAACGTTCTAGTGAAACGTTACATCCTAGCCAAGGTTTTTAATCCCTAAACCGCTAATCATACTTAGTTCACATTTTTGGCCAAGTGTCTTGGTTAGCGAGTTTAGCACTGTTTACAAGGCACACCGTAACGGTTCCTGGAGTTTGGGGCATTACATTCTGGGTTGCTTTCTTATCCTGGGGTAACTCCCTATAGTTGGACTGCTTTCACTTCCTTGGTTGCTGAGATGCTCAGAGAAGCTAAGTGGTCAATGGGGACTACATTTATGAATTCGAAATCCTTAGTGGTTGTCAGCTTTGCCAGAGCATCAACGTTAGAGTTCTGTTCTTGTGGTACATGTCAAATGGGAATTTTTTGAAGCTGCCCAGCATTTCTTGGGCATTTCCCAAGTAAGCGGCCATTCATGTTCCCTTGGCCTAGTATTACCCGAGCACTTGATTAACTACAAGCTGCGAGTCACAAAATTTTTGAAGCTCTCAGCTTTGAGCTCTAATGCTACTCGAAGACCAGTAATGAGTGCCTTATACTCTCCTTTGTTGTTTGCGGCGTCAAATCCAAACCTTTGGGCGCTGTGAACCCTATGCGCCTTGGGGGATACCAAACTGAGGTCGGCCCCGACACCATTTTCATTCGATGATCCGTCAACATATTGCTTCCATGTAGGCCCTTCCTCTAGGGCGTCCCCAAGTCTCTCATAGTTTCCCATGCACTCGGCGATGAAATCTGCCAATGCCTGTCCCTTTATGGCAGTCCTCGGATGATAGGTGATGTCAAACTGACTAAGTTTGACAGACCACTTGAGGAGTCTTTCGGATGACTTAGGCTTTTGAAGGATCTGTCGCAAGGTATGGTTTTTGATGACCTTTATGGGATGTGACTGGAGATCGGGCCTTAGCTTTCGAGAATCTACCATTAGGCAAAAGGTTAGCTTCTCCATGAGATCCCAAGTCTCTCGTAGTTTCCCATGCACTCGGCGATGAAATCTGCCAATGCCTGTCCCTTTATGGCAGTCCTCGGATGATAGGTGATGTCAAACTGACTAAGTTTGACAGACCACTCGAGGAGTCTTTTGGATGACTTAGGCTTTTGAAGGATCTGTCGCAAGGTATGGTTTTTGATGACCTTTATGGGATGTAACTGGAAATCGGGCCTTAGCTTTCGAGAATCTACCATTAGGCAAAAGGTTAGCTTCTCCATGAGATGGTACTTGGAATCCACTCCAAGGAGTCTCTTGCTTACATAGTATACAGGATGTTGGACGCGACCTTCCTTGCGTACTAAGGCAGGACTGATGGCATTCTCCGAGATAGCCATGTAAAGCAGGATGGGCTCTCCATCTACGAGCTTCGACAAGATAGGTGGATTCGCTATGTGCGCTTTTAGCTGCTGGAATGCCTGTTTGCAATCCTCTGTCCATTCAAACATATGACACCCTCGGAGTATGTTGAAGCCTAGGAATTTTTTGGAGGCGATCTAAAAGTGCACTTCTGGGGATTTAGTTTCATCCCAAACCTATGAAGTACTGAAAACACTTCTGTCGGGTCCTTTACGTGGCTGGGGGCTATTCTAGACTTGTCCAACATGTTGTCTACATAAACCTCCATGTTCCATCCCAATTTTTCCTTGAACATACGATTGACTAGCCTTTGGTAGGTGCCATCAGCATTCTTCAGCCTGAAGAGCATTACTTTATAGCAGTAAACTCTATTGTCGGTTCAGAAGCTAGTGTGTTCTTGATCCGTAACTTGCATGGAAATCTAATTATATCTCGAGTACGTGTCCATGAATGACAAAAACTCATAACCAAAGGTGGCGTCGACCATCTGGTCTATCTTCGGCAGCAGGAAACAGTCCTTAGGGCATGCCTTATTAAGGTCGGAGAAGTCTGTGAAGGTCCTTCAGGTGCCATTTGGCTTGGGCACGAAGACCGGATTGGATACCCACTTGGGATATTGGGCATCCAGAATGAATCTATTTGCAAGTAGCTTGTCCACCTCCGCCTTCAATGGCTCAACCCTAGTCAGGTCGAAAGTCCTTCGCTTCTGCTGAATCATAGTGACGTTCAGATTGACATTTAATGCATCAAAAATGATATTCGAGTCAATGCCACTCATGTTAGAGTGAGACCAGGCAAAAACATCCTAATTTTCTCAGAGAAAGCTTACCAGTTCTTCGCGGACTTCTACCTTCAGATTTTTCCCGACCTTGGTCTTTCTTTCGGGGACGGAGACATCGAGGGACACTTCCTCGACTTCCTACATGGGTTCGATAGTCCTCTCTTCCTGAACCTGCGGGTCCAACTTGTTGATTTCATCAACCCGAACATCATGCACCTCCACCTCCCTGGGAGGGGGCTGTTTAGAGGCCAACACCTCAATAACCATTATTGGTTGCTCAAGGGACTTATTGTAGCATTGCCTTGCCTCTTTTTGGTCTCCTCAAACCGTGTTGATACCTGACTTCGTGGGGAACTTTATGCACATGTGCTAAATGGAGGTAACTGTCCCAAACTCCACTAAGGTCGGATGCCCCAAAATGGCGTTAAACATTGAGGAGCAATCCATAACCACGAATGTGAAATGCTTAAAGGTGTGGCGAGGCGCATCTCCAAGTGTCATGGGAAACTTCATTTGGCCCATCGGAATGAGACTTTCCCCCGAGAACCTGTATATAGTTGAGATGCATGGGGACAGGTCACTCATGGTCAACTTGATCCTCTCATAGGCTAACTTGAAGAGGATGTTAACTAAACTCCCGTTGTCCACCAAGATTTCAGCCAACATCTTATTGGAAACCTGCACTCGATCACCAAACGATGTGGAAAGTGCACTCTCCGAGGGTCATCCTCGGAGAATGTGATGACTTGGTCGGTCATCCTTGGCATTTGGGATGGCAATTGCACTAATGCCAACACTTCATCATCGTAGTTTAAGCCCTACGCATACCTATTCTACGAGCCTTGGGAAGGGCCCCCCAAGTGGGGTCCTCCGAAGATGGTCCCCACTCGTCCATTTACCGGGAGAGGTCCGTGGACTATCTGATGCTGCAAAGCCGCGTGCACCGCACCCGAAACCGGGAAGCCGCGAGAGATGGGGCTTCTGCGGTGTGTACCTGTGGCTTCCGTTCTCCATCCTGAGCGTACTGGCGGAGGTGTCCCAGCTTGATGAGGCTTTCAATCTCATATTTGAGTTGGCATCACTCATTGGTGTGGTGCCCCACATCGTTATGAAAATGATAAAATTTGCTGGGATCTCGCCTTTATCGGTCTCTTTGAATGGGCTGTGGCTTCCGGTAATTGACGTGTTGTTCTGTGGCCACATAAATGTTCTCCCGAGAATCCACTAAGTCAGTGTACTTGGAGTACTACAAGACATACTTCCCGTCAGGGACAGTTCCCAGTCCAGTCTATGCTGTCACATTTCCTTTGGGCTTTCTGCCCTTTCCCATGCCTTCGCGTCTACTGCTGCTAAGGTTCGACTGGGTGCAGCGAACTGGGAAGGAGCAGAAACTCCAATGCTCTATGCAGGCTGATAAGCACTATATCAAGTGGACGCTACTCCATATCCTATCGACGCTGCACTGAAACCAGGGATCGACACGGCATTAAAGTCAACTAGCATGATTCTGGGACTGGACTGGGATTTCGCCATAATTGGCTGGAAAGGAGCGGAGGGTCCTTGAAGCCACGGGGCTAGGTGTCGTCAGAGCAGGAAAGGCGACAGGCCCCCCAAATGCCCCAATCTGGGCATCTTACCAGGTTATATATTATTGTACTCGATGGATGAAGTCGTCGAGCCTTTGGAGCCCTCTCCACTGAAGGTCATCCCACAATAGGGACCTCGCATAGATGTCGGCCTACAAGGCCATTAGCTGCTAACCGTCGTCAACCCTCTTGGTCCTCGCAGCTTCCTCCTTGAAGCGCATGATGTAAGCTTTGAGGGTCTTGAAGGGTCCTTGCTTTATCTTAGCCAGAGCATTGACCTCAAAACTCACCTTCCAAGGTGCTATGATTTGTCTTCGGAATAACGATGATAGCTGGTGCCACGAATGAATGGATCCCGACCTATGTTTCTTGAACCATTCATCCGCTGGTCATATCAAGGTTACTGGGAACACATGACAGTTTATGTAATGCCCTGGGTAGCCAAGACCGTTAGACTGTGTATTTATACAGGTGCGAGACTTGCTAATCAAGTCATTTAGTTAAAAATGTGTCAATGACATCACTAATGAACTAGGGTTAAAAGGTTTTGGTCATAAAATATACATTTCATATAAGTAAACGTTTTACACAAGGGATCCCAAAAGAAACAATATTTGAAAGTCAGTTTACAAAATTTCCAGAGTACAAACAACCACTAGCACTCTAAGGGCAAAACCGACGTTTATGGTTCTCCTGTTCCTGTCTCCCCACAACCGTGGCGGTCGAGCAGCTGATCATGTACATTCTGCCTTCAGAGCTCTCCGATTCAGGGGTGATCAAGCTTTCCCTTGCCTTTACTTGCACTACCTAGGACCCGTGAGCCAAGGGCCAGCAAGAAAATATAATGTAATAGAACAAACAACGATAACAATTGAATAATTCCTAAAGCATGATCATATACGTAGCATACCACATTAATCACATAGTCCACAAACATAACCAGAGAATCAACAAACCAACACTCAGCTATTCAGCATGACAAATCCACCTATCATTAATAATAATCAAATCACATGATAATCAGGGTCGACACCCTTAGGTCGCACCCTCTGTTTACCCCACTGACTCTGATCCGTTTAAACCGAGCTCAGTGCATAATAAGTTGTCCGCAGCTACCAGTGGCTGAGCCGTGCCATTTGCACCAATGTAAACTCCAGCACTCCTAGGTCGTTCTTTCATCATTCACATGGAATAATACCATTCCTTATAAAGCATACAAAATGGGGAACCCTTAGTCCCACTACAAATTCACAACCGGGTGCAGTTTTCTTACCTTTAATTTCCAAGTGTACTGATTACGAGAGATGCCTCTTGAGCACGATCCGTTTCCCGAGCCCTAGCTTAGTACCTAGTCACAACTAAGATAAGGGATACCATTAATAATTATAAAAATGCTTCCGGATAAGGTTCTAGTCTCCAGAACATCGAATTCCACCAAATACGGTAGTAGAATCGATCCCGAGCACCCTAGGTTAAGTTCCCATGCTTAAAAGCCCAAAAACACAAATTTCATTAAGGGCCACAGCTCAAGCTCCCTATGTCGCGGCATGGCCCCAACCAGAGGCTCAACCTTGCCTAGAAACTGACACGGGCTACGGCCCTACATGCCCCATGTCGCGGCCCGCCCTCCATCTTCTGCACTTATTAGCTTTAGAGGGCCGCGGCACACCAAGAACTATGTCGCGACCCGACCCCTTCGAACCCAGAAAAACCACCATTTTTAACTCTCAAACCTCACTCAAAACCTCTCATAACCATCCCAATAATATACTCCAATTATCACAAACATTCTGGCATGATTTCAGAAGCTTACGCTAGCTGAAACCTAATATAAAAACTCATCAAAACACCATTTTAATTTTTGAAACTCACACACTCAAGAACTCCAAAACCAATCAAGAAAAGACTAAGATTCAGACATTAGATCATAAATTCGAGCTTACCTTCACTGATTGACCAATTCTCTAAGAAATCTCTGAGCTAACTCCCAAGTTCCATGCTTTAATTCAGTCCTTCAATGTCATAACCCATAAACACATCAAAACTCATCCATAACCACAGAATTTAACCACCATGCATAAAGCTTATGTCTTACCTTAACTCTTTATTGAATCCTTAGCTAATCTTTTAAATCACAGCTCCAATTCTCTGAATTCCAGCTAAGTTCTTCTTGGTTCTTTGTGGTTTCCTTCGAGAGAGAAAGAGAAGTGGCGGGAAGGTTGGTTTGGCTATTTTTTCTACCATTTTATAAGTTTTTGTCTATCTATCCTTAAGCAATTAACTCAATCCCAAGGCTCGAGGTACCAGAAACGTCCTCGAGGGAAAAATGATAAAGTTCCCCAGTATTCCCACCTAAGCTTCCTAACCTCAAATATATCTCCAATTATTTATTTCCATAACACGATAACCCAAATAACCATCTAATACCCGAAATACCCCTTGACTTGCCCCAAGTCAAGTATCAGGTCCCGTTGTGACTTTCCCGCTAACTAGTTCCCTAGGATCGCCTCAAGTCGCATGTTGCAGATTTACCCACATAATAATGTGGTCCTCACAATTATAGCATATAAACACATTTACATTCATATAACCGTACAAGCATGCTTATCACAGAATCATGCATTAAACTAATAAATTCACACATAAACCAATTATGCCCTACCAGCACACTAATCAAGGCCCTTAAACCATATTAGTGATTTTGGGTCGTTACAGTTTACATCTTCAGAGACGCGATGCACCGACATCAACCTATTGAACTTCGACTGGTGGTTGGTGGGATTCGTGTTGCCATAATAGGATGTGATGGCATGCATCTTAAAGCTTCGTGGTAATGGGGCTTCCACAATGTATGGAGCACATGGCTCCCCATCCTCGTCCTCTGAGTCGGAGTCATGGTCTTGACGTCAGGCCATTCTAAGCATTATCCTCTTTAAGCTCTCTATCACTGCGTGAAGGGGGTCACGGTCTTGGTTGGCACTTTGTGTCGGGTTATCCCTCTTTCAGGTGTTGAGGTTGTTTCGAAGATCTGACTGGTCCTTCCTCCCAGGTTTGCGCTTGAAAGGCTTGTTACACCTACGAGCGTCAAGGCCTTCTCGTAGGTCAGTTTAACCTTGGAATGCACCACTGTCCTCGGGGTACACTACTTCCGTTTCTCCATCAGACTCAACGTTTTCATTGTTTATCGAGATGCTGATGTCGCACTTTCGACAAATAGAGATGTTTTGCTAGTTGGTCCCTTGACCATTGTTCCTATGGTGCTGGAGAGGTGTTGTGGGGACACCAACTCCGAGCCTCGCGCGATCCGTATAGGCGCACTTTGGCAGATGCCTTAGGCTCCACGGACGCTGATGGCCTGGCAATGTCATCAGGTACCAAGGACTTTACCCTTAACGGCTAGCCTTGGGGCCTGGTTGTTGTCGGAGTCCTGACGATCCTTCATTTGATTGGGAGAAGGGTTGTCGTTGATCTTACCCTTGCCACGATCTTGTGGCGCAAGTGGGGCTCCAACTCCAGCTAGGTGCACGGGGGGCATGCTAGCTAGCGGATCTTACACCACATCAACCGGGTGCCCCGAAGGCACACTGGTTGGGTGGACAGGTGGCACTCCAGCTAGGTACATAGGGGGCACACCAGCTGGCTGCCTAGATGATACTTTGCAATGAGGGTCAACTCGCAGCCTTGAGCTGCAAGAGTATCCCTCATGGCGTCAACCATCTCTTGTAGGGCGATGATATCACCCACCTAGATGTCAAGTTTTTCCTGCTGAGTGGCCACCTGGTCGCAGAGCACCACAACTACTGGCATCTCCTTTGCATCCATGGGCTGAGGAAATTCCTCCTCGTAATACTCATTGTCCACGCCGTTGTATTCAGCATTTTCGTCATAGTTTTCCACCATCGTAAGGAGGTCGTGGGGTTCTGGACGGCTGGTTTCTCCTCCCTCAACTCTGGGGGGAGGAGCTGCATCGTCTAGTGCGTTTCTCTGGGTGGACACCATGATTAAATTCTTCAAGCTTTCTTCAAACTCTCAACCAAACCACCAAAATGTGGAATGCCTTTTTCGCTATCAACTAAATCTGAGAGTATAAAGAAAATAATATAAGAACACAAGAGTTTTTATGTGGTTCATGCTATAAAAGAGCCCTAGTCCATGAGTCTATGGTATTTACTGAGCTTGAAGCTTATTTTAGCAAGCTTCAATGATGATTCTTAGGCAGCGCAACGTATATATTGCACTGAGTTACAGAGTTTCTCTCTCTAAAAAACCAAACCCCTTACACGGAGATACCCCAACCTTATCTATAGAGGTTGGGGTCATTAATTTTAATCATCTATCGTTAATACAAGATCCCCCCCATCCTGGGAAATTAATGTTGAGTTAATACATAAATGGGCTACACTAAAACAAAGACTACGAACCTCACAAATTCTATGTTGCCCATTGCAGAAAGTCACACACCAACTTTATGGGGAACATATCTGTGACTGTCAAGGTGCGGCGCACGTTTGCCCATGTCAGGCGGCATTGTAGAAAATGTCGATTGTAGAGTGTACGAACTCGACACCACTAATCGAGACCCACCAAAGGTTGTTAGATCTTCTGGTGGCCCATGCCCGTAGTAACTAACCCTTGGTAACCACTCCAAAGCCAAGGACTAAAGTCATAAACTTGGAAGGTGGGCGAGTAAGGAGAGCTTCTCGGAACATAGTCTCATACAAAGACATCCCCACCTCTAGAACAGATCATAGAATTTGGCCTCACTTGGAAACATCCATGACCTGGAGATTGGCTTGGGGCATTCTCAGAACGTGTCCTCACTCAGAGACATCCTCGCCTTGAAGACAAACCTCGAGACATAGCCTCACTAGGAGACACCCACGTCTTGGCCGGACTGGATTTCTTGGAGGAGCTCACACTCAGAGAACTTCATGACTTGTCGCTAATTACTCTTAATTGCCACGTGTCGGGTGGCGAAAACACGAAACACATAACCAATTTACTCATATAAGATTACACTCCTTCTAATGTTGGTTATCAATTTAGGTTGGTTATCAATTTACTGACCCCAAGGATCCCCCATATGTGACATATATTAAAATAGAAAGAAATAATGGTAACAGAATAATACCTCTTGATTCCTATCAAGTGTCATTGCTCTCTTTTCGTATTAAAAATGATCTTCCTATCCAAGCTGGTAGAAAATAATGATGATGAAAAACCCACACCGTAGTCTTCCAAGCCTACCTCAACATTCAAGGATTAGTGTGGGCTAATATGATTCACAAAATTATGTGTTCTTGTTTTTGTCTCAACTCATGAGTAAGAACAGTAATGGGAGAGGAGAGAAAATGATTCGATTAACCTTTTTAGGCTTCCTAAATGTATCGATATATAAATTTTTGATTATATTGGTATAATTAAATTAACCCTATAAATTATTGTCTAGGTTAAGATAATAATATTTAATCAAGATATTTATTTATTTAAACATTAAATAATCATATTATAAATATTTAGATAAATATCTTCAACCAATTCTGTTATAGATATTATTTCAAATTTAAATATTTAAATAATTAAATATCTAATAACAGAATGAAAGAATCTCTCAACAACTTAATTGAATATCTCAACAGCTAGGAGAGAATCTCTCAACTACCTTTGAGAGAATATCTTAACCGCATTAAAATATTTATAACTAACTTTTAAATTTAAATTTAAATAAATATTTAATTTTTGAATTAAAATAATAATCCAAAATTAAACCCAGTGGGCTCCACCATATGATGCAGGCGCCAACCACTGTTCTTAGACATTGGTTGGCACCAATGCTGTTTCCAAACATCATAGGTGGTTGTAAACGCCCTAATCTAGTTCTTTGTAAAACATTCACATATTCATTGGTTTATAGGAGAAAAGCCACTTATTCTAAATATTTCAGTGGGGGTCTTGCTAAAACATGCAACTTGGGCCCAATAGTTTAAAAAGAAAATATCAGTTTTCATGCGAAGTTCTAAAACAACCAAAAGTTCAAGTCCCACTGATAAATTTTTTTAAAAAAATTCCCATTAAAAATAACGTTATTAAAAGAAAATGGAGTTTAAAACTGATCGTTTCTCGTCCATAGGATGCCCCCATGCCAAACACACCAGGACGACAGAACTTCCCACATCACCACGCATGCCATAGAGAAACCTATTTGCTACCTGGAAGGGAAAGTAAGGGGGTGAGCTAAAAGCCCAGTAAGGAAGTACAAACAACAAACAAGTAAGATACAACAAATCACAAACACATTCATCCATCTTTTTACATCACACCATCATCGTCATAATGGCATCAATATCATAAACATAAACATAATCACGTCAACATTAACATCATTATCATAACATAAACATCATAACATAAACATCATAGCATCGTCATAGCATAAACATCATAACATCATCATAAACATTTCCTTGTGAACATGGCCCGCTAACTTTTCCATGTCACCCTTTGAGGTAAACATGATCTTTGGTCCTTGAATAACCTCGATGCGTCCGCCCTTGGAGTGACGTCTTCATATCCTTAGTAACTCAGGTTACGTCTTCATATCCTTAGCAACCCCTTTTTGATATGTCGCGTTCATCACGCTAACATCCATTCATAGCACACAACATTCATACAATCCAAACATATCATCATATTAAAGCATTCCATAATTCATAGCGCAAAGCATCATAACACTTTCATACAAACAATCTTACCATTCACTGCATAAATAAGAATAAATTCTATCTAACTTCCTTACCCCAGGTCCAAGCAAGGTAAAATGACAACTTCACAACGAGCCTATACCATAATCAAAATAACCTTATGTTATCCCCATTTCCTGCGTTGGGCCCGGGACGGTGGTCCAGGCCTACAGTCTGGGCAATTGGATTTTGGCCCAGCCCAGGCCCGCTTAGCAGGGGAATGACCGGGAGCGACAGCCCAAGTGTGGGTCCAGACCCAGACGGTGTCCAAGAAAGATGATCCAGGACAATCATCCGGGAGACGTATAGCCAGTTGGGGTTACGGTCAAGGTGTACGCAAAACGATCCCGGAGCCTGGTAAACGATTTGGGCCTGCGATAAATGCATCTGTGACCCTAAAGCCGCCCCATAACGCGTGGGGGTTATCCCCACTTTTCACCTACAGAAAAGGCCACCTTGGGATTGCACGCTGCTGGTTCAGACTTGCGCTGCCAGTACATTGGCTGACCTTGTCCCCTGAATCCTCCTCGTAACTCGGAATGCCCAGACCAAAAGCCCAATTTTGTCGGGTGAACTATAGTTCTTGGGCTGTCCCATTGGGCCTTTGTATTTTTATCCTTTCTATTGGGCTTCCGACAGAGAAGCCAAGGGTACTTATATCCTTGATGGGCCCGGGTCAAGCCCGCCCTAAGCCGAGTGGTCCTGTGAGCCTATAAATACAGGTGACAGAGCACTGGAGAAGAGAGATCTCTTCGACTTGTATACAGTTACTCTGTTGAAACATAGAGAGAAACTCCATTGTAAAAGGCTTTCCAAGCTCTAATACAACTGACTCGTGGACTAAGGCTCATTAACGCCCCAACCACGTAAAAATCCTGTTTTTATCTTCTAAATTCCATATCATTAATCTCACCTACTTTTCATTAATATAGTTTCCGAAAATCTCGATAAACATTTTGGTGCTTTCATTGAGAGCCTAAGAAAGATAGCGCTAACGTCAAACCTCTACTACAATGGTGAATACAAGACACACCACTTTCGACCCTACTAACCCAGAGCAGGGCAATGGAGAGCCGTTGCCTTCCCAGCCTCTTCCTCAGAATCCGCCTGAGAACGCTCCTCCTCAAACATCTCACCTTGACGAGTCACAAGACTATGAGGGTAGGACAGAGTACGAAGAGGAGAACGAGGAGGAATATTATAAAGAGGAGGAGAACAAGGGGGAATACCACGACGAAGCTGCGGATCCCGAAACCCAAGGAGGAAATCCCAACCAACAGGACCTGGAGGTGACTAGGCTGAGGCAGCCAGTCCTGGACCAGGAGGCTAGGATTGCTGAGCAGCCAGAGGCGCATCGGCAGATGCAAGAATCCCTCCAGGCCCTGCAGGCATTCATAGCCGCGCAGGGTCCAGCGACCAATCTCCCAGCTGGCCCGCTTCCAGGAGCACAACAGCCCGCTTCACAAGCCAGAGTCGGAGTCCTCGAAGACATGAGGTCAGCCCCTCCCCCGGAACAATTTCCTGAGCCAGTCCCAGGAAACCCAGACCAGGAGAAAAAGAAAGTCGGGGGAAAGACCCGAAAGAAAGACACCCCCGTCACGAAAGTCGGGACCTATTCCCGGCCGCTCCCTAGGAAAGAGAAGGTGTGCCCCGTCCCAGGACTGGGCCACCCGATCGATCCGCAGGGGACGCGACTGCGGGATTCGCGGCCCCGGCACGCCCCAGGAAAGAGACAGATGGGAAAGGTCTTTGCATCCCAGTGCCTCGGTAAACAAAAATCGCGCGGGAGTGCCCACGTAGCGAAGAGCGTCATGCCCTTAGTTCAGGGGACGACACGTCCCGGATAGACCTACGCGACGGACTGAACGCTCGGAAAGAGCGAGCCCGTAAGGAAAAGATCCTCCCCCGAGGTGGCGACCTTAGGAACAACATCAATGACAGGAGGAACAAAAGAATCCCCCTAGAGGATGGCACGGCCAGGCAGCTCATGGAGCAGCTGGCAGCTTTGAAAAAGGTGACGGACCATTTGGTCCGCAAGCAGGAAGGAGCAGATACCGACTTCGATGAAAAGGACAAAGAGCCCTGCGCGAGGCACATCCTGGACGCTGTGCTCCCCAAGGGGTTCAAGATGCTGAGCCTCACTGCCTATACCGGAAACACCAACCCCAGGGATCATCTGTCCCGGTACAACCGGCTTATGACCGTGGCCCACGTTAGTGATGATGGAAAATGCCTCTGTTTTTCGATCACTCTAGGTGGTCCCGCCAAGGAGTGGTGGAAGAGACTTAAGCTGGGATCCATTCAATCCTGGTCAGGGCTGCAGTCGGCGTTTTGCAAGCAGTTCGTGGCCGCCATAAGGATGGATATGCAAATCAGCTTCCTGCGGAGACACTGAGGGCCTAAATCCAGCGTTTCACTTAAGAAGCCTCCAAGACTAAGGTGGACGACGGACATCGCCTGGTGGCATTGCAGTCTGAAATCCAGGTTGGGTCACCTCTCTGGGATGACATGCAGCGTAGCAAGGCGGCTACCTTGGAAGAATTCATAAGGAGGGCCCAAGGATTTATCAACTGGGAAGAGGCTCAGATCCAGGCTTTCAGATGGCCTCCGGCACCACAGCTCGGTGTCCAGGCGTTCCCGGGGTACGGGGTGCAATTCCCGGCGCAATCATACGTCACGCCCCCGATCGCCCCAGGATCGGCCGTTACGCCTGGAGTTACCTACACCCCTACGGTGTACGGCCCTGCCTCTTCAGGGTATGCCCCATTCCAGCCCTCCCACTTTTCCGAATATGGAGTCGCGCTAGCGGGTAACAGCGTTGCCCCCGTTGGGGCCCAGAAGTTGCAGGCGGGGTTAACGGAGGCAAGCGTAAACCCCTCCCGGGGGAAGAGATCTGGCAAAGGCCAAAATCGGTCTGAGCCAGCTAAGAAAGGAAAAAGGGGCTATGAGCCCCAATATTCAGAATACACCAATCTAGTGGACACCAGGGAGAACATCTTCTTGGCCACAGAGAGGGCGGTTCACTACCGGAAGCCTAGCCCCATGTTCAAAGGGGGGAGAAATCCTAGGGATACCAGCAAACGGTGCGCAGGGTCCGACGGTGCAAACCCCTCAGGGGGCCCCGTCGCGCAAGCACCCGGCCTTGGAATGCCTTATCCATCTGGGATGGCACCCCCTCACGTGGACAGACATGTGGCCACCATCTCGGGCGGACCTCACCTGGGAGGGCCGTCCAGGAACGATCAAAAGCACTACATAAGCGAGTTGGACCACGATTAGGAGGTGTGCGCCCTGGTCCAGGCCCCGACTCAGCACCCGAAGTTGATGAACCTCCCTATCACCTTCACGGAGGACGACGCCCGCAACGTCCATTTCCCGCACCATGACCTGCTGATCATAGATGCGCAGATCACCAACAAGTTGGTGTCCCGTGTGCTGGTAGATGACGGGAGCTCCGTCAACATCCTGTTCAAGCCTGCCTTCACCGCGATTGGCTTGACTGAAGCAGATCTGGCATCGTGCCCAACCCAGATCTACTGCTTCAACGGAGACGCGTTACTCCCCATGGGAAAGATCTAGTTGCCCGTAACATTGGGGAGTGAGTTGCAGCACTCATTCAAGTTCTACACCTTCATAGTGGTGGATTGCCCCACTGCTTACAATGTCATTTTCGGTCAGCCCGCATTATTCAAGTTTGGGACTATCACCTCCATCTGTCATCTTTGCATGAAGTTCCCTTGCTACAACAGAGGGGTCGGGACTGTCCGGGGAGATCAGAAGAGCGCCCGAAAGTATTACCACGTGTCTGCCCAACCAATATACATGGTCCGGGACGAGCCCTTTGAGGACATCGTCAACCTAGTTCCTCCCCCACCTACTGAGAGAGTAATCTAGGAAGAAGATGACCTGGACCCGAGGATAGGAGACGACCGCGCCCTGGAGCCCATGGACGATATTGAGGAGGTGTGCATTAGCGACACCGATCCGGCCAGGGTCATCCAGGTCGGGAAAAATCTGCCAGCAGAGGTCTGGGCCACCATAATCGCCCAAGTTAAGGAGAACCAAGATATTCTGGCCTGGTCTCACTTGGATATGTCAGGGATCGACCGCAACATCATCTGCCACGCATTGAGTATCGACCCGAGCGCGACCTTGGTCCGCCAAAAACACAGGCCCTTGGGAACGGAGAGGGCTGAGGCCCTCAAGCTGGAAGTAGAGAAGTTGTCTTCAATCAACATCATACGCGAGGTTGTATACCCCGTGTGGCTAGCCAACCCCGTCCTGGTGCCGAAACCGAACGGAACGTGGAGAATGTGCATCGATTTCATGGATCTCAACAAGGCTTGTCGGAAGGATTATTTCCCGCTTCCCCGGATCGACCAAATGGTGGATGCGACATCCGGGTACGAGATCTTAAGCTTCAAGGATGCTTACTCCAGCTACAATCAGATCTCCATGCATGTGGCAGATCAGGAGCACACCAGTTTCCAAATCGACAAGGGAATATACTGCTACATCGTCATGCCATTCGGACTAAAAAATGCCAGGGCAACCTATCAAAGGCTTGTCAATCGAATGTTCCGGGCTCAGCTGGGGCGAAACATGGAAGTCTATATCGATGATATGCTGGTCAAGTCCAAGACATCCGGGAAGCATTCGGACAACCTGGCCGAAGCTTTCGTAGTCATTCAGAAGTACGGGATGAAGATGAATCCCAAGAAATGTACTTTCGGCGTGGCTTCCGGGAAGTTCCTGGGCTTCATAGTGAGCTTTCGGGGAATAGAAGCCAATCCGGATAAGATCAAGGCACTGATTGATATGCCCTTTCCCCGGAAGCATAAGAACGTGCAAAGTCTGACCGGGCGGATAGCCGCCTTAAGCCGTTTTGTCTCCAAGGCAACGGACAAGTGCATCCCATTCTTCAACATCCTTCGAGGAAGCCAACGGTTCAAATGGTCAGTCGAATGCGAAGAAGCGTTTTGAAAACTGAAAGAGAACCTGGCCCAAGCACCGATCCTGGCAAAGCCAGTGAACGGGGAGCCTCTTTACCTCTATCTGGCAGTGACCGAACACGCGATCAACGCCGTATTGGTACGAGAGGAGGAAAGGACCCTGCTCCTGGTGTACTACGTGAGTAAACGATTGTTGGGCGCCGAGTCTTGATATCCACTAATCGAAAATCTGACTTTTTTCCTACTGATGGCATCTCGAAAACTCCGGCCTTACTTCCAGGCCCACGCCATAAAAGTCTTGACCAACCACCCCCTGCAGCAAGTGTTATAGAAGCCCGAGTCGTTGGGAAGACTCCTAAAGTGGGCCATGGAACTAAGTCAGTTCGATATAGCCTACATTCCTAGGGTATCCATCAAGGGGCAAGCCCTAGCCGATTTCATCGTTGAGTGTTTCGGGATATCCCAGGAAGGCGATCCCGTGGCCCCCGCGGCGCCCATGTGGAAGGTGTTCGTGGATGGGGCCTCGAATGAGAATGGGGCCGGGGCTGGGATCATCTTGGTATCACCCTGGCGACACCAATTGCAAAACTCCCTGCGTTTCTAGTTCAAGGGATCGAACAACGAAGCTGAGCACGAAGCCGTGCTGGCCGAGCTGCGCCTGGCCCGGGAAGTAGGGGCCACGAACCTGGAGATCTACAGCGATTCCTAGCTGGTCATCAAGCAAGTCTCGGGGGAGTATCAAACCAAAGGAGAGAGAATGGCAGCTTATGTGACTCAGACGAGAGAGATGTTGCAGGCGTTCAAAAAGCACTCCATCTGCCAGATCCCCAGAGAGAAAAATGTGTTTGCGGACACACTAGCAAAGCTGACCACCGACGCCGAAGCAGAACTGGTCGGGCTAGTCCCCGTCAACCATCTCCCCATCTCAAGCATCCGAGCCCCCACGGTCAACACCACTGACCACTCCACGTCTTGGATGGGACCTCTTATCCGCTATCTGACAACCGGTGAGGTGCCAGCAGACAGGGCCGCGGCCAGGAAGCTTCAGTACCAGGTCCACCAATATGTCATGATGGTTGCAAAACTCTATCGCCAGGGGTTGTCCATGCCTTACCTCAGGTGTGTGTCCGGGACAGAACTAAGCGCCATCATGCACGAAGGCTTTTGCGGAGATCATACAGCCGGGCCCAGTCTATCCAAACAGATTCTGCGCCAAGGATACTTCTGGCCGACCATGAAGAAAGATTGTATTGATTACGTCCGCAAGTGCGAAACATGCCAAAGATACTCGAAGGTCCTGCGGGCCCCGCCGACAGAGATAACCTTGATGACTAGCCCCTGGCCTTTCGCGGTGTGGGGGATCGATCTGGTAGGATCGCTCCCGACCGGGAAAGGAGGAGTGAAATACGCCATCGTGGTCGTGGAATACTATACCAAGTAGGTTGAGGCGGAGCCCATGAACACAATCACTTCGAAGAAGGCCCTAGATTTCTTCATCAATAATATAGTGTGTCGGTACGGCCTCCCCTACAAAATTGTATTCGATAACGGGAAGCAATTCGACAGCATCCACTTCATAGATTTTTGTGAAAGACATGGCATCGTCAAAAGCTTCTTCGTGGTCGCCAGGCCCCAAGCAAACGGGCAGGTGGAAGCCATCAACAAAATCTTGAAATGGACGCTAAAGAAAAAACTCCAGGCCTGCAAGAGCAAATGGCCCGAAGAGCTGCCCCGCGTGTTGTGGGCTTACCGGACAACTGAGAGGACATCCGCCGGGCACACTCCTTACTCCATGGTCTATGGACGCGAAGCCGTCATCCCCATCGAAACGACCATCCCGTCCCACCGAAGAGACACGTATGATCCCGCCCAGAACCACGCCTTACTCCAGGAATCACTAGATCTCATCGAGGAGATCCGGGAGGAGTCGCAAGTACAGCTGAAGATGTACCAAGGCAAGATCGCACGACATTTCAACTCAAAAGTAAAAAGCTGAAGGTTCGAAACCGGTGACTTAGTCCTGCGAAGAGTCTTCCCTTCTACTCAAGATCCTGGAGTAAGGGTTCTAGGCCCGAATTGGGAAGGGTCGTACAAGATCCAACATGAAGTGTGCCCCGGGACATACCGCTTAAAGCGGCTTGATGGCTCTGAAGTCCCAAGAGCCTGGAATGCGAAACATCTCCATAAATACTATCAGTAGTTAGGAGAATGTGTTCCAATTTTGTATTTTCGTTGTTAATAATGTACGCCTCAGGGTGATCCCTTGAATAATAAAAATGGCGTGTGAAAAACGCCATAAAGAAACATTTTCAATTAATGAAAATCTTACTCAAGTGACCCCAGACCAGTCTTCGCTCACTTGTGGGGGGTATCCCGGGTATGAGCAAATACCAAGTGAGGCGCAATTCTCAGGCTAGTCCCAGCCCGGACCGACGGTGTCCGGGGGATACAAACCCCGTGGGACCAAGCCTCAGGCTGGTCCCACCCCGAACAAGCGATGTCCGGGGTTATAAATTAAAAGAGGATCGAGCCTCAAGCTGGTCCCACCCCGGACGAGCAATGTCCGGGGGTATAAATTAAAAGAGGACCAAACCTCAGGCTGGTCCCACCCCGGACGAACGATGTCCGGGGGTATAAATTAAAAGAGGACTAAGCCTCAGGCTGGTCCCATCCCGGACGAACGATGTCCGGGGGTATTAATTAAGAGGACCGAGCCTCAGGCTGGTCCCACCCTGGACGAACGATGTCCGGAGGTATAAATTAAAAGAGGACCAAGCCTCAGGCTGGTCCCATCCCGAACAAACAATGTCCAGGGGTATTAATTAGGAGGACCGAGCCTTAGGCTGGTCCCACCCGGGGGTATAAATTAAAAGAGGACCAAGCCTCAGGCTGGTCCTATCCCGGACGAACGATGTCCGGGGGTATCAATTAAGAGGATCAAGCCTCAGGCTGGTCCCACCACGGACGATCGATGTCCGGGGGTATAAATTAAAAGAGGAATAAGCCTCAGGCTGGTCCCCTCCCAGACGAACGATGTCCGGGGGTATTAATTAAGAGGATCGAGCCTCAGACTGGTCCCACCCCGGACGAACGATGTTCGGGGGTATAAATTAAAAGAGGACCAAGCCTCAGGCTGGTCCCACCCTGGACAAATGATGTCCGAGGGTGTAAATTGAAAGAGGACCAAGCCTAAGGATGGTCCCACCCTGGACGAACGATGTCTGGGAGAGAAGAGCATCCGGTATGCCCCAGGGCAAAGCCATGGCCCGTGACTGGTAGAGTGAGGGAACTAGGTTTCACAGTAAACTATTTGAACCTCATTGGCCCAGGCCATCAGGTTTTCGAAGTTAAAAGTCATAGTGGGTCTAGTCCAGGCCGTTGGAACCGGGACCAAACCCTCAGAATCAGTCATGCATGGTGATAAAAGGAAATTTCTAAAAGGAATAACAAAAATGAGATAAACCGGAGAAACCAATACAAATTGTCTTGGACGCGTACGCGTCCAAAAAAGTTATTACAAAATTATAAAAAAAGAAAGAAAAAAGAGGCAAGGCGAAGATCCGGGCCTAGGCTTCATCCTCCAGAAGCTCCACGTCTTCCTTCTCCTTGCCTCGAATTCAACCCTCTTCGATTCCGGGTCGGGAAAGATTAGGAGGTTCATGTTTTTGTCCTTACGCCAAGCCATGTAGATGGCCTCCTTAAAAGTGACGTGCAGCAAGTCGTCCGCCTGCTCCTTTCCACGGCGGACCTCCTCATGCACCGTCATCTCCTCACGAAGAGAGTTGTCAATCTCGCGGACACGGGTCTCCAAGTTCTGGATCTTCTCCCCGTCCCGGACAGACTGAGCCGCAGCCGCCTCCAGAAGGGCTGCCCTCTCATTGGCCTCAGTTTCTTTCCGAGACAAGGCCTCTTCAAGCCCGGCCTTGACTTGGTCGAACTCTGCGCGATCCGCATGCTCAAAGTCTCCTGAGCCTGGGCCGTCTCCCTGGCCAGGGCCTCCTTGGTGGCCTCCCTTTGGTTCACGGCCACCTCCAGCTCCAGCTGAAGCGTCTCCATCTTCATGGCCGCCTCGGCCACCAGGTCGGCATTCCGATGGGACAGCAGAGCATTCTGGAGCAAAGCAAAGTTAAGAGGAATCCTTATAAACAAATAGAAAGAAGGAAGAGAAAGACACAAAGTAAACTTACTGCGGTGGCCTGATGGCGGAGAGCCTGGGAGATGAACAACATGTCCGGGTTGGTGATGGTGGCGTACCGCTTGAGTTGGAGGTTAGACATGGTGTTCCCCACCTGGTCCAGTAGGTCCGCCGCAAAAGGGGTCGTGTCCTGCCCCAGCTTAGGGCGAAAGCCCGTCTCAGTAGCTGGCCGATCCACGATCGGCTGGGGGATGCTAAAATCCGCTGGGCGCTCAGCAAACTCAACCTGACGACGAATCATCAGGGCCTTGTACGTCTCGTCTCTCCAGTCCCGGCCACTCTCCCAGGTCTGGGAAATTAGCTGGGACTGCTGGTCCTGCACGACGGCTTCCCCCTCCTCAGGTAGTGCCGGATGTATGGGGAGGGCCGGTAATTTGAGAATCTCCTTCGTGGCGAGGCGGCTTTCCCCGTGCGACTTACCGACTGATCCAGCCCGCCTCGTCGGCCTCCGCAGCGCCCAGGTTCAATGCCCTCTTCCCGGAACTCCGGCTTACCGCGGTTTCTGGCTCCAAATCGATCACTGGAGGTTGGGCAAGGCCGGGGACGGAAGCCGGGTCCATGGCCATGACAGGGACCCCGGCAATTGCACCCTCGTCGGGTCGCGATTCGGCCCCTGGCGTCTCCTTGTTGAGGGATGGGTCTGGGCCCGGCGCCTCTGGATTCTTCTTGGCAGCCTTTTTGGCCGCGACCTTGGCCGCCCTCACGGCCTGGGCCTCGAGGATTTTCCTCATTTCGTCCACGGTTATAAACATGTCGGAGTCTCCTGCAACAAACGCAAATAAAAAAGAGTTAGTACGATTAATTAGGAAAATCGAAATCAAAACTAAGAGTGACCCAGGACGAACGCTCATCTAAGCCCCGGCCGTGACTCAACTCATCTAACGTGAAAGAATAGACTCGATCCCCCATGTCGTCCAAGTTCAAGAAATTCCCATGCTGAAGGAACCCAGAGGAGAACATGAGAACTTCCGAGCCTACGGGGACGGGAGACGAAGGTCTCTTCTCCCCGTCAGCCCCGAACGCGGGGCCTCGAAGTGCTAGCCTATCCCTAGCTAAGTCCCCAACTTGGGGAGCATAAGTTAAGAGCAAGGGTGAGTTACCTCACCCTGATACGCTAGCCCCGGGGGTACCCGTGTTCGGCAGGGCCTCCTCGAAGAGGGTTTCCAGCTCCTCTGAAGCGGCCGCCTCAGTCTGGGCCCAGTCCCTCTTCTGCTTGGCCGCGTCCGCTCGCGCCACAGTCTCCACCTCCGCGATATGCTCCAGGGTCAGCTGCTCCCTGATGATGGCAATCTTCTCGCACTGGATTCCCCGAAGGCTCGGAACGACGATAGTTTGGTGGGCCCAAGCATCCCGACCAGTCAGAGGTTTTCCGTGTTGACATAGCCCCCTACGTCTAGGTCTTCCGCGCTCAGCCCGGAGTAAAACCTCCTCCATTCCAGGATGAACTGGGTGAGAGGAGTTTGGGCAAAAGGTCCTGCCACCCGAAGTAACACGATGAGAAAAAGAGAAACCAACCAGCTAAGGGTCAGGGAAGCACTTATCCACTCGTTGGAAGTCCAGCAGCAGCGTGGGGTTCTTCTCCACGAGGAACCCGAACGTCATGAACCAGTAATGAAGCTACCTCGCGGCTTCAGCCTATAGAAATTGTCCAAGGTCTTTTCCTTGGCACTGACCTGCGGTTCCATCTTGTAGAAATACAAGATTTCCGCGGGGGTCGGCTTCGCGATCTCCTTCGCGGCGCAGAAGACACGCCACCCCGCAAGCAGTCGGTAGGCTTGAGGCAGAAGCTGGAAGGGTGCGATTCCCACGTAGGTCAGGAACCGCACGAAGTAGTCGTGGAGCAGGAGAGTGGCTCCCGCACTGATGTGGCCAGCGCTCCAGGCCCCGAACCCTTCTACGGAAGTATGCGCCCGCTCCTCTATCCTGGCTAGGCGGTTGTGGAAGAGTCCGGGAGTGGACTCTATGCCCAGGCGCTTCTCCAGGATGTACATCATCCGGTAGTTCCGGAACAGATTTTTCACCGTGTCCATCTCCCATCTGTTGCCTTTGGGGGTCTGGGACCCGGAGAGGACGACGGTGGCCCTGTTGACTTCCTCCTCCGAATGAAGGGTGACACCCGTTGTCATGGCTGATGATCTGGGAACAAAGAAAATAAACCAAGCAGTTAATACCAAAAGCCAAGAAAGTCGGTTAAGGTACAGGGGGCCTCCTACGGACTACTTGGAGTCCCTTCCGGATTAGGTCCGGGTTCACCAGACAACCATGAGACCCCAGATCGGGAACGAAAAATGGGCTACTAAATAGGCTCCACCGTCTGTCCAGGAAGCATCCGGACCCGGAGCAACCCGGGCCAGGAGGCCTTCCTTGCACTATTCCTAAGCGTAAGCAAGTTCTAGCAGCCTAAGCGTATAAACAAAAAGACATCCTACGTTCATGTATTTACCAAGAAGGACAGAAAGACTTACTGTGAGTAGTTGTTCGTGAAAGATGGTGGTTGTCCGACGATAAAGACGGCAGAATCTCGTTCTTGAACTGGTGAAGGCGATTCAGCAACTCGTCGATAGGGCAGGCCCAGGACGTGCGCTCAGGCGGAGGTGCAGACACTGAGACTGTTGGAAAAAGGCGACGGTGCAGAGTGAGCAGGCGGTGAAAGATGTCGTCGGCGATATCGGACATAAATAGCTCCTCAGTTCTTGAAATGGCTCAAGAGTGTAAAAGTTTCAAATGAATGTCTGAGGAGTATTTATAGAGACCCAAATCCTGGTCTCTGATCCAGCGGATAGAAATTCCCCCATCAGACGGTCCAAAATCGTGCAGGGGCATTAATGAGAGCACTCGAGAGCTGGATCCTCACCATTTCAATCCAATGTCCCAGGAGAGGCGAATTTCAAAGGTCGACCCATCCTACCGTCCACCTCAGCACAGAAGCATTAATGAAGGACCCCCGTGCGGATGGAACGCTTCAGAATCCGTGCTGACGCACTAGCCTAGGCCTAGCGACCCTTGAGGTGGTAAGGTGACCTTTTGAGGTCAAGTGTCATCATTGCAGTAGTCGCTTGGCGACACGTGTATCCCTCACCACGAAGCGGGACATCAGTAAACGGACCCAGACATTGGTAAATGGTTCGGGCCCCGCGTGCGCCCAGCGTCGTTGCCCTTAGCCACTGACCCACGATTCTATGCAGGAACTGGGAAGGCAATCGTGGAGTATTCGGAAGCAAGGCAAGGCTCTGCCTCGTAGACCCAGGCGAAGACTTTGGGGGTAAATGTTATCCCCATTTCCTGCCTTGGGCCCGAGACGGTGGTCCAGGCCCACAGTCTGGGCAATTGGATTTGGGCCCAGCCCAGGCCCGCTTAGCAGGGGAATGACCGGGAGCGACGGCCCAAGTGTGGGTCCAGACCCGGACGGTGTCCAGGAAAAATGATCCAGGACAATCATCAAGGAGACGTATAGCCAGTTGGGGTTAGGGTGAAGGTGTACGCAAAACGGTCCCGGAGCCTGGTAAATGATCCGGGCCTGCGGTAAACGAAGAGGGACAGAGGTAAACGAACTCGGGTCAAGTCCTCCAGGTTGGCAGGAAAAGGCATCCGTGACCCTGAAGCCGCCCCATAACGCGTGGGGGTTGTCCCCACTTTTCACCTGCAGAAAAGGCCACCTCAGGATTGCACGCCGCCGGTTCAGACCTGCGCTGCCAGTATACTTGCTGACTTTGTCCCCTGAATCTGCCTTGTAACTCGGAATGCCCAGACCAAAAGCCCCATTTTGTCAGGCGAAATATAGTTCTTGGGCTGCCCCATTGGGCCTTGATAATTCTTAGTCTTTTGTATTTTTATCCTTTGTATTGGGCTTCCGACAGAGAAGCCAAGGGTACTTATATCCTTGATGGGCTCGGGTCATGCCCAGCCCAAGCCCAGTGCTCATGTGAGCCTATAAATACAAGTGACAGAGCACTGGAGAAGAGAGATCTCTTCGACTTGTATACAGTTACTCTATTGAAACATACAGAGAAACTCCATTGTGAAAGGCTTTCCAAGTTCTAATACAACTGACTCGTGGACTAAGGCTCATTAACGCCCCAACCACGTAAAAATCTTGTTTTTATCTTCTAAATTCCATATCATTAATCTCGCCTACTTTTCATTAATATAGTTTCCGAAAATCTCGGTAAACACCTTCCTTAGCATCACATAAACTCTATTTTGCCCACTCATATTATCCCATGTGTGCATGGGCCATGCACGCATGGTGAAGGTTATTCACAACATCCAAACAAGGCATATTTACACATAAGGTCATAAAAGAATAATGCACAGTCTACCTATATTACATGCATTGTTTTGCTATAAAAACTATATGGTTGCATAATAGACATATTTTTAAAAGTAAAAGTGAAATTGCATGCGACATGCATACGTGAGAACGTTGTGTAAAAGTGGTGTTAAAAATGATAATTCTACGCGTCTTACTTCTATCGTTATGAAAATAACATAATCGTAACATGCTTTGATTGCCATTATTTATCTCTTTAAAATTCTCAAGTTGATTAATCCTCCAAAGCATTATTTTTATTTTAGAAAAATAATTTAATCAACTATTTAAAAATTATAATTATTCCATTAATCACTTTTAATTTCCATAAAATAACAAAGACTAACAATTATGTAAAATACTTATAAGTTAACATGTTTTACTAAAAATAACCTTATATTTCAATTATCAAATTTATAAATTTAATGTGAGAAAAATCTATTTTAGATGTGGAAAAATATATTTTTACATGTGTTATTTTTAAAAATTAAATTTAAAATAGAATAAATTCATATATGAAAAATCCAATGATTATTTTTTTTATTCATATTTTTCTAAACTTTCAGCCATAATTTAATTTACTTAAAAATCACAAGTGAACTAAATTCAACATTTTCTTAATTAAAATAAAGAAAAATCACATTTATTAAAATGAATCCTCATGTTTATATTAAAAACACCACTTTAATTAGTTTCATAGTTTAGGGTATTGATTTATTTCAACATATACACAAAATTCCTTTATTTAAAAACACAACTCCACATTTTTATTAAAATTCCAGCAACTAATTATATCCTAAAAAATCAAAATCTTTATTTTTAAAAACTTATATTTTCATTAAATTATAAAAAAACTGTAGGTAATTATTTGCTCAAAAATATCATTCAAGGCATCTTATAATTTTCCATTTAATTTCTTAATACATCAAAGCAATTAAAAAAATTTATCTATGCATTCAAAAACATTTTCTCACCATTTTGACATATTTCATACACAAAATCAGCAAGTATCTTAAAATCATAATATTCATCACTTTCATCATGCTTTACCAAATCAAAATTAATCATCCATGTTTAATTAACACAATTAATCACAAATCCTAACATGCTTCTATTATACCAATAATTCAAGAAAAAATAACTAATGAGTACATATTCATTCAAAACCTTACAACACCCTATTATATTTCCAATGAGTACATACATGCCACCCAACAAAATAATAAAGACAACATGCATTAATAACATAAAACACCAATATTCATATATGCCTTTACATTAACCTAGCATGTTCCTATTTTCCAAATAACATGCCCAAAATCATAGAAACATCAAAAGAAACATTATCAAACTTTACTAGTATTGTCTGCACATGATTTAGGTGAGATCTACATGAGATTCATGCCCTTAAATCCAAAAATATGTAACCACCTAACATATTTCTCATCAAACCATCACAACAATAATGTAATACATTCATCAAGGCCAAACATAAACAAAACATTATCTTTATTTCAAAATATGATTTCTTTGAAAACATTCCTCAATATCCATCAACACAACATATTATCCTACTCAAAACACAAATGCACTTTCAGCCATAGTCTCTCCAAAATATCAATCATCAAATACCAATAACCAAAAGATTGAGGGAAAATTTCAATACCTCTCTTGATAGAAATCAAGAACCCAACTAGAACCACCTCCTTGCTCAAACCCTAGGGGTTTTCGAAAATCAAGATGGAGAAGAAGTAGAACAACACAATTAAAAACAACTCTAATCAACATACTAGAATTTAAAAGAAAGAAAACATAAAACAAAATCAAAAGCCATACCCTAAGATTCATCATTTCTTCTTCTTCTTCTTCTTCTTCTTCTTCTTCTTCTTCTTCTTCTTCTTCTTCTTCTAACTTGGCCAAATTAACCTATTGAACAAAATGGGTAAGTTTCCTATTCTCTCCATATTTTATCTTAATTTTTATTTATTTGTTTTTATCATAATTGGTAGAAGATAAATGATGCTCACATCCTTACCTAAAATCGCTCTTCTCTTCCAATTTGAATTTATTTTCTAAAAAAATAAATGGAAAAATCATCTTCCTTTCCCACTACACTACGCATCCCAGACCATTATTTCCCCTTTGTTTTTATTTTTATTATTGTTTTTAATCAAATCTAGTAAAAGGAAACTATAAGTGTGTGGAAAATTCTACACATGTGCACCATGCTACCATGCACTTGCACACATTCAATAACTGGGGTGCATCACTACCTACCATGCACCTTAGTGCATTCAACCAAAACTCACATTATCACATTTTTAAAATAAATTAATAAATAACATGTAACAAAAAAATTCACAAAATTCTATCAAACAATTCTAACAAGTAATTTAAAGAAACAAACAATTAAATAAAATAATTTACAACACTTAACAACTAAATAAAAATAAAACACAACACTTAACAATTAAATAAAATAAAACACAAAAAATTTAATAACTAAAAAAAAAAAATATTTGGTGCACTACAGTGGCGCACCACCTTGTCCAGACAGGCATAGGTGGCGCCAACATCTATCTTGTCCAGACAATGGTATTTTCCCAACTTATTTAATATTAATTCTTTATTTTAAATAAATAATTATTATTTTTCCCTTGCAAAATAAATTCTCCTTTCCCTTTTATTTTGTGGCATCCATACACTTGACAGTGTAGTATAGAGGCGACTCGAGGACCATGGACCTATAACACTAAGCTCTAATAAACAAGATTATTTATTGAACTCATCAATAAAATATTATTATTTATTAATTTCATTATTACTCCACTATAAATATGGAATTGCACTCTTAGTTATTATAGAGTTATATTTACTGAGTTTATTACGAGTAGTCCATTGATATAATCAATAACAGCAGTTCGTGCTCCTGTTATCAGTTCATAATTAGAATTGGTCAAAATTATCAGTTTACCCTTCTAATTATCTCTTTATCCTTTAGTACCATTAATTCACCAATGAAAGTTAATTTAGATCAAATCTAAATTTGTGCACAACTTTTGAGTTCCAAAATTAACACTGAAAGAAAACGAATATTTGATCCGTTAGGAAAGTCAAGATTCCATTTTGTAAATCATGTTCCCAGCAATCCATGTTACTAAATTCCCAAAATAAAAGGTGCAAGCTTCATTAATAAAGAAACTTTAACGAGTGAATCAAATAACTTAGTAAACATGAATAGGAATTCATGAATACTCAGGATTTAGACTGATCTACTAATTGATCATCTAAGTGATATGAATTAAGTCATTATAATAAATGACAAGTTCTATAAGGAAATTAATTCATATCGGTCCAGTCATATATAATCATAATTATATACAACACCTTACCTAAGATGTCTATCTACATCAGCAATCTGGATTTAAATTGCTTGCACCAAATCACATGCTTAGTAAACTGTACTAGCAACCATAGATTAAAGATTCGATACATTAATATGTTACTGACAATTTTATTTATGGTGAATGATCTTAATTCTCTCGTACTCATACAAGATCATACCCTCATAAATGAATATGGAAATTTTTTATATTAATATACTATAAATTATTTAAATAATAATTTAATAATCAAACATATTTAAATTGTTCACTTTATTTAATATGAAAATTTTCTAATACAACTTTTTAGGGCATAACCTTTAACAATCTCTCACTTGCCCAAAAAGCAAGTTGGGCATTTCCCATAACCCAATGCTGGTTACATGACCCATAAAAGACTTGGCAGGTAGCGTCTTCCTGAATGGATCTGCCAAGTTTTGTTCCGATGATATCTTTAAGACCGTTACACCACCTCTTTCAACAATATCTCTAAGCATTTCCTCTCAATATGCTTGCCTCCCTTGTGGCTTCTCGGTTCTTTTGCGTTATCACAGTATAGGATGGGTGGCTTCTTAACTTTTGGAACCACTTCCAAATTAGTGTAGAACTTCTTTAACCAAACTTCTTTCTTAGCTGCTTCATAAGTCGCTATATATTCGGCTTCCATGGTTGAATCTGCAATACTGGATTGCTTAATGCTTCTCCATATTGCAGCTCCACCATCAAGAGTCAATACTGATCTAGACGTCGAATTTTGAATGTCTCTATCTGATTAAAAATTAGAATCAATATATCTAGTAGGGTTTAATTCACCTCTTGAATAAACAAGCATAAGATCTCTCGTTCTTCAAAGATACTTGAGAATGTGCTTTACTACTATCAAGTGTTCCAAACATAGATTTGATTGATAACGACTGACCATCCCCACCGCATAGCATATGTCAGGTCTAGTACATAGCATTGCATACATAAGACTTCCAACATCTGATGCATAAGGATACTTTCTCATATCCTCTTTTTGTATAGCCTTTGGCTACAAGCCTTTCTTTGGCCATACGAGAGAAGGTTTCTTCATAGTCGATTCCCTCTCTTTTTGTATAGCCTTTGGCTACAAGCCTTTCTTTGTAAGTCTCTACTTCCCCTTTAGCATTTCTCTTCTTCTTGTAAATCCATTTGCACCCAATGGGTCTTACCCCTTCAGGTGGATCTATAAGTTCCCAAACTGACTTGGAATACATTGATTCCATTTCTTGATCCATGGCATGTTGCCATTTCTCTTTTTCAAGGTCTTCCATTGCCTATTTAAAAGTCAATGGATCGTCCTTGTCCGTATCGGAAATAAGGACATGTTCTTTGTGTTTGTAGCAAACAAGTTGTCTCATAATCCTCCCACTACGACGTTGCACCGGAGTTTCCCTTACAGGAACAATGATTTCTGTGGTTCGTCATTTATTAGATGATGATGATGGTACTGAATTTTGATTACCGCTGATTTCCTCGAGAACTACATTACTACGTAGTTTGCAGTTATTCAAATAGTCATGTTCGAGGAAGGTTGTGTTTGTCGATACAAACACCTTTTGTTCCTCGTGACAATAGAAGTAACCACCACGCGTCTCTTCAGCATATCCCAAAAATATACACACTTCTGACCTTGAATCAAGTTTCCCTAATTTAGGTCTAAGAACATAAGTAGGACAACCCTGTATGCGGAAATGGTGCAAACTGGGTTTTGTGTTATTCCACAGTTCTAATGGAGTTTTTCTTATCCTTTTTGATGACACTACATTCAAAATTTAGGTCATTGTTTGAAGTGCGTAACCTCAAAAATTAAGTGGTAATGATGAGTAGCTTAACATAGACCTGACCATGTCCAATAGGGTGTTGTTTCTCCTTTCTAAAACACTGTTCTCCTAAGGTGTTCCAGGTGCTGTGAGTTGGGATAGAATACCATGCTCCAGCAAGAAATCTTTGAATTCATAATCCAAATATTCTCCACCTCAATCAGATTGAAGCGTTTTTAAAGATTTACCGAATTTCTTTTCAGCTAGCGCTTTGCAGTCTTTAAACTTACCAAATTTTTTTGGATTCTTGGCCATTAGGTAGTGTTGGGAATAATTTCCTTATAGAAATTGTAGTTGACAAATGTTTTAAATGAAATAAATAATTGAATTGAATTATTATATGTATAGACTATGTCCGATATTATGTTGATATTGTTAAGTAAATACCAGAAAATTCTAAAGTTTATCTATGTGGTCTTAATCTCATATTGGTATGAGAGGATCGATAATAAGATAATAAACTTAAAATAGTTTGCAGTAAGATAAAGTTATGGAATCTTCAGATTAATAACTTCTAGTATGGTTCGCTAATATTATGAATACAAGTGACCTAGATTTGGGTCACTACTGTAGTAGGACACTTTACCCATACCTTTTTAAATAAACTTTAGTTGGATGTTCAAGAATCTAGATTTCATAAAATTCCAAATTTCATTTCTAGATTCATGGCCTTTCAACCATTGTTTTCTGTAAAAACTATTCATTTCATACTAGTATGTGAATGAAGTATAGATAGATTATGTTACATACAATTTAACTATCTTTACAATTGTAATGGAGTAGTTACAAACTAACGCTCCCACTACAATAATTCATTACATAATTTGGGATATTCTTTTGACCCCTAATGGATTGACTTTTGGAACTGAAAATGTTATGACCGCTCACGTCGCAAACTTGTTGTGACACAACCTTCACTAGTAAAGCCAATGGTACTTTAGGAACAAGATATAGCTAAAAGGGTAAGACGGTAATTTTAGTCCCTTTTAATTATGAACCATTAATAGAGGATTAATGTTGTATGTAATGATTATATCAATGGACATTTTATTCTTTAATAAAGAACTATGTAAATATATGTCTATAATTAACAAGAGTTCAATCTCATATTTATAGTGGATTTATCATGAGATTAATAAATATGATTATTTAATCAAAGAGCTTTGATTAATAATCTAATATTTATTGGAGCTTGATATTATTGGTCTATAGGTCCCTAGGGTGGCTGTATCAACACCATATCGAGGTAAGAGTTGATACAAGGGTAAAACTTTAATTTGGAAATTTGAGAAGAATTTTATTCTTCACGTCAAGTATACAATTATATGATAATTGAGGTTAAATAATTAATTATTAAATTTTCAAAAATATTTTTATTAGTTTAAATATATAATTTCGAAATTAATATATAGAAATAAAAATTTTAAATTAATTATTTTATTTCAGTAGGAGAAAATAATATTGGTAAGTCAAAAATAGTTTTTCGATTTATTGAATTTTAAAAGATGATGATAATGATGATTATTAATTTGAATTTTGAATTTTGAATTTTAAATTTAAAATTTGAAATATGGTTGTCATCTTTTCCTTAAAAAGATAAATACATTATTTTGTGGAAGATTGATTTTAGTTATATAAATAAATAATGCAATATTCGTGAAAAGGGAATATAGTAGTTCACACATGACATAGTCCAGGGACTATTCCATCATGCATGTAGCACTACACTGATATTGTATCAGTGTTGTTTTTATTTTATTTATTTAATTAATTAATAATTTGAAAATAGATAGTTTCAAATTTGGTAAGTTAGATATTTAATAAATCAATTCCTATCATCATTATGATATTATTATTATTATATTACTATCATTATTAGGAATAATAAGGTAATAGAATAATCTTTATATATATGATATAAAATAATAAGAAGAAGAGACATACAAGAAAGAAGAAATACACAAGTTAGTAAGAATTCAAAATAGTATTCAGAATTTTTGTCAGGCAAAAGATCTTCTTCTTCTTCTTTATTCTAACATTTCTCAGAACATATAATCTATGTTCTCATGTGTTGAGAAATATTTGTGATTCCTAAATTGCAAAATCATGTTCTCTATGTGCCCACAAACATCTTGAGGTGTAAAGAACACTCCGTATGATCGTGGTTTGAGTACTCAAAGCATGGGATATGAAGATCGATATATATACGAAAAGAGTCAAGGACACTTGATAGGCTTCAAGAGGTAAATGCTTGTGGTCTTAAATATTTATGTATATGTTTATATGACATATATATGTATAAATATATTATATATTTATATATATGTTGCATGATTAATAATATTGTATGTTAATGTTTCTGGATATTTTCTTGATCATATAAATTGCTTATATGAGAGATGAATTTTTTTTGTTGTATACACAATAGGCCCACCACGCCTATTCCTCTGCGTACTTTGATTGTTTTTTCAACAATTGGTACCAGAGCAGGTCATTAATCTATGCATATTATTAATTATTGTGTTAGATTATGTGCAATTTTATATTATATGTGATATATGTTTGAATGGATGGATGTTTGTTTTCATGATGATAGATTCTTAAGGGTTGTTTCATAATGGTGCTTTTGAGTTTCGGAATTGTTCTTAAAATTTCTAGATGAGATATGTAATTCAAT
This sequence comes from Humulus lupulus, assembly GCF_963169125.1. Classification (NCBI taxonomy): domain Eukaryota; kingdom Viridiplantae; phylum Streptophyta; class Magnoliopsida; order Rosales; family Cannabaceae; genus Humulus; species Humulus lupulus. The sequence continues at coordinate 138,737,909 of NC_084798.1, read as the reverse complement.
TTTGGGGCATAGGAATTTTGTAATTTTTCTTTTAAAAATTATGGGTGAAATTCCAAGATGGCCCGAGCCCTAAGCTCGAACCCCGAGCCATCCCCTGGCACCAGCCCGCGCCGTGCACACCTGCACCCCACGCCCATGCACCCCTGCTATGCCTCCATGCCTAGCTGCACACCTCTACAAGCCCCACCTGTGTAGTGGCCTCCTCCACCGCCGAACCTCCCAGCTGCCGCCCTTCTTGGTACACACCTAGGGTTTGTATCATACAAATCATAATGTGTAGTTACCATAATTATTTTAATTATTGATTTAATTAAAAATCAAAAATTGAATTAAAATAGTTTTAATTTGGAAATTTCTTTAATTGAAATACTATTGATTATTTCCTTAATTAAATTTTTTTTAATTGTTATCTTCCATAATTAAAATTGTTTTAATTAAAATATCAAAAACTAAAATTATCTTTAATTTTAATTTATTAAAATTAAATTATTTTATTTTATTTTATTTTTTAATTAAATTACATAAATTCAAATTGGGCCTTAGAAACTTTTTGGGTGTTAAAACTCAAAGTTTAATTATTTTAAGAGTTTTTAAAAATAATTAAAAAAAAAAGTAGCATAATTCAAAATGGAGGTGGAAAAGGGTGGCATTGGCTCAGCAAGACTGCATCTTAAGGTTCAAGATCAAGGTGCTCTTCATGAGGCTTTAAATAGTCTAGGTTACATTTTCATGTATTTTTTGAAAGTGTTGTAATTTTTCTAGAAATACACAAAAGTTACCATACCCACTTTTATTTACTTATTATAAATGTTTGAATGTGATTAAAATGTTTAATATGTTGTCATGCATTATAACATGCCATTCATATACCCACATGATATGCAATTAGCATGCATTACATTCGTGTAGAAACATGCTATTAGAAATGTCCTATATTTTTTGTTATATGTTTATATGTGATAATTCATATAATAATAAATTTAGTCTTAATTAGTTAAGATGATAAATCAAAATTAAAGTTGTTTAATTTGTTATTTTGATGAAAAATATTTTATGAAAATAAAAATGATATTCTCTTAATTAAAGAAAAATTAGAATTAGAATTAAGGGCACAATTTTGTTTTGTTTTGCTTAATTGGATTTGTAATTATTAGAATATCACTTGGTAAAAATTATTAAATTTATTTTAACAACTAAATTGAAAAAATATTGATTTTGTGAAAAACACACTTTTCCAAAATAGTGAGTGGGAGAGGGATTTATGACAATAAGTCTCATGATCTCCATTATTGGTTGAACACCAAGAGGCAGACGAAAGGCCTCGTGTCGCCTCCGTTTGCTGCCTCCCTAAGGAAAGGCTTTCGAATATGTTTATTTTATTTCAAGGTTGACTTCTCTTATGAGAATATAATTAGTGATGTATTTCAAGTTTGACTGACCCTAAGGCCTACTCTTGAGTTAAGTCATTGATTGAAATTAATGGGTTACACTCCAAAGGTGTATTTAGGCTTTCAAGCTCGATTAGTGCATCTTGGCCAAACTAGCAGTAGTTCATAAGTCAAACGAGAAAAATGCGTTTTTAAGTTTTCACTTATGAAGTTGAGATTTGTCTCAAAATTAATTTGGAGTTAGTCTGACCGACCCCAAGGTAGTCTATTAATTTTCAAATTAATTTATTGTGGATTAGTATATATTTTATATGTTGCATTCATGCATCGTGTTTACTTTTCCAGTTAAAATTTGGTATTTATTATACATTTTAATTCATTAATTAATATTTATTTATTTCAAGCAACAATGATTAATTCTCTTATTCTTGATCAAGAACCTCAAAATGTGAAAGAAACAATGAATCCACGTGACGACTACCTAAGTACTTTTCATTTAGACTTCAACAATCTTGATGTTTGGTACATAAACAAACAGATGGTTATGAGTGAACTCTAAGTGTATGATGCAATCATTGATGTACCTTCGGATGAGCCCTCAACTTTATCTGATTATGATAGTCATGAAAAATATAGTGATTCGATGAGATATGATTATTTTGCTCGTTATTGCATACTATAGACTATGTCTGACGATATTAAATCAAGATATGTGAACCTTAGATCTACATACGAGATATGGGAAATGATCAAAATAGATTCTTTTAATCACTTGAGAAGTTTGTAAGAAGAAATGGTAAATATGATTTGCTCCTTTCCTTTTAATATATTTGAATAGTTGATTCAAATTTTTATGCCATGAACCATATTTTTGTCTTGGTTTCAGGAACGCATTATTCAATAAAAGAAAAGAATGTGAAAGAGAAACAAGAAAATGATTACAGATTGGTAGATTAAGAGAAAACTGACATGGAAATTAGTTTTTTTCATTTTCAACTTTGCATTTAGCCTTCTTTCTTTAAATTTGATCTAGAATTCTTTCTAGAAACTATGTTTTTTTATTCATTTATTTGATGAACGAACACGTTTATTATTTCTTTTGAATAATAAATTCAATTGTTGTTTTTTTAATATACTTGTTCCACCTATTTCATTAATGAGTATAAATAATAATTATGAATTATTCATTATCATGCAAATCATAGATTTATTAAATAAGACATCTTATTCCAACCACAATTAAGTGAAACATATATGTGAATTATTTTTTAGAATGACTTGTAATTAATAAGACACATAAAACAAATAAAAGACAGTCTTTTATTGGAACCATTCATTGGTTCTCTCTCTGTTTATATAATATGTTAATTAAATTTAACAAAAAGACATTTCTCTTATAAAGACTCAAAGATCACATAATCATTTAGTTAATACATAGAGATGTATGTTGAAAGTTTAATGTTCAAAGCTAAAAGAAATAATAAATATTAAGTCAATATTGACTGACATTTATTTTAGATATTTTTAACTTTGATTGGATGCAAAAAAAATTTCTAGAAATTTTCATGCAACGTTCAAAGTAAAGTCACTTAAAGACTTGCTTGAACTGATCAAAAGGAAGTCTAAACTCGAATTTGGAATACAAGTAATTTGCATGTGAACTTGGAATTCAAATCCAACTCACATATAACTATAATGCTAAGCAAAATTAATATTTTGGAAATGGAATATAATTATATTAGATAAGATTAAATAGATAATGAGTAATCATTTTCGTCTTTATTATTTCTATAATTTTAACACTTGTTATACTCCGTACATGTTTGATTGTACAACATCAAAGACTTAGAAGTTGGGATTCACAAGTGGTTATGTGAATAAATTAAAAAATTTCCATAAAATCATTTAGCGAAGCAGTTTAATAATCATAAAAGATTACAAAAGAGTTTGTGTCTCTTCAATGATACTTTAATGAAGCATGATTATTATAATGACTATATTTTTTAGTTAAGTTGTACTAGAAATAATGACTACAAGTCAAGTAAGCAAGTTATTGATAATTAACAATGATAAAACCAAAGAATATCACAAATTCTATAAAGCATTATTGTAGTGGGAGCGTTAATTGGTAACTACTCCATTACAAATGTAATGATAGTTAAATTATGTGTAACACAATCTAACTATACTTCATTCACATACTAGTATGAAATGAAAAGTTTTTACGGCATACAATGGTTGAAACACCATGAATCTAAAATGGAATTTGGAATTCTATGAAATCTAGACTCTTGAACATCCAACTGAAGTTCATTGAACTTCAGTTTTAAATAGGATATTCAAGATGAAGAGGAGAACATAGGAAAGTACAGACTTTTAAAACTTAGGTTAATAACCTAAGGCTATAAACAGATAGAAGAATTTATTACTTGAACAAAATACCTTCTAATGTAACCAAACTTAAATTTGTTTACATACTCTTATCCACTGCCTTATACATGGATTGTGAGATTAATTTAAATGGATGTCTAAGTAGTCTTTACTGAATGATTGACATGACAAAATCATTTGAAGATCTCAACCAAAAAGATTCTGTTGTGATTCTTATTCTTAATATTGACAACGTTCTAATCATTGAGAATGATGTAGAGAAATCGTCATTATTAAAGAAATGGTTAGTTGAGCATTTATAAATATTATATTTAGAAAAGCCAAGAATGTTCTATACATTCAACTCTAATAGAGATTGAAAGAACAATCCTTAGGTACTGTCTCAAGCAATGTATATAGATAAGAAGCTTAAACATTTTAGTTTACAACAATCCAAGAAGGGCTTTTCGCCTTCTCAATCAGGAGGATGTATTATCTAAATAATAATGTCCATTTATTCTTTTACTAGAAAAGGAGGACATGAGACAGTTATTCCTACAACTCAGTAATAGACTATTTAATGTATCGAATGTTATATTTTCGAATTGACATTTGTTAAACGGTGGGAATAGTCAACAGTTGTCAATCCAATGAATGATTGAGCCATTGAATAATTATAAGCACTTAATTTTGAGTATCTTGAATATAATATATATTATATGTTTATGCATTTAGAAAGTGACCTAAAATCTCAATGGATGAACTGATTTTAAATCTTCAAAGATTGATATCAGAATCAGCTTCCATAATTGTGTAGGAGACACATTAATCTAAAAATGTATTAGACATTTCGGATTAGTATGTTTCACCACAAAAGCCGAAATATAATAGCTACGAGCAGTTAAATAGGTTAATTGATTGAGTTGAGTTCTTTGTCATTCTAAAAAGTGTTTCAAATTAGAATAAACAACTGATATCTCATTGTGAAAGCAATAAAGATACAACTATTCTAGAAGAAATAGAAATTATGAGAGGGTAAAGCATATGAAATTAAATATCATTTAATTCAAGACAATTTTTCATAATTGATGTGATGATCTTGCAGATAACTTCAAAACAGTTTCTTACAAAACTGTTAACAAAGACTTTGTTAGACAAATTTAGTCAAGAGAATGTTATTTAAATATTGAAAGAGATGTCTCAATTTGCTTTAGGGCAAGTAGGAGATTGTTGGGAATAGTGTCATTAAAGCAATTGTAGTTGACAAATATTTTAAATGCAATAAATAATTGAGTTGAATTATTATATATATAGACTATGTCCAATATTATGTTGATAATATTAAGAAAAATATCAGAAAATTCCAAAGTTTATCTATGTGGTCTTAATCTCATATTGATATGAGAGGATCGAGATAAAGACAATAAACTTAAAACAGTTCCCAGTAAAATAAAGTTATGGAATCTTTAGATTAATTACTACTAGTACAGTTCGCTAGTATTATGAATACAAGTGACCTAGATCTGGGTCACTAGTGTAATATGACACTTTAGTGAAGGTACTTTATATATAGTGATATATAGAACTAGACCAGATGTGATTTGTTAATACTTGTTTAAACACTATTTCATAGTATTAATCAAACGCATCAAACGATGATCATATACACAATGATCTTAATCCTGAGGTTGCTATGAACTCCTATATATGTCATCTGATCCTTTGATTCATGCATTAAGGTTTGTCAGAATGATCAAGCTAAGAACAATTGTTTTGGAGACTCAATGATATATATATGGCTGGGGACATAGTTTAACAGACATGGAATCTATACCTTCTTATAGATTGAATAATTGTTACCTACTGGGTTGAATTTTGGAACTGAAAAGATTATGAGCGCTCATGTCGCAAACATGTTGTGACACAACCTTCACTAGAAAAGTCAATGGTACTTTAGGAACAAGATAAAGCTAAAAGGGTAAAACGGTAATTTTATTGCCTTTTAATTATGAACCAGTAATAGAGGATTAACGTTGTATGTAATGATTATATCAATGGACATTTTATTCTTTAATGAAGAACTATGTAAATATATGTCTATAAATATCAAGAGTTTAATCTCATATTTATAGTGGAGTAATTATGAGATTAATAAATATGATTATTTAATCAAAGAGCTTTGATTAATAATATAATATTTATTGGAGCTTGATATTACAGGTCCATAGGTCCTCAAGGTGGCTTTATCAACACCATATCGAGGTAAGAGTTGATACAAGGGTAAAAGTGTAATTTGGAAATTTGAGAAGAATTTATTCTTCACGTCAAGTATACAATTATATGATAATTGATGTTAAATAATTAATTTCGAATTAGTTATTAAATTTTCTAAAATATTTTTATAAATTTAAATATATAATTTCAAAATTCATATATATAAATAAATAAATAAAAATTGAAATTAATTATTTTATTTGAGTGAGAGAAAATAAAATTGGTAAGCCAAAAATAGTTTTTTTATTTTTTGAATTGTAAAAGATGATGATAATTATGATCATCAATTTGAATTTTGAATTTTAAATTTGAAATATGGTTGTCATCTTTTCCTTAAAAAGATAAATACCTTATTTTTTGGAAGATTAATTTTAGTCAAATAAATAAATAAAAGAAAAATGCAATATCCGTGAAAATGAAATATAGTAGTTCACCCATGACACAGTCTAGGGATTGTGCCATCATGCGTGTAGCACTACATTGATATTGTATCAGTGTCGTTTTTATTTTAGTTATTTAATTAATTAATAATTTAAAAATAAATATTTTCAAATTTGGTAAGTTAGATATTTACCTAAATCAATTCCTATCATCATTATGATATTATTATTATGTTACTATTATTATTAGGAATAATAAGGTAATAGAATAATGTCTATATATATGATATAAAATAACAAGAAGAAGAGACATACAAGAAAAAAGAAATACAAAAGTCAGTAAGAATTCAGAATAGTTTTTAAAAATTTTGTCAGACAAAAGATCTTCTTCTTCTTCTTCTTCTTCTTCTTCTTCTACTTTATTCTAACATTTCTCATAACATAATCCAAGTTCTTATGTGTTGAGAAATACTTGTGATTCCTAAATTGCTAACCCATGCTCTCTATGTGCTCACACACATCTTGAAGTGTAGAGAACACTCTGTGAGATCGTGGTTTGAGTACTCAAAGCGTTTGATAGGAGGATCGATATATATATATACAAAAAGAGTCAATGACACTTGATAGGCTTCAAGAGGTAAATACTCATGTTCTTGAATATTTATGTATATATTTATATGATATATATAAATATATTGTATATTTATTTATATGTTGCATGATTAATAATATAGTATGTTAATGTTTCTGTCTGGATGTTTTCTTGATCATATAAATTATTTATATGAGAGATGGAAAATTTTTATTGTTGTACATAATGGGCCCACCATGCCTATTTGTTAGGAAAAATAGTATTTGCGTCAATGGAAATGGTAAGATAATACAACTCTATGCAATAATATTACAAATAAATATTGATTAATTAAATAAAGTTACAACTCTATAACTGAAAAATACAAATAAACAAAGAAAAGGAAGAAGAAGAAGAAGAAGAGAATGGTGAAAGATACAACTCTAAAAAAAAGATTACCAGTAAAGAAAAGAAGTTTGAAACAAAAGAAAAGAAGATTACAACTCTAAACAAAAGTTACAAGTAAATAGAAAATGAAAATAAGAAGAAAAGCAATAGAGAAAAATGTACGAACAAAACAAAAGGAAACTCTCACTTACACAACATAAGTGAAGAGGGTTGGGGATCACCAACTTGAACAAGGTTTAGAACCTTTGTCTAAAAGCTTATTTCCCCCTAACTCAAGCACTAAGGGATCTCTCTCAGATATTGGAAATGCTTTATGGAATTATCAACCCTCAAGGTGTTTCTAGCCAAGTGCTCTAATGGATAGAAATGTTGTGTCTTTCAAGTGAGCTATAGGCTCCTATTTATAGGGTTTAGAGACACCCTTTGAGTTTCAAATTCCACCAACCCCATGGTTGTTACCAATGATTAATTGGATTATTATGGAATTAAAAATGAGATTTGGGAGTTATTTGGGTTTTTGGAACCGTTTAACACATTTGGAAAAAACTGAAAAAATGGCCTGAAATGCACCTGTGGTCGAACCCGGGGACATCAGTGGCCGCGGTCACTGCTCTCTGTCCCCCAGGCCGTGGCCACAACCCAGATTCAACACTTGAAATGTGTTGTTTTTTCAAACGATTCCAAATCCTCCCAAATGATTATGTAACCCCCAAAACACATTATTGGGGTTAAAATCATATCTCTAACAGCCATTTCATATGTGGCTTTTATGAAATTCATCTCAATATTGTGTAACACCAAATTTACACAATAAAGGGTAATATTTGGAAGTTACAAATTTGTAACATCAAATATGTTACATATTTGGATATATCTCATATATCTAAATATTGTGACTCTCTATTATATGTTACAATATGCGACACTGTTTGTCACATTTATTTAATCTTAAACATTATATTATAATATAATATAATATTACATTATATTATAAAATAATATAACATTCCCCCCATTAGATTAAATAAGAACTTTTTCTTATAGGAGTCATTGCATTAGTGCATAAAGCAAAGTGTTTTTCAACTTGAACTTTACTATAGTGTAATTATCACAAAATTTGTCAAAATTTTGGTTGCACTGGGCATTGAATCATCTTTTCATGATAACAAATCGGTGATAACACACATACCTTTGCGATGTTCACTTGAGACTTCTATGTCTCGCTTTGCACCGTTAATGGCCATGTGCACTTTCCATTCATGGACGTTCTTGAGAATACTCCCAATTCTCATGAGAGGCGACACCACCCCTGGGTCCACATATGTAGAATTATTACAGTATTTTGTTACCAAAAATACTTGTCTTCACAAGACTGAATTCTATTAAAAAACCTTTCGGTTTTAACCCTCAGATGGGACTTGTTTTGAGTACAACTAATATTCACTTGATTGACTTGTTGTTACCTATTGAACCTAACACTAGTTGAATAACTAGTGTTAAGACATATTACCATCAATCGTGAATCTCTTTAGGGAGTTTAAGTCCCATCCCTCGAGATGATGCAGCCACTAAATCCCTCGTTAGTGGCTTAGTGAAAGGATTCGCCAGATTTTCACTTGTTCTCACATAGGATATTGAGATGACTCCTCTTTGAATCAATTATCTTATATATCCATGTCTTAGACTAATATGTCTAGACTTCCCATTATATACTCCACTGTATGCTCTAGCCAATGTCGCTTGGCTATCACAATGTATCGATATAGTAGATACATTCTCTTTGATTAGGGGAATCTCTATCAACAGATCCCTTAACCATTCAGCCTCTTTGCCGACAGCTAGAGCTATAAACTCTGCTTCCATAGTGGAATGAGATATACAGGTTTGTTTCTTGGAACCCCAAGAAATTACATCTCCACCAAGTGTAAATACCCAACCAGTTGTGGACAAGTTGTCCCCAAGATTTGATATCCAACTTGCATCTATATATCCTTCTAAGATTGAAGGAAATTTGGAGTAGTGAAGGCTTAGTCCTTTGGTTTTCTTGAGATAACCTAGGACTCTTCCAATCGCCTTCCAGTTATCCACACTTGGATTAATTGTAAACCTACTAAGTTTACTTACCGCAAATGTTATATCAGGTCTAGTACATTGGGCAGCGTACATTAGACTCCCCATAGCACTAGCGTACTCCAATTAAGCCACCGCTCTTCCTTCATTCTTCTCTATTTTTACACTATGATCAAATGGAGTATTGGCATCTTTAACCTTGAGATGGTTAAATTTGTTCAATACTTTCTTAACATAGTGGGCTTGCCCTAACGCAAAACCCTCACTATGTTTCTTTACTTTGATACCAAGTATGGTATCAACTTATCCAAGGTCTTTCATCTTGAAGGTTGATGATAGAAACCTCTTCGTTCCTTCTATCCCTTTTATTCTATTACTTAGAATAAGCATATCATCCACATATAAGCAAACAATGATCACAAATCCCTTACAAGTATTGGAATACAAACACTTGTCTCCATTTTTATGTCTAAACCCATTAGGCATGATGGCTTGATCAAATTTCTCATGCCATTGCTTACGAGCTTGTTTCAATCCATATAAGGATTTTACAAGTCTACATACTTTATGTTCATATTTTGGTAGGAAAAACCCTTCGGGTTGTTCCATATAGACCTCCTCATTGAGGTCACCATTACGGAATGTCGTTTTGACATCCATTTGATGAACATACAAGTTGTGAATAGAAGCTAAAGCAAACAAAATTCTTATAAAAGTTTTTCTTGCAACAGGCGCATAGGTATCAAAATAATCGATACACTCTTTTTGTCTAAACCATTTAGCTACTAATCTAGCTTTAAAGGTTTAGATAGTGCCGTCAGTGTGGTATTTTCTCCTAAATTCCCACTTACACCCAATTGGCTTAGACCTCGGTGGGAGATCTACCAACTCCCAAGTGTTGTTTGAAAGAATGGAATCCATCTCATCATTGATGGCTTCTTTCCAAAATGCACTATCTCTTGATTGCATAGCTTCTCTATAAGTCTTAGGATCATCCTCAATTAAGAATGTGGCAAGCGATTAATAACGCTTCACCCCATAAGTTGAAATTAAACTTAGAAAACACCAACATAGAATTTATCATCTCTAGATAAGTCTTATTTTTACTTTCGGCAACATCATTGTGTTGTGGTGTATAAGGTGCGGTGCACTCATGAATTATACCATTTTCTTTACAAAATGTATTAAATTCATTATAGAAGTACTCTCCTCCTCTATCACTTCTTAGCACCTTAATCTTTTTATTTAATTGATTTTCAACTTCTAATTTATACAATTTAAAAGCATCAAAAGTTTCATCTTTATGCTTTAAAAGAAACACATAGGTATATCTACTAAAATCTTCTATAAAAGTAAGAAAATACATTTTACCACCTCTAGTTAAAACACCATTTAATTCACAAAGATGACTATGGATTAAATCTAGTAAATTAGATGATCTTTCTACACTAGGAAATGGTTTCTTAATCATTTTTGCCTTAAAACATGTTTCACATTTACCATAGTTTTTAATATTTCATGCAATCATACCACATTTTACTACTCTTTTCATGGTTGAAAAACCTATATGCGATAGTCTAAGATGCCACAAAAATAAAGAATCATACTCAACAATATAGGCGGAATTAACATTTTTATTGATAACAATGAAAGTTACATCATTGGTGCACAATTTAACCATACCCTCACAAGAGTACCCCTTTCCCAAAAATACATTTGATTTGGTAAGTATAAGTTTACCAGACTCAAAAACGACTTTAATGCCGGGCTTGCCAAGCAAATCACCACTTACCAAGTTTTTACTCATTTCAGGAACATAAAGTACATTCACTAATGTAACTATCTTGTCAGAGGTGAAAAAGACTTCAATGGTACCTTTGCCAAGTACCTTGGATTTCCCCTCATTTCCCATTTGAATCTCATGGTTGCCCTTTGACTCTTCAAAGGTCTTGAACAATGATTTGTCATAGGTGACATGGACGATGGCACATGTATCATACCACCACTCTTTCACCTTACCTTGGACCGCATTCACCTCACTAAGGGTAGCAACTTATGTTTTCCTCTTGAGTTGCATTCACCTTAGGTCCTTGTTGGTCTTTTTTATGTCTACACTCTCTAGCATAGTGACCATTTTTCCCACACACAAATCAATGACCTTTCTCTTCCTTAAACTTGTTTGGGTTAGTTTTTGGACCCAAAGGTTTCTCGTTACCCTTTTTCCCTTTGTTTTTTGGATTTTTTGGTTGTGACACTGCATTTTCTTTGGAAGTCTCTCCATTAGACCCCTCCACAAGTTTATCTCTACATATCGATTCCTCCTCGATTTGAATATGTTTTTGGATTTCCTCCAAAGAATAATCCTCATTTTTATGAAGGGTTCTTTTCCTATAGCTCTTCCAAGTTGGTGGTAATTTAGCCACTATAGCACCAAAAGAGATTGTCCTCCTCCCTCTTCCTTCTTTTCTCCACCTCCTCGGGAGTGTCCTTGTCGGATGGCATTGGAAGAGGTTCTAGAGTGGATTGTAGAATGTAGGCGATTTTGAGAGTGGTCAAAAGGAATCTCACCTTGTCTTGCCACCTAGTGAAATTGGACCCATCAAACCTATCCAACCTCACTAGGTCTTGATTCATTATCTTGATAGTCTGACCTTCCATTGAAACAAACAAGGGTAAGCTTTTGAATGTTAGGGAAAATAGTATTTGCCTCAATGGAAATGGTATGATAATGAAACTCTATGCAATAATATTACAAATAAATATTGATTGATTAAATAAAGTTACAACTTTATAACTGAAAAATGTGTTGTTTTTCCAAACGGTTCCAAACCCTCCCAAATGATTTTGTAACCCCAAAAACACATTATTGAGGTTAAAATCATATCTCTAACATCCATTTCACATGTGGCTTTTATGAAATTCATCTCAATATTGTGTAACACCAAATTTACACAATAAAGGGTAATATTTGGAAGTTACAAATTTGTAACACCAAATATGTTACATATTTGGATATATCTCATATATCTAAATATTGTGACTCTCTATTATATGTTACTGTACGGCCTGTTTTTCCCACGGGCTGATTAGCAGGCCGAGCTTCGGACTAATCATGGTTAGTCCATAAACATCCTCCAGGTCGGAGCTCCTGTCTTGAGGTCGTACCCCCCTTAGCTCGAGGAATCCTCAAGGACTCGCCAAGAGTCCCAAGACTGGAGCAAGGAATCGGAAGGCCGAAGGTCGGGTCAGATGCACAGCTCGTGGTACGAGCTAGATATGGAGGCTATGACCCCTTGTAAAGTCAACACACGCAAGATAAACGTGCATATATCTGACATCACATGTCCGATATCTCCCTGACTTCTCGGACACGCTGCAGGAACGTGCGTGTTCAGATACCCACGGCTGGGTTGGGCTGTGCGGCCCATTATCTCCTTACCCATTGATTTGACCATACTTATGTGACAGGTTTAGGAATTAATCATGAATGTCACAGAGTTGATATGAAAAATAAGAAGGTCACGGGATGACCTCCTTACCAACTTCCAGGTGCCTTCTCCTATAAATATGGAGACCCTGGGAGTTGATAAGGGTTGGAAAAAATAGTCTCTGGAGAGATATACTTTGTAACCAAATACCCAGAATATATCAATAATATTGACTAGTGGAGTAGAAGGATTTTAACCTTTGAATCAGTTAAAAACGTGTCTTGAGTCACCTATTTCATTCACTAAGATCTTATATCTGTTACGGTTCTACATTCAGCGCTAATCCCTTCCTCTCTTTCTCTTAATTACCTGTTGCCGAAGAACCGCGTCAACAGTTACAATATGTGACACTCTTTGTCACATTTATTTAATCTTAAACATTATATTATAATATAATATAATATAATATAATATAACACTATTCCCCTCCATACTCTGATTGTTTTTCCAACAGCTAGGTATGACCATGTCTTGAATAATCATCACTGTGTACGAGCTCTAGCGGTTCTTTGGCTCTATTGCCTTTTGCTGAGAAAGGTATTTTAGTCATCTTGCCTTTAAGATAAGACTCACAAACTAGAATTTTTCCAACCTCTAGTTCTCTCAAAGGTCCATCCTTTGTTAACCGGTTTAGTTTGTCTAGGCCAATATGGCCTAGCCTTAGATGCCACAGATATGTGTCATCATCTTTAGAATCCCTTTGCCTTTTTGTTGGTTGTGGATTAGCTGCTCTAAAAAATTCATTATATAAAAAAAATTGTTCATTTGGTTTAAGCACATATAGTCCGTTATTTGGTTTTGCACAACATATATTTAAACCATTCTTTGAAATAACAATCTCATTATTATAAAAAGAAATTCCATATTGTTTTCATGCAAAAGAAATAATGAAATTAAATTCCCTATACAATCCAAAATAAAATAAAAATTGTTCAATAACAAGAACTTATTACGGAAATTTAAATGGACTCATCCAACACCCTTGGCCGACACATGTGCTCCATTCCCCACTCGCATAGACACCTGTCCATCAGCCAGTTCCCTTGAAGATTCAAGTATCTGGATAGAAGAGAAAATATGGTTAGTGGCTCCTGAATCAACAATCCATAAATATTTATCATCTTCCACTAATGAAGCTTCGAGAATAAGTAAATCAGATTTATACCTTTCTTTTTCAGCTCAGCGAGATACTTGTTACCGTTTCTCTTCCACTGTCCCATAACTCTGCGGTGAAAACATTTCCCTTTAGGTTCCTTCTTCTTTTTTGGAGTTAGGGCCTTTCTTGTTCTCCTTTGCTTTAGGTGCCATCTTGCCTTTCCTTGGTTTGATGCTCTTGTACTTATCATCCCACTTCCTCTTCTTGTCAGAAGAGGAAGTAGGCTTCTCTTCTACGTTATTTGCCTCAACTTCCTTGGATTTATCCTTGTTCAGGTTTTCAAATATTGTAAGCTCATTCAACAATTGAGTCATGTTGAATTGGAATTTGTTCATCACATAGTTTGTGGTGAACTGTTGGAAGGAAGGAGTGAGGGACTCAAGTATAATATTCATTTGAGTATGCTCATCAATGGTAGCCCCATGTGTCTCTACCTTATGCATTAACTCAATCATGTGTAATACATGAGTTCATGTAGCTATGAGTAGCATCATGTCTAATTTGATCAGATTGTTGCCCAAGCATGGCTTGAAGAGAATCCATAACTCATATGCATTCTCCATATTTTCATGTGTATTGCGCAGCACATCATCCATGCTCGCAAGCATGAAGCACTTGGCTTTGTTGTTGGATTGAATCCAAGCATCATACTTCTCCCCGAACATTTTTCGAGGCATTGGCAACGGGCTCTTCAGGACAATCCTCTGTGAGGACAAATTTTTTGTTCTCACAAACCAGCATCAAATTCATATTTGATTTCCATTTAAGGAAATTCTCTCCATTCAGTTTTTCAAGTGCTAGTAAAGCAGTTAAAGGGCTGGGCATAGTAGACATGACTGAAAATAAATGAAGCAACAATAAATACATTTGAAAATAAATATCAAGTTTCATAAAATAAACATGATGCATGAATGCAACAATTAAAACACATAAAATAAACATTTATTTTTCATGAGGCTTATGTCGCTCCTGACTCATAGATTAATTACATACGACCAGTGCTCAGTACTACTGTCAAACTTGACTAGTAAGTCGCAGCTTCACAGCCAGTTCTGACACCATTGTCGATTCTGACTATTAAGTCAGTGCCACACACAAGTAAGCAATGCTACCAGGCATATATCATATGTCAAATATCCAAATGTAGGGCATTCAACATGCTTACTTAATAGTTGCTAGCATAATTATGATCATGCACAAACACAGAGACTCAAGCTCTGATCAATCTCATATTCAACATTCATGGCATGCCCTAATCACATGTTTCTCGTGCATCACATGCATCACATGCTGGGTGCAGTTTTCTTACCTCTGGTCCAAGCACAGGTTACCAATAAACGAGCCACAAGCATGATCCTGATTCCAAGCCCCTAGCGATAACCTAGTCACAACCATAAATGGTGATCCAATGAGTTCAAGTTCTTAAACCCAATCCCGGAACCAACGATCCTGAGGCCTAAGGTTTGAGTTCCCATGATCAAAACATCACTTCGGCCTCAAATGCCCTCAAGCATCGCGGCCCCACCTTCCAAGCGCCACGACACTCAGGCCCATCAGCACCACCGCCCACCTGCACAAGCTTGGGCCGCGGGGCCCAAGAACAAGGTCGCGGCCCCACCTCGAAACCCAGCCATAACCTCAATTTTCCTCTTTTAAAACCTTCCAAAAACCTATCCAAACATCTTCAAATCCAAAAATCAAAGTTCCCAAACATCCTAATCATCCAAAACCATTAAAACCCAAGTCTCAAATCATCCAAAATCTCATCAAAATACAAAATCCAATTCAAGCTTAAAAACTTTAAAAACTTAGAACTTAAAACTTGGATTACCTCCGATTGAGTTGTTTTCCAACTAAATCCTTCGGCTAATAAGCTTCTAATCTTCCCTAGAATCGCTATGCCTCTATCCTCGCTTGAATGCAAGTCCTAGAACTCAAGTTTCCTTCGAAAATGCGATCGGGAGATGAAAATGGAACTTTGAGGGAGGGAGAACATTCTGTACATTTTTTTTATTTCTTAATAGGTTACTTCAAGCTTAAGTAACCTCAAACAAATCCTAATGCTCAGGGTCCCGAAAATTCCCCCGGGGGTAAAATAGTCAAAACTTCCAGAATTTTGCCCTAATCTCACTGACTCCCAATTTATCATTAAATATGTATTTCCATTACCCAATATCTCGGTAATGTACTAAATACCCCTTGACTCACTCCGAATCAAGTATAAATCCCATTGTGACTTTCCCACTAGCTTAGTTCCTAGGATCGTCTTGTGTTGAGTAACCCTAGCATAATCAAATAATAAAGAAGCACCACACATATACCACATATATGCCAAATATGCCCAAAATGTCCAAAATATGAAAATCACCCAATTAATCATAAATGGGTTCACATGCATATTTAATACACCTAAACATGCATATAATCATTTAATAGCATAATAAATCAATTATGGCCCTCCCGGCCTCCTAATCAAGGTCATAAACCTTATTAGGAAATTTGGGTCACTACACGATCTATGGAAAAAGAGCAAACGAAAAGGGGTTAATAGTGCAGATGAGTTATTGGCCCGAGCTCAGGAATGGATAAACTTGGAAGAGGCGCAATCTGCTATCACAAGAACCAGCCAGGCCCCTGTTTAGCTCGCTGTAACGGTGAAAGGTGTTGCAGCTACGGCTTAACTTGTTACCCAGAATAACTAAGCAGGAAACAACAAAAGAAAAAGGAATGGTGAGAGAGACAAGAATGGCACAAAGAAGAATAAGTCTGAGGAACAATTCAAGCCTATTTATGCCACCTACACTAACCTAATGGATACACGAGAACATATCTTCCTAAAAATTCTAATCGCCTTCCGTGGAAGAAACCAGAGCCATTAAGGCATTAGAGGGTGAAGAGAGATCCCTTAATGTTTTGCCAATACCACAAGGACATCAGTCATAATTCTGATGATTGCTGACAACTGAAGGATGAGATTGAGACTCTCATTCGGGCTGGACCATTATCCCAGTACGCCCGAAATCGAGTTGCTCCCAATCAATCTGTCGAACAGAATTCTCGTCCAGCTTAGGAAACTCCGGCAGGTCAGCCATGGACTCAGATGGATTAGATGAATCAGAACCAAGTAAACCCTCCCCCAATGGTAGGAGGAGATATAACTACTATTGTTGGAGGACCACATTTGGTGGGCACGAGCAATGGAGCCCAAAAGTGGTATATACAGGAGTTGAAAACTCATAACAGTGTGGAATTTATCCTGGAGCAACGGTTATGAAAACAACATTGGTTGGAAAAATAACCAATCATTTTCACGGAGGAGGATGCTAGCCACGTTCAATTCCCACATAATGACCCGCTAGTGGTAACCGTGCAACTCACTAATTGAAGGGTACTGAGGATATTGGTAGATAATGGAAGTTCAGTAAATGTGTTTTTCATATCCACCTTAGAAAAGATGGGGTTATCTTTGACCGATCTAAAAGGCGACCTCAATGACACTGTACGAATTTTCAGGTGAAGGGACGGCGACCATAAGAACAATTAGATTGGTAGTTACACTAGGGGATGATGCAGGAATTGTTACTAAAATACTTGAGTTCGTTGTAATCGATTGTCTGGCCGTGTATAATGCGATTCTGAGATGACCTACACTGATGGTTTTTGAAGCCATCGCCTCGATCCGACATCTGGCAATGAAGTTTAGCTTAGCCTCAAGGATATGCACAGTACGTGGAGACCAGTTCGCCGCCCGAAGGCAATGGTCAGAGACGAAGGAGGTGAGGAGTCCCAGGTAATGGAAGTTACCCATGGGACGGAAGAATCTCGAGAAGGGGATAACGAGCTCACCCAACAAGACTACATTGACCCGCGAGTAGGCAAAGATAAATCTGAGATCAAAGCAGTAGAAGAGATCGAGGAAATTAGTATCGACCCAGAAACACATTTAAGAGCTGTAAAAGTTGGGAAAAATATTGGAGGTGAAAGGAAGAAGGAGCTAGTCAAATTCCTGAGGAAGAACCTGAACTTCTTCGCCTAGTCGTATGAAGATATGGTGGGAATTAATCTGAGTATAATAATGCATACTTTGAACTTGGACAACAACGTGCCTGCAAAGTCCCAAAAACAAAGGATTTTGAGGAAGGTACGGTCAGAAGCATTGGAAGAAGAAGTAGCTCGCCTACTTAAATGCAGATTTATCAGAGAAGAAAAATACCCAATCTTGGTTGCTAACCCTGTTCTAGTCCCAAAGCCAAACGAGAAGTGGAGAACTTGCATTGATTTTTTCGATCTCAACAATGCTTGTCCTAATGAATGTTTCCCATGACAAAGAATTGATCAGTTTGTAGACGCCACAGCCGGTCACGAGCTCATGTCTTTCATGGATGCGTATTCTATATATAACAAATCGTGATGAACCCTACAGACCAAGAGCATAGCAGCTTCATGATTGAGCATAACGTATACTACTACAAAGTTATGAAATTCGGGCTAAAGAATGTCGGTGCTACATACCAACGATTAGTCAACAAAATGTTCGCTAACCAGATCAGGAGAAACATGGAGGTGTATCTCGACGTTATGCTCATTAAATCAAAGACTCCTAGTAATAATGTATCCGACCCGGAAGAATGTTTTTTCATATTAAGGAAATATGAAATGAAGTTGAATCCCCAGAAGTGCACTTTCAGAGTTTCTTCGGGAAATTTTATGGGGTTTATAGTCAACACAAGGGGGATAGAGGCGAATCCAAGGAGAATCAGATCGTTGTTGGAAATTCCTTTGCCTAGGTCTCGCAAGGAAGTATAAAGCTTAACTGGAAAGCTGGCGGCCCTAAAACGCTTCGTTTCAAAATCCACTGACAAGTGACTTCTATTCTACAAATTGCTCAGAGGAAACAAGAAGTTTGAGTGGACCAAAGAATGCGAACAAGAATTTCACGAACTGAAAGCTCATCTGGCTTAACCCCTTGTACTATTAAAACCGTCGTTTGGGGACTGTTTGTTTTTGTATCTGGCCACGACGAAAAATGCGGTCAGTGCTGTGTTTGTTGGAGAGGAAAATCGGGCGCAGAAACAAGTATATTATGTAAGTAAAAGACTTCTCAGAGCTGAGTCCCAGTATCCATTGATTGAAAATCTCACGTTCTGTCTTATTTTGGCTTCAAGGAAGCTTAGACCATATTTCAAGTCACATTCTATCCTCGTCTTAACCGACGAACCTTTACGGTAGGTTTTGAAAAAACCTAAAACGTCGAAACGTCTACTAAAATGGGCCATCGAACTCAGCCAGTTCGAAATATTATATATGCCACAGACATCAATCAAGAGTCTATCCCTCGCTGATTTTGGAGCCGAGTGCACAGGTTTTCAAG
Source organism: Humulus lupulus (assembly GCF_963169125.1). Taxonomy (NCBI): domain Eukaryota; kingdom Viridiplantae; phylum Streptophyta; class Magnoliopsida; order Rosales; family Cannabaceae; genus Humulus; species Humulus lupulus. The sequence goes on along the minus strand of NC_084798.1, from coordinate 138,718,433 downwards.
ACGAACCGATAAGGGAGTTGGTGTAGGAATTGTGGAAAATATTCGTTGATGGATCCTCTAATGAAAATGAATCATGATCTGGGATAATTTAAATCTTACCTGAAGCGCATCGATTCCATACAACTCTCAGGTTCAGATTCGAAGCATCCAACAACGAAGTCGAATACGAGGCCTTATTGGAAGGGTTAAGGGTGGCGAACGAGCTAAAGGAAAAGGCCAACCAATGTTATAGTGATTCTCAGCTCGTAGTCAATTATATATTGGGAGAATACCAAGCTCGCGGTATCAAAATGAAGGCCTACTTAACCAAGGTTAAGGGCGAGTTGTCTGAGTTCGAGTTTAGCTCCATTGAACAAGTACCTCACGCCGAATTCCAATGTTGATGCTCGGGCTTGACTTGCTACCACCAAAGAGGCGGATACACTGAATGTAGCTCCGATGGAATTCTTGGAAAGCCCGAGTATAATGGAAAAAATGGCTGAGGTCGAAATGATTGACATAAAACCGACTTGGATAACCCCCATAGTGGAGTATCTCACAATCGGAAAGTTACCTGACGATCGAAAGGGCGCAAGAAAGTTGTTGTATCAATCTCTGCGATATGTTATGGTTGAAGGGATTCTATATCAATGAAGGCATTTGCTACCTTTCCTATGGTGTGTTCTGCCCGACGAAGCGCAAACTATCTTGCAAGAAATACACGAAGGCTTCTGCAGAGACCATGTTAAGGGGCAAAGCCTGGCTCTGAAGGAACTGAGACAGGACTATTTTTGGCCCATGCTAACAAAGGACTCAATCTCGTATGTGGAAAAATGTGACAAATGCCAACGCTTTTCCATAGTTGCTTGAGGTTCTCCCATCAAGCTAACCATGATCTCATCCCCTTGGCCATTTTCATTATGGGGAATCGACTTGATTGGTTCTTTGCCGACGGGAAAAGGACGAGTTTGTTATGCTGTTGTCGCCATCGATTACTTCGTGAAGTGTATAGAGGCCAAACCTCTAGCAACCATCACCTCGATGAGGGTACTGGATTTTGTTGTAAAAAAATATCATATGTCGATTTGGGCTCCTGAAAAAGATTGTGTCTAACAACGAAACTCAATTCGATAGCGATCTCTTCACAAAATTTTGTAAAAATTATGGCATAACCAAGAGTAACTCGTTGGTAGCATACCCAAAGGCCAATGGGTAGGTCAAGGCAATAAACAAGACCCTGAAGGCACGCTTGAAGAAATGATTAGATTAAGCGAAGAGATTACAGCCCGAGTAGCTCCTGCAGGTACTGTAGGCCTATCGAACCTCACATCGAACTTCCACAAGAGATACCCATTTTTCTCTGAGCTTTGGAAGTAAGGCTATGCTCTCGATTGAGGTGTTGGTGACAACCCACAGATAGTAAACCTTTGATCAAGATCAGAACCACGAGCTACTTAGTGCATCTCTTGATTTAATCGAGGACAAACAAGAGGCATCACAATTACAACTCGCCCATTATCAGCAAAAAATCACTTGTTATTTCAATTCGAAGGTAAAAGGACACAGACTTGGATTAGACAATGTGGTTCTCCGAAGGGCAATTTTCGCAAGTAAAGATCCAAAGGAAAATGTGTTTGTAATGCCCCGAATTCTCCGATGTGGTTTAATGGCGGGAATAGTAGGTCGGGAGGGCTATACTTGTTTAATTATGCCATTAATTGATAAAATGCATGTATATGTGGATTATATTATAATATGATGTTAGATGCATGCATGTGAGTCCATATTTTTAATTACAGCGGTGTGACGGTAATTTGGCCCGTTGAGAGTAAATTCTATATTTGTATGCATGTCGGTGATATATGTGGAGACCACATTATGATGTGGGTTTGTTCGAGCCAATCGGCATGAGACGACCATGGTATGTTAATTAGCAGTTTGGTCATAACAGGTTTAAGTTCGAGGCTCGGGAGGAGTCTCGGGGTGATTTTAATGATTAGAGCGTTACCGGGCATTAAAGGGTAACGGGATATGAATTATTGGTGTTTGGGGTTATTGAGAATAGCAGGAATTGGAAAGCGTTAATTATGATTAACGAGATAGGTTGGAAAGGACAAATATGCCCTTGGGATGACTTTAGAAACCTTAAATGACCTAGGGGCATTTAGGTCATTTTGTTTGGATATATATGAGGCTTTAGTTGGCTGTAGAAAAACATAACAAAACAGAGCAAAGAATTCTCCTTCCCGTACATCACCTTCTCTTTGTTTACCTTTGGAGTTTTTGGGCTCAAAGAGAGGAATCAAGCTAGGAGATCAAGGAGCTGAGTTCATAGGGTTGGTTCATCCATTGAAGGGGATTTAATCCCAAGTTTGAGGTGAGTTTCAGCCATTAGTTTTCTGGTTTTACTCTGTTTTGGTTTAAGTTTTCAGCTTGTGATCTTGTTGTGGATAGTTGAATTGATGGAAGTTTTAGTTGGGATTTCACTTGGGTTTTGATGAGGGAGTAATATAGATCAAGTTTAGGGGTTGTATTGGAGGTTTGAGTGGTGTTTAAGCTTGGTTTGAAAGGTTGGTTCCAAGAGAAATCGCAAGCGAAGAAAAACAGGGATTTTGGCTGAACTAGAGGTTGGGCCGCGGCAAGGGTAAGGAGGGCCGCGGCCCTTGAAGAGTGCTGAAGTTGGCCGCCTCTGTTTGAGGGGCGGGCCGTGGCCCTTAGTGGCTTTTTGGCTTAGGGATGTTAGTCTTAGGCCTCGGGGTCGATCCTACTACCCGGTCTAGTAGTGTTTGATGTCTCGGAGGCTAGGTTTGGGTTTGGGAACCCTTTGTTATTCATTTTGTTGATGGAATCCCATAATTGGTTATGACCAGGTAACCACTAAAGGACCAAAAGGTTGATCGTTCTCAAGGGTCGTTCGTTTATTCATTCTAGCTCGAACCAGAGGTAAGAAAACTACACCCCATATGTGACATGCATGGTTATTCATGAGGCATGTTGGTTGTGTAAATGTGGACATGGATTGAATATTGAATGCTTAGCAAATGTTGCTCACTTGTGCATGGTACTGACTCATTAGTCAGATTTGGCAAAGGTGCTAGTATCAACTGTGAAGTTGTGACTCATTAGTCAGGTTCGACAGTGGTACTGGGCACTGGTCACATTGTGCGGACTCATTAGTCAGGATGGCCTTAGTGTGTTCAACGCAAGCCAATAAAGATTAGATCTAATTGACTTTCTGCATTGGATGACTCAAAGAGCATTAATGTCAGACCGACCTCAAGTTCGATGAATATTATAAGCGCTTGTGTGGCTTACCCATCAGTCACTCATTTGATAAGTTAGAGACTTACCCATTAGTCTCTCATTTGTTAAGGCTAGTGGCTTACCCAGCAGCCACTCTTCTGTTTAAGTTAGTGACTAACTTGTCAGTCACTCATCATGGTTTACCAGAACCTCAAGTGATATTCACTAAACTGTTTGAGAGCTATGAGCTATGTGTGATTATAATGATAATACTTTGATATTGTTTATATACAATGCTATGTTTTCTTGCTGGGCTTTGGCTCATGGGTGCTATGTGCTGCAAGTAAAGGGAAAGAAAAGCTCACCCAGCCCTGAGTGGAGAGCTTAGGTGGTGTTGTGTACATATGCGGCCGCTTGACCACCACGGCGAAGGAGTTCTCAAAGGAACTAGGGGGTTTACCCTATTTTTGCCGCTTAGCTCGATGGGTTTGTAATTTAGGAACAGTAATGACCTTCTTGAGTTGTAAATAACTTGTAAATGTTCTTATGGGCCCATGAATAGTTTTATGTATCAAATAAAACATATCATTTCCTTTTTATTGGTTTTCACCTTAACCTGTTAATACCACTTAGAACACGTTTTTAACCAAAGGACTCAGGCAATGAGTCGAATTTCCAGTTCACCGTAACTATTCTGGGGTAACCAGGGCGTTATAACTTGGTATCAGAGCAATGCCAAGGTTAAGGTTCCTGTAGAATGGGTGGGCATGTACACACATCACTGAAGTCAAGCTCGACTCATGGTTTGGTAACTATTTATGTAGTTGTGTGCATAATTGCCTAAATGTGGTATATGTGCTTTACCTGTATGCATGAGACACCATGTTGAACTTGTGCCTCTGAAATATTATATCCTCAACAACTGTGTGCTAATTAGTACTAAAATTGCTGGAGCATACTCATTAGTACTGTTGATTATGAATTATTATGCGATACATGCTGAGTGCTATGAACATGTATCTGCTTGAATAATTGAATGACTGTGGAATATGATAATTGTCTGCTTGTTCTTGGATCGTGAGGTGGCAAGAGGTTTAGTTATTACTACCTAACTGGATGTATTGATCAATGTTTCAGCAAGGTATCAGATAAGAATGAACCCAGGGAAGACAGACACTTCAGCTGGCCAGAGTGATCAGGGCCAGAATAATAATAATAGCCAGGGTCAGGAAAATGACCAGTCTCAAATTCCACAGCCAGCTCCTGCAAACTGGCAGCAGTTGTTTAATGATCTGCAGGCTACAGTGTTGAAACAAGGAGAGGAGCTTCGTCTTCTGAGATAACAACAAGTTCCTGCAGTGGTTGGTGTATTAGAGGCACCTTCTGTGTCGGTGCCAGCGGCAGAGCAGCTGCCTGAGGTAGGAAATAAATGGGAACCTCTTTATGAGAGGTTAAAACGCAACAACCTCTTGTTGTTTAGGGCAGTGCAGATCCTGCCAAGGCAGAACAATGGATGAGCATGATTACCACTATCCTTGATCTCATGAGGGTGGCCTGTGCCACCTATATGTTTCGGGAGGATGCCCGGATTTGGTGGGAAGTAATTACCCAGACCAAGAATGTTAATGCCATGAGCTGGGAAGAATTTCAGACTTTGTTTAATGAAAAGTATTACAATGATGCCATCAGGGCAGCTAAAGCTAAGGAATTCATTAGGCTACTTCAGGGAAGTTTATCAGTTACTGAATATGCCTTAAAATTTAACCGTTTGGCAAAGTTTTCCAAGGAATTAGTGCCCACTGATGGGACCAGGAGAGAGAGATTCCTTCAGGGGCTACAGCCTAGACTAGCCCGTGATGTTCGTATCACCACTGTGGCAGGGGTTACTACCTATGAACAGGTGGTTGAGAAGGCACTCACAGTTGAGGGTGCAGAGATCAAGATCTGGCGTGACAATGCAGCCAGAAAGGATTTCAGGAGGACAGTTCCTCCATTTGTGGGTTCAGGTAGGGGTGTTGGCCCCAGTGATCGGAAGAGGAATGTTCCTGATACCTTCCCAGTTCCAGGTCCTGACAGGAGGCCCCGTGGTATCACAATGGGTCATCCTGGGGGTAATGAAGCCTGGAAGACTCATCCTAAATTCCCTAGATGCAAGAGGCATCATTTGGGAGAGTGTAGGGAAAAGGCCTGCTACTTGTGTGGAGCAGTGGGTCATCTTAAGAAAGATTGCCCTCAAGTAGGGAAAGAAGAACCTAGGAAGGTGGACAGCTCGGCCCCAGCTCGAGTGGTCACGTTGACACAAGCAGAAGCTGAGGCTTCTCCTTCGGTTGTTACAGGTCAGCTTCTTAGTGCTGGAACCCCTTATAATGTGTTGATTGATTCTGGTGCTACACATTCCTTTGTTGCTAGCAGTATTATTGATAGACTGTGTAGACCTTGTGATTTCTATGCTATGAGATTCGGTCTTTGTTACCCACTGGAGAGTTAGTGGTATCTAGGAGATGGGTCAGATCTTTGCTAGTGACAGTGGAGGGCAAAGAGTTGTCAGCGTATTTGATAGATTTGGTTATTGTTATCCAAAAAACTAGCATAGATGACGTGGCAAGTTATTCCTGGACACGTGGCTGACACTTAGAGGAATTCTGCTAGGATATTGATCAGAAGACACATTATAAGCAATAGGCAGCCCAGTCTTTCCTGCGACCAGTCTGGTCGATGGTTCCGCATGCAACATGACGTTCCAATAAAGTTCTTTGTAAATCCCGAAATTGACTCACACAATCTCCTGAGTATCCGATTATTTAGGAGATTATATCTGTAACATATTCATGTAATCCCCCTTGAGCCTATAAATAGAGAAAGATAGCTCAAGGAAGGGACTTTTGGTTTTTGAATTATTTGAGACTAGAGTAATTCTATCTAAGATATTGTATTGTTCTTCAGAGGTTAGTGAAACTCATTAAACCCTAGTTCTTTGATCACCCCTTTGATTCTCACATCAATAACAATCTAAGTGGACGTAGGTTATTACCAAATCCTAGGGCCGAACCACTATAAAATATCGTGTTCTTATTATTTTTGTCATCACGTTCTTTTCAACGCATTCATTCACATCAAGCATATTTTGACTCCGTGTCAGTTGACCAAAATCTGGGTCAACAGTTATGACTGACTTTGATATGATACTGGGTATGGATTGGTTGTCAAAGTATGGGGCAACCATTGATTGCAGAAGGAAGATGGTCACCTTTGAGCCTGAAGGTGAGGATCCTTTTGTGTTTGTTGGTACTGTGCATGGACCTCGCATTCCTATGATTTCTGTGTTGAGGGTCAGGGATCTATTGCAAAGAGGTTGCATTGGATTCTTAGCCAGTGTGGTTGATACCACCCAGGTCATGCCAGTGAGACCAGAGGATACTAGACTTGTATGTGAATTCCTGGATGTGTTTCTAGAAAATTTGACAGGGTTGCCACCACATAGAGAAATTGAGTTCGTTATAGAACTGGCACCAGGGACAGAGCCAGTGTCTAGAGCGCCTTACAGAATGGCCCCAGCTGAGTTGAAAGAATTAAAGGTACAGTTGCAAGAGCTGTTAGATTTGGGTTTTATCAGACCTAGATTTTCACCTTGGGATGCGCCAGTTCTGTTTGTGAAAAAGAAGGATGGTTCTCTGAGAATGTGTATTGATTACAGAGAACTGAATAAGCTGACAATTAAGAATAAGTATCCTTTGCCAAGGATAGATGATCTGTTCGATCAGTTGCAAGGTAACAAGGTATTCTAAAAGATCGACCTTCGTTCTGTTTATCATCAGTTGAGGGTCAAGGAAGGAGACATACCGAAGACTGCTTTTCGTACCAGGTATGGGCATTATGAGTTTCTGGTTATGTCATTTGGATTGACTAATGCCCCTGCTGCTCTTATGGATCTGATGAACAGAGTGTTCAAGGATTATTTGGACCAGTGTGTGATTGTCTTCATCGATGATATTCTGGTGTATTCTCAGACTGAGACAGAGCATGAGCAGCATCTGAGGTTGGTTCTACAGAAATTGAGAGAACACAGATTGTTTGCTAAGTTCAAGAAGTGTGAGTTCTGGTTGTCTCAGGTATCCTTTCTTGGACATATTGTCAGTAAGGAGGGGATTAAAGTAGATCCAGCAAAGATCGAAGCGGTTAGAGATTGGCCAAGGCCAAAGAATGCTTTTGAGGTTAGAAGTTTCCTTGGGTTGGCAGGTTATTACAGGCATTTAATGGAAGGGTTCTCGAAGATTGCTATTGCTTTGACTGAGCTGACACGCAAGAGTCAGAAATTTGTGTAGTCAGATAAATGTGAGAACAGCTTCCAGGAACTGAAGCAGAGATTGATTACAGCTCCGATTCTGAGTCTTCAGACAGATCAGGAGAAGTTTGTGATTTACTGTGATGCTTGTCATCAGGGTTTGGGCTGTGTTTTGATGCAATCAGAGAAGGTAATAGCTTATGCTTCTTGTCAGTTAAAGGAGTATGAAAAGTGATATCCCACTCATGATTTAGAGTTGGCGGCTGTGGCTTTTGCTTTGAAAATATGGAGGCATTATCTCTATGGAGAGAAGTGTGAGATCTATACAGACCACAAGAGCTTGAAGTACTTCTTGACTCAGAAAGACCTGAATATGAGGCAAAGATGTTGGCTGGAGTTAGTAAAAGATTATGATTGTGAGATTCTGTATCATCCAGGAAAGGCCAACGTGGTAGCTGATGCTTTAAGCCAGAAGGATCCGGGACAGATTCGTGGAATGAGGCTGATAGCCAGAGAGTTAGCAGATGATATGACCAGAGCTGGTATAGAGTTGCTGGTGGGCCAGTTGGCTAACATTACGCTACAGTCTACGCTATTTGAGAGAATCAAAGAGGGTCAATTTAGTGATCCACAGCTGATCAAGATCAGAGTGGATGTTCTGGCTGGAGCATCCAGAGATTATACAGTGTCTGAGATAGGCTTGTTGAGATATAAAGGGTGGATATGTGTTCCGTTAGACACTTCTTTGAGGCGAGAGATTCTGGATGAGTCTCATACTACACCTTACTCTTTGCATCCAGGCACCATGAAGATGTATCAGGATGTGAGATTGTTGTATTGGTGGCCAGGGATGAAGAGAGATGTAGTTGAGTATGTGGCTAAGTGCTTGATATGTCAACAGGTCAAGGCTGAGCATCAGAGGCCGGCAGGGTTATTACAGCCTCTGGATATCCCAGAGTGGAAGTGGGAAGACATCACAATGGATGTTGTGGTGGGCTTACCCAGGACTATTGGTCAGCATGATTCTATTTGGGTGATAATGGATTGTGTTATCCAGATTTCCGGATAGCGTTTAAATTGATGTCCTCGGGGAAACAGAATTATCGATGTCTTTCACGGTAGGTGACCATAGCTCGCGGATGGACAGAAAGGCTTCGCCTCTCTCGTTTAGTGTCCGGATTACTCTTCCAAGCAAACACAACACGGAAACTCGTCAACTCTCCCGGACTCCCGAAGGGGTATCCTTCGGGGAAGCCCCTTCCAGGAGAAGCTCTTCGAGTGGTCTCCGCGGAAACAGTTCCGTGCCTCGCACGGAACAAAACCAAACGGTCGAGTCCTGGAGGAGGCATATTTGGAATGATATCCGCCTGACACAGGATCCCGCCTGACACGCCCGTCAGGTCAAAGCCGCACATATCCCAGCACGCCTAAGGGTACCTTTTCGCCTACTGTTCCGCTGACAACTTGGAAAAGACGGCTGACTTTGTGTGTTCCCCATACTTTCACGTAAATATACCCACATAGAGTCTTGTAGCCATGCTACTACAGTAATTGTATCCCCTATTTATGGCTGGTGTAATTAAGACTCATGTACGTAGAGAAAAACCCTAATCCGAAACCCTAGCTATAAAGACCCCTTCATTTTACAAGAAGAGGGACGGCCAACAAATCACATAGCAAAAACTCTACCAAAATCTCTCTAGCTTCATCTTCTTCAAGAGAACCCGAGAGAAACACTGTGAGTGTGTGAAGTTCTTGTACACCAGCCATCTTACTGTAACCTTTTCCAAGTATAATAACATCGACTCGTGGACTAGGGCTTGTTAACGCCTGAACCACGTAAAAACACTGTTTGTTTAGTTACATTTTAGCACTTCTACAGTTCTTATCTTTTTATTATTCTGTTTGTATTCGTTTCCGAAAAACTCGGTAAACATTTTGGTGCTTTCATTGAGAGCTATAGGAAGTTGTTAGTCAGCTCTTTTTCTGTGTACGTTTTTTGTATTCACTTCGTGCTAAAGAGATGGTGACTACGAGAAAATCCGCTGTTGACAAAAATGCTACGGTCAACCCCGATACCGTGATGGAAGATGCGGTACAAAACGAACCCTTGGACTACCAAGGTGAAGGCCAGACGTCCCGCCAGGATCGGGTCAGTACTGAAGATACGACATACTTAGAAGACGAAGAAGAGTATGTCCAAGATGGTTATTACAAGGACGGCTGCTACTATGAGAAGGACCCAGAACTGGTCCAAGTAGCCGAAGAACTGGAGGTCACCAAAGCCAAGCTTGCTGAGCAGGAGCGCCTCTCCGAAAAAATGCAGCGCATGATGGAGCGCCTCCAAAGCATGTTCGGAGACCTAGGCGTCTCGGACGAGGACGCCTCTATTTTAGGTGGTGCTGATGCCGCTATGCCGGATCCAGCCGCTGCTGGACCATCCAAAGCCGCCCCTAACAAGGGCAAAGAAAAAGTTGGAGAGCTTGTACGCGCTGACGCCCCTGCACCTCCTAAAGGCGTGAATCACCAGGCCGACTGCCCCCCCCCCCCGCGCGCAGAAGGTCTCTGGCGCTCCTAAGCCCAGACGTCCTTCAGCCCCAAGGGGGCACTCCGTGCCTAAAGGGCCCGGTGCTAAGACACCCAGGCCTAGGGGAAGGAACAACCGCCCCAGTGATTCCGTCAACCAGGACGTTCTGGCTGCGAACTCGCACTCCGAAGATAGCTGGTCCACGGTGGACCTAAGGAGAAGGTTGGAGGCCAAGTATGAAAAGGCCAAAGGAGAAAAGGCCCGGCCTCGCGGAGATGACCTCCGAAATCATATTAATGACAAGCTCCGGGGACGTGACCTCCCGGAGAGTGAAACGAAGAGGCTCGAGGAACAGATTGCTGCCTTGACCAAGCTGGTCCGGAAGCAAAGTGGGGCCCTGTCAGACTCTGAGGAGGAAGACCCGGAACCATGTATTCGGAGGATCGCGGAAACGTCCCTCCCGGATAACTTCAAAATGCCTCACATAGAATTATATGATGGGAGGACAGACCCGCGTACCCACCTAGCTAAATATAACAAAATGATGCAAGTGGCGCGTGTCAGTGAGGACGCCAAATGCATGTGCTTCTCACTCACCCTTACCAAGTCCGCGGAGGACTGGTGGAAAAGATTAGCTCCCGGATCAATCCACAGTTGGAAGGAGCTACAGTCCGCATTCAGGAGGCAGTTTATTGCTGCCCGCGACCACGACATGGAGGTTGGTTCCTTAACCAACATCAAGCAGCAACCCACTGAGAACCTCAAAGCTTTCATTCAGAGAATGATGGAAGCTGCTGCAAAGACCAAGGTCAGCGATGACATGAAGCTGATCGCCCTTCAATCGGGCCTTACTGTCAGCTCCCTGCTATGGGGGGAAATGCAGAGGAGACGGGCAGAAATGCTGTCCGAATTCATGTCAAAGGCTCAGGGAATCATCAACCTTGAGGATGCCTACCAGCAGGCCTTTGGAGTTCCCCCAGCTCCAACGCCTTTCGTGACTGCGCCGAGCTTTGCTTCGCAAGCTCCCGCACCAGCCCTCACGCTTCCAGGAGCCCAATTCACTCCAAGTGTGTATGGGCCTTCTGCGTCTGCTCAGACACCGAGTCAAACCCATTTCTCTGGGTACGGAGCTGTACAAACCGGATGTAGTATAGCTCCTGGCATGCCGCAGCCGCAAGCGGAAGCCCCAGAACGAAATTTGAGCCAATCGCGGAGCAAACGAAGCGGAAGAAACTCCAACCGGGGAGACCATTCAAAGAAGCCCCGGAAGGACTATGAGCCCAAGTTCACGGAATATACCAGTTTGATAGACTCGCGAGAGAATGTCTATCGGGCGACCTGTAATATGGTCAACTACAGGAAGCCCCCGAAAGTGTCTCATGGAGGAAGGCGTCCGCGAGACTCCAATAAAAGGTGTGAGTTCCACGGAGACGTGGGGCACACCACGAACGAGTGCCTTCAGCTGAAGGATGAGATCGAGTCCCTGGCAAGAGCGGGACACCTCGGTCAGTGGGTGAGGATACCCATTATCTATCCCGGACAGGGGGTAGTTCACGGAGCTGCATATTCCCCGGGACAGAGGGGGACCGCTAGCGCTCCTGGAGCCGGTCACCCCCAAGCTCCCGGGTCTCAGTTCCCAGCACTTCCTGCTCCAGCCGCTCCGGCACCCATTGCCTTGTTGGCTCCGGGGCCTGGCAACCCATATCCGCCCGGCCTTGCTCCGCCACCCGTTGACGGACACGTAGCCACCATTTCCGGAGGACCGCACCTTTCCGGAAGCACCCGCAACTCCCAGAAGAGGTACTTGAGGGAGTTAGAACACACCGGGGAGATGTGCGCCTTGGTTCAATCACCTGCTCAACGTCCCCGAATGATGGATCTTCCCATCACCTTCACGGAGGACGATGCTCGACATGTGCACTTCCCCCACAACGATCCCCTCGTGGTGGAAGCCCAAATTGCCAATAAGAAGGTCTCACGGATCTTGGTCGATAACGGAAGCTCCGTAAACATCCTCTTCAAAGCGGCCTTCCACGCGATCGGATTAACCGAGACAGACCTGGCCCCATGCCCCATCCAGCTTCAAGGGTTCAATGGGGATGCACTCATGCCATTAGGCAAAATTCAACTTCCAGTCACCCTCAGAGGAGAAAGCGACGCTTGTGCCTTCAAGCATAGCACATTCGTGGTGGTCGACTGCCCCACGGCGTATAATGCCATCTTAGGCCGACCGGTCCTAATCGATTGTGGGGCCATAACCTCGATACGCCACTTATGTTTGAAGTTTCCATGCGACGATGGGCGTATTGGCACCCTCCGAGGAGACCAACGAAGTGCACGGAGCTGTTATAACGTCTCCGTCCGATCTGTCTACACGGTCCAAGAGACGTTTGCTGCCATTCCTTTGGCGGAAGAATTACCAGAAACTGGGGGTGCTCAGGAGGCATACTTTGACGAACTCGACCCAAGAGTGGGAATCGAGAAAGCAATAGAGCCGATGGAGGAAGTCGAAGAGGTGATCCTCAACCCGGGAGAACCCACCAAAGTCATTCAGGTGGGGAAAAACCTGTCGTCGGCCATTCGAGATAAGATCGTGGCCACTGTGAAGGATAATCAGGATATCCTGGCATGGTGCCACGCTGATATGACGGGGATTAATCCCAATGTTGCGTGCCACGCACTCAACATAGACCCATCTGCAACTCCAATTCGCCAAAAGAGGAGGCCGTTGGACCCAGTGAGAGCCGAAGTCGTCAAAGCTGAAGTGGACAAATTGATGTCCATAGGCTTTCTCCAGGAGTCGCACTATCCCGTGTGGTTGGCCAACCCAGTTCTGGTCCCGAAACCCGATGGGTCCTGGAGAATGTGCATTGACTTCACGGACCTAAACAAGGCCTGCCCGAAAGATTGTTTCCCTCTTCCGCGAATCGATCAGATGGTAGACGCTACTTCCGGGTACGAACTCTTATCCTTCATGGATGCGTACTCCGGATACAACCAGATCAAGATGCATGTCGCGGACCAGGAACAGACCAGCTTCCTCACGGACAAGGGTGTCTACTGTTACGTGGTCATGCCTTTCGGTTTGAAGAATGCTGGGGCGACGTACCAGCGTCTAGTAAACAGAATGTTCAAGGACCAACTGGGGAGGAACATGGAGGTGTACGTGGACGACATGTTGGTAAAGTCCAAGACCTCCGGGGACCACAGTGACGACCTTGAGGGAAGCTTTCGCCGTGATCCGAAAGTACGGGATGAAACTATATCCAAAGAAATGTACTTTCGGGGTCTCGTCTGGAAAGTTCCTCGGTTTCATTGTCAGCTCCCGCGGAGTGGAAGCCAACCCTGAGAAAATAAAGGCGTTCATAGATATGCCTTCCCCCCGGAAACATAAGGATGCCCAGAGCGTTACCGGAAGGATAGTTGCTCTCAGCCGCTTCGTATCCAAGGCCACTGACAAGTGTATCCCCTTCTTCAATGTGTTGCGAGGAAACAAGAAGTTCGAGTGGACCCCCGAATGCAAAGCAGCCTTCCAACACCTCAAAGAACATTTAACCCGAGCTCCCATTCTGTCCAAACCTGTCGAAGGAGAGGCGTTGTTCTTATACTTAGCTGTGACTGAGCACGAAGTGAGTGCCGCTCTCGTCCGGGAAGATGGCCGTATCCAGCTCCCTGTGTATTACGTAAGCAAGAGGTTATTGGACGCCGAGTCCAGATATTCAATGATCGAGAAACTCTCCCTCTGCTTGCTAATTGCTTCACGGAAGCTGAGGCCATATTTCCAGGCGCACACCATCAAAGTACTCACCAACCACCCTCTCTGACAAGTCCTGCAGAAGCCCGAGTCTTCTGGCAGATTGCTTAAGTGGGCCATGGAACTGAGCCAGTTCGACGTCCACTACCAACCACGTGTTTCCATAAAAGGTCAAGCTCTCGCGGACTTTATTGTGGAATGCTCGGGAATGAATGACCTCCCGGAAGATCCTGTCCCGGAACTTCCCACATGGAAGGTCTATGTAGACGGAGCCTCAAATGAAAAAGGAGCTGGAGCGGGGGTCATCCTAATATCTCCCCAAGGGCATCAGCTCCAGAGCGCCATCCGCTTCGCGTTCCCAGCATCCAACAACGAGGCAGAACACGAAGCCATGTTAGCTGGGTTACGACTGGCCAGAGAAGTCGGAGCCCAAAAAATCGAAGTATACAGCGACTCCCTACTTGTGGTAAACCAAATATCCGGGGAATACCAGACGAAAGGCGAAAGGATGGCTGCCTACGTGTCTCTCTCCCGCGACCTACTGCAGCATTTCAAAGGCTACCAAATCCGCCAGGTCCCCCGGGACCAGAACTCACTCGCGGACACGCTGGCCAAGCTTGCAACGGACCCGGAGATTTAACAGTATGGCTTAGTCCTCATCGGGCACTTAGAAGCCCCCAGTACTGAGACACGAAGGATAAATGCCATCATCGACCATTCCCACTCCTGGATAGGACCCATCCTCAGATTTCTCACCACCGGAGAGCTCCCCACTGATAAAGCTGACGCAAGGAAGCTCCAATATCAAGCTCCCCGATACGTGGTTATGGATGGAAAGCTTTACCGTAGGGGGTTGTCCATACCCTTCCTTAGATGTGTTGCCGGAACCGAAGTCAGCACCATCATCCATGAGGTTCACGGAGGCTTCTGTGGCGATCATACCTCCGGGCTGAGCCTCTCCAAAAAGATCCTTCGATAAGGATACTTCTGGCCCACCATGAAGAAGGATTGTGTGGATTATGTCAGGAAATGTGAGCAGTGCCAGAGGTACGCCAAGGTTCCGCGAGCGCCGCCTACAGAAATTACCCTAATGACCAGCCCCTGGCCGTTCGCCGTTTGGGGCATTGACCTAGTAGGTTCCCTCCCAACTGGAAAGGGTGGAGTGAAGTATGCCATAGTCGCAGTAGACTACTTCACCAAATGGGCTGAAGCTGAACCTATGAACACGGTCACATCTAAAAAATCACTGGACTTTGTCATCAGGAATATAGTGTGTCGTTTTGGGCTTCCACGGAAAATTGTGTCCGACAACGGAAAGCAATTTGACAGTGAACACTTCACGAACTTCTGTGCTTCGCATGGAATTATCAAAAGCTTTTCCGCAGTCGCCAGACCCCAGGCTAATGGGCAAGTGGAAGCTGTAAACAAAATATTAAAGACCACGTTGAAGAAAAAACTCCAAGCCTGCAAGGCTCACTGGCCGGAAGAACTTCCGCGAGTACTTTGGGCCTATCGCACAACAGAGAGAACTTCGACGGGGCACACGCCTTATTCCATGACCTTCGGTTGCGAGGCCGTCATCCCAGTAGAAACTATGATCCCCTCTCACAGGCAAGATACCTACGACCCTACCCAGAACCATGCCCTTCTCCAAGAGTCCTTGGACATGATCGAAGAGCTCCGGGAGCAGTCGCAGGTCCAACTAAAAATGTACCAAGGCAAGATAGCCCGACACTTTAACACGAGAGTCAAGAGCCGTACATTCGAAGTTGGGGATCTTGTCCTACGGAGAGTATTTCCTGCAACGCAGGATCCGGGAGTAGGAGTCCTCGGACCCAACTGGGAAGGCCCCTACGAAGTCCAAGAAAAAGTGGGCCATGGGACGTATCACTTAAAGAGACTCGACGGATCTAAAGTCCCGCGCGCCTGGAACGCGGAGCACCTCCGCCGTTACTACCAGTAGGCCCCGGACCATCCAGTCGGAAGTCCTTGGTGAAATTAGCAAAAGTGAAAAATGTTGAAATAGTCCTCCCTGTTGTAAAACTCACGCCTAGCAGGCTAATTTAATGAAACACGGAGAGATTCACTCCGCTTTTACTGCACTTTTTATCCCTGTGTTCAAAGCTGCGTTTAAACAAGTGACCACGCGGTCCGGAGACGTCCGTACCCCACGCTCACTTGGGGGGGTATACATGGCTAAGGCATAGCCATACGCCCCTTGAACAAAACGTACCCAGAACACCACTTATGTGCTAGCATTGTGTTTGAAATTTTTAAATTGTTTGAAATGTTTAAATTGTTAAGCTTAGGTTTATTTGTTGCCATGAACATGCTTGCATTACGTGTCATATGTGCATTATGTGCTTATGTGAAAATTGCCATGGAAATGCCTGCCAGTATGTATCATGAAAATTATCTCCTGTGTAGCCCAGTGATGGACAGGACTGGGGGTTGAGGCACGTTCATAGAGCTACGCCAAAACACCCCCAACTCCCTGACAAGTCCTTTGCAGAATACCCCGCGATCGCTGTAGAGCTTTGCTTCGCAAGCTCCAGCTCCGGGTCCCGCAAGGCGAAAGATGGCAAGATCCGCGATCGCTGTAGAGCTTTGCATCGCAAGCTCCAGCTCCGGGTCCCGCAAGGCGAAAGATGGCAAGATCCGTGATCACTGTAGAGCTCTGCTTCGCAAGCTCCAGCTCCGGGTCCCGCAAGGCGAAAGATGGCAAGATCCGTGATCACTGTAGAGCTCTGCTTCGCAAGCTCCAGCTCCGGGTCCCGCAAGACGAAAGATGACAAGATCCGCGACCGTTGTAAGCCTTGCTTCGCAGGCTCCAGCTCCGGATCTCACAAAATAGTGCATGGCGAGCTCCTCGACCATTGCAAGTTTCAGCTCCAGGAGCAGACATGGTCGATCCCCCACTCACAGCAGGCCTTGCTTCGCAAAGCCCCTGCTCCGGGATCACACCTGGTGGGCGTGGCGATTTCCCCGACAGCAATGAGCCTTGCCTCGCAGGGCTCCATGCCAGGTCCCTGAAGTCAGCCACCATGAGGCTCGCAACAGCAGTTAGTTTTGCTTCGCAAAGATCTAACCTTAAGTCTAGCGACGCTCACCAAAAGAACTCCCGTTCCAAGCCATGGAACGGCTCACCGTAGCAATCCCAGCGAACAGTATAACTACAAGTCCCGGGATTGGCTATTTGCCTTAGGAAAGCTAAAATACGGTTAAAGGAGCCTGGCCGTTGGAACCAGGAAACCTTCGTAACCTAGAAACTACGTGGGAAAAGACATCATCCGTTAGAGCTTCAAGTGGGAAGTGGATAGGTTTTGGCCGTTGGAACCAAAACCTCATGCGCCCCTACAACAGTTTCTACCGTATAAAAGTCTACCCTAAGCGCAAAGATAAATAAAGAACTCGGCAGAAAAGAAAGGAGAATGCTATAATTATGGCAAATATGTCCGAAATGAAAAACTCAAAATGAAAAATAATTAAAGATAAAACCCCTTCAAGCATCGGCTTCAACTGAGGCTGGCGGAGTCGGCTCATTGGAAGGCGGAACTTTGTCACGGGAAGGTTCAGAGGTCCCCGCCTCTCTGGGATCTCCCACCTCAGGGGCTACAGCGCGTTCGTCAATGTTGAAAGTTTGGACGTACGCCTCTGGGCCTTGATCCCACACGAGTAGCTTCTCCCTCATGGCTTCGGCATCATCTCCCAGATAGCCTAATACCTCCGAGTTCACTTTCCAGAGTTGATGCATGAGGACCACATGCGATATATTAATCGTCCTGTTCAGTATCACCTCAGCATCCTCCTTCTCCTTCAAGCGCTCCGCCTCGGAGGTTGCCAGCTGTGCCTCCGCGACAGTTAGTTGAGCCCTCAATTTTTCCATTTCGGCCTGGGAGGCATCCCGCTCCCCCTTAAGAGAATCAATCTCCTTGCGCTGCTCCCTATTTTGGTTCAGCACGGATTGCTTCTCGGTCACATGCCCCCTGGCAGTGAGTTGCAAGGACCCGATCTCTCTATCCTTCTCGGCGAGCCCCAACTGCAGCATAGACACGAGATCCCTGCTCCTCTTATGGAGTTGCTCCTCCTCGTGCAGCTTACTCGAAAGAGTGGAATATTCCTCTTGCTGCTTAAGGAGGAGATCATTTTTTTACTGCAAGCGAGCTTCCAAGGTGTCCTTCTCCACCCTGGCTTGGGACAGCTCTTCCCGGAGCATGGAGTTTTCGGCCTTCATCCCATCCGACCGCTGTCTAAACTCATTCTCTGCCTTGGCCCGGTACTCTTGATATTTGGCAAGATATTTCTTGTCCGCCTCTTCTTCAGCCGTGCGCCGGGCCTGATCAATCTTCTCCGAGGCCCCCAAGGCCTGTTGGGCCAGTTTCTGCTTCTCCGCCTCCAAGGCCTGGCGAGCCAGCTGGCTCTCCTCCAGCTGAACCAGAACTGCACCAACCTCCCGGAACTAGCGTTCCGCGATCATAGAGGCCTGCAAGGAAAGACAACAGAATGAGTTAAGCCGGACCAAAAGACAGATGATCCCAAAACACAACAACTGACGGCTTACCCCGGACAGTTGCTGCTTCACAGCGTGTGTCAGCAACAGCGGATCCTTACTGCTACTGATGGCCCATTTCTCAGAATTGAGCTCGCACAAGCTCAGGGCCATGTCCTCCATCATCTCAGCTCTGAACGGCGCCAATGCACGTCCGAGCCTAGGCACCAGCCTCTTCTCCAAGGCTGGGCCATCCAAAACCGCTCCGGCCGGGTGAAGGGATCTCACCCCCTCGGCCAGCTCAGCCCTCTTCACCACAGAAAAGTTATCTGCCCTTCCCTGAGTAACAGCCTTCTCCGCCTCTAACCGCCTCTTCAAAAAACTATCGGCCCGTCTTACACCCTCCAGGAGGGCAGCGGGGAAACTGGTTGGCTTCCGAGGGAAGTGGAATTTCAGGCCAGGCAAAGGAAGGTTTGTTGGCTGAGAAGTAGGAGACCCCGAAAGGGTGGACTCCCTTTGGGCTGGAGGAGGAGGCAGACGGGGTATTAAAACCCCGGTCTGTTGCTTTTGCTGCTGCGGCAGCGGAAGTAATTGCCCTTGTTGTTGCTGCTGGTTTGGATGTTGTGGTTGCTGCAGCTGTGACGGTGGTGATTGTCTCTGTTGTTCTTGTTGCTGCTGTTGTTGTAGTTGTGCTTGCTGTCGTTGCTGTTGTTGTTGCCTTCGACCGGGAGAAGAGTGTCTAAGGCGTTTCTTCTTAGCGCCCTCAGCATCTTCTCCGGGACGCTTGCTCACCCCAGTTGTCTTCACGGGGAACACAAGCCCTTCCCCGTCGCTGCTGCTACTCGAGACCATCATAGTCTCGGAAGGCCCGTCGGCAGGAGACTTCTCTACCCTCGGAGACACTTGCGCCTCGCCACTTGTCTTCTTGGGGGAGGCAGTTTTACCTCCCCTACCAGCCTTGGTCTTCCGTCCTTTCCCCGTGGACGGGTCTTGGCTAGTGGCAGCCTTCTTAATGAGCAAAGTAACCCTCCCCAACATCTTGGCTTCTGGATACTCTGCAAGAAACGTACAAAGCAAGGTTAACTAACCAACAAGCAATGAGAAAGAAGATAAGCGGAAGACAAGACAATCAACAACATAAAAGCACAAGCAAGCCCGCCAGCAGGGAACAAGAAACAAGAAAAAGAAAAGTTTGAAAGGGACGACCATGCACGAGAAACGTGGATGGCCTTCCCCGAGCAAAACAAAACACCGCTTCCTGCTCCAGGAAGCTCCCGTACTCCTTGAAGTCCGGGAATGACATGCTGAGGGAAGAAGGGTCAACCATGATGACACCTTCTGGCAGACTACCGTCACTCAGACACCCGAGAAGCTCATCTACCCTATCGCAATATCTGTCAAAAGGTATCCTACGCGGATCTAGCCTAAGGAAGCGAGGATCGAACCCCATCTGAGAGGTCCGGGAAA
This sequence comes from Humulus lupulus, assembly GCF_963169125.1. Lineage (NCBI taxonomy): Eukaryota > Viridiplantae > Streptophyta > Magnoliopsida > Rosales > Cannabaceae > Humulus > Humulus lupulus. Next base: position 138,698,692 of record NC_084798.1, on the reverse strand, counting down.
CCTCAGACAGGCTAGGGGTGTGGATTAATCGAAAACTAATCTTACCTCTCCCGGAGGTGCTAGCCCCCGGAGCCCCTTCGTTAGGGTAAGCCGCGGCGTGGCGGGCCTCGATCTCCTCTTCCTCCTGCTGGGGGTCAGGGAACCTCTCCGCCCAACTAGGAGATAAAGTATTTTCGTCCCGGGCTGCTTGGGTGATCACCTTGGACAGCTCCAGGGCAATCTGCTCCCGGATGTCAGCCGACACCTGACTTTTCCCCCTGCCACTCACTGGCTCGATGTTTTGGAAAGAGGCGAGTAGCCCATACTCCCTCAACGATTCGGAGGTCACAAGTCCCTCCACTTTCAACTCTTCCTCAGAAAGCCCTTCGTAGAACTTGGACCTCCTTATCATCTCCGCGCAGCGAGGTGTCCGCGGAACGACTTCTGCAAAATTCAAATACAAGCATTATAGATCCTCCCAAAAGGCAAATCAAACGCAAAGAAACAAAGTTGAAAAGGAAAGGAAGGAGCACTTACCAGGGATTTTGAAGTCCAAAGATAAGGCTGGCACCCTCTTCAGCGGAAAGCCAGTCATGAGGAACCAGTATTCCCGGAGGTCTGGAACCCTCGCGGTATGACAAGTGGGGCACATCACGTCCGGGTGCCTTTCCAGCCTATAAAACCCCACCTTGTCTGAATGACCCCTCATAGGCTGAGACTTCAACCCGTAGAAGTACAGCACCTCCTCCGGGGTAGGAGCTTTCAGTTTCCGGGACTTGCAAAAGATGAACCACCCTGCTAGGAGCTTGTAGCTGGGAGGAATCAGCTGGAAGGGGGAAATCCCCGCCTTCACACAGAAATTAGCAAAGTAACTCCTTAGGGGCAAGTGCGCCCCACACACTATGTGTGCCCAGCTCCAGGCACCAAAGCCCTCGTGACTCTGGCTAGCCGACTCGCCCAGCACCGACAGACGGTGCCACATCAGACCTGGGATGTTCTTCAGACCTGCCTCGGAGGAATACAGCTCCAGCATGCCATAATTCCTGAAAAGGTTCGGCTTTTGGTCCATCTCCCAGATGGAACTATTGGAAGTCGGTGGGCTAGCCGCGACCACTTTCGCCTTTCCTTTCCCCTTTGCACCAGCGACAGGGGAACCCTTCTCCTGGGCAGAATCAGCCTCCCCCACAGCAAGGAGTTGTTCCTTTGAGATGTTCGTCACTGGACAAAAGAAAGAAAGAAGAAAACACTCTAAGCAGTCAGCACCCTTGTCATATCCTAGTGGTATCAAAGGCGTCGGGGAGACCCTCCCCGAAAACTGCTTGGAGAGGCTCCCACCGAGCTTACCGAGGGATTGGCACCATGCCACCCGAAGGGCAGCAAGGAACCAGACTCAGACTCCGAGCCTAAGCCCACCAAAAGAAGTGTTCTTCCAGAGAAAGACACCCTAAAGGCGTTCATGCTTATGCCCTAAAACAGCAAAACAAGGAACGACTTTCCAAACGCAAATCGTCAAAGCATGCAAAAAAGGCTACTTATCGACTCACATCAATCACATGCCTACCAAAGCCCTATTCACGCATGCACATAAGCGATAATGGCAGAAACCTTTACTCTAACAACTACCAACAACCTAAGGTTTGGGAGGAAAGAGCAAAGTAGAAATACTTACTGATATTCGGGTAGTTGGAGGTTGAAGGAGTAACTGGATCACTGCACAGCACGATCGCGAGAAGTAAAAGCTGCAAAGACGAACGGCGATTCAAACCAGGAACTTCGGCGAATAAACCCACTGCCAAATCAAAAGAAAAGTTTCCAGATCCTTACCAAAAGAAGTGGTAAGTTCGGAGGAACGGAAGCTGGGAAGCCTGAGAGTTCGAAGGTTTGGAAATCTAAAAATCCGAAAGATAGAGAATTTGAAAGCGTAAAGAGGAAGAAAGGTCCTTTCCCTCGTTTTTATAGCAGGGAAGAGGTCGTTTCGAATTCCTCAAATGGACGGTCCCGATCTTCCCATTCCGTGTGCATCAAATCCAACGGCTGGAGATGAAGCGACGATCCTATTTATGACTCCTCGGATGGGAATAAAGTATTTATTTCCCATCATTACACCACCTCGGACCCGGAGTACCATTAAAAACCGTCAAATCATTACTCAGATGACTGACGCACGCATACTTAACCAGTCGCCTCACGCACACGTCTTGGTCGCAGAACCATTCCCAGAATGACACGTGGTCCTTGCCGCACTTGACTACTTGAGTTCAAACAGAAGAAATTCCCTTTCTTTTTCATACTAACACTCAGGCGGGAAAAAGGAACCCTTCCGGGAACACAGAAGGTGGCCCCTCGCCTAATCTAAGAGACCGAAATACCCGGAGGACTGTACAAGCTCCCGGATCTCTCAAAGCTCCGTGACCTTGGGGGGTAAATGTTATCCAGATTTCCGGATAGCGTTTAAATTGATGTCCTCGGGGAAACAGAATTATCGATGTCTTTCACGGTAGGTGACCATAGCTCGCGGATGGACAGAAAGGCTTCGCCTCTCTCGTTTAGTGTCCGGATTACTCTTTCAAGCAAACACAACACGGAAACTCGTCAACTCTCCCGGACTCCCGAAGGGGTATCCTTCGGGGAAGCCCCTTCCAGGAGAAGCTCTTCGAGTGGTCTCCGCGGAAACAGTTCCGTGCCTCGCACGGAACAAAACCAAACGGTCGAGTCCTGGAGGAGGCATATTTGGAATGATATCCGCCTGACACAGGATCCCGCCTGACACGCCCGTCAGGTCAAAGCCGCACATATCCCAGCACGCCTAAGGGTACCTTTTCGCCTACTGTTCCGCTGACAACTTGGAAAAGACGGCTGACTTTGTGTGTTCCCCATACTTTCACGTAAATATACCCACATAGAGTCTTGTAGCCATGCTACTACAGTAATTGTATCCCCTATTTATGGCTGGTGTAATTAAGACTCATGTACGTAGAGAAAAACCCTAATCTGAAACCCTAGCTATAAAGACCCCTTCATTTTACAAGAAGAGGGACGGCCAACAAATCACATAGCAAAAACTCTACCAAAATCTCTCTAGCTTCATCTTCTTCAAGAGAACCCGAGAGAAACACTGTGAGTGTGTGAAGTTCTTGTACACCAGCCATCTTACTGTAACCTTTTCCAAGTATAATAACATCGACTCGTGGACTAGGGCTTGTTAACGCCTGAACCACGTAAAAACACTGTTTGTTTAGTTACATTTTAGCACTTCTACAGTTCTTATCTTTTTATTATTCTGTTTGTATTCGTTTCCGAAAAACTTGGTAAACAGATTGCTACACCAAATCAGCTCACTTTCTGCCAGTGAGGACTACATATACAGTTGACCAGTATGCAGATCTCTATGTGAGAGAGATCGTGTGCCTCCATGGAGCACCTAGGTCGATCGTGTCAGATCGAGACACCACTTTTACTTCCAAGTTTTGGGGAAGTTTGCAGAAAGCCATGGGGACACAGTTGAAGTTCATTACAGCTTATCATCCTCAGATATATGGGCAATCTGAGAGGACGATCCAGATTTTGGAAGACATGCTGAGAGCATGTGTGCTGGACTTCGATGGATCTTGGAGTAAGTATCTGCCTTTGATAGAGTTCTCCTACAACCAGAGTTATCAATCTACCATTGGAGTTGCACCTTATGAGATGCTGTATGGCAGGAAGTGCAGATCTCCCATTCATTGGGATGAGATAGGTGAAAGGAGATACTTAGGTCCTGAGGCAGTTCAGAGGACCAGTGAGGCTATTGAGAAGATTAGAGCCCGAATGCTCGCTTCTCAGAGTAGACAGAAGAGCTATGCAGATCCCAAGTGCAGGAACATGGAGTTCCAGGTAGGAGACTATGTTTTCCTCAGAGTCTCGCCATGGAAAGGGGTGAGAAGGTTTGGGAAGAAAGGAAAGTTGAGTCCTAGATTTGTAGGTCCATTTGAGATCCTGGAGAGGATTGGTCAGGTGGCTTACAAATTGGCTTTGCCTCCGGCGTTGTCTGCCTTGCATAATGTGTTCCATGTATCAGCTCTTCGGAGGTATGTATCTGATGAGAGCCATATTTTGAGTTATAAAGATCTGGAGCTTGAGCCAGATCTCTCCTTTGAGGAGCAGCCAGTTCAGATACTTGACAGAAAGGATAAGGTCCTATAGAATAAGACAAGACCTTTGGTTAAGGTATTGTGGAGGAACAGCAAGGTCGAGGAAGTGACCTGGGAGCTGGAGTCAGATATGCAGAGTCAGTATCCCGAGCTGTTCAGGTAAATTTCGAGGATGAAATTTCAGTAAAGAGGGGATAGTTGTAATGCCCCGAATTCTCCGATGTGGTTTAATGGCAGGAATAGTAGGTCGGGAGGGCTATACTTGTTTAATTATGCCATTAATTGATAAAATGCATGTATATGTGGATTATATTCTAATATGATGTTAGATGCATGCATGTGAGTCCATATTTTTAATTACAGGGGTGTGACGGTAATTTGGCCCGTTGAGGGTAAATTGTATATTTGTATGCATGTCGGTCATATATGTTGAGACCACATTATGATGTGGGTTTGTTCGAGCCATTCGGCATGAGACGACCATGGTATGTTAATTAGCAGTTTGGTCATAACATGTTTAAGTTCGAGGCTCGCGAGGAGTCTCGGGGTGATTTTAATGATTAGAGCGTTACCGGGCATTAAAGGGTAACGGGATATGAATTATTGATGTTTGGGGTTATTGAGAATAGCGGGAATTGGAAAGCGTTAATTATGATTAACGAGATAGGTTGGAAAGGACAAATATGCCCTTGGGATGACTTTAGAAACCTTAAATGACCTAGGGGCATTTAGGTCATTTGGTTTGGATATATATGAGGCTTTAGTTGGCTGTAGAAAAACATAACAAAACAGAGCAAAGAATTCTCCTTCCCGTACATCACCTTCTCTTTGTTTACCTTTGGAGTTTTTGGGCTCAAAGAGAGGAATCAAGCTAGGAGATCAAGGAGCTGAGTTCATAGGGTTGGTTCATCCATTGAAGGGGGTTTAATCCCAAGTTTGAGGTGAGTTTCAGCCATTAGTTTTCTGGTTTTACTCTGTTTTGGTTTAAGTTTTCAGCTTGTGATCTTGTTGTGGATAGTTGAATTGATGGAAGTTTTAGTTGGGATTTCACTTGGGTTTTGATGAGGGAGTAATATAGATCAAGTTTAGGGGTTGTATTGGAGGTTTGAGTGGTGTTTAAGCTTGGTTTGAAAGGTTGGTTCCAAGAGAAATCGCAAGGGAAGGAAAACAGGGATTTTGGCTGAACTGGAGGTTGGGCCGCGGCATGGCCAAGGAGGGCTGCGGCCCTTGAAGAGTGCTGAATTTGGCCGCCTCTGTTTGAGGGGCGGGCCGTAGCATGGCCAAGGAGGGTCGCGGCCCTTAGTGGCTTTTTGGCCATAAATGGCTTTTTGGCTTAGGGATGTTAGTCTTAGGCCTCGGGGTCGATCCTACTACCCGGTTTAGTAGTGTTTGATGTCTCGGAGGCTAGGTTTGGGTTTGGGAATCCTTTGTTATTCATTTTATTGATGGAATCCCATAATTGGTTATGACCAGGTAACCGCTAAAGGACCAAAAGGTTGATCGTTCTCAAGGGTTGTTCTTTTATTCATTCTAGCTCGAACCAAAGGTAAGAAAACTGCACCTGATATGTGACATGCATGGTTATTCATGAGGCATGTTGGTTGTGTAAATGTGGACATGGATTGAATATTGAATGCTTAGCAAATGTTGCTCACTTGTGCATGGTACTGACTCATTAGTCAGATTTGGCAAAGGTGCTAGTATCAACTGTGAAGCTGTGACTCATTAGTCAGGTTCGGCAGTGGTACTGGGCACTGGTCACATTGTGATGACTCATTAGTCAGGACGGCCTTAGCGTGTTCAACACAAGCCAATAAAGATTAGATCTAATCGACTTTCTGCATTGGATGACTCAAAGAGCATTAATGTCGGACCGACCTCAAGTTCGATGAATATTATAAGAACTTGTGCGGCTTACGCATCAGTCACTCATTTGATAAGTTAGAGACTTACCCATCAGTCTCTCATTTGTTAAGGCTAGTGGCTTACCCAGCAGCCACTCTTCTGTTTAAGTTAGTGACTAACTTGTCAGTCGCTCATCATGGTTTACCAGAACCTCAAGTGATATTCACTCAATTGTTTGAGAGCTATGAGCTATGTGTGATTATAATGATAATCCTTTGTTGGATTTATTGTTTATATACAATGCTATGCTTTCTTGCTAGGCTTTGGCTCATGGGTGCTATGTGGTGCAGGTAAAGGGAAAGAAAAGCTCACCCAGCCCTGAGTGGAGTGCTTAGGTGGTGTTTTGTACATATGCGGCCGCTTGACCACCACGGCCAAGGAGTTCTCAGAGAAACTAGGGGGTTTACCCTATTTTTGCCGCTTAGGTCGGCGGGTTTGTAATTTTGGAACAGTAATGATCTTCTTGAGTTTTAAATAACTTGTTAATGTTCTTGTGGGCCCATGAATAGCTTTATGTATCAAATAAAACATATCCTTTCCTTTTTATTGGTTTTCTCCTTAACCTGTTAATACCACTTAGAACACGTTTTTAACCAAAGGACTCAGGCAATGAGTCAAATTTCCGGTTCACCGTTTACTGTAATTATTCTGGGGTAACCAGGGCGTTACAGTGTTATGGATGAACTAGGAAGGACCATACCAAATCATGGAGATCTTGCGTGAATGGACTTTAAAGCTAGCACGGTTAAGTGGAGAAATAGTTCCACAGACTTGGAATGCCCTACACCACAAATAGTTTTCGAAATTACCGTTTATGTAAGGCTTATCTATAAAAGCCATTTCATTTTAATAACATTTGGATTATTACGTAATCAATTTTATCGTTTTGTTATCACAGGCTCACTTTGTAAAAGCAACCTAAAACATTTATAAGTTCTGGTTTCTTTGGGGGAACATTGCCGAAGAGAGATTTTAAAAGAGTTCAACCTATTCAGATGAAATCTGAAACTTAGAGTTTGGAAAAATTTATTATTCAACGGCTTTTTAAAGCTCGAATTTTCAAAATTCCGAACACAAACTAAGTTTGAGAAATTTATAAAAATAAAACCCTTGGATATAACCAGGTCCAAGGCCTGATTCCTAATAGGTACAATGCAATTAAGCCTACTAAAACCCCTGGATACGATCAGGTTTGAGGCCTGATTCCTAAGAGGTACAATGCTAATAAGCTTACTAAAACCCTAGATATGAACAGGTCCAAGGCTTGATTCCTAACATGTATGACGCAATAAGGCGAGAAAAATATTGTATACAACTAAGATATCGACTGAAATTAGTTAGTCGAGCCATCAAAAATCTATCCCAATCTAAAGACAACCCCTAAGATTTTGAATATACAAGAATCCAAGGATTCACAAACATGAGACAACAATAGACTAAGGTGAACACGAATAGATCACAAATTAAATATGTATTCAAAAGGATATTGTTTTCTCGAGGAAAAAAACCCTGATATGAGCCCGAATGCGATTGTTTTGGTCCCTAGGGACTTAGTTACAATGCATAAAATAAATAAAAATCATCATTGAGGTCCGTCGACTTGCTCGGAGGAGGTCACTTCCTCGCCATCTCCTTTGGCAACATTAGAAGCCTCTACGGTCTCAGAGGGTTCTTGTGAGAATCAAATCTTGAACTTGGCAAGAAAAGGTTCCCAAAACCTTGGTTGAAAGCCCAACACCGGTAAGGCAAGTCAAGATTAGTTTAAAAAGAAAAGAAAAGAAAGGGTTAGAAGATTGAGAAAGGCTCACAATGAGGTTCATCCCCATAGCGGACCCGAGAACGTCTTCAGGAGTATGCTCCTCCATGGCCCTCAGATCCTTGGCATTGGCTCTATAGGCATGGCCCACCATATGGCGCACCATCTCATATAAAGTCCCCCGAAACGCCTTGGGGATTCTTGCCAAATTGAGTGGCTTTACCGGGATCTGAATGTAGGGAGCCTCGCCTTGGATCACTTAAGGAATCGAGGGAGGTACATGTCGAGGAAGAGGAGGCGAAGCCTGGAGAACTGTGACTACTGTCACTTGAATTGGGGGTTGAGTCATTTGTGGTTGTTCCCGAGTGGAGCTGGCACATTTGTCTTTGACTAGAGACTCGGTGGAAGTCTCAGTCTTGGAAGCATGTTTCTTTTGCAATTTGGGCCTCTTCACCACGGGACTAGCTCCAACCCTGCCAGCCTTAAAGGCACCCCTTAAACCCGAGGCATCTGGAAAGTCCATCTCTTCGCCTGAAAAATAACGAGCAAAAGAGTCAGATACAAGGGATAATTAGTCAAAGTAATGCAAAGACAAGAACAAGAGTAAGAATCCTACCCTCCGAGCTAGGGAAGGAATCTACTACGATCAGCTCGGGGTTATAAACTAGACTAGGTATAACCTCTAACTCCTGAACTACTGGAGGTGGGGGAGAGTCTAGAATTATCACATCCTGAGTCCTAAGGGGTTCATGTTCTTCTTCCAAGCTGGACTCATCTACAGACTGCCCAAAGTGGGGGGAAAATACACCCTGATATCGCCCAATAAACTCCTAAGCGGTCGCAGTAGTAATCAGGCTATGTCGTATCCACAAAGAGACAAACACAACTAAATATTTGATTAGTAAATAAAAGATAAAAATAAAGTAGAATTGAAGAAATGGATTTCGTGAAAGAAAAATGATAGATTAGGGAAATCGATCAGATAAAGAGCATGGCAAGGTAGAGATGCAGTGTTGTAAAACCTATTCTAATATTGATATTAATTCAAAACACAGTTGCAATTCTACACCATTAATTGCAACTGGAAGATGTATATGTTAAAAGCACAAATTAAATAATCTAGATTAAATTGAATCTATCTCCTAATTTCATAGCATATCATATTATATATCAAAGAGCGACAAAATACCACTGGCAGAATGCAGTAAAAGACATACAATATAACAAATATACTAAAATAAATTAACAATTTAAGTTACATAAGAAAAGCATGACTGAACTTATGTAAAATATGCTAAATAATTTTAGAAAAGAAATTAGAAGATGCGAAACAAAATAATTAATGAGATATGGAAATAAAGCATAAGAAGAAACAATATCACTATTGAGAATGATAAGTACAACAACTACACTCTAACCTCAGCAATATTTCTAATATAATTCACTCATTTTTGTCACCTAAAACAAGCAAAATTAAACTAGAAATAAGAAAAGAAACAAAATAATAAATTCTCTTTTTCCACTCTAAAATCTAATTTTTTTACACTAGTTTTGGTTCTCTATTTATAGAGAAACTTTTGCTCCAAAGTGGGTATTTTCATGCATTAGAAAGTGGAGAAAGTGGCTTCAAAATCTGATGCAAAATGGGACAAGTGGGCCTCGGATTGGCTTTGGAAAAGGCTGCAAGTGGAGTGGGGGACACGGTCAGAACGTGGCAGGCTGCTGGCGAGGTGGCAGGCGGAGTGGTCGGGCGCTTGGAGAGCAGCTGCAGGCGGCGTGGGACGCGTGGCAGGCGCGACAGGCGACTCCGGTTCGGCTTGGCTGGTTGCTGAAGACTTTGGGCCTGGGCCGTTTTGGGCCTAATTTTGTAAAAAATGCCATTTTCTTCAATTTTAATTCTTTCTTCCTTCTTTCTTTTCTTTGTGTCAAAATACATTTTATTTCCTGAAAATTAACCACAAATTAAATTAAAATATAAAATATATGACAATAAATCCATAAAAATATTAATTAAAACTTGATTAATTTTAAACTTAAAGACTAATAAAATGATAGTTTTGAACACTAATCACAACCCCCAACCAGCTTATTGCTAGTCTCTAGCAATTCAAGCGAAATAAGAAATGTCAACATGATATATTTCAGGTCAAAAATTATAAAAGAACTTAAGTATTAACACAAAATGTTAGTAACAAGTCAACAAGAGTTATCAACACTACTTCGAATAAATCTAGAGTTGTGAGTGTGTGCACCAAACTTGTACCTTCTTTCCGCAAAGCATAGCTCATAAAGCCCTCGAAATTATGCCAAGTAAAAGTCTGAACTCCATTAACCTCTCATGTAATTGAAAATATTTAAAGCTTAAGGGTTTCTCTCATGGAGTTGGAAAAGAAGTAAGCACTCATCAAGTGGGTATATATTTAGGACAAACTCTTAAATAATTATTGAAACGAAGATAGGAAATAAACTATTTGGACAACCACCATAAAGAGTACCACAAAACCAGTTTTTCGGGAAGTCTAAGTTAAATAGAAAATCTTTACATTTATTCTAAGAGCCATAAAATAAAATATGAAATTAATAAACTTTTTTTTTTGACACAAGAGACAACATAATTGAAAATGATAGAACTATTGCTCTTGTGTTTTTCTTTTTCTTTTTTTCTTCTTTTTTTTTTGTCTCTTTTTTTTATGAAGAACATAATATAAGGCTCTCTAAAAAGATTTGTCTATAGAAAATATTATCCCTAAAACATCATCCATTCATACAACAATACCTTGTCCAAATAATTATAAACATTTCTAAGAATCAATAAAAAAATTTAAGTTGTTTTCTTAAGTTTCACCTCTCACAGAAAAGAATGAATTGTTAAACATGGAAAATTTCTAAACCAATATGTGCTAACAACCATCTTACCACAACATTTGGCATGTGCATTAGGTAACTTTAGAGAAACTCTTAGTAATACAGACAACAAAAATTAACTCAAAAATATATTTGGAAAAAAAATAAGTAATTTTTAAATAATTTGGCCGTGGAAATATTAATATGACAAAAATGAACATGCATGAATATGCTCACCACCCCCAACCAAAATCAGACAATGTCCTCATTGTTTAAAAATATATACACGAAAAGCGTGAAATGAGAACATGTAGAGAATGAGCTAATACAAAATGATATGATATTGATTCTTAGAAAAAGAAAAATAAAGGACAAGACAAACTATCATAATAAAATAAAATAAAAAGAAAAACAAATATTAAACATACCAGAAATAAGGAAAGTAAGAAAAGATAGAACCTGATTAGTCTTGGCAAACCGGAGAAAAGTCTCCTCAGGTTGGTTCACCAACTCAATATTCTTGACTATCCAGTATCAAAAATGAATTTTCTTTTATCCTGTGTCTCAAAAATGGAAGCATTAGCAACATTCTCAAGATAAAGAAAATATTCGTTTTTAGTATCATGGAGGAAATAGTGTGATTGATTCTTTGAGAAAAGTTTATAAATTTCCTCCACAATAAGGTTTAGCACATTAGTATGATAACACTTGTTTTCATTTGGAGTTGTTGGAAGAATTTTAGTATGAGAAATATTTTCACTCTGAATAGTAATGGCATCATCCTCATCAAATTTGTAAGAAATAGGATTAGAGATTGGTGCCATTGTTTCCTCATTTGATTAGAATTGACTAAAATAATGTGAATTAACTTTGTCGATCAATACTGAAAATTGAGTCCGAATTTCTCTAAGTTCCTCCATCATGTGTTTAGTAATGTTTCTTATGTGTTCAGTAAAGTTTATTTGTTCCTCCATAATTGTATATAATGTTTTCTCTAAGGAATCAGTATCAGTCCAGACATTATGTGGAGGTTCGTGGTAAGAGTTAGAAAAATCGTGCTCAACATTCCTACTAGATGGTGCAAATTCCCAACCAATCGGTGCACGGTAGTTGTACTTAGACTTCCAACTTGAAGCAACGGGGTTTTTCAAGCTAAGATTACTGTTCTTGTAGTAAGAATAGTATCGAAAAGCTTCCTCCCCTTCTCTAAGAGTTGAGTAATCTTGAGCAAAATGGGCGACTCTTTCACAGTCAAAATATGGTTCATCATACTCTACCCTTATGAAATCGTTACTTTCTTGACCATACTTAGCTTTCAAGTTTTCGAATTCTCTAAGTCAAGAATTCTACTTCAGATTTAAGGTACTCTTTTTCGCTAAGATGGTGGGCACCTCTAAAATTTCTAGTACCCTCAATAGCACTAGATTTTGGATTGTTTTGAAGTGAAGAGAGATATATTGGATATTAGTAATCAAACCATCGATGATCTTTTTCATTCATTTGCTATTTATTATTTTTTTATTTTTTTATTTTTTTTGTAAGTATTATAAGCGCAAGTGTGTAATAGTGTAATAAGTATACACCAAAAATGTTCCCAGGCCAATTGGGAAGGCTGCCAAGGTACCACTTTAGGCCTAAGAGCTTTTCTAGAACACCCCGCAGTTCTTAGAAAAGGTTGGAGGGTAACACTACACATACCATATTGAAGAACCAATTTTTCTAAGACAAAACAAGTTTGGTTTTTACTGATTTCCAAAATTACACAAATGTTCTCAATACTTTGTTTTGATACAAAATTTTATTTTTATTTTTTTTTGGAAAAAAAAATAAAATCCTAAACCTAAACCTAAAATTAAAAGTAAAATAAAACAAAAAAAATGAATAAATAAATACCTAAAAATGAGCCCAAAAAAAAAAATTAAAAACAAATAAACAAACTCAAAATAAAAATAAACCTAAAAGTAAAATAAAACAATCAGAAAAATGAATAAATAAAAAAAAACTAAAAATTAAAATTACTAAGTGAAAAAATTAAAAGGGAAATTAAAAAAAATTATACTACTTTTTTAATAAAATAAAATATGCAAACCTTTAATTGTAGAATTACCTCCCCGACAACGGCGCCAAAAATTGATATCGCCCAATAAACTCCTAAGCGGTCGCAGTAATAATCGGGCTATGTCGTATCCATAAAGAGACAAACACAACTAAAGATTTGATTAGTAAATAAAAGATAAAAATAAAGTAGAATTGAAGAAATGGATTTCGTGAAAGAAAAATGATTGATTAGGGAAATCGATCAGATAAAGAGCATGGTAAGGTAGAGATGCAGTGCTATAAAACCTATTCTAATATTGATATTAATTCAAAACACATTTGTAATTGTACACCACTAATTGCAACTGGAAGATGTATATGTTAAAAGCACAAATTAAATAATCTAGATTAAATTGAATCTATCTCCTGATTTCATAGCATATCATATTATATATCCAAGAGCAACAAAATACCACTGGCAGAATGCAGTAAAAGACATACAATATAACAAATATACTAAAATAAATTAACAATTTAAGTTACATAAGAAAAGCATGACTGAACTTATGTAAAAGATGCTAAATAATTTTAGAAAAGAAATTAGAAGATGAGAAACAAAATAATTAATGAGATATGGAAATAAAGCATAAGAAGAATCAATATCACTATTGAGAATGATAAGTACAACAACTACACTCTAACCTCACTAATATTTCTAAAATAATTCACTCATTTTGTCACCTAAAACAAGCAAAATTAAACTAGAAATAAGAAAAGAAACAAAATAACAAATTGTCTTTTTCCACTCTAAAATCTGATGTTTTTACACTAGTTTTGGTTCTCTATTTATAAAGAAACTTTTGCTCCAAAGTGGGTATTTTCGTGCATTTGAAAGTGGAGAAAGTGGCTTCAAAATCTAATGCAAAATGGGACAAGTGGGACACGTGTCAGCCTCAGATTGGCTTTGGAAAAGGCTGTAGGTGGAGTGGGGGACACAGTCAGAACCTGACAGGCTGTTGGCAAGGTGGCAAGCAGAGTGGTCGGGCGCATGGGGAGCAGCTGCAGGTGGCGTGGGACACGTGGCAGCAGCTGGTTGGCAGGCGCAACAGGCAGCTACGGCTCGGCTTGGCTCGACTGGTTGCTGAAGACTTTGGGTCTAGGTTGTTTTGGTCCTAATTTTGTCAAAAATGTCATTTTCTTCATGATTTCTTCAATTTTAATTCTTTCTTTCTTCTTTCTTTTTCTTTGTGTCAAAATACATTTTATCTCCTGAAAATTAACCACAAATTAAATTAAAATTAATATTTTCAAATATAAAATATATGACAATAAATCCATGAAAATATTAATTAAAACTTGATTAATTTTAAACATAAAGACTAATAAAATGATACTTTTGAACACTAATCACACCCCGACATAAGGAAGGCCATGTCCTACAATTTGTCTCATATTCCTCAAAAAGGGAAGACCTAAAGTTGAGGGTATTGTTAACCACAATGGTGCATCTGGGATAACTATGGTCATAGCGTATCACCAAATTATCCACACATTGAATGAGTGTTATATTCAGGCCCGAGTTAGTAGGATGGCAACTAACGAGCTAGTGGGGGTTGAAGCGAACTAGCCTAAAACTGGAAACAGCCCGATCTAATTCTCTATATGGGTTACCTTGGTCGGAGGGATCAGCTGCTGCCCCGGATGCAGCTCGCTCTAGATCAGGGCCTTGATCGTCTTTAGGAGCTATCCTCTTGCGCACCAGTGGTGCCACATCTTCTTCCTCCTCGGTGTCTTCAATGACTTGCAAGACTTCTTGAGGAGGGGGAGCATGGGAAGAACGAGGGGTGGACCTCGGGTCCTGATAGCCAGTGTCTAGCCTTTGCTGATTAGGTTGTAGGCCACCATGGTAGCATCGTTCACAATTTGACAGGAATCCTTCTCCTTCGAAGGAAGACAAGAAAGTGTCTTGTATTGACCCTCAAGGGTCTCAAACCGCTCTGTCCTTACGAATATAGCTGCACAAGGAATGAACTCAGTTAGAATAATTAAACAAAAAAAAAGTGAAAGTGATAAGAGAGTTCATGTACTGAATTCATAAAGTTAGAGAACTTACGAGGGCGGTTGAAGTATCAGTGATTGTAGTTCTTGAACCCATTTGACATAAAGAATTGGTCTTCATAGTCATTTGGGTGGCTGGGGAGGTCAATGACGGATGCCGAGTAGGGGAAGCGAGTGAGGTAGTAAAAGTTGTCACCTCGCCCCTTCTAGTCAAGACTTGCCTTAAGGCAGAAGAATTACATAATATCTATCGGGGTGGGGACCTCCCACTCGTGCCTAAAAAACAGCTATTTTATCCCCGCCAAAAGCCGATACAAGTTCGGGGGGAGCTGAAATGGAACCAATTCGACGCAGTTTAGAAAATCCACGAAGTACTGGTTTAGGGGGAGGAAGACACCTGACTTCAGGTGCTCATCACTCCAAGCCCCAAAGTCATCTTGCAGAGGGGCGCAGCTCCGCTCTCCTTCCAATGGAGGTCGAGCAAGGAGGCCATCGGTTCCCATCTCGATCCCATGGCTCAGCAGTATTTTGTTCACTTTCCCCTACGACGTTATTCGAGACACGATGTGGTTGGCCTCGAAGAAGGCGTTGGGGTTGACGATGATAGTGAAAATATGATGTGCAAGTATACACAATCAATTCAAGTAATACAGATAGTAAATAAGAATCGTTCCCACAGAGACTATAACCCAATTACCAATAATTGTTTTTCACTTTCTATTTGGTAATTAAAATTAAGATGAATAATTCTAACTATGAACACAATTTAAATAACTGTAAATAGAACAATTAATCAAAGGATAAAAATAATTAACAAAAAAATCTAGGGAACTAATTTCATCAACTTTTTATTCTTTTAATTTTACTAATCAGTTCTAAATCTCTTCTTCCTATTCTAATACCAGATTAACAAAAATCAATTCCTATTTTTTTTAAGATATAAGATCTCAACCTATATGCAAGTTTTCTACATCTTTGTGATAAACTTAAGCACATAGCGAGCATTAAGATTGGTAACCTAATTGCTACACAAGTCGTACATGTACTTTCATCCAATATGTAACCTATGTCTATATAACGATAGCATATTCAATTTGCATCTTTCGAATTTTTAATCAAAATCATAAATCAAGCAAATATTGATCAAGTATTTACTAGCAGTAGACAAACATTATATAACTTAGAATAATGAAGAAGTATCAATATAACATCATAATAAAATTAAATAGAAATCCAAGTGACTACATTAACCCCTAGATATAGGATTTAGTTCATATTAGACATAATGAAAATAACATTCAGATACTTGTTCATAGAAAATAACCTATAGAATCAAGATGAAGAAGAAATCTAGAAAATAGTAAACAGATAAAACAAGCAGTCTCCTTAGGTTTTTTTTTCTTCATAAATCATCGTAATGATGCTTATATAGTAATATGCACTTTGGATGTGAAATACTGCTTTTGCCATTGCTTAAAATTCCCTTTTCTACGAAATACGCAACGCATGCGCCACGACTCGATATCGACAATGAGATAAGCTTGGCTAGTTTGTTTAAGTTTTGTTGGGTTTATATTTATTTTATGTTTTGTTTAGTCTTTGTTTGGGGTGTTAGTTGAATCAACTTGACAATGATAATATGATTGAATGATGTGATGTATAAATTGAATGGGAATGAAGCTATAAAAAATTTTGTGCTTGGTTGAAATTTTCTTTTGGTTTACATGGGTCCACTTAAATAATTGAGAGCTTAATCATGATTTTTAATAAATTTGGTGTAATTGAATTTTTTTTTACGAAAATGTTGTTATTCTAGAACTTATTTTCTTGCTATTTGAGACAAAATCTTAGATGATGGATGTGTTAGGAAGATGATTTAGGCAATTCTTTGAATCGTTTGAGTCTTCCAAGCCAACATTGATTTATTAAATCCTTAGTTACCACATTTTGAGCCTAATTTGATTCTTTTTTTAGACTTATTTTGAGCTTATTTGAATTTTTTTTTATTTTTCCTTCCCTTTGATATACCATGAGCATATGAAGAAGTAATTGGGAATGAATTGCAATGGGGGTTTATTTGTGGAAGTTTGTGTCATTAATAGAAGAAAAATTGAGAGAGAAAGAATAATAAAGTATATTGAAAATGAACTACACTCCAATTGAAAATACAAAGAAATAAGTTTGGGGAAGTGTAGTATCATTAGAAGAAAAAAAATTAATAAAAAAATCAGTTTATGAATATCTCTCAAAGTAAGAAAATTTGGGAAATTTGGGATTGTTTTTTTTTTTTAGGGGGGGGGGGGGGGGGGTTGGGGTTTGCAAGTTGATAGAAGATTGGTTTGTGTGTTTATGTTACATTAAAGCCTAAATGACATTCTAATCTACCTTTACCTAAGCCTTCAATAATAAGATGTGAAAGTCCTATTGATTTATAAGCATGTGTTTTCTACATTAGTAGAGATTAGTAAGTGTAGCAAGCTTATGGGATAATGATATTAGTTGATTGTAATAAAAAAATTTGGTGAACATGAATTAATTCAAATGCATTTTATTTATTATTCATGATTTTGAGAGCTTTTATTTTTGTTTGGACTTAAGTGAATTCGAAGAATGTTTTAACTGAAATTCTGGATTATAAGTTAATTCTCCTAAAGATTATGTAAGTGTGTTAGTCATCATAGCTTGAGATGTGAATTATTGTTGTCGACTTGATTCAATTGTGTTGGTAGTTTAGATTCTTATTTTTGTCATGTGAGTTTGTGTCCTTTGCTCCAGGGCGAGCAAAGAGTAAGTTTGGGGGAGTTTGATAACTATAATTTAGTGTACTTTTAGGATGTGTTTTTGTGGTAATCTTGAGTCTTTTTGTTTGTTTTGTGCAGGATTACACTTGTGTTTGTCTTTGTTGTAGGTCAGTGCTATGAATCATGAGCTAAATGTAGAAAGAAAAAGAAATGGTGAAAAAATGGAGCTTTTGGTGGATGTTCAAGTCAAATTGGCGTCAAGGAGGAGTTAGAAGAAGTTTTTGATGAAGTTGATGAAGGAAGGATTTAAAATGGTCAAGTTTTGAAAGAAAAAAATAGAATTAGATTCGCGGCATGGGATTTAGGGTCCCGACTCTAGTAAAATTAGAAACTACTCAATTCTAGCATGAATTAATGCCGCGGCATGCCCTTTAGGGCTGCGGCATGATGAGTGGCAGAGAGTAACGAAAAATCTGGAAAAACACAGGCCGCGACATGGTCACCTAAGCGTCGTGGCGCTTGAAGACGTAGGCGCAAACCTCCTTGGCATTTTGAAGACACGGGCCATGGCATGGAAATGCAAGGGCCGCGACGCACCTCCCTGAAAAGAAAAGAAAAACTATTTAGGTTTAAAAACATTATAGATTAGAAGGAATTGGGGTTTTAATTACGAATTTTAGAGAGTTCTTGATGTCTAAGCTTATTTTCTGCATTTTTCTTCTTTAATTTCTCTTCAAGTTTTGAATGTTATTATCTGTTATACCCAAAAATTGGAGAATGCATCCTAGGAGGCTAAGGAGAATGCATCCAGGAGAGTGCCTCCTAGGAGGGCTAAGAGGGTGGTCCTAGGAGACCCCAAGGAGGGTGTGGTCCTAGGAGACCCCAAGGAGGGTGTGGTCCTAGGAGACCCCAAGGGTGTGTAGGAGGTAAGCCTCCCAAGGTTTTCTAAGTGTTGGCTCGAACGTGCCCAAGGTAAATAGCTAAGGAGGAGGAGTCTCATGCAAGAGAATGGAGACTTAGACTTTCATAAGGAAAGTCTATACACTGTTCGATCGGACATGTTTGGGAGATGCTAAAGGGGGTTGCCTCAATGTTGTCCAAGGTGGGGTTCCCTCAATGTTGTCCAAGGTGAGGTTCCCTCAATGTTGTCCAAGGTGAGGTTCCCTCAATGTTGTCCAAGGTGAGGTTCCCTCAATGTTGTCCAAGGTGAGGTTCCCTCAATGTTGTCCAAGGTGAGGTTGCCTCAATGTCGTTCAAGGTGAAGTGCCAAGGAAGTTGCCTCGAACCACCTTGGTCCGAGGAGAAGCCAAGGAGATTGGTTCAAGGAGGAACATGGCATGCTAGAGGAGAGTATATGTTCGAGGAGAACCATGCACGTTCAACCCACCCAAAGCATGTCCTACCACCATGCATGTTTAACCAGCACTTGCATGGGTAGTGAGTAGGAGGTGGACCAACTAGCTAGAGGAGACTAAGTCAGACACAACTTCAACAACATGCGCGGGAATCTCTCATTCTTCCCACAAATGGGGAATTTGTTACATTTTGAATTTTGAATGTTTATTTGTAATATAAATGTAATAAATATAATAAAATATCCCTATTATAAGGGGATATCAGTTGAGGATCCCATCTCTATAAATAGAGAGCTTATGAGATGAGAGAGGGACCCCTTCTGCTTATTCTTTCTAGAGAGATAAAATTGGGTCTGTCTATTCTAGAGAGAGAAAGTGCTGAAATTAGAGAGAATTCTTGTATTTTCACAATTTATACTGAAGAAACTCAGTTGGCATAGTCCATCTGATCTTGAGTATAGATTTATAAATCACAACTCTAAGTGGATTAGGCTATTACCGACAATCGGGGCTGAACCACTATAAAAATTCTGTGTTATTTACTTTTCTTGTTTATACCGTCTGTTGTCGTTTACATTCTCTTGAAGGTTCGTCGTATTTGACGTTCTCACGTCGTTGGCTAAAAACGCAGTCAACATTATCATTATGTTGATATGAACTAAATCCTCTATCTAGGGGTTAATGTAGTCGCTTGAATTTCAATTTAATTTTACTATGATGTTTTTTTTATGATTCTTCTTTATTCTAATCTATATGATGTTTGCTTAATGCTAGTAAATACTTTATCACTATTTGTTGGATTTATTATTTTGATTCAAAATTTGAAAGATTCGAATTGAATATGCTATCGTTATACAGACATAGGTTACATATTGGACGAGAGTACTTGTATGACTTGTGTAGCAATTAGGTTACCATTCTAAATGCCTACTATGTGTTTAAGTTTATCACAAAGATGTAGAAAACTTGCATGTAGGTTGAGATCTTATATCTTGAAAAAGAATAGGAATCGATTTTTGTTGACCTGCTGTTAGAATAGGAAGAAGAGATTTAGAACTAATTAGTAAAATTAATAGAATGAAACGTTGATGAAATTAATTCCCTAGGCTTTTTGTTATTGTTTTTATCATTTGATTCATTGTTCTGTTTACAGTTATTTAAATTGTGTTCATAGTTTATAATTATTCATCTTAATTTAATCACCAAATAGAAATTGAAAAACGATTATTGGTAATTGGTTAATAGTCTCTGTGGGACGATATCCATTCTTACAGAATTTATTACTTGACATGACCACGTATACTTGCGTGCATATTTTACCGATCACCAACCAAAATAGCTAGGAATCTCGTGAACGCAGACGGGTCCTCTCCCTTTAAAATCAAAAGTCACCATCTTTTCTTACAGTCCATGGCTATCCCTTACTTAGCAAACTATGCTATACTCAGATTCATACCAAAGTCTCATATAACTAGCTCAATCAATTTTTTGCTAACTCTCTACTAGTAGTACTCTGACCCATCTCCTGGATATTACCAATTTTCCCCGACAGGCACTACAATCTCAAGCCCCATAGCATAATAATCACATAGCATGTACAACATATCCCTGCCTCTACTAAGAGATATGTAGTACCAGAATCAATCAACACAATATAAAAGATCGAGAACTAGAAAACCAACCTATCATCGTTGATGGACTAGCCACAAGCTCTGATTGCGTCGAGACGGACACTCGAGCTGGATTCAAGCTATCTGCACTCATTGGTTCTTCCTTCTTCAATCTCGGGCAATCCTTCTTGAAGTACCCAACTATTCCACCTAGAAAACATGCATTGGATTGGCATTCTCCCAGATGGCCTCTTCTGCACCTGGGGCATACTAAATAACCTCTTCAGGCCTCGTTGTCATCCAAGTGGCCACCCTTAGTACCATGACCCCTTTTATCAGGACCAGAAGCAGTGAAACTATCGGGGGTTTTTCTTTTCTGGTCACCAGGGCCTCCGCCCCCTGCCAGATGCTACAAATGGGGGTACCATTTTCTGAGCTTCTTGCCCTATGACGCGAGGGCCCTCCCTACTACCTAAGCTTAGGTAGAAATATCATATACTGGAGTGATCCTAACGCTCTAAGCAACCCCATAGTTTAATCCTCAAATGAATCGACCCTTCTAGGCCGCATCATTGGGTACCAAATCAAAAGCGAATTTGGCCAACCCATCAAATTCATTGATGTACTCTATCATTGTCATACTACCCTGAACTAGGTTCATAAACTTGTTGGTCTTCACAATTCGAACTACGTCACACTAATACCTCTCATTGAACAATTGTTTGAATTCTGCCCAACCCATCATGACAACATTCTGGGTCTAGGATACTATTTCCCACCACGTTCAGGCATCTTCCCACAACATACACGTGGCACAAACCCCTCTATCATTGCTTACCCTTGCCATATAGTCACGGAGCTAATCATGCCCATCCAATGTTCAACTCTGAGTGGATCTAGGCCTCCCTCAAAAGCCGAAGGATAATGTCTCTAGAATCTTTCATACAATAGCTCCCATTTGTTCCCACCATCAAGTTGAGCCAAAATTTGTGCCACTATTGGCAAAAAAAATGTAGCAGCGTTCCCTGGCGGAACCTGCTATCTTAGCTACTTATTATCTTCCTCTTGCCTTTGCGATCTTGCTTGCATGCTAGTAAACATCTGATGCCCATTCCCGGGGCAAATAGAGGGTTCTAGCCCTGACTTTCATTTACAACCTCGATATTAACACTGCCTGATACAATTAACTGCCTTCGATACATAACATTCGAATCTGTCTGCAATCAATTACTTAACTTATCAGGCATGATAATAATATCTAGAACTATCCCACGAGCAGAACCAAACAACACAGCAACCACACACAATATTCATACCAGAACACAGGTCTATAACGTTAAGGCATCAATTAATAGGCCTTGCTCCCACAAGATATATAGATATTAGTCATGGTCTTTATTCTAGCATGCATATAAGGCACATTGTTTAATTAAGCAATTAAGCACATAAACACATTATTGGATATCAAACCGTGAGTCGAGCTTATCTTTAGCGGCGAGTGTACATGCCCAGCCAGTCTTTAGAAACCCTTAACCCTAAACTACTCTGATACCAAGTTGTAACGCCCTGGTTAGTCAAGACCGTTACACTTTGTGTTTAAAATGGTGCTTAACTCGCTAAGCGAGTCATTCAGACTAAAATGTGTAATTAAAAACTAAACCAAGGTTAGGTATTAAAAATTTTGGTCAATGAAGTAATCATTTTTCATAAAAAAATGTTTAGTTTATACACGGGATTCCAAAAAGTGTTTACATACTGATAAAAAAAATACAAACTAGCCGTCCTCAGAGGCAAAATAGGGTTCAACCCTAGTTCCTCCCAGGAAATCCCGGCCGTGGCGGTCAAGCAGGATACATATGTATACACTGCCCATGAAGCTCTCCAGCTTACTCTTTCTCTTACCTTCACCATAGAGCACTCGTAAGTCGAGGCTCAATAAGAAAATCGCACAGAGTATAACAACAATACAAATATTCAAAGTAGTAATCACATGTTTCACAAGTAATAGATGCAATAATTCCAATCACTCGTAAACACATTCTAAAGTCTACCAAAGAATACTCATTATAGTTATATACTCAACTGAGCGAGGTGTGTATGCAGGAACTCAGCTCACGGTTCATGCCGGGCAAGTAGGGGTCGTAACCCCAACTGAACTTGCCTTCACAACCACCATTCCACAAACATTGCTAATTGCCCTCACGCTCAATGCGATGGCCAAGCATCAGTCATATCGTACATTCACAAGTAATTCAAGGATAATAAGCATACCAATTCAAAGCTAATAAGCATACAAATTCAAGGCTAATAAGCATACCAATTCAAGGATAATAAGCATACAAATTCAAAGCTAATAAGAATACCAATTCAAGGCTAATAAGCATCCCAACCAATATCTCTATGTGCATATACTAGTTTTCTTACCTTGAATCCTGAGCAGATAGCGTATGGCGATCACAAGCACGATCCTTACTCCCGAGCCTAACGGTATAACCTAGTCACAAAATAATAATGGGTAATCATCAATAATTAAACTAATTGAAAGCTTTAAGATAAATACCTAGCCTCTGGTTCTAAACTGGGTAGTAGAATCTTTCCTGAGCCTTTAGGTTTGAGTTCCCGTGCTTAAAAACCCTATCTGGCCAAAATCCCCAATTTGAGTCGTGACGCCCCTCACAAGCGCCGCGGCTCTTTACAAGTCAGAGAGCCAAAAATCTTGTTTCCCTAGACACGCATCGTGACACAAACCACCAAGCACCACAGAACTAAGGCCATTCAGAGAACTGCCCTAGCCCCTGAGTTCATGCAGGTCGCGGCGCTCCAGGAGCAGCGCTATGACACAACCCCGCGAACCCAAAAATTCTGTGTTTTTCCTGCTTTTTACCCCGAGCCAAAACCTCTCCAAACCCAACCCAAAGTTAAGTCTAAGCCCACTTGAGTCTAGGACTCTCAATAATACAACATAAGCATCATAAACACCCCCCAAAACTAAACCAAATCCTTACCAAAACTCAAAATCGAAAACTAAAGTTTAAACCTCAACCAAAAATTTAAACCATAATAGAATTCCCTCAAAGACCAGAGCACAAATCTTACCTTAGCTGAGATTATGACCTCGAGCTGCCTCTTAATCCCAATCCTAGCTCCAACTTCAAGTTCCCAAGCCTTCCTTCCTCAAAAATTCAAAAGCTCCCCAAGCACTTCCAGAAAGAAGAGAGATAGAGAGAGAGACAGAGAGACAGAGAGAGATAAGAGTTAATTTTTGTTTCCTTTGGTCTTTTGTTTCTTTAGAGAGTTCTAGTAAGCTTAAGTCCTTCCTTGGCATGAAAATACCAAAATACCCCTTTGGTCAAGCCTTACCCCTTTAATGCCCTCACGGGAAAAATCGTCTTTTGCCACATTTCCTACTAAACCTCAAATAACACTATAAATTCCCAATTAACCCCGACATACCCAAATGATCACCAAATAAATTCCCATTACTTGATAAACCCTGACAAAATACTAAATTACTAAAATACCCTTAGGCTCACCCCAAGTCGTGTATTAACCCCCGATGTGACTTTTCTGCCATATAGCTCACTAGGATCGCTTTGGGCCACACATCTCAAATATATCCACATAAGAATGTGGTCTCACTCATAAAGTATGTATAATACAAATATACCATCAACGGGTCAAAAATTACGAAAATGCCCTTTTTAGAAGAATTGGGCCTATAAGCGCATTTAATACACTTAAACATGCATAAGCAACCATAACATGATATAACTCATATAATTCACCTAATCGCACATGTATAATCACAATTAACACATAAAATCCAATTATTCCCTCCTAGCATAGTAATCAAAACACTAAGCCTTATTAGCGAATTTGGGACATTACAGCCCATGCCTCCTTACCTTGAATCATTGCCCTCAGAGTTTAGGTGCCATGTTGTTAATTAACTAACCCTGACACAATGATGAGCAGATTGACTAAAGGAAATCAGCGAAAGGATGTTGCATACATGCAGGTTTGGGAACAATGCCATAAGCTAACTCAACATGTTGATTTGTTAAAGGGATTCACCCCTAACACTGTCGCATAAATAAAGGGTGAATCCTTTCTTTGGTCTCCTAGGTGAAGGCCCTGTCCTTTTGCAATACAAACATAATTCACAACAACATATATAATACTTAACAAATGTATGTGCTTGAGATCAAAACTAGCATCCTTGTTACTCTCTCTCAAAAGAGACTATTTACTCGATGACTCTTCCTAGAAACTCATTTCCATCTCTCAATGAGATACTAGCTAAAGTACTTTTCGAGGTACACCCCTTTCATCATTATCTTCTCCCAAAAAGTTAGTTTCAAGGTCAAGCATAGAAAATTGATTAATGTCTTACATTTCCACCTTTTTCTCTGTCTTATCGCAAGGAAACAAAATCTTGCACCAATAGTTTTGTAATGACCCAAATTTACTAATAGGGCTTAAGGGCCTTGATTAGTGTGCTGGGAGGGCATAACTGGATTGTATGTGATTTAAATGATTAAAAGCATGTTATATGATTATTCGGATATATGTGATTCATGACTATATGTATTAGTATGCATGTAGGCCCTGATTAGGTTAGAAGGGCATATTTGTAATTTTGGCCCGTTGAGGGCATAAATGTAAATAACTGTGATAAATTTTTGAGACCACATTATTATGTGGATATATTTGTAGCTTGTGACTCGAGGCGATCCTAGTGAGCGGTTAAGCGAAAAAGTCACGTCGGGGATTTACACCCAGCTCGGGGCGAGCCTTGGGGTATTTCTGGGAATTTAGGAAATATATTGGAGTCTATTTTGATATTGAGGAATATAATTCGTGATTAGTTAGGTGTCGGGAAGTAAGCAATAAATTGTAACGCCCTGGATAGCCAAGACCGTTACACTGTGTGTTTATAAAGTGCCGGACTTGCTAATCAAGTCATTTAATTAAAATTGTGTTGCAGAAGTTTCAAAGGAACTAGGGTTAAAAGCATTTTGGTCTCAAAAGTCACATTTTTCATTAAGAAACACTATTTGTTTATACGGGATCCCAAAAATACAAGTTTAAAGCTCATTTACAAAAGTTGCAAGACTCAGGTACAATATCTAGCCATACTAAGGCAAAACAAGCAGTTAGGTAATCTCTGTCCTGGTCCACTCCTTGATCATGGTGATCGAACAGCTGGCTATGTACATTTCACCTCGGAGCTCTCCACCTCAGGCTTGGTCCAGCTTGCCCTTGCCCTTACCTGCACCACGTAGCACCCGTGAGCCAAGGCCCAGCAAGAAAACACAATATCAACAAAGCATAAGCAATTATCAGACAAGTCAATATCTCACGTTGCATCACATAGCCTCAGTCAAATAACCATTCAATATAGTCAAGTATTCCACATACTAGGTATATCAACACATAACACGCACAGTTTATAAACGATAACCAGGGCTAGCGCTCACAGGCTGCTCCCTCTGTTATCCCAGTGTTCATGGCTCCCAGTGGCCGAGTCACGCTCTGCGCGCTATTAGTATGTACGGCACTCTTAGGCCGCTTTTACATGTCCCATGGCGTGATACCAACATTGACATGATACAATTCTCGGGAGCACTTAGTCCCATCACAATCATATAACCAGGTGCAGTTTTCTTACCTTTCAATTCAATAGCTTTGATCCCTCGACACCTTGAGCACGATCCCACTCGAGCCCCCGGGATGTCCTAGTTCCACCAAACAAGGTGGTGGAACCAAACCCCAAACCTTAGGTCAAAAACCCTTGCAAATTACCCTAAAATCCCCTTCAGAAGGCAGGGTAGCGCTACAGCGCTCTTGGGAGGGTGCTATAGCGCTACAGACAGAAGCCAAAACCCTTCCAGAAAAATGGCCTAGCGCTACAGCGCCCAAAGGCTAGCGCTGTAGCGCTAGTCACAGACAGCCCAGCACCAAAATTTCCCTTGTGCGATTTTCTCGAGCCAACCTCAACCAAACCTCTTCCAACTCTTACCCAAACTTAAAAACAACCTCATGACCACACTCCACTCATCCCAAGCACCCTAAACATCTAAAACCCAAGCACATGCAATCACAAACTCAAAATTCACCATAGCCACCTCCAAACTCTAAAGCCCAACATAAACCAGCTGAACATCAGAATTAGAGCTTAGAATTCATACCTTTGATAGAATTTCGCCCACAAGATATCCCTAGGCTCCCTTGGCTTGCTACTCCTCAGCCTTAAGCCTGAATTCCCCAAAGTTCCATTCAATTCAACTCAAGTACCACAACTTAAAAACCAGAAGCAGAAATGGATGAACTCTAGAATCTTACCTCAAGTGTTAGTGAAACCCTGCTAAACCTCTGCCAATTCCTTAGTCTTAGTTCAAGATCCTTGATGTTTAGTTATCCCAACTCTCCTCTAAGCTTTACTCCAGAAATTCTCAAGAAACAGGTGAAGGAAAGTGTAAACCGACTTAGAGAAACTCTCTCTGCTTTCCCTCTTTCTTTTCCCTTCTTTTTCAGACTTCTTTGATATTCTACAAATTCCACTAACTTAAAGCCTCAGTAATACCCATCCTTAAGAGTCAAATGACCTTTATGCCCTCCCTATTAACTCTAATCCTTTAGTCCACTTAAGGGCATTTTAGTCATTTTACCCAATTCCCGCTACTTCCTCGAGTGTCTCTACTATTTCCTGCTTAATTCCCGATACCTAATTAATCACCAATAGCATTCCTCAATGTCATAATAATCTCCAGCTTATCCACTAAATTCCCATTTATACCCCTGAGCTCACCCCGAGCCAGGTATAAATCCCCGCTATGACTTTTTCGCTACTTTGCTCACTAGGATCGTCTCGAGTCACTGATCGCGGATATATCCACATAATAATGTGGTCTCAACAATTATCACATATATCAAAGCAGTTATGCCCATAATGGCCAAAATTACGATTATGCCCTTCTAACCTAATCTGGGCCTATATGCATACTAACACACATAGTCATGCATCTCAAATACTCAAGAAATCATATAACATGCTTTAAATCATAATCATGCATCTAAATTATTAAAACCACACATAATCTCCGTTATGCCCTCCAGGCATACTAATCAAGGCCCTTAAGCCTTATTAGTGAATTTGGGTCGTCACATAAATATTAGAGACACTCGAGGAATTAGAGGGAATTGGGTGTAATGACTAAAATGCCCTTAGGAGGCTTAAAAGCTTAGTTTTAAATGGGAGGGCAGTTTGGTCTTTTGGAGTTTAAAATCAGAGATAAGGGTCATGCTACTTTATTCCTTAGTGGGATGTGTAGAAAGTGGTAGAAGTCTGAAGAAAACAAAAGAAAAAGGAAAAGAAAAGAAGGAGAAAAGAAAGAAGGGGAAAGCAGGGCACTATTCCCTTATGCGGTTTAGGTTTCTCTTCACCAATTTTTCTGGAATTTGGAGCTAAACTTCAGAGAAGGCTTAGGCTAAGGCTCACCACTGGGGTCCTTGACTTGGCTTGAGGGATTGGCAGAGATTACTCATCCAATTAAGGTAAGATTTTGAGGTTGTTATTCAATTCTTGGTTTTGGTGTTGAATTAGTTTTCTAAGCTAAGTTT
Organism: Humulus lupulus; assembly: GCF_963169125.1. Lineage (NCBI taxonomy): Eukaryota > Viridiplantae > Streptophyta > Magnoliopsida > Rosales > Cannabaceae > Humulus > Humulus lupulus. Next base: position 138,670,654 of record NC_084798.1, on the reverse strand, counting down.
CTATGGGAATTCTAGGGAATTAATCCTAAGGATTTGAGGAGGTGAAGGCTAAGGAAGTGTGGAAGATAACCTAGGTTGAATTCATCCATAAAAGGTAAGAAGTTCTAGCTTTAAATTCTGAGATTTCTGTTGCACTGTTGAGTTTTTGAGCTCTAAGCTCAGCCATGGTGATTTCTATATTTTGGGGTGCATGTGATTGAATTTCATATGATTAGGTCATTTGGGGTGAGTTGGAGATGTTGGTAGGCTTTTGTTTGATGTTTGGTTGAAGTTTGGAAGAGTTTTGGAAAGGTTTGGCTCGAGGAAAATCGAAGGAAGGAAAAACAGGGTTGGCTGTGCTGTGACTAACGTTGTAGCGCTAGCCTTTGGGCGCTACAGCGCTAGGCCTTGTGGTTTGGGGCGTTTTTGGCTCTGGTTGTAGCGTTTTAGCGCCCACTTTAGGGCGCTGTAGCGCTACCCTGTTCCCAGAAGGGGATGTTTGGGTTATTTCTTAGGGTTTTTGGCCGGGGGCTCGGGGTTTGATTCCACCACCCCGTTTAGTGGAATTAGGGCTTCCCGAGGGCTTGGGATTGGTCCCGAGGCTAGGTTTTGGAATTGAAGTTTGGATTTGGTTCTAACTTGTAACCGCGACTAGGTGTATGCTAGGGCTCAGGCGAGATCCTCCTTGAGGATTGAATTGAACAAAGCTATCGGAATCCAAAGGTAAGAAAACTGCACCCGGTTATGTGTATGTGTTGGGACTAAGAGCCCCCTATGTCTGTATATGTCATAGATGGTATTATGCCATGGGACATGTGATAAACGGCCTAAGAGTGCCGTAATCAATATTTGCGTACAGGGCGTGGTTCGGCCACTGGTAGCTGAGGACAGCTTAATAATCACTAAGCTCAGTTTAAGCGGGCCGGAGTCAGTGGGATAAATAGAGGGTGTGGCCTAAGGGCGTTGACCCTGGTTATCACGTGTGAGTTGATTATTAGTATGAAATGATATACTGGGTATGCTGAATACTTGATTAACGTGGATATTTGGAATGTTGAGTATATGATTATACTTCATGAGTTATCTGGTTGTTTGCTTGATGATTATGCTCTGTTATTGTGTTTTCTTGCTGGGCCTTGGCTCACGGGTGCTACGTGGTGCAAGTAGAGGCAAGGGGAAAGTGGACCAATCCTGAGATGGAGAGCTTTGGGGCTGAATGTACATAGCCAGCTGATCGTCCGCGCACGGCCGAGAAGTGGTACAGGACAAGAAAAGCCTAATTGTCTGTAAAAATGTTTGATTATAAGAAATGAAGCTTTCGGGACCAAAATCTTTTAACCCTAGTACAACTGTAGTTTTTGTAACACGTTTCTAACTAAATGACTTGATTAGCAAGTCTTGCACATTTGTAAACACACAGTGTAACGGTCTTGGCTATCCAGGGCGTTACAAGTTTGGTGCTAGAAGGAAGGTCAAACATAGTCTGTAAGTGAACATCTCTCTCTCCATCACTCTAACAATATCAAAAGAAATAAACAAGTCTGAGTAAAGCGGTGATCAGCCAGACAGATGCTCTCTTTAAGGAGAAAGCTTGAGGTTCAACACCCGCTAGACGTTTTTCCCCACTATACGAGAGTGAAAGGGTCAACGGTCAAACAAAAAAAAGACCAAATTAGTAAACTCATCGAGGAACTAAATGACGCCTACGAAGGGAAACTCCCTGCCAAGTTTTCCAACTACGTTTATTGGGTTACCATTACATCTTGCTAGTAAAGGTTACTCGGGCCCCACCGTCTATCCCACAACAAGAATGCATGGGAACAATCCCATGGAACCTTGAGCTCTAGATGACAACGACCTGAAGAACAACGTCGACAACAACACACAACCTAGGGATAAATGCAACCCCTGAAATGATAGACAAACAGAATGATCTCACCCAGGGACATGAAAGCGCCCCGCAAACAACCTCTAGAGGCCTACTCCTTCCAAGGTGTGTTAAATGACAATGAAGGTGTCGAGCCCTAGACAAAACTGAAAGAACCCAAACCCTCCACTTCACCCAAGAAGAGGGGTGTCTATCCATTATTGCTACCTTCTCCTCTAGCAATGAAGATGGAGAAGAGGGTAGCTAGAAAGATCTACAAGAGGTCTTTACTCGAATAAAGAAGATTGATCTATGTGACCAAATCAATGAAAGAAGAAGAGCTTCTACGGCTAGAACTACAACCTTGAGCCCCTCGCTAGAATTCGTGGCTTTAGCTCCTAAGTTAATAGCGGAGGTTGTGCATGAGGGCATCAAGAGAAATGCTCCATCCTCAAGCTCCGATTGAAAGGATGTAAATCTTTTGTTTTCCTCGGAGATTTTGGCAATAGAGGCTTCAAGATGCCAACTGTCCCAGCTTATGATGAAACAGAAGACCCCAGATTCCACCTCGGGATGTATCAAGACTAGATGGTCCTAAATGGGGCCAACTATGCCAATCTTTGCATAGGCTTCCCCCTAAGCCCATCAAGGGCAGCACATGCTTGGTATCGCACCTTGCGACCTAGGTTCATTAGGAAATTCTCCAAGCTCGTGGATAAGTTCTTAGAAAAGTTTGCTAACGTAGTGATGAAAAAACATTGACACGTCAACTTTTTTTATGGAAAATCAAATCTTTTATTTTTTGGTAAACATAATTTTTTTATTAAAAAAGTTGAACATCAATTTTATTCTGTATTTTGTAAAATAGAAAAGTAAGATTGTATAAAAATATCATAAAAAATAAATAAATATCATGAAGGAAAAAAGAACTTTAATATAATTGTTATATTGTGGAAATATGTTCATTTTTTAAAACAAAACAAAAGTACAAAACAGTAGTGAAAAAAATCGTAAAAATGATGAAAGAAATAATACAATAATTATTTTGTTTAAAAAGAAAAGTGATGGTTGCATCTCAACCATCCATTAAATAGGCCATGGACTTCATTAAGATGGTGTGGTGTTGTCTCCAATAGTGGTTGTTCTCTCGCCAAAAATAAATAAATAAGTAGTGGTTGTCCAATTGCAGTCGTCCAACTTTTGTTTTCCATATTTTTTTTCTTGTCTTTATCCTTTGACGATTTTTGGATATAAAATTTGATGTGTGCGCGGTACTAACAAGTCATTGGCCGTGTTGAGTTCTATAGAGTTTAAAACATCCTCCTAAATAATAATATTTATTTTGAATAATTATTCTTATTCTTATTTTATTTTTTTGAGAAAATAATCATTCTTATTTAATTATTAATTATAGCCGTACGTATCTTTTGTCAAGGCATATTATCCATAATAGTTTCATTACCAGGAGTAAAACAATTTTTTTACGTAATTCGGGTTGTGTATGTCAATGACGTATAGATCCTTATGTCAAGGTCACATATAATATTATATGTAATTATTATTTTTGAGATAACACTTATATTATATATATAGCTCTTTTAGTCATTAATAGTACAGAAGTTTGATTGGTTCGCGATTAGAAAATTGTATTTTTTAAAAATGAGATTCTGAAATGAAAATTTGAATTTAGTGACTAAAATCATGTTTCTGAAAATGTGACTGGTTCAATGTCAGTAAACTGTTTTTTAATTTTAAAAAAATTAATCTGTGATTGGTATTAAATTTAAAAATATAACAGAAACTGAATACGTGATTCGAACAGTTGAATCTGAATATTATTTTAATTTTATATATTTTATATACATAGGTTGTATAATATTAAATTTTGATTTATCAATAGATTTAATTAAGTAAAATTTAATTATATTGATAAATTAAAATTTAATAATAGTTATTGATTAAATTCATAACAATATTGCATTATCATCTATAAAAATACCAGCACAACTTATTTTTCAATTGGACATCCTAAATATCATAAAATGTTCCATAAACACCTTATTACTAGTGAGAACATACTCAAGTCATAAAAATTGGCAAAAAATAAATAAAAAATTCAAACAATGATACAGATAATAGGAGTAAAGAGAACAAACAAATCCTGATTTTGATTTTAGGATTTTGGAAAAAAAATGACAAAATAGAGAAAACGCGAAATCGTTGTTTTCTAAATTGTAACACAAAATTATAATTCTGATTAGGATATAGTTTTCAAAAACAATATACCAATCATATATTTTGGTAGGTCCCACAAATTTTGAGTTTTCAAAATCATAAAATCATTTCCAAATCAACTACCAATCACACCCTAAGCCATCGTTATAAAGTGTGGACAGTGAAAATAAATAAATTAAGCTGATTCAACATTATATTTAAGGTCATGTTTAACCAAATAAATAATTAACCAAGTACATAATCCCACAGTTCCCCTTAAAACAAATTTTGGCTTGGTCAGATGACACTTGACATAAAAAAGCAAGTACTACTAATAATAGTAATTATATTATTTAGGGGAATAATAATATTTAATTAGCTTCATGTTTTCTTGATGAAAGCCATTAATTTCTTGGGCCTTTCAAGTTTGTCATCTTCAAATATGTGAAAAACTCACAATGTGATGGCTAATTAGAGATGATTACTGGTATATATAAATTATATATATATATACACACACGTATTTGCTAGGTCAACCTCTTAATATTTCAGAAACATCATAGTCAAATGTTTTAAATAAAAAAAGAACGATATATACCAAACACAGGTAGAATTTATATGATTGAAGTATAAAACCAATGTATATTCTATAAGCCTTATTGAGTTTGAAACTTTGATTTTTGATGCACATTTTGTTTGTATAAGGTATGAATAGTATATCCCTAGTATATATACACATTATAGAAACCTATGGTCAACTCTATGAGTTGTCCATTAGTATATTTCACCTTTCATCCTTTATTCTTTTTTTATGTATATATATACATACATATAAGATATATAAATATATGTCAAGTAATTAAAATGACATTATAAATGATAAATAAGAGTTGACAAAATCAATTAGAATATCAATCTGAGGATGCCTTTAAGAATTAACCATGGACTAGTTCATGGACAGCTCTCTTAACTATTGGTTTCCCACTTAAAAAACTTATGAGGCCCTTATTATTTTTTAGAACAAAATAAAAGTCTGCTACTAGCTAAAATCTCATTAAAAACCTTCCTAAATTTGAAAATTCAAACTTCAATGATGTCTCTTGCTAGAATAAAAAATAAAAATATTATAAAGTAAAGGAATCAAACTTCTCTATTATGCAGACAAATCTTAACAATGATCCTTCTGATCTTATTGCATTTCCTTTTTCCTTTTTCAATACCATCAGTTTAGTCAATGTCCAATATACCCAGTTGGATGATTATCAAAGGCCGTTCAATGGAGTCCATCGCCATATTGGTCTTAATGTGCTTTTTGTTTTCATCAATCTTTCCAATAACCAAAGGAGCAGACACAATAACTGCAAGTCAATCAATTAAAGAAGGAAGCTCTATAGTCTCAGCTGGTGGAAGTTTTGAGCTTGGATTCTTTAGCCCCAAAAACTCAAAAAACAGGTATGTAGGAATATGGTATAAGAAAATAGCTTCTGGGACAGTGGTTTGGGTTGCTAACAAAGACACCCCACTCAATGATTCATATGGAGTCTTTCAACTTTCTGGTAATGGAATTTTATCCCTTCTCAATGATGGCAACAAAACTATATGGTCTTCTAATTCGACGAAACAAGGAACAAGCCCTGTTGCTCAGCTTTTAGATACAGGAAATCTTGTAGTGAGGAATAAAGATGACAAAATACCAGGGAATTATCTATGGCAAAGCTTTGATTATCCAGGGAATACACTTTTGCCAGGCATGAAGTATGGAATTAGCATGGTAACAGGCATAAATCGAGGCTTGACATCATGGAAGAGTGATATTGATCCTTCTGATGGTGAGTACACAAACATACTTGATCCCAATGGTGTACCTCAGTTCTATCTGAGAAAAGGATCAGTAATAAAGTTCAGGTCTGGACCATGGAATGGTTTCAGGTTCAGTGGTATGCCAAACTTGAAACCAAATCCCATCTACACATATGAATTTATATGCAATGAGAAGGAAATTTATTACACATACAAACTTATCAGCAACTCAGTTGTATCAAGGCTGGTGTTGGATCTCAATGGACACCTTCAAAGGTTCACATGGATTGACAGAACAAAGGGTTGGAATTTTTACTTGAGTGCACAAATGGATGACTGTGATAGGTATGCAACATGTGGTCCCTATGGTACTTGCAATATCAACAACTCACCTGCTTGTGGCTGCTTGCAGGGGTTTGTGCCTAAGTCTAAGGAAGACTGGAATTCCGGTGATTGGTCACATGGATGTGAAAGAAAAACTTCATTGGGTTGCATTGAAGGAGAGGGTTTTAGAAAATATTCCGGCATTAAATTACCTGACACAGTCAATTCCTGGTACAATATGACAATGAACCTCAAAGAGTGTGAGCAGAAATGCTTGAAAAACTGCTCTTGTACAGCTTATGCTAATATGGACATCAGAGGAGGAAGTGGGTGCATACTTTGGTTCAAAGAACTGATTGATATTAGACAATATGCTGATTCTGGTCAAGATATATATGTTAGAATGGATGCCTCTGACTTGGGTATGTCTTCTTTCCACATTTCAATCTATAAGATTAGTATTTGACATAGTATATCAAAATGATTTAAGGTTGCTTATTTCTGTGCTCATACTGCTTGTTTTTATTTTTGAACAATGACAGAAGAGTATAGAAGTTCAAAGGGGAAAAAGCTAATAGTGTACATAGTAATACCAGTTGTAGCTCTAGTAGTGGCTCTCATAGGTCTATACCTGTTATGGTACAATATCTCGAAGAAGAGACAAACCCCACAGCTTAAAAGAGATGGTAAGTCAATGAGAAAAATGCAAAACTACTGATACTAAAATGTCTGTTCAATTATTGACTTTTTTTCCTTATTCTTGGCATGTTTTCACCATATTCAGTCAGACCTCACCATTCAAAAGTAGCGTAGTCATGTGTAGTCCATTAAGATTTAAACTTCATATCTCATTATTGTTTATTGGTATTAATTTTCAGGTACTTCAATTTCAATGCATAACCGAGAGCAGGACTCCATTGATGAAAACCCCAATGGAGAGTTAGATCTACCATTTTTTAGTTTTGATGTGATAGCAGAAGCTACAAACAATTTTTCTGATGACAATAAGCTTGGACAAGGTGGTTTTGGACCAGTCTACAAGGTACTACATAAAGCAATTATTTATTAATAACTTTTGACCTCTTAATTTATGCCTCATAGATAATCATAAAAGCAGCCATGTACATGCATAGCATTCTTCATAGAAAAATATATGTAATTGATAAGATGGTAATAAAACTTAGGGAAAGTTGAAAGATGGGCAAGAAATTGCTGTGAAGAGACTCTCAAAAAGTTCAAGACAAGGATTAGATGAGTTGAAGAATGAAGTTTTCTGCATTGCCAAACTTCAACACCGCAACCTTGTGAGACTATTAGGATGTTGCATTGAAGCTGAGGATTTGATGCTGATATATGAATACATGCATAATAAAAGCTTGAATTGCTTCATATTTGGTTAGACCCTTCTTTCAATTGTAATTTAAGCTCTTACACAACTGTCTAAATCAATTTATCATGCAGATGAAAAACACAATCTTCAATTTAACTTTTCTAGTTCCCATGGACAATTTAAAGAGTAACTAACATACATGTGTTCCGTCTAAACATCATGGCAGATGAAAATCAAAGTATACTTCTAGATTGGGCCAAACGTTTCCACATTATCAGTGGAATTGCTCGGGGTTTGCTTTATCTTCATGAAGATTCTAGACTGAGGATTGTTCATAGAGATCTCAAAGCGAGTAATGTCTTACTTGACCATGAAATGAATCCAAAAATTTCTGATTTTGGCATGGCAAGAGGATTTGGTGGAGATGAAACTGAAGCAAATACAAAAAGAGTAGTTGGAACATAGTAAGTATCTCTAAACAACTCATATTGTAGATCACCTACTATCATCAATCTCCTCAAACTTTTTTTCCTAAATTTTTTACAGCGGTTATATGTCGCCAGAGTACACAATCGACGGCATCTTCTCATTGAAATCTGACGTCTTTAGCTTCGGCGTGTTGGTTCTTGAGATAGTGAGTGGAAAGAAAAACAGAGGATTTCGCCACCCAAGTCACAAGCTCAACCTTTTAGGACATGTAAGTAGTACTACTACCTACTTCCTTCATGCTTAAATTAGTGTTTTTGCTACAATCAGTTGAGAGTCTTGAGACTAATGGATCTTAGCACCTAATTGGTCTTGTCAGACAATTGTTGCAACTGACAATAGCAGCTTCCCTAAATTTATGTTTTTTTTTTTAAAAAAAAACATTGATAGATTGAATGACCTGCGCTAGATAAACTTTCTTCTCAGGCATGGATGTTATACAAAGAAGGAAAAAGTTTGGAACTTGTTATTGATAGATTGCATGAGGAGTCATGTAACATACCCCAAGTATTAAGATCAATTCAGGTGGCTTTGTTATGTGTTCAAAATAGTCCACAAGATAGGCCAAACATGTCATGTGTGGTTTTGATGCTAAGTAGTGACATTCCTTTGGCAGAACCGAAAGAGCCTGGTTTCTTCACTAATAGGAATCTGATTGATTCGGATTCTATGTCGACTATTCGTGAAAAATCTACTACATTTAACAGAATAACCATTACAATGCTAGAAGCTCGATAAGAAAAGATTCAGTAAAAGTTATTGGAGATGTTGTTACTAAAGTGTGTTCTACAACTTACACAAATGGAAAGATGAGTTACTGATAGTGATTTTTAGAGTTTTTAACGTTTTGAGAATTTTAATCTTACAAGTACCTTTTGTTTATAAATTTTCTTTACTTCATAATTTTTTAAAAACGATTATAAAACTTTTTACTTTTGAATTAGGAATTTACTCATTTCATATATGTGTTTTTACCGAAATATAACATTGGTACCCTCTATTATGAATAATACTAATACTATATCCTGAATTTGCAAAATAAGAATAAATGGTAACCTAAGCTCACAAATGACAAATTACCAAATGGGTATATTTTCATTAATAACCACATGCTATTTTATACTAATTTTTAAATTATAGGGTACCCAATTATTATTATCAATAACACATGGTACTATTTTATACCAATTTTTAAATTACATGGTACTTAATGATCATTATCGAGTACCAATACTATACGTTGTTAAAACATAGAGTATCGAAAGGGTACCCACACTTTCCTTTTATGGTTTCTGTTAATCTTTTTCTATATTTGTTAATATGTAAATATCCCAAAATTTAACACTAATTAAATTATATTCTTTTGGAATATTATCAGCGAAACTATCGAAATTTTTATTAGTGTGACAGATAAATGGCCAAGTTTATATTTTTTACAGCAAAACTACCTAAGCTCACTAAAGCAGTGCTCAATTGCTACCCACTCTCTAACAAAGATAAGTTTGCCATAAAAAAAGAAAAGCTTGAGTATTTATCTTCAACGCTTACAAAAATTTGAGTATCTACTTGTCGTACTCACAAAAATTTGGGTAGATTGGTCACTAATATCATTTTATATATTTTTATACTTTATTTTTATAATAATAGAATGAGAGTTATATTTACACTTTAAAATATTATATGGCACTCCATTTCTATAAAATAGTTTTTTAGTACATATTTAATGTTAAGTTAAATGATTAAAATATACCACTTTAATCCTATTAATTTAAATTTTAGGATTAGTGAGTATACCCTTAATTATAATTAAAATAAAGAGAATTTTACACAAAATGTCAAAATTGACACATTTTTTAACATTTTTACTATTTGATGTTTATTTATATACTATTTGTTAATTTTTATATTTACAATACTACTATTTTCTTTCCTGACAAACCTATCAATCACTTTTCTACCTATTAATCACTTTTTATCTTTTTTTTTTCTTCCTCCATCTCCTTCTCTCTCTCTTATTCTTCCTCCTCTTCTTCCTTAATTTCATCTCTGCCCAAGCTCCAACTGTTCTTCATCATCCCTTCGTCTCCCCTTCGCAGCACTCCGGCAGCTCCCAACCCATTTTCTCAGTCGCCGGCAGCTTCCAGCAAATTTTCTCCGTCGTCGGCATTACCCACTGTGTTTTTGTATTTTCGTTTTGTTGATATTTGGTTGATTTGATTTTTTTACTCCTTTAGTTGTTGTGTATTTTATTATCTTGCTGCTTTTTACTTTTTTTTTTGTAACCTTGTGTTTTGGTTTATTTTGTTCTATTTTCACATATGTTAGTGCCTTTTTTTCCCAATGCATGCAATGTGTTTGATGTAATTCTTGAATGATTGAGGTTTGGTTGTTTAGTGCTAGTTTTATAATTCTTTGGTGTGTTTATGTAACGACCCAAAATTACTAATAAGGCTTAAGGGTCTTGATTAGTGTGTCGGGAGGGCACAATTGGAAGTTATGTGAATTAATGGTGAAAATGCATGATTATGTGAAAAACATGCTTATATGATTATTTGGATAAATGTGATGCATGACTATGTGTATTAGTACGCATGTAGGCCCTGATTAGATTATAAGGGTATATTTGTAATTTTGGCCTGTTGAGGGCATAAATGTAAATATTTGTGATAAAATGTTGAGACCACATTATTATGTGGATATATTAGTAGCTTGTGACTTGAGGCGATCCTAGTGAGTGGTTTAGCGGAAAAGTCGCGGCAGTGATTTATAACCGGCTCGTGGGTGTCCGGGGGTATTTCTGGGAATTTGAGAAGTATATTGGAGATTATTTGATACTGAGAAAAATAATTGGTGATTTGTTAGGTGTTAGGTGTTGGGATGTAAGTGGTAATTATTAGGGACACTCGAGGAATTAGCAGGAATTGGGAGCAAATGACTAAAATGCCCTTGGTATGCTTTAAGGCTTAAGATGTAATGGGAGGGCAAAATGGTCATTTGACTGAAAAGAGATAAGTGTTATATTGCTTTTTAGTTTTAGTGGAGGCTGTAGAAAGTTTTATAAGTTAAAAGGAAGAAAAGAGAAGGAAAGAAAGAAGAAAAACAGGGACACTTTCTTCTCCATTCAATTTGCTCTACTCCTCACCATTCTTTGTGAGCTTTGGGGCTGGAATCTCAGAGTAAGCTCATGCTGGAACTTAAGGCTAAAGACCTTGGTGAAGCTAAAAGAGTTAGTAGGGATTAGCTACTCCATTGAGGTAAGTTTCAAGATTTCTGATGAGTTTTTCTGAGTTTTATTGAGGTGATTTCTAAGCTTGAGTTTTGGATGGAATTAAGGGAAATAAGCTTGAGGAGTTGAAGGGCTTGAGGCTGGAAGGATACTAGAGATAACCTAAGGTTGAAATTCTCCATAGAAGGTAATAAATTATGGCTTTGAAGTTCTAAGTTTCTGAGTTTTTGGTTGAATTCTTGAGTTCTTGAGTTCAATGTCTGTTTTCTAAGTTTGATGATGCATGTGGTTAAGTCTTGTGTTATTGGGTTGTGTGGGGTGAGATATAGGTGATGGTAGACTCAATTTGGTGTGTAGTTGAGGTTTGGAAGAGTTCCAAGGGGTTTTGGTTCGAGGAAAATCGAAGGAAGGAAAAACAGGGTGTTGCTGGTCTGTGACTAGCGCTGTAGCGCTAACCTTTGGGCGCTACAACGCTATGCTTGGGTTTCCTGGTGCTTATGGCTCTGCTTGTAGCGCTATAGAATCCTCTTTGAAGCGTTGTAGTGCTACCCTATTTCCAGAAGAGGGTTTTGGGGTTATTTCTTAGGGTTTTTGCCTAGGGGCTCGGGGTTTGATTCCACCACCCCGTTTTGTGGAATTAGGGCTTCCCGAGGGCTCGAGATTGGTCCCGAGGTTAGGTTTTGAAATTGAATTTTGGTGATGATTCTAATTTGTGGCTGTGACTAGGTGTACGCTAGGGCTTGGACGGGATCGTGCTTGGGGGTTGATTTCATTGAACAAAGCTAGTGGAATCAAAGGTAAGAAACTGCACCCGGTTATGTGTTGATGATGGGACTAAGCGCTCCCTATATCTGTATAACGTCATAGATGGTATTATGCCATGGGACATGCGATAAACGACCTAAGAGTGCTGAAATCAATATTTGCGCACAGGGCGCGGCTCGACCACTGGTAGCTGAGGACAGCTTAATATTCACTGAGCTCGGTTTAAGCGGGCCGGAGTCAGTGGGATAAATACCTAAGGGTGTCGACCCTGATTAATATGTGAATTGATTATCAATGTTAATTGATGAACTTGGTATGTTGAATGCCTGATTATATAACTATTGTGGATTGTTGAGCGTGTGGTTATGCGTATGAGTTGTTTCATTGTTGATTTGTAAAATGACTGCTTAATGGTTATGCTCTATTATCTGGTTTCTTGCTGGGCCTTGGCTCACGGGTGCTACGTGGTGCAGGTAAAGGCAAGGGCAAGGTGGACTAGTCCTGAATTGGAGAGCTTTAAGGTTGAATGTACATAGTCAGCTGATTGGCCGCCACGACCGAGGAATGATGCAGGACAGGAAAAGCCTAAATGTCTATTTTTCCCTTAGAGTGGCCAGTAGCTGTACTTTTGTTCTGAATTATTTTGTAAACTGTCTTTTAAACGTTATTACTCTTGGGATCCCATGTACTAAAATGTTTAAATATATGGAAAGCAATTTTTGTGACCAAAATCTTTTAACCCTAGCTCAATTATAGTTTCAGTAACACGTTTTTGACTAAATGACTTCATTAGCAAGTCTTGCACCTTTATAAATAAATAGTGTAACGGTCTTGGCTATCCAAGGCGTTACAACTTGGTATCAGAGCGTCCTAGGTTTAAGGGTTCCTGAAGACTGGTTGGACATGTACATTCACCACGAAAGACAAGCTCAACTCAGGGTTCGGTAATTGTGTATACATTATTATATGCTTAAATGATTGGAAAGGAATATGAATGCTGATATCTGAATGATTAATAGTAAGCATGAGATACTGATACGGCTTGGCCCTTGACTATTGCGTGATGAGATTGAAGCGTGCTGATTAGCATTGCTATTGCATGTGAATGGATATTTGAATAATGGTTTGCATACTGAGTGTATGTGGGTAACTGCCTGAATTGAATTCGTATGTCATATCTGTTTACTGGCTTATAGGAAGCATGATAAAGTGTGAGTATACTTGGTTGAAATAAAAATTCAATAGCTAAATGTATAGTATTGTGGATCTGTGCTTAATATGCTTTATGTGTGCATGATAACTCTGGTCATTTGGACCTAGCTATGGATTGGTTCAGAGTGTGAACCTCAGGGCTGAGGAGTTTAGTCAGCAGTGGCAGATGAACTCAAATGGTTTGCGTCTAGAATGGTTAAGTGGACTTGGCGTTGTTTTATAGGGGGATTGTAGATAATAGTTGGAGACCTCCATCTACCCCTGAAAGCCACATCAGATGTTCGCTAGTTTGTGAGTAAGTTGTGGTGTTTAATAGTTGAGACTAGATGGAGAAACAGCGGACTTCTCTGGGGAAAGAGTTGCTTGCATGCTTTGACAGTGAGGTTACCAATGTTGGTTTAATGTAAGGGTGTAATGACCCAAATTTACTAATAAGGCTTAAGGGTTTTGATTAGTGTGTCAGGAGGGCATAACTGGATTATATATGATTTAATGATTAAAAGCATGTTATATGATTATTGAATATCTGTGATGCATGACTATGTGTATTAGTATGCATGTAGGCCCTGATTAGGTTAGAAGGGCATATTTGTAATTTTAGCCCGTTGAGGGCATAAACGTAAATAATTGTAATAAATTGTTGAGACCACATTATTATGTGGATATATTTGTAATCTGTGACTCGAGGCGATCTTAGTGAGCGGTTTAGCGAAAAAGTCACGGCAGGGATTTATACCCGGCTCGGGGCGAGCCTGGGGTAATTTCGGGGAATTTAGAGAATATATTGGGGTCTATATTGATATTGAGGAATATAATTGGTGATTAGTTAGTGTCGGGAAGTAAGCGGTAAATATTAGAGACACTCGAGGAATTAGCGAGAATTGGGAATAAATGACGAGAATGCCCTTGGTAGGATTAAGAGCTTAAATTTAATGGGAGGGTATCATGGTCATTTGGCTTATAAGGGAGAAGAGTTAAGTGCTATTTTGGCTTCATGCCTTAGTGGATTGTGTAGAAAGTGTTGGAAGTCTGAAGGAAATAAAGAGAAGAAAGAAAGAAGGAAAAGGAAAGAAGGGAAAAGCAGGGCAATTCTCATGAACGATTTGGGTCTTCTTCATCGATTTCTTCTGGAAATTTGGGGCCAAAATCTAGAGGAGTTTTAGGCTAAGACTGTGTACTTGGGATCTTGATCTGGTTCGGGAAATTAGCTGAGGTTGTTCATCATTTGAGGTAAGATTTTGAGGTTAATATTCAGTTCTTGGTATTGGTGTTGAATTGGTTTTGTAAGCACAATTCTGTGGGAAATCTAGGGAATTAAACCTAAGGGTTTGAGGAGGTGAAGGCTAATCAAGTGTGGAAGACAACCTAGGCTGAGCTCATCCATCAAAGGTAAGAAACTCTAGCTTCAGGCTTTGTGATTTCTGTGGTTTTGCTGAGATTTTGAGCTCTAGGTTCAGCCATGGTGAATTTTGTGTTTTGGGGTGCATGTGATTGAATTGTTTGTGGTTAGGATGCTTGGGATTAGTTGAGGATGTTGGGAGGCTTGTTTTGAAGTTTGGTTGGAGTTTGGTTGAGTTTTAGAAAGGTTTGGCTCAAGGAAATTCGAAGGAGGAAAAACTGTGTTGGGCTGTGCAGAGACTAGCGATGTAGCGCTAGTCATTGAGCGCTAGGCCCAGAAGTTCCAGAGCCTTTTGCCACTGCTTATAGCGCTATAGTGCTCTCCTTAGGGCGCTGTAGCGCTACCCTGTTCCTAGAAAGGGGTTTTTGAATTATTTCTAAGGGTTTTTGCCCAGGGGCTCGGGGTTTGATTCCACCACCCTGTTTGGTTGGATTAGGGCTTCCCGAGGGCTCGTGATTGGTCTCGAGGCTAGGTTTTGGATTTGAGGTTTGGTGATGATTCTGATCTATGGCTGTAACTAGGTGTACGCTAGGTCTCAGACAGGATCATGCTTGAGGATCAAATTGAACAAAGCTAGCGAAATCTAAAGGTAAGAAAACTACACCCGGTTATTGGTAGGAAAGCTTATACATGATCTTTATTTATTTTCATGTATATCTAATATTAAACAAATTAATACGAGATAGCCTAAAACATGTTTCTAAAATTGAATTCAAAGAGAAACAAAGAATAGAATACGTACAGTATACGCAGCGGAATGAAACATTCCTTCCTTCAGTTTCTCTAACTCTTGTATCCTCTCTGTCGTAGAGTATTATCAAGAAACTGAACCGATCTCAGGTCTTTTAAATGAAATGAATCAATCCGAAATATTAGTACCCGCTCATCAATCCCATTGGTTAATGATGCATGTAAGTATGATGGTATTGAGCTATGCAGCTCTTTTATGCAAATCATTATTATCACTAGCTCTTCTAGTCATTACATTTCGAAAATTCATAAGACCCTACAACTACTAAACGCTATGAAAGCCATACAAATGCTATACCAGCAATGAACCTGCTATGAAAACGATATACCTGCTCTACTGTATCCTTAGAACCACCTAGACTAGTGTGGGCAATTCTCAACACATGAGATAGATATAGAGAGAAGAAGAGAAAATAACAAAGAGGCTTAGAAAAAGACTTGTGTTAAGAGAGAATCTAAAACTATTAGAAAACTAGTGATTAAACTGATATGTCGTCTCAGAAATCTTAACTGATCACTTCTCTCTAAGCACTACTTTTATAGACTCAATTAGGTCATTTAATTTAATTAAAAAATCAATAAAATAATAGCCATTTTGAAGCCCTAGGTCGAAAGTATCATGGGCTTTAGGCCTGTGAAATTTCCCATTTGATTATAAGCCCATTGGACTTAAAATCAAGGCATGCATTATTTTCTATTGATTTAATTAATTAAATAATTATTTAAATCATTTATCAAATTAATTATTTATAATTTGAACTTTGATTTAAACTTATTTATTAATTTAGATACCAATTTATCTTAATTAATAAATTTTCCATAATTTCTCTTTTCTTCTCAAAATTACACAACTCTGTGAAACTATCCAAAATTGACTTGGTCAACTTTGATAATTCTAATTGATAATTAAATCAATTAATTGAGACTATCTAGATGATTTTATCCAAGGTACAATGGGGACCATGGGCCTATGAAATCAAGCTCCAATAAGTTACATAAATCTAACAAATAAATTTACTAACTTATTAATTCCTCGTGACTCCACTATAGACTCGGAATTGCACTTTTGAATTCACAGAACGCTCTATAACAAATATAGATACGCTATTAATTATCTATTGTTACAACCACAATTTTCACTCAATCCTCTATAGATGGTCTACAATGAGATAGGACTAAAATACCGTTTTACCCCTCATTGTATTTTATCCTTAAAACACTTAGTTCCTTGTAAATGATATTTCAGTAAACTAATTTAATTACTGAAATGAGATCTCTATCATTTAACACCTTGAACCAAACTAAAAGGAAACCATCGTTTCACTTCTTCATTAGAAGCTATAGATGTTCATATCTATGATTACACTCCCACTCAATTATACTACCGAGTTCCCAAGATGTAAGTATGGGCTAGTCCGTAGGGTAAGCTGGTAACAAACAAGTCAAAGAACTCAAATAATACAATCAGTTAGAATACTAACCACTCAGAATTGAGATTGAATTGACCTATGGTCAACTATATAATATGACTAGAATAGATAATAACGGTATGTTTACTTATCTTATCAACTGCCAATATCGGTCATGTCCGATGTAACAAATACATCCGATCTTATCTACTTTTCCAATGTTCTGGAAAGAACATAACACTGTAATGGGTAAGTAGATCATATCGTAGATTGGCAAATCAGCGTAAATCTGGTGCACAGACTAATCATAGGACTAACTTATTTTGAACATATAATCATATTTATATTCCACTGTGATTACGTCACTATAAATAAGATTAGCTATATGCTCGGGATTTAATAGAAGTTTATATTAAACAAATAATCATGAAAATAAAACATGTGAGCAAAGTGATTGACCAACTCAAAAAATGATTTCTATTCTTTTATTGATAATAAAATGAGATTACAAAGAATTTGGGTTTTAATTAGGGCATACAACCCCAACAGTTATATGTTTGTGATGGGACTAAGAGTTCCCTATATTTATATGATGTCATAGATGGTTTTATGCCATGGGACATGTGATAAACAACCTGAGGGTGCCGTAAATAATACTTGCGCATAGGGCGCGACTTGGCCACTGGTAGCTGAGGACAACTTAATATTCACTGAGCTCGGTTTAAGCGGGTCGGAGTCAGTGGGATAAATAGAGGGTGCTGCCTAAGGGCATTAACCTTGGTTATCATATGTGAATTGATTATTGATATGAAATGATGTACTTGGTATGCTGAATACTTGAATAACATGAATATTTGGACTGTTGAGTACATGTTTATACTGTATGTGTTATCTGGTTGTTTGCTTAATGATTATGTTCTATTATGGTGTTTTCTTGCTGGGCCTTGGCTCACGGGTGCTACGTGGTGCAGGTAAAGGCAAGGGAAAGTTGGACCAGTCCTGAGATGGAGAGCTTTGAGGCTGAATGTACATAGTTAGCTGATCGGCCACTACGGTCGAGGAGTAATACAGGACGAGAAAAGCTTAATTGTCTGTTTTCGCTTAGAATGGGTAATAACTGTATTTTAATCCTAAAATTTTGTACACTGTCTTTTAACTTTACTACTTTTGGGATCCCATGTAAAGAAAAATGTGTGTTTATAAGAAATGAAGCTTTTGAGACTAAAATCTTTTAACCCTAGTTTAACTATAGTTTCAGTAACACGTTTCGAGTTAGATGACTTGATTAGCAAGTCTTGCACCTTTATAAACACACAGTGTAATGGTCTTGGCTATCCAGGGTGTTACATCTTGGTATCAGAGCATCCTAGGTTTAAGGGTTCTTGAAGACTGGCTGGACATGTACATTTGCCGCGAAAGACATGCTCGACTCGGGGTTTGGTAATTGTGTATACATGACTATATGTTTAAATGATCTGAATGAAATATGACTGTTGATATCTGCTTGATTAATAGGGAGCATGAAACACTGATAGGGCCTGGCCCTTAACTATTTCATGATGATATTGAGGCATGCTTATCAGCACTGCTATGCATGTGAATGAAAATATTTGGATAATTTGATGAACTGTAATACTTTGATTGCTTGTAAATATTTGGGGTTCTAATGGTGGATCATGGACGAATTATTACCCGGTCATCATAGTTTGATCGCCGAGTCATTGATTGCAGATTGACTTGGATAATTATGCGTCCAAGAAAATCTACGCGACTAGAGATGATGACCAGGGCCAGACCCCTCCGCCAGTCCCTGAGAACTGGCAACAACTTATGGCTAATATGCAAGCACGACTACAGAGCCAGGATGAACAGATTCGAATCTTGCAACAGTAGACTCCATCAGGGAGTGCTGCCCCTATTGTGCCACCTTCAGTGGTACCAGTTGTACAGCCAGTAGAGGTTGGGAACAGATGAGAGCCATTGTACGAGCGGTTCAAGAAACAGCAGGCCCCGATCTTTGAGGGAGGACCTGACCCACTGAAGGCCGAACAGTGGATGACTATGATTACTACTATCTTGGATTTTATGAGGATAGAGGGACATGACAGAGTGGCCTGTGCCACATATATGCTAAGAGAGGATGCCCGAATCTTGTGGGAAGTGGCATCACAGACCAGAGATGTTACTACTTTGACTTGGGAAGGATTCAAAGACCTATTCAGTCAGAAGTACTATAATGTTGCCATCAGGGCAGTGAAGGTAAATGAGTTCGTGGGGCTGGTTCACGATAGCATGATAGTTACAGAATATGCCCTAAAGTTTGACAGACTTGCGAAGTTCGCACCCGACCTTGTGCCTACTGATGCAGCTAGGCAGGACAGATTTATTAGAGGGCTTAATGCTATGATAGCCCAAGATGTGAGAATTACAACAGTTCCTGGAGGGACAACTTATGCCCAGGCTGTAGAGAAGGCTCTTACTGCTGAGGAGGCGAAGAATAAGATATGGAGGGAGAGTGCAGCAAGGCAGGAGGGCCACAGGGCGGTGCCTCCATATTCTGGTTCTGGTAGGGACAGAGGGCCCAGTGATTTAAAGAGGAAGACCCCTGATGCTTCGACCACTCCTGGTCTTGATAGGAGAGGTCGGGGTACTCAGGGTGGCCATCAGGGAGGCGGTGATTCATGGAGGACCTACCGTGAGTGCACGAGGTGCAGAAGACGCCATCCGGGCGAGTGTCGGGCTAAGGCCTGTTATGTGTGCGGGGTGGTGGGACACCTCAAGAAAAATTTCCTGATAATGAAGAAGGGAGATGTGGGGAAGGTGGACAGCTTGACTGCAGCACGAGTGTTCACCTTGACGCAGTCAGAGGCCGAGGCTAGTCCCTCGGTAGTGACAGGTCAGCTTTCTAGCGCTGGCTCTCCTTTTACTGTATTGATTGACTCTGGTGCTACACATTCGTTTGTTTCTAGTAAGGTGATTGATAGACTGTGTAGACCTAGTGAGTATTGTACTTCAGGGTTTGGGACTATTTTGACTATAGGAGAACTGGTAGTTTCTAGGAGGTGGATTAGGGCACTGCCAGTGATAGTTGATGGTAGAGAGTTGTCAGTAGATTTGATTGAGTTGAGTATGGAGGACTTTGATATGATTTTAGGTATGGATTGGCTGGTTAGATATGGAGCTACTATTGATTGCAGGAAGAAGATTGTGACCTTTGAGCCGGAGGGCGAGGATCCCTTTGTTTTTGTGGGAGCGGTGCATGGACCCCGCGTACCCAGGATATCGGCGCTGAGAGCTAGGGATCTGTTACAAGGAGGGTGTATAGGTTTTCTGGCTAGTGTGGTGGATACCACCAGGGTTTCGCCAGTAGGACCGGAAGAGACCAGATTGGTTTGCGAGTTCTTGGATGTGCTTCCTGAGGACTTGCTTGTGTTGCCGCCGCGTAGAGAGATTCAGTTTGTCATTGAGTTGGCACCAGGGACAGAGCTAGTGTCGGGGCACCATATAGGATGGCACTAGAAGAACTGAAAGAATTAAAGATACAATTGCAGGAGCTTATGGATTTGGGGTTCATCAGGCCTAGTTACTCGCCATGGGGTGCTCCAGTTTTGTTTGTGAAGAAGAAGGATGGGACTTTGAGAATGTGTATAGACTACAGGGAATTGAACAAGTTGACTATCAAGAATAAGTACCCCTACCAAGGATTGACGACTTGTTCGATCAGCTGCAGGGTAAGACGGTGTTCGAAAATTGATCTTTGATCTTGTTATCACCAGCTGAGGATCAAGGACGAGGACATACCGAAGATGGCCTTCCGAATGAGGTACAGGCACTATGAGTTTCTGGTCATGTCATTTGGCTTGACCAATGCCCAGCAGCCTTTATGGACCTAATGAACAAGGTGTTCAAGGACTGTCTGGATCAGTTCGTTACTGTCCTCATTGACGAAATCTTAGTGTACTCCAATTCTGAGGCGGAGCATGAGTTTCATCTTTGGCAGGTTCTGCAGAGATTGAGGGAGCATCAGTTGTACGCCAAGTTTAAGAAATGTGAATTTTGGTTACCAGAAGTGACATTCCTTGGACATATTGTGGGTGCAGATGGGATTAAGATGGATCCATCCAAGGTAGAGGTAGTTAGGGATTGGCCGAGGCCAAGGAATGCCTCGGAGGTGCAGAGTTTTCTTGGTCTAGCAGGCTACTACAGACAGTTTGTGGAAGGCTTCTCGAAGATAGTGGCACCAATGACAGAATTGACACGGAAGAATTTGAAGTTTATTTGGCAGCGGTGGTATTCGCACTGATGGTTTGGTAACATTATCTGTATGGGGAGAAGTGCGAGATATACACCAACCACAAGAGTCTGAAGTATTTCTTTACACAGAAGGACCTGAAAATGAGGCAGAGATGTTGGCTGAAGTTGGTGAAAGACTACGATTGTGATATTCTTTACCATCAGGGGAAAGCCAACGTAGTGGCAGATGCATTGAGCCGGAAAGGCCCAGGTCAGTTATATAGTTCCACCCAGATCTCGAGAGAGTTAGCTAATGAGATGGTCAGAGAAGGGGTAGAGTTGGTGGTGAGCCAGTTGGCCAATATTACTCTGCAGTCGACCTTGATAGAGTGGATTAGAGAAGGGAAATTGGTAGACGCCCAGTTACAGGAGGTTAGAGAGAATGTCTTAGCGGGAGTAGCTAAGGACTATTCTATCTCTGAGATTGGTTTGCTTCGGTATCAGGGATGGATTTGTGTTTCGAATGAAGAGGGGATCAGACGAGAGATATTGGATGAGTCTCATACAACGCCGTACTCACTTCATCCGGGTACCACGAAGATTTACCAGGATCTACGGACGTTATATTGGTGGCCCGGGATGAAGAAGGATGTGGTGGAGTACGTAGCCAGATGTTCAACCTATCAGCAGGTGAATGCTAAGCATCAGCGACCGACAGGGTTGCTTCAGCCTTTGGGTATTCCCGAGTGGAAATGGGAGGACATTACGATGGATTTTGTGGGAGGTTTTCCCAGAACTGTAGGGCTTCATGACTCGGTGTGGATGATAGTGGACAAATACACAAAGTCAGCCCATTTTCTTCCAGTGAGGTTGACATATACTGTGGATCAGTATGCAGAGTTGTATGTGAGGGAGATTGTACGTCTCCATGGAGTTCCTAAGTCTATAGTGTCAGACCGGGATCCTATCTTTACCTCCAAGTTTTGGGGTAGTTTGCAGAAAGCTATGGGAACTCAGCAGAAGTTTAGCACAACCTTTCATCCTCAGAGTGATGGACAGTCTGAGAGGACGATTCAGGTGTTGGAGGATATGCTTAGAGCGTGTGTGATTTGTTGGATTAGCTTATACAAGATCTTTATTTATTTTCATGTATATCTAATATTAAACAAATTAATACGAGATAGCCTAAAACATGTTTCTAAAATTGAATTCAAGAGAAACAAATAATAGAATACTTACAGTATACGCAGCGGAATTAAAGAGTCCTTCTTTCAGTTTCTCTAACTCTTGTATCCTCTCTGTCGCAGAGTATTATCAAGAAACTGAACCGATCTTCTATTTTCTTCACAATCTTCCAATGTATCCTTAGAACCACCTAGAATAGTGTGTGCAATTCTCAACACATGAGATAGATATAGAGAGAAGAAGAGAAAATAACAAAGAGGCTTATAAAAGGACTTGTGTTTAGAGAGAATCTAAAACTATCAGAAAATCTGACTTGTGACTTATCTTGTTTTGACTTCTCTCTAAGCACTCCTTTTATAGACTCAATGAGGACATTTAATTTAATTAAAAAATCAATAAAATAATAGCCATTTTGAAGCCCTAGGTCGAAATTATCATGGGCTATAGGCCCGTGAAATTTCTCATTTAATTATAAGCCCATTGGACTTAAAATCACGGCCTGTATGATTTTCTATTGATTTAATTAATTAAATAATTATTTAAATCCTTTATATAATTTGAACCTTGATTTAAACTTATTTATTAATTTAGAAACCAATTTATCTTAATTAATAAATCTGCCATAATTTCTCTTTTCTTCTCAAAATTACACAACTCTCTGAAACTATCCAAAATTGACCTGGTCAACTTTGATAATTCTAATTGATGATTAAATCAATTAATTGAGACTATCTAGATGATTTTATCCAAGGTACAATGGGGACCATGGGCCTATGAAATCAAGCTCCAATAAGTTATCATAAATCTAACAAATAAATTTACTAACTTATTAATTCCTCGTGACTCCACTATAGACTTGGAATTGCACTCTTGAATTCATAGAATGCTCTATAATAAATATAGATACGCTATTAATTATCCATTGTTACAACCATAATTGTCACTCAATCCTCTATAGACTGTCTACAATGAGATAGGACTAAAATATCGTTTTACCCCTCATTGTATTTTATCCTTAAAACACTTAGTTCCTTGTAAATGATATTTCAGTAAACTAATTTTATTACTGAAATGAGATCTCTATCATTTAACACCTTGAAATAAACTAAAAGGAAACCATCATTTCACTTCTTCATCAAAAGCTCTAGATGTTCATATCTATGATTAACACTCCCACTCAATTATTGATACGAACCACACCAACGATGTGATGAAACCCGACACCAAATATGGAACAGCCACCAAGAACATACGAGGTTGGAATGGAACCGCGACCCAATGCTTAGCCAAGCACGAACCTTGGTATGAGGAAGACGCCACAAACGGGGATGGAATCCGTTTGATAAGTCAGGATGAACACCACAAGGAATCTCCTTGATAAGTTTAAAAGGTTCTTCAAGAACTCAAGAAGAAATAAACTCACAATTTCATTCAACATAATCTGATTTTTCACATTGTTTTGGCAGTCCTTATAAGGACGAAAATTACATGAAAACAAGACCCTTGGTCTTCCTAATGAAACCGAAAAATTAAGGACAGCCCCTTTGTCTTCCTAATTAAAACCGAAATTAAGGACAAGCCTTTTGTCTTCCTCATGAAAACCGAAATTTAAAGACAACCCTTTGTCTTCCTAATAAAAACCGAAAATTAAAGACAAAAAGGACTCTTGGACTCACACAAGTCAAATGTTTGACTTATCACAAAATAAACAAAGACTAAAAAACGTGATTAAAAATAAAAAGACTCATTACAAGAAGCTAAGTATTGATCAAGCTCCTAAACTGGTGTCCTCATCATTCCTCCCCTCTTGACTTGGATCAACTGGAACTTGACTTGGATTTTGAGTCTTGGTGTCCTCATCAATTATACTACCGAGTTCCCAAGATGTAAGTATGGGCTAGTCCGTAGGGTAAGCTGGTAACGAACAAGTCAAAGAACTCAAATAATACAATCAGTTAGAATACTAACCACTCAGAATTGAGATTGAATTGACCTATGGTCAACTATATGATGTGACTAGAATAGAAAATAATGGTATGTTTACTTATCTTATCAACTGTCAATATCGGTCCTGTCTGATGTAACAAATACATCCGATCTTATCTACCTTGCTAATGTTCTGGAAAGAACATAACACTGTAATGTGTAAGTAGATCATATCATAGATTGGAAAGTCAGCATAAATTCGGTGCACTGACTAATCATAGGACTAACTTATTTTGAACATATAATCATATTTATATTCCACTGTGATTACGTCACTATAAATAAGATTAGCTATATGCTCGGGATTTAATAGAAGTTTATATTAAACAAATAATCATGAAAATAAAACATGTGAGCAAAGTGATTGACCAACTCAAAAAATGATTTCTATTCTTTTATTGATAACAAAATGAGATTACAAAGAATTTGAGTTTTAATTAGGGCATAAAGCCCCAACAAACTCCCACTTGCACTAATTGAAACTAATGCCTTAATTCTACTAATCCCATCTCCTTGATATGCTTATCAAATGTAGCTTCTGGTAGTGTCTTTGTAAACGGGTTTGCAAGATTGTCTTCAGTTGCAATCTTTATAACCTTCACATCTCCCCTGGCCACATATTCTCGAATAATGTGATACTTCCTTTCTATATGCTTACTCCTTTTGTGACTTCGAGGTTCTTTTGAGTTGGCTATCGCTCCTGTATTGTCACAAAACAACACAAGCGGTTTATCCATTTATGGAATAATACCAAGATCCGAATAGAACTTCTTTAGGCAGACTATTTCCTTAGCTACTTCTGACGCACCTATGTACGCAACCTCCATGGTGGAATATGAGATTGCAGACTTCTTTACGCTTCTCCAAATCACAGCTCCACCCCCAAGAGTAAACACCATTCCAGAAGTAGACTTCATGTCATCGACATCAGTCTGAAAATCTGAATCGGTGTAGCCTACAGGGTTCAGTACACCACCCTTGTAGACTAACATATAATCCCTAGTCCGTCTCAAATACTCTAGGATATGCTTAACTGCTATCCAATGTTCCGGTCCTGGGTTTGACTGATACCTGCTCACTACTCCCATTGCATAGTAGATATCTGGTCTAGTACACAACATGGCATACTTCAGACTTCCAACTGCAAATGCGTAAGGAACTTTTCTCATTACATCTTCCTCTTCAGGTGTCTGGGGAGACTACTTCTTTGAAAGATGAATTCCATGGCGTGACGGTAGACGCCCTTTCTTGGATTTTGTCATTGAGAAACGTTCAAGCACTTTATCAATGTAAGCTGCTTGAGATAGAGCTAAAAGTTTGTTCTTTCTATCCCTGATGATCTGGATACCTAGAACATAACTTGCTTCACCCAAATCCTTCATCTGGAATTGAGTGCTCAGACAATTCTTCACATCTAATCATTTCTTAACATTGTTTCCAATAAGTAAGATATCATCTACATAAAGAACCAATAATACCACTATTTGATTTGCCTTCAGTTGGTAAACACAGGGCTCATCAATATTTTGTTCAAAGCCATAGGTTTTGATTATTTCATCAAACCTAAGATTCCAGGAATGAGAAGCTTGCTTAAGTCCATAGGTGGACCTATTCAACTTGCAAACTTTTCCTTCTTGTCCATATACTTTAAATCCTTCTGGCTGATCCATATAAATGACTTCGTCAAGCTTTCCATTAAGAAAAGTTGTCTTGACGTCCATTTGCCAGATCTCATAGTCGAGAGCGGCTGCTATGGATAGGAGGATGCGAATGGATGTGTGCATGGCTACCGGACTAAAAGTTTCCTCATATTCCACGCCTTCTCTTTGGGTATAACCTTTGCCACCAATTGAGCTTTATAAGTCTCAATATTTCCATCAACTCCTCATTTCTTCTTGTAGATCCACTTGCACCCAATGGCGCTAAAGTCACTAGGTGCTTCCACAAGATCCCAGACGAAATTTGAGTACATGGACTCCATTTCCTGTTTCATGGCTTCGAGCCATAGTTCTTTTTCAGGGCTAGCCATTGCCTGTTTGAAAGACAATAGATCATCATCACTAGTGTTACCAACAACCATATTGGTTTCACCATCCAAACCATAGAGAACTGGGTTCCTAGAAACCCTCCCACTACGACGAGGCTCCGTGACTGTTTTCTCAGGAACAGTGGTACTTTCTTCATTTAAATCAACTTGCGTCGGTTGGACGTGAAGAGTGGGAATTTCATCATCGACTTGCGTTGATGATGATGGAACATTGGTTAGAGTCAATTCTTTAACCATCTCCTCTAAAACTACTTTGCTGCGAGGTTTAAAGTTCTGGACATAGTCATTTTCCAGAAAAGTAGCATTTGTAGAAGGAAACACTTTCTTTTCTGAATGACTATAGAAAAGTCCACCCCGAGTACCTTTAGGATAACCATGGTGAATTTTGTGTTTTGGGGTGCATGTGATTGAATTGTTTGTGGTTAGGTTGCTTGGGATGAGTTAAGGATGTTGGGAGGCTTTTTTTGAAGTTTGGTTGGGGTTTGGTTGAGTTTTAGAAAGGTTTGGCTCGAGGAAATTCGAAGGAGGAAAAACTGTGCTGGGCTGTGCTGAGACTAGCGTTGTAGCGCTAGTCATTGGGCGGTACATCGCTAGGCCCTGAAGTTCCAGAGCCTTTTGGCCCTGCTTGTATTGCTATAGTGCTCTCCTTAGGGCGCTGTAGCACTACCCTGTTCCTAGAAAGGGGTTTTTGAATTATTTCTAAGGGTTTTTTGCCCGGGGGCTCAGGGTTTGATTCCACCACCCCGTTTGGTGGAATTAGGGCTTCCCGAGGGCTCGAGATTGGTCCCAAGGCTAGGTCTTGGATTTGAGGTTTAGTGATGATTATGATCTATGGCTGTGACTACGTGTATGTTAGGGCTTAGACGGGATCGTGCTTGAGGATCAAATTGAACAAAGCTAGCGAAATCTAAAGGTAAGAAAACTGCACCCGGTTATATGTTTGTGATGGGACTAAGAGTTCCCTATATTTATATGATGTCATAGATGGTATTATGCCATGGGACATGTGATAAACGGCCTGAGCGTGCCGTA
The DNA here is from genome assembly GCF_963169125.1 of Humulus lupulus. Classification (NCBI taxonomy): domain Eukaryota; kingdom Viridiplantae; phylum Streptophyta; class Magnoliopsida; order Rosales; family Cannabaceae; genus Humulus; species Humulus lupulus. The sequence goes on along the minus strand of NC_084798.1, from coordinate 138,643,410 downwards.
AATAATACTTGCTCACAGGGCGCGGCTCGGCCACTAGTAGCTGAGGACAGCTTAATATTCACTGAGCTCGGTTTAAGCGGGCCGGAGTCAGTGGGATAAATAGAGGGTGCGGCCTAAGGGCGTTAACCCTGGTTATCATATGTGAATTGATTATTGATATGAAATGATGTACTTGGTATGCTGAATACTTGAATAACATGAATATTTGGACTGTTGAGTACATGTTTATACTGTATGTGTTATCTGGTTGTTTGCTTAATGATTATGTTCTGTTATGGTGTTTTCTTGCTGGGCCTTGGCTCACGGGTGCTACGTGGTGCAGGTAAAGGCAAGGGAAAGTTGGACCAGTCCTGAGATGGAGAGCTTTGAGGCTGAATATAAATAGTCAGCTGATCGGCCACGACGGTCGAGGAGTAATACAGGACGAGAAAAGCTTAATTGTCTGTTTTTCCTTAGAATGGCTAATAACTGTATTTCAATCCTAAAATTTTGTAGACTGTCTTTTAACTTTACTAGTTTTGGGATCTCATGTAAAGAAAATTTTTGTTTATAAGAAATGAAGCTTTTGAAACTAAAATCTTTTAACCCTAGTTCAACTATAGTTTCAGTAACACGTTTCGAGTTAAATGACTTGATTAGCAAGTCTTTCACCTTTATAAACACACAGTGTAACGGTCTTGGCTATCCAGGGCGTTATCCTCTGGTTTATCCTTTTATGGAAAGGGTATGATTAAGGGGTACAGACAGATAAGGGTATTTTATGGAAGACCTAAAAGGTGTTATCCTCTGGTTTTGAGGAAAGTTTGGATTTCCTAAGAATTGTTCGGTGGATGGGCAAAGTTAATTCCATCCTTGGTTATATGAAGATGAGAGGTCATGATTAAGGGGTTGTGTTAAGTATTTGTGGCAAAAGGACGCCTCGAAATGGTACTCAGGCCGAGACATTGGCATGATGGGTTGGAAAGAACTCAGATGGTGAATTGATTAAAGAGGTTATAAGGACATGGTTTGAGCTGCAGAGACTGGTAGGCTTATAGCTTGATTTGGAATGATAAGGTAACAACAGTGCATGTAAATGAGTTTTGTGAGTTGGGTAATTCATTTTGGGAAATTGATACAGGCGGATGTAGTTGGAAATGATGAACCATTTAAGGATTAAACTCTGGAATAGTCTAGAGCATTTGGGCCGCTCTAATTTAAGAAATCATCATCTGTATTTAGGTAGCAGAGAGGGCCATGTTATTTAAAATTAGTGAAATGTGGTATAGAGCGTTATTGCCAGAGATGCAAATGGTAGTGTTTTCATTTGTGGAGTTCAGTAAGGACAGATTCTCGGTAATCGAAGTAGAAGAACCCCGGACAGTTCTATGGCTTCTGGTTTTGTCAGAAAGGGGAAATCTGATTTGCAAGATGGTTGTCAGGATAGTGATGGGAACCGGTGAGGTTATTTATTATGCACCAGAGGCAGGAGATGCAACCTGGGAGGATGTCAGGTGAGGGCACGACTTCTACATGGAATGATTTGATATGTTAGGATGGATTCCCATGGATAGGGGATGGAAGACTGGAATTCCTTGTTACATTTAAAGTCGAGGCTAGTTCCCTAGAGCTGATCAGTTAACCGGATAGTACACGTTTGGGGTTATATAACGAGCTGGAAGAATTCGGTGTTGAGAATGTCTCAAGAAAGATTCAGACATAGAGAATATGCCTCAAGGTACTTTGCGAGGGGCTGGAAATATTAAGAGGAATTAGAAACTTTTGGGAGAGGAATTGGGACACAAGTAATAGAGAGGTTCGTGGTGAGAGAAATAGAGCTCGTCATAGGGAAGCCTTGACATAAGTCAGAGTGAGAGTTAATTTGTTAAGAAACAACCATGGATAGTAGGGAATATCATTTGGAGTACTTTAGTTGGACTGAATGGAAACTAAGCTGACCAGTAGGGATTCAGATGGGTATACAAGGAAGGATTGGGTATGCTTCAAAACTCGGCTACAGATAGGTTCGGTATCAGGGGTATTATGGAAGATGATAATGGTTTGGTAGGAAGAATTGCTGAAGCTATCGAAGAAGTTTGACCACGGGGTGGATCAGATAGAGCATTGCGAAAATTGTTATCATCGTCTATTAAGGATAAAGAGTTTAAATGCCCGGTTACAAGACAGGACAATGTCTCCAAAAATTGATCTAAGATCTAGTTATTACCAGCTGAGGATCAAGGAAAGAGACATTTTAGGAATTACAACTTATACCGAGTAGGGTGTGATGAATTGGTAACAAAGGTTCTTAATTGATTCAAGCGTTAGTAACTCAGGTAAGCTCAACGAGCAGAAGACGTAGGAACAGTATGGACAAGTCTCCTTCAGGGTTTATTGGAGGTATAATGGGCTACTCTCCAGTTAAAAGTGGAATGCGAACTACTACTGTGCTGAGGATGTTAGTACTAAGGAAGCAGGGTCACAGGTAAAGCTCCATGAAGTGTCAGTTTGGTCTCGCCAGGGGTATTTAGTATAATGCTACAAGAAGAAGAGGGGACAAGTATGAAGAGGTTTGATCTGAAGCCACAGAGAAGCTACTAAAGAATGTCTGATGGATAGGGAGCATAACTAGACCGGTGAACGTATCATCTACTACATAAGTATCTTTGCAGGCAGCTACACTGGAGATTAAAAGGACAATAAAATTTGAAATTAGACCAAATGGATAGTGTGAGATCGGAAGTTTAGAAGACAGAGTAAGAATTGATTAGCGCTTGGTGAGGTAGGAATATGCATGTATGGTTGAATACAGAAGGGTGACATAAAGGACCTAACTTTTGATAAAGACATGAAATTGTGAAGGTTGCATCACAGGTTGGGCCCAGGCACAGACTGATGAGAGAATGGTTCGAGCCTCGCGGGAGGTGAAAGAATGGGAACATGGTCGATATACATAGTACGTTGAGTTGGCAGTGTATACATAGTGTAAGGTATTTGAGCGTTTGATCATTCGTAAGAAAGATAATCTTGCAACCAAGATTTGGTGAAATGTTATGAATGGGTGGATGGTTGGTATTAGGAATCCTCGACTGTGCGAGAAAAAGATCTAAATGGAGGCAAATCTCTTACTTGAGAGGTGTGTGTCAATTAAAGGAACACCAAAGATTACAATGGAGTGGACAAGGTAACGACTGAGATTGGTATAGCGTTAGTATGTGGTGACGAACGGTACGTATTCTTTGGACAATGGAATCCAAAGTGATGGTATTGGTGGAAACAAGGAAGAACCCTATCAAGGTAATACAAGTTAGGGTACAAGGATCGAATGAAAGGTCCGACGGAAATTTGCCATGGAGATGGGAATTCTAAATGGATATCGTTCCATCTCCTAGGGTATGTTGTACCGGGAAATTTAAGCAGGTGACAGAATCTAGTATACTTGGATATTGAAAGGTGAAATGATATGGTGGTGGATCATAGGAATGGATCACATTAGATTATAAGTAAGGTGATTGGACAGGGAAAGTTATAACTCAGCTGAATGAGTTAATGTAATTGGTTCAAGTGAACTGGTAATGGGGCAGAACATAGAAGGTGCTGAGTTGAGACCCTATAGTTTTCCAAGTTTTGGAAAGGAACTAGAGAACAAAGAGAACAAGGTGGGGACCTAGAATTATCGATTGATTGCAGATGGAATAGCAATCTGAAAGCTTAACAGTTATTTCAAGGAATTAAGCGTTGAGTATGCGAATACTTGAGATATTAAGGGAAGTGTAGTCCTTGATAAGTTAGTCACGATGATTAAAACTGGAGCACAACTAAGGTGACACAACATAGGACATGGTAAGATAAAAAGCAAGAAGTACTATGCGAAGTAAAGAAGTGAAAGATAGTGGATACTACGGTTTATTGTTGATTCAAAGGGAAAACCAAAGAGGTTGTTGGAATTCTTAAGGCAGAAGTGTTTGCCTATCCAAAAGGACATAAGAACTTGTCAATTCTCAATTTTGGAATACAAAGATCCGGGATGAGAGATTTGTATCTCTCCAAGTAAGTATAGACAAGGAAAAGTATGATATTCAGAGAAAGAAAGGGGGAAATTCTGACTCCCGATTCGATAGAAATTCTTAAGTTGTACCAAGGGTTAGGCCGGGGGCCTATAAACTGATCTCACCCTGGTAGGGGCGATGATCCATAGGTATTTCTGGTATCAAGAATAAGACAATGAAATGATCGTTGTGAAATAAGCAGACCCTGAAGTTTCAGAAGGTTTGTGGTTTAAGCGGGGGTTAGCGAAAGTATGACTAATAGACAAGATCTTATGGAACAAGATTGCTACTCTCGTAAGAATATTATCGAGGAGTAAAAGTAAAGGCGTTGGACCTTGGGATTTATGGTCAGAGGTAGGAGGTTTATTATCTGATATGTTTGAATAAATTTCGAGGACGAAATTATTATAAGGAGGGGGATTGTTGTAACGACCCAAAATTACTAATAAGGCTTAAGGGCCTTGATTAGTGTGTTGGGAGGGCACAATTGGAAGTTATGTGAATTAATGGTGAAAATGCATGAATATGTGAAAAACATGGTTGTATGTTTATTTGGATAAATGTGATGCTTGACTATGTGTATTAGTATGCATGTAGGCCCTGATTATGTTATAAGGGTATATTTGTAATTTTGGCCTGTTGAGGGCATAAATGTAAATATTTGTGATAAAATTTTGAGACCACATTATTATGTGGATATATTAGTAGCTTGTGATTCGAGGCGATCCTAGTGAGCGGTTTAGCGGAAAAGTCACGGCGGTGATTTATAACCGGATCGTGGGAGTCCGGTGGTATTTCTGGGAATTTGAGAAGAATATTGGAGATTATTTGATACTGAGGAAAATAATTGGTGATTTGTTAGGTGTTGAGATGTAAGCGGTAATTATTAGGGACACTCGAGGAATTAGCGAGAATTGGGAGCAAATGACTAAAATGCCCTTGGTATGCTTTAAAGCTTAGGATTTAATGGGATGGCAAAATGGTCATTTGACTGAAAAGAGATAAGTGTTATATTGCTTTTTTGTTTTAGTGGAGGCTGCAAAAAGTTTCAGAAGTTAAAGGAAAGAAAAGAGAAGGAAAGAAAGAAGAAAAACAGGGACTCTTTCTTCTCCATTCGGTTTGCTCTACTCCTCACCATTCTTTGTGAGCATTGGGGGTGGAATCTCAGAGTAAGCTCAGGCTGGAACTTAGGGCTAAAGACCTTGGTGAAGATAAAAGAGTTAGCAGGGATTAGCTACTCAATTGAGGTAAGTTTCAAGATTTCTGATGAGTTTTATTGAGGTGATTTCTTAGCTTGAGTTTTGGATGGAATTAAGGGAAATAAGCTTGAGGAGTTGAAGGGCTTGAGGCTGGAAGGATATTAGAGATAACCTAAGGTCGAAATTCTCCATAGAAGGTAACAAATTCTGGCTTTGAAGTTCTAAGTTTTTAAGTTTTTGGTTGAATTCTTGAGTTCTTGAGTTCAATGTCTGTTTTCTTAGTTTGATGATGTATGTGGTTAAGTCTTGTGTTATTGGGTTGTGTGGGGTGAGATATAGGTGATGGTAGACTCAATTTGGTGTGTAGTTGAGGTTTGGAAGGGTTCCAAGGGGTTTTGGTTCGAGGAAAATCGAAGGAAGGAAAAACAGGTTGTTTCTGGTCTGTGACTAGCGTTGTAGCGCTAGCCTTTGGGCATTACAACGCTAGGCTTGGGTTTCCTGGTGCTTATGGCTCTCCTTGTAGCGCTATAGAGCCCTGTTTGAAGCACTGTAGTGCTACCTTGTTTCCAGAAGAGGGTATTGGGGTTATTTCTTAGGGTTTTTGCCCAGGGCTTGGGGTTTGATTCCACCACCCCGTTTGGTGGAATTAGGGCTTCCCGAGGGATCGGGATTGGTCCCGAGGTTAGGTTTTGAAATTGAAGTTTGGCGATGATTCTAATTTGTGGCTGTGACTAGGTGTACGCTAGGGCTCGGACGGGATCATGCTTGGGGGTTGATTTCATTGAACAAAGCTAGCGGAATCAAAGGTAAGAAACTGCACCCGGTTATGTGTTGATGATGGGACTAAGAGCTCCCTATATCTGTATAACGTCATAGATGGTATTATGCCATGGGATATGTGATAAACGACCTAAGAGTGCTGGAATCAATATTTGCGCACAGGGCGCGACTCTGCCACTGGTAGCTGAGGACAGCTTAATATTCACTGAGCTCGGTTTAAGCGGGCCGGAGTCAGTGGGATAAATACCTAAGGGTGTCGACCTTGATTAATATGTGAATTGATTATCAATGTTAATTGATGAACTTGGTATGTTGAATGCCTGATTATATAACTGTTGTGGATTGTTGAGCGTGTGGTTATGCGTATGAGTTGTTTGATTGTTGATTTGTAAAATGACTGATTAATGGTTATGCTCTGTTATCTGGTTTCTTGCTGGGCCTTGGCTCACGGGTGCTATGTGGTGCAGGTAAAGGCAAGGGCAAGGTGGACCAGTCCTGAGTTGGAGAGCTTTGGGGTTGAATGTACATAGTCAGCTGATTGGCCGCCATGGCCGAGGAATGATGCAGGACAAGAAAAGCCTAAATGTTTGTTTTGCCCTTAGAGTGGCTAGTAGCTGTACTTTTGTTCTGAATTTTTTTGTAAACTGTCTTTTAAACATTATTACTCTTGGGATCCCATGTACTAAAAATGTTTAAATATATGGAAAGCAATTTTTGTGACCAAAATCTTTTAACCCTAGCTCAACTATAGTTTCAGTAACACGTTTTTGACTAAATGACTTAATAAGCAAGTCTTGCACCTTTATAAATACACAGTGTAACGGTCTTGGCTATCCAGGGCATTACAGTTTATTGTTTATTTTTATTAAGTGTTGTTTTTGGTTTTATGTTGAGTTTTTTTTTTTTTGGTGTTTAGGTTGTCTTTTTGTTGTTCTGTAATGACTGTGTTGTTTTTGTAGCGTCCTTTGCTGGGTACTTTGTCGATGAAGCAATTGAAAATATGGACAGTGATAGTGAAGCTCCTATCAAACCCAAAGGTAGATCGAGGGTTTTTGGAGTGGGAAAAGTAATCATGCATATTAAAGTGATCAAGGTTGCCACAATAAGAAAGCAACACAAGAGCTACTATTTTTATGCTTTTGACATATGTTCATTCATTTCAAATTATAGACATCTATATTTTTATGTTTAGTTTAATTCTTTGTTATATCCTAATTCTGAGTTATTGTAAAGTATTTATTTTTAGTTTGTATAAATGTTGGACATATTTTATCCAAAATTAAGGATTCCCTTGAGCTTTTGTTTTGGCAAAATATTGTTTGCAATTTATGATATCAACAGGTGTAATTTTAAAGCTTTGCTACCGATTTTAGTTTTGCTAACATTACATCAATACCAAAGCAACACAACATAAACTGGTAAAATAAAAAAAATCATTAATAACAACTTTACAACAACACAATAGCAACGCATCTTTGATGCATTGTTGATTCTCTATAGTAGAAAAAAAGAATGAGTGACTATTGTTTTTGTGTCTGTTGTACTCACAAAAGGGATACCTTGGAATCAAATTATTTTATGTTCAATTGCAAGTAAATAATATGATTGTCATTATAAATTATTTTTAGGAGCGGGTAGCATTATTTTGACTTGATATTTGTAGTTGAAGTTTTGTTGTTTTCGTGTTGCTTTATAGTTGTTGATGCAGCTTTTGTGGGAGGTCTTTGTATTTTGTAGTGTTTTGGCATCAATTTTCCACTGTCTTCAAAGTTGGTATTGATTTCATTATCTAAGATGAGCATAAATTACGGTTTTTTAAAATGTTAGCATTGTCATTCTCACTTTTATATAAGTTTAAGTGACAACAACACCAGGACAACAAGTGAACAACTGAACAACTGAACAACAACATATGTTACATTAAAATTTTAAAATACCTTTCCTTGTTCTTAATATACTGCCCAGATTTTTTCAATTCAGTGTTTTCCCTTCTAGATTTGCAAAGTTAACGAGAAAGAAACTACACTATAGGGAGAAATACCATTAAAATATGAGAATCAAACAAAGAACAACCAAATTTGATGAACAAATTAAACTAACCACACACTAAACAACTTCACATTTTTTTTAATGATTTTGTTTCAAAATGTTTGGGCAACTCTAGATCAGTGATTTTTCTATTCACGTAAATAGCTCTTCTGTAAATCTTCTATTGTCGGCATTAATGGAGTTCTTCTATTGATCTTCTATTGCAGCCATTCATGGAGATCTCCTCTCACTGGTTGCTGCCATGGCTGAATACTGAAGAAAACTACTCGCCGACGTTCATGGAGTTTTCTCCTTACTGGTTTGCAGTGTCTGTTTACGTAAGCTGAAGCTCGCTGGCGTCGTGGGTCGCCTGAAAAGGTGGAGATCTTGCCGCCTGCGAAGGAGAGAGCAAGTAGTATTTTTGAAAAAAAAATGTTTTGTGCCATACAAATATTGTTTTTGCCTTATAACAGTACACATGTTATTTTTTTTTATAATATTTAGTTATTTTAGAAAAAATCTCTAAAATAAAATTATATTTTTTCTATTTAATTGAATATTTATAATTGTTGACGCAATTTTTCGCCAACAATAGATTTAGAAATTTAATAAGATTATTAGTGCTTATTTGTAAACCGTAATGAACTTATAAGAACCCTTTCATACACACAATTTTATGTGGTTCAGTGGTTAAAATACACCTAGTCCAAGAGACAATATTAGTGCTCTTCTCTCACAATTTATGTAGAGTTTCAGTAATACAAAAAGGTCGTCCCCTTCCTTGTCCATTATCCCTGATATTTATAGTGCAATTTGCAGGACATGTTTGGGTAACCATGTGCATTAATATGGTATACATTTAATACAGATAATTTCCATTTCCATTGGGATACGATTGCATAACAGAATATACCCCTGCTATCTTGGATAATAAATGATAAATGTGCAATAATGAGCATATAGAGAGCCTCCAAGTCTCTCAATATCCTTCAGTATGTGTTCTGACCAGGTTTCCACGAGCTGAATATCTTTATCGAGTTGGTGATCAAAGCAAATCTTAGTGCTGATTACCTTCAGAGTGCCAAAAAGGGGGATCTGATCACTATATGTCTCTAACTGGACCGTTATCCTAAGAGGCGGCCTAATAATCACCTGAATGTCGTGTTGCCAAGCCCCAACTCGAGCATCTCACATCATCATTAGCTAGATGTTCTACTTGTATGCTTCCCCATATATTCATCTGCCAACTGTAGCCCTAGCTGAGTGATTAAGCACGTGCTAAATTTTAGAGTACAACATTTGGCCCCAAGCTCCTGCTCGTGCTTGATGTCATCACTTTCTGACACGCACAGTAGGGACTTTTAGGCTTCTGTCATGTAAAAGCGTGCCTGCCTACTACTCGAGTGTTGGACACGTGGTCGTCTGTAATTGGTGTTCGTTCGGGTTTCGAGGATTGTGACAACTGTCCTGTCACTTTTTTGCTGCCACATGGCTCATTTAATCTTGGCCTCTGGATCGCGAGCTGACCCAATCAAATGGCCCAAATTAATTCTCAAAGTTTATGTATAAATAGGGAGGCATTGACATTCAAAAACTTTCCTTTCAGAAACAAAAATTCCCTTTTTCTCTCAAACTTTTCCCAAAAACCTTCACCGCCCTTTAGTTTAAGAGAAGTATTCAAGCTCTTGCCTACGGAGGCATTGACATTCTCTTTGAACGAACGTATAAACTGTAAGTATTTCCTCATCTGGTTTGAATCTTTCATTTCTTTATATTCCAATGAGTTTTTTACTTCAAAAAACATTCTTTGTTCAATATCGTTTCATGTTCTGGCCATGTCTGAGTTTAAATAGGGTTCGGTTTAGGCTAAATGAATGAGACTAGACTTGTTTAGAAATAAAGTATTAAAAATATGGGCAAATTTTCTGGGTTTTACAAAGAAAATGCCTCTAGTAAATCGATTAGGATACCTGTGTGGATATAGAAGCCGAGAGGTTTTTAGGTTTGGTTCTAGGTAGCCTAAGGGTCATGATTCCTTAAGCAGTTCAAAAGAAAAGTATTGGGTCTGATGAGTCTAACACACGAATCCCGAAGTATCAGGGAATTTCATGAATTCATAGCGCGTGGCCTAGGACTACGCGTGGACCCACGCGTTGATGCTAGGACACAACTTAGCTCATGTAAATTTTGAATACCTAAAAGTAAACCACTTAAACCCTTGGATCACCGTACCTTTATCGCAGTAGCTAGTAATTTTCTTAGGTCATCACTGATAGGCCACTTGTCATTAGGCGAGCTAGATCATGGCCCCACCAAAGAAAAATGTCGTGAGTTCCTCTACTCAGAACAAGAACAAAGGCAAGCAGGTCGCGTCTGAATCTCCAATCCCTCGTTTTGGTCCAATGAGGGAAAGGGAACTTGTCGTCTGATAATTTCATTTTAGTGTAGTTTTAGGATAAAAAACTTGATTGCGAAAATATGATGGGCAAGTATACCCAATTGATTCAAGTAGTATTGATAGTAAATAAGAATCGTTCCCACAGAGACTATAACCCAATTACCAATAATTGCTTTTCACTTTCTATTTGGTAATTAAAATCAAGATGAATAATTCTAACTACGAATACAATTTAAAGAACTATAAACAGAACAATTAATCAAAGGATAAAAATCAATAAAAAAAACTTAAGTAATTAATTTCATAAAATTTTCATTCTATTGATTTTACTAATAAGTTCTAAATCTCTTCTTCTTATTCTAATACCAGGTTAATAAAAATTGATTCCTATTCTTTTTCAAGATATAAGATCTCAACCTATATGCAAGTTTTTCACATCTCTGTGATAAACTTAAACACATAGCAAGCATTAAGATTGGTAACCTAATTGCTACACAAGTCATATAGATACTTTCATCCAATATGTAACCTATAACGTCCTGGGTAACCAAGACTGTTACACTGTGTGTTTATAATAGTGTAAGACTTGCTAATCAAGTCATTTAAACAAAATGTGAATCTAACGTCATCAACGAATTACGAGGAAAAGATTTTGGTCATAAACAAGATATTTTCGTTAAAAAAAATGAAAGTTTAATACATGGAATCTCAAAACAGGGTTTAGATGACATATTTACAAAAATTCCAGAAGTTATAAGTAACCCAGGCCATTCTAATGGAAAAATACACATTTTAGGTTTCCGTCCCTGTACAAACCCTTGACCGTGGCGGCCGAGCAGCAGACAATGTACACCTCGCCCCCAGAGCTCTCTAACTCATGGTTGATCCTGTTGGGGTTTTATGCCCTAATTAAAACCCAAATTCTTTGTAATCTCATTTTATTATCAATAAAAGAATAGAAATCATTTTTTTGACTTAGTCAATCACTTTGCTCACAAGTTTTATTTTCATGATTATTTTGTTTAATATAAACTTCTATTAAATCCCGAGCATATAGCTAATCTTATTTATAGTGACGTAATCATAGTGGAATATAAATATGATTATATGTTCAAAATAAGATAGTCCTAAGATTAGTCAGTGCACATGATTTACACTGACTTGCCAATCTACGATATGATCTACTTACACATTACAGTGTTATGTTCTTTCTGGAACATTAGCAAAGTAGATAAGATCGAAGGTATTTGTTATATTGGACAGGACCGATATTGACAATTGATAAGATAAGTAAACATACCGTTATTATCTATTCTAGTCATATCATATAGTTGACCAAAGGTCAATTCAATCTCAATTCTGAGTGGTTAGTATTCTAACTGATTGTATTATTTGAGTTCTTTGACTTGTTCGTTACCAGCTTACCCTACGGACTAGCCCATACTTACATCTTGGGAATACCACTATTTGATTTGCCTTCAGTTTGTAAACACAGGGCTCATCAATATTTTTTTCAAAGCCATAGGTTTTGATTATTTCATCAAACCTAAGATTCCAGGAATGAGAAGCTTGCTTAAGTCCATAGATGGACCTATTCAACTTGCAAACTTTTCCTTCTTGTCCAGCTACTTTAAATCCTTATGGTTGATCCATATAAATGACTTCGTCAAGCTTTCCATTAAGAAAAGCTGTCCTGACGTCCATTTTCCAGATCTCATAGTCGAGAGCGGCTGCTATGGATAGGAGGATGCGAATGGATTTGAGCATGGCTACCGGACTAAAAGTTTCCTCAAAGTCCACGCCTTCTCTTTGGGTATAACCCTTTGCCACTAATCGAGCTTTATAAGTCTCGATATTTCCATCAATACCTCGTTTCTTCTTGTAGATCCACTTGCACCCAATGACCCTAAAGTCACTAGGTGCTTCCACAAGATCCCAGACGAAATTTGAGTACATGGACTCCATTTCCTGTTTCATGGCTTTGAGCCATAGTTCCTTTTCAGGGAAAGCCATTGCCTGTTTGAAAGACACCGGATCATCATCATTAGTGTCACCAACAACCATATTGGATTCACCATCCAAACAATAGCGATCTGGGTTACTAGAAACCCTCCCACTACGACGAGGCTTCATGATTGTTTACTCAGGAACAGTGGTACTTTCTTCATTTAAATTGACTTGCGTTGGTTGGACATGGAGAGTGGGAATTTCATCATCAACTCGCGGTGATGATGACGGAACATTGGTTGGAGTCAATTCTTTAACCATCTCCTCTAAAACTACTTTGTTGCGAGGTTTAAAGTTCTGGACATAGTCATTTTCCAAAAAAGTAGCATTTATAGAAGTAAACACTTTATTTTCTGAATGACTATAGAAAAGTCCACCCTGAGTACCTTTAGGATAGCCAACAAACATGCAAACTTCAGTTCGCGGTTCTAGCTTTCCCTCCTTTTTCCTCAGGATGTGGGCGGGACACCCCTAGATTCTATAATGGCATAAACTAGGTTCACGACCATTCCAGCGTTCTAAAGGTGTTTTAGGGATTGATTTAGATGGCACGAAATTGAGAATGTCATTCGCGGTTTCAATTGCATGTCCCCAGAAAAAAGTTGGCAGAGTTGAGTAACTAAGTATGCATCAAACCATTTCTAATAAAGTTCTGTTCCGGCATTCCGCGACACCATTTTGTTGCGGAGTACTTGGGGCAGTAAGCTGTGATAAAATCCCAAGTTCAGTTAAATGATCTTTGAACTGCATATCCAAATATTCTCCACCCCTATCAGATCACAAGATCTTTAACATTTTACCTAATTGGTTTTGAGCCATTGCTAGGAATTCCTGAAACTTTAAAAATGTTTCTGATATCCTATGCGTTAGGTAAAGACATGAGTATCTAGAGTAATCGTCAATGAAAGTGACGAAATAATCAAAACCACCCCTGGCTTGTACATTCAAAGGTCCACAAACATCTGAATGCACAAGACCAAGTGGTTCTTTGGCCCCATCACCCGTTGCAGAGAATGGACGCTTGGTCAGTTTGCCTTCTAGACAAGATTCACAGATAGGTAATTCACCTAAGGTGAGTTCCCTCAAAGGTCCGTCCTTTGTAAGTCTTTGAATCCTATCATAGCCAATGTGACCTAGTCTCAAGTGCCATAAATACATCATATTATCATTATCGGTCTTTTGATGTTTATTGGTCCTAGGTTTAGCTACTTTGAATAAATCATTGTTATGAGTAAGGGGTTCGTTAGGTCGCAGAATATAAAGCCCGTTTTCCAAACATGCAATACACAATAGTGATCCATTGAAGGAAATAGATATATTAGAACTTGTGAAATTCATAACAAATTGTTCTAATTGCAACATAGAAACTGAAATTAAATTTCTACTAAAATCTGGAATAAAAAATACATCTTTTAAAATTAAGTATTTATTTCCGAACTTCAGACGAGCTATTCCTCTAGCTTGGACCTTAACGAACGCTCCGTTCCCAACTCTAAGCTTTAAGCCGCCTTCATTCACTTCCTCCCACGATTCAAGAAGCTGTAAAGAGTTACAAACATGGTTGGTATATCTGGAATCAATAATCCAAACGGATTTATCATTATCTAAAACACATGTTTCTAAGATAAATGAACTATAATCATTACCTTTGTTTCTATCTGCTAGAAACTTGGGGCAATCTTGTTTCCAATGCCCCTTCTCTTTGGAGTGAAAACATTTACCTTTACCTTTCTTGTTTTTCTTGTTCTTCCCCTTAGGCGTTTGTGCACTTGGTTGGACACTCGCCTTTGCAGCCTTGGGGTTGTTTATTTTGTCCACCTTTCCTCTTGTTTCCAGCTTTCGAATATGAAGCTGGGTTAGCTTCAACCTTAGCTAGATCAGCAGCAACATCAATAGTCTTATTTTCACCTCCTTTACTAGGTCCACCCATGATAGGTTCAATAATCTGAAGCTCTTTCATGAGATGTGTCAGACCATAGTTTTGTTGATCACGAACGTGCAGACACGATGCCATTCGAGCATTTACGGTGTCTTCACGTATGTGCGGAGATGGTGCTATCCAAGCATTTACGGTGCCATCACAAGCACTGACGGTGCCATCACGAACGTATGGACATAATGCTCATTCTGGGGATTCCTCAATCATGACGAACTCAAAGTTGTCACCAATAAACTCTATGTTGATATTCTGCTTCCAATTAAGGAAGTTTTCTCAAGTGAGTTTCTCCATCGGAAGTGGGAGTAGACACAGACACTACTTAAAACTACAAATTACCAATAAAATAGAAATCAATAACATTTGCTCAATAAAACTTCTATTCACACATATCTCAAGAAATATCACAACATATACCAAAAATATGTAAGATATGAGAAAAAATACCAAAAACAATCATATCTCTATTTCCTTAGGTTTTTAACTAATCTATGATATCCTTGTCCCGGTTGGCGAGAGCCAAAAATACAACTAGTTAAATAGAGTTGTAAACTCATTTAATAATGGACACCACTATTAACAACCTACTATTCAATCAAAATAAGAAAACAAAATCTCATATTTTATGAGCTAGACCCACGGTTTCAATAATCATAGATTTAGTCCTAGTAGTCACCGTAGGGGTGAGTCTAGTAGAATTTGACCTATAATTATCTATCTTTCGAAATCTAACCTTGTCAAAATAACTAATGAACACCTTCCGTAGGGGGACGCATAAAAGTGCCTCGAGGCCCCATTAAGTTATTGACTATGTTAAACCAACAGTGGAGATTGAATAAAATTCTTAAAATAAGCTCATTATAAAATTAAAAAATAGAATTTTTATTATTTATTTTTAGAAAATTAATGATTATGGTTTTTCAAAAAAAAATTAAACATAATAAATTTTTTAAAACCAAAGTCCTATAATTTCCTATAAATTATAAAGTATCACATTGAAACAAATCCAATTAATTTAGAATTAATTTGTTGCTAATAAATATTTAGGTTTAACTAATATAATTAACATATACAATTAAGTCCAACTCTGGTAAATAGGCCTTAACAATTGGGCTTGTATGGAGGAGGGCTGGGTCCAGTATGTAGTTCCCACTACAAAAACCCCCTATCTTCCATACAAGGTCCAAAAGACAGGAATTTAAACCTTCGTTTTATTAATTGTTTTTAATTGATTAGGCCCACTATAGTCATGCAAAGCAAATGGGCATTCACAAGTGGAATCACCTACAAGAGAGGAATTTAAACTTTACATTTTCTAATGGGCCCAAATAAAACCTATCATTTTATGAATATTTTGTTTGGCAAAATCCATATATTTAACAAACATATGGGCCACTATATGCATCTAAGCCCAATTGCAAAAATGCCACATACAGTGCAAACAGACATGTTATAATTGAATGAGCCTAATCATGTTACTATATGAGCGATTCTATGAATTTATGCAAAAATACCATAATTTATTTTATTTGCAAAAATACCACAATTAATTATGTAGAATTTATCAAAAAATTCGAATTAATTAAATTTTTAAAAAAATAAGTCAATTTAAATGAAATTTATCAACAATTAACAATGGTTAATTTAAATTTCATTTATAAACAATTAACTGGGTTTAGGTTAATTAAAAATAAATAAATTTAATTTAAATAGGATTTATCAACAATTAACCAAAGTTAATTTAAATCTCATTTAAAAAAAATATTTTATTAATTGGCTGAAAAATGATATTTTTAAAAATTTAACCAATTTTAAATTTTAAAATAAATATCTTAACTATTTTCCAAAAATATCTTCTGTTGTTACAACTATTAGCTAATATTTTAACCATTAAAAAAATAATATAGAAATACTTATAACAATCCTAAAATATCTCAAAATGGTTAAACAAATTCAAATATCCATATAAAATATCTAACTAACAATATTCAAATTTCGAATAATTCAAATATTAAAAATTATAGAATAAAAAGATATTTATATTTTCATATAAAGATTTAATAAAAAAAATCAAGAATTTAAATGAAATTATCTTAAATATCTGATATCATAATTATAATATTTTAATATATTAAAATATTTAAAATTAAGTTAGTCTATTTTTAAATTTTAATTTTAATCTTTGTAGAAAATATCTAACTATTTAAATCTCAACAAACAAAAATATCTTATTTAAAAAAAATTAAATAATAAAACAAAACATATATTTTTGGTTTTGATTATAAATAATTTATTTCCACAAATTTTATTTTTCTTTAATTTTCAAAAAAAAAATTAAAATTAAAAAAAAAAATTATGAGCTGAGTGCGCGCGGTGCGCTCGCGTGGGGCATGGTGTGCGCGAGGCACGGGCGGTGGCTGGGCTGGGCGCGCGCGAACAGGCAGGTGGCACGCGCGTGCAAGAGGGCATGGCCGAGGAACACGCGTGGGGTAGAGCTGGGTGCGCGCGTTGCGCGGTTTGCGCGCGTTGCGCGGTTTGCGCGCGCATGGCAGCCAAGCCAAAAAAATTTCAAAATTTTTTTTTTTGAGCAATTTTTCAAACCAAAACCATTTTTAAATTAATTTTTACTATGCTTTACACAAAATAAAGCATATATAAAAATTAATAGCATAGAAAATACACAAAATAACCTAAAACTTGCTGAAATTCACATAAAATTAATATGATTAATAAAAACATGAAAACCATCCAATTATTCAAAAATATCAAATCATCTAATTTTAAACATGTTCATGCATGAAAATAAAGATTACAAAAGGCTCTGAGGCCAGTTGTTAGGAAAGCTTATACATGATCTTTATTTATTTTCATGTGTATCTGATATTAAACAAATTAATATGAGATAGCCTAAAACATGTTTCTAAAATTGAATTCAAAGAGAAACAATGAATTTAATACGTACAGTATACGCAACGGAATTAAAGAGTCCTTCCTTCAATTTCTCTAACTCTTGTATCCTCTCTATTGCAGAGTATTATCAAGAAACTGAACCAATCTTCTATTTTCTTTACAGTCTTCCAATGTATCCTTAGAAACACCTAGACTAATGTGGGCAATTCTCAACACATGAGATAGATATAGAGAGAAGAAGAGAAAATAACAAAGATGCTTAGAAAATGACTTGTGTTTGGAGAGAATCTAAAACTATTATAAAATATGACTTGTGACTTATCAAACTTATGTTTTCACTTCTCTCTAAGAACTCCTTTTATAGACTCAATTAGGCCATTTAATTTAATTAAAAGATCAATAAAATAATATCCATTATAAATCCCTAAGTAAAAATTATCATGGGCTTTAGGCCCGTGACATTTCCCATTTGATTATAAGCCCATTGGACTTAAAATCAAGGCCTGTATTATTTTTTATTGATTTAATTAATTAAATAATTATTTAAATCCTTTGTCAAATTAATTATTTATAATTTGAACCTTGATTTAAAATGATTTATTAATATAGATACCAATTTATCTTAATTAATAAATCGCCATAATTTCTCTTTTCTTCTCAAAATTACATAACTCTATAAAACTATCCAAAATTGACCTCGTCAATTTTGATAATTCTAATTGATAATTAAATCCATTAATTGAGACTATCTAGATGATTTTATCCAAGGCACAATGGGGACCATGGGCCTATGAAATCAAGCTCCAATAAGTTATCATAAATCTAACAAATAAATTTACTAACTTATTAATTCCTCGTGACTCCACTATAGACTCGGAATTGTACTCTTGAATTCATAGAATGCTCTATAACAAATATAGATACGCTATTAATTATCCATCGTTACAACCATAATTGTCATTCAATCCTCTATAGACGGTCTACAATGAGATAGGACTAAAAATACCATTTTACCCCTCATTGTATTTTATCCTGTTATCTAAAAAGCAGGTGCGGATGACGTGGCAAACATTTTTAACATGTGGCTGACACCTGGCAGAGGTTCTGTTCGACCATCGACCAGGGAGATTCCCCTGACACAACATTTGGGTTTTATATACGACCAGCTTGGTCGTGTACTCCGTATATTTTGAGATAATCTTGTACAATTGTAATCATATCTGAGATTATCTCCCATGATACCTGATGATCCGATTCTTTAGGAAAGAATATCTGTAACTAATTCATGTAACCCTCCTTGAGCTTATAAATAGAGAAGAAATAGCTCAAGGGAGGGACTTTTTGCTGATTTTGTTTTATGCTTAGAAGAGAATTTTAGCTATTATCTTTCAGTTGTATTACTCATCCCTCTGAGGCTTGTGAAACTCGAAGAACCCTAATTCTTTGATCACTCATTTGAGAATCAAGATCAATAATAGCTTAAGTGGACATAGGTCATTACCAATTCGTGGGGCCGAACCACTATAATTTGTTGTGTCGTTTACTGTTCTTTCCATTAGATTTATTTTAATACTTTCTATCACATCAAGCATTTGACTCCGTATCAGTTGACCAAAACGAGGGTCAACATTCTGATGCTTTCGTTGAGAGTTGAACTCAAGGTGGTTGAAGTACTAATGGCAAAGACAACCAGGAAGACTGGGCAGGCTGCTGACGCTGCACCATCTCAACCTCCTCCTCCGAACATGGCTGAGAATGAGCCACACTTGGAGTTCGATGAGGAGGAACTGGACTCCGAAACGCTGAGAACTACTCTGGGAGTAGTGCAAGAGGAATTGGCCAATCTGAGGGCCAGTCAAGAAAGTGCTGTGGAGACCATGGCGCGACAGCAGCAAGAAATAGAGTGCCAGCGCCAATTACTGAGTGAAAGACAGGCGAAGATGGACCGTCGCCAAAGGGATGCCATGGCAGCCCTCCAATTATCTAGGAATCAGGCTGCGCCTGCCTCGCAGCCTGACCAACCCCCAAATGGGCCACCTCAAAGAGGTCCCAATCCTAGCCCTCCGCTCCAGCCAAGAATCCTTCAAAGGCCGTAGCAGCCACCAATGCATCAGGATGATGTCCCACCTAGGGACCCTGAGACGCAGCCTCCATCCCAGGCTGGTCGAGGCAATCACCCACCTCCAAGGCAGAATAGGGCTGGGCAGCAGCCCCGCAGCCCTAGATGCCCGAGGGGTGAAGAGCCGCACTCGCCGAGCAAGGGGCAGCGTCCTTCTGGCAACAGAAGGAACTCAGAGACAGGCTCTGCGGTCAGGGGTCCCCCACGGCATGATAATGCACGGGGACCTACCGACCAACGCAGGCCTCCCCCTAATGCTCGGGAAGTTTTAGCCCAAGGAGTTAACCGAGGAGACAGTCGGTCCCACCATAGCCAATCGAGGTTCAGAGATGGCCACGGCTACAATGAGGCCGACTCTGGTAGAGGGAACGCTGGTCAGAGGAACAAGGAGAGAGGTGGAGGCAGAAGCCCCCCACCTAGAGAAAATTGACATGCAGGACATAATGTTGGGGGTAGCCCAGACAAAACAACGTCTTTAGTCGGCTCGGAGCCAGCGAGCAGCGGCGAAGAGATGACGATCTAAGGGATGTACTCAACGACCGCTAAGAACGGCACAACGAGTACATTCCCCCGGCACCAGAAGCCCCGGCGATTCGTGAGGCCGTTCAGGCCCAAATAGATGCCCTGAACCAAGAAGTGCAACAGCTGGTCAGGGGAAGAACGTCTCATATCGAGTACGACAGGAGAAGGGACACTCCTTTCATACAAAGGATCGCAATGGCTGAAACCCCCAGTAAGTTTAAAATGCCCACACTTCCGAACTTTGACGAGTATGGTGACCCGGTATCGCATGTTAACAAATTTCAGATACAAATGGACATTCAGAAGGTGTCCGAAGACGCTCGATGCAGGATCTTCCCTGCAACACTTTCTGATGCGGCACATGAGTGGTTCTTTAAGTTCCCTCCTGCAAGTATTGTATCTTGGGAGATGTTCGTAAAGGAGTTTTACGGACAATTCTACGTGGGTCATGTGCACCCAACTGAGGCAAACCAGCTGGTCGAGATACGTCAGCAAGAAGGAGAACCACTGAAAGATTATGTCCAGTGTTTCATGCGAGCAGCGGCTGGGGCCAAAACAGTGGGAGACGAAGGCAAAATGATGGCCCTAACTACAGGAGTTAGGCACCGTACGCCTCAGGAAGCATGGGGTTAAAACTACCCAAGAATTTTTGGATCGAGCTGATCTATACATTAAGCTCGAGGATGCAATTGCCAGCGAGGGAAAGACCCTAAATAAAGATAAGGGGACTGAAGACCCCGCCAAATCCGCCAATGGGTCAAAGCCCAAAGACAACGACAAAGGCAATGGGAATGGCAACGACAAGAATGGGGGGAAGAGGCCCCGTAACGAACCCTCTACCTCCGAGAGTAAGAGCTTTAAGGACAATCGTTATGAGCCAAGGTTCACCAACTACACCGCCCTTGTCTAATCTTGAGCAGAGGTGTACCAGGCCACAAGTTCCAGTGTGCCTTACAAGAGACCCGCTCCCATTCGAAAGGATATTTCAAAAAGGGATACGATCAAGTTCTGTCATTTTCACAATGATTACGGACACGATATGAACGAATGTAACCATCTAAAGGATGAAATCGAGTTCCTTATTAGACAAGGACACTTGAGGAGATATGTGCGGGCCGCGGGAACTTCCCAATGAGAGGCTCCAAATGGCAACGAGCAGGCACCTACACGCCAACGCTCGCCATCTTTACAGCTTGATCCCGTGGATGGCACCTTGCTCACCATCTGCGGAGGCCCGTACCTTGCGGGAAACAACGGAAAGGCAAGGGAACGATACGCTCGAACCCTATGTCACGACCAGGACATCAAGATGATGACTGTGGAGGATCGGGCATCAAAGAAGGCTCAGATAGAGGATGGTGCAATAACTTTCTCTGATTGTGATGCCCAGCATGTCCGGTTCCCACATTCTGATTCGCTGGTCATGGATATTCAGATTGCCAACATGATGGTGAAAAGAGTACTGGTCGATACAGGAAGTTTAGTTAACATCCTGTATAAATCTTTGTTGGAATGGATGAAGTTGTTTGTCAAGGACTTGGAGCCCTGCAACCAAAAAATTTATGGTTTCTCTGGTGAGGGACTCGCTCCAACAAGGTCAATCAAGCTTCCAGTAACAGCAGGTACTGCACCCGCCACCAGGACATTACTGACTACTTTCATAGTAGTTGATTGTCCTTCGGCCTACAATGGTGTAATTGGAAGGCCAATACTGGTCGACCTTCGGGCCGTCACCTCTATATGGCACTTAGCCATGAAATTCCCAACAGACGCAGGGGTAGGACGCGTATTGGGAAACCAGTGGGAAGCAAGGGAGTGCTACAATGCCTCAATAACTAAGGCCAAGAAGGGTATGTCGAGGAGTGCTCCCCCAAAAAAGTTGCAGATGGCCATTGATGTACAAGCCCAATCAGGTGATGAAGCCACCAAATAGGGTGTTGCCCAAAGTGAGGATAGAGACTTAGATCCTCGCTTTGGGGATTTTGAAGAAGATATAGGACCTGTCGAGGACCTTGAGGAGCTCCAGCTTGACGAAGAGTTTTCGACCAGAGTTGTAAAGGTCGGCAAAAATTTAGAAACAACAACCAAATATGCACTGGTGGAATTCTTGTAGAAGAACCAGGAAGTTTTTTCCTGGTTACATAAAGACATGGTTGGGATAGATCCTGCAGTCATCAGCCATGTCCTAAATGTCGATAAAAGCTTTCCACCCGTGCAATAGAAAAGACGCCTGCTTGATAAAGACAGATCAAAAGCCTTGAAGGAGGAAGTTGAAAAACTAAAGGAGAATGGGTTCATCAGGGTGGCATTTTATCCATCATGGGTCTCTAATCCAGTACTAGTTCCCAAGCCGAATGGAAAATGGCGGACCTATGTGGATTTCACAGACCTTAATAAAGCCTGCCCTAAAGATTGCTTCCCACTCCCAAGGATCGACCAGCTGGTCGATGCAACTGCATGCCATGAGATCCTCTCTTTCATGGATGCATACTCAGGGTACAATCAGATTAGTATGCATCCCCCTGACGAGGATATCACTAGCTTTCAGACCGATTCAGGGCTATACTGTTACAATGTAATGCCCTTCGGATTGAAAAACGCTGGTGCGACTTACCAGCGACTAGTTAACCACATGTTTAAGGAGTTGATCGGGGTAAACATGGAGGTGTACGTTGATGACATGCAGGTGAAGTCAAAGAAGGCAGAAGGACATGTGAAGGATTTACAAGTGTGTTTCAATGTTCTGAACAAATATCAAATGAAGCTAAATCCTCTCAAATGTTCCTTTGGAGTAGGATCAGGGAAGTTCTTGGGGTTCATCGTCAATTCGAGAGGAATTGAGGCTAATCCCGAAAGGATCAAGGCACTGATCGATATGAAATCGCCACTAAAGATCAAAGATGTGCAAAGTTTGACTGGAAGGATTGCTGCGTTCAGTAGATTTATTTCAAAATCAACAGATAAGTGCGTCCCTTTCTTTAATCTACTTAGGGGCAACAAGAAGTTCGAGTGGACTGAAGACTGCGAACAGGCTTTCCAAGCCTTAAGAGCCCACATGGCACAGCCTCCCATCTTATCAAAGCCTGTAGATGGGGAAACTTTGTTCATATACCTGGCAATCACTGAATATGCTGCTAGTGCGGTGTTAGTGAGAGAAGAAGAAGGCGTGCAAAAGGCGATGTATTATGTGAGCAAGAGGATAATCTGAGCCGAACTGAGATATCCTCCCATTGAAAGATTAGCCTATTGCCTAATTTTGGCCTCAAGGAAGTTACGTCCTTACTTCTAAGCCCACCCAATCACAGTCTTGATTGACCAGCCCCTTCGGCAAGTTTTGCAAAAGCCAGAGGCTGTTGGTCGTTTGTTGAAATGGGCAGTCGAACTCAGGTAGTTTGATATAACATACTCACTGCGAGCAGCAATAAAAGGACAAGTCTTGGCTGATTTCACTAAATTCCCAGACAGCGAGCACGGTGAAAAGCCTAGTGCGCCTGAACCTCAAGTGGAAGCTCCTTCGTGGAAACTATTTACAGACGGATCATCCAACGAATCTCACGCAGGAGCTGGAGTGATATTGATAACGCCAGAAGGGCATCGATTTCACTGCGCAATTAGGTTTGATTTCACCGCTTCGAACAACGAAGCTGAGTATGAAGCCCTACTCGCTGGGTTAAGGTTAGCCAAAGACATGAACATAAAAGTGCTGGATATTTACAATGATTCACAGCTGGTAGTGAATCAGGTCTTAGGGGAGTATCAAGCACGAGGCCTAAAAATGGTGGCTTATTTGAACAAAACAAAGGATCGGTTGGTGCAATTTGAAAAATATACCCTCCAGCAAATACCTCGAGATCAGAATTCAAACACAGATGCCTTAGCCAAACTCGCGAGTGCAAAGGATGCTGACACTTTAAATATAGTGCCAGTTGAGCGGCTACACGCGCCAAGCATACGAGCAGACGAAACCAATATGGAAGTCCGATTAGCAGATACATGGATGGCAACATACTTGGTGTATCTCATGAGCGGTATACTACCAGCAGATAGAAACAAAGCCAGGACCCTTCAGAGACAAGTTGCTAGATATATCCTGGTCGATGGTATTCTATATCGAAGAGTATATTGATGCTACAGCTGGTGGGGCATTCATGAGTAAGAGTGCAAACGAAGCATATGAACTATTAGAGGACATGGCCACAAACAATCATCAGTGGTCTGATGAGAGATCATCTGGGGTTAGAAAGGTAGCTATGGTTCATGAACTTGATGCAATTACTGCTTTGACAACACAAGTGGCCTCGTTGACAAAAAAATTACAGCAGAATACTGTATCTGCTAATGCAATTCAGATGGCAGCTAGGTGTGAAATGTGTGGTGGTTCTCACTCTTTTGATCAGTGTCCTGCTAGTAGTAATAATAAAATTCCTATGGACCAAGCTCGGGTTCAAGTTGTGGGAAATTTTAGAGGCCATTCAATAATCCATTCTCCAACACTTACAATCCTGGGTGGAGAAATCATCCCAATTTTTCTTGGAGAAACAATCAGGGCCAGCAACCTCAGTTTCAGAGTTAGTTTCAGTAGAATATGCCTCAACAACCAATGAATCAAGCCTCTTCATCACAACAGCCTAGGCTTCAACAAACAATGAATCAAGCTCCACCAGACAGGCCTAATGAATTACAAGCTGCATTATTGACTATCACGAACACTCAAACTCAGTTCATGATAGAGACCAGATATTCTATCAGAAATCTTGAAACATAAGTGGGGTAGTTAGCTAATATGCTGAATAATAGACCACAGGGAAACTTGCCTAGCAACACTGAAGTTAATCCTAAGGAGCAAGTTCAGGCAATTACTCTGAGGAGTGGTAAACAAATTGAGCAGTCTAGTGTACAAAAATCAGTGGTTCAGAATGAATGTTTGAGTGAAAAGTCTGATACAACAGAGAAAAGGGTCACTGAAAATCACAAGAGTACAGAGAAAGTTCCTCCAGTTGTTTTTGACCAACCAGCCCGAGTTCCATATCCTCAGAGGCTTAGAAAAACTACTCTTGATAAATAATTTTCTAAGTTCTTAGAGGTGTTCAAAAAGATGCATATCAATATTCCTTTTGCTGAGGCTTTGGAGAAGATGCCCAGTTATGTAAAATTCATGAAAGAGATTCTGTCTAAGAAAAGAAAAATAGAAGACTATGAAAATGTGGCACTCACTGAAGAATGTAGTGCAATATTGCAAAGGAAGCTGCCCCACAAGTTGAGAGATTCGGGGAGCTTTACTATACCTTGCACAATTGGAAAATTTAAATGTAAACATGCATTGTGTGATCTGGGGGCGAGTATTAAACTAATGCCCTTATCTGTGTTCAGAAGACATGGTTTGGGTGAGGCTAGAACAACAACAGTTACTCTGTAATTAGCAGATCAATCAGTGAAGCATCCACGGGGTATCATTGAAGATGTTCTTGTGAAGGTGGATAAGTTTATTTTTCCTGGTGACTTTATCATTCTTGACATGGAGGAGGATATGGATGTACCTATTATTTTTGGAAGACCATTTCTAGCCACAAGCCAAACTCTCATTGTTGTTCAAAAGGGAGAGCTTAAACTCAGAGTTCAAGGAGATGAGGTGGTATTTAATGTCTTCAAGGCAATGAAGTATCCGGTGGCTAGTGGTAGTTGCTATAGTGTGGATGTGATAGATAAAGCAGTCTCAAAAAGAAGGGTGAGTAGTGATGCTTTAGAGGCGGTGTTGATAGGTGGTGAGGTAGATGATGATGATGCTTAGATGAGAGAATATGTAAATTGGATCAACTCTTACCAACCGTACGAGGGACCTGAACAACCGTTAACATCTATTCAACAGCCACTCCAGTTGGAATTAAAGTCTCTTTCGGATCATTTGTGTTATGCATACTTGGGAGAGAAGGAGACTTTACCTGTAATTGTTTCAGCTGACCTCTCCAAAACAAAATTGGAAAAATTGTTGAGAGTTTTACGGGATCATAAATTGGCCATTGGGTGGACATTGGCGGATATTAGAGGAATAAGCCCCTCGACAGTAATGCATAAAATTTTATTGGAGGAAGATAGCAAGCCATCTATAGAGGCTCAGAGAAGTCTCAATCCAACGATGCAGGAGGTTGTACTTGAGCAGATCCTTAAATGGTTGGACATCGGGGTGATCTACCCAATTTCTGATAGTGGATGGGTTAGCCCAGTGCAAGTGGTACCGAAGAAGGGAGGTATGACCGTGGTGAAAAATGAAAACAATGAACTCATTCCAACGAGAACGGTGATGGGGTGGCAGATTTGTATTGATTACCACAAGCTCAACAAGGCTACAAGGAAGGATCATTTTCCTTTGCCTTTCCTTGATCAAATGCTTGACAGATTATCAGGCCATAGCTACTACTGTTTCTTGGATGGGTATTCAGGGTACCATCAGAGGACCAAGATTTGCTTTCAGGAGAATGCCATTCGGACTATGTAATGCTCCAACAACATTTCAACGGTGCATGATGGCTATCTTTCCAGAAATGGTGGAAAGGAGCATTGAGATTTTCATGGATGATTTTTCTGTCTTTGGCTCATCGTTTGACATCTGTTTGGGTAACTTGGAAAATATGTTGAATCGTTATGAAAAAGAAAATCTGGTGTTAAATTGGGAAAAATGCCATTTTATGGTAAAAGAGGGAATTGTTCTGGGACACAAGATTTCTAGAGATGGTATTGAGGTGGATAAAGAAAAAATTTCAACAATTGAGAAATTACCACCTCCGGTGTCAGTGAGGGGGTAAGAAGTTTCCTTGGCCATGCGGGATTTTATCGACGATTCATCAAAGAATTTTCTGAAGTTTCCAAGCCTCTCTCTTCACTGTTGATGAATGGTGTGGTTTTTTATTTCAATGAGGAGAGCCTCCATGCTTTCAAGGTACTCAAGGAGAAGCTAATATCTGCACCTATAGTTGTGGCTACAAACTGGGACTTACCGTTCGAATTGATGTGTGACACTAGTGACTATGCTATGGGTGCAGTTTTGGGGCAGCATATTGACAAGGTATTTCGCTCCATTTACTATGCTAGTAGAACTCTCAATGACGCACAATTGAATTACACCACAACAGAAAAAGAATTGCTAGCCATAGTATTTGCTTTTGACAAGTTCAGACCTTATCTGATTGGTAATAAGGTGATTGTGTATACTGATTACTCTGCAATCAAGTACTTGATGACTAAGAAAGATGCAAAGCCTCTCTTAATGAGGTGGGTTCTATTGCTACAAGATTTTGATATGGAGATTCGTGATAAAAAGGGTACTGAAAACTTGGTAGCTGATCACTTGTCAAGACATGAAATAGAAGAGAGTTAGAATGAGAAAGTTGTGTAGATTAATGATTTCTTTCCAAATGAACAGTTTTTTGGGGTGAGTGAAAATCATGTTGTGCCTTGGTTTGTTGATATTGTGAATTTCCTTGTTGCAAAGGTTGTGCCTCCTGAGATGACAAGGCAATAGTTGAAGAAATTTTACTCTGAGGTGAAGCATTACTACTGGGAGGAGCCTATTCTCTATAAGCATTATGTTGATTAAATTATTTGCCGTTGTGTACCAGAGGATGAAATGCATTCTATTCTTCCTCATTGCCACAATTTACAATGTGGTGGGCATTTTGGAGCCACAAGAACAATAACTAAGGTATTGCATAGTGGTTTTTATTGGCCAACCTTATTTAAAGATGCTAATTCTTTTGTGAAGGCTTGTGATCGGTGTCAGTGCACTGGTAATATCTCAAGGAGAAATGAGATGCCCCTCAATGTGATTTTGGAAGTTTAGTTGTTTGATGTTTAGGGCATTGACTTCATGGGTCCATTTCCACCATCTTACAATAATGAGTATATCCTTCTAGTAGTTGATTATGTGTCAGAATGGGTGGAAGCTGCTTCTACGAAGACCAATGACGGTAAAATTGTGTTAAACTTTCTCCATAAACATATTTTCACTCATTCTGGTACACCCCGAGCTCTCATCAGCGATGAAGGGAGTCTTTTTCTCAACAAACAACTTGATGCACTTTTAGCTCGCTACGGTGTATATCACCGCACTGCATTGCCATATCACCCCCAATCAAATGGCCAAGCTGAAATTTCAAACAGGGAGATGAAAAGTATCCTTGAAAAGATTGTGGATAGTTCAAGGAAAAACTGGTCAAAGAAGTTGGATGATGCACTATGGGCTTACAGAACCGCGTTAAAAACACTGATAGGTATGTCTCCATATCTCTTAGTTTTAGGAAAAGCTTGTCATCTTCCAGTTGAGTTAGAGCACAGGGCATACTGGGCAATGAAAAAGTTAAACTTTGATTGGAATGCTGCTAGTGAGAATATAGTTTCGCAACTGAATGAACGTACCAAAGCTTGGCATGACAAGAACCTAGTCCAGAAAGAGTTTCAACCTTGGCAGCAAGTACTTCCTTTTAATTCAAGGATGAGATTATTTCCTGGAAAGTTGAAGTCCCGGTGGTCAGGACCTTTTACTGTTGTGAGAGTGTTTCCATATGGCTCAGTGGAAGTGCAAGGAAAGAATGGAGATCCTTTTATGGTGAATGGCCAAAGGTTGAATCCATATGTGGGCAGTGCATTTAATCAAGCAAAGTCAGTAATCCTCTTGAAGCCCCTGTGAAGAGGTGTTCAACGTCCAGCTAAATGACATTAACGACAGTGCTCGTGGGAGGCATCCCATATATTTTTATTATTTTCTTTACTTTTTCGTCTAGTTTGAACAAAAGTTTAGGTTTAAATTTTTGTACGTGTAAATTATGAATATTTGGTTTATTATTGTACTTATGGAATCGTGAAAAGCGTGAAAAATGAAAAAAAAATTCCTTAAGGGTTGCGGCATGGCTCCTTACAGAGGCCCAGGAATTCAAAAAAATTGAGGTAGGCCGCGGCATGGAGATGTAGAGCCGCAGCAAAGGGAATCGGTTTTCCCAGAAATTTTGATGCGGCCTGCGGCATGGTGAGAGTTGAGCCACGACCCTGGCTCCTCAGATGTTCCAGATTTTTTAGGCGGGCCGTGGCATTGAAAGGCTAAGGTCGTGGCCCGTGTTGTGCAGACAACATAAAAGCCCCAATTTTTTTACCATTTTTCTTCATTCTCACCTTAAACACCAGTCGTAACCTCCATTTTTCTTCATTCTCATAGCTCATTTTATCATTTTGAGTGTTTCACTTGGAAGGAGACAAAGAGTAGAAGTGTTTTCACATTCAAGTAAGTGTCTCATATCCTTTTTAGTAATTTCTTATTGGAAGCTTGGAATAAATTTGTTGCTTTGGGCTATTTTGTGATTTTTTATTGAGAAATTGAGGGGTTTTATCTGGTGTAACTGGTTGGGTTGATTGTTTATTGTAATTTGGTGATTTTGGGGAGTGGGGAAACAAGGGGAGGTTCTCCTCAATTTTTCCCAAAAACTTTGGGGATATTCATTATTTTTGTACTGGTGTAATGGGTCCTAAGAGAAATCCTCTAAGGGGTGCTTCATCAAAGAAAGCCTCCTCATCCCGAGCTCAACAAACACCACCACCACCCACTGATTTCAACACAGAATAATTTAAAACTAAGGAGGCTGCAGATTTGTTTAAATGAATTAATGGGAAATCAGTTGTTCCAGAAAGGGGGATGGAGTATCAATTGGAACCTTATTTGAATGACTCCCCCTATGAGTCAACCCAAGCTGAAATTGCACGTCGTAATTGGGGCATAGTTTGCAAGCAATTGCAAGTGGATATTGCTAATTACTCTTTACTATATGAGTTTTATGCAAATTTCCCCAGTCAAGATGATGAGGAAAAGGTTTTTGTTCGAGGCAAGGCAGTGCCTTTCGATATTGATTCGTTTAATACTTTGCTCCATCTCCCTAGCCACTGAAGATGAACATTGGCAGTTGGCCCATTTTAGCAAGGTTGATTATGTTGAGGTGGCAGAAACATTGAGCTTGCTAGGGGCTCAATTTCAGTATCATGGTGGTGAGCCAAAGTATTTATTCTACTGGCAATTGAATCAAATTGCCCGTGCTTGGGCTTATTTTGTGAGTGCTCGTCTGCTGCCCAGTTCTCATGCATCTTCTATTGATCGGGAGCATTGTATTTTGGTTAATGCTATCTGTAACGCCCTACTTCCTTAGAGCCGTTACTAAGTGAGTTTTTAAGACAAAACAGTGTGCAATGAACTTGCTAACTGAGGTTTTTAAACAAAAGTGTGACTAATTAAAAGTTAAGGCTGTAATCTTAGAAAAATGCGTCGTTTCAATAAAACTTCTAGTATTAAACATTTGGGATCCCAAAATAAGGTTTGAAAACTATTTATATCTCAAAATAAGTTTAAAATTGATCAGTTATAAAAATCATAGATTATTACAGCCATTTTCGAATAAACCCCCAACCAAAGCAGTCGGGCAGGCCAAACATGTACGCGTCGCTTCACGCTCTCCGTACTCATGGTTGGTTGACTCAGTCATTGCCCTTACCTGCAACACAGAGCACCCGTGAGCCGAAGCCCAGCAAGAAAACCCAAATAATACATAGCATATGCAATTCATATAGCTGGCATAATTCACTGATAAATAGGACAAACCATCATAATAAACAAGCACGGCCATGCCGCCCCAGAGGCCTTACCAAAGCCTGGGGTTTCGGTTCTCACCGCGAGGATAACTCATGTATCCCTTGGGTCCCACCCTGAATATAAGCATCCCATGTGCCTTGGGTCCCACCCTGAATATAAGCATCCCATGTGCTGAGTGTTACTTTCGGCCCCGCTGCCGCACCCGGCCTACGCCGCTCTCGGCCCTTGCCGTTCATTTCAGTATAATCACACATATAGTACATTCGAAATAATCATTCACACACATCACGATTAATTTAAGGTTAAACATTTGCACATAATACAATCTGGGGCCATGCCCTGTAATCACATAGTGGGGCCATGCCCTATTCTCGGGTGTTACGGTTTTCTTACCTGTATTCCGAGCCTCCTGATGCACTGAAGCCGCGAGCACGGTCCTCTAGCACGAGCCTCTCCAATAGCCTAGTCACAACACACATAAAACATCCTTTAATACTAATCAATTCATAACCACTTCCCGGGACCAATCCCGCACTCTCGGGACCTCTAATTCCCTAAAACAATACACCGGAACCATCCCCCGAGTCCCCGGCCAAAAGCCCTAAAAACCAGAATTTTGCCTGCCAAAATGGCCTAGGGCCGCGGCACTCCCCTCAAGGGCCGCGGCGCCCAGCGACCTCCCCCTCTCCTGATGCAACCTCGCGCCGCGGCGCCCAAGAACAGGGCCGCGGCGCTCATACGCGAACCCAGATTTCTGGGTTTTCCCATGCGTTTTTCCCGAGCCTCAACCTCTCCAAATCACCCCAAACAAATACCTCAACCCCAAAATCAAATCAAAACCTCAAATGGACCATCTAAACACCCATAGATACTAGAATCAAGACCAAAACACCATCACACCCAAAGATCCACCCATTGATTCCTAATTTCAGCAACTCCACCCAAAACTTTAAAAACATAACTCAAACTTTATATTTCTCAAATCAAAACAGAAACCAAGTCTTAAGTGTATATAAAATCCTTACCTTGAATGAAGAATTCACCCAAAAGCCTCCTTGATCTCCTCCTAAACTCCCACTTCAGCCCATTTTTCTCTTCTTCTTCTTCTTCTCATTGCCCTAACTTTCCTTCTCTTTATTTTTAACAAAGCCATCAAATAAACCAAATGCCCAAACCGTGTACCCTATAATCCCAGCTGAAACTTGTCTAAACCCCTTGCCAAATGACCATGCTACCCCTCCAAATGATCCTTTCCCAACTAAGCCCTCAAGGGTACTCTAGTCCTTTCACTAATATTTCATTTCTAACATTTTCTATCTAGAACTTGTTACTCTCAGCAGTAACTAATGGTTACCCAGGTTACTAAATCTCCAATAACCATTACCCGCTAAATCTCAACTTAACCATAAAATTCCCAAGGTACCCCTAGGCTCCTCCCGAGCCGGGTATAAAATCCCGTTGTGACTTTTGAGTAAACTAGCTCTCTAGGACCGTCTCGGCACGTGCATCACAATAATAACACCACACTCACGTGGTACAATTCACAGAATACAATTATCACATATATGCCCTCAGCGGGCTAAAATTACAATTATGCCCTTCTAACACGATCCGGGCCTACATGCATACTAATATACATAGTCATGCATCTCAGATAAACAAATAGTCATATAACATGCTTTAAATCATAATCATGCATTTAACTCATCAAAGTCACACATAAATCCCATCATGCCCTCCTGGCACGCTAATCAAGGCCCTTAAGCCTTATTAACGATTTTGGGTCGTTACAACTATCCCCTCCTCATAAAAATTTCGTCCTCGAAATTTATCCAAACACATCAGTCAGTAAACCCGCAACTCTGACCATAATTTCCAAGGCCCACCGCCTTTACTTTACTTTTCAACAACACTCTCACAAGAGTAACAATTTGCCCCTCAAGATTTCATCTAATAGCCATACTCTCGATAGCTTCTTGTTTACACCGCAACCCTGCAGAAACCTCAGGGTCTGCCTGGATTACAATGAGCAATTCATCGTCTTATTCCTGATTCCAGAGATACTCAAAATTCATCACCTTTACTAGGTGGGATCAATTGGTAGGCCCCGCTGGCCTAACCCTTGGTAAAACTTCAGAATTTTATGCTGAATTAAGAGTCAGAACTCTCCCTTCTTTCTCTGAACTCCTTACAGATCCTCGTCTGTTATAACGCAGAGATGCAACTCTCTCTTCCCGGAACTTTATTTCCTCATAACTTAGCAATTTACCAGCTCTTTATTCTTTCAAATAGGCAAACACTCCTACCTTAAGAAGTTTCAACGACCTTCTTAGCTTTCTCTCTGAACTAAAGCCAAACTGTAGTATTCATCATCTTTCACCTCTTACCAAGCCCTATGTCGTGTTACATTAGCAAGACACCAGCGACCTCCACCACGACTAACTTACCAGGGATTACACTTCCCTTAATACCTCAAGTATTCGCCTACTCAATGCTTAATTCTTTAAGATCCTTGATAAACTTTCAGACTGCCATTCCACTTGCAATCAACTGATAATTCCAGGTTCCCACTCTGTTCTTTTCGTCCTCCAAATCCATTCCAACAATTTAAAATACTATGGGGTCTCAATTCCGTATCATCGACGTTTTACCCTGAAACCAGTTCACTTGATCCGACAACATGAACTCACTCAACTGAGTTAAAACTTTTCACGTCCAAACAATTCACTCAAGGTCTATTGTGGTCTATCCCCACGACACACCACCACATCACCTAACCCCCTCAGGGTCCAAAGGAAAGCACTAGATTCTGTCACCCGCTCGACCCTCCTGGTACGACGTACCCAAGGAGGTGGAATGATATCCATTCAGAATTCTCATTCATAAACCGAATCCAATTGGATCCTTCATCCATTCCTGGTATCCTAACTTGTACCACCTTAGCAGGGTCCTTCCCTGTTTCAACTCAAACCAACACTTTGAATTCCATAGCTCAGTGACACCCACCAGCTAACCATTACTTACTAACATCATGCCGATCTCAGTCGTTGCCTTGTCCTCCATTACAGCCTATAGCGTTATTCCTTAACTAATACACGCCTCCCATTAAATTTCCCTCGCTCAATCGAGGATTTCAAACACTGATCATTTGTCTGCTACTTTTCACCACCTCTGTGTCACAACGCTATCTTTCTTATTAATACCCGACACCCAAGTACCTTATGCCATGCACGACAGTCGACTTAACGTTCTAAGTGTATCAACCATGATCCATTCAGTCGTCTCCCGCAAGGTTCAATCCACCCTAGCGTCAATTGCGCCTGGGCGTGCACAATCCGTGATGCACTCCCACAATTCCATACCCTCATCATAGATCAGATCCTTTATGTACTCACTCTTTACTTAACCGTAACACACACATTCCAGCATCGCCAAATACCAATTAATTCTTACCTTGTCTTCTGAATTTCTTTCTGATTTGACGCCATTCAGTCCGTCTAACCTCAAGTTTTACTGTTCTCCTCATCTCTGATGTAGTTGTCTCCGGAGGTGCTTATGCAATAGATGACGCGCTTACCAGTCCTGAGATGCTTTCTGTTCTTCAAATGTTCTTCATTAGCTTATTGTGGCTTCAGATCGATTCCTCTCTTACCTGTCCTTTCTTCTTGTAGCTCTAAACTGAGTACTCCTGACGACACCCAAACTAACACTCCGTAGAACCTTACCTGAGACTCCGCCTTCTGGATACAAACGTCTTCCGCATAATCATTGCTCACCATTTCCTTCTGGGAGTAATCCACATGTACTGCTCGTGAGCTTGAAGGGGACCTGTCCATACCGTTCATGCATTCTCTGCCTAAAGAACTCGCCTGTGCTGCTGTAGCTTGAACCATTCCAGAATCTTTGTTACCAACTCCTTACACCCTACCCGGTGCAAACTAGACAATTTCTCGAAATGTCTCTGTCCTTGGTTTCCAGCTGGTAATAACCAGGTCGTAGATCAACTCTTGGAGACATCGTCCCCACTGGTACCCAACATTGTACTTTTCGTTCTAACCCGACGATGCTAACGATCCCCGCAGTATAACACACTGGCTATACCAGGCTCAGATTCCTTTAATTGCTTCGATAGACTTTCTGTCGGCCAAAACCATCTTTTACAACATTCCTTATACCAATCCTATCTATAGCCGGACCTTGAAGTATCCCCTAAATCTTTCTTTGCATACCCACATAGCTTTCCCACTGGTCAGCTCTGTTCCACTCAGTCTCATTCACATACTCCAGATGATATCCTCAACAATCCATGATTATTTCTTAACTAATCAGCTCGCTCACTGCGACTCATGCTAAAGCTTCCTTAAGACAACCCTTGTCGTTATTACTATGAACTTCTTGATCACTTGCATCCCAATTAACCTGCCATAGGTTTCAAATTCCTTCTCAATAAGTATTACTATCATCAACCTCTCGAATAGCACCTTCGAGGCAACCTCTCAATGTCCATCTCCCCCCTCGGAACATCCTCAACACCAAGTTCTTCCAGTTCGCTACATGCCCAAAGCATAAGCTCGTTAGTTAAATACTCATCCTTGAGGACTCAGCCTCGAACTTTGAATGTATCGCTGCATTCTAGTTCTCCGTTTCCCGTACCATGGGAAACCCATCCTAACTTCTCGAGTCATTTTACGTAGAAATCATGCCCTCACCTGACCTCCTCTCAGGTGGCATCCTCATCTTCATATGCATACCAAATAATCTACTGGTTCCTGTCGCCATCTCGATAACTACCTTTACAATCAGGCTCCTTTCAAATCTCAAATTAGGTGCCCAAGCACTGTCTGGGGTCCTTCTACCTCATAAATCGAGAATCCTTCCTTGCGGCATTCTAACAATAAAAGTACCACCTTATCGGCCAGACCTTTTCCCCTTTCTGGCAAAACCGGAAGCCACAGAACTATCCGGGGTTCTATCAACTTGACTATCACAATTCTCTCTTTACTAACTCCATCAAAGGAAGCACTGCCCTTGCGGCTCTAGCACTCATGCTCTATACATCAACCATCAGTTCCTCAAACAATATGGCCCTCTCCGCCATCCACATGCAGACAAAAAAACTCTTTCCTCAGAGCAGCCCAAATGCCTTAGACTATTCCAGATCTCATGTCCTTAAATGGGTCGCCATCAATTCCAGATATATCCATCAGTATAAATTCCCGAAATGAATCACCCAACTCACCAAACCCATTGATTTACACTGTTGCTACCCCCAACAGTCCAAACCAAACTTATAAGCCCACCAGCTCCACGGTTCATACCATGTCTTTATAACCTCTTCTAACCAATCCTCAGCTGAGTTCTTTTCATCCCATTAAGCCAGTACCTCAACCCGAGTACCATTTCCAGGCATCTCTCTGCCTCAACATTTAACGCAACCCTCTAACATGATCTCTCATCCTCTTAACCAAGGGTGGAATTAACTCTGCCCGTCTATTGATAAATTCCTTGTCAATCCGAACTCTCCTCAAAACCCGAGGATAACACCCTTTAAGCCTCTCGTTAATACCCTTATCTGTCCATACCTCACAGTAAACCAACACCGGTAACCTTACTGTTAGAACATCCAAATCAGCTATTTCCCCCCAGAGAAATCCGCTGTTCTTCTATCCCATCTTAACTAACAAACTCCACAGCCTACTCACACACTAGTGACTCACTGCTGCTGCTTTCAGGGATAACTGGAGATCTCAACTCCAACTTATATCTAGAATCCCCTTTTAAACACAATATCAGGTCCCCAAACCCTTCTAGGAACCAACAACTCGAGTTCATCTGTCAAAACTGACCAAACTCCTGAACTCTGTGGTTCATACCCTGAACCAAACCACAACTAAATCCAAATATCCACAGGTATAATGCACACACAAGCATATATAGGCCAAATCCACAATGATATACATTTAGCTACCAGATTTAACATCACTAAGTATATCCAGGTCTCAACATGCTTCACACAAGCAAATAAACGGATATTACATACGAGTTCAATTTAAACAATCAACCACATAAACTCAATATGCGAACCATTATGCCAATATTCATCCATATGCATAATAGTATTATTCAGCATGCATCAATCTCAACATGCAATAATCAAGGGCCCAGCCCAACAGCATCTCATGCATATGCCATTTCATTCCTCATGATCCATATAAATAAGTAGGCAAACAGGGCATTCAAACATATATTCAGACATGTCAATCATTCATACCAACAAACCCTGAGTCGAGCTTGTCACTGACAGCGAGCGTACATGTTCGGTCGATCTCCAGAACCAATAAACCTTGGCTCGCTCTGATACCAAGTTGTAACGCCCTACTTCCTTAGAGCCGTTACTAAGTAAGTTTTTAAGACAAAACAGTGTGCAATGAACTCGCTAACTGAGGTTTTTAAACAAAAGTGTGACTAATTAAAAGTTAAGGCTGTAATCTTAGAAAAATGCGTCGTTTCAATAAAACTTCTAGTATTAAACATTTGGGATCCCAAAATAAGGATTGAAAACTATTTACATCTCAAAATAAGTTTACAATTGATCAGTTATAAAAATCATAGATTATTACAGCCATTTTCGAATAAACCCCTAACCAAAGCAGTCGGGCAGGCCAAACATGTACGCATCGCTTCATGCTCTCCGTACTCATGGTTGGTTGACTCAGTCATTGCCCTTACCTGCAACACAGAGCACCCATGAGCCGAAGCCAAGCAAGAAAACCCAAATAATACATAGCATATGCAATTCATATAGCTGGCATAATTCACTGATAAATAGGAAAAACCATCATAATAAACAAGCACGGCCATGCCGCCCCAGAGGCCTTACCAAAGCCTGGGGTTTCGGTTCTCACCGCGAGGATAACTCATGTATCCCTTGGGTCCCACCCTGAATATAAGCATCCCATGTGCTGAGTGTTACTTTCGGCCCCGCTGCCGCACCCGGCCTACGCCGCTCTCGGCCCTTGCCGTTCATTTCAGTATAATCACACATATAGTACATTCGAAATAATCATTCACACACATCACGATTAATTTAAGGTTAAACATTTGCACATAATACAATCTGGGGCCATGCCCTGTAATCACATAGTGGGGCCATGCCCTATTCTCGGGTGTTACGGTTTTCTTACCTGTATTCCGAGCCTCCTGATGCACTGAAGCCGCGAGCACGGTCCTCTAGCACGAGCCTCTCCAATAGCCTAGTCACAACACACATAAAACATCCTTTAATACTAATCAATTCATAACCACTTCCCGGGACCAATCCCGCACTCTCGGGACCTCTAATTCCCTAAAACAATACACCGGAACCATCCCCCGAGTCCCCGGCCAAAAGCCCTAAAAACCAGAATTTTGCCTGCCAAAATGGCCTAGGGCCGCGGCACTCCCCTCAAGGGCCGCGGCGCCCAGCGACCTCCCCCTCTCCTGATGCAACCTCGCGCCGCGGCGCCCAAGAACAGGGCCGCGGCGCTCATACGCGAACCCAGATTTCTGGGTTTTCCCATGCGTTTTTCCCGAGCCTCAACCTCTCCAAATCACCCCAAACAAATACCTCAACCCCAAAATCAAATCAAAACCTCAAATGGACCATCTAAACACCCATAGATACTAGAATCAAGACCAAAACACCATCACACCCAAAGATCCACCCATTGATTCCTAATTTCAGCAACTCCACCCAAAACTTTAAAAACATAACTCAAACTTTATATTTCTCAAATCAAAACAGAAACCAAGTCTTAAGTGTATATAAAATCCTTACCTTGAATGAAGAATTCACCCAAAAGCCTCCTTGATCTCCTCCTAAACTCCCACTTCAGCCCATTTTTCTCTTCTTCTTCTTCTTCTCATTGCCCTAACTTTCCTTCTCTTTATTTTTAACAAAGCCATCAAATAAACCAAATGCCCAAACCGTGTACCCTATAATCCCAGCTGAAACTTGTCTAAACCCCTTGCCAAATGACCATGCTACCCCTCCAAATGATCCTTTCCCAACTAAGCCCTCAAGGGTACTCTAGTCCTTTCACTAATATTTCATTTCTAACATTTTCTATCTAGAACTTGTTACTCTCAGCAGTAACTAATGGTTACCCAGGTTACTAAATCTCCAATAACCATTACCCGCTAAATCTCAACTTAACCATAAAATTCCCAAGGTACCCCTAGGCTCCTCCCGAGCCGGGTATAAAATCCCGTTGTGACTTTTGAGTAAACTAGCTCTCTAGGACCGTCTCGGCACGTGCATCACAATAATAACACCACACTCACGTGGTACAATTCACAGAATACAATTATCACATATATGCCCTCAGCGGGCTAAAATTACAATTATGCCCTTCTAACACGATCCGGGCCTACATGCATACTAATATACATAGCCATGCATCTCAGATAAACAAATAGTCATATAACATGCTTTAAATCATAATCATGCATTTAACTCATCAAAGTCACACATAAATCCCATCATGCCCTCCTGGCACGCTAATCAAGGCCCTTAAGCCTTATTAGCGATTTTGGGTCGTTACACTATCATGACGGGAAAATCAGTGGATGTGGGACGAATAATCAGGTATAGCATTCACAACATCTGTAAGTTCAACACCACTGTTGGCTTGGCACATGGCACGTTCATAACTCAGTTTTGTGAGACTTATGAGGTGCTAGTTCTTGACGGAGACATAATTTGGAAGCCCATGAAGCCTATCACTTAGTCTATGGTTCATGGTTTTCCTCCAGCCACTCTTGAGCCTCCACAACCTGGCCAAGCCCCTAAACATCCGCGAGGTGGAGTCGAGGAGAAGATTGATCCTATTGGTACATGGGCCACTAATGAGGGGGGACCAAGTAGTAGTGCATCACATTTGGCACTTGGTGGGCCTATTGATGAACACACTCAGTGTACACAAGATCGACTAGATTATATCATCCGCCAAAATCAGTATTTAATCAAGTTTCATCATGCACAAAATCAACATTACAATGATTACTTGATACAACAGAATGAGTATGGGCATGTTCATGTAGAATAATTGAATGCTTTGGTCACTAGGTGGACGATGAGTACTGCAGATGAACACTACTTCACCCCCCCACCACAGTTTTACCCATACAACCCACCACCACCACCACTGCCATACTAATGTGGCGTGTCTTTTGAGGTAAGTTTTCTCTCCATGGTCTTCATGTCACATTAAGGACAATGTGAAGTTTAAGTTTGGGGGAGAGACTTATCATTTTTATTTCGTTTTTATTTTCTTTTTAGTTTAATGTTTTTATTTTAGTTTTGTTCTTATTGTCGAAAAGTTAAGCTGATGAAATTTCTTTAATAATGTCGTTTGTCATCATTTGTGAAATAACGATTGTGTGAATAGCCATGTGCTTGGTTTGATTACTCTTTGGATTAATTTTAATGCTTCTTGGAAATTTGAATATGTTGTGTAAATGTGAGTAATTAGTATATGTTGTACATGTTTTTACTTGGGTATGAGGAACGAATTGTGGAATAGGACAGAACTTGCACTGCTTGTCTTTTGAGACGAAATCCTTTAGGCAATTTTGTTGGAACGTTTGAGCCTTTCAAGCTTACCGATATTATTTTTATCCTGAGTTTCCCCTTTGTGCCTTAGCTTGCTTGATTAATTTTTTAACCACACTATTAAGCCAAAAATGTACCCATTACTATTTTCCCTTATCCTTGAATTATGCCATAATCTTAGAAATAAGTTTGGGGGAAATGAATTGTATTGGGTGAGATTGTCGATATGTGGATAAATGATGTATTTTAATGATTGAGAGAAATGTAAAAGCTCTCGCAATATCACTAATTTATGTATATCATTCGAAAAAAAAGAAAAAAAAACAAAGAACAAGAAAAGGAAAAAGGAAAAGAAGACTTAAAGAGTGAAAAATAACTAAATAAAGTAATGATGGAGCATTGTTTTGTGATTTCTCAATTGTTGAAAAATTGGTGAATTGGGTGATGATTATTAAAAGGCAAGATGGTTGGCTTGATTGATTTTTGATGTGCTTATGGTATAATGAAGCTTAAATGTCTTTTCAACTACCGTTACCTAAGCCACAATGTTCTGAACCTTAAAAGTCTTGTTGATTCCAAAACATGTGTTTCGGACATTAGTGGAGAGATAAAAGTATGCAAGCATATTGAATATTGGTTAGCGGATTGTTGTATGAGTGAGACATGTATGATGCATTCTAATTGTTCATTTTGTCATTTGCAAATCATATTCTAATTTCCAATTGAGGAATTCAGGTTTATTGTTAGAGTGATCGGATTGAAATTTTGGTTGTAAAATGCAGTTAATATTTTGTGAATGATGACAATGAGATGTGAATACTATGTAGGCTTAATTGTGTGTGGTGTGTTATGTTTTAAGTTTAGAGTCAATCTTTACTCAAGGGCGAGTACAAGTTAAGTTTGGGGGAGTTTTTTTTGTCTAGTTTATGTCATGGTTATGTGGTGTTTTAGGTAGTCTCTTATGTCATTTAGTGTGGTTTTACGCTTTTGTTTGTTTGTTTGGCAGTTTTTGTCAATAAAAAGGAAGATTTGAATACATGGAGGAAATTGGTTCAGAAAGAGAAGAAATATCCAAGTTTCAGTGTTGTTTTTGACAAAAAATGGATCTCGGCATGATCTGAAGGCATTGGTGATTTTTCGGGCTTAAAAATGCATGAGTTGAAGAATTTATTAAGGACCGTAGCTTGAGCACTTTGGAGTCGCGGCCAGCCTCGTAACAGAATCAATGTTTCAGAGTTGAGACTTGGGCCGCGTCTTGGCTAAGGAGGGCCATGACTTTGCAGAGCTAAATCCCAGAAATCAGAGACTCGGGCCGCAGCTTGGCTTTGGGAGAGTCATGACCTAGAGGTGCAGATTCTCAAGAATTAGGGACACGGGCCGCAGCATGGTGCAAGTAGAGCCGCGACCCGCCTGTCTTAAAAACAAAAAAATTAGGTTTTGTAGAAAAAAAAAAGAAAAATCGGAAGGAGAGGACAGATAGAAGGAAATAGTGAGATAGTTTGGTGGCTGAAAAGCTTGGAGAATTCTCAAGTGTTTGTTATTCATCTATTTCTTTATGTTGTTCTTGAATTTATTTGTGATTAGAATGACAATTATGAACTAATTTTCTGTTTAGGGCCATTAGTTGAATCACTTGAATTCTTATTATGAACTAATGCAATTATCATCTCTTCTTCATCTTCTTTTCAATTCCTTACAATCTCTGCTTATTGATTGATTATTGATTGGCAATCTATAGTCATTATCTTCTTGTTTTTTAATCAAAATTTGAGAAGTGTGATTTGAATTTGCTTTGGTTGTTTAGGACACAATTCTAATTTGGAACGAGAGTATCTAGATTAATTATGTAACTATCTTTTTGAGTTGTTGTGGTTATTGCAGTCTTTGTGATTAAATTTACCATAGAAATATAGGGAATTTTCACTTAGGTTGAGTTTATAATTCATAGTATGATTATAAACTGTTTCTGTCAACTCATTAATATAAATAGGAAGAAATAAGAAGAAATTGGTAATATGTATTAGGGATTAATAGGGAGGATAGTTGATGAGATTAAACGCCCTAATTTACTCTCTCATTGTTTAAATTCATGGTTTTGCTATTACTTATTGTTTTATTGAGTTCTTGAGTATTGCCTTTGCAATTTATATTTTCTTCTGCTTTGTTTACAAGAATCAAAGTTTAATTGACCAAATAGAACAAAAAGATTAATTGACTGGTATTTGGTGATTCAGTCCTCGAGGGAGATACTTGGTTTTACCAAGATTATTACTAAATTGCGATACGTGCACTTGCGTAGCTATAATTTTTGCAACAGGGATAGTTGTAATGTCCCAAATTACCTAATAAGACTTAGGACCTTGATTAGGGGGAAAGGATGGAAAATTATGGAATATATTTGATTTGGTTATGGATTATGTTTTTATGTGATATATATGTGTATCATTATATGATTTTGTGAGTTATATTATAATATGACTAGATATGCATGTTTAGGTGTATTAAATATGCATGTGGGCCCATTTTTTTTAGAAGGGAAATTTGCATAATTTGGCCCGTTATGGGTATGTTTAGAATATAGGTGCATATATGTGATAGTTTTGTGAGACCACATTATTATGTTGATATATTTGGGTTACTCGGCGCGAGGTGATCCTAGGGACCAAGCTAGTGGGAAAATCACAACGGGACCAAATACCCAACTCGGGGTGAGTCAAGGGGTATTTTGGGTATTTAGTACATTACTGGGATATTGGGTAGTGGGAGTAAGTATTTGAGGATATATTCAGTGTTAGTGAGATTAGGAGTGAATTCCAGGAATTTTCATCATTTTACCCTCGGGGATGTTTTTGGTACTCCGTGCCTCGGGATCTACTTAGAGTTACTTGAACTCTAAGCAAGCTTCACAAAAACAGAAAAAATACAACGCGTAGTTCTCTTAGTAGCTCTCTCTTCTCTCTCTCTCTCTCATCTTTCTTGGTGATTTTTTAGGAATCTAAGAGAAATTAATTGTTGAAAACTTGGGAAATTGAAGGCTTGAGTTAGGGTTGGACTTGCTGCAGCTAGAAGGATAGAAATCACAGTTGAGGTAAGCTACAAATCCCTGTTTTAATTGGATTCTGTTATGGTTTTTTCTAGTGTTCATAACCTTATAGATCAAAGTTGTGAATAGGAGATTTGTGGGTGTTGTTCTTGAACTTACAGTTGGGTGTTGTTGCTGGTATTATGTTGATATTGTTTTGGGATTGGATTTTGGTTTTTTGGATTGTTTTGGATGATTTTTGGGTAAGAATTGGCTTGAGGAAAAGTTGGAATTCTGGGTTCATAGGGTCGCGCCGTGACCCGCGTGAACCCAGGGCCCTAGGGTGTTCTGTTTCGCATAGGCGCGTTGCGGCCCATTAGGGCTGAGTCGCAGCACGTGTCCTAGGAAATGTAATGGGTGGGAGCCTCTGACTTAAGGCACATCGGGACCCATTAGGTGTTGTTGCGACGTGCATAGGCAGAAATGGCTCGGAATGGGTTTTTACTGACATGATATCAAACCTAAGGGCTCAAGATCGATTTTACTACCCGGTTTAGTAGAATTCGACGTCCTGGAGGCTAGAACTCATTCCGGAAGCCTTTATTCGCTCGTTATTGACAAGATTTTATATT
Source organism: Humulus lupulus (assembly GCF_963169125.1). Lineage (NCBI taxonomy): Eukaryota > Viridiplantae > Streptophyta > Magnoliopsida > Rosales > Cannabaceae > Humulus > Humulus lupulus. The sequence goes on along the minus strand of NC_084798.1, from coordinate 138,599,616 downwards.
AATTGTGTCTAGGTTACTGCTAGGGGCTTAAAACTGGGAACATGCTCGAGGGTCAATCTTATTATACGTTACACTCGGACCTGAGGTAAGAAAACTGCACCCGGTCTGCGTTTAGTGCTTGGCTCGGTTATAGTACAGGATTAATACTATGTTGAGAATTTTTTATTAAACATATTAAATGCGTTGTGTTTACCTATGTTATGTAATAACTGATTGTCTATGTATCTGATTGGGATGTTTAGCTTATAAGGTGAAGATTTATCTATGTTATCTAATGAAGAGCTTAGCTTAATAGTCAAGGGCATAGCCGGTTCTAAAAGACTCGACTTATCAGTCGAAGGTTAAGGACTCGACTTATCAGTCAAAGGTTAAGGACTTGACTTATCATTCAGAGGCTACATACTCAACTGATCAGTCGAAGGTTAAGGACTTGACTTATAAGTCGGAGGCTATAGACTCTCTTTATCAGTCGGAGGCTACAATCTCAACTTATCAGTCGAAGGTTAAGGACTCGACTTATTAATTGATGGCTACAGACTCCACTTATCAGTTGAAGGCTAAGGACTCAACTTATTACGGACTCGACTTATCAGTAAAAGGTTAAAAGACTCAACTTCTCAGTCGAGAGTTAAAAGACTCGACTTATCGGTCTAGAGTTAAAAGACTCGACTTAGCAGTCGAACGTGAAAAAGGCAAGACTTATCAGTCAAAGGTTAATGGAATCGTCTTATAAGTCGAGGGTTTATAGGCTTAACCTAAGAGTTGAGGGCGACGGTAATGTGCTTAACGCTGGCCGATATGGTTAAGCCAACCCATAAGCGAGATATATGCTTGAACACCCCTAGGTCGTCTGGAATGTTACGCTTCAAACCTGTTTGGCCAACTTCACTACTGGTTATATGAGGAATTGTGCAATAGGCCCTAGTATGACTCTATAGTCACTTATCTGGATTGATTGCATGCGTGAGTAGGGTTATTATTGCTAGGCATGCTAATTATGAATATGTGATACGATAACTGGTTATACGTATATGTGATACGATAAGTGACTCTATAGTCACTTATCAGTCAAAGGTTAAAAGACTCGACTTATCAGTCGAGATTTAAAAGACTCGACTTATCAGTCTAGAGTTAAAAGACTCGACTTAGTAGTCGAACGTGAAAAAGGCTTGACTTATCAGTCAAAGGTTAATGGACTCGTCTTATAAGTCGAGGGTTTATAGGCTCAACCTAAGAGTTGAGGGCGACGGTAACGTGCTTAACGCTGGCCGATATGGTTAAGCCAACCTAGAAGCGAGATATATGCTTGAACGCCCCTAGGTCGTCTGGAATGTTACGCTTCAAACCTATTTGGCCAGCTTCACTACTGGTTATATGAGGAATTGTGCAATAGGCCTTAGTATGACTCTATAGTCACTTATCTGGATTGATTGCATGCGTGAGTAGGGTTATTACTGCTAGGCATGCTAATTATGAATATGTGATACGATAATGTGTTGCTTATAAGCATGATTATGTTTTCTTGCTGAGCCATGGCTCATGGGTTCTAAATGGTGGATGTAAAGGAAAGGAAAGATCTGGACCTACCATTAGTTGGAGAGCTTCAGGGGCGGAGTGTACATATGCAGCCTGCTCATCCGCCACAGCCGAGGTTATTAGTTGGAACCACAGTTGGACTCTCATTTTGTCGCCTAATTTGGCTTTTGTATACATTTTTGGGTTTGTAACCATTTTAAACTATATTGGGATCCCATGTATGGAAGTAAAACTCTTTTAATGAAATTGTTGACTTTTGACTGAAATTTTGTAATGACCCAACTAATTCTAAGACTTTGGACCATTAAAACTACTATACATAGACACTATTTTCGAGAAAACATACATAAGAAACATTCACAACTTTATTAAAAACTCTAAAGTAAATGTTGAAATAGATAAATGTGGGGTATGGGATCCAATTGTTATAAAATAAAACATAACTTTATACTAAAGGAAATTGTTTACAAAACCAAATGCGGATAATAGATAAAAACATAACTTAACGAGACTAAAAATAACGTCGTCCTCGAATCGTTCACGCAGTCCATCGAGTCCATTCTTCCTCAATACACAGACCAAGCTACCATGAATCCTTCTGCCTCCAAATCTATTTTCCTGCATACATAAAAATAAAGGAATGAGCCTAATGCCTAGCAAGGAAAATCTACTAATATCATAAAACATATACATAATCTATATCATAAGCATATACTATAATCATATGTCATATACTATAATGGCCATCATACTTCTTGGGGCTTGTTAACTAAACAAGTCATATGCCCAATAGATTTGTGGGGCTTGTTAGATAGACAAGTCATATGCCCAAGGACTATAAACATACCATACACACTGTTAACATATCATAACATAACATAAGATAAGATATCATAACACATAACATAAGCAGAACATATCATATAAACATATAAGATCTATCCTATTTTCCTTACCAATACCGGGATATGAGAACAAGGATGGGATTTGGAACAATCCTAAAACCAACAATAAAAATGTGAGTATTTCTAAAGAAAGAGATGATAAAGAAATGAACTAAACCACAAAGAAGAAACATACCGAAAATAAATCTTAAGTTCAAAGAACTTCAATACCTAACCAAGAATGGAAAACAATGAGTTAGGATTTGAGTAAAGAAAACTAAAGGAAACTAAAGAAACATATAGAAATGAACTAGGAATAGGAATACCTTTGGATGTACTAGAACCGAACTACACCTCGATATTGAAAAACACACTATTTATCTTACTTCCCAAGTGTTTATAAAGCTTAAATCCCAACCCAAGTGTTTATCACTCTATAGTAATCCTAGCAGCTTGAAGGCTCTAAACACAGCTTGAAGAATGAGAGAAATGGCTGGGTACTAGGTCCTATTTATAGAGTTCAAGGAGTGAACTACCTCCTTTTAGCTTGAATAAAATATAATGAGTATTTATTGAAAAATATTTGAATATTCGTTTAATAGAGGCTTAAGACTCGGTCAAAATGTTCAGAGGCTAGTCAAGAGGATAAGGAATGAATTAAGCTCGGTTTCAAAAACATTTGAAAATATGGCCCTAGGGTCAATATCTCACCGATCATAGGCGATATATTTCCTGGGCTTATGTCCCGAGTGCTCGTCGCGAAGTTGACGTGTTTTCATATTCCCCGTGTGGCGATACATCACCCTATAGCTGCTATATATCGGCATACACTGAAATATTATACACGTAATTGCATTTTTTCAGCTTAATTTGAATTGGGTAAACAACTTTGAATGAGTCATAATACGATTTTAAAGCTGCTGGCAGGTTCTGGGGTTTTCAAATATTTCTTTTATTAAATTATTCATAAAAAATGCTTAATTTCTCAATAAACATGCACACGACAAGTGTCATGATCTTATTAGTTCTATCTAAACCTTATAGTATAATAAATAACATCTTTATAATCAACTATATTAATCAAACCTTATGTTATAATTAATATTCTTAAACTATAGGTTAAACTTATAAAATCTATAAGTGCTGCTATGAGTGTTCAACTAAGTCCCGGCTTGAACCAAAATCCATAGTAATAAACATACTATAATTACTACTAGCTATTACTACTACTACTATCTAACTAGCTAAGTAAAATTCTGGGACTCTACAAATTTTTAGTACCTAAACCTGTGGTTAGTTTTGATTACATGATTTAAGCCCAAATGACTCGTTTAGCGAGTTAAGTACTTTTTAAATACACAGTGTAATTGTCCTGGATTAGGTGGACGTCACAACTATTCCATGCGGTCTAGGTAGTATGTCTCCATAAAATATTTGGGTAAGAAGTTGGTAGAGTTGAATATATAATTTATCATAGAACACACATTTTCATAAAGCGTGATTGACGCCGCTCAGCAACACCGTTCTGTTGCGAAGTCCGTGAGGCAGTTTCTTTAGAAAATTCTCCAAGTTCAATTAAATGATCTTGGTTTTGATTATCCAAATATCCTCCACCTCTATCAGATCGTAACATCGTTAACGGTGTACCTAATTTGGCTTTAAAGCCATAAAAATGAATTCTTTTAACTTCTTAACAAATTCTCAGAATTTGTATGCTTTAGGTACTTACATGAGTCTCTATAGAACTCTTCAATGAATGTGACATAATACTCATAACCACCCATCGCTTGAACATTCATTTGTTCCCCCACATCTGAATATACTAGTCATAGTGGTTCTTTGGCCTTTTCTCCTATCATAGAGAATGGACGCTTAATCATTTTGCCCTCAAGACTAGATTCACAATCCAATAGGGTCACCCTAGGTGAGTTCCCTCAAGGACACAAACTTTGTTAGTCTTTGGATCCTATCATAGCAAATATTCCCAAAGCAAAGATGCCAAAGGTATGTCATTTCTAACATTATTGACCTTTTGTCGTTTAACGGTCCTAGGTTTATCTATCTTAAAATACTCATTATTTAGTACGTAGAGTTTTTTTGGTTACAATAGGTATAGCCCGTTTTTCATACTTCCACCCCGCAATTCACATCCATTTAAAGAAATAAGATTTTATTACTTGTGAAAGCAACTACAAATTGTTGTTGATGTAATAAGGAAAATTGGAATTACAATTTCCACTAAATATCGGAATAAAATAAACATTTTTTTAAAACAATATATTTATTTCCAAAATTCATTCAAGCTTATTTTTTTCCTTGTGTGATATGAACAACCCTTGTCGAATTCCAAGCTTTAGCTTTTCATTCTTCATGACTTTCCTAATGCTAAAAAGTTGTAAAAAAGTACATGTATGTTTAGTAAACCTAATTCAACAATCTAAAACCGAAGAGGTCATCCTATAAAATCACATGCATCCAAGACAAATATTTGGTTATCTTGGGTTCCATATGCCTTGAGTACCGAGCAATCTTTTCCCAATTCACAGTCTCCTTGGAGTTGGAAACACTCCCCTTTAGTGCACTTATATTCAGGCCTTGCTCCAAGATATTTTGCAGCATTTGGTGCCTTGCTAGTGGACTTCTTATTCTTTTTGTTTGAATTTCTTCCTCAATTGCTCTTTGAAGAAGAAGCTTAAGCCAGCTTCTCCTTGAATTTTTTTTGTAGTATTAGCCTTATTTCCTTTGCTCGATCCACCATCAACAATCCTCTTTGAAGTATTTGGTGATCGTTGCATAGGAAAAATAGGAATGTCTTTGATCATCATGAACTCGATGTTGTCCTTATTCAACACCATGTTGATGTTGGAAAAACGTTTCGTGAGGTTCTCACCATATAGTAACTTTTTAGAAATTAGAGACAGTACGGGGTAGAAAGCCTAGAACTACGATTATCAACTAAGTAGAAATTAACTCATTGCTTGACAAACATTTATTCATAATTCTTTTAGAAATAGCATAACATATTTTGAGATTAGCAAAATACTAATACACTTGTCTTCTATTTCTTCGGTAATTTAACTAGCCATGAACCCATCTGTCCCGGTAGTCGAGAATCACAAATATTTACTTAGTTAAATAGAGAAACATCTCAATTAATAAAACGTCGTATATTTTTATTAACTACCTATCCATCCAATCAAAGTAACGAAAACTCATGTGTCCTAGTAGGCGAGAGTAACAAATATTTCTTACTTTATGAATTTGACCCACGGTTTTGATTATTATAGATTTAATTCCTATAGTCACCATAGAGACGAGTCTATAAAAGGCCCATCTATAACCATCTATCCTAAGAAATTTAACAATGTTATGAAATCCAGTGAACACCTTTCCTAGGGAGACGAAATCAAAGCACTATGACACCCCACTGAACTCTAACCTTGTTAAATCAACGGTTGAGATCAAATTCAAAATTTTAAAACTCATTATTAAATCTTTTAGTATTTTATTCTTTTAAAAGTTACCAACTTAGGGTTGCCAAATTATTAAAATAATCAATAAGCCATAATTTATAATTTTCCTATTAATTCTAAAATTACCATTGAAAATGAATCCAAAAAATAGAATTAATATGTTTCTAATCAATTATTAGGTCCAACTAACAGATTAACCTCATACAATTAATCAAACTTAAGTAAATGGGCCTTAAAAATTCGAGTTTGCATAGAGGAGAGTTGAGTTAAATATGTCATACCCTCTACTAAAACTCCCTAACTTCTACACAAAACCCAAAAAAACAGAAATTTGAACCTTCGTTTTAATAATTGTTAGTCAATTGATTAGGCCTAATCTAGTAATGCAAAGCAAATAAGACTTCACAAATGGAACTACCCACAAGAGAGGAATTAAAACTGTGCATTTTCAATTGGGCCCAAATAAAACCTAAAGAGATTATGACCTATTTTATTTTGACCTTTTGCCACTATCTAAAATAATGGGCCATCACTATAAGCCCATCATCTAAGCACAAATTGGCAAAAATGACAAATATAATGATGCATGACATGTTAATTAATTGGATGGGTCTAGCATACAATCTATATGACATGTTACTAATTTATGCATGTGCACATTTATTACAAAAATAAATGAATAGCTAAAAAACAACTAATTTTAATTCAATCAATCTTCAAAATATTAATAAAAAAATTAATTCATTTGTTCCCATTCTGAAAAAAAAAATTATATTTTTTCTCTTTAAAATTACAAAAAAAAAAATATATTTATTGGCACAAACATGCACAATTTATTAAGGAATTAAAAATCCAAATCCAAATCCAAATCCAAAATAAATAATTTTTGTTAATTTACCTCCACATATATATAAATATGTTACCAAACTATATATATATAAATATTTTGTTACCAAAAAAAGTTTTCAACATGCAACTATTTCTTTTAATCGTTTAATATATATAACATATAATATTTATAAATATAACTTAAAAAAATAATACTAAAACATATATACATATTTTTATAGGCTATATAAAAATATCCCAAATAAAATTTATTTTTGTGCAATTTTTCAAACTTTGATTTTAAGTATAGAGTTTATGGGTTTTATACAACAAAATAAAACACACATAAACAATCATAAACATATAAGAATCATGAACAATATTCTTTTAACATCATACATACATAAAACATAAACATGCAAACAATTATGCTACCATCCAATTCACTTATTTAACATGTCAAAAAATTACATACATGTACATAAACATATAAACTAACAACCTGACTTTGATACTAGTTGTAGGATCTTATTTATATAAGTTTATATTCATGCTCCCTATAAATATATACTCAAAACAATATACATAGTAGAAAGCATAAAAACATACAAGCAAGTGAATATTACAGAGACACATAAATACACTAATAAAACCATTAAAGTACTTACAAGATACGTAGCGGAACAATGACTACACCATTTGGATTCCCTAACCTTTTGTCATTGTTGAATGCTAGGTATTGCAAGGAATCCTAACCACTTTGAACAAAACCACAATCTTCCAAGTCTTTCTCTAAAACAACTTAGTGTTTGTGTGGGAAGTCTCAATACATGAGAAGAGAATTCTGAAAACTAAGATAGAGTGGGCAGCTAGGTATAAAATATTAGGAGTGACTTTTTACCTTGTCAACTTCATCTAGCCTAATGCATTATATAACACTAGTTTATATAGACAATTAGCTAGGACATAAAATATGATTTAGTTTCCCATTTTATTTTAATTATTTAATAATTATAATTAATTAAATAATTTTCAAAATTAACCAATTATAATTTTGACCTTTATTTAATTCATTTTATTAATATTAATACCAATTCATCAATATTAATAAAATTGTCCCAATTGGCTATAATACTCTCTTTTTGAGACTTTGAAATAAAATCTTCAAAGTTTCTTCTATTTCTTTTCTAAAAAAATATCAATAAATATTTTAACATTATTTATTTTCATTGACCCAGTCAATATGATATTTTTATAATTAATAATTAATAATTAAATTAATCATTCAAGACTACTAGGTTCACTTTTATAAGAGATGACATGTGAACCATAGATCCATGAACTCAAGCTCCAATAAGTTACCATGAGTGTATTTATAACAAATAATTTCACTACCTTATTAATTCCTTGTAACTCCACTATAGACTCAGAATTGCACTATTGAATTCATAAAACGCTTTACACGAAATGTAAATACTTTATGCATTATTTTAACCATAACCATCATTCAATCCTCTATAGATGATCTACTAATGAGACTAGTTCAAATTACCATATTACCCATCATTGGTATTTTATCCTTAAATCCCACTAAGTTCCCTACAAATGAAGTTTTCGTAAACTTAGTTATAGAAAAGAGTACTCTATCATTAAACAGTTGAACAAGGCTACAAGGAAATCATTGATTCACTTCTTAAACAGAAGCTATAGATTTCATGTCTATGATAAATACTCTCACTCAATTATACTACCAAATCTCCAATACGTATGTATGAGCTAATTCGTAGGGTAAGCCAGTAACGAACAAATCAAAAGACTTGAATAATATAATTAGCAGAACATTAATCACTCATAATTAAGATTGAATTGACCTATGGTCAAAGTTGTGATATGATTAGATTAGATAATAATGATACTTACTTATCTTATCAATAATCAATATCAGTCCAGTCCAATGTAACAAAATACATTCGATCTTATCTACTTGCTCAATGCATTCGATAAGACATCACACCTCGAATGTGTAAGTAGATCATATTGTAGATTACCAGATCAGTGAAAATACAATGCACTGACTTAATCTTAGGACTCGTTCTTTTGAACATATAATTACAATTATAATCCACTGTTACCTAGTAACTATAATTTTAATTATTTATATGTTTGGGATTTTATAAATGTTTGTATTATTCCAATAATCATGTAATAAAACAAGTAAGCAACACGGTTATCAAACTAAATGATTTCTACTTCTTTTATTTATAATATAAAATCATGTTATATGTCCGACATGATTTTATATGGACATAAAAACCAATATTTTTCATTTGAGCATTAAATTGAAATAAAAAATATAATTTTACTTGTAATAAACCACCTTGTTACATCCATTTTTTACATGACAATGACGTGGAAAGAAGTGTTTACTAGGATGTACAAAATAGAGGAACTCTATAAGTTGGGGTCGAGTATCAGAAGTGTCCAAGTCACTATATTCTTGATCATCGTATGGTGTAAAAGATTTTGGTCACCTGTTTTGAGGACCATATCCTGGTTGCCTACTTTAGTTTCTCACAAGTTCTTTCTTAATGTTCCTAGTCGCAACTTATGGCGATTGCCTAAGGAAGCATCGTACAAGGATACTTCTGGTCCCCCAAATATGTTGGTCGCCTATTACTCTTGATTGCTAAAGGCTTGTGATCATTAACTGTGTTGATTGCATCAGACTTTTAGTTTCAACAATGAAGTCTAATTACCTAAGACTCCTAGCTTCAACTATGAAGTATGATCGCCACTGTTGACCTATGAAATTGGCCAACGGTCGTATGTACAATATACGACACCTTTCGAACGAAATAAATAGAATGAACGACAGAGTACGACACACAGGATTTTTATAGTGATTCAATCCTGTTCTGATGACCAGTAATAACCTCATCCACTTAGCTTTTAGTATTGAATCACTCGATAATTACACTTTTGAACCAAAGTATTCACTCGTTCTCTCTTGCCCAGAATTTCTCCCCAAATTCTCTTTAGATCTCCAAAATTCCTAAAAAAAGAATCCAAGGGAAAAAAGTCCAAAGTCCCCTTTATGAAGCCCTGGGTCCTTTATTTATAGTACCCAGGGGCCGTTACATGATTAGTAGTACTGGAGATCGTGGTTTGGTACACAATTATTAGGTAGTGGAGATACATGTCCACCTCCCCATGATTATGAGATTGTGGGTCTTCTCGTTGTTTCTCTAGATCAAGGTGGATAATGCAAGATAGAAACCTCTGGGAAGATGTTAAGTCTCTATTGGTATGTGAGACTTAGGTGCTAGGCCCGACGACCCGAGCTTGGGTGCTAGGCTTGTGGCCTTCTGGGTGCTGGACCTGTTGATCCTCTGGGTGCTAGGTCTGTTGATCTTAGTTTGAACGAGAGTGAGTATTTCTCAGTGAAGTGCACTTGGGGGTTTGAGCCGACCACCCTACGAAGAATAGGGTGGGCTGACCACCCAGGTGATTCTTGAGCATGTCAGGTCGACCACCCTAGAGGTTGGGGTCATGCCGACCACCCCTAGGGATCCTTGGGCATACTGGGGCCGACCACCCATGGGGTAGAGGTCAGGCCGACCACTCTCTTGGATACACTGGGGCTGACCAGCCCAGGGGTATAGGTCAGGCCGACCACCCTTAGGGCTCTTGGGCTTGCTTAGGTCGACCACCCTTAGGGCTCTTGGGCCTACTTAGGTTGACCACCCCTAAGGGGTTTAGGCTTGGTCAACTTCCCCATAAGTCCTGGACTTATATTTTTTTCCCGTCGGTCTTTTCTCAATACTTTGTCGTTTTTTCTATAATTTGTGATGTCACGTGTTGCATTCTCATTTCCCACGTCATCCTCGTATTTTTGAGTGATAACATTTGCCCCCCACCCCACCCCCCCCCCCCCCCCCCCCCAAGTTTATTGTAATGTTTTCAACATTACGGTAAACTTGATCCCGACCCGAGAAACATACTATAGCAGTACTTAAATAGTCAAGTCCCTAGGGACATTACATAGTACTAATTTACTAAAAATGTAATATATTTTTCAAGGAAATTTGAAATCCTACAAATATAACATATTTTTCAAGGAGATTTTAAAGTCCTAAAAATATAATATATTTTTCAAGGATATTAATTCCTAAAAATAAAAAATGTTTTTCAAGGAATTTTAATTCCTAAAAATATAAGATAGTTTTTCAGGGAATTTTAAATTCCTAAAAATATAGATATTTTTCAAGGAAATTTGAATTCCTAAAAATATCTTGTCTGCCTGAGAGATTATAAGTAGGTCTTCTCCTCTGATTCCTGCTCTATGCGCCACTTTCAAACAAGATCCAAGTCTGATTTCTCCAATTCCTCATCAATCTCAGATCTTTGGTAAGTACTTTCTTCTAATCCTCACATCATTTAATTTAAATGTGCTTAGATTCATAAGAAACACTTTGCATTTTCGAGGAATTTTTTGTCTGAATCTTCTTGTGTTTCTTGTATCATGATCCAAAATAATTGACTTACTCGAATCAAGATTTCTCTATAAAATTCCTTAGTCTGGGTGATTTCTAGGGTTTTAAAACCCAAACTGGACGATTTCCAGGGATAGGGTTAGGTTTGGGCCGAGCACCTCCATCGCACCCAATCATGGGCTGAGTTCCTCTTGGCTTCTCCTTCCACGATTTTCAAGCCTAGGAACAGTGTTTGGGCCGAGCACCTTCGGGGGTCCTAATCCTTGCCTTAGCGATTTCCAAGCTGAAGTACAGTGTTTGGGTCGAGCACCTCCAGGGCTCCCCTTCAGAGTTTTCAACCTTTGCCTTAGGAGAATTCCAAGTTTAGGAACAGTGTTTGGGCCGAGCACCTCCAGGGCTCCTAATCCTTGCCTTAGGCGATTTCCAGGCTTAAGTACAGTGTTTGGGCCGAGCACCTCCGGGCTCCCCTCCCTAGCCTTAGGCGATTTCCAGGCTTAGACTTAGGGTTTGGCCAACCACCCCTAGAGCTTCATGGGTCGAATACTCCCTTTCCCTTCCCTTAGGCTATTTCTAGGCCTAGAAATAGGGGTAGGCCAACCACCCTTAGAGATTCATGGCTTGAGTACCTCCTGTCTCTTCCCTTAGGCGATTTCCAGGGATTTAGGGTGGTCGCCCCAAGCATAAGCCGACCACCTGGTACCCTAAAAATAATTTTTTCACCTCAATTGATCTCCTTGGGGGCCTTCCTTGTACTGTAAAAATTACTTTTTCTGGAGACTTGAATGGTCCTCTGGCATTTTTCTGGGGCTTGCATCCCCATGATGGTCAGTCTAAGGTGGTAGGCCGGCCACCTATGCCCGATTTTTCTTGCTTCGCAATTTGATGGATTCATGGTGGTCGGCCCAGGCTTAGGTTCACTGGGCTGACCGTCTATATAGAATTTTACTCCTGATTTCTTCATTTTTATTCCCTAGTTCATGGATATGCCCCCAACTATTGGATTCATTATGCTCATTTATTAACTTTAATCTTCATTTTGCTTCTGTTGCAGATGTCCAGCCCCTCTTCATCAGAAAAGTCTGTAAGTGAGCGTACTCCCCAGGAGTTCTTTGAAGGGTGAAAATGATTCACCTTGGCTCCGCTTTATATTTGTTTAGTGAGGAAGACTTCTTGAAAAGGTATAGCCCAATGGTGAGAGTAAAATAGACATCTCGGCCAACTTCTGAAGATAATCTTCTCATAGCCTGGCACATCACCCAAGGTTCTTCGCTTGAATCTTCTCATATCTCTTCTCAGCATAGTACTTCCCTTGGCTCTCGGGGCACATCCCAACGAAGTCATTCTTCTCAGTGGAGTCTGCCTAGTTAGTGAGACTCCTTGAAGCGCCCTTTGCATTGAGATACCAGTCATGTTCCCCATAACTCTTCATCTCAGAAAGAACATACCGAGGGCTCTCATCGCCAGGCTGCTCATCCTTAGGAGCGTTCTATTCATAGGTTCTAGCAAACATGCTCTGCCATCAAGTCTGGTGCCCTACTTCCTCTTCATCCATACTTTCGAGGCGTGGCATATTATTTTGGTCCAACTTTTGTTCTGATCTTGAAGTTGTCTGCCATGAGTTACTGGACCTTACGCGAGTTCTTGGCTCTAGGGATGATGACATTGCTTCAAATGATGAAGAGATCAACATCGTCCGTAGTACCGTGGAGCTCAAACAGCAGGAAGTGATCGAGTTGACTCTTAGAATAACCCAGATGGAGGGGAAACTTGTTGATTAGCTCCAACAGTTTGAAGCTGAGAAAGAGAAGTTGATTGCTAACATGGACCAATTGCGGAAGGATTCTCTTGTCGAGAAGGAGCAAGAGGTCAAAGCTGCTCGGGACAAGGCTCGAGAAGAGTATTTAGAGACAGCTTTCTCTTGCTTCTACTTGATCTGGAAGTCCAACAAAGATCTAAACTTGGATTTCTTTCCTGAGAAGACACGAGTGAAGGAGCTTCGAAAGTGTCTGGCTTGTGAGGCTGCCGAGGCTCAGGCTAGTCTTTCATATGGTACTCCTCGCCCTAGTTAGTCTTCTCTTGGTCTTTTATTTTGTCTTTCCTTTCATGCCATTGGTGGGGCACCTTGTACTTGACAATTTTTACACATGACATTTTATGCCTTTATGCTTTTTTGTTATGAGTACTCAGTGTATTGATTGAAAATTTTAATTTCCAATGCTTACTATGTATATCAACTCACAAACCTCATTGGTTCATGTATCAGTATACTCTGAACACATATTTCACTTGCCATACTATCCTTACTCCTTTATGTTTTTCATGCTAACAACCATGGTAATGTGAGTAGTACGATACTTCACCAAGTACCATGAAAAAAACGGTCAGGTAGAACACCTATGGGTGATAGACCGATCACCGTATAGGTTGATGGACTGGCCGACCACACCATAAGGGACATGGCTAGGAATCTCCCTACCAATACCTTTTTTGTTTTTGTTTTTTTGCACTTTCGGAGCATATGTTGAACAAATGTCCTAGAAAAACATGAGCTTGCTTAGTACTTAAGGTCACGCCCTCATTGCTCGTGTATACCCTGATCGATATGTACTATATGCCCCACCAAGTGATCATGGATTTTAACGCCTTGGTCACTTGCTACTTGACCATGCCTTGCTTCGAGCATCTAGACACATAATACTATCCTTTTCACCCAATGATGCAAGCAGCAAATGCTTGTCCATCGTTGGTAGTCGGGTGATGGTTTCATACTTAGTAGTAATGATACCTATACATAGATGAATATTGTGTAGCAAGTGTCGATCACGATCTACGTAACCTCTCGTGTACTCATTGTAATGATTGTAGTCAGAAGTGTCTAAGTTGGACCAACCGGGTCTAGATGGGCTAATCGAGCCTGAAACGAGTCATAGATCAAATTATCAATCGGTCCCTCAAGGACCAGATTCGATTATGATCCGATGATGGCGACTGGTCTTCGGACTAGTCTTTTTTTTTATCATATGGGTCGATAAGTTCCTCAAGAACCAGGATCGAACGTGATCAAATAATGGCGACTGGTCCTCGGACCAGTCTCTTTTGTTGATCATATGGGTCGATAGGTTCCTCAAGAACCAGGATCGAACGCGATCAATAAATTTAGCGACAAGGTCCTAGGACTTGTCTCTTATTTGGATCGTATGGGTCGATAGGCTCCTCAAGAACCAAGATCAAACATGACCCATAATTTTACGACAAGGTCCTAGGACCTATCTCTCGTTTGGATCGTATGGGTCGATAGGCTCCTCAAGAACCAAGATCGAACATGATCCATATTTTGGCGACAAGGTCCTAGGACCTGTCTCTTGTTTGGATTGTATGGGTCGATAGGCTCCTCAAGAACCAAGATCGAACATGATCCATTATTTGGTGACAAGGTCCTAGGTCCTGTCTCTCATTTGGATCCTATGAGTCGATAGGCTCCTCAAGAACCAAGATTGAACATGATCCATATTTTGGCGACAAGAACCTAGGACCTGTCTCTCATGTGGATCAGGTCGATATGCTCCTCAAGAACCAAGATCGAACATGATCAATAATTTGGTGGCAAGGTCCTCGAACCAGTCTCTTGTTTGGATCTTACGGGTCGATAGGTCCCTCAAGGACCAGAATCGAACATGATCCGATGGGTTGACAGGTCTACAGGACAAGTCCCTCGTTGAAAGAAATTGAAAGAATTAAGTGAAACTTAAGAAATTAAATTCATTCATATATTGAAGCACAATGGTTGTTACATTGATTATTTGAAAATAATACATTTGCCTTCTACTCGGCAATGCTTCTTTCTGCCAAGGATTCGATGGGAATGATATTCAGGGTGTTTGCATCTTTGGCACTAGCAAGCTTGGCTAAGGCATCAGTATTGGCATTCTACTCCCTCAGGACTTGTGTAATCGAGTATCTCTTGAACTGTGTTAAGAAGTCTTTCACCCTGTTCAGGTACTACACCATCCTAAGTCCCTTGGCTTGATACTCCCCCAGTGCCTGGTACACCACTAGCTAGGAATCGCTGAATATCTCTAGGGACTGTGCATGCACATCTCGAGGCAAGCGTAATCTTGCTAATAATGACTCGTACTTTGCCTCATTGTTTGAAGTATTGAATCCAAATCTAAGAGCGCAATGGATTCGGTGATTCTCTAGAGTGATTAGTATGAATCCTGCGCCTGAGTTGTGCTCATTGGATTCTCCATCAACATATAGCTTCCATACAGGAGTATCTCCTTCCTTCTCGGTATCTCCATTTTTTGATTTGTAGGAAGGGCCTTCAAGGTTGGTGCCTTCGACTATGAAGTCTACCAATGCTTGTCCTTTTATCACCGTCCTCGAATGATAAGTGATATCAAACTGTCCTAGTTCCATTGCCCACTTGAGTAATCATCCCGAGGCCTCCGGTTTCTAGAGAACCTGTCTTAGCAGTTGATCGATTAGGACTCGAATTGAGTGAGCTTGAAAATATGGACACAACTTTTAAGAGGTGATTACTAAATAGTAGGCTAGATTTTCAAGAAGGGGATACCTAGACTCCACACCTACTAGCCTTTTACTGATATAGTATACAGGGTGTTGTACCATGTTCTCTTCCTTTACCAAAGCATCACTGATTGCATGCTCGGTGATTGCCAAATAGATGAATAGTACTTAACCATATATTGGCTTCGCTAGGATGGGAGGTTGGGTGAGGTTCTCCTTCAGGGCTTGGAAAGCTTCCTCACATTCCTCGGTCCATTGGATCTTCTTTCTGCCCTTTAGTAAGTTAAGGAAAGGGACACATTTGTCCGTGGACTTTGATATGAACCTACTGAGGGCAGCTACTCTCCCGGTTAAGCTTTGCACTTCTTTGATTGTGGTAGGTGACTTCATGTCGATCAATGCTTTGATCTTCTCGGGGTTATTCTCGATTCCACGTGAATTGACTATGTATCCAAGAAACTTACTAGAACCAACTCCAAACGAGCACTTGAGAGGGTTTAACTTCATGCTATACTTTCTAAGTATTGCAAAACATTCCTCGAAGTCTTGACACATGCCCTCCAGCTTTTTTAGACTTGACCAACATGTCATCGACGTATACCTCCATATTTTTGCCGATCAAGTCTCGGAACATGCCAGTCACTAAACGCTGGTAGGTGGCTCCTACATTCTTCAAGCCGAATGGCATCACCTTATAACAGTACAATCCCTTGTCTATCCGGAAGCTGGTATGTTCCTCGTCGGGAGGGTGCATACTTATTTGATTATACCCATAATATGCATCCATGAATGAGAGTATTTCATGTCCTGTTGTTGTATCGACCAGTCGGTCTATATTGGGTAGTGGGAAGCAGTCTTTGGGGAAGGCCTTATTCAGATCTGTGAAGTCCACTCATGTTCTCCACTTCCCGTTTGGTTTGGAACTAGCACAGGGTTTGATACCCAATTAGGGTAGTAGGCCTCCCTTACAAAACTATTTTCCTTGAGCCGCTCGACCTCCTCCTTCAGGGCTTGAGATCGGTCTTTGTCAAGCAGTCTCCTTTTCTATTGCACTGGTGTGTAGTTTTTGTCTATATTAAGGACATGACTTATCACGGATGGAGAAATTCCAACCATGTCCTTATGTGACTAGGCAAAGGCATCCTGGTTTTTCTTCAAAAATTCCACCAACCGTGCTTTAATTTCAACCTTTAACTCCTTCCCAACTTTGATTACTCTAGTTGGGTCCTCCTCATCTAGTAGGACTTTGTCAAGATCTTCGACTGGTCCCACACCCATGACGTCATCCCAAAAGCGAGGATCGATGTCGTTTCCCTCGCATTGGGAAACTTGCTATAACAATAAATCTTCGTTAAAATGAGCCCCTGGCTCTAGTAGAGTGTTTCTTTCAACGTCAACTTCCATGTTGACAACCTCATCAGTTCCTCATTCTCTTCGCAGCAGGTTACTATCATGTTGTTTATGCATGGTCCTTTCTTTTCTTTGACCACTGACACATTATAGCATTCTCGTGCCTCCGTTTGGTTACCCTGTACGCATCCTTGCCCTACGCTTGTGGGGAACTTCAAAGATAGATGCCAGATAGATACTGCTGTGTGTAACGCCATCAGGATGGGTTTACCACCAGGATCTCTGTCATCACAGTCTTGTGCCTGGGGGCATCCCCCACCATGACCGGTAGTTTGATAGTTCCTGCTGGTGTTAGCCCGTGAACCAATATATCACTTGGGAACACGATGTCAGGTCCTTGACCATGAGCTTTATCTTCTCGAGGGATGATTTGTAGATGATATCTACTGAGCTTGCCGTATCCACCAAGCATCTCTTCACTCGGGCATTGGAGATTTGAATGGTAAGGACCAGAAGGTCATTGTGGGGGTACCTCACGTGCCTGGCGTCATCCTCTATAAAAGTGAGAGTTTCACTTTCATACTTTGGATTTTTCGGAGACCGCTCCTCGATTGCCATACACTGGGAAGACTCCCCTACCACATGTCTGAGTGTCGTTGCATATCGCTTAGAGCATTGTTACTGTTGCCTAATAAGTGGGGCCCTCCACATATGGTATCCAATGTGAAGTCTACAGCTGTTGGCTCCAGTGGTGGACTCCTCTGCCTTCAGAATTCTGGATTCCTGCTTGGGTTTCGGTCTTGGCTCAATACGTCGAGCGTTTTCTTGATCGGATAAGAAACTCTATCTCATCCTTCAATTGTTTGCACTCATTTGTGTCGTGCCCATAATCATTATGGAAACGACAAAACTTATTCTTCTCCTTCTTTCCTTCTGAACGCAAGGGTGGTGGCTTTCGGTATGGTACCTCCTAGTATGTTTCCAAGTAAATCTCAGCCCTTGATGTTGTTAGGATGGTATAATTAGTGAACCTGGGTTGGTAGGGTTGATGCTTAGCTTGTTTGTCGGCAAGTGCTGACTTAGCTTTCTTTTCTCTACCCTGCTCGGCCCCTGATGTATTCCGCTTCTTATCATTGCCCCCACTTCCGCCCTACGGTTTTGTGCCATTTTTATTTGCCTTGATAGTGGTCGGATGGTTTATGCCTTTTTCTTCCTTCATGATAGCATCATCTAGCTTCATGTATTTGTCGGCTCGGTCCAGGAATTCCTGCAAGGTGTTGATAGGGTTCCTGTGTATACTATCCCACAAGGGACTACGATAAATTATTCCTGCCGAGATGGCAACGAACATCCCTTCATCTCCTACCGTGGACGCTCGGTTTTCCTCTCTCATGAATCTCTTAATGTAGTCTTTCAAGGATTCATCTTTCCCTTGCTTGATGTCAGGTAACTGATTGGCATAAGCTTGTTGAATCTGCTCGGCACTAAAGACCTTGCAGAATTCCTTCCTGAACTGCTTCCAGGATGTGATGGATCCAGGTTTGAATTTCCAATACCATTCTTGAGCCGAGTCAGAGAGAGTGGTAGGGAATACTCTACACCTATAATCATGCTCCACACCGAGTAAATCTGATCCTTGAACTTCCCAATATGTTGTACTGGGTCCTCTTTCCCAGTGTATGTTGGGAGTTTCTGGGTCTTATATTTCAGTGGTGGTTGAGTAGCTTGGATATTAGCACTAAAGGGACTCCCACTTCTATGTGCCAGCTCGGTATTGGAAGGTTTCTTTGTCAGATCCTGGACAGCCATGACAAGTGCATCTATTTGAGCCTACACTGCTGGTGGGATCACTGCACTAGGTAGGGTAAACGTCCTTGGTACCCCCTCCTGAGCACTGGTCCTCTTGTTGATTACTTCCCTCAGATCCTAAGGTTTCGCATCTTTCCCCAGCCTATCGAACAAAGTATTGGTGTTATTCATCGGTTCCTTTCCCTTGCGAGACAGAGGGTGTAGGGGTGGTAGGTCTGCTTTGTCCCTATCGGTGCGACCCTGCTCCTGAGCCTCTCCTCCTACATGACTTTGAGATTTTGAGCGGCCATTTCAATTCTTGTCACGCCTCTCAAACATTTGACCCTCATCTCCTGTGTTGTTTCGTTGGTCCTGTGGATCCTTCACATTAGGTTGATCTCCAACCTCCACCTAAGGTTCGTTAACGGGATCTATGGGATCCTGGGTGGTGGAATCCCTAGGAGCAGTCTTCTTTGTCATACTGGGTTTTGGAGGCATCGTAAACTGATGAAAGTGTGTTTCTTGATTTCGTACTCTCAATGAAAGCACCAAAATATTGACCTGTGAAATTGGCCAACGGTCGTAAGTACAGTATACGACACCTTTTGAACAAAATAAATAGAATAAATGACAGAGTACAATTATCTTAAATAAACACACAGGAATTTTATAGTGGTTTAGCCCTGTTCTAATGTATAGTAATAACCTAATCCACTTAGCTTTCAGTATTGAATCACTCGACAATTACATTGTTGAACCAAAGTATTCACTTGTTCTTACTTTCCCAGAATTTCTCCCCAATGCTCTTTAGATCTCCAAAATTCAAGAAAAAGCGATCCAAGGGAAAAAGTCAAAAGTCCCCTATATGAAGCCCTGGGAACTTTATTTATAGTACCCAGGGGCTGTTACATGATCAGTAGTACTGGAGATCGTGGTTTGGTACAAGATTATCAGGTAGTGGAGATATGTGTCCACCTCCCCATGATTATGAGATCGTGGGTCTTCTCATTGTTTCTCTAGATCGTGGTGGATAACGCACGATAGAAACCTCTGGGAAGATGTTAAGTCTCTGTTGGTATGTGAGACTTAGGTGTTAGGCCCAACGACCCAAGCTTGGGTAGGCCTGTGACCTTCTGGGTGCTGGACCTGTTTATCCTATAGGTGCTAGGCCTGTGACCTTCTGGGTGCTAAGCCTATTGATCTCCGTTTGAATTAGAGTGAGTATTTCTCAGTGAAGTGTACTTGGGGGTTTGAGCCGACCACCCTACGAATAATAGGGTGGGCCGACCACCCAGGTTGTTCTTGAGCATGTCAGGCCGACCACCCTAGGGGTTAGGGTCATGCCGACCACCCCTAGGGATCCTTGGGCATACTAGGGCCAACCACCCCTAGGGTAGGGGTCAGGTCGACCACTCTCTTGGACACACTGGGGCTGACCACCCCTAGGGGGTTTAGGCTTGGTCGACTTCCCCATAGGTCCTTGTAACGCCCTGGCTACCCCAGAACAGTTACGGAGAACGGTGAACCGGAAATTTGACTCGCTACCCGAGTCCTTTGGCTAAAAACGTGATCTAAGTGTTATTATCAGGTTAAGGTAGAATACCAGTAAAAAGGTAAGGGTACATTTCATTAAGTAAATAAACTGCTCATGAGCCTTTCAAAATGTTTACAAGTAGTTCGTAATACAAAAGAGTCGCTACAGTTCCGAATTTACAAACTCCGCCGGCCTAAGCGGCAAAAATAGGGTAAACCCCTAGTCCCTCTGAGAACTCCTTGACCGTGACGGTCAAGCGGCCCTGTATGTACATCACACCGCCCAAGCTCTCCACTCAAGGCTGGCCAAGCTTTTCTTATCCTTTACCTGCACCACATAGCACCCATGAGCCAAGGCACAACAAGAAAACACAATAGAATACGATATAATATCAACAACGATCATAATAATCATCCAGGACTATCAGTCCGACGAATAGGTGACAATAGCCAAAAGTCACAGTAACGAGCATCTCTCCCTTTAGCCATGTGACGATAGGGTCACCAGGGCTTAACGGTTAAGTGATTCTTTCATATGTTCGACCAGGACAGGTGCATGGTGATTAGTCACCAACATAACATTCCTCACGACTCTAGAGTCGAACCTATGGACAACGTCCCTTAGCCACGTGACAAACGGTCACTGGGGTCATATACCTTGGCTATGGTCATCTGGTCGTAGACCAGGCAAGCGCTTATAAGTTCTTCGACCTTAGGGTCGGTCCCGCATTAATGCCATAGAGCCATTCAATGCGTGATCGTCGACTTTAGAGTCGGTCCCTGACTAGTCAGTGTCTTGAACAGGTAATCAGCATTCATTAGCATTTAATATGCCATCCACGTTCACATGTATCAACCAACAAGCCTCAATATCAAACCATGCATGTCATATACCTGTACAGGGTGCAACTGTATCCATACACTGTTTTCTTACCTCAAGTTCGAGCGAGAAGTATGAGAAAGACGACCCCTGAGAACGATCGATCTTTTAGTTCCTTAGCGGTTACCTAATCACAACCAATTATAACCTCCATTAATGAGAATCCACAAAAATAGGGTCTTAACGTAAGCACCACCCTCGGGACCTCGAAACATGCCCACACGGTGAGTAGAATCGATCCCGGGCCTTAAGGATTGAAACCCCAAGTCAAAAACTCTTAAAAATACTCAAAATGGGGTTTGGAAGGAACAGGGTAGCGCTACAGCGCTCAACCCCTAGCGCTACAGCGCTATACTCAGAACCGCCCAAGTGCCAGAAACCCTCCTGAGGAGCGCTATAGCGCCCTAAGGTGGGCGCTGTAGCGCTACCTCCAGCCCAGAACACCCCTGAACCGACCTTCTTCATCTCCTTCGATTCTAACTCGATTCCCAAGCTTCCAAAGCCTATTCTTGATGCCAAAAGAACCCAAAAACCATCCCAACACATCCCAAACATCACAAGCATGGGAACCCTAGCCAAAACTCCCAACAAAACCCATGAATTCACCCTAGAAAACTCAGCTGCAAAACAAAACTAAAACAGAGCAAACCAGAGAAACTATGGTTAGAAACATACCCAAAGCTCGGCTTATGAAGCTCTTCAATAGTGGAACACACTCCCAAACTCCCAAGGCTTGCTTCCCAAGCTAGAATCCTCAAAGTTGATTCAGAAACCACAAAGAACAGAGAGAAAAAGGAGGTACGGGAGAACTCTAAAACAGACTCTGTTTTTCCACCACCTTCTTCAGCTAATAAAGGTTATATCTATCCTAGGGGTGAAATGACCATTTTACCCCTAGGTCAATTAATGGTTTCTAAAGACTCCCAAGGGCATTTTTGGTACTTTCATCCTAACTCGTTAATCATAATTAACGCTCTCTAATTCCCGCTATTCTCAAAAATCATAAACACCAATAATTCACATCCCGTTACCCTTTATCTCCCGGTAACGCTCTAATCATCAAAATCACCCCGAGACTCAACCCAAGTCCCGGCACTTAAACCTGTTCTGACTAAACCGCTAATCAATAATCTACGATCGTCTCATGTCGAACAGCTCGAACAAACCCACATCATAATGTGGTCTCAACATATATCACCGACATGCATACAATTAACATTATATTATAATATAATTCTCATAAACATACATAAACACGTTAAATGGCAAAATTAAGCAATTATGGCCCTCCCCGCCTACAAATCCAGCCGTTAAACCACATTAGGGAATCCGGGGCATTACAACTATCCCCTCCTTACAGAAATTTCGTCCTCGAAATTTATCTGAACAGCTCGGGATACTGACTCCGCATATCAGACTCCAGCTCCCAGGTCGCCTCCTCGACCTTGCTGTTCCTCCACAACACCTTAACCAAAGGTATTGTCTTGTTCCTGAGGACTTTATCCTTCTGATCAAGTATCTGAACAGGCTGCTCCTCAAAGGAGAGATCTGGCTCAAGCTCCAGATCCTCATAACTCAAAACATGAGTCTCATCAGATACGTACCTCCGAAGAGCGGAAACATGAAATACATTATGCACGGCCGACAACGCCGGAGGCAAAGCTAGTCTATAAGCCACTTGACCAATCCTCTCCAGGATCTCAAATGGACCTACAAACCTGGGACTCAGCTTGCCTTTCTTCCCAAACCTTCTCACCCCTTTCCATGGCGAGACTCTGAGGAAAACATAGTCCCCTACCTGAAACTCTACGTTCCTGCGCTTGGGATCTGCATAGCTCTTCTGTCTACTCTGAGAAGTAAGCATCCAAGCTCTAATCTTATCAATAGCCTCATTAGTCCTCTGAACTGCCTCAGGACCTAAGTATCTCCTTTCATTTGTCTCATCCCAATGAATGGGAGATCTACACTTCCTACCATATAGCATCTCATAAGGTGCAACTCCAATGGTAGACTGATAACTGTTATTATAGGAGAACTCTATCAAAGGTAGATACTTACTCCATGAACCACCAAAATCCAGTACACATGCTCGCAGCATGTCTTCTAATATCTGGATCGTCCTCTCAGATTGCCCATCTGTCTGAGGATGATAAGCTGTACTGAGCTTCAGTTGTGTACCCATGGCTGTCTGTAAACTCTTCCAGAACTTGGAAGTGAATGTAGGGTCCCGATCCGACACGATCGACCTAGGAGCTCCATGGAGGCGCACGATCTCTCTCACATAGAGATCTGCATACTGGTCAACAGTATAAGTAGTCCTCACTGGTAGAAAGTGAGCTGACTTGGTATAGCGATCTACTATCACCCAAATGGAATCATGCTGACCAACAGTCCTGGGCAAGCCCACCACAAAGTCCATTGTGATGTCTTCCCACTTCCACTCCGGGATATCCAGAGGCTGCAGTAACCCTGCCGGCCTCTGATGCTCAGCCTTGACCTGTTGACATGTCAAGCACTTAGCCACGTACTCTACTACATCCCTCTTCATCCCTGGCCACCAATACAATGACCTCACATCCTGATACATCTTCGTGGTGCCTGGATGCAAAGAGTAAGGTGTAGTATGAGATTCATCCAGAATCTCCCGCCTCAATGCAGTGTAACACATATGTTTAATGGAACACATATCCGTCCCTTATATCTCAACAACCCCGAATCAGACACCGTATAGTCCCTGGATGCTCCAGCCAAGACATCCTCTCTAATCCTGATCAGCTGTGGATCACTCAACTGACCCTCTTTAATCCTCTCTAGCAGCATAGACTGTAGCGTAACATTGGCCAACTGGCCCACCAACAACTCTATACCAGCTCTGGTCATATCATCAGCCAACTCTCTGGCTATCAGCCTAATACCATGAATTTGTCCCGGACCCTTCCGGCTTAAAGCATCAGCTACCATGTTGGCTTTCCCTGGGTGGTACAAAATCTCACAATCGTAATCTTTCACTAATTCCAGCCAACGCCTCTGCCTCATGTTCAAGTCCTTCTGAGTGAAGAAGTACTTCAGGCTCTTGTGGTCTGTATAAATCTCACACTTCTCTCCATAGAGATAGTGCCTCCATATCTTTAAACCAAAAACCACCGCCGCCAACTCTAAATCATGTGTAGGATACCTCTTCTCGTACTCCTTCAGCTGGCGAGAAGCATAAGCTATAACTCTCTCTGATTGCATCAAAACACAGCCCAAACCCTGATGAGAAGCATCGCAGTATATCACAAACTTCTCTTGGTCTGTAGGAAGACTCAGAACTGGAGCTGTAATCAACCTTTGTTTCAACTCTTGGAAGCTGTTCTCACATTTGTCTGACCACACAAACTTCTGACCCTTGCGTGTCAACTCAGTCAATGAAGTAGTAATCTTTGAGAACCCTTCCACAAAACGCCAGTAATACCCTGCCAATCCAAGGAAACTCCTAATCTCAGAAGCATTCTTTGGCCTTGGCCAATCCCTGACCGCTTCAATCTTTGTTGGATCTACTGTAATCCCCTCCTTACTGACAATATGCCCAAGAAAGGACACCTGAGACAACCAGAATTCACATTTCTTGAACTTTGCAAACAATCTGTGCTCTCTCAATCTCTGTAGAACCAACCTCAGATGCTGCTCATGCTCTAACTCAGTCTGAGAATACACCAGAATATCATCGATGAAGACGATCACAAACTGGTCTAAATAATCCTTGAATACTCTGTTCATCATATCCATGAAAGCAGCAGGGGCATTAGTCAATCCAAATGACATAACTAGAAACTCATAATGTCCATACCTGGTGCGAAAAGCGGTCTTCGGTATGTCTCCCTCCTTAACCCTCAACTGATGATAACCAGAACGAAGGTCGATCTTGGAGAATACTGTCTTACCCTGCAACTGATCAAACAGATCATCTATTCTTGGCAAAGGATACTGATTCTTAATTGTCAACTTATTCAGTTCCCTGTAATCTATACACATCCTCAGAGAACCATCTTTCTTCTTCACAAACAGAACTGGCGCACCCCAAGGTGAAAAGCTAGGTCTGATAAAACCCAAATCGAACAGTTCTTGCAACTGTACTTTTAATTCTTTCAACTCAGCTGGGGCCATTCTGTATGGTGCTCTAGACACTGGCTCCGTCCCTGGGGCCAATTCTATAACGAACTCAATCTCTCTGTGTGGTGGCAACCCTGGCAAATCCTCTGGAAACACATCCAGAAACTCACACACAAGTCTAGTATCCTCTGGTCTCACTGGCACGACCTTAGTGGTATCAACCACACTGGCTAAGAATCCAATGCAACCCCCTTGCAACAAATCCCTAGCCCTCAATACAGAAATCATAGGAATACGGGGTCCATGCACAGCACCAACAAATACAAAAGGATCCTCACCTTCAGGCTCGAAGGTGACCATCTTCCTCCTGCAGTCAATGGTTGCCCCATACTTGGCCAACCAATCCATACCCAGTATCATATCGAAGTCAGTCATAACCAACTCTATCAGATCCACTGACAACTCTCTGCCCTCCACTATCACTAGCAAAGACCTGACCCACCTCCTGGATACAACCAGCTCCCCAGTGGGTAACAAAGTACCAAACCCCACAGCATAGAAATCACAAGGTCTACACAATCTATCAATAACACTACTCGCAACAAAGGAATGTGTAGCACCAGAGTCAATCAATACATTATAAGCAGTTCCTGCACTAAGAAGTTGACCTGTAACAACTGAGGGCGAAGCCTCAGCTTCTGCTTGAGTCAAAGCAAACACTCGCGCTGGGGCCGAGCTATCTGCCTTCCTGGGCTCTTCCTTTCTTGCCTTAGGGAAATCCTTTTTCAGATGACCTATTGCTCCACAAGAGAAGCAGGCCCTTGCTTTACACTCTCCCAAGTGATGCCTCTTGCATCTAGGACACTCGGGATAAGACCTCCAGGCTTCACTGCCCCCAGGACGACCTGTTGTAACATTACGAGGTCTCCTGTCAGGACCTGGAACTGGGAAGGTGTCAGGAACCTTCCTCTTCTGATCACTGGGGCTAACTCCCCTACCAGAACCCACAAATGGAGGACCTGGCCTCCTGAAATCCCTTCTGGCTGCACTTTCACGCCAGATCTTAATCTCTGCAGTTTCAGCTGTAAGCGCCTTCTCCACCACCTGTGCATAAGTAGTCACTCCTGCCACAGTGGTGATGCGCACATCTCGGGCTAACCTGGGCTGTAGCCCCTGTAAGAAACGCTCTCTCCTGGTCCCATCAGTGGGTACCAACTCCTTGGCAAACTTTGCCAAACGGTCAAACCTTAAGGCATACTCGGTTATTGATAAGTTTCCCTGAAGTAGCCTCATAAATTCATCAGCCTTCGCCGCTCTAATGGCGTCATTATAATACTTTTCATTAAACAAGGTCTGAAATTCCTCCCAACTCAGGAGATTAACATCCTTGGTCTGGCCAACCACTTCCCACCAAATCCGGGCATCTTCCCGAAACATATAGGCAGCACAGGCCACCCTCTCAGTACCAACTACCTTCATAAAATCCAGAACAGTGGTCATCATGCTCATCCATTGTTCAGCTTTGGTGGGATCAGCACTGCCTTCAAACACAGGAGGTTGCTGTTTCCTGAACCGCTCATAAAGAGGTTCCAATCTGTTTTCAACCCCGGGCAGTGGCCCAATAACTGGCACCGACACAGAAGGTGCCTCTGCAACACTGGCCACTACAGGCACTTGCTGCTGTCTTAGGAGACGAAGCTCCTCTCCCTGTTTTACCACTATAGCTTGCAAATCATCAAACAACTGTTGCCAGTTTGCAGGTGCTGGCTGTGGAACCTGAGATTGGTCATTCTCTTGACCCTGACTGTTATTATGATTCTGGCCTGGATCACTCTGGCCAGCTGACATGTCTGCCTGTCCTGAATTCATTCTGTCATTGATACCTTACTGAAACAATAATCAATACGGCCAGTCAGGTAGTAATAACTAAACCTCTTGCCGCCTCACGGTCCAAGAACAACAGACAACTATCACATTCCACAGTCACTCAGTATTCACAAGCAGATACATGTTCATGGCATTCAGCACTCAGCATGTATCACATAATAACTCATAAACAACCATACTAATAAGCAGGTGCCAGCAATCTCAGTACTAATCAGTACACATTTGCTGAAGATATAATATTTCAGGGCACAAGCTCAACATAATATCTCATATACACAGGTAAGGCATATATATCACATTCAAGCAATTATACATGTAACCACTTAGATAGCTACCAAACCATGAGTCGAGCTTGTCTTCGGTGATGTGTGTACATACCCAGCCAGTCTACAGGAACCTTAACCTTGGCATTACTCTGATACCAAGTTGTAACACCCTGGCTACCCCAGAACAGTTACGGAGAACGGTGAACCGGAAATTTGACTCGCTACCCGAGTCCTTTGGCTAAAAACGTGATCTAAGTGTTATTATCAGGTTAAGGTACAAAACCAGTAAAAAGGTAAGGGTACATTTCATTAAGTAAATAAACTGCTCATGAGCCTTTCAAAATGTTTACAAGTAGTTCGTAATACAAAAGAGTCGCTACAGTTCCGAATTTACAAACTCCGCCGGCCTAAGCGGCAAAAATAGGGTAAACCCCTAGTCCCTCTGAGAACTCCTTGACCGTGACGGTCAAGCGGCCCTGTATGTACATCACACCGCCCAAGCTCTCCACTCAAGGCTGGCCAAGCTTTTCTTATCCTTTACCTGCACCACATAGCACCCATGAGCCAAGGCACAACAAGAAAACACAATAGAATACGATATAATATCAACAACGATCATAATAATCATCCAGGACTATCAGTTCGACGAATAGGTGACAATAGCCAAAAGTCACAGTAACGAGCATCGCTCCTTTTAGCCATGTGACGATAGGGTCACCAGGGCTTAACGGTTAAGTGATTCTTTCATATGTTCGACCAGGACAGGTGCATGGTGATTAGTCACCAACATAACCTTCCTCACGACTCTAGAGTCGAACCTATGGACAACGTCCCTTAGCCACGTGACAAACGGTCACCAGGGTCGTATACCTTGGCTATGGTCATCTGGTCGTAGACCAGGCAAGCGCTTATAAGTTCTTCGACCTTAGGGTCGGTCCCGCATTAATGCCATAGAGCCATTCAATGCGTGATCGTCGACTTTAGAGTCGGTCCCTGACTAGTCAGTGTCTTGAACAGGTAATCAGCATTCATTAGCATTTAATATGCCATCCACGTTCACATGTATCAACAAACAAGCCTCAATATCAAACCATGCATGTCATATACCTGTACAGGGTGCAACTGTATCCATACACTGTTTTCTTACCTCAAGTTCGAGCGAGAAGTATGAGAAAGACGACCCCTGAGAACGATCGATCTTTTAGTTCCTTAACGGTTACCTAATCACAACCAATTATAACCTCCATTAATGAGAATCCACAAAAATAGGGTCTTAACCTAAGTACCTCCCTCGGGACCTCGAAACATGCCCACACGGTGAGTATAATCGATCCCGGGCCTTAAGGATTGAAACCCCAAGTCAAAAACCCTTAAAAACACTCAAAACGGGGTTTGGAAGGAACAGGGTAGCGCTACAGCGCTCAACCCCTAGCGCTACAGCGCTATACTCAGAACCGCCCAAGTGCCAGAAACCCTCCTGAGGAGCGCTATAGCGCCCTAAGGTGGGCGCTGTAGCACTACCTCCAGCCCAGAACACCCCTGAACCGACCTTCTTCATCTCCTTCGATTCTAACTCGATTCCCAAGCTTCCAAAGCCTATTCTTGATGCCAAAAGAACCCAAAAACCATCCCAACACATCCCAAACATCACAAGCATGGGAACCCTAGCCAAAACTCCCAACAAAACCTATGAATTCACCCTAGAAAACTCAGCTGCAAAACAAAACTAAAACAGAGCAAACCAGAGAAACTATGGTTAGAAACATACCCAAAGCTCGGCTTATGAAGCTCTTCAATAGTGGAACACACTCCCAAACTCCCAAGGCTTGCTTCCCAAGCTAGAATCCTCAAAGTTGATTCAGAAACCACAAAGAACAGAGAGAAAAAGGAGGTACGGGAGAACTCTAAAACAGACTCTGTTTTTCCACCACCTTCTTCAGCTAATAAAGGTTATATCTATCCTAGGGGTGAAATGACCATTTTACCCCTAGGTCAATTAATGGTTTCTAAAGACTCCCAAGGGCATTTTTGGTACTTTCATCCTAACTCGTTAATCATAATTAACGCTCTCTAATTCCCGCTATTCTCAAAAATCATAAACACCAATAATTCACATCCCGTTACCCTTTATCTCCCGGTAACGCTCTAATCATCAAAATCACCCCGAGACTCAACCCAAGTCCCGGCACTTAAACCTGTTCTGACTAAACCGCTAATCAATAATCTACGATCGTCTCATGTCGAACAGCTCGAACAAACCCACATCATAATGTGGTCTCAACATATATCACCGACATGCATACAATTAACATTATATTATAATATAATTCTCATAAACATACATAAACACGTTAAATGGAAAAATTAAGCAATTATGGCCCTCCCGGCCTACAAATCCAGCCGTTAAACCACATTAGGGAATCCGGGGCATTACAGTCCTGGACTTATCTTTTTTTGCCCGTCGGTCTTTTCTCAATACTTTGTCATTTTTTCCCTAATTTTTGATGTCACGTGTTGCATTCTCATTCACCACGTCATCCTCATATTTTTTAGGGATAACATCCACTTTTATGCTCAAGTCTGGTGGCATAAAACAGGGTTCAACCAAAACATTCAACCGAGTCACTTTACTTATTTTTTTGTATGTATTATTTTTGGGCAAAGCACATTAACTTAGACCCACAACCCAAATGTAACTTAACTCCTCACTATAAATAAGAGAAGGGATCCACATAGAGAAAGCATCTCTTATTGCCAACAACTTAGGAGCCCCATACTAGATCTTTCACTTAATTAAATATATCAAATGCTTGCAAGATCATACATCAATAATAGTGACTAATTGGACGTAGGTCTTGTTAATAGCTAAACCACTATACACCTTCTCTTCATTTATCACTATTTATCTTAACAATTTTGCATTAATCACACATCAAATACTTAAGTCCACTCTCACATAACTATTCCTTGGGTGTTTGACGAGTTTGACCAAATAACAAGTTAACACACGTAAAAGTAATAATAAAAATATTTGTTACATGATATTTCACTATATGATATTAACTAAGTTGTGTATCCTGCTAAAATAAAAAATATATATATACATACATGTGTATGGTTTGTTACAACCATTTAAGTAGAACTCATTTCCAAATGACTAACTTATGAATGAAGGGTGCCCAAGTGATTATAAACCACATCCCATATTTAGTGATTGTGGGATCTTAACAGATTTATGATCCTCCTATTTGAAATTATATGCATACTTTATTATCTACCTTCAACCACTGTAACAGTTAATGAATTTTTAGTATGGAATCCATCTTCACATATGGATGGTTCAACATCTCGGGAGCTTCTTTTTGTAAAGATTCCAGGCTATTTTGGTTTAGGAAGTATTGGTTCCTTAGTACCTAACATAAGGACCACAAATGACATGGCTGGCCTGCCATTTGGAAGCTTTTAACACATAACACTACTAAAATTTGGATGTCACACATCGGCCATGAGAAGTCAGTTTGACATAAACCGACCTGAAAGATTTGAGAAATTATTTCACCAGAATCGACCTTTCATGTAGTAAGGTAAGCATGGAAGGTCGGTTGCATATGAAGCAACTTTACAATGTTGGATCAGCTTAGCATGGGAAGTCACTTTCTTGCAAATCGACTTCTCATGCTTGTTGAAGACACCACAAGTCAGTTGTCACTACAAAAAAGAACACTTTTAGTGACAAAAAATTTAATCACCTAAAATAATTATTTAGTCCCACAAAGTATTTTGCGACTAAATTTTTTAAGTCGCTCCATAATCACAAAAAATCGATCATAAAAAGCTTTTTACAACTAAATTATTTTCAGTCACAAAAAAATGCTACTTTCTATGACTAAAATTTAGTCATAAGTGTTACTTTTTTAGTCACTAAAAATATACTAAATGACCAACATAAGCCCCATTTTTAACTTTCTACCACTAAAAAAAACTATTTAATAAGTTAGTCACGAACAATTACATTTTATTAACAAAATAAAATAAAATAAAAGCTATATAATAATTAGTCGCTAATTAGTTTTACATACTAAATGTTAGTCACTATAGTGAAACAAATTACATTATCAGTTACAAACATTTAATCTTGAAAAGTAATTCATTTATATTTTATTAATTTTGAATTAAATTTTTATTTTAATATAATTTATTTATCATAATAATAAATAAATTATTCAAATATATATTTATATATATGAATAGTAATACAACATTTACTCATTTACATTAAAAAAATCACAATATCAAAAACAAATTCGAGTTCTTTGTGAGTTTGTATCCTATCACAATATATATATATATAAATTTATAGAACCTCTAGCCCTGCTATCAACCTTGACAAACATATGATTAATTAAGCATGTTTGCGGACACTTTATTTTTCTCTCTTTTAAAACTTAGACCAAAAATATAAAGAAACACGAAAGCTAAACACTGAAACAATTGTTGTAAACAAACAACAAAAGAATCAAAATTCACAAGAATCAAACCAAAGCAACAATAACAAAAAAGAAATAAAGGAAGAAAAACAAACAGAGACACCAAAGTTTTTAATAGTTTCATCCAGTTTTCTACCATGAGGTTCTACATTGAATTTCATCTGCTACAGCGTAGCAAGAGAACAAAAGCCCTATACAAAAACACTCGAATAACTATAGAAGCCAAGCTACAAATGTCTCTCAAATCCGTACACCAACAACCTAAATAACAATAATCAAATATAAGAGAACTCTCCATCACAGGCTATACAATTCACTTAATAGTGTTTCCCAAAAGTCAAAAAAGTGTTTTTGACAATGATTATATTAGGCAAGGTTAAGACACAAAATTTCCACAGAAAATAAATAGTCTTTGGTTAATAGAGCAGGCAGCTTACGAAAGAAAATTGGAAACCTTTTAACTAAGTTAGTTTTATAAGAATTATAATACCATACAAACTCATTCACCTATCATTTACAATAACTGTCTAGACGTTCATACTTTCCAAGACCCATGACATCAACATCTACAGTATGCAGGAAAGCTAAAGCTTTCACGTTGTTTAAAGATGAGAAATGACAAATAGAGAGCAAAAGTGTTTGAATTTGTGAATAGCTCAACTAAGCTCTGTGAGTCATTTTCTCATATATATATAGAGAGTACAATGAAAACTTTAAGAAATTTACAGAAGAAGATTACATAACGAGTTCTGTTGGCCCCACTCACATAATGGACAAGCACACTCGCAGTCTACATGTACAGAATAACAACCTGAAGAACACTCATAACAACCTCTAACAGAAATAATAAATAACTTTAACCACTAGGAACCAGTATCACTAACAGTCCCACTCAAGTTGTACTTGTAGGGAGCCCATTGCAGCTTGTTACAAAGAAAATGAAATCGAGGAGCTGATAGGGGCTTGGTAAAAAGATCGGCAAGTTGTGCTTTAGTTGGAATGTAACGAAGACCCAATCGATTGGCAGCAACTTGAGAACGAACAAAGTGACCATCTAACTCTATATGCTTGGTCTGTGAGTGAAAATCTGAATTGAGAGCTAATGATTGAGCCCCTTGGTTGTCTCACCACAAAACATGAGGTGTACGAGGCACATAAATACCAATTTCATGCAAGAGAGAGTGAAGCTAGATCAGTTGAGTTGCTGAAGAAGCCAAAGCACGATACTCGGACTCGGTACTCGAACGTGCCACTGCACGCTTCTTACGAGAGCACCAAGTGATGAGACTACCACCAAGGAATAAACAAAAATCACTGGTAGAAGAACGATCATCCAAGTTGGAAGCCCAATCTGCACCCGAGTAGGCTTCAACAGTAAGAATAGAAGCAGGAGTGAAATGAAGACCAAGATGAACATTCCCTTTAACATAACGTAAAATACGTTTACAAGCATTCCAATTATTGAATGTTGGAGCCTTAAGAAACTGGCTGAGCTTACTGACAGCAAGGGTCCAATCGGGTCGCGTAAGTGTAAGATATTGAAGAACACAAATAGTGCTTCGATAAATCTCAGGTTGATCAAATAAAGTACCATCAACAAGAGACAACTTATTACCAAGAATCATGGGAGTAGGAGTCTACCTATAATAAGCAAGATTGGTTTTGAGAAGTAAGTCAGAGGCATACTTAGATTGAGTCAAATTAAGACTTGAAGAAGTATGCAAGGCTTCAAAACAAGGAAAGTAAGTTACGGAGCTAAGAGATTTGAGTGCAAACTTGGAGTTGAGATCAGAAATAAGAGTGGTAATTTGGTAACTCATTTACATGTGCGCAGAGGAATGCACATGATACTGTACACAATTATTTCAATTTTTTTTTATTGAAACGTCTTTTAAATAACCAGATTTATTAGTATGCAAACATCAATTAATGAGATAAAAAAAAGATAAGGATTTATTTGTTGTAGAACTATCAAGAATTCTTACGATCTGTTGACTTATTTTTTAGCCAACTGATGCGGAGTCAAAATAATTAATTTGAGAGCTTTCGGTAGAACAATAAATGAGCCAAAAGTGGGATCTATAGAGGTTTGGCCCAAGAATTGGTAATGACCTACTTCCTCTTAGTTTGTATTAATCTTGAAGGTTTACATAAGATCACAAATGATTACAAGTGTATTTTATGTGTAAAAGGCAATACAATAAGGCAGAATCACTTCTAGGTATAAAAATAGGTTGATCGGTATATTTCCGAACATTGGTCGGTAGGCGATTTCGTGAACCTCCTCCACTGTGGTGGAGGGATTGTATTTATACCGACCCAAAGGCCCATAGGTTGCACTTGAGCGTAACCAATGGAAAAATATCCCTATATTTTAGCAGGCAGTTGTTGCCCTATTCCTTAGGAGCTCTGACCGAGTTTTCAGGCTGTTAGTGTGTGGTGAGTGTAACTGCTTTCCACCTACCAAGGCTTATCTATCTGTCATACCGACCAACGGGTTTTCTGGTGGTCTTTCTTAGCATTAATTATTATATATTATGTGAGAATACTCCGACCAGCCTGCTCGGCCCAATGCCACGTGTCCAAGGCATAATGCCACGTGTTCAAGACTAGTATCACGTTAGATATACCCAATTTTGTGATAACATTTTCCCCCCAAGTTTGCAATGGTGGTAAACAGCATGGAAGCTTTCTTCTGGGGACCATTCCATCCAGCCTGGTCAGGTGTATATGGTCCTTGCTTTGTGGCATAGCATCTGGTACAATTAATTGCCTTTGTATTTCTTCAAGTTTCCAAGAAATGACTTTTCACTCTTTCCCGCCTTTTTTTTTAAATCATAAAGTGCCATGGTGGTTTCTCTTAATAACTGTACCGTAGGTTTTTTAGTTACCGAAGACTTAGCTAACGTGTGCAGTGGTTGAGGAGACGTGACTAGAGGGACGTGCGTGCAGGCGTGCTGATGTGTCTGGGGAGATGTGCCTGCAGGAGTTGAGGGGACTGCTGAGTGGGTGGTTCCATTAATGCCTAACAGGACAGCGAGCATTCTTCCTTGTCTATAAATAGGGGTTTTCCTTTCTCTTTCCACTTTGCCTCCTCAATTTTTCAAGCACACCAATCATCAAGAGCCAAACCAAACTCCGAAGTTCCTCCCACCATCCCTTGCCCAGACACTTGTGGCTAAAGATCCTCTAAGTTCGAGCATGTTGCTGGTACTACTACCTTCCAGCAAGTAAGTTTCTCAACCTTCTTTTTCTGTTTTGGCTTTGTGTGAGAAAATTTTCCTTTTATGCTTTTTTGGTTGTAGCCGTGAGTGGTTTCTTGGCAAAATCTTTGGGTGATACTTGCACGTCACTTGTATCTAGAAATAAATGACTTGTTTTGGTAGTTCTACGTATGGGTTTCATGTGCTAGCCCTTGATTTTTGCAAAAACTTGACTCTTGATGCCCTTGTTTTTGGCCGATTTGCATTTTGGGGCTCTTGAGGGACACGAAGAACAATCCTTAAATTTTTTTTTGAATTTTTTTTTGTTTCCTCGACATTTCTTGATCTGATTTGTTTTCTGGTTGGTACTCTGTACAATTTTTATTCTGGTCTAGTCGATACAACTCAAGGCGTATATCCCGACCAACACTGAAATCACCTCTTGTTTCCTCTTTTCTTGTACGCAAAGTATCGGGGAAGGTGATCACCGGACCAGCTCGCGAACAATGATGGCCCATACTAAATAAACTACTCATGGTGCTGATGATCAAGACCCTCATGTGGCACGCTGTGCCAGTGTTGGTGAAACCCAAGAGGCCCCACCCCCTAATGAAGTACTGACCAGTTCGAGGCAGGAAGAGGAGGATGAGATGGATTATGGCTCGGAGATTTACTCCAGGGAAATTCTTAACCCTCCATCTGAGACGAAGGAGGCCCCCTGTATTCATCTCCTGCCAGCACTATTTCCGACAAGCAGTTGCAGAATGTCAAAGAACATTTCAAGCTCGGCGATGTTACCATACTCAAACCCTCTATCCAACACACTGCTGAGAACCCTGGGGCCCAATTTTGCGCGTTGAGCAGGTTCCAGATCACTACTGGCACCACTCTTCCTCTTCTTCCATACTTTCGAAGTGTGGCTGATTATTTCAGGATTTGTCCCACTCAGATTAGTCCCAAGGGTATTAGGTTTCTTTCAGCCCTATATGTTTTGTATAAGTCCCTAAGCTGGTCGGTGCCATCTACACACGAGATAAACTACCTCTTTAACCTTAAGTCTAGCCCCCGACAAGGCCGCTGGGGATATTTTTATTTTAGCCATAGGGATTCTGATATTTATTTAGACAACACTGAGGGCATCTCCAAGGTTGGGGAGTATGCTAGCCAATACTTCCTCATGGCGGACATTGCTGCCAACCACCCGTCGTTCCAACGTAATGGTCCCTTCAGCTGCCCGTCCCCCACCAAGGAGATGGAAAAGCAGGCCCAAAAACTGGCTCCCATGGACCCTAGCCGTAAAGACCTGGCGGCCTTGACGACTACAGTAAAGCTTGCCAATGCTAGGCTCTACCCTAAACCTAAAGCAAAGGGTAAGAGTGATGCCCCTACTAGACAGTCGCCTAGCAAGTAACCTCCCAGCACACAGTCGCCTAGCCAACAACCGCCTAGCAAAAAGAAGAAGACGTCGACCATACCTCCGGCCAGATCTTATGTTGCACACTGAACAAGAAGCTCGGCTGGTATAGTTATAAGAGAGCCTATTGAACAAAACTCTCCCACGAATGTCGCTGCCCCCCCCCCCCCCCAGCATGGAAAGGGAAAAAGTCGAAGTTGAGCACGTAGATTCTCATCAAACAGTGATGAGGACATCCCACTCGGGGCAGCTGGCTGCTTGGGGGAAACATAAGAAGGTGACCTAGCGCTAACCTTTTGAAATTATTTTATAGATATTTCGTCTATTTTCTTCAAGAAATTCGCTTAGAAACAGGTCGACGGTCACAATAGCGAGATCCCTTCGACCAAGCACCAGAAGACTAACCCTCTTGCTGAGGCTACCAAGCAGGTTAAGAAGATTCCCGAGAGGACTCCCTCTCGCAAGAAGATGTTGATTCTCTCGTTCAAATTAAGCCAGGGCAAGGAAACCTCTGCTGACGAAACTATCCCTTTCACACCTGTAAAAGAGTCCCCGGCCCCGAGCAGAGTTAAGGAAGGTGTTGTCAAGGACCATGCCGAAGATGTTAATGAGGCTTTGAGGAAGGCTTTGGAAATCCACTAGGGGCATGTAAAAAGGCTGTCCACCTCCCAGGGCAGCTTCATGGCTACCTTGGGCACCAAATCACTGGAGAACATCAACAACAATGGTCTCCAGGATGTTGTCAGGGTAAGTGCTCCATCTGCTTGGTATTATTTCTTTTTATTATTATCTTCGTTAGTTCCTCTAACTCCCTTCTTTCAATGTTGCAGGGCATCTTGGCACTTAGCTATGCTAACCACTAGGTCAAGGTGGTGAACAAGCAAGTGAGTGGATTGCTGAAGGACTCCGAGGAAAATGCCTCCCTAAAAGCCCAGGTTACTCAGCTGACTAAGCAGGTTCAGAAGTTATAGTGGACTTCCGAGCAAGTTACCAAGGATAACGAGGATCTCCAAGCCACTGCCGAACAAAGGAACTTGGACGTCAATCGGCTGGAGAGGAGGGTGGAAGAGCTAAATGATATCACTAAGAAAAATGTTGTCGAGGGGAGAGTCGTCGAAGAAGAGAGTGATGAGATGGCGAAGGCCCTTGAAGAAGACAAAGTTTGGAGGGCAGCTGATGCTAAAGTCTTTGAAGACTTTGGTATGAGTACCATTTACGACCCCTGTGTTTGTAACAAAGGGGCAGATTGTAGCTATCTGTGGGAGGCCTTCAACGAGCTCATGCATT
Organism: Humulus lupulus; assembly: GCF_963169125.1. Classification (NCBI taxonomy): domain Eukaryota; kingdom Viridiplantae; phylum Streptophyta; class Magnoliopsida; order Rosales; family Cannabaceae; genus Humulus; species Humulus lupulus. Next base: position 138,561,685 of record NC_084798.1, on the reverse strand, counting down.
ATTGTGCTAAGCGAGAGAAAACTGAGGCCCAGGCTGCTCCTTCCGACCAACTTCCAGAGGTCTCAAACTCAGTTGTGCCAGTCTCTGGGCCAATTAATGCGGCCCCTGAAGAGAACATCCTACCTTCCAGACAAAGTACTTCAACTAATGCCCAGACCCCTGCCAATCAACTTCAAGGCCCTCCGACTGACCAGCCTCACATCCAAACCCAAGATTTTTGAAGCACTTTTTCTTCTTTTTTTATGGACAAAAATTGCTAAGCCGAGCAGCCTTTAAGCTCGAGAAATATTTTATTTTGTAAAGATAACATGGTGTAGCCAAGAAAACTTTAATCTCGAGCCATCGTAATACTTATCTATGAAATGCTTCTCGATTTGATTGTATTTCTGCTCGTATTATTTTTCATTACTGCTTGACATACTATTTTTTTGGGCTTTGCGGCTTTGTTTTGAGTTGTACGACTCTGTAAATCAGAGCTGTACAATTTTTTTCGAATGAGTTGTAAACAAAAACTGTTCAACCCTATCTACATAAATTGTTTTATGACTCTTTTTGTTGCTTGGTACATACCGAGCAACACGCAAGAACTTTAACATTAATAAAAGTTAATGTTTCTTAGTCCTTTTAATTACACGCTTTTTTCCTTTGTTTGTCCATGTAGGACTATGGTGCCCCCCAAGTGACCGAGCAAGATTCATAACTCTTGGGTTATCCCCTTGGTCACTTTCTATTTCGTTAAATAAACCACTAGTTAGCAAGATAATGATTGTAAACTAAGGCTTGTAAAAAAATGACAAAAACCGTGTCTTATTGATTAAAAATTAAGCATACTAGTTGCGTCACTACAATCGTAGCTTACAGTCATAATATTAATTATTACAATAAATGGGCAAATCATGCATGTGCATAATTAATATAGCTAACTTGAGCTGGTCAGTGGTAGGGGCAGTTCGTGCTTGTACCGATCAGTCAACGACTACTTAAAAGTGATATTTATTGGTAGTACTTCCTCAGGTGCTCCACGTTCCAGTAACGGGGGATAGGTACTAGTTGTAGATCTTTGTCGTATCATGCTAGCTTGTACGTGTCGGGCGGTACTATTTCTGTAACCTGATAGGGGCCTTCCCAGCTTGGACCTAGTACTCCTGCCAAGGCATCTCGAGTTTCTAGGAATACTCTTTGCAGGACTAAATAACCCATGTCGATTTTGCATTCCTTGACTCTGGAGTTGAAGTACCGGGCAACTTTTTACTGATGGGCAACTAGGCGCATGTTGGACTTTTCGCATCTTTCTTCAATCTAGTATAATGACTCGGCCAACAATTGGTGGTTATGATCTTGGTCGTATGCCGGTGAGATGGGGGAAAGACCTCAACAGGCAGCATTGCTTCATAGCCATATGTAAGTGCAAATGGGGTATCACCAGTAGCTGTTCGTTCAGTAGTCCTGTATTACCAGAGAACTTCAGGAAATCTCTCAGGCCAGTTTCGTTTAGCCTCTTCTAGATGCTTCTTTAGAGTGTCTTTAAGAGTCTTTTTAATTGCTTCTCCCTACCCATTGGCTTGAGGGTGCAAGACTACTGAGAAGCTTTTTGTGATGCCATGCCTAACACAAAAATCAGTGAACAACTGGCTGTCAGACTGGGTGTCATTATCGGATACTATCTTCTTGGGTAGACCAAACCTATAGATTATATTTTTCACCATGAAGTCTAGTACTCTTTTGGAAGTGATGGTTACCAGTGGATCAGCTTTCGTCCACTTGGTGAAATAATCAACTGCTACTACTGCAAACTTTACTCTCCCCTTTCCCTTAGGTAACCGACCAATCAGGTCAATTCCCCAAACGGCGAAAGGCCATGGACTTTGCATCTAAGTAAGCTCATTAGGGGTTTCTCAAGGTATCTTAGCTAACCTCTAACACATATCACATCTTCGAACATATGCGTAAGCATCTTCATTCATGCATCTTCATTCATAGTTGGCCAGAAGTATCCTTGCCCTAGAATCTTTTTAGACAGACTTTGCCCCCTAGCGTGATTACCGCAGAAACCCACAGGTACCTCCTCCAACAACAATCTTGACTGTTCAGTTGACACATTTCAGTGATGGCATGGAAAATCCCCTTTTGTACATAACCCCGTCTAGGATTAAGTACCGAGCAACTTTCCTCATCAGTTTTCTAGACTCATTACGGTTTCTAGGTAGGGTTCCATGCTCTAAATAAGCTGCAATTGGGGTCATCCAAGAGGGAATATTGTCTATCAGAAGGACTGGTTATGGCAGGCTGATACTAGGCTTGGCGAGGTACTCAATGGGGAAGAGGTTGGCCTTGTCCATTACAGCACTGATGGCCAGTCTAGCCAGTGCATCTGCTGTGGTGTTCTGTTCCCTTGGTATCTGCTGGATGGTGTATTTTCTTAACAGAGCAAGCAACTCCTTGATTTTGCTAAGGTAGGCCATCATTATTTCACCCCAAGCAGTATACTCACCGAGAATTTGATTAACAACCAACTGCAAATCACTGTATCAGTCCAAGAATTCAACCCTCACTTCTCTCGCCAACCTTAGGCCTGCAATTAGTGCTTCATACTCCGCTTCATTATTAGATGGATTAAAACCAAAATGGAGTGCGCAATAGATGTGTTGCCTCTAGGGCATTATAAGTGTGCCCGACTCCAGATTGTTGTTCAGCGGATGAGTTGTAACGACCTAGATTTTCAAGACTCGATAATGCGGAAATATAAACATTTTCATTTAACAAAATGTCTCAAAAACCCGTATAAAAAAACTTTTTAAAAGTCGTATGAACATACTTAACATGTAATACAAACATAGTTTATGAAGAGTAGAGTGAGCCTAGTTTATGAAAATAACACAACATTTCCAAAAACAAAAAAATGGCTTCCCAAAAGGTCAGTCCACATGTACATTCATAAGGTATACTCCAGTGCTCACTTCTCTACCTTTCCCTTGTTCTTACCTACAATAGGAAACAACTAGGTAATCGAAAACTCTTAGTAAGTTCAACTTTAAAACAAAAGCATGCAGAGAAGACGGGTGGTCACTGACCAAGTTATTGTCCCCAAATAACAATAGCTCACAAAGATTAGGGTTCCTGATCCATCCGGACCCTACGCAATAAATTTCAAGAAAGAAAAAGCGTCTTGGAAAACTTATGGTTATGCTTGATAACCAATGACAAACTATTTCATATAAACAAATAAATCCCGGCACTCACAAAATCCCAGAGCAAGAAGATATAATATATCACAATATAATTCGAGACCAACGCTCGACCATTTCAAACAATTTGGGCGTATCACGCCATCCAGCATAAATGCTAATCTGTAAGAGAGAACCGAGTCTCAACACTAAGATCTAGCCAATAAATATCCCTATCAAGGGTAACTATCGAGTTACCTAGGGCATCACTACTTATCCAAGAGTAAATCCCTCACAAGGGTAACCATCAAGTTACCTGGGGAATCACTACTTATCCAAGAGTAAATCCCTCACAAGGGTAACCATCAAGTTACCTGGGGCATTGCTACTATTCAAGAGTGTAATCAAAGTTACACGGGTTTACAGAGACTTCTATGTTAATCAGTTGTGCTAGTGAGTAGTTTCCCCTAGGGTGTTTAGCCTCACTCAAACTTGGCAACCCCTAGTATCTCTAGGCACTCTCACTGAATGGCCAATATTCATGGCTACTATCCGGGAATAACTTATGAGAGCACATGCTTGGGTTCTAACCGTTCACTGATTAAGTTAGCATGAGGGCCCCTAGGTCCCATTCATTTTGGCTCCCCTAGGTTTAAACCAGCAATCCTCACCTCTTGGCCACTCATCGCGGTAATGAACCAGACATAATAAAATCAAGCAGTGTGACAGGGATCAGCCGTCTAGAATATGACGGATATCTACAGGTCATATTTTTTGAATCAGCACCCACTAGACTAACATCTCTATGCAAACTTTCTACGACAGTGCATATATGTGCATGTGTCTCTATACTAACATACAATAATACAATAGTCGTTTCATGTTGTAGCCACACAATAGAAGTTGACTTGCTTGGAGTCCTTTGCCTAAACTAGTTTTTTACCTAAACTTTGAAATAGCATAACTCACTCAGTTAGTGTTTGAAAAGCTCAATTTTATGTACTCCATCTCAAAAACATAATAGTACAATTTAATTTTACAAAATAAATATACAGTGGATGCTTGACCCCATGGAAATCACAGCTCAAAACTTGTATTTTTGTTTTAGGGTTTTCAACAAAACCCTTAGGGATTTTGGTCCCTATTTTCAAAAATCAACACAAAAGCATCATAAAAATTATAAAGAAACAACCATAGCCTTATTACATCACCAATAAGAAACTTTAAGCAGTAAATATACAAAACATCTTGTTGTTCGTGCTTTAGGTTTTGATGTTTCTACTAGCTTCGAATCCTTCAAAACCTTAACCAACTCCCTAAACAAGATAGTTAGCTATTGAGAGACCTATGGTTAAAAACCTTTACACAATTCATGTTTTTTTAAACCTTACCTTAGGGAACTCTTCCTAGACCAAAGCTTAAGCTTCCTAGCTTTATTAGTGTTCTTGATGGTTGAAAAGGCAGAGAAAACTTGAGAGAGAATTTTTTAAACAAGATGAGAGTGATAGAAGTGTATAGGGTCGGTTGGGTGAGGGTTTGTATGAGCATATCACTTTGTGTCATTAAAATATATTAAATATGATTTAAAACTGAATCAATTTGGTCCACAAAATTTTAAAACATCACATGGCCGGCCACCTCTTTCTATATATGCATTTATATTACTTTTTTTTAAAGGTTAATAAATATTTCCTAAGAAGAAAAATCCAAAATGACTTTCAATAACCTTTTCACTCATATAAAGTTTTAAAAATAAAACTTAACATATAATAATTAAATTAATTGACTCTCACATTTAATTTAATTAATCACACAATATAGTTTAACGTAAGGTCCATTTATGGAATAAAAGTCCCCCATTCGGTAAAATTAAGCATTTTAACACAAAACGCCCTAAAATTTCCATTTCCTCTTCCGTTTCTTATTTTTTACCAATCTTTAAGTTTTATCAATGATTTTATGCCCAAAATATATTTTCCATAGTTTTTCATTTTATATTCCGAGAATTTTACTCGATTAGGATTTTTCTGTCGGTCCAAGACCAAAAGTCTTATCTTGAATTTTAATCACAAAATTCATAATTTGGCTAGCAATAACTCATGGAAATAAATTCCCAACAAATATAATATTATTTAAAATGATATTATTAACTTGGGGAAAAAATCACGACCCGAGTCATTTAAAGGTACCTGAAACGCAGGGCGTTAAAATACCTACAATTTATAGAGGTTTCGTCCTCGAAACTTAAAAAAAATGAGGATACAACTCCCTCATCTTGTCTTCTATTTCCCAGGTTGCCTCTTCAATGCCATGGTTACACCACTGCACCTTTACCAATGGCACCGTCTTGTTCCTCAACACTTTTTCCTTTCGGTCTAGAATCATCACCGGCTTCTCCTCATAGACGAGTTGAGGATCAATGCTCAGCTGCTCATAGCTGAGTACATGTGAGGGATCACGCATGTATTTTATTAACAAGAATACATGAAACACGTCACGCACCTTAGACAGGGTGGGCGGAAGAGCTAAACGATAAGCTACTTCCCTGATCCTCTCTATGATTTCGAAAGGTCCAACGAACCTTAGGCTAAGCTTTCCTTTCTTCCCGAACCGCATAGCCCCTCATAGAGGAGCTACCTTCAGCAACACATTATTTCCAACCTCAAATTCCAGGGCTCTTTTCCGTCGGTCAGCATATTTGCATTGTCGATCTACTGAAGTTTGCAAGCGTTTCCTAATCTATCGGATGTCCTCGGTAACCTGATCAACCTCATCTGATCTGAAAAACATTCTTTCACTAGCCTCATGCCAATGAATCGGTGATCGACATTTCCTTATGTACAAAGCCTCATACGGAGCCATCTTGATGGAATCATGATAGCTGTTGTTGTACGCAACCTCTATCAGTGGAAGCTTCTCATTCCATGACCCTTGAAAGTCAAGCATGCAGGCACTTAGCATACCTTCCAGGGTCTCAATTGTTCGTTCGCTTTAACTGTCTGTTTGCGAGTGGAAAGAAGTGCTGAACTTCAGTTTAGTACCCAACCTTGTTTGGATTCTATCCCATAATAACGAGGTGAAACGTCCGTCGCGATCTGATACGATGGAGTTGGGTACTCCATGTAGTCTCACTATTTCTGCAATGTAAATATCTGCTAACTTATGTGCCCCATAAGTTACCTTGATCGACAAGAAATGAGCAGACTTAGTCAGCTTATCTATGATAACCTAAATGGCACCGTACCCCTTGGAAGAGGTCAGAAGACCTGTGACAAAGTCCATAGTGACCATCTCCCACTTCCATTTCAGAATTTCTATGGCCTGCAACAATCCAGCTGACCGTTGATGCTCGACCTTTGTCTGCTGACAAGTCAAGCAGTGTGCCATATATTCTGCCATCTCCTTTTTTGTCCCAGGCCACCAAAAGTATTTCTTCAAGTCTTTGTACATTTTCATGGTACCCGGATGTATGGCATAAGGAGCATTATGTCCCTAAAAAAAATCTGCTTCTTGATCTCGTCATCGTCTGGAACACATATTCTGCCCTTGAACCCCAATACTCCATCTTCAGAGATATGAAATCCTGGTCGCCCCTCATTCCTCACTTTGTACATCAGTCTTTGTACCCAAGGATCGACTAACTGCCCTTTTTTTAGATTCCATAATGGTAGGCTCGATAGAGAGGTTAGCCAATTGACTGACTACTATCTCTAAATCAAAGGTAGCAAGGTCGACTGGTCATCGCGGTGAAATCTCTTTCACTGTCATCATGTCAGCACTTAGCTGTCGACTCAATGCATCTGCCACCTTGTTTGCTTTTCCCGGGTGGTACAAAATGTCGCAGTCGTAGTCGTTGAACAACTCCAACCATCGACGCTATCTCATATTCAATTCCTTATGAGTGAAGAAATACTCCAGGCTTTTGTAAACATTAACAAGAGTTCATGACTATTCAGGATTTAGACTGATTTAAACAAATGATCATGTTGTAAAATGTGAGTTAAATCTTTATGGAAAACGGTAAATTTATAGAGAAATTAATTCACATCGGTCATGTCATATATATTCATAATTATATAAAGTACTTTTACCAAGATGTCTATCAACATCAGTAATCCAAATCTAGATTTCTTGCTTAGTAAAACGTACATGCAACAACTGATTAAAGATTTCATACTTTAATATGTTGTTGACTATTTTATTCATTATATATGATCTTAGTTCTCTCGTACGCACACAAGATCATATTCTCATAAATATGGAATTTTTTGAAATTTATATGTAAATTATTCAAACAATAATTTCAATAATAAAATATGATAAAAAATGTACTTTTATTCAAATCAATAAAATATCTTTTCACATGCTTTTAGGGCACCAACCCTAACAAGCAGGAGTAACATGATCAAAAGGCCTACTGTCGAGCTACCAATTGGCATCAGCTATAGTACTTGCAGGATCAATGAACCTGAGAAGAAAAATCAGTAGTGGTGGAGTCAGTAGAGGGACTATTGTCTCCAGTGTAACTAAGATCAAAGTGGTGGTAGCATTTGAGCGCTACATGACTAGTTTTGCCACAAATTTGGCAGGGAGGATGATTCTTAGAGACACTAATACCAATGAATCGACCACGACCTTGAAAATTTGAACCACGGCCACGAAAATTGGTGGTTTTAAAACCAGCTTGCTGAACAATAGCAAAGGTGTTGGAAGGCTTCTTTGTAGAAGAAAAATGAGTAGAGGGATTGTGAAGATCCATGCCAGGTACTAAAGTAAGTTGTTCAAGGCACATTTCTTAGATATGAAACATGAATTGTACTTCCTGAAGAGTGACAGACTCAAGACAGGTAAGATTGACAATAACTGCTTCATACTCGTTACTAAGGCCACCGAGAATATACAAAATTAGCTCATCATCGAAAATAGTTTGACCAAAAGCAATCAAGGCATTCGCAATGGACCACATCTTCAGAATATACTCATCAATACTCAAGGAACTTTTCTTAGAATTCTGAAGTTGATTGTGTAAGTGTAGCACACGAGCTTTAGATTGAGTAAAGAAAAGTTGTTGAAGATCATACCAGACCTTGGGGGATGAAGTGCAGTGCACCACATGCACCATCATTGCCTCAGAAATGGAATTGAAAAGCCAACTCATGAGAAATTGATCGAGTCGGCTCCAATCGGTGTAGGTAGGATTAGTGATGTGCTTGGTAGAATCATCAGGATTGGGCATCAAAATTTCAGTATGAGTGCGAGGACCATCAAGAAATCCTTCAAGTTGATTAGCATGAATAATTAGTAGCACCTGAGATTTCTAGTAATGGTAATTATTTCGATCGAGACAAAGACTGAGCAGAGCAACGTTCATTGGAATCAACATAGTCAGAGCGAGAGAAGCAGAGGAGGATGGAGTCGAGGTAGCATTTTGAGCCGTATTGCTGGAAGACGAAGCCATGAGCGCTAAGAAGAAAACCTAAGCATTGTTACCAGATGAGAAATGAGAAATAGAGAGCAAAAGTGTTTGAATTTATGAATACTCAACTAAGCTCTGTGAGTTATTTTCTCATGTATATAGAGTACAATGGAGACTTTAAGAAACGTACTGAAGAAGATTACATAACCAATTATGTTAGCCCTAATAACATAATGGACAAGCACACTCGTAGACCACGTGTATATAATAACAACTTGAGGAACAATCCTAACAACCTCTAACATAAATAATAACTAATTTTAACCATTAGGAACCAGTATCACTAACACTTAATATAACTCTATTCTAGTTTCAAGAGGTACAACCTAATGAAAAATTCAACAACTTGATTCATTCCTCTCAAGCAAAGAAGCTAGCTTATTTCAACTCAACAAACTACCAATTATTGGGAAAAATAGCAGAAACTATAAAGTATTATTGGTAGCCTAGGGTCAATAAAATGCATCCCTTCACATATTCCATGATCTAAACCCTTTAGGGACTACAACTTGCGTATGAGCTCCTAGTTCCTCAAGAACCTGTTAATATAGGATTAACATTTTGTTGATATTGTATACACTTAACAAGAACAATCTAAAAGAATGGCAGAACAAAATTAATTGAAAAACAAACAATCAAGCAAATAAAGACAGAAAAATAACACCCACTACAGGAAAAAATGCTTTTAATAAGACAAACAATGTGTTATCAAAACATACCATAACACTTTTTGACGTGCAGATCACCTATGATTCCAGTGTCCGTTAGGGCAATGTAGATGGCATAAAAGGGCTTGAATTTCTCCACTGACTTGTTCTTCTTTGAGTCATTCTAGTCACCCTCACCATTCCCCTTCCTCTTATTGTTTCCCGCTCGTTTATTCTAGGTAACAGGTTGGATAAGGGTCTGGCTGGTTCGTACGACAGCAGATCGTGCCTCTTCCAAGGTTATCCACTCCTGAGCTCGAGCCAAGAATTCATCTACACTTTGAACTCTTTTTCGTTGGAGTTCTTGCCATAGGTTGCCTCCCACTAGGATTCCTGTCCTCATTGCCATGAACTTGGAGCTATCATAAATGTCCCTAGCTTGTGCTGCAACATTAGAGAATCTGTTCAGATATGCTTTCAGGGATTCACCAGCTTGATGTTTTACATTGTCCAATGAATTGACCTCTACATGAGCTGCCTGTGAAACTCAGAATGCTCTCTTAAACTCGGAAGACAACATTTTCAATGAGCATATCGAATGTTTCTTGTACTTTTTAAATGACTGTCTTGCAGGTCCGACCAGGGTCACGGGGAACCGAATACACCTTAGATCCAACCGAACGTTGTGGGCCATCATCATTGTGTTGAACATCCCGAGGTGGTCGGATGGATCTGTGTTTCCATCAAACGTCGGCATGTTCAGCAACCTAAAGCCAGTAGGATACGTAGCTACTGTAATGTTTGAACGAAAGGTTTGAGCTCCTCATCAGCGCCACAATCATCAATCCCCTTTCTAGATAAGAGCTTCTTCATCTACTCCTCCATCAAGGCAATCCCTCAAGGGTTAGGTCCTTGGTCTTTAGGTTAGCTGGGGGCTGTTCAACAGCTCCCATCCTATTGTACGCGTTTGATGGGTTGTTTTCTTTCTAAGCTCGAGCTTGGTTAGGTGGGACATTTCCATTATCACGTGCGATAGATGGACCTCCCTCGTACTGAGTATAGCTCATATCTTCATTGTGAGTTGTATACCTTCTTTGTGAGTCCATTTGATCATGCAGGTCGGGCTGTGGATCGTACCGAGGACTTTGCGCTGAGCTCAGGTGGATCCTTAAGACGCTAAGTATAATTATAGTTTTAATTTCTCTTTGTCATTCAACAAATTGGTTTAAAACTTAAAAACACCTTTAAGGTTGAGTACAATTTAAGTTTGCAAGGAGTGTATAGTTAACTTTACCCATGTGCTCCCATGAAATATGAGTTTTAAAAAATAGATATCGTTTAACTAGGTTTGAGCGTAAATTTACAAGTAATGAATATAAATATCAATAAACGCAAGACCGTGTTTAAGATATATGAAAATTGCAAATAGTTTTATTTAAAACAAAAAAGCTAATATTTTCTGGCTAAAGCTGACTAAAAGTGTTTGCTTAAACAATACCCTAACTAAAAAATTAAGATAATTACATCACTGGTAGTATCTTCCTAGGTGTTCGTTATTTCATGCTTGAGGAACTTTTTATCTGTTTAGTCTTGTGAGCTTATATGTTCAAGGTTGATAAATCTCAATTATTTGATATGGCCCTTCCTAATTTGGTCCAAGAACCCCAGTTGCTGGATCTCTGGTCACTAAGAAAACCCTTCAAAACACCAGGTCCCAATGGAAACTTCTCACCCTAACCCTTGAATTAGTATCTAGTGATCCTTTGTTGGTTCTACACTATCTGGAGTTGAGAAGCTTCGCGCTTTTCTTCAACTAGATCCAATAAAGCAACAGGCAATTCGTGGTTTAATTCTTGATCGTAAACTATTGGTGATGTGAAGTGGCATTGATTTCGAATTGAAGCATAGCCTCGCTCCCATAAGCAAGGGAGAAGGGGGTTTGCCCCATTAAGGTTGTAGTGCACCAAATTTTTTTTAATTGTCTCTTTATATTAATTTAATTATTAATTGTTAAGTGTTACAATTTTATTTTAAATTATTTGAATTGTTTGGCAGTAATTCTGTAAATTAAAATTTAATTGTTTTATTTTGTGAAATTATTTATAAGTTTTGATTGTGTGCACCAAGGTGCATGGTTAGAAGAAATGCACTCTAGCATTTGTGTGTGTCCATGTGCATGATTGCATGATGAGCATGCAATAGTTAATTCCTATGCATTATTCTTTTATTTATGGTTTCATCCTTTTTATTTATTTATTTAAGAGAGGGAAATATTGGAAAATTACACGAAGAGAAAAAAAAAAGGTGAGTGGCGTGTGGAAGAGAAGGAAAGAGAGGGAATTTCTTTTCAAATTATTTTAGAATTTAAATCAAATAAAATAAATAAATAAGCTAAGGCTTTTGATTTTGTAGATTTGTGTTAATTATTGAAGGTGAAAATATGAGAATGGTATTGTGAAAAAGGGCCACTATAGTCGAGTATAGAGAGAGAATGGGAGAGGGTCAGTCAAGGGATGAGGGAAAAAGAGATTGGTTTCCATCTTTGTGTTGTTGACTTATCCTTTGAGTTGACACCCATACTCTAAGGACATTTCAAGGCAAGAATTGAGAAAATGAGATTTGGGTAGTTTCCATTTCCTATTAGCTTAGGGTTTTCTCCACTAAGGCCTTTATAAAAGCAAGGAAAATATGAGGGCTCCCATTTTGGTGGCTGGCCAAGTACCTAGAGAGTGAAAGAGAGTTGGAGGCATGAGGCTTAGAGAGAGAAGGAGAAAAAGAAAGAAAGAAAGAAAGAGGAGGAGGAGGAAGAAAAGGTCTCGATACCCTAGGGTAATATGTAATAGTATTATTTTTATTTTTATTTTCTCATATCATCTACCCTTTCATTTTGAGTTCTAAGCAATAGATTTGTTTTCCTTTGGGTCTTGATTGAACCTATGGTCTTGAGCTGCTAAAAGATTGAACATTCTAGTGTATTCTTGAACACTATAAGGAGATAATAGAAAATCCTACCTTTTGATATTATTGTGATGAATTATTGTTTATGTTTTTGATATATTTTTGGTTGTTTGGGTGGTTTTATCTCTATGTATTTTGATTGTTCTTCATGATTCTATGTTTTACTATGCGTAGAAGCATGCTAGGAATTTTTTTCTATGGATCTTGAAATTATGGTTGTTGTCTTGATTTTTGTTTTCCTATATGTGTTGATGATTGTTCTTCATGTCTTTATTTTTCTTAAATGGGAATATAGTTGGACTTTTCTAACTTTTATATATTTATGACTTAGATGTAAAATTTTGTGATCTCGAAATGTTATTTTTTTTAATATGTCACATTTTGATATTTATTTTATTTGCCAAGATAAAAAGGACTTTTGTGAAATATATTAATCTTGCCAAATGAATTATTTTATAAATAACTACAAAATTTGTCACTTTTGTGAGATTACTATTTATACTATTAAAGCTAAAGAATTATTTTAGTAAATTAAAATTTTGTAATATAATTTATGAATGGAAAATGTATGATTTAAAGGAATAAATTAGTAATAATCCAATTGGAAATTTATTTTATGCTTGCTGAATTTTTGTGAAATTGACGAAAAAATAAAGGAATAAATATTACCAACTTCAAAGCAAGTTTTAAAAATTGTCCCACATATGCATGTTACATGCAAGCTAAGTTTTACGTTCAAATATACGTCATTTGATTAAGTGCATGGTTCTTCTTTTGTAACCATTGAGGATGACTCAGTAGAATTGGGATTATTCTTTTAAGATTTTATGTGAAATTATTGAATATTTATAGTGTGGTGCAACCTGTGCTACGTGTGATTGTTAAGAAGACCGTTTAATTGTTATTCTAGGCTCGTTGTGAAGTACCCCACACTTTATTTTTTTGGACTTGAAGTAAGGAAGTTAGCTATAATTTATATGCATTATGTTATGAAAAGTATGAGGTAATATGTTGTAAGAGCTATTATGTTATGAAAAGTATGAGCTATGGTAATCTATTATGTTATGAAAAATATGAGCTATGGTAAGCTATTGTGTTATGAAAAAGTATGAGTCATTATGTTATGATAAGAGTTGTTTGTGTATCTTCTTGTATGGTGTATGAAAAGTAGTAGGTTGTTAGCGTGATGAATGTGATACAACAAATGAGTTACTAAGAATACAACGCAACTCATAGGATGGACACGCCGAGGTTATTCGAGGACCAGAGTTCTTGTTTACTGGTTTATGCTTTACTGGTTCCCTTATGATGTGACATGGACAATAGGGGTGCCATTATCACAAGAAGTATGATTATGTTTATGCTTTCTTAAATTTTATGATTATGATTTGTTATGATATGTTATGAGTTTACGATATAAATGTTGATTTATTTGTGTTTATTTGTATTTTATTTGTACTTCCATATTGAGCTTTTAGCTCACCCCCCTTACTTTCCCCTTTTCAGGTAGAAAATAGGGTTTCTTCTTAGCACGCACTATGATGTGGAGAGTTCCAATGTCTTGGCATGTATGACGCGGGTTGTCCATGGGCATTTAACGATCTAGACGAACTCCAAGAGATTTTATGAACTTGTATGTTATGGTTTATGTTTTCATTCCATCATGGTAGGACTTTATATTTTATTTTATTTTCAAGACTGAATAGAGACACTCTATTTTTATTTTAAACTATTGGGTCCAAATTGCATGTTTTGACAAGGTCCCACTGAACCTTTTCTCTAAAATGGTATTTTCTAATAAATATGAACTGGGCAATGTTTTTATAAAGTAAATAGTTTAGGGCATTCTTACAAAGGCTTGCCTAGTGGTTTTGTATGCCTATAGGAGTTGCACCAGCTCATCGACCCATCGTCCTTTTGCTTCATTGATTCTCTTCTTCATGGAACTCTTAAGTGTTTTGTTTACAGCCTTGACATCACCATTTTCTTGGGGATGTGTCACTTAGGAAAAACTTTTGATGATTCCATGTTTTTTCAGAAAAAAGCTATGATGAGTTCACTATTGAATTGGGTTCCATTGTCTAATACGATTTTTCTAGGAAGTTGTTGTGAAATTAATTAGTGTGTGCAAGTGTACAAAGTCGACAAAAAAATAACATAGTAGTAAATACAACTTATTGTATCCTCAGAGATTGCCTAAGAAAAAAATTGCAATACTACACAATTTGGAATGAAAATAAAACAAGGAAAATTTTATTGAACTTTGAATGTCTCATAAAATAAAGGAAAATAAAAATGACATCAAAGACTAAATAAAATTAAAGCAACCAAGTGATGGAACGATTGATAATGAGAAGTTAGAGTCAATAATCCCTTAATATGTGGTTCTGGGAAAAATGTTATATAAGAATGCTATTACAAAACTGACTTTGTCAACTAGAAATTTCATTAATTCATTAGCCTTTTTCCAAAGTTTTTATGATTGTATTCTCTTAATTAATTAACATATTCCTATGTCCAATTAATTTCAAGAATACCTAATTATGCTTTATTCCTTTTGGTCATGCAATGTGACTAGATATTCATATATCATCACAATTTAAAATCCAAGGAGGTTAAGAAATGCATTATCCAAATTCTATGTCCAATGATATCAACCTTTCTAGAGTTAATACCAAATGATTTACACACATTTGATGGTCAAACAAAAGAAAGCATAAATAATATAACCATTTGGATAAACAAAGATTGGATTAATAACACCTTTGCATTAATACCCACAACTAAATATTAGGGTTCCCATATAACTGTAGCCTAAATGAAGTTTAGCTCATAGTTAGAAAAAAGAAAAAAACACTCAAGAGCTCACCCATGATTCAATACACCACAAAAATAAAAGGTTCAAATACAAAAAAAAAAAAAAGTTTAAGAAATCAAGCAAAAATGATGTCTCAATGTGATCCTCTTCCTTTTTCCCTCTTCTCCTTTGCCCAATCTCCATCTCCCTTGTGTTATGAGCTTCTCTCTTCAATAATTTCAATGCCCTGGATAGCTAAGACCATTACACTATGTATTTTAAATAGTGTTAGACTTGCTAATCAAATCTGTTGACTGCGTTTTTAGTCAACGACGTGAGAACGTCAAATACGACAAACCTTCAAGAGAATGTAAACGACAACAAACGGTATAAACAAGAAAAGTAAATAACACACAGTATTTTTATAGTGGTTCAGCCCCGATTGTCGATAATAGCCTAATCCACTTAGAGTTGTAATTTATAAATCTATACTCAAGATCAGATGGACTGAGCCAACTGAGTTTCTTCAATACAGATTGTGAAAATACAAGAGTTCTCACAAATATCAGCACTTTCTCTCTCTAGAATACACAGACCCAATTTTCTCTCTCTAGAATACACAGACCCAATTTTCTCTCTCTAGAAAGAAGAAGCAGTAGAAGCCCCTCTCTTATCCCATAATGTAACGCCCTACTCCCTTAGAGCCGTTACCAAGTGAGTTTTAAGACAAAACAGTGTGCAAAGAACTCGCTAACCGAGGTTTTTAAAACAAAAGTGTGACTAATAAAAAGTTAAGGCTGTAATCTTTGAAAATGTGTCGTTTCATTAAAACTTCTAGTATTAAACATTTGGGATCCCAAAATAAGGTTTGAAAACTATTTACATCTTAAAATAAGTTTACAATTGATCAGTTATAAAAATCATAGATTATTACAGCCATTTTCGAATAAACCCCCAACCAAAGCAGTCGGGCAGGCCAAACATGTGCGCATCGCTTCACGCTCTCCGTACTCATGGTTGGTTGACTCAGACATTGCCCTTACCTGCAACACAGAGCACCCGTGAGCCGAAGCCCAGCAAGAAAACTCATGCAGAACATAACATATGCAATTTATACAGTTTATCATATCAGATAATCCACAGATAAACAAGTCAACCATTAGACTAAGCAAACACGGCCATGCCGCCCCAGAACCCTTACCAAAGCCTGGGGTCGCGGTCCTCACCGTAGGGATATCACATGTATCCCCTGGGTCCTACCCTGACTATAAGCATCCCATGTGCTAAGTGTTACTTCCGGCCCCGCTGCCGTTCTCGGCCTTGCCGCCCTCGGCCATAGCCGTTCATTTCACTATAATCATATATATAGCATAAATCAAACAACATTCAAACAAATATCAATTTATTTAAATCTGCACCCTAACATGTAATGCAATATAGGGCCGTGCCCCGCAATCACACTATGGGCCCACGCCCTATCCTACGGGTGTTATTGTTTTCTTGCCTTTCCATTCAATAGCTTAGATCACCTGACTCCTTGAGCACGATCCCACTCGAGCCTTAGCGCACACCTAGGCACAAACACAGGTCAAAGTCAACACCGAACCCCAAGTCCGAATACCTAGCCTCGAGACCAATCCCGAGCCCCCGGGAAGTCCTAAATCCCCAAAACAAAGAGGCGGAATCGAGCCCCGAACCCTAGGTCAAAATCCCTCATCAAAAATCCAAAAATCCACCTCTGTGAACAGTGCAGCGCTACAGCGCTCTAAAGAGGGTGCTGTAGCGCTCCAAGTAGAACACTCCCCCCTAGAACAGGGGCTAGCGCTACAGCGACCATTGACTAGCGCTGTAGCGCTAGTTGCAGCCCAGCAGAACCCAAAAATCACTTCTTGCGATTTCCTTCAACCAAATCAACCCCAAACTTGTCTAAACCTTTTCCAAACCCAAAATCAAGCTTATAAACATCTCACACTCATCCCAAGCATCCCAAGAACTCAAAACCCAAGCACATTCAACCCAAATCCCAAAATTCACCATGAACAACCCTAAACCCAGAAATTCAGTCAACAACAAAGTTAAAGGCTTAGAATTCTTACCATTGATGCAAATTTCTACCTTGATTCAACCCTAGACCTCCTTAGCTTGTTCATCATCAAAGCTTGCCCAGAAATTCCCTAAAATTCCCATCAACTCAGCTCAAAACACAGCTCAAACCATCAAAACCCTTAAAACTGAAATCTCTAAAACTTACCTCAAAAGTTGATGTGTTCTTGCCAAATCTTCAAGTCTAACCCAAGATCCTTGATGCTCAACCTATCCTAGCTCTCCACCGAGCTTTGCCCCAAGAAAAACGGAGAGGAATGGTGCAAGAATGCACAAACCGTTCCTTGAGAAAACCCCCCCTGTTTTCTCTCTTTTCTTTCTTTTCTTTCTTTCCTTCAGCATTCTCACTCTCTAACAATCCCACTCACTATATAAAGCCTTATAAATTCTATCTTTAAAAGCCAAATGACCAAAATTCCCACCCTATTAAATTCTAAATCCTTTTACCCAAGTATGGCCATTTTAGTCATTTTACCCAATTCTCGCTAATCCTCAAGTGTCTCTAATATTTTCCCGTTGCTTTCCAACACCTGATAAACCACCAAATAAATATTCCCCATCATCAAAATTAATCTCAATCTATTCTCTAAATTCCTGCTTATACCCCCAGGCTCACCCCGAGCCGGGTATAAATTCCCGTCATGACTTTCCGCTAGCCTGCTCACTGGGATCGCCTCGAGTCACAAATCACAGATACACCCACATAACACTGTGGTCTCAACAATCATCACGTATCAATGCAGTTATGCCCAACATGGCAAAAATTACAATTATGCCCTTCTAACACGAACCGGGCCTACATGCATACTAATATACATAGCCATGCCTCTCAGATAAACAAATAGTCATATAACATGCTTTAAATCATAACCATGCATTTAATTCATAAAAATCACACATAAATCCCATCATGCCCTCCTGGCACGCTAATCAAGGCCCTTAAGCCTTATTAGCTAATTTGGGTCGTTACACATAAGCTCTCTATTTATAGGCCTGGGATCCTCAACTGATATCCCCTTTCGATAGGGATATTTTATTATTCATCTTATATTTATATTACAATAAATGTTTAAAATACAACTGATTCCTCAATTTGAGTGAGGAGTGAGAGATTCCCGGGTGCCTAGACCAATTCTTGCTAGAGTCGCTCTGGGGACTTTGACGTAGTCTCACATGCATGTTGATTACTCCTTCAAGCTTTCCTTGGACCAAGGTGATACAAGCTTGGCTCTCCTTGGACCAAGGTGGTCTGAGGCATCCTTCTCATGCCCTCTCCTCGGACCAAGGTGGTTCGAGGCATCCTTCTCTCTTGTTTCTCTCCTCGGACAAGTCCGAGCATACCCCCTCCATTCAGGGTCCCTTCAGACCTTGTGGCCTTCTCCTCGGACCAAGGTGGTCCGAGGCATCCTCCTTGGCATCTCACCTTGGACAAGTCTGAGGCACTCTCCTTTAGCATCTCCCAACTATGTTCGATCGGACATTGTGTAGGCTCTCCTTGTCAAAATCTAAGTCTCCATTCTTGACTTGCATGGGACTCCTCCTCCTTAGCTACTTACCTTGGACACTTTCGAGCCAACACATAGGAAACCTTGGGAGGCTTACCTCGGACACACCCTTGGGGTCTCCTAAGACCACTTTCTCCTTGGGGTCTCCTAAGACCACTTTCTTGAGTCTCCTAGGATGCATTTTGTCATCTTTATTGCCACGTTATTGATCTCCAATTTTTGGGTATAACAAAATCGTTTGGATATAAACTTGTTACTAAGGACAATTAATGGATTATGGTTAAAAGATTTTGATCATAGGAATAGTTGTTTTTCATTAAAGAATGTGAGTTTGTACACGGGATCCAAAAATAAAAGGATTTTACAAGGCATTTACAACCCTCAAAATAATTACAACTCAAGCCAGCCTAAGCGGAAAAATTAAATTTGTCTATAGTTCTTGTTTATCCCTCGGTCGTGGCGGTTGAGCAGTTGCTGATGTATACACCGCCCCTAAAGCTCTCCAACTCACGATTGGTCCAGCTTTCCCTTTCCCTTACCTGCACCACATAGCACCCATGAGCCAAGGCTCAATAAGAAAACTTAAAGCAACGAATACAATGAGCAACAACATATAAGCAGTAAACTTGAATCAGTAAATTCAATAAATAACGGGATGTAAGCAATAAGCTTTACAGTGACAATCTACTCAATCAAATACATATTCCAATCTCAACAATCAATACATTTAGTTAAGTTTTATCAACACTTCTATTTATTTAAGTGACGTTCAGACTTGACGCCCTTAGGTCGAGTCCTCTGGTCTTATGACCGACCTCGATTTGCTTAGGCCGGGCTATGTTCCACACGCTTAATGTCGACCCCGACTCCCTTAGGCCAGACTTTCAGCATAGATGTAACCACATATATATATATTGCATAACCACGCAACTAGATACAACATAAGCAAGCATGCCTAACCAAGTAATTACAATTATAACCATAGTTAAATTCATTTACAGGGGTCCAAACTCCAATCACAACTAGGGTGCAGTTTTCTTACCTCGAGTTCCGTGTGATAGACTATATGGCCTCAAGTGCGATCCTGATCCCGAGCCTTGCGATAATCTAGTCACAACATAAACATACTCTTATTATGGATTGACTTCAAATCCCGAGCCTCACTCTAAACCCTATCCTTAAGATTACTATTCTCAGGTGTCGGGACATTAAGAATGTCCCCCGAGCCCCCAAACGGGTCACCAAATGGATTCCTGAACTCCCCGAGCCCTAATCCTAAAATTAGCAAATCCACATTTCAGGGCATCTAGCGTGGTCGCACCAACAGAAAGTTTAGGCCTTCTGGGATAATGGTGCGGTCGCGCCCTAGCCCAGTGCGGTCGTGCCCCTAACACCGAAACCCAAAAATTACAATAAAAAATCAAAATCCCCTGGTTTCTGGGACACTAGTGCGGTCGCACCACAACCTAGCGCAGTCGCACTAGGTCACCAAAAATCCAAAAATTACCTAGAATATTAATGTTCTTCCCCAATTTCAGACTTACGCTTCTCCCTGACAATTAGACTCGAAACTTGACCCGAATTCAGTATTTCAATAGATTTAAGGCCACAAAACGCTTCATACAACCTAGACCAACTGTGGATACCAAAATTTTAGTTGCACAAGGCCCCACCTTGTGACCCTCAAAATATAGGTTCGGAATAGAAATAGCCATAACCGGCCTTGCACCCTGTGCCAAAGGCCTCGCAAGGTACACGCCTTTCTTACAGAGCCTCGCTTCTTGCCCAAGCTCAAGTAGGATCACCCCTTAGAACTAATGACACGTCTCGCACTGAGGGTCCCTAGGAGGCGGATGTTTTGCTAGTAATGGACCACCTCACGCCGAGGCCTCGCGAGGCACAGCCTCACGACCGCATACATTCATCTTGTGCAAGCGCCTCATAAGGCATGGCCTCGCGTGACAAGCATCATCTCGCACCAAGGGTATCGCCAACACGCATTCCTCTCGCGCAAGGACCTCGTGAGGCATGGCCTTGCGCACCAACCTCCGCCTCACGCCAAGGGTCTTGTGAGGCTCTTGCCTTCCATGCCCCTTGGGGCCATATGTTCCATGACAATCCAAAAAGACTTCAACACTTAAAAGTTAAGAATAGGATACACTGTGAGGATAAAAATCCACACATAACCAAAAGGGCACGTACATGTGTGGAATGAACAAACAAGTAGTGAACCTTGTCCACCCTAGGTACGAAATACGTACGGGGGCACGGTCTTGAAAACTCCAGATGTCTAACCCTAATTCCATGCCAAACAAGTGGTGGTCGTACGCGCATGGTACCTGACGTGGTTCTCCCCAGCTAGCCCTGACATTAGTACTAAATGGACAGTGGAGGTACAACCAGGTACTAAAATTGAGGTGTCCCGCAGACCCTTGGCGTGTACTGGAGCTGACCACCATGATCCTGGCACCACTACCATCTATAGACTGCATATGTTTGGTCGTGTCCCCAGGGACCACCATGTACACTGAGCCAATAGTGCTTTACTATAAATATGACCTCCCTTCACATGAGAAAGGTGTTGAATTCGGAGAATGTTGTAACCAGTTGTTGCTAATATATACTCTACGTTCTCTCTATTTTTCACTCTACAATTCTAGCATTTACATTTTGTGTTCTTCAAATCATAAGGAAGTTTGCTTGAAGTTTAGTCAGTTTAAGTTCACTTCTTTTACAACTCACAAAGTTCTTGATCTAACTTAGTTGACAAGTTCTTAGCGTCAACACCAACTATAACCCAGGTCAAAAATCCATAAAAACACATCAAAACATACTAGAACATAAATTTGCACTTTTTCAAACTCAAGCTTCTCTTCCAAAATCCCATTATCACTTTACAAATCAGATTTCCAGCAGCAAACAGACCCTCAATTCATTTTAAAAACCATTTACTAGCATCATTCTACAACCTGAGTATCATCCATTCCCCCAAATCCATATCTTCAAACCCAACTTCCCCAAAGCTCAAGAACATAACCACTGAAATGAAAAATCGGGTATCTAAGTGCTGACCTCCTCTAAATTTCGAGTTGTGGCTAAATAGAGAGAACCCTTAGCAGCCTTTGGCCTCTAGAACCTTCCATTCCTTCTAACGATCCTTCAAGTTCTTGATCAAGCCTAAGTGCCTTGAGCTCTTGGGAGAAAGCTTGAGAGTCTAACACCAAATTTTTTAGAGAAACAAAGTGAAGTGGTGTGTAACGACCCAAATTCACTAATTAGGCTTAAGGGCCTTGATTAGTGTGCCTGGAGGGCATAATGGGAATTATGTGTGATTTTAATGATTTAGATGCATGGTTATGATTTTAAGCATGTTATATGACTATGTGTATTATGTTATGTGATAATTATGATATGTGATTTGTACCACGTGGGTGCGGTGATACTAATGAGATGCACGTGCCGAGAAGGTTCTAGAAAGCTAGATAGTGGTAACTGGTAATTTGGTAACCTGCGTAACTGTTAGTAACCATAGAGAGTAACAAGTTTTGTTGGAGAGGTGGTAGAATTGTAAAGCTAGTAAAAGGACAAGTAAGCCCTTGAGGTCTAGTTAGAAAGGGATACTAATAGAGGGATAAATTGGTCTTTTGGCAGTAAATAGGTGAGTTTGAGCTGAAGGAAAATACACTTACGTATAGCATTTTGGGAAGTTGGTTTTATGCTGAATTTTGGAGACCTAGAAGTAGAACAAAAGAAAGATAGAAAAGGGAAGCTGAACTTTAGCTCTTGGAAGGAGAATCAAGGGGTGTTTGAAGTTATCAAGCAAGCTTAGGCCAAGAATACTCAGAGGTAAGGATTTAGCTATAATATGTTTAAGTTTCAAGTCTGGTTTTTAGATGATGAGTACGAATTGAAGCAAGTTGGTGGCTAGTTTTGCATGAATTCAGAGTTGGAATAATCAAAAGAGAAGGTGATTTGAAGCTAGAGTTGAGGAGAATTCAAGCTGGGTTCTTGACTGAGGTAAGAGTGTATCATGTTTAAATTTTCGTAGCTGTTATGATTTAAGAATCTAAAGGGGCTGGTTTACACTTTTCTCAAGCTTTGGTTCAAGGGTTTGAATCTGAATTTGAGTGTGAATTCTGTGGGTGGTTGTGTGATTGAGTTAGATTATAATGTTTATAGGTTTTTGGTTGGTTTATGTGGGGTTTTAAATTAGTTTTGGGGCTTAGGTATGAAATTGGGATGGTTTGGAGTGATTTGGGTTCGGGTAAAACGGAGGGAAAACCCAGATTTTCTGGGCTCGCGAAGGAGCGTCGCGGCGCTGTTCTAGCGTGCCACGGCGCAAGGCTGTTTCTGGGCGGTGTGTGTGCTCTCTGACTTGCTGGGCGCCGCGGCCCTATAGGGCAGCGCCGCGGCGCTAGGCCAATTTCAGGATGTTAGAATTTGCAATTTGGAGCCTTTGTTCCGGGGGTTCGGGGGATGTCTTCGGTGCATTGTTTTAGGGATTTGGGGGTTCCGAGAGTGTGGGATTGGTTCTGGGGAGGTAGCCTTGGATTGATTAGTGAAAAAGGATGTTTCATTTGTGTTGTGATTAGGACTTTGGAGAGGCTCGGGGTAGAGGACCGTGCTCGCGACTTCGTGGCATCGGAAACCAGTGAATTGAAAGGTAAGAAAACTGCACCCGGTTGTGAGATTGTGATGGGACTAAGTGTTCCCGAAAGTTATATCGTGTCAACATTGGTATCACACCATGGGACATGTGAAAGCGGTCTAAGAGTACCGTACGTGATTTTAGCGCACAGGGCGCGAATTGACCACTAGGAGCCAGGAACAACGGGATAACAGAGGGAGCAGCCTGAGGGCGCTAGCCCTGGTTATCGTTTGTGAATTGTGTATATTATGAACTGAAATGCCTAGTATGTGGAATACTCGATTATGCTGACTGATGATATATCTGAGTTTATGAGATGCAATGTGAGTTATTGATTTGTCTGTTAATTGTTCATGCTCTGTTGTTATTGTGTTTGCTTGCTGGGCCTTGGCTCACGGGTGCTACGTGGTGCAGGTAAAGGCAAGGGCAAGCTGGACCAAGCCTGAGGTGGAGAGCCCCGAGGTGGAATGTACTTAGCCAGCTGTTCGATCACCATGGTCGAGGAGTGAGTCAGGACAGGGATTACCTAACTGCTCGTTTTGCCTTAGTATGGCTGGTTAATGTGTTTGAACCTTGTAACTTTTGTAGATGGTCTTTAAACTGATATTTCTGGGATCCCGTGTAAATAAACAATGTTTCTTAATGATAACATAACTTTTGAGACCAAAACGCTTTTAACCCTAGTTCCTTAATAGTTTCAATAACACGATTTTATTTAAATGACTTGGTTAGCAAGTCTGGCACTTTACAAACACACAGTGTAACGGTCTTGGCTATCCAGGGCGTTACAACTTGGTATCAGAGCGTCCTAGGTTTATGGGTCCTGAAGACTGGCTGGGTATGTACATTCGCTGCGGGAGACAAGCTCAACTCAGGGTTTGGTAATTGTGTATGCGTGATTGTGTGCTTAAGTGATTTGAGTGAGATATGATTGTTGATATTTGTCTGATGAATAGGGAGCATGAGATTCTGATAGGGCCTGGCCCTTGACTATTGTATGATGCTATTGAGGCGTGCTTATTAGCATCGCTGTGCATGTGAATGAATATCTGGATAAATTGCTATACTTTGATTGCTTGTGAATGAGTGGAGATTCAGTGATGGATTATGGAAAGATTATTACCCTGTCATCTTAGCCTAATTTCCGAGTTGTTGATTGTAGATTGACTTGAATAGTTATGCGTTCAAGGAAATCCACATGACAAGCCGGCAGGTCTGGGGCTAGAGAGGATGGCCAGGGCCCAACCCCTCCGCCAGTCCCTGAGAACTGGCAACAATTAATGACAGATATGCAAGCTAGGCTTCAGAGCCAAGATGAGCAGATCAGAATTCTACAGCAGGCTCCATCTGGGAGTATTGCCCCTACTGTGCCACCGGCAATAGTACCTGTGGTACAGCCAGTTGATGTTGGGAACAAAATGGAAGCGTTGTATGAGCGGTTCAGGAAGCAACAACCCCCGATCTTTGAAGGTGGACCTGATCCACTAAAGGCTGAGCAGTGGATGACTTTGATCACTACCATTCTAGATTTTATGAGAGTGGAAGGTCATGACAGGGTGGACTGTGCCACCTATATGCTGAGAGAGGATGCCCTAATCTGGTGGGAGGTGGCATCACAGACTAGAAATGTTGCCGCATTGACTTGGGAAGAGTTTAAGGATTTGTTCAATCAGAAGTATTATAACGTTGCCATCAGGGCAGCAAAAGTGAATGAGTTCGTGGGACTGGTTCAGGGCAGTATGACAGTTATAGAATATGCTTTGAAATTTGATAGACTTGTGAAGTTTGCACCAGATCTTGTGCCTACTGATGCAGCCAGGCTAGACAGATTTGTTAGAGGGCTGAATGTTATGATAGCCCGAGATGTAAGAATTACCACAGTTCCTGGTGTGACTACCTATGCCCAGGCTGTGGAGAGGGCTCTGACCGCTGAGGAAGCAGAGAATAGGATATGGAGGGATAGTGCAGCAAGAAGGGAGGGCCGCAGGGCGGTGCCTCCATACTCTGGTACTGGTAGGGGCGGAGACTCCAGTGATTTGAAGAGAAAGACTCCTGATGCTCCGATCGCTCCTAGGTTTGATAGGGGAGGCCGAGGAACTCAGGGTGGCCGTCAAGGAGGCGGTGATTCGTGGAGGACTTATCCAGAGTGCATGAGGTACAGGAGACGCCATCCAGGTGAGTGTCGGGCTAAGGCCTGCTATGTGTGCGGGGTGGTGGGACACCTCAGGAAAGATTACCCGACAGTGAAGAAGGGAGAGACAGGAAAGGTGGACAGCTTGACTCCAACTCGAGTGTTCACTTTGACGCAGGCGGAGGCCAAGGCTAGTCCCTCGGTAGTGACAGGTCAGCTTTCTAGTTTTGGCACTCCCTTTACTATTTTGATTGATTCTGGTGCTACGCATTCATTTTTATCTGATAGGGTGATTGATAGACTGTGTAGGCCTAGTGAGTATAGTGCTTCAGGGTTTGGGACTATATTGCCTATAGGAGAACTGGTAGTATCTAGGAGGTGGATTGGAGCACTGCGAGTATTAGTTGATGGTAGGGAGTTGTCAGTAGACTTGATTGAGTTGAGTATGGAGGACTTTGACATGATTCTAGGCATGGATTGGTTGGTTAGATACGGAGCTACCATTGACTATAGAAAGAAGATGGTAACCTTTGAGCCAGAGGGCGAGGATCCCTTCATTTTTGTGGGAGCAGTGCGTGGACCCCGCGTACCTAGGATATCTGCATTGAGAGCCAGGGATTTGTTACAGGGTGAATGTATAGGCTTTTTGGCTAGTGTGGTAGATACCACCAAAGTTTCACCAGTTGGACCGGAGGAGACCAGATTGGTTTGTGAGTTCTTAGATGTGTTCCCTGAGGATTTGCCTGGGTTGCCGCCGCGTAGGGAGATTGAGTTTGTTATTGAGTTGGCACCAGGGACAGATCCAGTGTCGAGGGCACCATATAGGATGGCACCGGCGTAATTGAAAGAGTTAAAGATATAGCTGCAGGAACTTCTGGATATAGGGTTCATCAGACCTAGCTACTCGCCATGGGGTGCACCAGTTTTGTTTGTTAAGAAGAAGGACGGGACTTTGAGGATGTGTATTGACTATCGAGAATTGAACAAGTTAAGTATCAAGAATAAGTATCCCCTACCAAGGATTGATGACTTGTTCGATCAGTTGCAGGGTAAGACGGTGTTCTCAAAGATTGATCTTCGATCTGGTTATCACCAGCTGAGGATCAAGGATGAGGACATACCTAAGACGGCCTTCCGGACATGGTACGGGCATTATGAGTTCTTGGTCATGTATTTTGGTTTGACCAATGCCCCAGCAGCCTTTATGGACTTAAAGAACAGGGTGTTCAAGGATTTTCTAGATCAGTTTGTGATAGTCTTCATCGACAACATCTTGGTGTATTCCAGTTCAAAGACAGAGCACGAGTTTCATCTCTGGCAGGTTCTTCAGAGGTTGAGAGAACAACAGTTGTATGCTAAGTTTAAGAAGTGTGAATTCTAGTTACCTGAAGTGACATTCCTTGGACACATTGTAGGTGCAGATGGGATTAAGGTGGATCCATCTAAGATAGAGGCAGTTAGAGATTGGCCGAGGCCAAGGAACGCCTCAGAGGTGCGGAGTTTTCTGGGATTAGCAGGGTACTACAGGCGGTTTGTGGAGGGCTTCTCGAAGATAGCAGCACCCATGACAGAATTGACAAGAAAGAATTTGAAGTTTATCTGGTCAGACAAGTGTGAAGACAGTTTTCAGGAGTTGAAGCGACGGATTATTACAACGCCAGTGTTGAGTTTTCCTTCAGGAGAAGGGAAGTTTGTTGTTTATTGCGATGCATCGAGGTTGGGCTTAGGCTGTGTATTGATGCAGAATGAGAAGGTTATAGCTTATGCATCACGACAGTTGAAGGAATATGAGCAGCGGTATCCTACTCATGACCTAGAGCTGGCAGCAGTGGTTTTTGCCTTGAAGATTTGGCGGCATTATTTTTATGGGGAGAAGTGCAAGGTGTACACTGATCATAAGAGCTTGAAGTATTTCTTTACACAGAAGGACCTGAATATGAGACAGAGGCGTTGGCTGGAGCTGGTAAAGGATTATGATTGTGATATTTTTTACCATCCAGGGAAAGCCAATGTGGTGGCTGATGCATTGAGCCGCAGAGGTCCAGGTCAGTTATATAGCACTGTTCAGATCTCGAGGGAGTTGGCTAATGAGATGATTAGAGTAGGGATAGAGTTGGTGGTGGGTCGGTTGGCTAATATTACTCTACAGTCGACCCTGCTAGAGCGGATCAGAGAGGGACAGTTGGTAGACACTCAGTTGCAGAGGGTTAGAGAGGATGTCTTAGCAGGAATAGCAAAGGATTATTCTATTCCTGAGGTTGGTTTACTTCGGTATCAGGGACGGATTTGTGTTCCAGTTGATGAGAGGATCAGACGAGAGATATTAGATGAGTCTCATACGACGCCGTACTCGCTTCATCCAGGTACCACAAAGATGTATCAGGATTTACGGACTTTGTATTGGTGGCCCGGGATGAAGAAGGATGTGGTAGAGTACGTTGCCAAATGCTTAACCTGTCAACAGGTGAAAGCTAAGCATCAACGACCAGCAGGGTTGCTTCAGCCATTGGGTATTCCTGAATGGAAATGGGAGGACATTACCATGGACTTTGTGGGAGGTTTACCCAGAACAGTGGGACTTCATGACTCAGTATGGGTGATAGTGGATAGATACACCAAGTCAGCTCATTTTCTTCCAGTGAGATCGACATATACTATTGATCAGTATGCAGAACTGTATATGAGGGAGATCATACGTCTCCATGGGGTTCTTAAGTCTATAGTGTCAGACCGAGATCCTATTTTCATTTCCAAGTTTTGGGGTAGTTTACAGAAAGCTTTGGGAACTCAGTTGAAGTTCAGTACAGCCTTTCATCCTCAGACTGATGGACAGTCTGAGAGGACGATCCAGGTATTGGAGGATGTGCTCAGAGCTTGCGTGATTGATTTTGAGGGTGCATGGAGTAAGTACCTTCCGTTGATTGAATTCTCGTAAAACAATAGCTACCAGTCAACGATTGGAGTGGCTCCCTATGAGATGCTATATGGGAGGAAGTGTAGATTACCCATTCATTGGGATGAGATGGGTGAGAGGAGGTACTTGGGGCCAGATATGGTACAGAAGACAAGTGAGGCCATAGAGAAGATCCGGGCTAGGATGCTCGCGTCTCAGTGTAGGCAGAAGAGCTACGCTGATCCTAAGCGTAGGGACGTGGAGTATCAGGTTGGTGACCACGTCTTTCTTCGAGTTTCGCCTCTGCGAGGGGTGAGGAGGTTTGGTAAGAAGGGCAAGCTAAGCCCTAGATTTATTGGACCATTCGAGATCCTGGAAAGGATTGGTCAGGTGGCTTACAGGTTAGCTTTGCCGCCATTGTTGTCTGGAGTTCATGACGTATTCCATGTCTCCATGCTTCGGAAGTATGTCTCAGATGTGACTCACGTGTTGAGACATGAGGATCTGGAGTAACAGGCAGATTTGTCGTATGAAGAGCAACCAGTTCAGATCTTGGACCGAAAAGATAAGGTGTTGCGGAATAAGACAATTCCTTTGATTAAAGTGTTGTGGAGGAATAGTAAAGTCAAGGAGGCGACCTGGGAGCTTGAGTCAGCGATGCGGGATCAGTATCCCGAGATGTTTAGGTAAATTTCGAGGACAAAATTCTCATTAGGAGAGGATAGTTGTAACGACCCAAATTCACTAATTAGGGCCATGATTAGTGTGCCTGGAGGGCATAATGGGAATTATGTGTGATTTTAATGATTTAGATGCATGGTTATGATTTTAAGCATGTTATATGACTGTGTATTATGTTATGTGATAATTATGATATGTGATTTGTACCACGTGGGTGCGGTGATACTAATGAGATGCACGTGCCGAGAAGGTTCTAGAAAGCTAGATAGTGGTAACTGGTAATTTGGTAACCTGCGTAACTGTTAGTAACCATAGAGAGTAACAAGTTTTGTTGGAGAGGTGGTAGAATTGTAAAGCTAGTAAAAGGACAAGTAAGCCCTTGAGGTCTAGTTAGAAAGGGATACTAATAGAGGGATAAATTGGTCTTTTGGCAGTAAATAGGTGAGTTTGAGCTGAAGGAAAATACACTTACGTATAGCATTTTGGGAAGTTGGTTTTATGCTGAATTTTGGAGACCTAGAAGTAGAACAAAAGAAAGATAGAAAAGGGAAGCTGAACTTTAGCTCTTGGAAGGAGAATCAAGGGGTGTTTGAAGTTATCAAGTAAGCTTAGGCCAAGAATACTCAGAGGTAAGGATTTAGCTATAATATGTTTAAGTTTCAAGTCTGGTTTTTAGATGATGAGTGTGAATTGAAGCAAGTTGGTGGCTGGTTTTGCATGAATTCAGAGTTGGAATAATCAAAAGAGAAGGAGATTTGAAGCTAGAGTGAGGAGAATTCAAGCTGGGTTCTTGACTGAGGTAAGAGTGTATCATGTTTAAATTTTCGTAGCTGTTATGATTTAAGAATCTAAAGGGGCTGGTTTACACTTTTCTCAAGCTTTGGTTCAAGGGTTTGAATCTGAATTTGAGTGTGAATTCTGTGGGTGGTTGTGTGATTGAGTTGGATTATAATGTTTATAGGTTGTTGGTTGGTTTATGTGGGGTTTTAAATTAGTTTTGGGGCTTAGGTATGAAATTGGGATGGTTTGTAGTGATTTGGGTTCGGGTAAAACGCAGGGAAAACCCAGATTTTCTGGGCTCGCGAAGGAGCGCCGCGGCGCTATTCTAGCACGCCACGGCGCACGGCTGTTTCTGGGCGGTGTGTGTGCTCTCTGACTTGCTGGGCGCCATGGCCCTATAGGGCAGCGCCGCGGTGCTAGGCCAATTTCAGGATGTTAGAATTTGCAATTTGGAGCCTTTGCTCCGGGGGTTCGGGGGATGTCTTCGGTGCATTGTTTTAGGGATTTGGGGGTTCCGAGAGTGTGGGAATGGTTCCGGGGAGGTAGCCTTGGATTTATTAGTGACAAAGGATGTTTCATTTGTGTTGTGATTAGGACTTTGGAGAGGCTTGGGGTAGAGGACCGTGCTCGCGGCTTCGTGGCATTGGAAACCAGTGAATTGAAAGGTAAGAAAACTGCACCCGGTTGTGAGATTGTGATGGGACTAAGTGCTCCCGAAAGTTATATCGTGTCAACGTTGGTATCACGCCATGGGACATGTGAAAGCGGTCTAAGAGTATCGTACGAGATTTTAGCGCACAGGGCGCGAATTGGCCACTGGGAGCCAGGAACAACGGGATAACAGAGGGAGCAGCCTGAGGGCGCTAGCCCTGGTTATCGTTTGTGAATTGTGTATATTATGAACTGAAATGCCTAGTATGTGGAATACTCGATTATGCTTACTGATGATATATCTGAGTTTATGAGATGCAATGTGAGTTATTGATTTGTCTGTTAATTGTTCATGATCTGTTGTTATTGTGTTTTCTTGCTGGGCCTTGGCTCACGGGTGCTACGTGGTGCAGGTAAAGGCAAGGGCAAGCTGGACCAAGCCTGAGGTGGAGAGCCCCGAGGTGGAATGTACTTAGCCAGCTGTTCGATCACCATGGTCGAGGAGTGAGTCAGGACAGGGATTACCTAACTGCTCGTTTTGCCTTAGTATGGCTGGTTAATGTGTTTGAACCTTGTAACTTTTGTAGATGGCCTTTAAACTGATATTTCTGGGATCCCGTGTAAATAAACAATGTCTCTTAATGATAACGTAACTTTTGAGACCAAAACGCTTTTAACCCTAGTTCCTTAATAGTTTCAATAACACGATTTTATTTAAATGACTTGGTTAGCAAGTCTGGCACTTTACAAACACACAGTGTAACGGTCTTGGCTATCCAGGGCGTTACATGGTGAGTGCCCAAATGTGGGGTGCTTTGGCTGCTGCTGCCTTGGTATAATGACCACTATACCCTCAATGTAAAATCCAATCCAAGGCACACCCCAAGGGCAAATCGGTCATTTCGCCACTAATCCCACTAAACCTCAATTAACGTCCTAAGTTCCCTACTAAGTTACTAACCCTCCAAATACAATTATTTCCTCCAATATTATTCCACTAATTCCTGACCTACGCAAAATTACTAAAATACCCCTTGGCTCACCCCGAGCCGGGTATAAATCCTTATTGTGACTTTTTTGCCAAATTGCTCTAAAGTATCGACTTAGGCTAGTTATCGAAAATATATCCACATAATAATGTGGTTCCAATCACATAACAGATAATTACAATTATACCATTAATGGGTCAAAATTACAAAAATGCCCTTTCTCACAAAAACGGGCCCACAATTACATTTATTACACATAAGCATGCATAAATAGTTATATCTTAATATAACTCACATATTTCACATAATCGCACATATATTCAATTAAATCCATATATAAATCCATTTATGCCTTCCCGACACGTGAATCGAGGCATTAAGCCTTATTAGCAATTTTGGGACGTTACAAAAATGCTTGTAAAAAATGGTGAATATCAATACCAAATTCCAACCTCTGCACTTTTTAGGTATGAAAGTGTATTGATGAAGATGATGATACTTCCCTTTTTGTGTTTTGCTAATTATGGTAAAGACCTTTTTTCTCTCTTGCATGTGACTGAGACTTGCAAAATAGATGGTTTTATTTAGCAACATCCACCTCAGCTTGTTGACTCTACTTTAGCTCCTTTGAATCCACCTAAATTAAAGAAACTTCAACTCATCCACGTTGTTGATGGTAAGAACTCGTCAACGGATTAAGGTCAGAAAACTCAAAGATTTAACAAGAAACTTATGAACTTAGAAGAACTGGTAGGAACATAGAGAAAAAGTACAGAAGAACAATGGAAGAAAACTTGTATATTTTCTTAGAGTAATCTCGTATCACAAGAATTTTCCAACCCCCTTCAAAGATCAGATGAGGCCCTATTTATAGGGGAGCTTTAGCGGGTCTTAGTACAAGAACGGTCTCATGGAGACCAATAAACAGTTGTACTACAGGGCACTTTAGAGGATCATGGTGCAGGCGGTAGTGGTGTCGCGCTTCAGGCCTGACGAGCCTCATTGTGGTCGGAGGCATGGGAGGATGCAGTCCTACTCCTACTACTTTTTATGAGCACTACTCCTTTGACCTAGTACGGCCACCACTCCTCTGATGGCCATGTCTAGTCTGTACTCCGTACTACTCAGACCTTATTTGTACATCTACTTTATCTATATCTTGATGAGCCCTTGAGAGCATGAGTGTAAGGTGCTCATAGGTTGAATCTAAGGAGAGACTATGCCTTCAGAATATATGGACCTATTGGGCTTAATTACTCTCAAAATCAATGGTGTTCCTAAGCCCTTACTCCAAGGTTGTCAAGATCCTTTAAATAACCCGCCTATCCTTTAGGAAGCTTCACATGCATTCTGTGGTCTTGTGCAGGGTCACATTGATGCTTGGGCTTCAAGGGGACCATGAGCTTGCCCCTGCCCCAGGTCACCCCCTAAGCTCGCCCCTGGGGGTCTTGGTGGGTGTGGACTTGGTCTTGGGGCTTCTTCTGTCTTCTTGTAGTACCTCTTGGACGTCCATCTCTTGTATGGCTTCTCTTTCCATTTCTCAAGGCTCATACTTGCCACCTAAGTAGGGTCAAATTGATGCTTGGGCCTCAAGGGGGCCTTGAGCTCGCCCCTGGGGTTCCTAGTGGCCGTGGACTTGGTCATGAGGCTTCTACTTTCTTCTTGAAGTACCTCTTGGACACCCATATCTTGCATGGCTTCTCTTGCCATTTTTCAAGGCTCACACACGTCATTTAACTTTTGCACCTGATGCAGTTTTGCTATGAAAATATGTTGCAGTAAAAACTAGGATTTTTGTTACATAAATTTCACAATTAATTAGTTGTTACCTTCCAATAAAAACGACCCTAAACATGCACAAACTAATTTCCTAACATTTTCAAAACATTTCCAATCCTTCTCGACAACAATGAACATAAAAATCGACAAAGAACAATTACACAAAATAAAATACAATAAAACTTGAACTAGCACAATGATCATACAAATCACTGTCATTTACTTCTATTTAATAGCTCAAAATTATATAAGATAACTCTATATCCTAGTATCATCAGAAGTCCATAGAGACAAATAATAATTTTTTACAACAAAATCGAAGACCTTTTCAAAGGTTATGGTTGGCAACGGTTCTACTTGAAAAAATTTCGTAAAATAGTCTATGACGGCCACCGCATAATGAACTCCACCTTTGTCTATCAGAAGCAAACTGATTAAATCTATATCCCAAATTGAAAAAGACCACAGAAAGGATACTTCAGAAAAAAATTAAATTGCTTATGGGTTCATAGGGACAGGCTCTGGTAGATGGTATGGTTGATCAGGCACATTATTCTAATGTCCCCTTCTAGCATTCATCTATTAGGGCTATTTTGGTGCCGGTGGTTCATTATATTATCGACTTTTGTTTAGATGGTTGTTAAATATATGAAATAAAGTTGTTTTCATTACTTTTTCTAAGGATTTTTATTAGTTTAATGTGTTTTAGGTTTATTTTCTTTAAGTTTTATTTTTAATATTTAATTTAGTATTTATGATTGGAAATCTTAGGAAAAAGTATGAAGTTTGGAGTCGAGGAAATTTTTTTTGTTCTAGTCTTGTATTGGCTCGGTACGCATTGTGCAAAGCTGAAACTTCAACGCTATTTTTACCATGTTCTCGTTAGATTTTGGGGAAACCTCATGCAATAAAAATTTTAAATATCTTTCCCAGCTTTCTAAATCATTTTGAATCATCTCATTTGGAACTTTTATGTGATAGTTATGCCCATTTTACTGAGAAATGTCGAATCGAGAAAAATGCTTTGGATAGCAAACTCTACATGGGCACATGGGGAATCACAACTAGGGCTTAATTTAAGGTCTTTTGAAGTATATTTAACGGGTAATTCATATTTTTCACTAGGGTTATCATTAGAAATCAGCTTTGAACATGGAGAGCAA
This sequence comes from Humulus lupulus, assembly GCF_963169125.1. NCBI lineage: Eukaryota > Viridiplantae > Streptophyta > Magnoliopsida > Rosales > Cannabaceae > Humulus > Humulus lupulus. The sequence goes on along the minus strand of NC_084798.1, from coordinate 138,527,320 downwards.
GTTCTTGGAGAGAAAAATACTAGACAAGAGTGGATTTTGAAGATAGAAGACAGATCGTTCTACCTAGTTTTATATTTTCTCTTTCTTCTTCTTTATTCTATCTTTATCTTTTGAATTTCAAACCATGATTTACTATTCTTGTTTGGTATTTTCTTTTAAGATAATGAACGAAATTCTTTTTTCTAGGGCTTCGAACCCTATGTTTATAAAAAAAAAAAGTTTGCTTGTTAATTCTATATTTTGATGTTCATATTAATTATTTATATTCATTTTTGCTTAATGCTTTTCAAAGAGTGATCAACCTTGAAATTGATTTAGTAATTTAGGTGAAACCTGGAAGAGAAAATCTAAATTATAATTTTTCAATATAGCCTAGGATTGACTTTGTTTATGTTGTTTTGTGTTTAGGATAGGAATATACTCGATCACCCTAAGTAGTCAAATTAGGACTAGACTTAATGCTATTGATTAATTTAAATTCTTTATAGGTGCATTGGAATTAATCTATTGCTTAGATTTACTTGTGATTGGGAAAACCTTGTGAATATTTAGGAACCCTAGATTAGCAATTAGAGCATTAAAATGAAGAAGATGAAAGATACTAATGGCAAAACATAGGGGGGAAATTAAAGACCTAGAATTCTTAATTCTTGAAATCCTTGATTTCTAATTGTGTTATTTTCTTAAAGGTTTATTTTATTTATATATTTTTTTAATTAAATCTAATTTGGATAGAAATAAAAATAGTGATTGGTATTTGACACTTAAACATTAGTCTTTGTGGGATCAATTTTAATGTAGTACTTGTTACGATACATGCTCCTGCATAAGGTTGATAAAATTAATAAAAAAAAATTGGCACCGTTCTCAGGGACAAATCTTTAAGAATTTCTCTGTTAATATTGATTCGCTATTTAGTATTTTGAGCACAAGTTCTTGTTTAGTTTTTTTTTTTTACAAGGATATTTATGTTACATGTGATGGTTAACATCCACTACGCTTAATCAAGATGATTCAATGGGTTTTTACCAACAACACATGGAGCAATTCTATGGTGCTTAGGGAAGCGTGTGGGTTTCTACCAACATTACGTGGAGTCATTCTATACTGCTTGGGGAAGATTCAATGATTTGGTAGAGAGATGTCATCACAATTTCTCAAGAGAGTGTTTTACTATTTTCTACTACAATGGGTTAGATAATGCAACAAAAAGTTGGGTGGATAATGGAGCAAGGGTAACCGATTAACCTTTGTTAAGAGGACGTCACGAAACTGCAATGGATTTGTTGAATGATATGGAAAATTTTGATTACCATTAACATTGGAATCCTCACTACATGGTTTGAGTCACCAATATTCTCCATATTTCCAAGACCCTAATATTTTAGAGCAATCGTATGAGTATGAATAGCATAACTCAAAACATGAAGAACTAATGGCTCAATTGGAGAAGACTTTGAATTCTTATGGGGATTGTTTAACGATGGATAAGATTGAATGGTTTAATAACGATTACTCAAATAACAAATATTGGAAGAGTTTTTCAAATAATGTGGGATACAAAGGGATGGGCCTCTAGAAAAGATCAAGCCTAATAGTGAAGAACAAGATACATTCAAAGTTGTACTAACTAAAGACACTACAAGAAAAAACAGTATTCATAACACTTAAAAACTGCTATCCGGGACTATTGATAGCACTTCTGAAAATGCTAACATAGCCCTTGTTATTAAAAGTCCAGTCTTTTCTATAACAGTTTTTGAATGTTATGTTCGGTGTTATCTTAAACTATTCAATAACACATTTTTAGATGCTATAATATTGAAATAATAACATTTAGATAGAGTTTTTGGTTATAAATTTGAAATTTAATCTTGTACTTTTTTCATAACACTTTTCAACTGTTACATTTGATTATTTTGATAACATTTTTAGTTTGTTATATTATATAAACCATAACGATTTTTTACGCTTATAATATGTTTCTAAATCATAACATATTAAGGTTTTTTATTGTGATAATGGTACTTATAAGTTTTTTGTTTAATTAAAAGATTTTCATTATTGTATTTTGATAAAAAAAAATCAAAATTAATCATAAAATATAATTCTCAATAGATTGATAAACCATAAGTATTACATTAAACAATAACTAATTCAAACTCTAAATGTGTCTATTTCATGAGATTTTAGTTCTAACTTAAATTTGAAAGCATAACATAATAAAGTATTATAATCTTGAACATTTTTTACTTCAAAAATGAAAAACAAAAAATTACAAGATACACAAAAGTAAACCATGCACGAAACTTGCTCCATCCTTCAATTCATCATCCTTTGTGCACTTGTCTTTGTTGTGAGTCCATTTGTTGTGCACTCGTCATATACCTGTTTCCCTTTCTTCCACAGGTCCATGTGTAATCCTCTTTGCAATAAAGCCAGTTGTAGTCCACAAAAGGCCTATTGCTATCAAGTTTATGTTAAGCTCCGTCTTTAGAGAACTGTAAGCTCCAGTCACATCTACACACCTGTAATATTCGAGTGTAATAATGGAATCACACCAGCAATTACTTAAAGTGGTAATTCTAGGGCTTTTATAAAAAAAAAAAACAGAACCAAATTGCCTTGTATTAATTAAAATGTCACAATAGAGTGAAGGTATTGTTCTGTTGAGATTATATATGAAACACCACAAAGAGTACAAAGCATAAACTAAGCACAATGATAGAAGTCAAAGATAAATTCTTAATCTGCATAATTCTTGCTAATTTATTCAGTAAAAAATTCAATTTTGTTAGTTAGTAAAAAGGACTTAATTACTAAAATATTAAAATTTTAGGGACTAAGCTGCTAAATTGTAATAAGTAGAGTATTGTTCAAAGACTAATAGAGACAAATACCCAAAGTAAAATCATTATGGTAAGGTTCAAAGAGATATTACCACTCCTAATCCAATCATTGTGTAAGTTGTCAAACCAAATCCAACTAGAGCATTTTTTCCAAAAGCGCCCTGTGGATACATGCAAATAGATTGTGACAAATGCTCTACAAATTAAAGTAATTCTAATATGATACTTCTAAGAGGACTTATAAAGAGAAATATGTATTTTTCTCAAACATGGAATTTCTAAAATAATTTCCCAACTTGAGCCAAAAACTTGAGTCTCAAAGAAAATAAAGATGGGATCAAAAGTAAGAGCAAACTCAGTAGGTCATTTCTTCCAATGCTGAGAGTAGATAAACCATATACATAAAAGAATTTCATGATTATAAATGAAGCATACTTGTATGAAAATATTTCACCTTGAGTTTTCCAATTTCCTTCAAGCTTAATATCACTAGATCAGAGTCTAAGTGCATGCCTGCACAAAGGATTAAGAACAATGTCATCCTAGAAAACATTAAGAAAACTTTCAGCATCACAGATGTACTTACTTCAACAACCATGCAAAAGATAGAAATCAAAGCTAACTAAGTGTTTCTAAGTCATAATACAGTGGCCAAAGTTATAAATAGAAAGTGCAAAAAGTAAGAATTAAGTATTCATCAACCAAGAATGAGACAAATTAAAAGCTTAACTAATATGAGAGGGGCAGGTATATGTCTAAACATTCACAAAGTTTTTTTTACCAAAACAAGCATGTTCATATGAAATGAAAGATACAAATGCCCAAAAGCAGAAATGCAACTAAGTTGAAGGGCCACTAAGATATGCAATGTTAGAGTGTCAAAAACAGAAAAGAGAAACAATAGCTCCACCACTTGAACCTCATACATGAAAAATTCCTTGTACCGTATTTGCAATTAATGCTAAATGAAAAATAGAACTGAGAGGGCCAATAGAATTGGTCTAATATATTCACTGAAAATACAATGAAAAAAGAAAAGGCAAAAAATGCATAATCCATTAGTCAATCCAAAGTGAAATCCCTATGCATCTCAGCTCACAAATGACTTTCAAAAGCTCAATAATAGCATTTGAATTAGTATGAAATTTGTACAATGAAATTTATTCCTAGTGTTCAAGTTATGTATCTATGTCCCAAAAAAAATAATACAAATTATACAATAAAACCACGTATATTGATCATAATACCAACTCAAAATTAGTTAACTAAAACTTGAACACATTCACAAATGAAGTCACGTGATATCTGTGTAAAATGAACCTCTCAGTGGCCTCAGTGCTTTTTCAGAAAGTGAAATTCTTGTGACAGACTTTTGTTCATAATCTGAACACCTCCTAAACAAACAATTATTTCTCAGTTATGATATTAAAGTTGGTTTGCAATTAAATATATATGAAAAAGATATTGTTGAAATATTCACTGAGGTGAGGAGAACACAAATCTATTCTGACTTTTTCACTAATAATTGTATAGTGGATTTAGTTGCACTTTAAAATATGCCTCAAAATATCTATAAAAAAAAGTGTCAAACACCCACTTTTTCAACAATAAATTTATATGAAAAGACTAACCCACGAAAAAGATCTTTCCCAAATTCATTGTAATCTCTAATAAGAGTTTCAACTTCCAAACCAAGAATCCCAATCACCGTTGAAAAAGGGACCCAAATAAGTAAATTTAGAGCTCAATTTATTAAAAAAAAAAACAGAACTCTTAAATAAAAACACTCAATCAAAGACAATTATATTCATTATTCCTCAAAGTTCAACTACTTGAACAAAGTCCCAGTAATTTATATCATCTCATATCCATTGCAATCAACCTCATTTGCTTCAAATTGAACACATCCTCTATCAGAGTGCTAAAATAATGAACTTTCAAAACAACAATGTAATGACACTGAAAAAGAAAAGAAAAGAAATAGCTAGAAATGTAATGTGATGGATTTTGGGATTTCTAGAAACTCACCTTCAAGCTGGTTCTCACTCAAGTCCAAGAAATCAAGCCCCTTTTTTTTCTTCTGAAATCCATCTTATTTGGGTAATTTACTGATCTTACCGATTAAGAGGAATTAGCTCCTTTTATACAAAGGATAAGTTAGAAACTAACAGAGCTAACGAAACTGTTAAGAAACAGTAAAATAGAATAACAAGGCCAAACAACACAAATACACACATATATATATATACATATACATTGATGATCTGATATGAAATTGAAATCTAAATTAAAAATTACCTCACAGTTTCGAATACTCTGGCCTGGTTTCGTGCTTCCAGTAGGAGAGTTAGCAAGCGCACGACTCGTGAGGGAGATGGCTGGGTTCTTGCTTCCAGCAGGAGAGATAGCAAGCACGCGACTCGTGAGGGAGATGCCTGGGTTCTTGCTCCAACAGGAGAGACAGCAGCGGGAGAGATAAACAGAGAGGGGGGGATGAGAGACTCAACGACTACAGCACGGGCGTGGTCGTGGTGTGCTTCAGTTGCGTGAGTACCGGCGTGAGGGAGGCTTCAGGTGTGTGGTTGTGGTGTGGTTCAATGGCGCGAGGGATAGAAAGCCGAGAGAATGTGAGAGAGCGAATGAGAGAAAGAGCAAGGGAGAGCGAATGAGAGAAAGACTGAATGAGAGATTAGGGATAAGTTTTGCCGCCGTTGTGGTGTGGTTCAGGCGCTGGTAGAGATTAGGGATTTGAGAGAGAGAGAGAGGCATGCGTAGGGATTTCAGATTAGGGATAAGTTTTTTTTTTCATTTGCTGTTCTTTTTGTCAATTTCAGGCGGCAAAAAGAGTTTCATTTGCCGCCTAATTTTTTTTTACCGTGTCTTTTTTTCTCCGTGTCTCCATATCAATAGCACTTCTAAAATTATGTTATATTTTAATGTAATATTTGAGCAAAATTGTTGTAGTGAGATTTTCTTGTGTTGGATACTTTCTTGGTAGATAATGATTGTATTGTGGTGAGTGAAGCAGTGTCCATCCTTGACCATAATTTTGTTGAAGGTAAAACTACAAGCATAATTATGGATAGATAAGTAGAGAGCGAAAAACAATTAGAAGGGTTATTAGAGGAATTCCTATGTGAAGGTGATCAAAAGATGACATTGAAGGATGAGGAAGCACATGTCGTTGTTAATTTAAGTTCATCAATGATACTATGGCAAACACCACAAATGGATCCATATTTTATATTATTTCAATCTTCGCCATTTTATCTCTATGAGATATCAAAGTTCTCTCCCCAAGCTCATCGTTTAGAGACATGTGTTATTGGTGTGACGTGCCTACTGTAATTATATCTTGTCAAGCTTGGGGGCATTCAAAATGAAAAAATTATAGTTGTGTTGCATGATGTATAGAATGGGGGAGGCTACTTATTGATGTGATCTGCCAAAGTACAGTATATTGACCAACAAGCAACAATTGGATTGGTGGCGATGAATATCAAGCACATATACCAAAAAATTGAGGAGTTTCATACATAGATTTTTCTTTTCTTTATTAATTTTCATTCCATTGGGACAATGTAATACTTAAGTGTGGGAGAAGGAATACTTATTCTGTGAATTCATCTTTGTCTGTTTTGTTTGTATTAGTTTTCAGTGTTTGCTTTTTTTGTTTTTGTTTTTTATGAGCTTGATTAAGTCAATAGTATTAGGCCAATATTGAGAATTTTATTATGATTAATATAATTTTGAGAAAAAGATAGATTCTACATGAAATTGTGTGCTTGATTCTTGTTGTGATTATTACTTGAACTTGATTTCAATTCTAATTTTTCACATAATTGAGATCACTTGGATATTATTATTTAGAGAATTTTTATGCATGATGAGATAATATGAAAAATATTCCATTCTATAACTATTTTTAAAAAAATCGATTGAGGTGAAATCATAAGTTTTATAAAATTAGGGAGATGATTTAGGCCATTTTGGGATTGTTTGGGTAAGAACCCAAAAATACCAACACAAAACATTTCAGAATATAAGCGATTTTAATTAATTTAAAGTCTAAGAAATCCATATAAAAAAAACTTTTAAAAGAGATGTGTGTTGTAATGCCTTGGATAACCAAGACCGTTACACTATATGTTTAAAATAGTGCAGGACTTGCTAATCAAGTCATTTAAATAAAAATGTGATCCTAAAGTCATAAACAAGTTAGGTTTAAAAGATTTTGGTCATAGGAGGATAATTTTCATTAAAATAAACGTTTAGTACATGGGATCCCAAATCAGGGTTTAAAAGACATATTTACAAAATTTCCAAAAGTTATAAATAATCAAGGCAACTCTAATGGTAAAATACACATTTTAGGTTTCTGTCCCTAGACAAACCCTCGACCGTGGCCGTCGAGCAGCTGACAATGTACACCTCGCCCACAAAGTTCTCCAACTCAAGATTGATCCATCATACCTTTGCCTTTACATGCACCACGTAGCACCTGTGAGCCGAGGCCCAGCAAGAAAACCATAATATCATAGCATAGCAAATAACGATAATAAATAATCCATAAAACATCACCAAATACTAAGCAGTCCAAACCATTCACATAATCAGTGATAACAGTTGACAAATCAACAATCTATTATCCAAATATTCAATATGTCATATTCATCAAATTAACCACAGTACACATATCATACAATATATAGGGTCGACGCCCTTAGGCCACACCCTCTGATTAAGTCACTATCTTCGACTCACTTAGGTCGAGTCCTCTGACTCTGGCTTGCTTAGGGCAAGCTGAGTGATTAGTTAATTAACCTCAGCTACCAGTGGCAGAGCCGCATCCTTGTGCACCAATATTAATTCCACCCTTAGGCCGTTTATTTCATACTCACATGGCATAATACCATCATACAACATTGCATACAAGTATAGGGAACTCTTAGTCCCAACATAACCACATAACCGGGTGCAGTTTTCTTACCTTTGATTCTGAGCGGAGAAGGTGAATTGATTCCAATCATGGTCCTTAGCCTCGACCCTCGATGATAAACCTAGTCACAAAGGCCATGGATATCTATCAAGTTCTAATTAGAAACAAAATACCAAGGGAACAATACTAGCCTCTGGGACCTCAATTTTTACTAAACCGGGTAGTAGAAATCGTCCTGAGCCCCTAGGTTCAGACCCCCAAGCCTTAATAATACTTAGAACCCTTCCAAGACCAAACCTCATAGGCGGGTCACGACTTGCCCCAAGTCAGAGAGCAAGCTGCCATGCAAAGGGGAGGCGGGTCGCGACTTGACCAGGCAAGTTGTTGCGCACCCCCAAATCAGAGAGCACCCAGGCTAGAAGGGCCACATGCACTGCGGCGCCCCCTGCCCAGGTCGCGGCGTGCCCCCTTCGACCCAGAAAATTATGGGTTTTCTCCTCTTTCTCCCAGCTAAGACTCCAAAGCTAATCCCAGAATTTCCTTAACCAACCTCCCTAAATCAACTAAAGAGCTTTGACCCATATACACATATTTTCATCCTATAATACCCAACAATTAAACAGGAACTAATCCCTCAATTCAACCATAAAATCACAGTAATTACCACTCAATTTTCTACTCAATTCCTCAATCAAAACTGAACAAATCTACACTTATACTTCCATCCCAAATTCAACCAAAACTTTAAAGATGATGCTCTAAAATCTTACCTTAATTTGTAACTTAGTTTCCCAGCTGAAGCTCCCCCAAGTTCCAACTTGAACTTCCCTCTGAATTTCCAGCTCCAACACCCAGCTAGGTTCCCATCAATTTGTTCAAGTCTTCAAGCTTCTAAACTCCTTCAACATCCCCAAAATTCAAACTTCAAGGAAGAGAGAGAGAAGAATCGTGAGAGAGAGTCTTTTTTTTTTCTTTATGTTTTGTATAATTCCACCACTTTCTGTTATGTTCTAAAAGGTCTGAGTATATTCTTTAATAGCCAAAAGACCATTTTTGCCCCTCCACACTAATTAATCATTTTACTTAATCTAGGGGTAGAATGGTCATTTACTCCCAATGCCCACTAACTCCTCAAGTGTTCCTAATATTTACCATTTAAATCCCATCATCCAATTATTCACATTATTTCCCCAATGTCTAATAACCCTCAATATAATTTCTAAGTTCTCAAAAAATACCCCCAGGCTCCCCCGAACCGGGTATAAATTCCCGTCGTGACTATTTCGCCCATCCGCTCACTAGGACCGCCTCGAGCCATATGCTGCAAATATATCAACATAATAATGTGGTCTCAACAGTTTATCACATATAATTAGATTTATACCCTCAATGGGCCAAAATTACAAAAATACCCTTACAAGCTAATCAGGGCCCACATGCATATTTAATACTCATAAACATGCATTTCACATATCCATATAACCATAGGATCATGCATATCATATAATCATGCACTTAATCATTTATTCACATAAATACCAATTATGCCCCCTTGGCACACTAATCAAGGCCCTTAAGCCTTATTAGTAATTTTGGGTCGTTACAACTATCCCCTGGCACACTAACTCATATTATGATGGTGGAGTTCTTCAATCACTGGTGCAATATCAATCCAAATTGTTACCTCGTGTGACCATATTGTAATCTGTGGTGTCCTATCCCCTGACACAAATCTTCCCAAGTAGAAGGTCAGCTTCTAAATTACTTTTCCCCTTGTGTATTCGAGGGTTTCTAACATGAATCATCCATTAAATCTCACCAAATTTTGGTCTCAGGTTTATCTTTCTTGCAAATGACCAAACACTCAAATCCCTTACTGTAACGCCCTGGCTGACCCAGAACAGTTACGATGAACGGTGGACCGAAAATTTGACTCGCTACCCGAGTCCTTTGGTCAAAAACGTGCTCTAAGTGTAATTAACAGGTTAAGGTATAAAACCAATAAAAAGGAAATGGAGATTTTCATTACAAACTGCTCTGCAGAGCTAATCAAAACATTTACAAGTGGTTCTCAGTAAAAAATGGTCACTACTGTTTTAAAATTACAATTCCGCCGACCTAAGCGGCAAAAATAGGGTAAACCCCCTAGTTCCTCTGAGAACACCTTGGCCGTGGTGGTCAAGCGGCCGCATATGTACACATCACCACATCAGCTCTCCACTCAAGGCTAGGTGAGCTTTTCTTTCCCTTTACCTGCACCACATAGCACCCATGAGCCAAAGCCCAGCAAGAAAACATAATACTTTTCATAAACATTATCAAATGATTATCATTATAACCACACTGAGCATAAAGCTTTCAAGCAAGTGAGTAAACATCACATGAGGTCCTGATAAACCATACTGAGTGACTGACTAGCATGTCACTAATTCAAATGGAAGAGTGGCTGTTAGGTAAGCCACTAGCCTTCAACAGGTTCTGGAAAACCATACTGAGTGACTGTCAAGCATGTCACTGTTTCAAGTGGGAGAGTGGCTGCTAGGTAAGCCACTAGCCTCCAAGCGCTTATTTCGATCATCGACCCTCGTGGTCGGTCTAGCATTAATGCTCTTTGAGTCATTCAATGCTGATGGTCGATTAGATCTAATCTCTGTTGGCTTGCATTAACACGCTAAGGCCGTCTTGACTAATGAGTCAGGACAATGTGACTAGTGCCCAGTACCACTGCCGAACCTGACTAATAAGTTACAGCTTCACAATTGATACTAACACCTTTTCCAAATCTGACTAATGAATCAGTACCATGCACAAGTGAGCAACATATGCTAAACATTCTATATCCAATCCAAGTCCATATTTACACAACTAGCATGCCTCATGAATACCCATGCATGTCACACTTGGGGTGCAGTTTTCTTACCTCTGGTTCGAGCTAGAACGAATAAAAGAACAACCCTGAGAACGATCAACCTTTTGGTCCTTTAGCGGTTACCTGGCCATAACCAAATATGGGATTCCATCAACAAAATGAACAATAAAAGGTTCCCAAACCAAAACCTAACCTCCGGGACTTCAAACACTACTCAACCGGGTAGTAGGTTCAACCCCGAGGCCTTAGGTTTGAATCCCCATGCTAGAAACACTTTTCTTTCCAAAAATGCCTTAAGGGCCACGGCCCTCCCCAGCTGCGTCACAGCGCGCCTCCAAACAGAGGCGGCCTAACCCTGGCAGGCACCCTGGGCCGCGGCGCCCCTATGCCATGCCGTGGCTCAATACCCCTTTCAGCCAAAAACCAACAACACACCAGAAATTTCCCCTGCGTTTTCCCTCTCAAACCAGCTCTTCAAACCAACTCAAAACCTCTTCCAAACACCCATTTAAACCTCCAAACATCACCCAAAACTCTCCCCCATCATAACCCAAGTAAAACACCACAAAAACTCCCCTTGATTCAAACTTTCCACACCAAAATCTAGAGCTGAAAACTTAAAACAAAAACAGAGTATAACCAGAAAATCAATGGATAAACTCACCTCAAACCTGGAATTAAATCCTCTCCAATAGTTGAACCAAGCCTAAAACCTCAGCCCCTTGATCTCCTAGCTTGATTCCACCCTTTGAGCTCAAAACTCCAAAGAAGGAAAGAGGGAAATGGATGCACGGGAAGGAGAAGGAAATGTCTCTGTTTTTGCTCAGTTCTATTATGTTTCTACAGCCATCTAAACCTCACATATATCCTAGCCAAATGACCTAAATACCCCTAGGTCATATAAATGCTTCTAAAACCACTTCAAGGGTAATTTTGGCACTTTCCACTTATCCCGTTAATCATAATTAACGCTTCCCAATTCCCGCTAATCTCAATATCCTCAAACACCAATATTTCACATCTTGTTACCCTTTAATGCCCGGTAACACTCTAATCATTAAAACACCCCGAGACTCACCCCGAGCCCCGAGCTTAAGCCTGTTATGACCAAACCGATAATTAACATTCCTTGATCGTCTCAAGACAAATGGCTTGAAAAAACCCACATCATAATGCGGTCTCAAAATATATCACCAGCATGCATCCAAATAAACAATTTACCCTCAACGGGCCAAATTACCATCACACCCCTGTAATTAGAAATATGGACTCACATGCATGCATTTCACATCATATCATAATATAATCAACATATACATGCATTTTATCAATTAATAACACAATTAAGCAAGTATGGCCCTCTCGGCCTACTATTCATGCCGTTAAACACATCAGAGAATTTGGGGCATTACACTTATGTTATGAATTCACCATCAACTTAATATTCCACGTATATCAGCCATGTTTCCATTCTTCACCTCCCATGAGGCTTAACCATCATCCTTTTTAGTCTATATCCAAGTGCGTCTTAGCCTTCGATGCACTGCTTACAGTCTCATGTCTTAAATAGAGACAAGGTCCTTGATGCTACCCCTCCGTATCCATCCATTACATGCATATTCCTATACTACAGGGTGTTATCCAATCCTTACTCTGTCTTCTGAAAATCTGACAAAAAATTATACATTCGGTCTAACTTTATGTCCTCCCAATCTCTGGTGTAGCTGTCTTCAAAGATACTTTAGGTAGTAGATGACATGTCCATAGGTCCCATTGTACATCTTATCCCTCAGGTGTTCTTCAGTAACTTCTTTGTGGCTTCTGCTTGAATTTCTTTATACCTGATCCCTTCTATTCTTATAGTGTGACCTTGATTACCCATGAAGATACGAAGCCAATACCTTCTTGAACCTTACTTGTGACCCTATTGCTTCAGTCTTAATATCATCAGTGTAGTAGTGGTCCATATTCTGCTTCTAACTATGAAGTAGATCAACGCATCTCTAACAAACCCAAAGGTGCTCATCCAAATTGTTCCTTTACTCTCTGCTTGTTGAACTTACATGTGCTATTGAAGCTTAAGTCAGTTAAGAACCTTTGCTGATAATCCATCACACCCCACTGGGTACAAGTAATAACTCCTGAAATGTCTCTTTCCTTGATCCTCAGCTGGTAATAACCATATCGAAGATCAATTCCTGAAGATATTGTCCTGTCTCGTAACCGGGCATTTGCACTCTTTATCCTTAACAGGTGATGACAACAAATCCCACAATATGATGCTCCGAGTAATCTATCCATAAATCAAAAAATTCTTCAACTGAACCAGTAATTTTGTCTGCCAAACTAATACCATTATTCATAGTGTCCCTGACACCGAGTCTGTCCATAGCCCAATTCTGAAGCGCATCCAACAATTCCTTACATACCCATTGAATCCCTACTGACCAACTCAATTTCCCTTTGGTCCAACTAATATACTTCAAATGATGTCCCTTACTATCAATGGTTTTCTCTTATCTAACAAATTATCTCTCACTCAGGCTTATAACAAGGCGCTCATAAGACGAGCTCAATTACTTTCACTACGAACCCTCTTTTACTACTTGTGTTCCAATGCTTCTTTAGAAGTTTTTAATTCATCCTTAACAAGAATTATCATCTCAAGCCCCTCATACAATAGCCTTGAGACATAAACTTCATATATAAACCTCTCCTGAGAGATATGCAACACTGGCCTCTTTCAACTCTTATATAACCAAGAACGAAGATTATAAGTCAACTGTTTACCTCCGAGGAACTAGCCTCGGGCTTCAAGTGAAACAAGGCATTCCAATCTTCCATTCTCTAATCCTGGGCAACCCCTAGTCTGACCTGGCATACCAAACCATTCCATGTAGATAACGTATCCCTACCTAGAATCTTTCCAGATGGTGTCTCCTGCTTCCAGTGCGTATTAAATGACTTCACTAGATCTCATCACCGTCCTAACAGCTAACCTGTAAACTAGACCCCCTTCCTGTCAAACCAGTAGCTATAGAACTGTCAGGGGCCCTTCTATTCCGATTACCAAAAATCTGTCCTTACTAATTTCCACCAATGGGAATACTATCGTCTGCATCTCTTGCCCTATGGCATTCATGCCTCATATCTCATTCCTTATACCTTACGTAACATGGCCCTCCCTGCTGCCCAAGCACAAATAAACATCTCGTGCGCTGGAGCGACCCTGATGCTCTGGGCCATCCTAGAGTTTAATCCTTGAATGAGTCATCATTTCTGACTACATCAGCTTGTATCAATTTCCATAGTGGATTGACTAACTCTCCATACTTGTTGACATACTCTATCATTGTCTTACCACTCTAAACCAAGTTCATAAACTCATTAGTCTCCACAGCTCAGACTACATCTTCATAAACTCTTTATTAAATCATTGCCTGAATTCCTCTCAGCCCATTATGACAACATTTTGGGATCGGAGTATCACTTCTCACTATCTCCGGGCATCCTTCTGCCACCACTACTTAGCGCAACCACTCTGTCATGAACCATCATCTTTATGTAATTAAGGATGGGATTAGCTATGCCCATCCCCCAACTAATTCTTAGGCAAATCCAAACTTTCCTCAAAACCAGAGGATAATGCCTCCTGGGCCTTCCATATAGTACTCTTATTTGTCTATATCTTCCAATTAAACCAACGCTTGTAACCTTACTGTCAAGATATACAAAGCAGCTCTTTCCCCAGAAAAGCCTGTTGTTCACCCATCTAGTCTCCTCTATCAGACCTCACAGCTTTACTCAAATACCATGAATGTCTGCTGTGACTTTCAGGGGCAGATAGAGGATTCCAACCCCAGCTATCATCTGAAATCCTCACTATAACAATACCAAGTCTACCAACCCATTCTGAGCATAAACAATCTGAATTCATCCACCATCATCGACTAAACCCCTCAGCCCTGATGTTCATACCCAAAACCATCCCACAACCAGGTCCAAACAACCACAATAATCACGCACACATAAAGCATAATAAACACCAATCTACAATACTATGCATTTAGTATTGCTACCAAGTACATTCATACTTACCATGCTTCCATCACCCAACAAACAGATAAAGCATATATTCGTTCAATTTAAACAATTCACCACATGCAATCAATATACCAACCATTATCCAAATATTCATCCACATACGATAGCAATGCTAATTAGCATGCCTCAATATCATCACACATCAGTCAAGGGCCAGGCCCTATCAGTATCTCATGCTCCTTATTAAGCATACCACTTAATACATTCATATTTTCATTCAAGCACTTAAGCATATAATCTAAAGTATTCAATTACAAAACCCTGAGTTGAGCTTGTCTTTAGCGGCAAGTGTACATGTCCAGCCAATCTTCAAGAACCCTTAAACCTAGACTACTCTAATACCAAGTTGTAACGCCTTGGATAACCAAGACGGTTACATTGTGTGTTAAAAATAGCGCAACACTTGCTAATCGAGTCATTTAAATGAAAATGTGATCCTAAAGTCATAAACAAGTTAGGTTTAAAAGATTTTGGTCATAGACGGATAATTTTCATTAAAATAAACGTTTAGTACATGGGTTCCCAAATCAGAATTTAAAAGACACATACACAAAATTTCCAAAAGTTATAAATAATCAAGGCCACTCTAATGGAAAAATACACATTTTAGGTTTCAGTCCCTGTACAAACCCTCGACCATGGTGGACGAGCAGCTAACAATTTACACCTCGCCCCCAGAGCTCTCGTAGATCAATAATCCATAAAACATCACCTGTGAGTCGAGGCCCAACAAGAAAACCATAATGTCATAGCATAGCAAATAACGATAATCAATAATCCATAAAACATCACCAAATACCCAGCAGTCCAAAGCATTCACATAATCAGTGATAACAATTGATAAGTCAACAATCTATTATCCAAGTATTCAATATGTCATATTCATCAAATTAACCACAGTACACATATCATACAATATACAGGGCCAACGCCCTTAGGCCGCACCCTCTGATTAAGACATTGTCTTCAGCTCACTTAGGCCGAGCCCAGTGTTCAACCCACTGACTCCGGCTCGCTTAGGCCAAGCTCAGTGATTATATAATTAACCTCAGCTACCAGTGGCCGAGCCGCGTCCTTGTGCGCCAATATTAATTCTGGCACTCTTAGGTCGTTTATTTCATACTCACATGGCATAATACCATAATACAACATTGCATACAAGTATAAGGAACTCTTAGTCCCAACATAACCACATAACCGAGTGCAGTTTTCTTACCTTTGATTCCGAGCGGAGAAGGTGAATTGATTCTGAGCACGGCCCTTAGCCTCGACCCTCGATGATAAACCTAGTCACAAAGGCCATGGATATCTATGAACTTCCAATTAGAAACAAAATACCTAGGGAACAATACTAGCCTTCGGGACCTCAATTTTTACTAAACCAAGTAGTAGAAATCGTCTCGAGTCCCTAGGTTCGGACCCCCGAGCCATAATAATACTTAGAACCCTTCTAAGACCAAACCTCCCAGGCGGGTTGCGACTTGCCCCAAGTCAGAGAGCAAGCTCCCATGCCAAAAGGGAGGCGGGTCGCGACTTGGCCAGGCAAGTCACGACGCGGCCCCAAATCAAAGAGCACCCAGGCCAGAAGGGCCATACGCGCCACGACGTCCCCTGCCCAAGTCGCGACACGCCCCCTTCGACCTAGAAAATTCTGGGTTTTCTACTTTTTCTCCCAGCCAAGACTCCAAAGCTAATCCTATAATTTCCTTAACCAACCTCCCTAAATCAACACTAAATCTACTAAAGAACTTGGACCCATAAACACATATTTTCATCCTATAATACACAGCAATTAAATAGGAACTAACCCCTCAATTCAACCATAAAATCACAGTAATTACCACTCAATTTTCTACTCAATTCCTCAATAAAAACAGAACCAATCTACACTTATACTTCCATCCCAAATTCAACCAAAACTTTAAAGATGATGCTCTAAAATCTTACCTTAATTTGTAACTTATTTTCCCAGCTGAAGCTCCCCCAAGTTCCAGCTTGAACTTCCCTCTGAATTTCCAGCTCCAACACCCAGCTAGGTTCCCATCAATTCGTTCAAGTCTTCAAGCTTCTAGTCTCCTTCAACAGCCCCCAAAATATAAACTTCAAGGAAAAGAGAAAGAGAGAAGAAATCGTGAGAGAGAATCTTCTTTTTTTTTTCTTTTTTTTTTGTATAATTCCACCACTTTCTGTTATGTTCTAAAAGGTCTGAGTATATCCTTTAATAGAAAAAGACCCTTTTTGCCCCTCCACACTAATAATCCTTTTACTTAATCTAGGGGTAGAATGGTCATTTACTCCCAATTCCCACTAACTCATCAAGTGTTCCTAACATTTACCATTTAAATCCCATCATCCAATTATTCACCAATTATTCTCCCCAATGTCTAATAACCCTCAATATAATTTCTAAGTTCCCGAAAAATACCCCTAGGCTCCCCTGAGCCGGGTATAAATCCCTGCCGTGACTATTTCGCCCATCCACTCACTAGGACCGCCTCGAGCCATATGCTGCAAATATATCCACATAATAATGTGGTCTCAATAGTTTATCACATATAATTAGATTTATACCCTCAACAGGCCAAAATTACAAATATGCCCTTACAAGCTAATCATGGCCCACATGCATATTTAATACTCAAACATGCATTTCACATCTCCATATAACCATAGGATCATGCATATCACATAATCATGCACTTAATCATTTATTCACATAAATACCAATTATGCCCTCCCGGCACACTAATCAAGGCCCTTATGCCTTATTAGTAATTTTGGGTCGTTACATGTGTGCACACTAGAAATATTTACAAACATCCTTTAAAGTATTGAAGTGAGCCAAAAGTGTTTCAAACTTAAAATGAAAAGCATTTCAAAATGAAATTTCTCCCCAAGGTCAGGACACATGTACATCCTACAAACAGACTCTAGTGCGCACATTTTTCCTTGCACTTACCAACACATGAAATAATTAGGTAAGCGATAACACTTAGTAAAATCAATCTTACAACATAATAGAAGAACAACAACAATAGTTCGATGACGAAGTCATTGACTGAAAATCAGATAACTTACCAATCTTAGGGTTCAGGATAAATCTAGGCCCTAAACAAACAATTACAGAATGCCTAACTATCCTGGCAATATCAAAACTAACTCAGATAACAGCAACAAAATAGAAATAACCCTACAGAAAACTAGTCCAACGAACAGATACAAAAGAATAAGCTTAACCCCAATAGCCAACTTGGGAGTTGCCAAAAGACATCCCCAATAATATACATATAAATCCATAGTGGAGACCCAAGTCTCAACACTAGTATCCCAGCCATAAATCCTTTTCGAGGCTAACGAATGGGTTACCAAGGGCATTAATACTATTATATGGGTAGGTGAATTCACACTGGTTCATCGAGACTTCTAGGTTTTACCAGCATACTTATTGTAGGAAATACATATAACAGGATCTTATTTATTTTCATGTAATTCACTTATTATCAAACAAACATGCCAATTCCTAGAACATGCTCCTATTAAATTGATACATTTACATGGTAAAGTAATTAGAAACTTACATTAAGCATCACAATTGGAACAACTCCTTCCTTCAGGTTCTTTAACCTTTGAATCCTGGTAGTAGCAGAGTATAATCAAGAACATTAATTGGATCAGCAACACAGTCTTCCTCACCAAGGCTTTGATCAACCTAGAACTAGTGTGGGTTGGTTCTCATTAGATGAGATAGAGATCTAGAAGAGAAGAAGAGAGATTGGCTAGAAGACTGTAATTGTAGAGTTTTCTATGACTGAGCACTTACCAAAACTTGTTCTCTATCAACTGCCCTAGTTATAACACTTTATCCATAGACACATCCATGGACCTATTTTCTTAATTAAAAAATCAAATGTAAATAAAGTCATATCATGGCTGGTCCACATCATATGGGTTGGGCTAATAATATGTGTCTTAAATTTAAGGCTCAATGGACTCGAATTCAAGACCTTTTATTTTATACATTTTATGTTTAATTAATTAATTAAATCCTTATTCAAATTAACTATTTACAATTTTAACATTGATTAAAATTTATTTATTAATTTCACACCAATTTTTTTATAATTAATAAAATTTCCCAAGATTCTCTTTTATTCTTTAAAACACATATGTAACATCCCGTGTTTTGAACACCCGTTAGTAGCCGGTTGGAGCCGGTGAAGAATTATGTGAAATATTATTTTGATAAATGATATTATAAGAATTTGCGATGATTAGTGAATTTATAGCCATTGCAATGATTTGCTAATGGAACTAGCTTTATGCAAAGAAATATTGGTCTCGGGCCAAGGAATAAACCCTAATGGGAGAAAAATCTCGGATTAAATAAAATAGGAAATACTATGGCATAAAAATATTAATTTATTTTGGCAACTGTGACTTTATTGTCGAGTCAATAAGTTTAAGAAGAATTGATTGATGATTGAATTCCAATCAACTGGGCTTAAGAATGAGAATTTCTTACTCGTGACTCTAAGGGCATTTTGGTCAATTTGATAAAATACCAAAAATTATGTGATATGTGACAAATTTATTTTTTTCGGTCACATTTAATTTAATTATTTAAGCTTGGAGATATTTAAAAACTATAAGTTAAAAGATAAGTGAAATTTAGAGCACAAAATTCCTAAAGGGCCCTTGGATCCCTTAAATGTGAGGTAAAATAAGAAAGGGCATAAAAATAATTTCCAAGGGTAGAGAGAGAGGAGTGAGCAGCAAGGCTAGGTCCTAGGGCTCTCAAGAGCTAGGACACATACCCAAAATAGAATAGGAAAAATCTCACCCATTCACAAGCTAACGGTGTAATCATTGTTTTTTTTCTCTCAAAACAATTTTCCCTACAATTTTTTTCGTCCAAAATCTAGGCAGCCTCTTCCACTTCCCTTTCCATTTCTTTTTAAACTCTGAAAAATAAAAATCAGAGGCTCTGTCACTCCCTCTCATTTAGTTCCTCTCTTTTTCTCTCTCAAGGAGACACTCCATTGAAGCTAGTGTTCAACCCTAAGCAAACTGAGTTCAAGGTAAGTGAAATCCTCTCTTGTGATTCATTCTTCTCCTTCTTATTCATACCTGAAACCCTAGGGTTCCTTGTGCATGCATGTGATCTAAAAGCCACGCAGGGCCTTGTTCTTGTGTTCTAGGATTCAAGAGAATCCTTACTAGTCGGATCTCCAAGTTGAGCACCATTGGGATCAAATAAAGCAAGGTAAGAGGTTTTTGTGAGCTTGCATGTTCTTGTCCCTCATCTAAGTTTCTTTCTACCCTAATCCTTTTCTAAGACTCTGCATGTGTGGAGCTCGTTTTTAAGAGTTTAGAGCACCAAATGAAGGTTTTGAAGAGCTAAGGAACACATATCCAAGCTAGGGCTTCGAAAGGTAGAATCTATGGTTGAGTTCTTTATGTTTTATACTGATGCTTGTAGATCTGGTTGTATAGGGTGTTTCAAAAGTTTTTGAGCTTATTTTATGCTTAAGGTTGAGATTTATGTTTGGTATGATGATTTGTTCGCATGCATGTGGGTAGGGTTATGCTAGAAATGCATATTGATGTTATGTTGTGTAAAAATGCATGCTGCCAAAATTTCGTGGTCTGGCGTCCAACGGGTCAGATCTCACTCCACTCCCTCTGTTTGTGAAAAATATTTTTGTAGTTACATATCTCTTTTTGATTACTTGATGTTAGGCCTTTGAAAATCGTATAAATGTATTTTCAAACCCAAGTTGTGAATGTTTTGGCATTTTGATATAAATCTGGAAAATTTCTGGGCAGCATGCATTGCCCAGATTGTTTTGACTTTTGAACAAGTTTTACTAATCAAAAAGTAATGAATTTTGGTAGGGTTTTATTTTTAAAAACATATAAGAATCACTGTAAAATTTTATTGGAAAATGTGTTAAGGTGTAAGAGATGTGAATTTTCAAAGTTTTCTTTAGAATATGGAAACAAAATATCTGGGCAGAAAGCACTGCCCAGATTGTTTTAAACCTTTTTATGAGTTTTTTTATTCCAAAAATTATGAAATTTTAAAGGAATCTAATCAAGACATGTATAATGATCTCTATAATATTTTAGAAATAACTGGGATATGGTGTAAGAGAAGTGAATTTTTAAAGTTACCATAAAATCTGGGAAAAACTTATGGGTAGCAAGCATTGCCCAGATTTCTTTACAAACTTGAATGAGTTTTGGCATCCAAAAAATTATGAAATTTTGAGGGGAATTATTTAAGATGTGTATAAGGACTTCTGTAAATTTTTAGATAAAATGTCTCATGGTTTAAGAGAAATTTTTTTTCTAAGTTTTCCCTAAAAACTGAAAGGTAGTAATTTCGAACCTTAAACAAAAATGATTTTTGGGAGGTTAGTTCTCTTAACCTAAAACAAGTTTTGATTTGAGGCTTTCACCTAGTTCACATCCTTATGACACAAAACACGTGACCGATAGTTTAAGAGTTTTTTCCGAAATCTCAACCTAGGGAAAAAGTTAAAAAAAAGGAGATTTTACCCCTTAAATTAAATAGTTGAAGTGAAGTTTTGGAAATAAGAAGAAATAATCCTTTGTAAGGATAACTAAGGATCTGGAGAATTAACCAATCCCAAATCAGCTTGAGTTAATTTAAATATTGATTTTTTACCATTTCTAAGTTAAGGGTCCAATTGCCCTTCTTTTAAAAAATAACGTAAAAAGATATCCTAGGTTATGGATAAAAATGGTAAGAATAGGAGTTGGGTTTTGTAGAATCTTTAATATAATGGGATAACATTGTCATATATTATTTGTAAAAGGGTCAAAAGGCGGTATTCTGGTAAATGATAGAAAAAGGTAAACTTTCGTGAGAGGACGACAAGTTGGTATTTTTCTAAGATATGAGTTGAGTAGAACTCCTTTTTCAAAAAAACCAAAATACAAGTTATTCGATAAGAGAATTCTCTAGTTAACGAATATTAAGATGCATGGCACAGAGAGCGTGTTACGGTGAGGCCGATTTTCTCATAACACTATAAAGACCGAAACAAAATCTAGCCTTACCCACTATAAGGTGTATAAGAGGCTATAGTATAAAGTCTCTAAGAGAACGTTATTGCATGTAGCTATCATAGAATATTAGCTATAAGAGTATGTCATAGTTTAATCCGAGTACACTGTATTAATTATAGTAATCGCGAAAAAGGAAATCGAATAGCGGTGTTAAAGATCCAGCTGGGAGCTAAGGACTCCAAGTAAGTTAGCCTTTCTTTTTCTTGGCTACAACATGAATATAAGAGTGTGTGCTTGTAGTAGTAGAATACACTAGTTTTTTTTGGGTCATTCAAACCAGGGTATGCTTAATGCCTACTCTTGTAATGCTTTGGCATTCTATGGCTAAATGGTAAGTAGATTCAGGTTGGAGACAGAATCCTAACATAAAATAGTTCGGGTTGGAGCTAGGACATGGTAAGTATATAGTTCTGGTTGGAGCCAAGACAATGGTAATATAGTCCAGGTTGAAGCCAGGACAATGGTAATATAGTCCAAGTTAGAGCCAGGGCAATAGTAATATGGTCCTAGTTGGAGCCAGGACATGGTAAAAATATAGTCCAGGTTTGAGCCAAGACAATGGTAATATAGTCTGGGTTGGAGCCAGGAAATAAATGCTGGAACCAGGTTTAGGCCCGGATCCCTTGCTATTAATTTATTGATTAGTTATGATATGTGTTGTATATCTTGAATGTTCTAGGATTTTCTGCGTGCAGGTTATCATGTTATGTGTAATGTTGTTTGTTAGATACAATCCAAGTATCTGATTTTGATTTGGTTATAGTTTGAGAATTGTATGATAGGGTTGGGATTTATCCAATACCCTAATGATCGGTAGTGATAACGACCTTAGGGCAACCCGTTACTAGGTTTAGTATATTTATGTGCAAGGCTATTCTTACTAAGCATTTTCTCTTACCTAGTAGTTTCATGTTGTAGGTAAGTGCAAAAGTAAAGTGGAGCAATGAGCGCTGGAGTCTGCTTGTGGATATGTACATGTGGCCTGACCTAGGGTGGTTTTTGATGGAACTCATTTTGAAAAGAAACGTTGGGAGCTTGTTATTTCTTTTATGACATTTTTTTTTATTATAACCCTGTGGAAGAGTAGTTGTATTTCTGTTTACTAAACTAAAATTTTGTGCACACAATCTTTTAAAAAAATTATATGGATTTTTGCTACAATGAGTTCAAAGTAAAATGTTTTAAATTTCTGCATAATTTGGTCTTGTATGTTTTGAGGGTTGTTTCGACATATATCTATAAAAGTTTTTGAAAATGACCTAGTCAACTTTAAATATCCTAATTGATAATTAAATCAATTAATTGAGACATTCTATATGATTTATTCAAAGGTGGTGTGAGGGCCATGGATCCATGAAATCAACCTCCCATAAGTTACCTTGAATTTATTTACGAATAATTTCACTACCTTATTAATTCCTTGTGACTCTACTATAGACTCAGAATTGCACTTTTGAAATCATAAAACGCTTTACACCAAATGTAAATACATTATCCAATGTTAAAACCATAACCATAATTCGACCATCTATTGATGATCTACTAATTAGACGAGTGGTAATTATTGTTTTACCCCTCATTTGTATTTTATTCTTAAATACCACTAATTCCTTGTAAATGATATTTCCATAAATGTAATTGTAGAATTGAGATCTCTACCATTTAACGCTTGAACTAAGCTATAAGGAAATCACCATTTCAGTTTTTAGATAGAAGCTATAGATTTCATATCTATGATAAATACTCTCACTCAATTATACTACCAACTCCCCAATATGTAAGTGTGGGCTAGTCCGTAGGGTAAACTGTCAATGAAAAAATCTAAGGACTTGAATAAAATAATCAGTGGAATATTAATCACTATGAATTGAAATTGAATTGATTTATGGTCAACTTTATGATATGACTAGATTAGATAATAACAGTACTCTACTTGTCTATCTATAATCAATATCGGTACAGTCCAATGTAACAAAATACATACTATCTGATATACTTTGTCAATGTCCTGGATAGGACATCACACTAGATTGTGTAAGTAGATTATATCGTAGATTAACAAGTCGATGTAAATCATGTGCACTAACATAATCTTAGGACTAATGCTTATAAAACATATAAACATAATTATAATTCACTGAGACCAAGTCACTATAACTGTGATTATCCATATGTTCAGGATTTAATAGATGTTTATATTAAATAAATCATCACATAAATAAACAAGTGATCAATGTAATTGACAAGTCAAAATTTATTTCTATTCTTTATTGATAATGAAATAAGGTTACATAAAAAATTGGTTTTTACAGATGGCATAAAACCCCAACACTTATCTCCTAGCCAAATGTCATGAACTTGAACCGGACTGTAAAATAATTGTTATGGACTTGAATAGAAGCATATAATTTTCATGGACTTGAACCAGGCTGAATAATTTTCAAATGTCATGAACTTGAACCGGGTCGTAAAATAATTGTCAAGGACTTGAATCAGACAGTATAAATATCACGAACTTGAACCAAACCGTAAAATATCTCAAACGAAGCATTAGCACCCCCTATTCATTGTCTCTAAATGAGCCTCCTATCACTAGTATAAGAGTCTTATTTTTAGCAAATTTACACTAGTTAATTTCATGTTGTAGTCACATAAATCAAAGATTGACTTATTAGTCTTCCTTAGCTAGGTGCGGGAAAAATCCTTCCATGGAAAATCCTGTCCTGTTTAGCCAATATTGTAGTTAGTATACAATATACTAAGATTAATTATGGAATTTATAGTAGATTAAACTATTTTGGACATTAAGGTCATTGTAGAATACTTAGTAAGGGTATAAAAGTCCTTACTTGATTTAAATCATAACACGATATTCTAAGTTCCTGAAAAAGCCTACTTATTAAAAACAAATCAACATTTAAGTTTAACAAATCAACAAATCAGTTAGTTGAGCAATTGGTTGAGTATGAATGGCTCCCATCTAAGTGTGCTGCTTGTGCTCAATTAAGGCATATAGTGGCTGACTGTAACAAGGGGAAATGAGGGTTTTGGATGAAGAAAACAATTGATATTAAAGGAGACAAATCTGAGCAAGTTGATAATGGTATTGAAAGTGCTAAACAGTAAGATCCAGGTGCTTCTTGTTTAGTTCACAGTGAGCCATTTAATGCAGTTCCGGATAAGGAAGGAAGGGATGAGCCATTATGTAAGGGTCCTGAGTCGAAGGTGAGTAATAAAGATCAGAGTTTACATAGATCTACTCAGCTAGTTGGAACTAGTAAAACGGACACTGGTGGTGCCTGGTCTACTCCTAAAAGACGTCGGTCTAAACAGGTTGTGGCTTCTCTTAACAAGACAGTGGTAGATCCTAGCAAAGCTAATGTTAGTAATGGCTATGCTGTGTTACAGGAAACAGGGGGTGGGACTATGGTTACTAATTTTTCCTCCTTAGCTTGATGGAAGTGTGCAATTTGATAGGGTGGAATGTGAGGGGTATGAATAAAAAAGATAAGCAAAAGGCTATTTTAGATGTTTGTAAGGAGAATAAGGTTGGGTTTGGAGCCTTTTTTGAAACGAAGGTGAAACATGAGAAGATTCAAGAAGTTTTTGGGAACAATTGTCACAATTGGGACTACTTTTCTAGTTCCATTATTTCTGGAAGGATATTGATTATATGGCAAGCTAAGTTTGTGCAGGTTGATATCTTATTTGAGGACCCCCAACTTGTCCATTGTAGAGTCAAAGTCAGTGGGCAAAAGGATATGTTCCTTGCTACAGTAGTGTATGGAAGCAACTCTATGGTATATAGGAAATCTCTTTGGGACAATCTTGCTAACATTGGGCATCTGAACTGTCCTTGGATCATTTTCGGGGACTTCAATGCTATGTTTAGCTTTCATGATAGGAATGGAGGGCGTCCGATTTTAGCTAAAGACATTGTTGATGCTCAAGATTGGCTGGCTCTAGGCCAAGTGGAAGAATTTCATTGCTCTGGTGCGCACTATACGTGGTCCAATAAGCAAGAATTGGGAGACCAGATCTTTTCTAAACTTGATAGGGTGTTTACTAATGATGCTTGGCTGGAATTATTTCCTAAGACGGAAGCTTGTTTTAAATGGGATTTTGTCTCTGATCACAGTTTCTGTATTATCAAAAACTAGGAGGTCAACAAAGTTGGAATCAAGCCATTTAGATTCTGCAATCACTGGCTCCATTACAGTAGATTTAAAGAGGCAGTCTTGGGTAGCTGGTTTACTTCGTCTGGTCTGGTGGGGGGTCTGAATCAGCTAGTTAAGAAACTGTTGAGAGTGAAGCATGTGCTGAAGCGTTTTAACAGGGAGGAGGTAGGTAATGTTGTGTTGGATTATAAGCTTGCTAAGGAGGAGCTTAGTTTGGTTCAGGAGGCCTTAGCAACAAATCCTCTTACCACTCTTTGCAGTCAACCGTTAGTCAAGATCAGCAGTGTTTCATTATCAAGCAGAAGCGATATTCCTGTTTCCTTAAACAACAGAGTAAGGTTAAATGGGTGGTCTTTAGTGATGAGAATTCAAAGTATTTTCATGCTGTTATGAGGAAAAGAAGGCTTGAAAACAGAATCACTTCCTTTGTTTCTGGTGACAAAACTGAAGATGACTATGGGAAAGTTGTCAATCATTTCTTGTCCCGTTTTGAGAAATTTATGGGGAGGAGGAGTTCGGCTACCAAGGAGCTGGATCTAGAGTGTATGAACCAGGGTAATAATCTTTCAGTGGAGCAACAAGTGAGATTACTAAGACCTTTTAGTAAGAGAGATGTTAAAAAGGCTATGTTTAACATTCATTCCTCTAAAAGTCCTGGATTGGACGGTTTTGGTTCAGGTTTTTTCAAGGGTCTTTGGGGTATCATTGGAGATGAAATATCTCAAGCTGTTTTAGGCTTTTTCCAGGATGGTTTCTTGCCTAAGTCCTTGAATGAAACGGTGATCTCTCTCATCCCTAAGGTAGCTGACCCTAAATCTGCAAGTGATTACAGGCCAATTGCATGTTGTAGTAACCTTTATAAGTGTATTTTGAAGTTACTTTGTACTAGGATTTCGGAGGTGCTTCCTTTCCTAGTTCATAGCAACCAAGGGGCCTTTATAAAGAATAGGAACCTTGCTCATAATATCATGATTTTCCAAGACCTCTTAAAAGGGTATACAAGGAAGAATATTTCAGCTCGGTGCATTATGAAGATTGATCACAGCAAGGCCTATGATACTGTTGATTGGCTCTTTGTGGAGAAGTTGCTTAAGAGTCTCTGTTTCCCTTCTAGATTCATTAATTGGATCATGATTTGTCTTAAAGGCACGAGTTACAGCCTCCTCATGAATGGTAGGATTCAGGGGTCGTTTAAAGGGGAAAAAGGTCTTCGTCAAGGTGACCCAATATCGGCTCTGTTATTTGTGTTAATAATGGAGTACCTAACTAGACTTTTGGCTCATAACGCTGGTAAAAAAGGTTTCGAATTCCACCCTTTGTGCAAGCAGCTTAGATTAACTAACCTTTGCTTTGCAGATGATTTGATCATTTTTTGCAAAGGTAACTTCAACTCGGTGAGTTTCATTCATGATGCCTTCAAGAGATTCTGTGATTCTTCAGGTCTCTCAGCGAATAAATATAAATCTAATATCTTCTTTGGTGGCGTTAAAGATGAAGTAAAACTCAAGATTCTTGATCTTATGCAAATGGATGAAGGTACTTTCCCTCTGAAGTACTTAGGTGTTCATCTTAGGCCTACTAAATGGAAGGCTGCTGATTGTGGGGTGATTTTGGACAAATTGTATAAGAATCTTAACTGCTGGGTGAGTAGGAACCTTTCCTTTGCAGGGCGGGCTCAGCTTATTCATTCAGTGCTGCTTGGTATTCGGAACTTTTGGATGAGCATCTTCATTCTGCCTTCCAAAGTTACAGCTGCTATTGATAAATGTTGTCGCGATTTCTTGTGGGGTACTACAGGAAATAGGAGTAAGTTTCATCTCCCGTCTTGGGAGAAGGTGTGTCTTCCGAAAAATTTGGGTGGAATTGGCTTTCGTGAAGGTAAGAAGTGGAATGTAGCTGTGATGGCTAAGTATATTTGGGCCTCCTCTAGTAAGCAAGATTGTCTTTGGGTTAAATGGATTAATTCCATTTATCTTAAAAATCATACTATATGGAGTATTCCTTTTAAGCAAGATATGAGTTGGTACTTCAAGAAGCTTCTCAAAGTAAGGCAGTCTACTGACTATCATTCATTGCAGCTTGCTGAAAAGGGAGGGAAGTTTAGAGTTAAGAAGTTTTATTTGTCCATGATTTATGCTCAAAGAGTTATATATGCAGAGACAGTTTGGAACAAACTCATTGTGGCCAAGCATAGATTTATCTATTGGCAGATTTTAAACTCTCAATTGCTGACCAGAGATCACTTGAGCCGCTTCATTCCTATCATATCATCTCTCTGCCCAATTTGTGACCTGGTCTTAGAATCTCATAGTCACCTCTTCTTGGACTGTCTCTTTTCCCGAAGACTTTTTGGGGAAATTAGCAGCTGGCTTGGGGTCTTTAAGTGGCCGACTTCTCAGGTGGAGCTCCAGGATTGGTGTCTTTCTGCTACAAGAGGCTTGCAGCATCAGATCCTCAATGCTGTTCTTGCAGCTACTTTGTACTTCATTTGGAAAAACAGAAACAATTGTATTTTTGATTTAGCTTGCTATACTACCAGTAGTGTTTGCTCTGAATTTAGGAAAGTAGTTAAATGTAGAATCTTGGGGTTGGGTCTTCTTAGAGCTAGCAAAATGGACAGTTATTTGATCAATACTGTAGAGAGTTGGTAGCTGCTTCTCTTTGAGTTCAGCGGCTGTTTCTTTAGCTGCTGTTCTCTTTGTTTCAGCAGCTTTTGCTTTGTTCTGTTTTGTATCTGTTGGTTTTGAATAATAGATTTCTTCTTTTGTTCAAAAAAAAAAACATTTAAGTATATTTTCTCGACATGTACCCACTATCGGACCGAGCTTGAATTAAATATCTTGGAAACATGTTAACTTTACAAAATTTCCCTTTTTGATAATTGTAGATGCTCAAAATTCCACGCTGATGAAAGACTCAAAGTACGTGCTTAGGACCCATGTCCCTAGATGTGTATTGGGAAATCTTGACAAACGTAGCTCCAGCAAGTGTGCCACCAAGGGCCCCTTGTCTTGTGCCTCGCGAGCCTAGGAGGTGTGCCGCTCAAGCCCCTCAGGCACCTACATGAGGTCATCACCCCCACATATCTGCGAGGCAGTTATGCCCTCACCTCACCTCGCCATGCTCCTTGCCCACAAGCGTCTCACGCCAGGAGATCCCCACGCAAGGAGGTGCTCGCGCCTCACCTCGCCTCGGCCGCGCACCCAAGGCCCCGGGCCATGGGCTTTGCGAGACGGTGTCTCGCCCTTTCCTTGACCGCACACCCAAGGCCCCATACCATGGGCTTCGCGAGACGGTGTCTCGCCCTTGCCTCGGTCGCACACCAAAGGCCCCATGCCATGGCCTTTGCGAGACGGTGACTCTCCCTTGCCTCGGCCATGCACCCAAGGCCCCGCGCTATGGGCTTCACGAGACGGTGTCTCGTCCTTGCCTCGGCTGCGCACCCAAGGCCCCACGCCATGGGCTTCGTGAGACGGTGTCTCGCCCTTGCCTTGGTCGCGCACCCAAGGCCCCGCACCATGGGCTTCACGAGATGGTGTCTAACCCTTGCCTCGGCCGCGCACCCAAGACCCCGCGCCATGGTCTTCGCGAGACAGTGTCTCGCCCTTGCCTCGACCGCGCACCCAATGCCCCGCGCCATGGGCTTCGCGAGACGATGTCTCGCCTCTGCCTACAAGCGCCACACACCAATGACCCAAGGCATCCCAGGTGGCCTCACGCCTGGCAGCTCAAGGCGATGTATTCTATGAGGACCTGCGGAAACTCCAACGTTTAGAGGAAAAAGAACAAGTATACTTTGAAAATATCGTACAAGTGCGGAGCTCATACGGGGTACGACCTGTAAGATCCCGTATGTCTGATCCAAATACTCATGCCAGACAAGTAGTGGGAGCAATGGGAGAGGGGACATGGCATGTATGCCTCTAACCAGATGTCAGAGTCGACACCACCAGCACCTCTACGCCTGGTAACACTCCTCTGACATTCGTACGAAACAAGTGGTGGAGACATCCTCATGGTATCTGACCACGTAATGGAGCTAACACCACTACCCCTGAGACCACTCTCCTGACAGTGTACTTATGTACCATCTGGTCCCCTGGACCACAATGTATCAAGGGCCAGTAGAGCCCACTATAAAAGGAACCCCATTTCCACATGGAAGGGGTTTGGAAAAAACATGGTAGCATCATACCATAAGAAATATAAGTTCTTTTCACCATTTTCTTTCAGCAACTATTCTCTAAGTTTTTGTTTAGATTTTTGAAGTTCTTCAATGGTAATCTCTATACTTTCATTTTTCTAATTTAACTTCGTTGACGAGTTCTCACCGTCAACAATAATTTACTAAAAACTTATTATTTTTTGTAGAATTTATTAATTTGTAACCTTTTAAGAAATAACTTAATTTTATTTGGTTGAGAAAATAATTACAAAGATGATTATAATTAAGTTTTTTTTAAAAAGTAATTATTCTTAATTTCTTAAATTTTAGGGCTTTGGGGACTTTTTATTTCTATTAAATAAAATTCATTAATTTGTAAATATATTATATCTTAATTGCAAATTAATCCTAATAATTATATATTGTAAAAAAATCTAAGTCAATAATTATTAAGATAGAAAAAAAAACCAAAACGTAATCTTTTCTAGAAAATTCCAATTTTTTACTAAGTGTCAAAATTGTCTAGTTTTGTGATAATTTCCTAACTTTGGGAGGTTATATCTCAAAAACCTTATCACTAAAAATTCACAACTTTTGCATAAACAATTTTGGCTATACCAAAAAGTCTCTTGTTCATTTTTATACAAAAATACACATTTTTACTTAGTGAAAACTATTTTCAAAAAGTGTTACATGAAATTGTCTAGTTAAAAGTCATAATTTTTCTTAAACTTTGGTAAAGTATAAAATCCAATTGACTTTTTATTTTGTTCTAATTTTTCTTAGGTCCATATTAGGATATGTTAAGAATGTCCTTGAAAAAAATTAGGACATAACTTGGTCAATATTACACCTTTTTGGACGTTTTTACACTATGAGCATGTACTACAAATATAGGTTTTCTCTGGGTTTTTTTTCAACTTTAAATAAAAAGCGTAGAGAAAATATTTGAATGACTCTCAAATATCACATTTAATACCCACCTAAAAAATACTATATTATTGCGGTTTAAAAAAACGCAATTGAATGTTGGGAACGTGGGAAAGAGGAGTTTTTTCTCAGCAGATTTTTCATAACACCAGCATAGAAATGTTATAGGACTTTTCTCAACAATTTTTATGAAAAAATAGCTGAGAAAATTCCCCTATACCTACCCCTTCATCCCTGATCCTTCACAGACCCCTCATTTTATACATTTTCACTGCTCGAGAACACGGAGACAACCCTTCTTCACCAGCCACGGTAATGTCCATTTTCACCATTTTTATGTGTGTTTTTTCTTCCACTATTAATGCTTTAAATCATGTACATTTTCATAAAATTGAATAATTTTTAAATTTTAGGGAAAAAATGAAGAGATTGTTAGTGGGTTTCATGGGGTTTTAATGTATGTTTTATCGGTTAGTTTTTTAGCATTTTTTGAATGTTTTTGAACGTTTGTGGAGGATTATAACACATTTTCAAGCTTCAAAATAGGTATAGATCACTTAAACTTGACTTTGTTTTTTTTAATATTATTTACACAATGTATATTTTTTTAATATTGTTAATATTAATTATCTGAGTGTGTTTTTCATTTTTCAAATTTATATTCATTTTTCTTAAAATTAAGTTAATTTTTGTTAATTATTTTAGGAATCAAAATTTATTATTATTTTATCACTAATTTTGTAATTTTTTTTTAGTAAATTTAATTTTAGTAGTTTAACTAATTTATTAGAAAGTTACTAGTTAAAATTTGAGTTTACTTGTTTTAATTTAATAAGAAATTTTGAATACTCTAAATCATACCAATTACCATATTGTGAAAGCATACATATGGTTTACCATATTTACCCATTATTGTTTAAACATTTTTTGAAGGAAATATATTTACTTGTTTGAATTTGAAGTTGTTGACGCGGTTTTTCGCCAACAGTGTATTAAGAAATAATAAGGGCAGATTAGTGCTTAATGGTAAACCGTAATGATAATATCAAGAATTCACTCAAGAACACAGAACTTTTACGTGGTTCAGTGGTTAAAATCCACCTAGTCCATGAGTCACTATTATTATTGTTTCTCTCACTATTTTGGCCGAGTTTCGGTATTACAGAATAATCTCCTTTTCCTATCCAACATTCCCAGTATTTATAGGGGAATTCCATGGACAGGTTTGGGTAACCGCGTGAGTCAATCACGCATTTACATAATGTCTATATTCAATACAAATAATTCCCATTTATATGGGGATATGATTTGATAATATAATAAATATGTTCCTGCTATCTCGGATAATAAATATGATAGCCTAGTCATAAATAAACGTATAAACATATCCCGAGTCTCTGGGGATCCCTGAATATGCATTATATTTGAATCGTCACAAGCAGGATGTCTCCTTCAAGCTCATGCTTCACAGTTATCTGATTCTGAGCTCGTGCTTAACAGCCATCGTGTTCTTAGTTTGTGATAAACTCAGGACGCCTAACCCCATGTCTATTATTTATGAATTTTGAGTTGTCCACATGGATAATAAGCAGATATTCTACTTAGTTATTTTTCCGTGTATTTATCTACCAGTTGTACCCGAGCTGAGTGAATTAACTCGTGCTAAATATAGGGTACAACATTTGCCCCCAAGCTTCTGCTTGTGTATGATGTCGTCATTTTCTGACTTACACAGTAGAGGCTTTTAGACTTTTGCTACATAAAACCATGCCTACTTATGACTCGAGTACTAGACATGTGGTCTACTACAATTGGCATATGTTCAGGTTTCGATGACTACAATAATTGTCTTGTCAACTTTTCACTGCCATCTGGTCTATTTAATCTTGGCCCTTGGATCTCGAGATACCCCAATTGGATGGCCGTGATTAATTTTCGTATTTTATGTATAAATAGGGTGATTAGATTTTAAACCTCACCACCTTTACATTTGAAAATTTCTCATTTCTAAACTCTCTAGCTTCCCTTCTTCTTCCCCAGAATCCCCAAAACTGTTCATTGTGCCCAGACATTCAGAAGCTTTCCAGGAGCTTTTCGTGATCCGAATCTACATTCTCCGATCATCGAACACATTTCCTGTAAGTATCTCATCCTTTGCTTTGAACGAATTTCTTTATTCTTCATGATCCAAAGAAACTTCTTTTTCTTCTTTTTAGAAATGTTAATAGTTTGGTATTGATAGACTTTTTATGAATGCCAATAATGAATAGGTTTTGGCTTTAGGCTCCATAAGTGAAACCGAATATGTTTTTATATAAAAAAAAAAAGTATCCATAAAACTGGGTAAATTTCTGGGTTAATTTGGGGTAGTTCTAATGAAAAATAGGTTTAGAGAATACCTGTTTGGGGCATAGAAATCATAACGTCTCTAGGTTAAATACCAGGTAGCTTAAGGGTTATGATTCCTTAGGCAGTTTTGCACTAAACCACTTTACAGAGGAACATAGTGACCCGACATTTCTGACATGCGGATCCCTAAATATCAGGGGACTATTAAGAAACCGAGGCTCGTATCTTTGGATACCGTGTGGCAACATGTGATGGGTTTCGACTAACTTTAGCTCGTATAACAAGAATAACCCATTTCATCCTTCGTACCCTTGCGACATAGTTATAGATCATCTTAGATCGCCTACTAACTTGGTCGCTTTGTCGTCAGGCGATCTGATGGCACGTCCCAAGAAGAAATCTACCCATATTCGGTTGCGAGCTCATCTACCCAACACAAAGACAAAGGGAAACAGGTCGAACCCGACTCTCCTATTCCGCACTTTGGTCCGGTTGTGGATAAAGTAATTCCCGTCGACCCCAACGCGTTCTTTGAGACCGAGCACATACTCTCGAAAATCAAGACTCAAGGGAAGGTGAATAAAATCATTTTGAGTCACAACATCGAGATGGGAGCTGGCGGTCTCCTAGCCCGACCTGCGTTCAAAGGGGAACAGAATTGTGCCCCTTTCCAAGACGACTACGCAGCCTGGAGCGATGAGCATCTGAAGGCTGGGGCTCTTTTCCAGCTCCCCCCAAATTCATATAGACTTTTGGCAAGGCTGAAATATCTGTTCTTGAGGCATGAGTGGGAGATCCCCTCTCCAGCTGATATTTTCTTATTTTTCTATCTCAAAGCAAACCCCAACCAAAGAGGACACGGTGACGAGTTTTACAACCTCACACAATTTCCCAGCTCCGCCTCCATCATCGATCTTCCTAGCCATCCAAACTACTATAAAGATTTATTCTTTATGTCGAATGGCTTCAAGAATTGTGAACATCGATACTTCAACCGACCTCATAAGTCTTCTACCTTTACAAATTCAATGCGTGAATTTATATTTATATATTGCTTAACACGTCGTGATTGAGTTTGTTTTTCATGCAGCCATATTTGCCAGGACGGAAAAATCGGTGACCCTCGAGGGTCAGTACGAGAAACTATCCAGACTTTCCCCTGAAGAAAAAGATTATCGTCAGGTCGTGAATGATGTCATGATGTTGCCCTGTAAGCTAATCGATGAGGGTCAGACACTGGCCCTGAGGACCCGAGCTCCCCTTCCGGTGATCCCCAAGGTTCCTTCCTCACAAGAGGCTCTGCCAACAATAGAGGATACTGATGAAGAGGAGGCTGAGGTGCCTCTCATTCAGAAAAGACGAGCTCCCGAAGCTGATCAGCAACCTGATCCTAACCGGGCTGCTTCTGGGGCAGCAGCCGACCCCTCCGACCAAGGTAACCCATACCCTTTTAGGGGGTTAGACCGAGCTACTGCTACCATTAGGTTAATATGTTTTCACCCCAACCAGCTAGTTAGTCGTCACCCCACTGACCCGGACCTAAATGTAACTCTCCTTCAATGTGTAGATTGCTTAGTAGTACGGTATGACCACAGTTATCCCAAACACCCCATTGTAGTATACAACACACTAAACTTTAGGTCTTATATTTTTTAAGAGTACGAAACCAACCTTAGGACCTGGCCTTCTCTACTCAAGGGAGCATTTTCTCCTAGGTTTATGCAGTATGTAGACGAATCCAGCCCCGAGGAGGGACCTGAGCCCCCTAGGATCTTAGAGATTATATCCTTAGATTCTCCCTCCCCTCTATTAATTCCAGGGCCAGAGGTCATGCCTAGCCCGAATCATACACCCAAGTTGATGATAATAGACTCCTCCCCCAGCCCGAAGGGTAAGATCTATATTTTCCCCTTTTCTTTACATGTCTTTGAAACACAACTTTTGCGAATTAACTCCCATTGTTTTTTTTCTAGGCGAAGACATGGAATCGACTGGAGCTCCCGACCTACGGACTTCCTTTCAGGCTAAGAAAACTGGAGTGGGCCCCGTCATGAAGAGGCCTAGAGTGGCACAAAGGACTGACCCTAAGATAGGAGACACTACAAAATCCCCCTTCAAGGGTACAGACACGAGCTCCTATCGGGAGCCAGCTCCGGTGACTACTTTCGTGGTTGAGCAACTTCCTCCTCCTCCTCTCTGAAACATGCCTCCAACTCCACATGTCATTCAAATTGAGGCCCCCATCGTCCGAATACTGGTGGAAACACAAGACCTGGAAAAGATCCCCGAGGCCTTTCGAGGTATAGTATATGAGACAGCGACTCATATGGTGGGCCACGCATACAAAGCCAGTGTGAGGGACCTAAGGGCCATAGAGGAGTGCAGCCCGGAGGATGTCCTTGAATCTGCCATGGGGATGAACCTCAGCATGAGTCCTTCTCCCATAACTGCTTTTTTCATTTTTGTTTAATATGTTCTTCATCTTCTTTTTTATTTAAACTTGTTTTGTTATTCTGTAGTCCGTCCTGGCCCAATACCGAAGCATAACTTGTGCTAAAGTCAGAAATGAAGAGATTTGAGCCGAGCTAACCACTGCCAAGGCCACTCTAAATGCTGCTCAAGAAGGGGAGCACACCACCAAAGCTGCCTTGACAGCTGCTCAGAAGAATGAGCATGCTGCAAAGGCTGCTCTTACTTCTTCCCAAGAAAGTGATCAGGCCGCAAAGACCACACTATCCACCTCCCAAGCTTAGATCGCAGAAGCAAATCATCATGCTGAACAGCTTCAGGTCGAGATTGGTGAGCTCAAAGCGAAACTACTCGAGGTCGAAGTTAAAGCCACGGAGGAAAGGGAAGCGTCATCATCAGTCATGGAGGAGATGCTATACCATTACTGTGCTTTAAACCATGACGAAAACTTTTCTTTTATGGAGCCCGGGTTGTGGGATCTGTACCTTGCTAAATTCAAGGCTCGATTCTTGCAAGAACCCTCGAAGACAGGTGAGGCTTCCGAAGTGAGGGAGGGAGATGGTGAGGAGGTCACTTGTGCGGGGCGAGCTGACGGAGCTCAGTGATCTCATTTATAATTTTCTTTGTATTTGTCTAGCAATCTTTTGATATTAAACAATTGCCTTCGGGCTTAGTTCGAGGTTATTTCTCCTTGATGTGACTATATTTGTTTTGTCTTATTTTTAATATATATCTAACTTTTGAGCCACTTGTCTTTCCTTTATTATCTTCTCATGCTTATGAATCCTTAGACTCTTGTACATTCGAGATTTTAGGAATCGACTTTTAGATCGAGATAGATTTTATCGAACTTGGTTATATCCAAGTTTTTGTTTGCTTATTTATATCATACCTGTTAAGAATCAAGCCTCAAACCTGGTTATATCAAGGGTTTTTAATGATCTAAACTTAGTTCGTGCTAAGTTTATTGATAACTCGAGCTTTAAAAAGCCCTTGAATAGTCAATTTTTCCAAATTTATATGTTTTGGACCTAGTTATATCCAGGGTTTTAGATGATTTAAACTTAGTTCGCGCTAGGTTTATTAAAAACTCGAGCTATAAAAAGCCCTTGAATAATCAATTTTCCAAGCTTCTAAGTTTTTAATCTTATCAGAGCAGGCTTAATTTTGCCAACCTCGGTTATGTGCCCCCCAAGTAACAAGAATGTATAAACTTTCTTGGTTGCTATTACAAATATGAGTTACTGATAACCCCATTTTTTCCACGATGGACCTACAAAGTAGATTCACAGAGCTCCCATTATCCATTAGTGTTCTTTGGACCCTTTGGTTTGTGAGCTGAACAGTTACCACCAGCAGATCATTATGTGGGAATTGGACGTGGCTATCATCCTCTTCTGTGAAAATTATTGGTTGTTTTTCCAATCACTGTTGTTTCGATAACCGTTGCTCCGGGACAAACTCCACCCCGTTATGAGACTTCTGCTCGTTAATGTACCTTTTGGGCTCCGTTGCTCGTGCCCACCAAATGAGGTCCTCCCAAAATGGTGGTTATATCTCCCCCTACTATTGGAGGAGGGTCGACCTGACTTTCTTGAGCTCCAGGTTGGCTTGCTGGAGCTTCTAAAATAGGTGGCGGGGTCTGTCAAGCGGGCTGACTTGGATTCATCCGATTTCGGGTGTACTGGGCCAAAGGTCCCACCCTAATGAGAGTTTCAATCTCATCCTTCAGCTGCCGGTAATCATCAGTGTTATGACCAATGTCATTGTGGAACCGACAGAACTTTGAGGGATCCCTCTTTGCCCTCTGGTTCTTCAATGGTTCTAGCTTCTTTCATGAAAGGCAACTAGAATTGGCCAGAAAAATGTGCTTACGTGTATCCATTAGGTCGGTATATGTGGCGTAGATAGGCTTGAATTTCTCTGCAGGCTTATTTTTCTTCATCCCGCTCTCAACCCATTGGAGTAGCAACGGATGTGGCAATTATGGCCCAAACCGTTACCCAGAATAACCAAGGGGGGAATAACAAAAGAAAAGGGAATGGTGTGCCCGAGCTAAGAATTCATCTACGCTCTTAACTCCTTTTCTTTGGAGTTCCTGCCATAGGTCACCCCTAATGAGGATTCCCATCCTCATTTACATGAGTTTGGATCTGTCATCAACATCCTTAGCTTGTGTAGCAACATTGGCAAAGCTACTCAGATATGCCTTCAACATTTTGCCAGGTTGCTGCTCTACGTTAGCCAATGAATCAGCCTCAACTCGAGCTGCTTATGAAGCTCGAAATTCTATTTTTAACTTGGACGAAAAATTCTTCCACGAGCTTATGGAATGTCTCTTGTATTGCTTAAACCACTGCCTGGCTGGCCCGACCAGAGTTGCAGGGAATAAAATACACCTTAGGTCAAGCCCGACATTGTGGGCCATCATCATGGTGTTAAAAATTCCGAGGTGATCTAACGGATCTCTAACTCCATCAAATTTTGACAAGTGTGGCATCCTGAAACCCACAGGATATGTCACCGCCGCATTATTTAGAGCAAAAGGCTCGAGCTCCTCGTCTGAGTCGCAATCGTCCTTTCCTTTTTGGACAAGATTTTTTTTCATTTTCTCTTCCATCAGAGCTAGTCTCTCAAGGGTTTGGTCCTTAGTGCCTAGGTTAGCTAGGGTCTGTTCAACAGCTCCCATCCTATCATGTGCTTTTGATGGGTTATTGTCCCTCTAAGTTCGAGCTTGATTTTGCAAGGAATTCCTGTTATCACGTACTATGGACGGACCTCCCTCTTGTTGATTATAGCTAATATCGCCATCCCAAACTGGATACCTTCTCTGGGAGTTCAGACGATCATGCAAATCGGGTTGTGGATCATACCGAGGGCTCTGTGCTGAACTTAAATGATTCCTTAGATCGCTCTCGGACCTGCCGCTACGATGGCTTTCGGTCAAGTAACTCCCGTTTGCGAATCTTACAACTCGCGGCTAGGACCGAGGACCTCGATTCTCGACACGTGTTCGTGGGACGTAAGTATTGGCCAATGGGGGAGGATTTCTCATACTGTCTCAATGGGCTGGAATATCCCATTGAGGACGAGGTGGCATTGGATGTCTTATAGGTGACAGGGGATGCCTTATTGGTGAGGCTATCCTCGTTCCATCAGGATGGACTAAATTAGCCCGCCTCTATTCTACTCCAATGTCTCTAGTTCTTTGTGCCTGGTGATTCGATCACGACGTAGGAGGATTTTTTTGGAGCATTTTGTCTTCGTGAGCCTGTTCCAGCCCCTCATCGTGGATTGTCATGGGCATTCCTGGGGACCTGTAAAGAAGGCACCGAACTTGGGGTTGCAATCCTAACCGACCAACTGACTTGCTGATGACCCCTGTGATGGTCACTGGGTCGAGCATTCTGGTAATCTTGCCTCGTAGGTACAGAACTTGGAGTGGAAGTTCTGACTAGTCAACTCAGTTTGGATTGATTATTCCTGTGGGACTTATGAGGCCCATTTTGCCTCTTTCCAACATTAACATCGGTTGCAAGAGGGGGTAACCGAGCCAAAACCTCCTTAATCTGCTTGTTTTCCCTAACGAGATGGCTCCTCAACATTAACATCGGTTCTCCATCTCGGTGGTAGTTAAGTATACTGGGTTTGGGTTTGGCGGTAATGACACTGAACTCCCAGTGTCGCCTTGACCCGCTGGTTGTTTTCCTGGGCGTTGCTGAATCTCAGAGCCACGTTCGTTCATGACAGCAGTATGATGGGCCTCCTGCCCGCTAGGCTATTCCATCTCATTATCATGCATTGAGTGGGTGAGCACCATGATGGGAGTTGACTGGGATTTTGGTGAAGCACTAATTTGCTCTCAATGAAAGCACCAAACTGTTGACGTGGTTTTTTGCCAATAGTGTATTAAGAAATAATAAGGGAAGATTAGTGCTTAATGGTAAATAGTAATGAGAATATCAAGAATTTACTCAAGAACACAGAACTTTTACGTGGTTCAGTGGTTAAAATCCACCTAGTCCACGAGTCACCATTATTACTATTTCTCTCACTATTTTGACAGAATTTCGGTATTATAGAATAATCTCCTTTTCCTGTCCAACATTCCCAATATTTATAGGGGAATTCCATGGACAGGTTTGGGTAACCACGTGAGTCAATCACGCACTTACATAATGTCTATATTCAATACAAATAATTCCCATTTATATGGGGATATGATTTGATAACAGAATAAATATGTTCCTGCAATCTCAGATATTAAATATGACAGCCTAATCATAAATAAACGTATAAACATATCCCGAGTCTCTGGGGATCCCTAAATATGCATTATATTTGAATCGTCACGAGCAGGATGTCTCCTTCAAGATCGTGCTTCACAGTAATCTGATTCTGAGCTCGTGCTTAACAGCCATCGTGTTCTTAGTTTGTGATAAACTCAGGACGCCTAACACCTATGAATCTTCAGCTATCCACATGGATTATAAGCAGATATTCTACTTGGTTATTTTTCCGTGTATTTATCTGCCAGCTGTACCCAAGCTAAGTGAATGAACTCGTGCTAAATATAGGGTACAACAGAAGTGTTGTGGAATTGTTGAAGATTAATTTTGAAGGTGAGTAATAATTACTATTTAATGTGTTTATTTTTCTTTTTGATATATTATACAAACTATTGTTAGAAGAGTTTAAATATATTAGATATTCAATTGTAGTGAAGTAGGTTGTGAGATAAAATTGTGTGTTGCGGAGATAACAGAAGGTTGAGAATATGTGTGTCTTAGTGAAGTAGGTTCTGAAAATTTTGTATGTTGCGATGGTTTATGGACTAAATTATGCATGTTGATTGTTGTGTTTTGTTTGAATTGAATTTATAGGCAGTAATAA
Organism: Humulus lupulus; assembly: GCF_963169125.1. Taxonomy (NCBI): domain Eukaryota; kingdom Viridiplantae; phylum Streptophyta; class Magnoliopsida; order Rosales; family Cannabaceae; genus Humulus; species Humulus lupulus. Next base: position 138,486,480 of record NC_084798.1, on the reverse strand, counting down.
TTTGGAAAATGCTATAGAAACAGAGGAAACCCTACTCTATTTTTTTTTAAGATTAATATATTGATTGAACATGTTTTATATGTTAAAATATGTAATAATTATGCTTGTTTATGTTGAAATTGAAAATACATATAAATTTGGGATATGTTAAATAAACAGAAGAAACTCTACCGATTTTATACTAGAATTTATTAATTGAACATATTTTTGTTCAATTACAATATTAATTTTCTTTTCAATATTGACTTAGGAATTAGGTAGATATTATCATTACGGATGCTTGAGAATAGAGAAAAGTCAACAATTTCAAGACGGATTCAACCATTTTTTATAATTTTGCCAAACAAATTGTAGTGATCCATAAAAAATTCATTGTCCATATATAGATTGTGATAATGGATCAAAAGGAAATATTACCATGATGAAGAATAATGTATTTTGTCGGGCATTTTATACATGTTATCATACATGGTATTGGCATGGAGAATCTTTGAAAAATAATAATCCCTATCCATTCGGGAGGAGAGGGGTTGATGATTTGGATTATAGTGATTTTGACGATCATCCTATGGAATTGCTTAATGAAGCACAATAAGAGTTTATTGATGATCCTTCAAAATTTGATAAATTTGTTAGAGATATAGATAAACCATTATTCAATGGTTGTCTAAAACAAGGATTACCAACGATGGTGAAATTTTACAACATAAAAGCAGAAAATGGAGTGAACGATAAATGTTTTAGTCAATTTTTAGCAGCTTTTAAGGAGATTTTGCCATCAGATAATTGCTTTCTTGAGTCTACGTATGAAGTGAAGAAAACTTTAAATTGTATAGGGTTGAAGTGTGAGAAGATCCATGCATGTCCGAACGATTGTGTGTTATATCGTAAAGAGTATGCAGACATGGACACTTGCCCAGAATATGATTTACCGTGCTACAAACTTAACAAGAGTAAGGAGATTAGGAAACTTATTCCTCATAAAGTGATGTGGTACTTGCCTTTGATTAGTAATAGGCATATATGTAGTAGGTATAGTTCGTGGCCTGTCTTCCATGATATGTACAATCTTCCTCCATATGTTCTTAATTTTTATTATGTATATATATACCGAACTACTTATGTATATGTAAATGACATCTTTTAATTATTAATGATATATATATATATGTGAATATTTTTCTTAATTTTAATTTATATATTATGTTTATTTAGATAATAATTTATAAAATTTAGTTATATAATAATATAACATATTATTATATAAAATATGATACTGTATATTAAAAAATTTAAATATATTTTTGTATTCAATATAGTATAATTAAAATAATTTTATTGGTATTTAAAAAATATATTTAATCCGAAATCAAAATGAATTATATATATGAAAAGAAAACGAAAATAATTATATAAAATAAAAACTTTTAACTGCGGTTTATTTAAAAAAAAACCGCAGTGAAAAGTATGACTTTTCTCTATGGTATTTTTGTGAACTTTTCTCTATGCTTGATTACATTGTGGTTCCCATTACTCCTAAAAACCGCAGTGTATTAAGGAAAAAACCCGTAGAGAAAGTCCAATTTTGCAGTAGTGTCTTCCGAAAAAAAAATACAATAGAAACAAGAAAATCTAGAAATAAATACATATGAAGTTCGTTTGACACTTTGGAAATCAAGACTAAAACATTTGACACATAAAATCATAGAAACCTAGAGCAATATTGGGTTCCTCTTCTAACCATTAAAAAAAATATGCATGCATGCAAGAACAACCATCAAATATAACATTATTACAGTACCAAGAATAAATTTAAACTATCAAAATTACACATGCAAGTCAACTACACAACATTTAACCAAAAACCACAAGTGTGCCCATTTATATCTCTTGTAGTTTCTAGGATGTGCTGGCTTTGGCTCTAGATCCTCAAATACTTGTACTACCTTTAATCATTCACATACACGCTCCCAAACACCCCATGGTAAGCTATGAACTAACTAACAATTAAATTTAAAAGAAACAAGACAAGAGCTTGAAGCTACCTCTTGTAGTTTCCTTGTTTTTTCCTAGTTACTTGTATGAATAGTTCAAGGTTCTAAAGTGGGCTGCTTTGAGAGAGACAAGTGAGATGTGAGTATATATGAACTAAGTAGGGTTTGAGAGAAAAAAAAATTAGAGATAGAAGGAGAGGTTTCAGCCAGCTAGCTAGAGAGGAGGAGAGGAAATTTTCCTTGGGAGAGAAAATGAAGAGTAGGAGTGAGGAAATTGGCTTAAATTTTTCCTTTTATTCCTAGGCTTTAAAAAATTTCATAATGACCAAACTACCCCTATATATGGCCTACCACTTAGTGCTAATTAACCCCTAATTATTTTCTTGATTTTTTTACTTAATCAAATGCCTAATTATTTACCCATAAATAATTACCCAACTCGTAATTTTTCCCAATTTTTACTTACCTCGCCAAATTAAATTCTTAACTTAGGGTAATTAAATCAAATGTGTCTTTCCATTTAATTTATGTGGTCACACTTCTATATTTTATAATTTATGGAATTAATTATCAAAAATTCTATTTTTAAAATTCTTTATACAAAAATTTCACTTTCTATACCATTAACTAAAACAAACCAACCAATTTTATACCCATTATTAATTTGTCATAATTATTCACTTACAATACCATTTTATCTGAGAATTTACCTCATTAGGGTTTCCATTTTGGTCTGAGACCAAAATTCTCGATTTGACCAAAACCACACATTCCACACATTGGCTAACACTAACAACATGAAATTTGCTTCTCAAACATATATTTTTAATCAAAATAATATTCGATACACAATTCACCACCCCCTACACAGATACTAGTAGGCACCCGAAAAGCGAGGTGCTACAATTTGAGCCTTTGAAGCCAACCTTGATGAATTTGTGTCCATTGTTACCCTTTTTCAGCCTAAAAAAATTATATATTTTTCTTTGTTTACCTATATATGATATTAGTTAGTATAAACACTTGATAAAAGTTCTCTCTTTGTCTTATTTTACACCATAAGTATATATTGAAAATTTTAGTTGGATTGTGATGTGAAGATGGGAAGAAGAAGAAGAGAATTGTGATGTTATATGTGATTGAAAAAAAAAGTGCTTCGAATAAAGAGGAAAATAGTGACACTCCTTGAAAAAAAATTATTGAATGAAACAAGTTTGGGGGAGTGTTACCCAATCAATAAAAAAAACAAAGGTGAACTCTATGAAAAAGAAAGAAAGAATGGGTAGTGAAAAGGAAAACGTTTTAAGATGTTGGTTTGAAGGTTTGTGTGTTTATGGTGTGAATCAAGCTCAAATTTTCTTTCTCATCCACCCTAACCTCAGCCACTCATTACAAGCCTAATAAATCCTATTGATCCTTGATTTTGTGTTAGCCTATATTAGTGAATAATTGTTTGAGAAATAATCTTATGCAGTGGTATTGGGAAAAATCAATCAAAAAAATATACTCTTGTTGTGTATAAATTTATCTAGGTGCTAGTTATTAGGTGAGATTGATTTCACACACATACCATGGAATTGATTTTGAGATATAATTCTAATAGTTCTGGAATCTTAGTTTTTCTTGGAATTATATGAATGTGTGATCTTTGAGACCAATCATACTTTTGACTAAATCATGATTCATGTTTGGGTTAGTATTGTTAGTTTGTCTTTATGTTTGCTAGGGACTAGAAAATTCTTAAGGTTGAGGGTGTGTTAACTCTATGAAATAGAGTTGTTTTCATTACTTTTTCTATGGATTTTAATTAATTTTGTGTGTTAGGTTTATTTCTTTATGTTTTATTATTAATAGTTAATTTAGTGTTTATGATTGGAAATCTCAGGAAAAAGTATGAAGTTTAGAGTCGAGCAAAAAAATTTTTGTTCAAGTCTTGTATTGCCTCCGTATGCGTTGCACAAAGCTGAAACTTCAACGCTATTTTTTACCATGTTCTCATCAATTTCTGGGGACAGCTCATGAAATAGAAGCTGTAGGTATCTTTCTAAGCTTATTTTCACTATGTTTATCATTAGAGATCTGATTTGAACATGGAGAGCAAGTTCTTGGAGAAAAAAACACAAGACAATAGTTGACTTTGAAGATTGAAGACAAATCGTCCTACCTAGTTTTATCTTTTCTTCTTCTTTATTCTAACTTAATCTTTTGAATTTCAAACCATGATTTATTATTCTTGTTTAGTATTTTGTTTTAAGATGATGAACTAAATTATTTTTCTAGGGCTTTAATGGAACCCTATGTTTATAAATAAGTTTTCTTTTTAATTCTTTATTTTGAAGTTCATATTTATTTTTGCTTAATAAATTTCAAAAAGTGATCAACTTTAAAATTGATTTTGTAATTTAGGTGGAACTTGGAAGTAAAAATCTAAATTAGAATAAATGAATATAGCCTAGAATTGACTTTTTTTTGTTGATTTGTGTTTAGGATAATAATATACCTAATCACCCTAGGTAGTCAAATTAGGGCTAGATTCATTGCTATTGATAGATTTTAATTCTTTATAGGAATATTGGAATTAATTTGTTGGTTATATTTACTTATGATTTGGAAAAACCTTGTGAATATTTAGGAACCTTAGATTATCAATTAGAACATTAAAATGAAGATGGTGAATGATACTAATGGAAGAACATAGGGGAAAATAAAGACCTAGAATTCTTATTTCTTGAAATTCTTGATTTCTCATTGTGTTATTTTTCTTAGAGTATTTTATTTTTCTAGTTTCTTTTAATTAAATCTAATTTGGATTGAAAGAAAAAATAATGAATGGTATTTAACACTTAAATATTAGTCTCAGTGGGAACGATTTTCATATACTACTTTTTGTTACGATATGTGCTTTTGCGTAAGGTTGATAAAATCAATAACAATGATACCTCCAATCATGTCCTTGTTGGTAATAAGGTTGATTCTCACAATACTGAGGACCACACTCAATATTATAGACAAATATTGACTGGCTCATTCCCTAGTTGTCAGTCTAGTAAGTCCTTTATGCAAAGCTTATTTCTCATTTTTGTTTTGAGGAGGTGGATTGTTTTCATGGACCCTAACACCAGTTGTTTGGGGTTGTGAGAAATAGCTTGCTTGTTATCGAGGTTTACATCGTGCTCCTTGTTGCGCTTCCTGTTGAGCATAATTTTCTTAGGACACTTGTTGATGGGCCTTTGCTTGGGGGTACTGAAGAACTTCAATGCTTGCTCTTCTTGTCTCCTAAGAAGATCTTTGTCGAACTTGGCCACTCATTCTTCTCCTTTCCCGAGATGATCTTTCCTACGATCTTTGGTGTGGGATCCCAACCTTTGGATTTTACAGTAGGTCTCTTGGGGGAGAAGGATGTCGAATAAGAGAGGGAAGATGGCAAATAAGTGTAGGGGGAGCTCGGAGGTTCTCCCATCAAACTCCTTGTGCAACCTATGGTTGTTGTACATCGACTGGGAATTCCCTCATGCTGAAAAGAGGATTTCTAGACACAAGATCCTGAAGTTTGTTTTCCCTGACATCCCAGACTAGTGGATTCCTAACCGCGTGACCTTAAGGATAATTTTCTCCACATGACGATCTTCCACTACAACAAAATTGTACTTAGACAACACATTTGAGATAAAATTTGTGGTAGAATAGTCGTCTCGTGTTAAAATTATACACGACACAACAGATTCTCTCGAACTATTGTGCCATGCAAATTAAAACTTACATGAGACCACAGTTATATTACAATTTTTCGTCATATGTCTACTTTTAACAAGAGACGACATTTCTTTTCAAACTTTTGTATGATCCAATACAATTTTTTTTATCAAGTCCTAATTAAATTTGTATTTATTTTAATATATTCATAAAAAGTACTCATAATTTACAACACTAAATAACTATTAATTAAAAATTAGTTCTTTTTTTATATAAAAATGAGTCATTCAAATAATTGTCTAACATTTTAATAATTTTAATATTTATGGTTAATTAATTAAATTAGATATTATATATTTAATAAAAAGAAGATTTTTTATATGAAAATTTATTTATAATTCTTATTTTTTTTCTTTCAAAACTAATACAACAATTATTTTATATATTACAAATAAGAAGAATTTCCAAATATTAAAAGGGAAATTTCATGTTATATGCTTGAAAACTTAGTGAAATTTTTTAATATGCCAACATAAGTTACTATCCCAAATATATGACAATTTCAATTTTTTGGACAACAAAACCCCTATTACTCAAACACTCATTTTCTCTCTCTCAGCCCAAACTCTCTCTCTAACATCTCTCATTCTCTCTATCTCTCGCTCTCTCACTCTCTCTCTCATTCTAATCTTGTAGAAGTCGAAAAAAATACCAAAAGTAAAAAAAATTATCTGAAACGGACATTTGAGTGAAAAAAATATGAACCTCCAAAGTTTTCGTCAAATTTCAGTAGAGAGCATCGAAATTGCATCGAAAAAGCATCATTTTGGCCAAAAATAAAGTTTTCATGATTGCATCGCAAAACATCTAAATACCATCAATTTTGCATCGAAATTGCATTGATTTTGCATCAAAAAAGCATCCTTTTTTGCCAAAAATCAAGTTTCATGATTGCACCGCAAGAGCATCGAAAAAACATCGTTTTGAAAAAAATCAAGTTGTCATGATTGCATCACAAGAGCATCGAAACACCATCGATTTTGCATCGAAGGTGTTTTGATGCTCTTGCGATGCAATCATGAAAATTTTTTTTTTTTTTTGCCAAAACGATGCTTTTTCGAAGCAAGATTGATGGTGTTCTGATGCGATCATGAAACTTGATTTTTTTGTCAAAATGATGCTTTTTTATGCAAAATCAATGCAATTTCGATGCAAAATCGATGGTGTTTCGATGCTTTTGTGATGCAATCATGAAAACTTGTTTTTTGGCCAAAACGATGCTTTTTCGATGCAAAATCAATGGTGTTTCGATGCAATCATGAAAACTTGATTTTTGGCCAAAACGATGCTTTTCGATACAATGTCAATGCTTTGCACTAAAATTTGATGAAAACTTTTGAAGTTCACATTTTTTCACTCAAATGTCTGTTTCAGATTTTTTTTTTTTTTTTTTTGGTATTTTTCCAAGATCTACAAGATGAGAATGAGAGATAGTGTGAAAGAGTGAAAGAATGAGAGACGTTGGAGAGAGAGAGAGAGAGTTCAGACTGAGAGAGAAAATGACTGTTTCAATGTTAGGGGTATTTGTTGACCTGTGAAATTGGCCAATAGTCGTATGTACAGTATACGATACCTTTTGAATGAAATGAATATAATATACGACAGAGTACAAATATCTTAAATAAACACACAGAAATTTTATAGTGGTTCATCCCTGTCCTGATGAACAGTAATAACCTAATCCACTTAGTCTTTGGTATTGAATCACTCGATAGACATTTACACGGATGAACTAAAGTATCCACTCGTCACCAATTTTCCTAGAGTTTCTCCCTAGAAAATCTCTCTTAAAATCATACTAAAAAAAGATCCAACCAAAAACCAACCCCTTAAATGAAGCTCTGGGTTCTTTATTTATAGTACCCAAGGGTTGTTACATGATCAATAAGACTAGGGATCGTGGTTTGGTACACGATCATTGTCAGTGGAGATGCGTGTCCACCTCCCCATGATTATGAGGTCGTGGGTCTTCTCGTTGTTTCTCTAGATAGTGGTTGACGATGCACGATTGAAACTTTAGGGAAAACGCTAAGTCTTAGTTGGTCTATGAGACTTAGGTGTTAGGCCTGATGACCCTTTAGAGCATGGGTGCTAGGCCTATTGATCTTTTGGGTGCTAGGCCTAACGACCTTCTGGGTGCTAGGCCTGGTGATCTTCTGGGTCCTAGGCCTGTTGATTTCAACTTGAGTGATCGTGAACTTTATCCAACAAAGTGTATTTGGGAGTTTAGGCCAACCACCCTATGAAGAATAGGGTGGGCCGACCACCCCTAGGAGGTTTAGGCCTAGTCGACTCCCCTATAGGTTCTGGACCTATCCATTTTTGTTCATCGGTCTTTTTTCAATACATTGTCATTTTTCCATGACTTGTGATGCCATGTGCCGCTTTCTCATTTTCCACATCATCTCTTGAATTTTGAGGGATAACATTTTCCCCCCAAGTTCATCGTAGTTTGTTCAACATTACAGTAAACTTGATCTGGCCCGTGAAACATATCGTAGCAGTACTCTAAAAGCAAAGTCCCTCAGGACATTATGTAGTACTTTTATCAACTATCGATAATTTGCTCAACACATATTTTCAAGGATAATTTTAATTCCTAAAAATAATTATATTTGTCAAGGAAAATTAATTTCCTAAAAATCTATTATATTTTTCAAGGAATTTTTAAGTCCTAAAAATATAATATATTTTTCAAGGAGTTTTGAAGTCCTAAAAATATAATATATTTTTCAAGTATATTAATTCCTTAAAATACAAAATATTTTTCAAGGAATTTGAATTCCTAAAAATATAAGATATTTTTCAAGGAATTTGAATTTTTAACAATGCCGGATATTTTTCAAGAATTTTGAATTCCTAAAAATATGGTTAGTGTAGTGTCCCAAATTTGCTAATAAGGCTTAGAGCCTTGATTAGCGTGCCAGGAGGGAAGTAATTGATTTAATTATGTTAATAAATGAATTTGATGATTATATGATTAGAAATGCATGTTTACGTGAATTAAATATGCATGTGGACCCCATTTGGCTATTAGGAGCATATTTGTAATTTTAGCCCGTTGAGGGCATAAATGCAATATTGTGTATATTGTGATTGATACCACGTGTGAATGGTGATATATTTGTGATGCACGATCTGAGATGGTCCTAGGGAGCAGTTTAGCTAGAAAGTCAGAACGGGGTAAAATACCCGGCTTGGGAGGGGCCTAGAGGTATTTTGGGAACGTAATATGTGTTCGGGATTTATTGAATAATGGGTATTAATTTAGTAAATTATTTGGATATGTTGGGATTAAATGGGAATTTATAGGAATACTCAAGGAATTAGCAAGATTTGGAAAATGACTAAATTACCCTTGGTGGTAATTGAGGACTTAGATTTATTTAAGGGGTAATTTAGACCTTTTGGCAAGAGGATATACATGGTTTGGGAGCTGGTACTCTAGAAAGACTTAGATGAAATAGAAGGAAAGGAAGGAAAGAACCAAAAGAATTCTTAGCTCTCTCTCTCTCTCATTCGGCTCACCTTCTCTCTCTATGGTGCTTTATTGTTTAAGGATTTTAGGCCAGAAATTCAAGTGTTCATGGTTGGAACTTGGGAGGCTAGCAACTTGGAATTCTGGGAGGTAGTTCAGAGGCTAAGTTAAGTTCAAGGGTAAGCTTTTAACTCAACTACTCTGTTGGAATTCTGTTGGGAAGTATTTTGTTAGTGAGCTGAATTGTGTTTTGCTTTCTAGGTTTTGGGATGAAGTCTTGTGAAATTTAAGCTTAGGAATATGAGAATTTAAGCTTGAAGCGAGATTGGAGGCAGCTCAAGGTCGAATTCCTCCTTAAGGTAAGGATTCTTTTGAATTCTGAAATGAGTTTCTGGTGTGGTTTAAGTTCTTAGGGAATTTTAAACCACTAGGTGATTTGGAGCTAGGATGTGTGTTTGAGTTTGATTCTGGTGTTTATGTGTTGTTATGTTGTTTATCTGGAGTTTTGGGTCGAATTGGGACTTGGATATACTTGGGGAATGGCTTGGGCATGTTTTGGCTCGGGGAAAATGGTGGGAAAAACCTAGTTTTCTAGGTTCGCGTATGAGTGTCGCGACCCTGTGAGTCGCGATGCTGGGATGATTCAAGACAGGAAGCCCCTGCTGGGCGCCACGACACCTGTAGGGCTGTGCCGCGGCGCTAGGCCATTTTCAGAGCCTTGAATTTTGTGTTTTTAGGACTTTGGCTCAGAGGGCTCTGGGGGACGCTTTCACCATCTCGTGTGGGGAAATGGGAGGTCCCGAGAGCACGGGATTGGTTGTGGGGTACAATTATGAATCGTTTAGTAATGTGAACATTACTTGTGGTGTGTGACTAGGTTTCCGCTAGGAATCGGGAGAGGATCGTTCTCGGAGGTTGTGTTTGCTTGCTTGGCAGCTAGCAGTTAGATTTAAGGTAAGAAAACTGTTGTACCCGTAGAGCAGGGCGTGGCCCTATTGCTTGTATTGCAAGGCACGACCCTGTTGATTGAATTGCAGGGCATAGCCCTATTGTTTATGTTTAATATATGTTTAAATATCTGTTGATTTTATGTTATGTAATCCATATTTGTGAATGAACGGCGATGGCCGGGAACGACGAAGGGCGAAGGCCGAGAACGGCAGGAAGCCGAGTACGGAAAGGGGCAGGGAACGACATTGAGCACGCGGAGTGCAGAGCCGAGTACGGCAAGGGGCCGGGAACAAAAATGAGCACATGGAGTGCAAGCCGTTAGGGAGAGACCCTCCTAGGATGCTAGAGTCATCCTCTCAGTGAAGACTGCGTACCCAGGGCCTGGTAAAGCGCTTGGGATGGCATGGCCGCTATGTGTTTAGCCTGTTGGTTGCTTGTTATATGTTGTTGATAGATATGCCTATGTTATCTGTTTTATGTTGAGTTTTCTTGCTGGGCTTCGGCTCACGGGTGCTTTATGGTGCAGGTAAGGGCAAAGGAAAGGTCAACCAACCATGAGTACGGAGAGCGTGAAGCAATGGATACATGTTCGACTTACCTGGCTGCCACGGCCAGGGTTATTTTGGGAAAATATAATGTATTTTGTTGATTTGTCACTTAGGACGACCTTAAATGTATTTTGAGATGTAAAGTATTTTCTAAACTATATTTTGGGATCCCAAATGTATAATGCTTTATGTTTTCAATAAATGACTACATTTTTATATTAAATATCTTTAGATGACTTTTATTATAGTTTAGCTACACTTTTAACCTAAAATCTCGATTAGTGAGTTACTTGCACATTTTCAAATTCACTTAGTAAAGGCTCTAAGGAAGTAGGGCGTTACAGTTAGCCTGAGAGGCTATAAGTAGAGACTCACTCATCACATTCTCATACCCATGCGCCTAGACAGTAGGGTATTCTGAGCTTGATTATCCAATTCTTCATCAACTTTGTATATCTTCACTTCGTTAAGTATTTTCTCCTCATCTTCACATCATTTAATTTAAATGTGCTTAGATTTTGTAGAAATACTTTGAATCTTTGATAAATCTGTCTGAATCTCTTGCTTTGCTCTGCTTTGATTCACAACAACTAACTTGTCTGAACCAAAAGCTTGTTTTTAATCAAAAAAATTCTTGATCCTTGCCTCTTTCTGCATGATGCCTTAGGGTTTAGAGGTCAGTAGGCTGACCGCCTTCAGATTCATTAGCCTGGGAGATTTTCAAGATTGTAAAACCCTAGGCCAACCACCCTTAAGTTTCCTTGGCCTGGGCGATTTCCAGGCTTATAAAAATTAGGGTTGGATAATTTTTAGGGCTTCAAATTTAGGCATAGGCGACTTCCAGGGTTTCAGATCTAGGCATAGGCGATTTTCAGGTTTGTAAATTCCATCACGGACCGACCACCCGTATGGTTTCCCTTGCCTTGTGTGATTTCTAGGCCTACATATCCCATCATGGGTCGAGCACCCCTAGGGCTTCCCTTAGCTTGGGTGAATTCCAAACTTGTGAAGTTCATTATGGGCCGACCACCCTAGTGCTTCCATCATTGGCCAACCATACCCCTAGGGCTTCCTTAACCTAGGTGATTTCCAAGCTTACAAAATCCAACTCAAGACTACATTCCCACGCCCTGGGCAATTTCCAGGGTTTCCAATCTTGGGTGGCTGGCCCAAACCTTAGCATACGCCAACCACCATACTCCCTAGGTGATTTCTAGGGATCCAAGATCTAGAGTGGTTAGCCCAACCATAAGTCGGCAACCCAGGACCCTAAAAAAAAACTTCTTCAGTTTCTTCAATTTTGCTCCTTAGTTAATGGATATGCCCCTAGCTACTGGCTTCATTATGTTGATGTAATAACTTTACTCTTTATTTTTCCTTTGTTGCAGATGTCTAGCTCCTCTTCGTCAGGTAAGTCTGTAAGCAAGCGTACTCCACAGGAGTTCTTTGAAAGGGTGAAAAGGATTTTCCCTCACTCCGCTTTATATTTATTCAGTGAGGAATATTTCTTGAAAATGTATAGCCCAATGGGAAGAGTAAAACAGAAAACTCGACAATCCTCCGAAGATAATCCTCATATTGCTAGGAACATCACTCCGGGTTCTTCGCCTGGCTCTTAATAGATTTCTTCTCAACATAGTACTCCCCATGGCTCTCAAAGAACATCTCATCAAAGTCATTCTTCTCAGCGGAGTCTGTCCAGTCAGGGAGACTCCTTGCAACACCCTTTGCATCGGGATACCAGTCGAGTTCCCCATCATTCTTCTTCTTAGCGAGAACATACCGAGGGCTCTCATCGCCATGCTACTCATTCTCAGGAGCGTTCTATTCACAGGTTCTGACCTAGGGTGGTTCGCCTTTCTCCCAAGAACATGATAGTCTCGCCAGTTGCGCAACAGAAGAAGAGACAATAAAAAGAGTTCCATTCATCAGATTACGGGGCCACCTTTGCCAGTGAGATCATATGGAAACCGATTGAGAATCCTCACTTTGCTGATTATGAGGTGGTTTTGTTCAAAGGGGCTGCCTTTGACATGACTAAAGAGAAGGTAAAGAACTTAAGGAAGACCTTTGACCTCTCTGGCGTTTCTATTACTATCTCTGGTCCAGATGACAAAGCTGAGGACCCCCCTTTGGGTATGTGGGCCTCGACACGTTCTGTCATCAAGTCTAGCACCCTACTTCCTCTTCATCCATATTTCCAGAGCGTGGTGGATTATTTTGGTATTAGTGTCTCTCAGCTGGATCCCAACATGATCTTTGTGTTATCTGTGTTGTGCATTATCTAACATTGTAGAAAATGGGCTGCTCCAGTACCTCAAGAGATCCATTACTTATTTGATCTGAAGACGAACCCTTCTCAGCGCAACTCAGGGTACTTCCACTTCCACCATTATACGAGTGAGGGTATCAATACCTTCTTGGAAGAGATCTCTAGAAATAGCAAAGCATTTAGATATACAGACAGCTATTTCTTCACTAAGGATGCGGAGGCCAACTACTCCAAGTTTAAACACGTCAGGCCTTTTTATACACCGCTCCCAACCCAGGCTATGACTGTTAGGGCTAAGGCATTGATTGCCATGACCCCTGAGGAGAAGAATGTCAAGACCCTCGTTACTTCAGAGAACCTTAGGAAGGTCGGGTTGTTTCCTTCTACTATCCCAAATGTTCTGGATGAAGATGGTCTTGAGCCCATGAACGCCATAGACTTCCTGGGACCTATTCATATCGAGGAAGTACCCTCTTCGCCCGTGTTAGCTGGACAGGAGGGTGATGAGGTGGGTGCATCCATGCACTAACTGCTTACTTCAGATGATTTTGATGAAGCCACGTTCGAACCTGAATCTCATTCAGAAGGTTCAAAACATTTATCATCTCTACTTTATGTTTGGTTTGTATTTTATATCCTGCTAATATTTGATCTTCTTTTGCAGGTTCAGATATGTTCGGCTTTGTTCATACCCAACAAAGGTCGACTCCAACCAAGACTAGCCCTTCCGTCCGAGCGGCCAAGAAGGCCAGGGTTGAGGCTGAGTCGATAACGAAGGTTCCTCCCGAGGTGCCTCCTCTTCTACGCCTGCAACCTTATCTGAGCCACACCAGTCTGCCAAAAGAAATTTAGGTGTCATCATGGACCAAGTGTCCCATTTGGAGCAGACGACAATGACTTTTAATGGGATTAAGAATGAAGACTTGAGCACCATCCTCATGAAGTCACTCCTTGACATTCAAAGTGTAAGTCCTCTACAGTTTTCTTTTTGTTTGTTTGACTTGTGTGCTGACGTTATCTAACACTTGTAAGTTTTTTGCAGGCGCTGATGTTGGTCTCCCATGTTCGTGATAGGTATGTAGAGTATACCTCTATGCTTTCCAACCTTCGTTCTGAGCTTGAAGTTGTCTGCCATGAGGTGTTGGACCTTAGGCGAGTTCTTGGATCTAGGGATGCAAACATTGCTTTGAAAGATGAAGAGATCACACTCTCCATAGTATCGTGGAGCTTAATCAGTAGGAAGTGACCGAGTTGACTCTCAGGGTAACCCAGATGGAGGGGAAACTTGTCGATCAACTCAAACAGTCTGAAGCTGATTGCCGACATGGATCAACTATGGAAGGATGCCCGGGACAAGGCTCAAGAGGAGTATTCAGAGATAGCTTTCTCTTGCTTTTACTTGATCTGGAAGTCCAACAAAGATTTGAACTTGGATTTCCTTCCCGAGAAGACGCGAGCAAAGGAGCTTAGGAAGTGTCTGGCTCGTGAGGCTGTCGAGGCTTAGGGTGGTCTTTCAGATGATATTCCTTGCCCTAGTTAGTCTTCTTTTGGTCTCTTACTCTGTCTTTCCTTTCGTGCCATTTGTGGGCACCTTGTACATGACAATTTTTACATATGACATTTTATGTCTTTATGCTATTTGTTATGAGTACTCAGTGTATTGATTGAAAAAATTTATTTCCAATGCTTACTAAGTATATCAACTTACAACCCTCATTGGTTCAGGTATCAATATACTCTGAACACATGTATTTCACGTGCCATACTAACCTTACTCCTTTACGTTTTTCATGCTAACAACCATGGTAATGTGAGTAGTACTATACTTCACCAAGTACCATGAACAAAGAAGTCAGGTCGACCACCCCATGGGTGATAGGCCGACCAACCCTATAGGGTTGATGATCTGGCCGACCACCCTATAAGGGACTTGGTTAGGAGTCTCCCCACCAACGCCTTTTTTTTGGCACTTTCGGAACATATGTTGAACAATTGTCCTACAAAATCTTGAGCTTGGTTAGTACTTAAGGTCACATCCTCATTACTTGTGTATACCCTGAACGATATGTACTATATGCCCCCCTAGTGATCATGGGTTTAAAATCCTTGGTCACTTGCTACTTGACCATGCCTTGCTTCGAGCATTTAGACACATAGTACTATCCTTTTCACCCAACAAGCAACAAATACTTATCCCTCATTGGTAGTCGAGTGATGGTTTCATACTCAGTAGTAATGATACTTATATACAGATGAAGATTGTGTAGCAAGTGTCGATCACAATCTACGTAATCTCTCGTGTACTCGTTATAATGATTGTAGATAGAAGTGTCTAAGTTGGACCAACCGGGTCCAGATGGGCTAATCAAGCCTGTAACGAGTCTTAGATCAAATTATCGCTCGGTCCCTCAAGGACCAGATTCGTGTAACACCCTACTTCCTTAGAGCTTTTACTATGTGAGTTAAAAATGTGCCAATAGCTCACTAATCGAGGTTTAGGTTAAAAGTGTGACTAAACTGAAATAAAACTAGATTAAAGACATTAAGTATAAAAATTTGGTCTTTCATTGAAATCTTAGAAAGTTTTATAGTTGGGATCCCAAAATACTGTTTAGAAAATACATTATAGATCAAAATGTACACATGGTCGACCTAGGCGACAAAACAACCATTACAGTACATTTTTTCCCAATAATAACCCTGGCCATGGCAACCAGGTAGGCCGAACATGTACCCGTCGCTCCACGCTCTCCATACTCATGGTTGGTCAACCTTTCCCTTGCCCTTACCTACACCATAGAGCACCCGTGATCTGAATCCCAATAAGAAAACTCAACACAAAACATATAACATATGCATAACTATCCACAACATACAACAAAACAACCAAGGGGCTAAACACATAGCGGCCAACACCGTCCCAGGCGCTTTACCAGGCCTGGGTTCGTGGTCTTGACCGAGAGGGTGGCTCCAGCATCCTAGGAGGGTCTCGCCCTAATGGCCTACACTCCGCCCCTTGCCGTACTTGGCTTCTTTCCGTTCTCAACCTTCGACGTTCCTGCCCTTCGTCGTTCACTCACAAGCATGCATCACATAGCATAATATTCACAGATATTTAAACGCATATTAATCATAAGCTTTAGGGCCGCGCTCGGCAATACAAACAATAGGGCCACACCCTGCTCTACAGGTACAATAGTTTTCTTACCTATGTCCTGAGCTATCTGAGCACCGTGATCTCGAGCACAGTCCTCTAACCGGAGCCTCGTTTAAAACCTAGTCACAACGCATTCATAATAATCATCCATCAAGTTCTAAACCAATTAATAACTTTGGAATATTAATCTATCCATCGGGACCTTGGATTCTACCAAACCCGATAGTAGGATCCTTCCCAAGCCTTAACATTTGCGTTCCCAAGCTTATTTCCTCAAATAGCCAAAGTTTTGCATTTGAGTCGCGACCCAGAGGAAAATATGCTTCTCTGCTGAGGGACACAAGCTGAGGTGCGCTACACCTTGCGCTGTAGTACGCCTAGGCAAAACAGAGGCCTTCCAGCCTCTTCGTGCACACGGGCCGTGACGCCTAAAGAACAGGGTCGCAGCCTGAGCTCCCAAACCCTGAAAATCAACCTATTTTCTGCGTTTTTCCTCAAGCCTAATCCCCAAATTCATACCCCAATCATCAACTAAACTCATAATTAAGCCTAGAATTATCTTTCACATAACCTAAACATCACAACAAAACCACAAACAACTCCACACACCCATCAAACACCCAAAATCAAACTTAGAATTAGACTCCCATGCAAACCTATAATTCTAGCAAAATTCAGTAGGAAGAACAAGTCTAGGAGCTTACCTATGGACTTAATTCATTCCCTGAGTCACTTCCCAGCACTACAAGTGTAACACCCTGGCTAACCAAGGTCGTTACGCAGTGTGATTATACATGTGCACGACTTTCTAATCAAGTCATATAGTTGAAAACGTGTTTCTAAAGTCATAACCAGGTTAGGGTTAAAAGATTTTGGTCATAAACGGGAAATTTCTCATTTAAATAAATGTTTAGTACATGGGATCCCAAAAATAGGTTTTAAAGGATAGTTTACAAAATTTCAAAGTTATATACAACCACAAGCCACTCTAATGGAAAAATACGCATTTCAGGTTTTCTTGTCCCTACATTATCCCTTGGTCGTGGCGGACGAGCAACTAACTATGTACATTCTGCCCCAGAGCTCTCCAACTCAAGATTGGTCCACCTTGCCCGGCAAGAAACCCATAATGTAGAGCATAAACAATATAGACAATCAAAAAATCCATAAAGTTGTTAACTAGGTATTTAGCATGCCATAACAGTTATCTAATCAGAGAGGTCAATCAATTATTCATAAGCCATTCATCTCAGTATTAAACAAACTATATACAATACTTAGGGTCGACGCCCTTAGGTCACACCCTCTATTTAACCCGCTGTCTTCGGCTCACTTAGGGCGAGACCAGTGTTTAACCCACTGACTCCGGCCTGCTTAAGCCAAGCTTAGTGATTATTCAGCTACCCTCAGCTACCAATGGCCGAGCCGCATCCTGTGCACAAATACCAGTCTCGACACTCTTAGGTCGTTTATTTCATGCTCACATGGCATATCACAATCACACAACATATGCATTCAAATACAATGAATCTCAGTCCCACACAGTCACCAAAGGGTGCAGTTTTCATACCTTTAATTCTGAGTGCTTTAGTTAATACGAACGACCATTGAGCACGATCCCGTTCAGAGCCCTAGCATACAGGTAGTCACAATCCATAAATGGTACTTCGATGAGTTTAAATTCTAAAGGACAATCTCAGGAGCAAATTCACACTCTCGGGACCTCTAATTCCACCAAACGTAGTGGTGAAACTGTCCCCCGAGCCCCCAAGCAAAAACCCTAAAAAGTGCCCAAAAACAAAGTTCTGAAAGCTGAGTAGCGCTACCTGATGGGTGCTATAGCACTAGAGTAAGAGACTCCAACCCCCCAAGAATGCAGCCTAGCGTTGTAGCACTCCCAACCTAGCTCTGCAACCAGAACATGCAAATTTTCTGGGTTTCTCCCTTCGCATCTCCTGAGCCAAAGCTCCAAAAATCCTCCCCAAACCTCAACCAAACTCAAAATTGAACCCATAAGTCACTATAGCTCGCCCAAAATACCCAAATAACACCAAAACTTGGCTAACAACCTCATCAAACACAGAAATAAAAATTGAGCTTTGAAGCTCAAGAACACTAACTAAAAGTATCTTGTTGGGTCTAGCGCCCGCCTTTTTTGCCGAACAGGCCTTGCTTCTAGGGAGATGTTCAGGTGGTGACACATCACACTGGGGTCTATGCCCACCATGTCCTCATGACTCCATGCAAACACGTCTAGATTATCTTTCAAAAATTTCGTCAACTCCTCCTTCACGTCACCTTGCAGGCTTCTCCCTATCTTCAATTTCCTTAAGGGTTCCTCTGTCACCGTAACCTCCTCTACTTCTTCCACTGGTTCTGCTCTTGACTCATCCACGACCCGAGGGTCCAGCTCCTGCGGACCCCCCGTGGGCATACATAGCGCCTCATGTACCACCATGGCCATTGACTCACGCGGTTTTACAGGCGTGCGGAGTGAGGTGTTGTAACACTCCCTCGCCTCCTTCTGTTCTCCCTTCATACTTGCGACCCCTCCTGGAGTCGGGAACTTGACAACCAAGTGATATATTGAAGTTATGGCTTTCAATTCTCTCAGGGAGGGTCTCCCCAATACCGCGCTGAAAGCTGATGCACAATCTACTATAACAAAGTTAGACATGACTGTAGTCTGTCGGGGTTGCTCCCCCATGGTAAGTGTCAATTCGATCATTCCGAGGGGTTGCACTGAATCCCCCGTAAATCCGTATAGGGACGACTGGCAGGGCTTCAGGTGACGAATGCCCAGTCCCATCTTTTCCAAAGCAGGGCGATATAGGATGTCCACCGAGCTCCCGTTGTCCACTAGGACTCGATGCACACGCATATTTGCCAATTGGACTGTCAACACCAGCGGATCATTGTGGGGAAAGTGTACCCCCCGTGCGTCCTCCTCAGTGAACGTTATCGAGTCATTTTTCCCCTTGAAACTCTTCGGGGGTCGTTGTTCTAAACTCATGACGCAGGGAGGCGGACTTCACCGAGCCTCTCTTAAATACCTATCTCGCCCCTTCCTAGAGTCTCCCCCAAATCCTGGACCTCCAAAAATGGTTCGGACCTCCCCCTGTATTTCCGGGGCTCGCTCTTGTGCCTGGGGTGCTGTGGGCTCATCTTCTGGCCTTTGCCTTTCTCTCCTGACATAGCGGCCCAAGTGCCCCTGGTGGATAAGCTCCTCAATTTCCTCCTTCAGGTGGATACACTCTGCCGTGGTGTGTCCGATGTCCTTGTGGTATTGGCAGTATCTACTGGGGTCCCTTTTGGACCGATCCTTTCTCATTGGTGGGGGCTTTTTGATAGGCACTCGATCTTCGTTGGTGATGTAAATATGCTCCCTGGTGTCCGTGAGATTCGTATAGTAAGTATAGGCCGTTGGCCTATGATCACCCCCTCGTTTGGTTTTCCTCTGCTGGTCATCTCTTGGCCCATCGTACATTCTTTTCTTCTTCGCTGCATTCGATCCATCGTTAGTTGGGGGTTTCGCGTGGGGCTCCTCCTTCCCCGCCTTTACGTTTGCATGGCCATCCTCCACACGTATGTACTTCTGCGCTCTCTCATAGAAGTCATCTAAGTCGGTGACTTCCCTCTTCAGCATGTTGTCCCACAACTTGCTTCCTGGGAGCACTCCAGCGGTAATGGCCATTTTTAACTCTCGGCGCGTTAGGCTCCCCACTTTTGCAGCCTCCATATTGAACCGATGAATGTAGCTCTTTAGGCTTTCATTCTCCCCTTGCTTAACGTTAGCCAGGCTGGTACCAGGCATCGTGTAGTCTCGCACGGCATGGTGTTGCTAGAGGAATTCGTCAGAAAACTGCTTCCATGACCTGATGGATCCCGGCCTTAGTCTTTTGAACCATTTGTAGGTGGGTCCTTTCAGAGTAACAGCAAAGCAATGGCACCTGGCACCACTTCCGATCCCTCTTAGTTTCATCAGATCATTAAACGCATCCAGGTGGTATTTCGGATCCGTGTTCCCTTCGTAAGGGGTCATATTAGGCTCCTTAAAATTGGCAGGGAGTCGGATTGCCTGAATTTCTCTCACAAAGGGTGACTCATGGTCGAAGTCCTCCTCAAAGGCCTGGCCGCCTGACGCGATGACGATCTTGCTCCGCAAGCTCCTCATTTTCGTGTCTAGGTCCTGCCTCCTCCTGCTGAGAGTGTCCCTCAAAGTGGACGGGCTAAGATTCGCCTTTCCCTTGCCTTCTCGAGGTGCCACAGGGGGCGTGGTCCCTTTGCCCGCCCTCTTCTTATTGAGCTCCTCCCGCATGTCTGAGGGTGTTCTTTTGGAGGTGACCTCATCCTCATGGCGAGGGGCAGCGTTGGTCCTCGGCGCTGGCTTCGGGGTCTGCTTAGGCAGTTCGGGGTGATCGCGTTGCTTCGCACGGGGGGTGTTACTAGTTGAATGTCGGGTTCTCCCATCATCTACCGGTACCGTGGTCTCCACCCCATCCTTGCCCTTCTCCTTCCTCTTAGGCAAGGTTACGCTGGACTTACCCTGCAGCAGGCCGTTAAGGACCTCTTGCATGTTTTCTAAGGTGGTTTCTAATCTTTGGTTCTTGCGGTGGAGCTCACGTATCTCCTCTTCGTAAAACCGGGATTTCGAACTCGAGCTCACGGAGTGGACCCGGGGGTGCTTGTCATGCCTATGGGCAGAAGGGCCCGGGTCTTGCCGGCCGGAGTTCGGTGCCTGCGACGGTTTTGGAGGAGGGAACTCATCAGCGTTTACCGGTGGTGCTCTTGGAGGACTCCCTCCAGATGGAGCGGCCGGCGATGAGGCCACCCTATCACCTCCGTGAACCTCAGGGTCTTTCGGGGGCTCCACGTCTTTGGGTGGAGGAGCGTCTTTCATGGAGGCCTTCAGCTGGACTCCGTTCAGGAGAACTTCTACCTCCTGCGTCTCCCTCAGTCGCTTCGAGCGTCTTGGCATCTTCTTCTTGTCAGAAATAATGGTGGAACAGTAGCTTGAAACTAACGTTCCCACAGACGGCGCCAAACTGTTGACGGTGAGAACTCGTCAACGAAGTTAAGTCAGAAAAATTATCAAATCAAGATCACTAATCGGAAAGTTGTAAAAACTTGAACAATAACTCAAGAACAATGATAGAATAATAATGGAGAATTCAGTCTTTCATTCACACTCAAACCTCTGCTACAGTAAAATTTCCAACCCCTTTTCAGGTGGTCTTAGAGTTCATTTTATAGTAGGCTCTAATGGCCTTAGATACATGGTGGTCCAGGAGACCAAGTGGTACATATGTACTGTGTCAGGGGAGTGGCTTCAGAGATTGTGGTCGTACATCCCGTACAGGAGCAGATGTCAGGAGGATGTCTCCACTACTTGTCTGTACCCGTGTCTGATGAGTAGTGGCAGGTGTAGTGGTGCAGGAGGTAGAGGTGTCGATTCTGTCCTCTTTCCTAATGCTCCAACTACTCGTCTATCATGAATGTCAGGATCATGCGTACGGTCTTAACGGTCGTACCCCGTACAATATTGTACAACCATGATCCTTTTGAATTATTCTTAGGCCTTTCCCTCTAAATGTCGAAGTCATGGTTGACCCTCAGAGGAGACGTCCACCTGAAGTGTTAGGGGCGAAGAATAGGCGTGTGCGTGACGCCATCTCGCGAGGCCACCTGGTGCTGGGCCTCATGCGTGCGGCCGAGGCATGGTTGGGGCATCATTTCGCGAGGTGCCTTACTAGCGAGGCCACCACCAGCGAGGCCACCACCAGCGAGGCCACCACCAGCGAGGCCACCACCAGCGAGGCCACCATGTGCAGCGAGGCCACCACGAGCGAGCCCACTACGCCCAGCGAGATGCTCCACCAGCGTGGCCACCATGTGCAGCGAGGCCACCACCAGCGAGGCCACCACCAGCGAGGCCACCACCTCCAGCGAGGCGCTCCACCAGCGAGGCCACCACGCCCAGCGAGACGCTCCACCAGCGAGGCCATCAGGTGCAACGAAGGCGTGGCTTCGCTAGGTACGTGGTTGGTGCGGGACAATGGGAGCCCGAGGGCATCGCAGCCCCGTCACGTAATTAAGTGCTTATGGGACCTTAGTGCGTGCCTTTGATCCTTCGAGGGCGTGGAATTTTGAGCCTCAACACTTAGATTATGATTTAGAATTATGACTTAAGTTATGATATGATCAAGAGGTTTGTGTTTGTATGACTCTTGTGAATTTATGTTATGTTTGATTATATGACTAACTCTTGTTTGTATTTTCCTTACTTGGCTTAGAAGCTCACTCCTTATGATGTTATTATTTCAGGCAATTAAAGATAGATAGGCTGGTGGCGAGTGTGGGACTTAAGAGCTTCATGATGTATTCATGGGGACCATATAGTCGAGGAAGATCAAGCGAGCCTATTTTTATTAAAGAATTTATTTTTTATTTAAATGTTGCTCATTTTTTTTATGTTAATGACAATTATTTTATTTTTATAAACCATGGATCCATGTATTTATTTTTAAGTTTTTATTAAATAAAAGAGCAATATTTACGATTATAACCCAACGTTGTGTTCTCGGTAATCTATGAGAAATTAGGGCGTTACATACCTCCCCTTCTAGTTCAAAGGTTACCATCCTATGCTTGCAATCAATTGTCGCCCCGTACTTTGATAACCAATCAATCCCTAGGAGCATATCAATGTCATTCATTGCTAACTTAATCAAATCCACAGACAACTGCCTATTGTCTATCTCTACTGGCAATGCTCTAACCCATCTCCTAGAGACTACCAGTTCCCTAGTCGGCAACAAAATCTAAAATCCCCTAGCATACAAATCACCAGGTCTACATAGCTGATCTATCACTCTAGTAGATACAAAGGAATGAGTAGCCGCTGAGTCAATCAATGCAATAAAAGAAGAGCCAGCACTAGAAATCTGACCTGTCACAATCGAGGGGTTAGCCTCAGCCTCATTCTGGGTCATGGTAAATACTCTGGCAGGAGCAAGACTATCACTCTATTTCGGCTCTTCCTTCCTGACTTATGGGAAATCCTTCCTCAAATGACTGATGTTCCCACAAGTAAAGTAGGCCCTGATTCTACACTCTCCCTGATGTCATCGTCTGCACTGAGGACACATTGGGAACAAAAGAGTCTGTGGTCTTTCTCTTCTGCTCACTAGGACCACTACCCCAGCTAGATCCAGTAAAAGGAGGCACCGTCCTCTGAGCATCGCGCCTAGCAGCGCCCTCTCTCCATATCTGATCTTCAACCCCCTCAGTTGTTAGGGCCTTGTCCACTACCTGTGCGTAGGTGGTAGTTCCTGGATCCAAAGTTATCTTGACATCACGGGCGATCATAACATTCAATCCCTGCATAAACCGATCTCTGCATGCCATGTCAGTTGGCACCAAATCTGGCGCAATTTCGCTAACTGATCAAACTTCAAGGCATACTCAGTAACTGTCATCCAATTCTGAGTCAGGTTCGTAAATTCATCCACCTTCGCAGCTCAGACGGCTACACTGTAATACTTCTCATTGAAAATGTTTCTAAACTTATCCCAAGTCATAACTGCAATATTCTTTCTCTAAGACACAACATCCCACCAGATGCGGGCATCTTCTCTCAACATGTAGCTAGCGCAAGCTACTCTCTCATTTTCTTCCACCCTCATGAAATCCAGGATAGAAGAGATCATGTTCATCAACTGCTCTGCCCACAATGGGTTTGGGCCACCCTCGAAGGTGGGAGGATGTTGCTTCCTAAACATTTCATACAAAGGTTCCCACCTATTCCCAATAGCAGGTTGGGCTAGCACTGGTGCCACAGCCTATGGAACCTGTAACCCAATGCCCTGAGGAAGGGCCTACTGCCTCAACTGTCAAAGCTCTTCTTCTGTTCGATGAAGTCTAGCTTCCATCTCGGCAAATAATTGTTGCCAATTTGATGGGGCAGGTGGAGGGTCCTAACCCTGGTTGTCATCCTCGGCCCTATTGTCGCGGAGTCCGATTTATCACCGAGGCATCACTACAATATGCCTGCAACCAATGATGCCGCACATCAGGCATGATAACAACATCCAAAACCACCTCCCAATTTTATCAACCAATATCACAAATAGCATAGAATAATCAAGGGGGTCATGCCCTAGGATCATGCAAAAATCAACACATTCATCATGCTCTATTTATATATATTCATGCAAACAGGGCACTTGACACAAGCAATTAAGCATGTAATTCATTAAATACCAACCAACCCTGAGTTGAGCTTGTCACTGCCAGCGATCGTACATGTTCAGTCGATCTCCATGAACCATAAACCTTGGCATGCTCTGATATCAAGTTGTAACGCCCTACTTCCTTAGAGTCGTTACTATGTGAGTTAAAAATGTGTCAATAGCTCGCTAGTCGAGGTTTTAGGTTAAAAGTATGACTAAACTGAAATAAAACTTGATTAAATACATTAGAAAGTTTTATAGTTAGAACCCCAAAATACTATTTAGAAAATACATTACAGACCAAAATATACACATGGTTGACCTAGGCGACAAAACAACCATTAATAACTACTTTTAAATCTGTGGATCCATTAATATACATGCATTAATCATAAACAAGAAAAGAATAAAGAACATACCTCTCGATGCCTATCAAGTGTCATTGCTATCTTTTCGTAAAATAAACGATCTTCCTATCAAAGCTGCTCCCAGGTACTCACACCAAGATCTTCCACATAGTTCTCTACACCTCAAGAAGTGTGTGGACACTTAGAGAATAAAGGATGGTATTTTTCTGATTCAACTTGATGTACACAACACATGAGATCAACAAAATAGGCCTAAGATTGGTTTTGTATCTTTTTGAGGGAGAAATGGAAAGTATCGTTCTTTTCTTAGCGCGAATAATTGAGTATATTCTTATTTTCTCACAAGTCTAACTTATATAGAAAATATATAAATTTTAAAAAATAAATATGTAACCAATTACAATTTATCTTTTAATTAATTAATTATCTTATTAATGAAAATATCAAAACTATCTTTTTGAATTTTTCATTAATTAATTAAATAAAAGTGAAAAAATTCACTCATTGATTTCTATAGATGCACGCCACACACAGTCCAGGGACTATGTGTGTCATGCAGTACCCCATAAAATAGGGGGATTTATTTTCTCAACCATTTTTTAATTATTTTAATAATGTAAACATCAAAACTAACTTTTGACTTGTCCATTAATTAATTAATTAAATAAATAGAAGTGAAAAATCCAATTTTGATATTTTACTGTGCTACACGCCCAAGTGAGCCCCTGGGACTCCTTGGTGCGTATAGCTCCCTACAAAATAAGGTCCAAGATTTTTTCCACAATTATTTAATTATTTATTCTAACTACCTTATCAGATAAAATCAAACAACTTGATAATTAATTCAAATTTGAATCTATGATCTTTTTAATTAATTATCACATATAATTAATTATTTGAATAAATATTAATCTTTTAAATTCAAATCCAATTTGAACTTGTCAGATTATTATATCACACTAAAATAAAAATATTTAATTAATTCTACTAATTAATTAAAACATATTTTAATTTTGAACATTTAATATTTAATTTATTATAATTTCGAAAATTATAATTAATTATTTATATAATTTCAAAAATTACACAATAATTAATTATTAATTAATTTTGATAATTACAACTAATTTGTAATTAATTAATTAATCACTATTATCACATAATTGCATATTTGGCTCGAAGAACAAATTTCTTCTTAAATATGTTTTTTTATCATTTTACCATTTATATCAACTCTTGTCTTGAATAGTGTTGATAGATATGCTGTGGGGACCTATGGACCTATAATTCCAAGCTCCAATAAATTTATGACTGTTAATTAAATAATCTTAATTTATTAATGTCATGATTACTCTACTATAAATATGAGACCGCACTCTTGTAATTATAGACATTTCATTTACTTAGTACTTTATAACAATAAAGTGTCTATTGATATAATCATTACATACAAATTAACCCTCTAATAATTGTTCATAATTATCCGGGAATAAAATAACTGTTTTACCCTTTTAATTATATCTTGTTTCCTTAAGTACCATCGACTTTACTAGTGAAGGTTAATTCATAACCAAATCATGAATTTTAGCTCAATAACCTTTCAGTCCCAAAAGTCGACCCTTAAGAGAACCATTATTCAATCTCATGCGAGAAGATATAAATTCCTTATCTGTATACTATGTCCCCAGACATTTACATTAATGAGTTCCCAAAACAAAAGTTTCTAGCCTGATCATTCTGACAAAACCTAACAAGTGAATCAAAGAACTCATATAACATAAATAAGAGTTCATAGTAATTTCTGGATTATGATCTATTTGTATATGATCATCAGTTGATATATTTAATTAATACTTTGAAACGATATTTAACAAAGTATTAATAAACATATCTGGTCCAGTTCTATATATTCTATATATTCTCTAATATATAAATTACATCCACTAAAGTGTCCTACTACACTAGTAATCTAGATCTAGATCACATGTATCCATAATATTAGTGGACCGTACATGCAGTAATTAATCTAAAGATTCCATAACTTTATTTTACTGCGAACTATTCAAGTTCATTTATCTCAAACACAACCGTCTCGTACCAATACGTGGTTGAGATCACATATATGAACTTAGGAATTTTTCTGATATTTACTTAATATCATCACAGAATAATATAGTCCATAAAATATATGCATAACAAATTCAATTTATTTATTTATTTCTTAAAACAATGTCTACTACATATGCTTTCAGGGCACAATCTCCCACTTGCCCTATCTCTCTCATTCCCAAGTTTCTTACATTCTCCTTAAAAGATTTCATAGATAAAGTCTATGTAAAAGGATCTACAAGATTATGCTCTGAAGCCATCTTCATAACTACCACATCTCCTCGGTGAACTATCTCTCTGATCAAGTGATACTTCCTCTCGATGTGATTTCCCCTCTTGTGACTTCGTGGTTCCTTTGAGTTAGCTACTGCCCCACTGTTGTCACAGTATAGGACTAGTGGTTTATCCACATCTGGCACTACTTCCAGATCGGAATAGAACTTCTTGAGCCACACAACCTCTTTAGCTGCTTCACAAGCTGCTATATACTCGGCTTCCATGGTGGAGTCTGCAATGCTAGTTTGTTTAATACTTCGTCAGACTACTACTCTTCCTCCAAGAGAAAACACTGATCCTGAAGTCGATTTTCGACTATCTTTGTCTAATTGAAAATCAACATCAGTGTAACTAGTGGGGTTCAGGTCTCCACCTGAATATACAAACATATAATCTCTAGTATTTCTAAGATACTTGAGAATATTCTTCACTGCAGTCCAATGATTCAGACTAGGATTGGATTGATAACGGTTGACTATCCCTACTTCATAACAAATGTCAGGTCTTGTACATAGTACAACATACATAAGACTGCCTACCGCTGAGGCATAGGGATATTGTATAATATCTTCTTCTTCCTAAGGTGTTTTGGAACATTGCTCCTTGGAAAGGACTACTCCAGAATGAGTTGGCATATCACCCTTTTTGGAGTTTTGCATATTAAAGCGTTCTAGCACCTTATCAATATAAGTTGCTTGAGACAGTGCCAAAGTCTTGTTCTGTCTATCTCTAAGAATTTGAATGCCCAGAACATACTTGGCTTCTCCCAAATCTTTCATTTGGAATTGTTCAACTAACTAGTTCTTTACCTTTGATAATGATGTTACGTCATTGCCAATCAACAATATATCATCAACGTAAAGAATGAGGAATACTACTACAGCATCTTTGATTTGTTTATAGACACAAGGTTCGTCAACGTTTTGTTCAAAACCAAACATTTTAATTGTGTCATGAAATCTAAGATTCCAAGATCTAGAAGCTTGTTTGGGTCCAAAGATGGACCAAAGAAGCTTCCAAACTTTTTGCTCTTGTCCTTTTACTTCGAACCCCTCTGGTTGAGACATGTAAATGGTTTCGTCAAGATAGCCATTCAGAAAAGTTATTTTGACATCCATTTTCCAAATCTCATAATCCATGCACGCAGCAATGGAAAAGAGTATACGAATGGATTTTAGCATGGCTACAGGAGAATAAGTTTCGAATATCCATTTGCAACCAATGCTCTTTGTATGCCATGATTTTCCAATAGGCTATTAGCGAGCTGAGATACGGCCTAAATTATATTAGCCACGTGGATCCCCCATGACCGGAGCTATTGTCGTCAGGTCCTACCTAGTTAGCTCGGGGTATCCAAGGGTTCGCCAAGATTACTTGAGGACTGAGTCTGGACTCTGAAAGCCACAGGTCGAGGGAAGCATTCAGCTCGTGGTACGAGCTAGAGTTGGAGGCTGTGAGCTTTTATAAAGTCAACCACGCAAGGTAAGCGTGCATATATCAGACATCACGTGTCTGATATATCCCTGACTTCTCGGACACGCAGCATGAACGTGCGTATTCAGACACCCATGATTGGGTTGGGCCGTGCGGCCCATTATCCCCCTTACCTATTGATTAGACCACATTTCATGTGTCAGGTTTTAGGAATTAATCATGAATGTCACAGAATTGACATGATAGGTAAGAAGGTCACGGGATGACCTTCTTACCAACTCCTAGGTGCCCTCTCCTATAAATATGGAGACCCTGGGAGTTACAAAGGGTTGGATTCTATTGTGTAAGGAATACCCTGTAAAAGAATACCAAGCATATAGCAATAATATTGACTGGTGGAGTAGAAGGATTTTAACCTTTGAACCACCTAAAAAACGTAATTGTGTCACCATCCCATCTCAAAAGATCATTCATCTGTTTCGGTTCATAGTTAAGCATTAATCCCTTCCTCTTATTTTCTTAATTACCTGTTGGTGAAGAGTTGCGTCAACAGTTTGGTGCTTTCATTGAGAGCTAGTTAGATTGGTGCTATCGCAAACATCCACTATGGTGACCACTCGATCAAGACATGGTAACGAGACAGAACAACATGATGGGCAGGAGGCTCATCATATCGCCATCCCCGGTGAACAAATTCCTGAGATCCAGCAGCGGCCGGGAAAACAGCCGGTGGGCCAAGATGACACTGGAAGTTCGGCGCCCCTGCCACCTAGTCCAAACCCAGATATTTACACTGCGGTAGAGATGGAAAACGCTCAGCTGAGGAGCC
Source organism: Humulus lupulus (assembly GCF_963169125.1). Classification (NCBI taxonomy): domain Eukaryota; kingdom Viridiplantae; phylum Streptophyta; class Magnoliopsida; order Rosales; family Cannabaceae; genus Humulus; species Humulus lupulus. The sequence goes on along the minus strand of NC_084798.1, from coordinate 138,457,080 downwards.
AACTAGCGAAAGCTAATCAACAGATTAAGGAGGTGTTGGCCCGACTACCCCCTCTTACAACCGACGCTAACATCGAAAAGAGGGAAGGCGAGACTCATAAGTCTCTCCGGGGTAATCGGTCTAGGCCTAGTCGCTCGGACAGACCGCTGGAATCCAACTCTATTCCCTCATCGCACCGTCGAGAGGCAAACTTCGAAGAAATGCCTAGAACCGAACAACAGTATAGCCGCTCGATTCGAACTTCAACTCCCAGTTCACAACCAGCCTCGAGCGCACCCAGGAGAGCTCGAGGGAATTCTAGGAGGAGATCCGGGGAGGGCTCACAACATCAGCCCGTCCCCACCAGCCATCCTGCGCCTTATCCAGATCGCCAGGCGTGGGACCCGCAAGTTGGCAGGGCCGAAAGGCCCCCACCTAACTTGATCCGCCCTGATGGAACCAGGATTGCATCTCCTGTCAGGCATCCTCCGTCTCCAATAAGATATCCGTCCCCTCCTCGGCCCATCCGAGATATTCCAGCCTATGGAAGCAGCAGGAGAGCCCTTTTTTCTCTACCTAGCTGTCACAGAGGATGCAGCTAGTGCTGTATTAGTCCGAGAAGAAGACCGGGTTCAGAAACCTGTCTATTACGTCAGCAAGAGACTTCTCGGGGCTGAATCCCGATACCCATTGATGGAAAAATTGGCGTTCTGCCTCATCACGACCTCCCGAAAGCTCAGGCCGTACTTCCAGTCCCACTCAATACACGTCATAACCGATCAACCTTTAAGGCAGGTTTTGCAAAAACCTGAAGCATCGTGACGCCTATTAAAGTGGGCTATCGAACTCAGTCAATTCGAGATTTTATACACCCCACAAACTGCTATAAAAAGTCAGGCCCTGGCCGATTTTGTAGCAGAGTGCACAGGATTCTGGGAGGACCCTGTAGAAGACTCACCCCAGCTCACCTCGGCCCAGGCGTCGTGGAGGATCTTCGTGGATGGTTCATCCAATGAGAACGGCTCTGGGGCTAGAATCATTTTGATATCCCCTGAGGGCCATAGATTCCACTCAGCGCTGAGATTTGGATTCAAGGCCTCCAACAACGAGGCCGAATACGAAGCTTTGCTGGCCGGGCTAAGAATAGCCCAGGAGCTGAAGGCGAGCTCCGTCCAGTGCTTTAGTGACTCCCAGCTCGTGGTAAACCAGGTTCTGGGTGAATATCAAGCACGAGGACCCAAGATGGTTGCCTACCTAGCGAAGGTAAAAGTTGAGTTGTCCGCGTTTGGGCGAGGCTCAATCGAGCAGAACGCTAATGCAGACGCTCTTTCCAAGCTCGCCACCTCCGGGGAGACGGAGGCTTTAGGGTTAGTTCCGGTAGAATTCTTGGATAAACCAAGTATAGAAGAAGCCAGGATGGAGGTCGAGATGATCAACGCTAGGTCGACCTGGATGACCCCCATCCTTGAGTATCTCGTCGAGGGGAAGCTACCTGAAGGGCGTAATGATGCGCGGCTGGTAATGTACCAAGCCCCAAGGTATACGACGGTAGATGGGATACTGTACTGACGTGGGCACTCCTTACCTCTCCTACGATGTGTTCTTCCAGGTGAAGCAAAGGCCATCCTGCAGGAGGTGCATGAGGGTTTTTGCGGGGATCACACTTGGGGGCAAAGCTTGGCCCTAAAGGTCTTAAGGCAAGGATATTACTGGCCCACTCTGTCCAAGGACTCAATCTTGTATGTCAAGAACTGCGACAAGTGCCAGCGATTCGCCACCGTTGCCCGACCTCCCCCGGTTGAGCTGAAGATGATCTCTTCCCCATGGCCATTTGAAGTTTGGGGGATCGACTTGGTTGGCGCCCTCCCTACTGGAAAAGGCGGGGTCCGTTACGCCGTGGTGGCCATCGACTCCTTTACGAAGTGGGCTGAGGCAGAACCTTTGGCAAAAATAACTTCCAAAAAAGACCTCGACTTCGTGGTTAAGAGCATTATCTGCCGATTCAGGCTGCCGAAGAAAATCGTTTCCGACAATGGGACTCAATTTGACAGCGACCTATTCACTGAGTTTTGTGAAAGGTACGGAATTGTGAAAAGTTTCTCCTTCGTGGCCTATCCTCAGGCGAATGGCCAGGTCGAGGCCGCAATAAGACTCTAAAGGCGAGCCTCAAGAAGAGACAAGACGAAGCCAAGGGGGTCTGGCCAGAACAGCTCCCCCAGGTTCTGTGGGCATACCGGACCTCACATCGGACTCCTACGGGTCATACTCCTTTCTCCCTGGCTTTTGGGAGTGAGGCAGTCCTCCCTGTGGAAATTAAGGTACATTCGCATAGAGTCTAGGCATATGACAAGGACCGCAACCATGAGCTACTTTGCGCTTCCCTTGACTTGGTTGATGAAAGACGAGAAGATTCGCAACTCCAGCTCGCACATTACCAACAAAAAATCACTCGTTATTTCAACTCAAAAGTCAAAAAGCGCGCCTTTAGCATTGGCGACCTGGTCCTCAGGAGGGTTTTCTTAGTCGGTAAGGATCCCAAAGATGGAGTATTGGGATCGAACTGGGAAGGGCCATATCAAGTCATCGAGGTCATTAAAGAAGGAACTTACAAATTAGCTCGGCTCGATGGAGGGGCAGTCCCACGAACTTGGAACGCCATCCATTTTAAGAGATATTATCAATGACCCCCTTTGTAAGGCCTAGGGGCCATTTTTTATGTATTAAGCAATGAGAATTAACTTTTCGTTCATGATTGTACATGTTTACAAGTGTAATCTAAAGTAACCACGAAAGACCCTTTCCTAGTTACTTGGGGGGCATATGGTGCCTGGATATAACCAGGTCGCCTTAAAGACTTAGAAGTTAATTCAAATCAATTGATCGTTGTTTTTCTTAAAAAACGCGAGATATTGATAAAGGATTAATGCGAACTAAGCTCTACCCTGGATGCAACCAGGTTCTAAAACTTAGAAGTTAATTTAAATCGATTGATCGTTGTTTTTCTTAAAGAGCACGAGATATTGATAAAAATTAACGCGAACTAAGTTTTCAAACTAAGTTCCTGGACATAACCAGGTCACAAAACTTAGAAGTTAATTTAAATCGATTGATCGTTGTTTTTCTTAAAGAGCACGAGATATTGATAAAAATTAACGCGAACTAAGTTTTCAAACTAAGTTCCTGAACATAACCAGGTCACAAAACTTAGAAGTTAATTTAAATCGATTGATTGTTGTTTTTCTTAAAGAGCACGAGATATTGATAAAAATTAATGCGAACTAAGTTTTCAAACTAAGTTCCTGGACATAACCAGGTCACAAAACTTAGAAGTTAATTTAAATCGATTGATCATTGTTTTTCTTAAAGAGCACGAGATATTGATAAAAATTAACGCGAACTAAGTTTTCAAACTAAGTTCCTGGACATAACTAGGTCATAAAACTTAGAAGTTAATTTAAATTGATTAATCAATGTTTTTTCTTAAAAAGCACAGGATATTAGTCAAAAATTAACACGAACTAAGTTTTTCAAAGTAGTAACTAAAATGCATAGAGGCAAAGGGAAATAAACCAATTAAAAGAAAAAAATTGATAAACCAATTGTTTCGAGGTGGAAAACCTCATGCAAAGTTACAAAAAAAAAAAAATGAAAGTGAGAATATCAAAGGAATGGGTGCGAAAAAGAAAGGCCTTAGGCTCCTCCGGGCTGCCCCGTGGAGGTCGTCGTCTCGCCCTCCTGCTCGGCTACGACGGATGCCTCCCCAGTTTCAGAAGGTGCCTCTTGCTGGAGGCGAACTTTGAACCCCTCCAGGAAGACCTCCCCGTCCGCTCCTAAGAAGGAGAAGTCGTCGTCCGGGTTATAGGCCCAGTAGTGGTAGACATGTCCTCCATGGCGGTGCCGGAAGCTGCTTTCTCTGTTTCCAAGGCGGCCTTAGCCTCCTTGGCCCCGGCCTTCGCAGAGTCTAGCTCGACCAGCGTGTCAGCAAAGGCGGCTTTGGTAGCCTCGACCTCTTGAAGCTTGGGACGGGCTTCTTCCAACTCGGCCTGCACGGCCGCCAGGGCATCCTTGGCTTCTTTTTCTTTCTGTTGGGCCATCTGCAAGGAAGTTTGATGGGTGGCCACAACCACCTGATGCTCGCCCCTCATATCCTCGAGCTGGGCCTTGGTCCTGGCTATGCTCCGGTGAAGGGCCAAGACGCTCTGCAAAAACGGAGAGGCAACTGCCTTAAAGAAAGGAAAAACAGGGCAAGGCATGATAATCAAAAATCATAAAAGGGTAAGGTCAGCTTACCGTTAGGGCCATGCCCAATGAAGATTCCATTACGCCCACCGAGCTCCTTGTTTCGATGGCCCGCAGCTCTCTCTCATTGAAGCAGTAGAAGTGGCTGACGGCGTAGCTCGCCGTCTCATACACCGTCCCCCGAAAGACATCTGGAATCTTCTCCAGGTCCTGGGGGTCCACCGGGATACGCACCTCGGGGGGTGCAGTTGCCGAGGCCTCGAGCTCTGCCCTTGTGTCCCGGACGAAGGCCGGAGCTCGTGGAGGGGGTGGGGGCATGTTCACCACTACAACAGGAGGTGCAGTTTCCTCGGCCTGGGCAGTTGGGGGCTGCTCTTTCCCCTTTGCAGGGGACTTGGTTGGGGTCCCAGCGGCTTTCTTTGCCACCCGGAGCTTCTTCATTTTGGGCCCGGAGGCCCCAGCTGAGGAGTTCCCTCCGGTGAACATAGCTCGCATATTTTTTCCCCCGGGCTGAGACATCTCCTCTGGAAAAACAAAGACAACATCAATATGTTAGTAAGAAGTCATGCAAAAACAAAAACAAGGAGGAAAAAGGTGAAATTCAAGTATGTATATATACTAAAGGGAATCCTACCCCCCGAGCTAGAAGAGGAATCTATGGTCACGACCATCGACCCTAGAGCTTCTGCGGGGGAATCGAAGACAATTACTTCTCGAGCTGGCGCGGGTTCTGGATCCGAGGCTGTCTCAGGACTAGACTCTTCTACGTATTGCCTAAGACCCGAAGCTACGACACCCTCCTGGAGTGATGGCCATGACCAAAGGTTAGTCCCATACTCCTCGAATAGGACCGACCTAAAGGCTAAGGTGTTGTCTACAACTATGGTACCCCTAGGGCGGCTACTTTCATAATCCAACACGAGCTGGTCGACGCAATGGAGCAGGGTTTCATCAAAGTCTGGGTCACTTCGATGGCGTTGGATGAGCTGTTTTGGATTGAACCTAGCTAGCCAGGGGTCTGCAGTGGCCCTATCTAAGTTCCTAAACATATATGGGTTACCTTGGCCGGAGGGACCTGCAGCTGCTCCGGACCGGATCCTCTCCTCGTCCATTCTTTGGGCGACCTCCAGCGCCCGCTTCCTCGTCCTCACGTGGGGCACCTCGTCCTCCTCGTCCTCATCCACCGCGACCTCCTCCACGAGGATAGGCCTCATCTCGCGAGCTGGGGGAGGCACCCGGGGCCTCCTCAAGTTCAAAGTCTGGCCTGGGGAGATCATCTTGCAGGCCAGCATCGTCTCGTCTGTCACGAGCTGACGATAGTCCTTTTCACTGGGGGGCAAGCCCGCCAGTGTCTCGTACTGGCTCCCGTGGATCACAGACTTCTCTGTCCTCACGAAGATAGCTGCAGAATTATTCCAAGTCAGAAATGGATACAGGGGGGAGCTAACCAATACTTAACTTACGAGCTAAGGATGAAAGGTACTTACGAGGACGATTGAAGTAGTGCAGGTCGCAGTTGCAAAACCCCTTTGACATAAAGAACATGTCTTTGAAGTCGTTGGGGTGGCTGGGCAGCTCAATGACCGTAGCCGTATTTGGAAACCGGGTTAAGTAATAGAACCCATCGCCTCGCCCCCACTGCTCCAGGCTGGCTTTGAGGTAGAAAAAGTATAAGATATCTGCCAGAGTGGGGACCTCCCACTCCTGTTTCAAGAACAGATATCTCAACCCCGCCAACAAGCGATATGAGTTGGGTGGAGTTGGAAAGGATCCAACCTCATGTAGTTGAGGAAGTCGGCGAAGTACTGATCCAGTGGGAGGAAAGCCCCGGCTTTGAAGTGCTTGTCACTCCAGGTCGCGAACTCCTCGTCGAGCAGCGCGCAACTCCGCTCACCTTCTGCGGGAGGTCGGGCGATCAGGGCGCCCCTCCCTAGTTTGATGCCATGGAAAAGGAATATCTTATTCACTTTCCCCTGGTCAGTGATCTTCGAGATGATCCTTTCAGCCTCGAAGAAAGCATCGGGCGCCACCTCGAGCTGCTGCTCCACGGTCGACCCGAAGACAGGGATTGGGGAGTCTGCCATCACCTCTTTTCCCTTGGATTGTTGGGAGGACGATCTGTCGGCGATCCTCTTTGGAGCGTTCTTCTTGGGTGCCATCTGGTCGCCTAGCGAACAAAAGAAAAGATTTCAGAAAAGGCGGCCTAAGCATAAGGAAGAATCAAAAGGGGTGTTTCCTTTGCACGTGCTGAGGTAATCTCAGCTCGTGGAGAGTAAGACCATGCGGTTCTATGAACACGCGCCTGTGCTCCCAACAGATCCCCGATTACTCGGAATTCGTGTGTCAGGAGGGTCAGGATAGAAATTTTCCTTGGAAGGAAAGTTTCAGTAGGCAAGAGAGGCAAAACCGCCTGTGAAGCGTGTCCCCTAAGCTACCCAGTTTTGCACCCAAAGTACTGGATATTTTAAACAAGCATACCAAAAATCCTACCCAGAAAATGCATCCTATAAACTATTTTCCTAAATGGTTTTCTACTACAAGACACACCCTAGCCTAAAGGCTTTCTCCCTTCATACCCACAAAAAACCAACAAAACCTTGCATGCGGGTACAGTAAATATTTACCTAGGCTACATTGAAAAATAATATCAAAACATGCACAGTAAGGAGACTTACAAAGTGTTCTGGTTGAGAAGAGGATGAAGGGGTCGCCTGGGTTGAGGCCTTGTCGGAGTAGTTGATTCCAAAGCTTCAAGGGAGCCCTTACACCTGAACTTCTTGAGCGCTGGGAATGGCAGCCGGAAAGAAGAGGGTTTTTCTTTTGAAGATGAAGAAGAGAGAAGAAGAAGGAAAATTCTGAAAATTTTCAAATGAACAGGTGGCCCATGCGTAAGGTTGCCACCCCTTTTATATACATGAAAGGCCACGTGAGAGGGGACATTGGATTTCCCTGATGTGGGATCCAAGGCTCTCCACTCGAAAGACGAAACGACGGCTGAGTATAGGCTAGGCCATTTAATGCGGTTCTCGGAAGACGTACCGTCACCAACCACGATGTTCCACGTATTCGGCGCCTGCGTAAAATGTGGAATATGAAGAGTTCATGGGGAAGCCTAGAAGCCCCTACTGTGGCCCTATGTGACGTCGTGTACCACGAGCAGGGGCTTGGGGGGCAAATATACGCCCTGATTTTCCAACGGGCTATTAGCAGCTGAGATACGGCCTAAATTATATTAGCCACGTGGATCCCCCATGACCGGAGCTGTTGTCATCAGGTCCTACCTAGTTAGCTCGGGGTATCCAAGGGTTCGCCAAGATTACTTGAGGACTGAGTCTGGACTCTGAAGGCCATAGGTCGAGGGAAGCATTCAGCTCGTGGTACGAGCTAGAGTTGGAGGTTGTATCCTTTTATAAAGTCAACCACGCAAGGTAAACGTGCATATATCAGACATCACATGTCTGATATATCCCTGACTTCTCGGACACGCAGCATGAACGTGCTTATTCAGACACCCACGACTTGGTTGGCCGTGCGGCCCATTATCCCCCTTACTAATTGATTAGACCACATTTCATGTGTCAGGATTTAGGAATTAATCATGAATGTCACAGAATTGACATCATAGGTAAGAAGGTCACGGGATGACCTTCTTACCAACTCCCTGGTGCCCTTTCCTATAAATATGGAGACCCTGGGAGTTACAAAGGGTTGGATTCTATTGTGTAAGGAATACCCTGTAAAAGAATACCAAGCATATAGCAATAATATTGACTTTTGGAGTAGAAGGATTTTAACCTTTGAACCACCTAAAAAACGTAATTCTGTCACCATCCCTTCTCAAAAGATCATTCATCTGTTTTGGTTCATAGTTAAGCACTAATCCCTTCCTCTTATTTTCTTAATTACCTGTTGGCGAAGAACCGCGTCAACACTCTTGATATTCTCATATGGATCTTCAAGAACCCAGACAGAATTGGAATACATCGATCTCATTTCTTCGTTCATGGCGTCTTGCCATTTGTCCTTGTCAGAATCATTCATTGCATCTTTAAATGCCAATGGATTGTCTTTGTTTGTGTCAGACACTAGCATTTGAACTTCGTGTTCATAGCGTATGGGTTGCTTACTAACCCTCCCACGACGACGAGGCTCTCTACTATTCTTGTAACATCCCAAATTGTCAAGACTCGATAATGCGGAAATATAAATGTTTTCATTTAACAAAATGTCTCAAAAACCTATATAAAAAAAACTTTTTAAAAAGTCGTATGACCATACTTAACATTTAATACAAACATATTTTATGAATAGTAAAATGAGCCTAGTTTATGAAAATAACACAACATTTCCAAAAACAAAATAGCTTCCCAAAAGGTCGGTCCACATGTACATCCACAAAGTAGACTCCAACACTCTTTGCTCTGCTTTGCCCTTGTTCTTACCTACAACAGGAAACAACTAGGTAAGCGAAAACGCTGAGTAAGTTCAACTTTAAAACAAAAGCATGCAGAGAAGACAGGTGGTCACTGACCAAGTTAATGTCCACAAATAACAATACCTCACAAAAATTAGGGTTCCAGATCCATCCGGACCCTACGAAATCAATTTCAAGAATGCAAAAGCATCCTGGCAAACTTATGGTCATGCCTGATAACCAATGGCAAACTATTTCCTATAAACAGATAAATCCATGCACTCAGAAAATCCCAGAGAAAGCAGATATAATATATCACAACTATTTCATATAAACAAATAAATCCCTGCACTCAGAAAATCCCAGAGCAAGCATATATAATATATTACAACTATTATTCGAGGCCAACGCTCGGCAATTTCCAACAATTTTGGCGTATCACGCCCTCCAGCATAAATGCTAATCTGTAAGAGAGAAAAAATTCTCAACACTACGATCTAGCCAATAAATATCCCCATCAAGGGTAACTATCGAGTTACCTAGGGCATCGCTATTTATCCAAGAGTAAATTCCTCACAAGGGTAACCATCAAGTTACCTAGGGCATCACTACTTATCCAAAAGTGTAATCGAAGTTACACGGGTTTACAAACACTTCTATGTTAATTGGTGGTGCTAGTGAGCAATTACCCCTAGGGTGTTCAACCTCACTCAAACTTGGAAACCCCTAATATCTCTAGGCACTCTCACTGAATGACCAATATTCATGGCTACTATCCGGGAATAACTTATCAGAGCACTTTCTCGGGTTCTAACTGTTCACTGATTAAGTAAGCATGAGGGTCCCTAGGTCCCATTCATTTGTTACCCCTAGGTTTAAACCAGCAATCCTCACCTCTTGGCCACTCGTCGCGGTAATGAACAGGACATAAATAAAATCAAGCAGTGTGACGGGGATCAACCGTCTAGAATATGACGGATATCTACCGGTCATATTTTCTAAATCAGCACCAACTAGACTAACGTCTCTAAGCAAACTTTCTACGATAGTGTATATATGTGCATGTGTCTCTATACTAACATACAATACAATAGTCGTTTCATGTTGCAGCCACACAATAGAAGGTGACTTACTTGGAGTCCTTAGCTCTCAACAGGATTTCACCTTCCAACGTACAGTCCAGTTATGCTTAGCCAATGTTGTATTTATCCATACAGTATACTCAGATTAATTATGGCACTCATAATTCATTATTATTATTTTGGGCAGTTTGGTCATTTTCAAAATCATTTGTAAGGATTAAAGATCCTTATTTGGTTTTAAACCCATTCAAGAAATTCATACAAAATGTTTGAGACTAAACCCTAAGTCTCGGGGAGACCTATCCTATGGTCTTGATACCTAGGCTCGGGTATCACAATAGTATTTTCCCACAATCCGCTAAAAATCTTATTATTTAAAAGTATCGCTATTAACCCGTACTTTCAACAAGTCGGTTAAATATACAGGAGATTTTAGTCTGTATTATATCCAGAAAATACTAATTAAATTCGTTAATTATTTTTCAAGAAAATAATCTCTTAATTTTCCTTTTATTTTTCTTAAGGTTTTACTCTCTAAAAAATGGTTTAAGGAAGTAGCCTAATTTTAACATTATTAGGAAAACCGTTAAAAATTTCTTATCTTGACTAGTTAATTTTCTGAAGTCAATTAATCAAGTTTACTTACTAGAAAAATAATTTACCTAATTATTTTCACAAAATATATGGTTTTAAACCCTCTTTTAATTTATCAACTTAATAATAAATTAAATCTTTTATTTTTAGAAAGCATAAAAATTCTTTAATAAAAATAACTCTCACTAATCTCAAAGTGGTATTTTAGGTCAAAATATTTTTAAGATTTACCAAGTTCTTATCTTTCTATAAGCAAAATTTTACTTTTTACCTTATGTTCCAAAATCCCATTTTTACACTAAGTGTGAAAATCTCATTTTTTTTTCACATTTTTAACTACATATTTTGTTAGCTCATAACTTGAAATTTACTCACTCAATTGTTACCAAAATTTTCCAATTCTATTTTTGGTGTACCATTTAGGTCTTTGTAAAATATTAGGTCAAAATGAGCATTTTTTATTGGTAAAAATATTTTCCAACTATGAGGTAAAAATGACCTTATTTTCAAGTCCTTATTTTTTTCCAAACTTTGGTACTTAATACTTTCAAACAGTTCAATATTTTTTACCAAATTTTACATTGAAATACTAGGTTATGCCAAGAATATTTCCATAAATGTTTAGAAAAAACTAGGTTCATTTGACCAATACAGTGGCTGTCCAAACTTGGTCCCAAAATTAAGAATACGAAAAAATAGTTTTTTACCTAAACTTTGAAATAGCATAACTCACTCATTTCTAAATATTTTTTAGTGTTTCAAAAGCTCAATTTTATGTAATCACTCTCAAAAACATCACAGTATAATTTAATTGTACAAAATCAATATACAGTGGATGCTTGACCCCTTGGAAGTCACAGCTCAAAACTTGTCTTTTTATTTTAGGGTTTTCAACAAAACCCTTGGGGATTGCGGTTCTTATTTTCAAAAATCAACACACAAGCATCATAAAAATTATAAAGAAACTACCATAGCCTTATTACATCACCAATAAGAAACTTTAAGCATTAAATACACAAAATAATGCTTTAAAATAAAACTATACAAAAACAACCATTAAAAGTAAATTTTTTACCTCTTGTTGTTCTTTTTTGGGTTTTTGATGTTTCTACTAGCTTTAGATCCTTCAAAACCCTTTCAAAACCTTAAACCAACTCCCCCAACAACATATATAGTTAGTTATTATTGAAAGATCTATGGTTAAAAACCTTACAAATGTTAAGTTTTTGAAACTTTTACCTCAGGGAAACTCTTCCAAGATCAAGGCTTAAGCTTCCAAGGTTTCTTAGGGCTTTTGTTAGTTGAAAATGATGAGAAAACTTGAGAGGAAATTTTTGAAGATGAGAGTGAGAGGAGAGAAGGGAGGTCGGTTTTGGGGGGTTGGAAGAGCTTATATAACTCTAAAAATATCGAAAACACTTGAGTGTTTTTACTTTATGTCACTTTGTGTCATTAACATTAATCAAATGTGATTAAAGCTTAATCACTTTTCTATCACCTTTTTCACTCTTATAAAGTTTTAAAAACAAAACTTAACACATAATAATTAAATTAAATGTCTCTCACACTTAATTTAATTAGTCACACATTACAATTTAACCTAAGGTCCATTTATGGAATTAAATTCCTCAATTCGGTAAAATTAAGCATTTAACACAAAATTCCTTAAAATGTCCATTTCCTCTTAGGTTTATTATTTTTTACCAAACTTGAATTTTTATAAATGTATTTTATGCCGAAAATATATTTTCCATAGTTTTTTTTTTATTTTTTTTCCAAGATTTTTACCCGATTAGGGTTTTTGTGTCGGTCCAAGACCGAAAGTCTTATCTTGACTTTTAAACACAAAATTCATAATTTGGATAGCAATAACTCATGGAAATAGATTCCAAAAAAATATAATATTATTTAAAATAATATTCTTAACTCGGAGAAAACAATCCCGACCAGAGTCGTTTCAAGGTACCCGAAATGCAGGACGTTACTATTCTGACTAGAACTAGCAGTTTCCTCTTGTCGTTTTTCATTGGTTGTTGCTGGTGACATTGCAACTTCATTCGAGACCAACTCCTCCAATACAACCTTACTACAAGGTTTGTGGTTATTAACATAGTCATGTTCAAGAAAAGTTGCACTTGTTGATACAAATATTTTATTTTCTTTGGGACTATAGAAAATTCAACCTATAGTCTCTTTGGAATAGTCCACAAACATGCACACTTCAGAGCGTGATTCCAACTTCCCGGTCTTTCCTTTAAGCATGTGTGTAGGACAACCCCAAATGCGAAAATGGTGTAAACTAGGTTTACAACCATTCCATAATTCCATGGGTGTCTTTTGGATAGACTTAGATGGAACAACATTCAATATGTATAGAGCACATTGAATTGCATAGCCCTAGAATGACAGTGGTAATGATGAGAAGCTCATCATTGATCTAACCATATCTAGTAACGTTCTGTTCCGTATTTCTGAAACACCATTTTGCTGTGGCGTTCCAGGTGCTGTGAGTTGGGATTGAATACCATGCTCACGCATATGGTCCTTGAATTCAAAATCCAAGTACTCTTCTCCTTGATCAGATCGAAGAACTTTCAGTGATTTACCTAATTGTTTTTCAGCCTGTGCTTGAAATTCTTTGAACTTTCCAAAAGTTTCAGATTTTCTTTGCATTAAGTATAGGTAACCATATCTTGAATAATCGTCAATGAAAGTGACAAAGTATTCATAACCTCCTCTTGCTTGTACATTAAGTGGACCACAAACATCCGTATGTACTAGCTGAAGTGGTTCTGTAGCTCTTGAACCTTTAGTAGAGAAAGGTCTCTTGGTCATCTTGCCTTCTAAACAGGACTCACAAACAGGGAGAGATCCAATAGATAGTTTTCTTAAAGGACCATCCTTTACAAACTTATTAATTCTATCTAGACCAATACGGCTCAATCTCAAGTGCCACAGATATGTTTCACTATCGGAATCAGTATTTTGTCATTTAATAGATGTAGGATTAACTCTTTTAAATAATTCAAAATTTAGTAAATAATTTGTCATTCATTATAAGTATGTAAATTTGTTTATCCCAAAGCATTTGCATAACAAGTAAATAGATAATTTCTTTAAATAATGACTACTTTATTAATAAAAGAAATAAATGTCATGCAAAAATAAAAATAAATTTCAAAACATTAATCATCAAAATTACTAACAAACTAAATTTCTAGACTGTAGTTTTTTTTTTGTTCAAAGAAATCTAGAATTTCTAAAACAAAATAAAGAAATTTAAATTGTTCAACTAACAATAAAATTTCTAAATAAAACTACTCTCTAACTACTCCAGCTTTACTTGCTATCAAAATCCTCATCAATCTCTTCCTCCTTTTCAGGGTTCTGATTCTACAAAAGGATAAACAAAGAAAAATAGTTTAGTGGCATATATTTTTTAATCTACTATCCAAAAATTGAAGCTGTTATTCATATTATTTGAATCTACTATTCAAAGTTGAAAATATATATATATATAAATCTCATTTACCTTTTTCATTTGTTACAAACGATGACACTCAGCAAAGACTTCCCTTGTCATTTCTTGCCACATCTCATGTGCTAAGTCATAGTGTATATATTTTTCCTTTGTTTCGTCAGGCATGGTTGAAACCATGCAATAACGTGCCAACCGATCGAATTTCATCCAATTCGCATATTTTTCTTCTGCTTCATAGCTAGCAGCCAATGGTGGTTCTGTTGGAGGTTTGTTATAGACGGTTGACACCAACTTCTTATAAGAAAAAAATGGTCAAAATGCCTCAAAACCAGTGTTGCATGTTTTTAGGTTCAAAAACCAAAGAACTAAGAAAAGCATTGGTGTGTAATTCACCAATAGACATCTTTGCTGGGAATAAATAAATAAATAAAAATGAATTTATGCATAAAATAAATATTAGTAATTTTCGGAATAGTAAACGTGATGCATGAATGCAACAATCAAAGAACACATAAATAAAGTTACTAATTCCACGATTAATTAATTTGAACATTAATAGACCAACCTTAGGATAGGTCAGACTAATTCCAAATTAATTTTGAGACAATTTCTCCAATTTATAAGTGAAAACTCAAATCAACATTTCTCTTTTGACTTATAAACAACCGCTTGTTTGGTCAAGGATGTACTAGTCCTCTCGAAAGCCTAATGTACCTTGTGAGTGTAACCCATTATTTTAGATCAATGACTTAACTCAAGAGTGTGCCTTGGGGTCAGTCAACCTTGAAATACATAATTAAATCTTTTTCTTAAAGAAGTTTTCCTTGAGAATAACACAGTCAGAAGCCTTCCTTAGGGGGACACAAGAAATTATGTCGCGAGGCCCTCTCCATGTTACCTCGGTGCTAAATAATAATGGAGACCATGGGACTTATTGTCATAACTCCCTCCCCCACTCACTATTTTAAAATATGTATTTTCTCAAAACATCCTATGCTTTTTAATTAGGTTATAAAAATAAAGTGATCTATTTTTACCGAATGATATTCTAATCATTACTAATCCAATTAAGCAAAATTAAAATTATAGAACTATGCCCTAATTAATTCAATTTTAATTTGCTATAATTACTAGGAATATCATTTATTATTTAATAAAACAATTTTATTAAATACTAGAAATTAAACTACTTTTAAAATCAATTTCCACTCTTGAACTAGTTAAAACTAGATTTATTATTATATGGTCCATCACAAGCATATAACCACAAAGGACAATCCTAAGGCATGTTTCTACTCATATGAGATGCATGCTAAATTTTTTTACTGTGTGAGTAATATGTATGGCATGTCGAAAAATGCATGATAAAGTATTAAACAATTTAATCACATTCAAATATTTAAATAAATAAATACTAATTAAATAAATATATAAAAACGAGTCGGGTGTCTTGGGTATTTCTAGAAAAATTACAGCACTTGCAAAATTATACACAAAAATGTAAGAAACTACATAAAACCTAAAGAGATATCTATCTTCAGCTTTGGGCCTTCGCAAGTAGTCTTGATCCATTAAGTCATTTATCCATTTAATTTTGAATTAAAATAACTTTTAATTATCTTAAACAAATTTTAAGAATAATTAACTTGGGTTTTAATGCCCAGCAAGTTATTAGGCCTACTTTTGAATTTGGGCTCAAATAATTAATTCAAAATAAAACTATTTTAATTATGGGCTTATAAAAAATTAGGCCCACAATTTAAATAGATAACAAAGATACAAGCCCTAGGGTTTAGAAACCCTAGGGCCGGCAACTATGTTGCTCGGCGGGGAAGGAGGCATGGCAGGAGGCCACGGCAAAGGCTGGAAGCGGCTCAACAGGGTCATGGTGTCGCTGGAGCAAGCATCGGGGCCTGGGATGCTGCGTAGGGAGCATGGGCCAGCAGCTAGGGCCATGGCAGGAAGGCGTGCAGGCTGCGGCAAGGAACCAGCAAGGTGCGCTTGGATGTAGGCGCAGGGGCGCACACGAATAGGGAGCCACAGGCCACGAGGGCGTACAACAGCGTGCGATAGCATTGGGCTCGGGCTTCGAGGCACGGAACCCAGGCTTGGGCCCTATAGAATTTTTTCCAATAATTTAATGCAGAAAATTAAATTACAAAAATTTCTATGCCCCAAAATGGCTTACATTTTTCATCTAGAAATTTAAGAACAATTCCTAAACCCAAAACACCATATAATTAATGACCCTTAAGAATAAACTTTAAACATACATACATCCATCCATTCACACATATTACGATAACATAAGAATGCATACTATGCCCGCGCAGTAATTATTGTATGCAGAGATTAAAGACCACTTTGATACCAATTGTTATGAACAAGTTTCCTAATACGCAGCGGAATTGTGTGATGGGTTGACCCAGTATACAAAAAAAAAAATTGTAACATATTTAAACTGCTTGTAAATATGTGGATCCATTAATATACATAAATTAATCATAAACAAGAAAAGAATAAAGAGCATACCTCTCGATGCCTATCAAGTGTCCTTGTTATCTTTTCGTAAAATAAACAATCTTACTATCCGAGTTGCTCCCAGGTACTCACACCAAGATCTTCCACAGCGTCCTCTACACCTCAAGAAGTGTGTGGCCACTTAGAGAATAAAGGATGGTATATTTATGATTCAACTTGATGTACTCAACACATGAGATCAAGAGAATAGGCCTGAGATTGGTTATGTATCTTTTTTAGAGAGAGATGGAAAATATCGTTCTTTTCTTAGAGAGAATAATTGAGCATATTCTTATTTTCTAACAAGTCTAACTTTATAGATAATATTTAAATTTTAAAAATAAATATGTAACCAATTACAATTTATCTTTTAATTAATTAATTATCTTATTAATGAAAATATCAAAACTATCTTTTTGAATTTTTCATTAATTAATTAATTAAAAAAATAAAAGTGAAAAAATTCACTCCCTGATTTCTATAGCAGCACGCCACACATAGTCCAAGAACTGTGTGTGTCGTGCAGTACCCCATAAAATAGAGGGATTTATTTTCTCAACCATTATTTAATTATTTTAATAATGTAAACAATAAAACTAACTTTTGACTTATTCATTAACTAATTAATTAAATAAATAGAAGTGAAAATCCAATCTTATTTTTTTACTGTGCTACACGCCCAAATGAGTCACTTGGACTTCTTGGTGCATGTAGCTCCCTAAAAAATAGGGTCCAAGATTTTTTCCATAATTATTTAATTATTTATTCAAACTACATTATCAGATAAAATCCAATAATTTGATAATTAATTCAAAATTGAATCTATTATCTTTTTAATTAATTATCACATATAATTAATTATTTAAATAAATATTAATCTTTTAAATTCAAATCCAATTTGAACTTGTCAGATTATTATCTCCCGCCCAAATAAAGATATTTAATTAATTCTACTAATTAATTAAAACCAATTTTAATTAAATATTAATTTCAAAATTTTAATATTTATTTTATTCTAATTTTGAAAGTTATAATTAATTATTTATATTATTTCAAAAATTACACAATAATTAATTATTAATTAATTTTGATAATTACAACTAATTTGTAATTAACTAATTAATTAATCACTATTATCACATAATTGCATATTTGGCCCAAAGAACAAATTTCTTCTTAAATATGTCTGTTTACCATTTTACCATTTATATCAACTCTTGCCTTGAATAGTGTTGATAGAGCCACTGTGGGGACCGATGGACCTATAATTTCAAGCTCCAATAAATTTGTGACTATTAATTAAACTCTTTAATTAACTAATCTTAATTTATTAATCTCAAGATTACTCCACTATATATATGAGACTGCACTCTTCTAATTATAGACATTTCATTTACTTAGTACTTGATAACACCAAAGTGTTCATTGATATAATCATTACATAAAAATTAACCCTCTAATAATGGTTCATAATTAACCGGGAATAAAATTACTGCTTTACCCTTTCAATTATATCTTGTTTCCTTAAGTACCATCGACTTTACTAGTGAAGGTTAATTCATAACCAAAATATGAATATGAGCTCAATAACCTTTCAATCCCAAAAGTCAACCCTTAAGATAACCATTATTCAATATCTTGCGAGAAGGTATAGAATCATAATCTGTATACTATGTCCCCAACCATTTACCTTAATGAGTTCCCAAAATAAAAGTTTCTAGCCTGATCATTCTGACAAACCCTAACAAGTGAACCAAAGAACTCATATAACATAAATAGGAGTTCATAGTAACTTCAGGATTAAGATCTATTTCTATATGATCATCAGTTGATATATTTAATTAATAATTCAAAATGGTATTTAACTAAGTTTACATATCTGGTCCAGTTCTATATATTCTCTAATATATAAAGTACATCCACTAAATGTCCTACTACGCTAGTAATCCAGATCTAGATCACATGTATTCATAATACTAGTGGACCGTACTTGCAGTAATTAATCTAAAGGTTCCATAACTTTATTTTACTACAAACTATTCAAGTTTATTTATCTCAAACACAATCCTCCCGTACCAATACGTGGTCGAGATCACATATATGAACTTAGGAATTTTTTATATTTACTTAATATTATCACAGAATAATATAGTCCATAAAATATATGCATAAAAAATTCAATTTATTTATTTATTTCTTAAAACAATGTCTACTACATATGCTTTCAGGGCACAACTCCCAACAACCATAGGACCTCCGGAAGTAATTCTGGCCAGGCTCCTTTGGCATGTTTAAGGCGTTTCTTTAGAGTGTCTTTGATAGTCTTGTTCACTACTTCTACTTGACCATTAGCTTGGGGTGTGCTACCGAGGAAAAGCTCTTTGTGATTCCATGCCTCGTACAAAAGTCGGTGAACATATCACTATCGAATTGAGTCCCATTGTCCGAGACTATCTTCGTCAGTAAACTGAATCGAAATATTATATTCTTCACCACAAAGTCTAAGACTTTCTTCGAGGTGATGGTGGCGAGTGGTTCTACTTCAGTCCATTTTATGAAGTAGTCTACGGCTACAACAACAAATTGGACTCCTCCCCTTCCCGTGGGTAGCTTTCCGATCAGGTCGATTCCCCATACAGCGAAGGGCCAAGGGGTTTAAATTTGTGTTAATTCATTAGGTGCCGCCCGGGGTATCTTGGAGAACATTTGACACCTGTGGCATCTTCTGACATACCATCGAGTCTTCTTTCATCGTTGGCCAAAAGTATCCTTGTCTTAGGATTTTCTTTTATAGGCTCTGCCCCCCAGCGTGATCTCCACAAAACCGCTCATGTACCTCGATCATTAACAGCTTTGACTGGTCTAGTGTAATGCACCTTAGCAGTGGTAGGGAGTACCCTCATCGGTACATGACCCCTTTGACTACCATATATAGTGCAGCTTGTCTCACCAACTTTCTTGCTTTGTTCCGATCACTGGGTACTACTCCTTGGTTGAGATAGTTAATAATAAGAGTTATCCATGTATCTCCCAACTCAACAGGTAGTGCCTCATGCTCGGTTATGCTTCTTTACGCCAAGTAATCGACGGGAACAACATTCAGGGTGTCCGCATCTTTGGCACTGGCAAGCTTGGCTAAGGCATCAGCATTGGCATTATGATCCCTTGGGACTTATGTAATCGAGTATCTCTTGAACTGTGTTAACAAGTCCTTCACCTTGTTCAAGTACTGCACCATCTTAAGTCCCTTGGCTTGATACTCCCCTAGTATCTGGTACACCACTAGCTAGGAATTGCAGAGTATCTCCATGGACTGTGCATGCACATCTCGAGATAAGCATAATTCTGCTAATAATGCTTCGTACTCAACCTCATTGTTTGAAGCGTTGAATCCAAATATGAGAGCGCAGTGGATTCGATGATTCTCTGGAGTGATTAGTATGATTTCTACTATTGAGTTGTGTTCATTGGATGCTCCATCAACATATAGCTTCCATACGGGAGTATCTCCTTCCTTCTCGGTACCTCCATTCTCTGATTGGTAGGAAGGGTCTTCAAGGTTGGTGCCCTCGGCTATGAAGTCTGCCAATGCTTGTCCTTTTATCGCCATCCTCGGATGATAAGTGACATTAAACTTTCCTAACTCCACCGCCCATTTGAGTAACCGTCCTGAGGCCTCTAGCTTCCGTATTTTATAATTACCAACTTATAATTTAATTAATCAATTAATTAAATGTGGAATAATTAAGTTGGTACTGAAACAGATATTCTGTAGCTATAGACCAGGGTTCTGTAACTACATACCCGAAAACCAGAAAAGAACTAAAGTGCAGAAAATAAAAATAGACAAGGTTTTTATACGTGGTATCAGCAATCCTTGTAGATTGCTACTAGTCCACGGGGCCACGCCCAGAGATAAGATTCATTAGTAAGATCTCAAAAATACAAAGTTTTTGACTTATGCATAAATAGACTCCCTCTTATTATATGCCGCAAGCTTGATGTATTCCACCTTGACAAATGAACCTTGCTGAACCTTCAAGAATACGAACTCCCTTCGATCTGCTTGAAGTGTGCTTGCTTCCTCCCAAAGAAAGACTTGAACCACCTTCTCCTGAAGGTTTTCACTTTGTTCTCCTCCTTTGTAGAACTATTTGAAGACTCAAAAAAATTACGAGGACACTGAAAAACAGAGGTAGAGTTGAACTCACTCACCTCTACAAAACAAAGACTCTCTCTTACAAATAAGAATGAAATACAAAAAGAGGTAACTAAAACCTAGCAGCCAATATAAGTATTTATAGTCATTATACTCATATTGGGCTGCTAATACATAGTCTAAACCGACCTAAGCCCACAAGGAAACTTTCCTAAAAGAATTCTTCAATTGGACAGGATTTCCTAATTCTGTAGCTACAGAATCGTGAGCTATATATGGTCACAATCCATCCTTTGATGTAGGAATCAAGGCTTCCCTTTTATAACATGATCATGCAATAAAACTCAATTATATGGTCAGATATAATGAGGCAATCGGCTGGAAAAAGACAGCTCAAAAAGATTTGATTTTATAGTAATAAAGTAACACTATTTTTACCAAATATTCCTAATATAGAAAAATTTGTCATCAATTATACCTTTATTATTTGAAACATATATCAACATTATATATTTATAAACATCCAAATATAATAAGAAAATACAAAATATTTTGGTCAAATTATTTATGCCAAAAATGGAATTAACAATCTCCCCCTTTGGCACTTTGATTGACAAAATATTTTGGAGAAAACAAACAAGGATGAATCAGCTAAACAAAGTGTTAGAACAAAAAATGAGAGTATAAAAATACTCCCCTGCATGAAAGCTTATTAACACATATAACAAAAAAACACGATAACTTTTTAAACGAAAAAAGTTCAACGAAACCACAAACAAACAACTCCCCCTGAAAATAGGGTCCGGAGTTGTAACCAAAAAAAAAAAATACTACTCCCCCTTTTTGTCTATCAAAGGAGCCAAAAACCAAGAAAGACAATAAAAAATGACATTAAAGTTCAACATAAACATAAAAAATAATAAAAACATAAACATTAATTCAACTAGCCATCCTAGTCACTTTGAAAGTAATTCATGATGCTATCCATCCTCCTTATATGGTATTTTCCTTTTCAGAGGAGGAGCAGACTTTGGAGGAGCCAAGGGATGTTTTCCTTTGATTTTGTCTTGAGCAGCAGGTTTCGAAATAGCAGCAACAGGTTCTATAACAGCAGGTTCCTCTTCTGATGCAGCACTTTCAGAACCAGAATCTCCCAAAGATTGTTCTTTTTCTTGAAATTTTGTACTAGGATCAGATTCAGCCTCTGATTCTTGTTCCAAATTCTCAGTTTCTTCTTCTGAATAAGATTCCGAAGAAGATGCAAAAGGGGGGTGATTTTTGAAATGTTTCACCCAAGAAGAAGAACCAACTTCCTTAACTTTGGGAACACCATGGGGACGAAGCACCTCAGTTAGCTTCTTAGTGGAGGTCCGAGAACGTGTTGGAGAACTCACCATTGGCACAGGAACAACGGCCCTTTCAGAGATTTTTCTTGAGGAACCACGCTTTTGAGAAGAAGAAGAGGACTTGGACAAAGATTTTTCAGATGAACGAATTTCATCATGACCACTGAGACCAAGGGTGGTCGAGGCGATTGGAGAAGCTATCACAGATGGGGAATTCGGAGTGAATGTCTTCTTTCTCGCCTGAGTTTTTGATTTCCCAGAATGTTTTGCAGGAACAAAAGCCTGCGCTGGAGCATCGGTTGCTGGAGCAGAAGGAGGAGAAGTTGGGACAGACAGGGAACCACGAACATGCCTCTTCGAACCACCTCGGGCATTCTTGGTTCTTTCCATTGAAAAGCTTGAAACTTTGAAAACCCTAGAGAGGAACTCCCACACGTAGAGAGAAAATTAAGAGGGGAAAAAACTTAAGAGAGTTTGAGTGAAGGAATAGAAAGGGAAAGTGGGAAGTTACCTAAACCAGATTTTCAATTAATGCAATAACTCCTACAATATCATAAAATAAAAAAATAACCTTTCCTTAACTTTGACTTACCCGAAAAGAATAAAAGGGAAACAAACATTATAATTTTGCAATTAAATCAATAGTTTCCAAAAAGAGACCAATCCCATGAAAATAGGACACCCCAAATCAAATAAAATGAAAAAATAATTAAAAATAAATGACCAGCCGAAAAATAATGCCCCCCCCCCCCCCATTTTTAATGATTTTTTCAATTTATGCATATATTTTTTTATTAGAAAAAAAATGAAAAAGAAAAAAAATACAAACAAAACAACAATAAACACACGACAAACAACCAACAATTTAGAGCAAAATTTTTGTCTAATAATAGAATTAAAACAAGACAAAGAAACAAATATTTTTATTTAAGCTCAACATGAAAATCGGTCACAAATTATTTATTTTAAAAAAAATAAATAAATAAATCAAACCTTGATATTTTTTCCAACAATATGAAACACCATGTCTGCTTTGCCTTTGTTCCTAATGAAAAAATCAAACTCGAAAGAATGCATAGATATTATTTTACTGTAATGCCCCAAATTTCCTAATAAGGTTCAGGTCCTTGATTACGAGGTCGGGAGGGCCATAATTGATTTATTATGCTATTTAATGATAATATGCATGTTTAGGTGTATTAGATATGCATGGGAACCCATTTGTGATTAACTGGGTGATTTTCATATTTTGGCCATTTCGAGCATTTTTGGCATATATGTGAAATGGGCGTGGTGCTTTGTTATTGTTTGGTTATGCCAGGGTTACCCAGCACAAGACGATCCTAGGAGGTAAGCTAGTGGAAAGTCACAACGGGATTTAAGCTTGACTGGGAGTAAGTCAAGGGGTATTTAGAGCATTAGCGGGCTATTGGGTAATGGGAATTAATATTTGGTGATAAATTGGGAGTTAGTAAGACCAGGGGGAAATTCTGGAAGTTTTGACTATAATATCCCTGGGGGTGTTTTCGGGACCCCGAGCATTAGGTTTTATTGGAAGCTACTTAAGCTTGAAGTAACCTTTTAAGAAAAAAAAAAGAACGTTCTGTACGTTCTCTCTCCCTAAAAGTTCCCTTTTCGTTTCCCGATCGCGTTTTCGAAGGTATCTTGAGCTCTAGGACTCGGAATCAAGCGAGGATCGAGGCATAGCAATCCTAAGGAGAATTAGAAGCTTATTAGCCAGAGGATTTAATTGGAAACAACTCAATCGGAGGTAATTCAAGTTTAAGTTTTAAGTTTTTAAAAGTTTTTAAGCTTGAATTGGACTTTGTGAATCGTTGAGGTTTTAGTTTGTTTGAGCCTCAGGTTTTGGTGGTTTTGGACCATTGGGGAGTTTGGGAACTTTGATTTGATGATGGGGAATGTTTAGACATGTTTTTGGGAGGTTTTAAAAGGTTAAAAATGAAGGAAAATGGCTGCCCCGAAGTTGGGCCGCGGCCCTGTTCTTGGGCGCCGCGGCCCTTGCTCGATGAAGCAGGTGCCCTATTTTGCTCTTACTGGGCGCCGCGGCCCTTGGTGTTGGGCGCCACAGCGATTGCATCTGGTTGTGCTGGGGGCCGCGGCTCAGGCAGGCTTTTGAGCCCGTTTGCGTGTTTTAGCCCCGGGAACATGGTTTTAGGCCTCGGGATCATTCCTACTACCGGGATTAGTGAGGATTGATGTCTTGGGGGCTAAGTTTTGGTTCAAGGATTGGTTTTAGAACTTGAACTCATTGTATCACCATTTTTGGTTGTGACTAGGTTATCACTAGAGGCTTGGAATCAGGATCGTGCTTGTGCTCATTTGTTGGTAACCTGTGCTTGGACCAAAGGTAAGAAAACTGCACCCCATATGTGACATGCATGGTTATGTTTGATGCATGTTGGATGTTTAAATGTAAACATTGATAGCATAATGAATGCTTGGCAATCTTGCCCATTTGCATATGATTATTATTGAGGCATGCTGGATGATTAGGTGTGATGCATGTGATACACGAGAAACATGTGATTAGGGCATGCCATGAATGATTAATATAAGATTGGTCAGAGCTTGAGTCTCTGTGTTTGTGCATGATCATTATTATGCTCGCAATTGTTAAGTAAGCATGTTGAATGCCTCATCTTTGGATGTGTGACATATGATATATGTTTGGTAGCAATGCTTACTTGTGCATGGAACTGACTCATTAGTCAGAATTGGCAAAGGTGTTAGTATCAACTGTGAAGCTGTGACTCATTAGTCAGGTTCGGCAGTGGTACTGGGCACTGGTCACATTGCGCTGACTCATTAGTCGGGACGACCTTAGCGTGTTCCACGCAAGCCAACAAAGATTAGATCTAATCGATTTTCTGCATTGAATGACTCAAATGAGCATTAATGCCGGACCGACCTCAAGGTTGATGAATACTAAAAAGCGCTTATCTAGCCAAGGGCTAGCCATTTAGAGCCAGGGCCAGCGAGCCCCATGACTGTTAGGTCACATGGCTATGGGCACCAGCCCCACAGTGACGTGCTTGTCAGTCACTCATCTAATAAGAGCCATTGCAGGAAAGCCCAGGTAACGGTGTCGTTATACGGCTATGGGCGCTAAGGCCCTAGTGACTTGTTTGTCAGTCATTCAGTATGGTTTACCAGAACCTCAAGTGATATTCACTCATCTGATCAGAGCTATGAGCTCTGTATGATCATTTTGATCATCATATGCATGGCTTTGGGTGCTGAGCCCCGTAGTGACTTGCTTGTTGGTCACTCAGCATGGTTACCAGAACCTCAAGTGTTGAGACACTCATCTGATTAGGATTGACTTGATAGTCCTCCAATCAGAAGGGCAGGATTTCTTATCTTAGATACCCCAGCCTTGTTTGAACTCATTTGCATGCTGAATATAGCTGTGTTTGTTTGGCATGCCAGATATGATTTGATTTCATGATATGACTGTTCATGAGCATATGAGTTTTCTTGCTGGGCTTCGGCTCACGGGTGCTTTGTGGTGCAGGTAATGGCAAAAGGAAGCTGGACCATCCTTGAGTTGGAGAGCTTAGGTGGTGACGTGTACATATGCAGCTGCTCGACCAATACTTGGGCGAGGTTTGAAAGTGGAACTAGGGTTAAACCCTGTTTTGCCGCTTAGAACGACCTGTTGTAAATATTTTCTTGTAATAGACTCTGAAATTATATTTTTGGGATTCCAATGTATACAGTAAACGTTCTAGTGAAACATTATATCTTAACCAAAATTTTTAATCCCTAAACCACTAATCATACTTAGTTACACATTCATGGCCAAATGACTCGATTAGCGAGTTTAGCACTGTTTGCAATGTGCACTGTAGCGGTCCCTGTAGTTGGGGCGTTACATTTACCAAGCTAATTTCTTATTGCAATAAGACCATACAAGTTACGCAGGAAAGGAATTTACTGAGTCACCAAAAAAATATTTTAAGAAATTCAATCAGTATGTAATAGCTTTTTAAAACCATTTTTTTATTTGAATGCAAATTTTTTTTTTTTTTGAAAAAATGTGTCAAGCATTTGTGTGTGAAAGTGTAAGCAAGGAACATTGCCTAATTTGTCAAATAGACTTTTTATGAGTATTTGTAACCAAAGGAGACGTTGTCACACTACCTCAATGGTAGCCATTTTCAATGGTAGCGTATCCTCTACATAACTCCTAATTACATAGTACCAACTTACTCAGTGACGGCTTTCACACATTGAGATAGGTAGCTCTATTCTTCCAATGGAGCTTGAACACACACTTTTTTTTTTTAAATGGTAGCACACACATAACACTGATTGAATGACCAAAATATTTCTAGGAGGAGTGTAAATCTTTTCCTGAACTAATCCTGTATGAAAACATTGCACCAAAAAATTAGCAATAAAAATAGTAATCAGCAATTCTCTTGAATTTTAAACTTTCTTCTGGAACAAAAAACAAAAACTACAACATTATATACATCAAGTCAAGGAAAAATATCAAGAACCATAAAGAACACAAAATTAAATGGTACAAACCCCTAAGGATTTCCTTAGAGAAATAAAGTGGACCTAATCAAGAGCTTTAGTAAAAATATATGCTATTTGTTTGCTTGTTTCAACATATTCTAAGACAAGAATTTTATTTTCTACAAACTCTCTAATAAAGTGATGACGAATGTCTATGTGCTTAGTACAAGAGTGTTGAACAGGATTTTATGAAATATTTATAGCACTAGTGTTATCACAGAAAATGGTTAAAGTTTTCAAATCAAACCCATAATCTTCCATCATTTGTTTCATCCATAACAATTGGGTACATCAGCTACCCGCAACAATGTATTCAGCCTCTGTAGTTGACAAGGAGATACACTTTTGCTTCTTACTGTGCCATGAAACAAGATTGTTTCCAAGATAGAAACATCCACCACTAGTACTTTTTCTATCATCTGCATTTCCTGCCCAATCAGCATCACTAAAGCACACCAAATTAGAGTTAGTGTCTTTTGAAAACCAAATCCCAAAATCAATAGTGCTATTGACATAGTGAATGATTCTTTTCACAGCAAAAATATGAGATTCCATGGGATTTCCCTAATAACTATCACAAACACCAACATTATAACAGATATCAGGATGACTAGCAGTAAGACAAAGTAAACTACCAATCATGCTTCGGTACAAAGTAGGATCTACCTTCACTCCTTGTTAATCTTTGGATAATTTCAAAGTTGTACTCATAGGAGTATTAGTATGTTTGAAATTTTCAAGCCCAAACTTCTTCACCAATTTTTTTGCATACTTACTTTGTGAAACAAATGTGCCATCATCAGATTGTTTCACCTGAAGACCCAAAAAATAGGTGAGTTCACCTACCATGCTCATTTCAAATTCCTGTGGCATTTGTTGGACAAATACCTGCACTTCAGAGTTAGAAGTAGATCCAAACACAATATCATCAACATATATTTGAGCAACAATAACATCAGATTTAATGTTTTTGATAAACAGTGTTTATCTACATTTTCTCTTCTATAACCATGAGAGATTTAAAACTCAGTTAGATGTTCATACCAAGCACGAGTGGCTTGTTTCAAACCATATAATGCCTTGTCTAACCTATATACATGATCAGGAAAATGAGGCTCCTCGAATCCTTTGGGTTCCTGAACAAAAGCTTCTTCTTTCAAAAAAGCAGATTTAACATCCATTTGGTACAATTAAAACCAATAATACAAGCTCTGGAAAGAAGTAACCTGATGGACTCAAGTCTTGCTACTGGAGCAAAAGTTTCATCAAAATCAATACCCTCAACTTGAGTATATCCTTGGGCAACCAATATTTCCTTGTTTCGAATGATGTTACCAAACTCATCACTTTTGTTTTTGAAAATCCACTTTGTTCCTATGACATTAGCACAACTCGGTCTAGGAACAAGTATCCATACTTTATTGCGAATGAATTGATCCAGCTCTTCTTGCATTGCCCGAATCCATGCTTCATCCGTCAAGGCTTCCTTCACATTTTTAGGCTCTAAAGAAGAGACAAAACACACAAATTGAATCAAATTAGCATACCTTCTTCTAGTAACCATGCTCTCATCATGTTTCCAAGTATGACATCGATACGATGATTCTTCTTGACTTTGGAGGATGGTTCTCTTTGAATTGGATCAGTCATTATGTTTGGTGGTTGCTCAATTTCTTTCTCCATTGAAGTTTCTAAAAATCATCAGTTGTAGCTACAGAATCTTGAGGTGTAGCCTCAGATGAAGATTATGTGATTGCAGCCAAATCATTTGCCAGTTCAGGAGACTTTTCCATCAAACTTTCAATCTATTCTTCTGTGGAAAACTCAGAGAAATCTTTTAGATCATCAACAACAACATTAGCAGATTTCATCACAGTTTGGGTTCTCATATTATAAACACGATAAGCCCTACTATTAATAGAATATCCTATAAACACACCAACATCACTTTTTGCATCAAATTTACCAATATGATCACGATCCCTTAAAATATAACAAGCACTGCCAAAAACATGAAAATGACTCACATTTGGTTTCTTACATTTCCAGATCTCATAAGGAGTCTTATGAGTACCTGGTCGCAAAAACACCCTGTTGATGGTGTAGCAAGCAGTGTTAATTGCTTCAGCCCATAGATGCTTGGTAAGTTTCTTGCTGTTTAACATTAGCCTAGCCATCTCTGTCAGAGTTTGGTTCTTTCTTTCAACGACTCCATTTTGTTGAGGAGTTTTAGGAGCAGAAAATTCATGAGAAATACCTTTAGATTTACAAAACTCATCATAAACAATATTTTAAAATTATTTTCCATGATCACTCCTAATCCGAACAATCTTTCCAATATTACAATCTTTTTCCACACACAATTTCAAACAAAGAGATTTAAAAGAATCAAATGTATCAGATTTTTCTCTCAAAAAATATACCCATGAAAACCGAGAGAAATCATCAACACACAGAAAAAATGTATTTCTTACCATTCAAACTTTCAACCTGAATTGGACCCATTAGATCCATATGAAGAAGTTCAAGAACTTTGGAATATTCACATCAGGAATAATTTTGTAAGAAATTTTCAGTTGCTTACCAAGTTG
This sequence comes from Humulus lupulus, assembly GCF_963169125.1. Lineage (NCBI taxonomy): Eukaryota > Viridiplantae > Streptophyta > Magnoliopsida > Rosales > Cannabaceae > Humulus > Humulus lupulus. Next base: position 138,428,127 of record NC_084798.1, on the reverse strand, counting down.
ACATGGTTCGCATTTTCCCACAGATTCTTTACCTAGTTTGGGTAATCCTCGAACAATTCCTACATTTGACAGCTTTTTCAAATTTTTGAAATGAATGTGTCCAAGCTTTTTATGACATAAATCAGTAGAGTTATCTATGGCAGAGTGACAAGTAGCATAGGTAGTGAGAGTGTAACAATTATCATTGGATCTAAACCCTTGCAAAATAATTTCATCTTGGTCATTAACAACATAGCAACGATTACTATCAAAATTAACAGTGTAACCCTGATCACAAATTTGACTAATGCTAAGAAGATTAGCTCTTAGTCCTTCAACCAACATTACATCCTTAAGCCTGGGTAGACCTTCAAAATTAAGAGTTCCCATCCCTATGACATTTTCAGCTAGACCATTACCAAAAGTAACTTCTCCACATTGCATTGGTCTAATATTGACAAGAAAGTCTTTATCACCTGTCATGTGCCTGGAACAACCACTGTCAAAATACCACATTTGAGAACCATCAGTTTTAAAACAAGAGATACCAGCAAGATATTTATTTTTGACAACCCATTTTTATTTTTGAAAAACATGTTTATTTTGAAACACTTTAAAATTTCCAAAAATTTTATAACTAAACATGTTCTGCAAAGTAAGACATCTAGGTCGAATGTGACCTTTTACTCCACAAAAATGACATGAGGGAATGAAACATTTCTTTTTCCCATGAGAATTTTCAGGTTTACCTGACTGCTTTATTTATGTAGAAACAGAACGCTCAGCTATAAAAACAGATGCCTGCAAAGTCGAATCAGAATATCCAGAAGACATATTTTCAGATTTAACAAATTTAGTATTCATTTTCGATTGAGTTTCAACAAAACCCAATCTAGCATGACTCAATTGACCTGAATTCTGAACCTCCCCAAAAATGTTAGAACCTGGATTTAGCATTTTAACATTTCTTTTCAATTTGTCAAGTTCTTTTGTCAAAAATACAATTTCCGAATTTTTTGAACAGAACTCAAATTCACAACATATATTCTTTTCTTCAAGATCTTTGATTTGTGAGACATTTCTTTATTCATTTTAACCAATGAATGATTTTCAGTATAAACCTGTAACCACTTACCGTACATTACCTTGTATGATTCCTCATTGAGTTCTGACTCGTCTGAATCCGAGTCAATTTCCTTTTTATCAACATCAGTCAAGGTATTGTTTAAACACAATTTTTCCTCTTTCCTGAAAAGCACTTGACAAAACACTAGTTAAAGCAACTTTCTCATTATCCTCTTCACTACTTTCAGAATCATCATCACTCCAAGTAACATTAAAACCTTTTTTTATTCTTTTTCAATGTGTTGGCTGTTGGTTTTTATTGATCAAATCAAAGATTATACGCAGCGGAACAACAATCAAATTGTTAGATTAATCCCATAAGATTTCTAGATCTACTTCTTCACATGCATATATATATATATTGAATCAAGGACAAGAATAGAAAAATTACCTCAGGTCCTTCCTTGCTGCTATCTTTTCGTATGGCTAAATCCTCGAGATCTCACACCAAAATCTTCCAAAATGTTCTCAGGCACACAAAGAACGAGTGTGGGCTCGCTATACAAATAATAGGCAATAAACAATTTATCAGATGTTCTCAACACATGAGATCTGATAAATTGGACCTAGGTTTTGTGAAGAACAATGAATTTTGTTTATGTCACTGTAGTCTTTCTCTAAGAGAGATTCCTAGATATTTTTCTATCCCTGAAAAGTTTACGTTCTGTGAAAACTGATATCCTATATTTAATATATCGAATATATTAAAATATTTGTTATTTTAAACAAATTCAAAATAACTGATCAGTTATTAGATTTTTGTTTAAATAATAATATTTTAATCATATTAAAATATCTCATTATTTATTTAATATTTAAATAACTAAAATTGTGGAATCAAGAGACTCAGTACATCTCTTATGCGTGTAGAACAGTGCCTGTGCACTGTGCCACACGTGTACCACATGCATGTGATGGCATGTGATTTTTCCCAATTTTTATTATTATTTAAATACCAAAAATCCCAAAAATAAATTAATTCAAAATTAATTATATTTTTGTTAAATCAAATAATTAATTAATTCTTAATTAATTAATTACACATAATTAAACAATAATTATGTTTGATACATAGAAAAATATTTTACTTATCACATAAGTCCTTTTTGCCCATTTTTTGTATTTGCCTTTGACAGTGATTGTTTGAGCCATTTCGGGGACCATGGACCTATAACATTAAGCTCCAATAAATTGAAACTAAATAATTAAACTCTTTAATTATAATAGTTAATTTATTAATTCTGATATTACTCCACTATAAATTCAGAATTGCACTCTTTATGTTATAGATATACTTTTACAGAAATCTTTTTCTTAAGTCGTCCATTGATATAACCATCTTACAATAGTTCAACCCTCTAATTAATTAGTTCATAAATTAGAATGGAAGAATTACCATTTGACCTTTCTAATTTACTTCTTATTCCTTAAGTACCATTAATTCACTAGTGAATAATTAATCTATAATCTAATTATAGATTTGAGCTCAAAATCATTCAGTTCCAGAATAAACCCTTAAGGGAACTAATATACGATCCGTTAGGAAAGATTAGATTCTGTATTGTTGATACATGTTCCCATCCATCCATGAATCTCCAAAACAAAAGTCATTAGCCTCATTCTTTGAAGAGACCTTAACGAATGAATCAAAAGATTTAATAAACATGAACAGGAGTTCATGAACACTCAGGATTTAGGTTGATCTATAAATGATCATCAGTTATGATATGAATTACAGGTCTTTATTGTTAAATGGTTTTTGGATAAAAAATCTAATTCATATCAGTCCATGTCATATATAATCATATTATATAAAGCACCTTTACCGAGATGTCTTTCCACATCAATAATCTGAATCTAGATTATTAGTATCATTATGATACTCAGTAAACCGTACTTACAACTCCAATTAAAGAATTCCATAACTTTAATTTGTCGTTGTTGACTAGTTTTATTCATTCATGTGATCTTAATTCTCTCGTACTAATACAAGATCACATCCTCAATAATGAATATGGAATTTTTCTGATATTTTCAAAATTATTCAAACAATAATTTAACAATCTAAATATGACAATAATAATAAACCATTGTATTTATTTATTCACAGAAAAAACGAATGTCTTTACATGCTTTTAGGACACACTCCTAACAATGGCACATTCAGATTGAATATGACCATAACCTTCACATTCCCGACATTGAATACCCTTTTTATTGTTAGAAACAAAATGTTTAAAAGAGGTGTTACCTTTTGGAGTTTTTGAAAAATTCTTTTTATTTCCGACCTTTTTCATGAACTTTTGAAAATTTATTGTTAACAAGGCCATTTCATCAACTTTCTCATCATCAGAAACATCTTTTTCATAAACTTTAAATGCAATACCTTTGCTTTTTTCAATTGAAGGATTCGGCTTACCCTTTTGCTTTGTTGATTTAGCTCAAATGTTCTTAACGAACCCATAAGCTCCTCAACCTTCATTTTGCCAAAATCCTTAGCCTCCTCCATTGCTAGCAATTTTGTGTCAAACCTGTTTGGAAGCACAAGAACTATTTTTCGAACCAACACGGATTCATCTATTTTTTCTCCCAAGGCAAAAAACTCATTAGCAATATCAAACAACTTTTCATAAAACTCAGATAAAGTTTCAGTTTCCAACATTCTTAATTCATCAAATCTAGTTTGCAACATGGTAAAATGTGATCTCTTTACATCAACGGTACCTTCAAACTGAGATTGAAGGATTTTCCACGCCTCATTTGCAGATTCACAAGATGATATCAATTTTATAAAGCCTTCCCCAACACCATTAAAAATTGCATGCAAAGCTTTATTATTATAACCAGATAATTTTTCATCTTCAATGGACCATTCAAGTTCAGATTTTACCTTTGAATTACCTGTATCATCTTTTTCAATTGGTGGAGTCCAACTCGAGAGTATAGATCTCCAAGCCCTCTCATCTTGTGACTTGAAGAATGCCCTCAACCTGACCTTCTAGTATGGATAATGTTGACGCGGTTCTTCGCCAACAGGTAATTAAGAGAAGAAGAGAAAGGGATTAGTGCTGAAAGTAGAACCGTCACAGATATGAAATCTTAGAGGATGAATTAGGTGACTCAAGACACGTTTTTAAGTGGTTCAAAGGTTAAAATCCTTCTACTCCACTAGTCAATATTATTGATATATTCTAGGTATTTGGTTACAAAGTATATATCTCTCCAGAGACTATTTTTCCCCACCCCTATCAACTCTCAGGGTCTCCATATTTATAGGAGAAGGCACCTGGAAGTTGGTAAGGAGGTCATCCCATGACCTTCTTATTTGTCATATCAACTCTGTGACATTCATGATTAATTCCTAAACCTGACACATAAGTATGGTCAAATCGATAGGTAAGGAGATAATGGGCCGCACGGCCCAACCCAGCCGTGGGCGTCTGAATACGCACGTTCCTGCTGCGTGTCCGAGAAGTCAGGGAGATATCGCACACGTGATGTCAGATATAGGCACGTTTATCTTGCGTGTGTTGACTTTGCAAAGGGTCAGAGATCCACGAGAAGCTCGTACTACGAGCTGCTCCCCTGACCCGACCTTCGGCCTTCAGACTCCTTTCCCCAGTCTTGGGTAACCTTGCCGAGTCCTTGAGGATCCCTCGAGCTAAGAGGGTACGACCTCGAAAACAGGAGCTCTGGCCTGGGGAAATTTACGAACTAACCATGATTAGTCCGAGACTCGACCTGCTAATCAGCCCGTGGGATAACCAGGGCGTACATCTGCCCCCCAAGCTCCTGCTCGTGGTATATGACGTCATATATAGAAGACCACAGTAGGGGCTTTTAGACTTCCCCACAACCCTTCACATTCCACTTTTTTTGCAGGCGTCTGATACGTGGAACGTCGTGGGTGGTGACGGTACGTTCTACGAGAACCGCATTTAATGGCCTAGTCTATGCCCAGCCGTCGTTTCTTATTTCGAGTGGAAGGCCTCGGATCCCTCACTAGGGTCATCCAAGAGCCTTCTACACGTGATTCTTCACGTATATAAAAAGGGGGTGGCCACCCTACGCACGGGCCACCCCTTCATTCAAAATTTTCCAAATCTCTTTCCTTCTTCCCTCTCTAACTTTCAGAAGAACGAAACCCTCGACTCTGTTGCTGCCATTTTCATTGTTCACGAAGCTTAGGCGCACGAATTTCTTCGAAGCTTTGGAAGCTATTTCATCGACGGAGCTCCTACCAACGCAGCACTCTCGTCTACCTTCCGGCCATACCCTGTAAGTTTCCTGACCCTGTTCACTTTGAAGACATGCTACTGTAGCTTAGGTAAAAAAATTTACTGTAGCCGCATGCAAGGGTTTTCTGGGTTGCGTGGATATGGAGGGTGACAGCCCTTTTTAGGTTAGGGCATACTTGTTGTAGGAAATCGCCTTAGAGCATGGGTTTCAGGATGCTTTTTCTGGAACAATTTATGGGTAGGAGTTTTGGGAATTTTGGGTGCAAAACCGGGGTAGCTTAGGGAACACGCCTCATGGGCGGTTTTGCAATTCTTGCCTACTGAAACTTTCCTCCCAAGGCAAATTTTACTCTGAACCCCCTGACACGCGAATTCCGAGTAATCTGGGATCTGTTGGGAGTATACGCGCGTGTTCACTGAACCGCGTGGTTCCACCTTCCACGAGCTGGGCTTACCTCAGCTCGTGCAAATAATTATTATTCTTCCTCCTGCTTGGGTCGCCTTTTCTAAAATGTTTTCTTGTGTTCACTAGGCGACCAGATGGCTCCAAAAAAGAACCTCCCTCAGAAGAACGTTGGAAGCTCGGCCTCCCAGCAGGGAAAAGGAAAGGCGGTGATGTCCAACTCGCCGATCCCCCACTTTGGGTCGGCCGTGGAGAAGGAGGTCGAGGTGACCCCCGACGCATTTTTTGAGGCGGAGAGAATCATCTCAAAGATAACCGACCAGGCGAAGATCAACAAACTCTTCCTCACCCACAACATTCCACTGGGGAAAGCCTCTGTTATTGCCTGACCTGCTGCGGAGGGCGAGCGGAGCTGCACGCCGCTCGACGAATCGTTCGCGGCCTGGAGCGGTGAACACTTCAAGGCAGGGGCCTTCCTTCCCCTGGATCAGTACTTCGCTGATTTCTTGAACAATGTGGGGTTGGCCCCATTTCAGCTCCCCCCCAACTCCTACCGTCTACTGGTAGGGTTGAGGTACTTATTCAAGAAGCAGGAGTGGGAGGTCCCCACTCCTGCGGATATTTTATACTTCTTTTGCCTAAAAGCCAGCCCGGACCAGCGGGGGCGAGGCGACGGGTTCTACTATTTAACCCGTTTTCCTAATACGGCGGCGGTCATCGAGCTGCCAAGCCATCCAAATGACTTCAAGGACCAATTCTTCATGTCAACTGGGTTCCGGAACTGCGAGCACCACTACTTCAACCGTCCTCGTAAGTGAACCCTGATCTTAGCTCGCCTTTTAAGTGTTATTTTATTTTAGCTCCTCCCATATTCCACTCTGATTCCAGCCAATCCTGCAGCCATCTACGCGAGGATCGAAAAGTCTGTGACCCTCGGGGGTCAATATGAAACACTGGCGGGCTTGCCCCTGTAACGACCCAAATTCAGTGCTAAGGCTTAAGGGCCTGGAATAGTATGCCTGGAGGGCATGATGGGATTTTGTGTGTGACTTTAATGAGCTTAATGCATGATTACGATTTATTGCACGTTATGTGATTAGTTGATTAATTGAGATGCATGACTATGTGAATTAGTATGCATGTAGACCTGATTGTCTTAGAATGAGCATGATTGTAATCTGGCCATGTTTGGGCATATCTGTGATAATTGTACTATGTGAATGGTTCCATGTGAGTGTGATGTTTTTATCAGGGTGCACGCATCGAGACGGTCCTAGTGAGCCATTTAGTCTAAAGTCACAACGGGATGTTGTACCCGGCTCAAGTAAAGCCTAGGGGTACTTCGGGAATCTTATAAGTTGAGTTGAGAACGAGTGATTAGTTATTGGTATTTTGGTAACCATTTGTAACTGCTGTGAGTAACAAGTTTTAAGATAGGAAGTGGTAGAATTGAAATGAAAGTGTTAAGACTTAAGTACCCTTGAAGGTTTAGCTTAGACGGATTAGTAAGAAGGGGTAATTTGGTCTTTTGGCAAGGCAATTAGGCAAGTTTCAGCTGGGTATATGGGGTATATGGTTTGGGGCATTTAGGTTCACTTGTGGCTTTGATAAAATTAGAAGAGAAGGAAAAGAAGAGGAGAGAAAGGCTAGGGCAAGAAGAAGAAAGAAGAAGAGGTGTTGAAGGGGGCTGAAGTGGAAGCTTAGGAGGGGATCAAGGAACTTTTAGGGTGAATTCTACTCTTGAGGTAAGGATCTTATGCTTATTTAAGTTTGTTTTCTGTGTTGATTTGAGGAATGTAATGCTTGAGTTAGGATTTTCATGGGTTTTGTTTGAGTTACTGAATTTGAAGATCAAAGGTTTGGATCTTGGGTGTGTTGAGGTTTTGATCTTGTTTCTAAGTGTCTATAGGTTATTAGATTGTTCATATGAAGTGTGGAATTGAGTTTGGGGTTGAGATATGTGTTTGGGGTTGGTTTGGAGGTATTTTGGATGAAGGATTTGAGGGAGAAAAACCCAGATTTTCGGGTTCGTAAGGGCGCGCCGCGGCCCTGTTCTTGGGCGCCACGGCGCGAGGCTGGTTCCAGGCGAGGGGCTCTCTGACTTGCTTTAGCGCCGCGGCCCTGTAGGGCTGAGCCGCGGCGCTAGGCCATTTTCAGGGCACCAAAATTCCATTTTTTTGAGCTTTTGCTCCAGGGGTTCGGGGGATGCTTCCAATGACTTATTTTAGGATTTTGGGAGTCCCGAGAGTGCGGGATTGGTCCCGGGAAGTGGTTCTAGGCTTGGTTAGTATTGAAAGTGTTTTATGTGTGTTGTGACTAGGATTTCGGAGAGGCTCGTGCTAGTGGACCGTGCTCGTGATCGTGGTACATCGGAAAGCACGGAATACAGGTAAGAAAACCGTGACACCCGAGAATAGGGCATGGCCCCAGATTGTACTATGTGCAAATGTTTAACCTTAAATGAATCATGATGTGTGTGAATGATTATTTCGAATGTACTATATGTGTGATTATGATGATATGAACGGCAAGGGCCGAGTGCGGCGTAGGCCGAGTGCGGCGTAGGCCGGGGCGGCCGTGGGGCCGAAAGTAACACACAGCACATGGGATGCTTATATTCAGGGTGGGACCCAAGGGATACATGAGTTATCCTCGCAGTGAGAACCGAAACCCCAGGCTTTGGTAAGGCCTCAGGGGGGGGCGGCATGGCCGTACTTGTTTATTATGATGGTTTTCCTATGTGTCAGTGAATTATGCCAGCTATTTGATTTGCATATGTTATGTGTTATTTGGGTTTTCTTGCTGGGCTTTGGCTCACGGGTGCTCCGTGTGGCAGGTAAAAGCAAGGAGTCAGTCAACCGGCCATGAGTATGGAGAGCGTGGGGGCGGCGCGTACATGTTCGGCCTGCCCGACTGCTTTGGTTGGGGGCATTTTGTATATGGCTGTATTTAACCATTCTTTTGATAGCTGATCAAGTGTAAATCTATTTTTGAGTTGTAAACATTTTGTAAACCTTATTTTGGGATCCCAGATGTTTTATATTTAACGTTTTCAATGAAGTTGACCATTTTAAAAGAATACAGCCTTAAACTCTGGTTTAATCACACTTTTGGTTTTAGAAGCCACTTTGAGTCAATTAAATGCACAATTTCTGTTTTAAACTCACTTAGTAACGGCTCTAAGGTAGTAGGGCGTTACACCCCCCAGTGAAAAGGACTATCGCGTGCTCGTGACGGACGAGACGATTGTGTTCTGCAAACTGATTTTCCCAAATCAGACTCTGAACCTGAAGAGGCCCCGGGGGCCGCCCCCAGCCCGCGACAACAGACCTATCATCGTGGAGGAGGTCGCGGCAGAGGAAGACGAGGAGGACGAGGCGGCTAAAGTTCCGCTCGTGAGGAATAGGAAGAGGACCTTGGAGGTCGCCCAGGGGATTAACGAGGAGAGTATCCAATCCGGAGCAGCCGCGGGTCCTTTCGGTCAAGGTAACCCTTATTTGCCTAAGAATGTAGAGAGGGCCACTGCGGACCCCCGGCTGGTTAGGTTCAATCCTAGGCAGATCGTCCATCGTCACCGAAGGGACCCGGACCTGAACACACTCCTGCTCCATTGTGTTGACCGGCTCGTGCTGGATCACCAAGAGAGCCGGCCTAGGGGTACCGTAGTAGTAGATAACACCCTAGCTTTTAGGTCAATCATTTTTTAGGAGTATGGGACCAACTTACGCACGTGGCCATCACTCCAGAGGGGCATCTATGCTCTGGGGCTTAGGCAGTATGTAGAAGAGTCTAGCCCCGAGTCAGAACCGGACCCAGTACTTGCGCCTGTTCGGGAAATAATCGTCTTAGGTTCTTCCAGCTCGGTGGGTAGGGCTCCCTTAGTATTCGTATACTTTTTGCCTTTAACCTTTCTCTTTTATTTCTGCCTGATTGCTAACTTGTAATAACCATGTTTTTGTTTTTGTTTTTGGCAGAAGAGATGTCTCAGCCCGAGGATAGCCTGCGGGGCATAGACTTTGGGGGGAATCCCCCAGCAGGGCCAAGATTGAAACGGCTCCGAGGGTCCAAGAGCATGGCTGGGGTCTCCACCAAATCTCCGGGAAAGGAGAAGGAAAAAACCCCATCATCCCAGGTCGGGAGGGCAATTCTTCCTGCTGCCGGAGCAGGACACATGCCCCCGCCGCCCCAGCGATCTCCATCAGCCACCCAGGACGTGGGAATGGAGGTCAGGACCCCGGCTGCAGTGGTCCCCGACGTACGCATCTCGGTCGACCCCCAGGATCTGGAGAAGATCCCAAAAGCCTTCCGGGGGACGGTGTATGAGTCGGCGAGCTACGCCGTCAACCATTTCTACAAGTTCAAAGAGAAGGAGCTCCGGGCTATTGAGACAATGAGCCTGGTCCACATAATAGAGTCTTCGATGGACATGACCCTAATGGTAAGCCGCCCCATTCTTTTAAAGCTTTAACCCTCACACACCGCCTTATTTTTCCACTTAGCCAATTTATCTTTCATTTCTCGCAGGGCTTCGCTGCCGTACACCGAGGCATCACCAGGACCAGAGCTCAGCTCGAGGAGATGAGGGCTGGGCACCAGGCCGCTCTTCAGGAGGCTCAGGCGGCGAAAGATGCGCTGGCGACCTCGAAGGCCGAGTTAGAGAGGACCCGCTCGAAGGTCCAAGAGCTTGAGGCATCCCTTGCCACCTCGCGAACAGACCTCGAGGCAGCGAAGACTGAGGCCCAGGCCGCTCTTGAAGCCGAACGGACCACCTCGGAACAGTCCATGCAGGAACTGTTCTATCATTGCTGGGCCCACAACCCGGAGGCTGACTTCTCTTTCATGCCGTCGAGTCTCTGGGCACATTTGTTGGTGAAGTTCCAAGCCCGCCCCGACAAAGAGGTGCCGCCCTCGGAGACTGGGGAAGCCTCTGGCGCGGCGGAGCAGGGTGAGACCGCGACCTCCAAGGGGCCGACTGACGGGGCTTAGGGCGCTTTTTCTTCTCTTTTTTATTTTGAAGTATTTTGTGTAATCCTTAGCATGAGGTATTTTTACCTCGAGACAATTTTCCTTGCAATTTTAACTTATATATTTCTTCATGCTTTTGGCTACAATACACTTCCTTTTTTTTTTGATAAACTTAGTTCTTGTTAACCGTTATTTATATCCCGAGCCCTTTAAGAAGAACCACGATCCATAAATTTAAGTTAACTTCTAAGTTTTATGACCCGGTTAAAACCAGGAGCTTATTTTGAAAACTTAGTTCGTGTCAACTTTTATCCATATCTCGAGCTCTTTAGGAAGAACCACGATCAATAAATTTAAGTTAACTTCTAAGTTTTATGACCCGGTTAAAACCAGGAGCTTATTTTGAAAACTTAGTTCGTGTCAACTTTTATCCATATCTCGAGCTCTTTAAGAAGAACCACGATCAATAAATTTAAGTTAACTTCTAAGTTTTATGACCCGGTTAAAACCAGGAGCTTATTTTGAAAACTTAGTTTGTGTCAACTTTTATCCATATCTCGAGCTCTTTAGGAAGAACCACGATCAATAAATTTAAGTTAACTTCTAAGTTTTATGACCCGGTTAAAACCAGGAGCTTATTTTGAAAACTTAGTTCGTGTCAACTTTTATCCATATCTCGAGCTCTTTAAGAAGAACCACGATCAATAAATTTAAGTTAACTTCTAAGTTTTATGACCCAGTTAAAACCAGGAGCTTATTTTGAAAACTTAGTTCGTGTCAACTTTTATCCATATCTCGAGCTCTTTAAGAAGAACCACGATCAATAAATTTAAGTTAACTTCTAAGTTTTATGACCCGGTTAAAACCAGGAGCTTCTTTTGAAAACTTAGTTCGTGTCAACTTTTATCCATATCTCGAGCTCTTTAAGAAGAACCACGATCAATAAATTTAAGTTAACTTCTAAGTTTTATGACTTGGTTAAAACCAGGATAGGACTTAGTTCGCGTTAACCCTTATACATAGATAAGAATCAACATCTAAGTCGTTAAGGAGACCTGGTTATATCCAGGTACCATATGCCCCCCAAGTAACTGGGAAAAGGTCTTTCATAGTTACTTTAAGATTACACTTGCAAATAAAAAGAAAAACTTGATTTTTATTAATACATAAAAAGTGGCCTTCCAGGCCTTACAAGTGGGTCATTGATAATATTTCTTCAAGTGGATGGCGTTCCAAGTCCGCGGGACTGCCCCTCCATCAAGTCGAGCTAACTTATAAGTTCCTTCCTTGATGACTTCAATGACCTGGTATGGTCCTTCCCAGTTCGGTCCCAAGACTCCATCTTTGGGATCTTTCCCAGCCAGGAAAACTCTCCTTAGGACCAAATCGCCAACGCTAAAGGTACGTTTTTTGACTTTAGTGTTGAAGTAGCGAGTGATCTTTTGCTGGTAATGGGCGAGCTGGAGTTGCGAATCCTCTCGCCTTTCATCGATAAGGTCTAGGGAATGGCATAGGAGCTAGTGGTTCCTATCTTGGTCGTAGGACTGGACTCTATGCGACAGAACTTTAACTTCCACGGGGAGGACTGCTTCACTCTCAAAGGTTAGGGAGAAAGGAGTGTGACCCGTAGGAGTCCGATGTGAGGTCCGGTATGCCCAAAGGACCTGGGGGAGCTGCTCTGGCCAGACCCCCTTTGCCTCATCTAATCTTTTCTTGAGGCTCGCCTTTAGAGTCTTGTTGACAGCCTCGACTTGGCCGTTTGCCTGAGGATAGGCCACAGAGGAGAAGCTTTTCACAATTCCGTGCCTTTCAAAAAATTCGGTGAACAGGTCGCTGTCGAACTAAGTGCCGTTGTCGGAGACAATTTTCTTCGGCAGGCTGAATCGACAGATGATGCTTTTAACTACAAAGTCGAGTACCTTCTTCGATGTTATTGTTGCCAACGGCTCTGCCTCGGCCCACTTAGTAAAGTAGTCGATGGCTACCACGGCGTAACGGACCCCGCCCTTTCCGGTAGGCAGGGCGCCTACTAAATCTATCCCCCAAACGGCGAATGGCCAAGGGGCCGAGATCATTTTCAGTTCGACTGGAGGAGCTCGGGCAACCACAACGAATCGCTGGCACTTGTCGCACTTTTTCACATATGAAATCTAGTCTTTGGACAGAGTTGGCCAGTAATAACCTTGCCTGAGAACCTTTAAGGCCAGGCTTTGCCCCCCAGCATGGTCTCCGCAGAATCCTTCATGAATTTCCTGCAGGATGGCCTGTGCCTCACCTGGATGAACGCACCGGAGGAGAGGCAGGGAATGTCCACGTCGGTACAACTCACCATCGACCAGCATATACCTCGGAGCTTGATACAAGATTCGTCACGCATCGTTACGTCCCTCGGGGAACTTGCCCTCGGTGAGATATTCAATGACGGGAGTCATCCAGGTCGGCCTAGCATCAATCATCTCGACCTCTGCCCGATCTCCTTCTATGCTTGGTTCTTTCAAGAATTCTATTGGCACCAACCCCAGGGTTTCTGTCTCTCCCGAGGTGGCGAGTTTGGCGAGAGCATCTGCATTGGCGTTCTGTTCTCGAGGTATCTACTCGATCGATCCTCGCTCGAATGCAGACAGCTCGGATTTTACCTTTGCCAAATAGGCGGCCATCTTAGGTCCCCGCGCCTGATATTCGCCCAGAACCTAGTTTACCACGAGCTGGGAGTCACTGAAGCACTGGACGGAGCTCGCCTTTAACTCCTTAGCTACCCTCAGCCCAGCTAACAAAGCTTCGTACTCTGCCTCGTTGTTAGACGCCTTGAACCCGAACCTTAGCGCCGAGTGGAATCTATGTCCCTCGGGGGATATTAGAATGATTCCGGCCCCGGAGCCGTTCTCGTTAGATGAACCGTCAACAAAGATCTTCCACGACGAATGCGGCGAGGCGACTTGAAGTAGGCCTTCTGATGGATCCTCCTGGAATCCCGTGCACTCCGCCACGAAGTCAGCCAATGCCTGACTTTTTATGGTAGTTCGTGGAGTATAGAAAATCTCGAACTGACTGAGTTCGACCGCCCACTTTAACAAACGTCCCGATGCCTCAGGATTTTGCAAAACCTGCCTTAGAGGCTGATCGGTCATGATGTGTACCGAGTGGGACTGGAAATACGGTCTGAGCTTTCGCGAGCCTGTGATTAGACAAAACACCAATTTTTCCATCAGTGGGTACCGTGATTCTGCTCTGAGGAGTCTCTTGCTGATGTAGAAGACTGGCTTTTGAACTTGGTCCTCTTCTCATACTAGCACGGTGCTAGCTGCATCCTCAGTGACGCCCATGTAGAGGAAAAGAGGCTCTCCTGTCCTGGGCTTGGACAGCACGGGCAGTTCAGCCAGATGCGCCTTCAGATCGAGGAATGCGCTTTCGCACTCTACTGTCCACTCAAACTTCTTGTTTCCCCAGAGCAGGTTGTAGAAGGGCAAACACTTGTCGGTTGACTTGGAAATGAACCGGTTGAGTGCTGCCACTCTTCCTGTGAGGCCTTGGACATCTTTCCGCGACCTGTGGGAAGGAAGCTCGAGCAGTGACCTGATTTTGTCGGGGTTCGCCTCGATTCCTTGGGTATTGACTATGAACCCCAGGAATTTCCCCGATGCGACACCGAACGTGCATTTCTGAGGATTAAGCCTCATGCCGTATTCCCGTAGTATTTTAAAACATTCTTCCAGGTCGGAAACATGGTTGTCCGCAGTCTTTGACTTGACGAGCATGTCATCAACATACACTTCCATGTTCTTTCCGATCTGGTCCGCGAACATTCTGTTTACTAGCCTCTGGTAGGTAGCTCCGGCATTCTTCAGGCCAAACGGCATGACCTTATAGCAATAGACATTCGTTGGGATCATGAAGCTGGTATGCTCCTGGTCTGCCAGATTCATGGCGATCTGATTGTAGCCTGAGTACTCGTCCATGAAGGACATGAGCTCGTGCCCCGCCGTAGCATCCACCAGCTGATCGATCCTTGGTAATGGAAAGCAATCCTTGGGGCAGGCTTTATTCAGGTCGGAGAAGTCAATGCAGGTCCGCCATTTCCCGTTGGGCTTTGGAACTAGCATGGGATTGGCGACCCAAATTAGAAATTTGGCTTCGCGGATAAAGCCACACTTTTTGAGCCGGGCCACTTCTTCTTCTAGGGCTTCGGCTCGGGTTGTTCCTAAATGCCTTTGCTTTTGAGACTTGGCAGGAACGCTTTTATCCAGATGGAGCGTGTGCATGATGACACTCGGGCTGATCCCCACCATGTCCTCGTGGGACCATGTGAATACGTCCAAGCTATTCTTCATAAACGTAATCAGCTCCGCCTTTCTCTTATCGTAGAGGTTCTTCCCAAGCTTAACCGTCCGTGATGGATTTTGTTTATCAATGTTCACCTCTTCGAGCTCCTCAATAGCCTAGAGCTCGGATCTATCCTCGCCTACTCGGGGGTCAATATCCTCACTCAAGGCGATCTTTTCCTCTTCGGATTCTGAGGTTTTTCAATCTCAGGAGCCGCCAAGGGTCCCTGAGATTCCTCCTCGCCCTAAACGGCCATTGCCAGCTGTCCGGGTTTAGACTTTCCCTTCATGGAGATGCTGTAGCATTCCCTGGCAGCGAGCTGATCGCCCTTGATGGTACAGATTCCTGTTGAAGTAGGGAACTTCACGGCGAGGTGTCGAATGGAAGTGATGGCCTCGAAAGCTATGAGCGTAGGTCGGCCCAAAATGGCGTTGTAGGCAGCGGAGCAGTCAATGACCACGAACTCAAGTAGCTTGGAGACTGTCCGAGACTCTTCTCCTAGGGTGATCACCAGCTCGATCGTCCCTATCGCTGCCGATCCTTCTCCCGAAAAACCATATAGCATCATGGAGGTCGCCTTTAGCTCGGCGACGGTTAGACCCATCTTTTCTAAGGTGGATCGGAATAGGAGGTTCACCGAGCTTCCGTTGTCCACCAACACTCTCCTCACTTTCCGATTGGCGAGCTGGACTGCTACGACCAAGGGATCATTATGGGGGAATTGGACATGGCCTGCGTCTTCCTCCGTAAAAGTAATCGGTTGCTTCTCTAACCGCTGCTGTTTTGACTGACGCTGCTCTGGGACGAACTCCGCTCCATTGTGGGCCTTTAATTCGTTCACATACCTCTTCTGGGCACCTCTGCTCGTGCCAGCCATGTACGGTCCTCCAGAGATGGTGGATATCTCTCCCTCGACCACGAGAGGAGGGACGTCCTGATCTACCCGAGGCCCTGGCTGACTGGCTGGGACTTCTGGAGCGGGTCGACTCGCTGGGACCCTGTTTCGTGAATACTGGGCCAAGGGGCCTGCTCGGATGAGAGTCTCTATCTCATCTTTGAGATGCCTGCAATCGTCGGTATTGTGGCCGACGTCGTTATGGGAACGGCAGAATTTTGAAGTGTCTCTCTTTCCTTTGTGGTGTTTCAATGGCTCCGGCCTTTTCCAGGGGACCCGAGCAGCATTGGCCAGGAAGATACTTTCCCTGGACTGGGTGAGTTCGGTATATGTTGTGAACACGGGCTTGAATTTATCCACAGACTTATTCTTATTTTGACCGTGCTGGCTGTTTTCACCATTTCCCTTTCTTTTGCCACCACCGGGCTGGTTGTTCTGCGCGACCTCGGGGATCGCCACCATGATCTCTGTCCCCATTCCAGCGGACTTCTCGGGAACCTGGCTGGTCCCCGCGGCTGAAGCTTCAGCTTCTTCTAAGTTTATTCACTCTTGGGCCCTGTTAAGGAATTCGTTAACCGAGCTGACTCCTTTCCTTTGGATATCTTTCCACAGGTCTCCCCCGACTAGGATTCCGGTTCTCATGGCCATGAGCTTGGAGCTATCATCTGCGTCCCTCGCTCGAGCAGCGACATTCGCAAATCTGCTCAAGTAGGCTTTCAGCGTCTCGCCGGGCTGCTGTCTCACGTTAGCTAGGGAATTGGCCTGGACTCGGGCGGCCTGGGAGGCGCGGAACGCCCTTTTGAAGTCAGCTGAGAAAGTCTTCCAGGAGCTGATTGACTGCCTTTTACTCTGCTTGAACCACTGCCTGGCAGGTCCGGTCAGTGTGGAAGGGAAGATCAAGCAACGCAGCTCCGGGCCAATGTTATGGGCCATCATTAGGGTGTTGAACATCCCTAAATGGTCCGACGAGTCTCCGTCCCCATTGAACTTTGACAAGTGAGGCATACGGAAGCCAGACGGGTATGCCGTCGCTGCTATGTTGGGGGCGAAGAGTTCCATTTCGTCACCCGAATCATATTCGTCTTTTTCTTTTTCTGATAGGAGCTTCCTCATCAGTTCCTCCATCTGAGTTAGGCGCTCGAGGGTTTGGTCCTGAGATCCTGGGTTATTCCGGGGCTGTTCAACAGCTCCAGACCCATTGTACATATTAGGTGGGTTGTTGCCCCTCCTATCTTGAGATAGGTTATTTGGGACATTCCCTCCGTTACGTACTTCGGATCGGACTCCCGCCGAGCGGGCCGGGCTACCATCTCTAGCTCGATCCTCTCTGTGAGAGTTGAGGCGATCTCGAAGGTCGCCTCCCTGGGTGGTCTGGTGACTTTGTGAACTCAGTCGCTAACGCAGGTCTCCTCCGGAGAGGTCACTCCGGCGGCTGCCGGTCCAATGACTCCTGCTGGACAGGCTCGGAGTGCGTCTTTGGCGGTGGCGACCTGATCCTTCCCCCGGCACCCTGCTATGCCAGGAAGGTACGGCTGATGGCGGGTCCCTCCTACTACTCCCGTAAGCTGGGACGTCTCGGACGAGCTGAGGAGACGGATATCTGATTGGAGAAGGAGGATGCCTGACTGGGGAGGCGATCCTAGTTCCGTCTGGACGGATCAAATTTGGTGGGGACCTTTCGGCCCTGCCAGCTTGCTGGTCCCGCTCTGGGCGAGCTGGACGAGGCGCAGGACGGTCTTCTGGGACGGGCTGACGTCGCTGGCCCTCCCCGGATCTCCTTCGAGAATTTCCTCGAGCTCTCCTGGGCGTTCTCGAGGAAGGTTGAGAACTAGGAGTTGACGTTCTGACCGAACGGCTATATTGCTGTTGTCTGGTCCCAGGCATTTCCCTGAAGTTTGCCTCTTGATGGTGCGGTGAAGGGGTGGAGTTGGCTGCAGGAAGTCTGTCTGAACGGCTATGCCTAGGCCGATTACCCCGGTGAGACTTAGGAGCCTCACCTTGCCTCTCTCCAACGTGAACGTTGGTTGTGAGAGGGGGTAGTCGGGCCAGAATATCCTGGATTTGCCGACCGGCTGCTGCTAACTGGCTCCTCAGTTGAGCATTCTCCATCTCCACCGCCGTATAATAACATGGGTTCGGATTAGGTGGCCGGGGTGCTGAGCTACCAGTATCGTCTTGGCCCGCCAGCTGTTTTCCTGGCCTTTGTTGGACTTCAGGAATTTGTTCATCAGGGATGGCAATATGGTGGGCCTCCTGCCCATCCAGCTGCTCTGTTTCGTTGCCATGCCTGGATCGAGTGGTCACCATAGTTGGATGTTTGTGGCAGCACTAATTGAACTTGCTCTCAATGAAAGCACCAAACTGTTGACGCAGTTCTTTGCCAACAGGTAATTAAGAGAAGAAGAGAAAGGGATTAGTGCTGAAAGTAGAACCGTCACAGATATGAAATCTTAGAGGATGAATTAGGTGACTCAAGACATGTTTTTAAGTGGTTCAAAGGTTAAAATCCTTCTACTCCACTAGTCAATATTATTGATATATTCTTGGTATTTGGTTACAAAGTATATATCTCTCCAGAGACTATTTTTCCCCACCCCTATCAACTCCCAGGGTCTCCATATTTATAGGAGAAGGCACCTGGAAGTTGGTAAGGAGGTCATCCCGTGACCTTCTTATTTGTCATATCAACTCTGTGACATTCATGATTAATTCCTAAACCTGACTGATAAGTATATTTTTGTATAAAGTTTACCTTGCTACTTATCAGATTTTGTGTTCATAAGTAGTGTGTTTGGGGATAGTTAGAATCGTTTTTTTTTATTTGTTTCATTTAATCTAAATCATTATTTTTAAAGTTAATTGTATATTTTTGATGATTTTTGGTTGAATGATGATTTTGTAGGATTCTAACCATTGGAGTAAATTGTTAAAGAGAAGAAAAATCGAGAAAAGAACAAGAGTACGAGAAACCTCAGAGCTTGCCGCTACAGGGAAAAGTCCCGGCCGCTACGAGGCAAGTCAGACAGGTCCTTGCCGCTACAGGGAAAAGTCCCTGCCACTACGAGGCAAGTCAGACAGGTCCTTGCCGCTACAGGGAAAATTCCTTGCCGCTACAAGAGAAACAGAGAGACTCGTGCCGCGGCAAGGAAAGTTGCATACCGCGGCACGAAAAGCCTATATCGCATATCTGAAGCCTCGTGCCACAGCAAGGAAATATGGCTGCCGTGGCATGCGTTAAAATTCAAATTCAAATTCGATTTTTCTTAATTTTTGGACGGGAAATAAAGGGGGATTAGATCATATTCGTGAAGAGAGTTTTAGATACACGATTTTAGAGAGAGAAACACAGAGAGAGCGGAGGAGAAGAAGGAGGATCGCATTCAACTTTTTCAATAGTTTTCTTCTTCTCTAAACTCTTCTATTCTTTGATTCTGGTTATGTTTTTCATCATGATTGTTGGCTAAGTTTCTTTTAGGTTAAGGGTTATTCAAAACCCAGACATGAATGTTTGATTTGAGATGTGAATATTGTTCTTGATTTCCATAATGTTAAATTGCTTCTATTCTTCTATGCCTATTGTATGAAATATTGTGATTCCTTGTTAGGGTGTACAACTAATTAGGGCTTGCATTATTTTACTGTCATCTTAGAATTTCTATTCACCTAATAGTTTAGGATTCTAAGTGTTTGTGATAAATTGCAATTGATGATGTGGTCAAAAGCATTGTTGATTGTGATGAAGAATAGAACCTAGGTTAAATGAATTAAATGCTTCATTGATTTATTGCCTAGATTAACCTATCTCCACTGTTGTTAATGATTTTCCTAAATTGAATGAATCGTATGCTTAATAGGTTTGTTGTTTGGTAAGAAGAATTGATTATTGAGCGCTTAGCCGTAATTGATTGTGATAGGGAGATTGGGATAATTGACTGCTTAAGCGTTATCTACAGGGTTAATAGTTTAATTGGGAATCGGAATAATATTCATTATTGATATTCATGCATGATTGTCTGAGGTGGAGAATAATTCTTAACTGTCTTTGAAATCGTTGTTAATTTCTTCTTGCTATTAATTGTTTTCTTAATTCTTGCTTTTACTTTTACTTTCCAAAACCCCCCTTTCCAATTTAACTTTGTTAAGCTTTTGTGAATAATAAACTGAATATAGTTCCCTTGGGTTCGACCTCTGTTTGCCGTTATACTAAATAATTGGTTTTAGAGTAAATAAAATATTTGTTAAATTTGATACGCAATACGACACGCATCACTGACACATAAGTATGGTCAAATCGATAGGTAAGGAGATAATGGGCCGCACGGCCCAACCCAGCCGTGGGCGTCTGAATACGCACGTTCCTGCTGCGTGTCCGAGAAGTCAGGGAGATATCGCACACGTGATGTCAGATATAGGCACGTTTATCTTGCGTGTGTTGACTTTACAAAGGGTCAGAGATCCACGAGAAGCTCGTACCACGAGCTGCTCCCTTGACCCGACCTTCGGCCTTCAGACTCCTTTCCCCAGTCTTGGGCAACCTTGGCGAGTCCTTGAGGATCCCTCGAGCTAAGAGGGTACGACCTCGAAAATAGGAGCTCTGGCCTGGGGAAATTTACGGACTAACCATTGATTAGTCCGAGGCTTGACCTGCTAATCAGCCCGTGGGATAACCAGGGCGTACAGATAATTAGTATCATTTAATAGAGGTGGCCGAGTGATGGAGTTTCCTTCTGCAAAGAACAACATCTCACACAAAACAAATTAAACGGAATAATATATCCTCAAGATCTCACAATTAACAATCTCCCCCTTTGGCACTTTGATTGACAAAATACTTTGGAGAAAACAAACAAGGATGAATTTGCAAAACAAAGTGTTAGAACAAAAAATGAGAGTATAAAAATACTCCCCCTGCATGAAAGCTTACTAACACATATAACAAAAAAACATGATAACTTTTTAAACGGAAAAAGTTCAACGAAACCACAAACAAACAACTCCCCCTGAAAATAGGGTCCAAAGTTTTAACCAAAAATAAAATACTACTCCTCCTTTTTGTCTATCAAAGGAGCCAAAAACCACAAAAGACAATAAAAAATGACATTAAAGTTCAACATAAACATAAAAAATAATAAAAACATAAACATTAATTCAACCAGCCATCTTAGTCACTTTGAAAGTACTTCATGATGTTGTTCATCCTCCTTATATGGTCTTTTCCTTTTCAGAGGAGGAGCAGACTTTGGAGGAGCCAAGGGACGTTTTCCTTTGCTTTTGTCTTGAGCAGCGGGTTCCTCTTCTGATGCAGGACTTTCAGAACCAGAATCTCCCAAAGATTGTTATTTTTCTTGAAATTCTACACTAGGATTAGATTCAGCCTCTGATTCTTGTTCAAAATTCTCATTTTCTTCTTCTAAATCAGATTCTGAAGAAGATGCAGAAGGGGGTGATTTTTGAAATGTTTCACCCAAGAAGAAGAACCAACTTCCTTGACTTTGGGAACACCATGGGGACGAAGCACCTCAGTTTTCTTCTTAGTGGAGGTCCGAGAACGTGTACGAGAACTCACCATTGGCACAGGAACAATGGCTCTTTCAGAGATTGTTCTTGAGGAACCACCCTTTTGAGAAGAAGACGACTTGGACAAAGATTTTTCAGATGAACGAATTTCATCATGACCTCTGAGACCAGGGGTGGTCGAGGCGATTGGAGAAGCTATCACAGATGGGGAATTCGGAGTGAATGTCTTATTTCTCGCCTGGGTTTTTAATTTCCCAGAATGTTTTGCAGGAGCAGAAGCCTGCGCTCGGGCATCGGTTGCTGGAGCAGGAGGAGCAGGAGGAGGTGAAGCTGGGACAGACAGGGAACCATGAACATGCCTCTTCGAACCACCTCGGGCATTCTTGGTTCTTGCCATTGAAAAGCTTGAAACTTTGAAAACCCTAGAGAGGAACTCGCACACGCAGAGAGAAAATTAAGAGGGGAAAAAACTGAATAGAGTGTGAGTGAGAGGATTAGATCGTGGATTAGGGTAAATATAAAGAGAAGGAATAGAAAGGGAAAGTGAGAAGTTACCTAAACCAGATTTTCAATTAATGCAATAACTCCTACAATATCAGAAAATAAAAAATATTCTTTCCTTACCTTTGACTTACCCGTAAAGAATAAAAGGGAAACAAACATTATAACTTTGAAATTAAATCAATAGTTTCCAAAAAGAGACCAATCCCATGAAAATAGGACACAATCAAATAAAATGAAAAAATAATTAAAAATAAATGACCAGCCGAAAAATAATGCCCCCCCCCCCCCCCATTTTTAATGATTTTTTCAATTTATGCATATATTTTTTTATTAGAAAAAAAACGAAAAAGAAAAAAAATACAGACAAAACACCAATAAACATAAGACAACACAACCAACAATTTAGAGCAAAAAATCTTGTCTAATAATAGAATTAAAACAAGACAAAGAAACAAATATTTTTATTTAAGTTCAACATGAAAATCGATCACAAATTATTTATTTATTTTTTTTTTTTTAAATAAATTAAACCTTGATATTTTTGCCAACAATATGAAACACCATGTCTGCTTTTCCTTTGTTCCTAATGAAAAAAATCAAACTCAAAAGAATGCATAGATATTATTTTACCAAGCTAATTTGTTATTGCAATAAGACCATACAAGTTACGCAGGAAAGGAATTTACTCAGTCACCAAAAAATATTTTAAGAAATTCAATCAGTATGTAACAGCTTTTTAAAAGCATTTTTTTATTTTTATGCAATTGTTAAGTTTTTTTAAAAAATGTGTCAAGCATTTTTGTGTGAAAGTGTAAGCAAGGAACATTGCCTAATTTGTCAAATAGACTTTTTCTAAGTATTTGTAACCAAAGGAGACGTTGTCATACTACCTCAATGGTAGCCATTTTCAATGGTAGCGTATCCTCTACATAACTCCTAATTACATAGTACCAACTTACTCAGTGACGGATTTCACACATTGAGATAGGTAGCTCTATTCTTCCAATGTAGCTTGAACACACACATTTTTTTTTAAAATGGTAGCACACACATAACATTGATTGAATGACCAAAATATTTCTAGGAGGAGTGTAAATCTTTTCCTGAACTATACCTGTATGAAAACATTGCACCAAAAAATTAGCAATAAAAATAGTAATCAACAATTCTTTTGAGTTTGAAACTTTCTTCTGCAACAAAAACAAAAACAACAACATTATGTACATCAAGTCAAAGCA
The DNA here is from genome assembly GCF_963169125.1 of Humulus lupulus. Lineage (NCBI taxonomy): Eukaryota > Viridiplantae > Streptophyta > Magnoliopsida > Rosales > Cannabaceae > Humulus > Humulus lupulus. Next base: position 138,404,943 of record NC_084798.1, on the reverse strand, counting down.
ACATATCAAGAACCATAAAGAACACAAAATTAAATGGTACAAACCCCTAAGGATTTCCTTAGAGAAATAAAACAGACCTAATCAAGAGCTTTAGTAAAAATATATTCTATTTGTTTGCTTGTTTCAACATATTATAAGACAAGAATTTTATTTTCTACAATCTCTCTAATAAAGTGATGATGAATGTCTATGTGCTTAGTGCGAGAGTGTTTAACATGATTTTTTGAAATATTTATAGCACCAGTGTTATCACAGAAAATGGTTAAAGTGTTCAAATCAAACCCATAATCTTCCATCATTTGTGTGCTAGTTGCCCTCATCATCAGATAAGTGAATAACTCCTAATCCATTACTTTTATGAAGTTTTACAATAACTGGATATGAGTATGATTGATGCAGCTAGTGGGAGTGCAGTAGTTAATAAGACTCATGTTGCAGCTAGGAGCTTGATTTCTAATATGGCATCTAACTCACAATAGTTTGGCATTCGCCAAGATCCTAATCCACCACCAACGTCAGCTAATGAAGTGAGCACTTGTAATGCTAATCAGCTTGGTCAAAAATTGGCTCAATTAACTACAGTGGTACAACCACTTGCTTTAGGCCAACAAATGTGTCCATGTGGAATATGTCAGGTTGTGGGGCATGCTACTGATACTTGCCTTACTTTATTTGAGGGAGAGACTAAGGGTGTTAGTGTTGTAGGAAATTTCCCTGGTCAATTACGTTAGATGTACTATGAACCCTTTTCACAAACTTATAATCATGACTGGCGTGATCATCCAAATCTTTGTTATGGAAATCAACAACAAGTTGCTCCACAATCTACACCTGTGAGACCACCTGGTTTCACTTTTCAACACCAGTCTCAACAGAATTTTGTACCTAGTACTATGCAAGTACCACAAGCAGCTCAACCACCGAGTACAAAACCCTCCACTAAAGATTTAATAAGTGCAATTGCTACAAATATGCTTCAGTTTCAGCAAACTACCCAAGCGTCCATCAAAAGTTTGGAAAATCAGGTGGAACAACTAGCAGCATCATATAACAGGCTGGAAGTTCATCTTTCTAATAAATTGCCTTCACAACCTAAGAGGAATCCCATGGAGAATGTAAGTGTGACAACACTGCAAAGTGGTATACAGTATGAGCCACCCACACAACCTTCATCGCCAGCTCCAGTGCAAAATCAAGTAGTAGACAACTCCATCCATGATGAACCATCAATGTAGAATAAGTCACCTAAACCAACTATGCCAACCTATGTCCTTCGTTCGCCTTTTCCAAGCAGATTGAAAAAGTTTAAGAAAGAGGAAGCTGACAAGGAAATTCTTGAGACTTTTCACAAAGTTGAGGTAAACATTCCATTACTTGATGCTATTAAACAAGTGCCACGTTATGCTAATTTTTTGAAGGAGTTGTGCACGAATAAGAAGAAATTGACGGGTGATGAAAAGATAAGTGTGGGGGAGAACGTCTCTACTGTTCTCCCAAAGAAGCTGCCACCAAAATGCAAGGATCATGGAACCTTTACAATTCCTTGTATGATTGGGAATAAAAGGATTGAGCAGTGTATGATAGATTTAGGAGCATCAATTAATGTCATGTCATATTCATCATATGCTTCTTTAAATCTTGGGCCACTAAAGGAGACAGGAGTTATTATTCAGCTGGCCGATCGCACTAATGCTTATCCTTTAGGGGTAGTTGAAGATGTGTTGGTAAAGGTTGATGGACTTGTCTTTCCAGCAGATTTCTATATACTTGAAATGGGGGATGCATCAATACCTAATCCAACACCGGTTTTATTTTGGAGGCCATTCTTGATGACAAAAAATACAAAGTTGGATGTTAGAACAGGAACGCTGACAATGGAATTTGATGGTGAAGTTATCATATTCAATGTGTTTGATTCTCCTGGTAAGATCAAAGGGAATGAGACTTCATTGAAATACCCAACATAAAGATCTTGAGAGCAGCATTCAGTCGAGCTAACAATGTTAAACAAAGTGTACTTGAGGGAGTTTTCTTTTCCTTATCTTTCGTCTTATTTTCATTGAGGACAATGTATTGTTTAAGTGTGGGGGAAGGGAACAATTTTATTTTTTCTGTTGTTGGGTTTATTTTTTCAGTTTATTTTTTATTTGTTTGTGTGTTTTCTTGTGTTGGTCTTGTTGAAAGCATTGGTCAATGATGAAACTTTGAATTGTGCTTAAAGTTATGTTAGACAATGAAGAATTCTATATGATTTGTATGCTTGACTCCTATGTGATTTGCTATTTTTATTTATGTTGTTTTTCACTATATGCACGATTCAATTCACCACTTAAATGTATTGGAAAAGATTTATGATTGTTTTAAAAAAAACACATTTGAAGTCCCAACCACTCTAGAAATCATTAACTAATTGTTTGAGGCGAAATCATAAGTACACATGATTAGGAAGATGATTAAGGCAATCCTTTGGATAGTTTGTGTTGTTCAAGCCAACCTATTATATGATAATCCCTAGCTTCCCATGTTTGAGCCATGATGACTGTTACTTTTCTTCTATGAACCGAAATTTTTGACCCAATACCTCATTGGAAAAAATATATTTCTTTATTGTAACTCATTGCATCATGGTTATATATATGATTTTTTATTTTGTGAGATGGTTTGTAGAAAAAGGAAATACTTATGGGTTATTTGTTTGGTTGTAATTTGTGTATGATCTCTATTTCTCTCATTGAAATATAAAAAAAAAATTATGATTTGCAATGATGAAAAAAATGCTATATGCTAATTTCGCAAAAGTATAAGTGTGTGGGAAATAGTGAGATCATTATGGAAAGACGAGTAACAAAAAATAGGTATTTCTTGAATGTATGGGAAAATTTGGCGAAAGTTTAATGAATGGAATTGATGTATGCTATGGTGTGATTTGAGCTTAAATGTACCTTTCTCAACTACCCTTAAAATTAGCCTTACATTACAAGCTTATAAAAACTTTTTGATTTTTTATCATTGTGTGTTTATATTAGTGGAGAATGATTGGTTAATGTCTATGGAATGGATGCTTTTCATTTTGGTATATGAGGACTACTTTAAAAGAAAATGATTTGGCAAGTATGGATTAAATTTGATACATTTGAGTTGGTGTTGTGATTAAGTGCTTATTAAATTATTTTTGAAAATCAAATGGTGAATTACATATGGAGTAGAAATTCTAGATTAGTGAGTCTAGATTAGTTTGTATTATTTTTATTTTTAGTTGTGTTGTATTAGTGTTTTACTAAAGGACTAGCAAAATTCAAGTGTGGGGGAATTTGATAAGGTCAATTTTGTATTAATATTTGATAATTTTTTCCATGCTTGGATGGTGTTATGATAGCATTTTTTTAGTAGTTTTAACTTATTTTCGTAATGTCAAAATAATTGTTGATTGTGATGAAAAATAGAACCTAGGTTAAATAAATTATATGCTTCATTAATTTATTGCCTAGATTAACTTGTCTCCATAGGACTTAATGCTTTACCTAAGTTAAATAGATTGTATGCTTCATAGATTTATTGCTTAGCTAAAAGAGTTAATTATTGAGTGCTTTGCATTTGATAACTTGTAATATGGAGACTGGGATAATTTTCTGGTTCAACGTTATCTGCGGGGTTAATGGTTTAATTGAGAAATTTGAATAATATTTATTATTAGTGATTGGGAATGATTGTTGAGGGTGGAGATTAACCTTGAACTGTTACTTAATATCGTAATATCAATCGTTATTTGCTTTCTATTTTATGTTATTTAATTTTGAGTTCAAAATCTAAATCCCCATTTTAATTCTTAGTGTTAATTATTGAATAATAAAGTAAACAATAGTCTGCGTGGGTTCGATCTGTGCTTGCTATTATACTAAAATAATTGAAAGTATTAAAAGAAAAATAATTGTTAAATTTGTTGTGGTATATGACACGCATCAACTCAGATCGAGTGAGCTTGGAAGTATGGGTGCAGATTTCGAGAGGCGATTACTAAGAAGTAGGCTAGCTTTTCAAGAGGGGGATACCTAGACTCCACATCTACTAGCATTTTACTGATATAGTACACAGGGTGTTGTACCATGTTCTCTTCTTTCACCAAAGCAACACTGATTGCATGCTCGGTGATTGCCAAATAGATGAATAGTACTTCAGCATCTATTGGCTTTGCTAGGACAGGAGGTTAAGCGAGATACTCCTTAAAGGCTTGGAAGGCTTTCTCACATTCCTTAGTCCATTGGATATTCTTGCTGCCCCTCAGTAAGTTAAAGAATGGGACACACTTGTCCGTAGACTTTGATATGAACCTATTGAGGGCAGCTACTCTCCCTGTTAAGCTTTACACTTCTTTGATTGTGGTAGGTGAATTCATGTCAATTAATGCTTTGATCTTCTCAGGGTTAGCCTCGATTCCACGTGAATTGACTATGTATCCAAGAAACTTACCAGAACCAACTCCAAATGAGCACTTGAGAGGATTTAACTTCATGCGATACTTTCTAAGTATTGCAAAGCATTCCTCGAAGTCTTGAACATGCCCTCCAGCTACTTTGGACTTGACCAACATGTCATCGACATATACCTCCATATTTTTGTTGATCAAGTCTCAGAACATGCCATTCACTAAACGCTGGTAGGTGGCTCCTGCGTTCTTCAAGCCGAATGGCATTACCTTATAACAGTACAATCCCTTGTCTGTCCGGAAGCTGGTATGTTCCTCGTCATGAGGGTGCATGCTTATTTGATTATACCCAAAATATGCATCTGGGAATGAGAGTATTTCATGTCCTGCAGTTGCATCGACTTGTTGATCTATTATGAATAGTGGGGAGCAGTCTTTGGGGCAGGCCTTGTTCAGATCTATGAAGTCCACGCATGTCCTCCACTTCCTGTTTGGTTTTGGGACCAGCACAGGGTTTGATACTCAATCTGGGTAGTAGGCCTCCCTTATAAAACCATTTTCCTTGAGCTACTCGACCTCCTCCTTCAGGGCTTGAGATCGGTATTTGTCAAGCATTCTCTTTTTTGTTGCACCAGTGGGTAGTTTTTGTCCACATTGAAGACCTGGCTTATTACGGACGGAGAAATTCCAACCATGTCCTTAAATGACCAGGCAAAGAAGTCCTGGTTCTTCTTCGAAAATTCTACCAACCGTGCCTTAATTTCAACCTTTAACTCGTTCCCGACTTTTATTACTCTAGTCGGGTCCTCCTCATCTAGTAGGACTTCGTCAAGATCTTCGACTGGTCCTACCCACATGACATCATCCCCAAAGCGAGGATCGATGTTGTTTCCCTCGCTTTGGGAAACTTGCTATAATAACAAATCTCCGTTAAAAGGAGCCCCCGACTCCAGTAGATATATTCTTTTAATGTCAACTTCCATGTTAACAACCTCATCGATTCCTTCATTCCCTTCGCAACAGGTTACTACCTTATTTTTTACGCATTTTCCTTTCTTTACCTTGACCACTTATGCATTATAGCATTCCTATGCCTCCCTTTGGTTACCCTGTACGCATCCTTGCCCTGCGCTTGTGGGGAACTTCAAAGACAGATGCCAGATAGACACTTATGCGTGTAATGCCATCAAGAGGGGTCTCTCAAGCACTACATTGTAAGCCGATGAGAAATCTACCACCAGGAACTCTGTCATCACAGTCTCATGTCTAGGGGCATCCCCCACCAAGACCGGTAGTCTGATAGTTCCTGCTGGTGCTAGGCATTCTCTTGTGAACCCATATATCACTTGAGAATAAGGTATCAAGTCCTTGACTATGAAATTCTTCTTCTCGAGGGATGATTTGTAGATGATATCTACTGAGCTTCCCGTATCCATCAAGCATCTCTTCACTCAGGCATTGGTGATTTCAATGGTAAGGACCAGAGGGTCAGTGTGGGGGTCCTCACGTGCCTGGCGTCATCCTCCATAAAAGTGAGAGTTTCACTTTCATACTTCTGATTTTTTGGAGATCGTTTCTCGACTGTCATGCACTGGGAAAACTCCCATGCCTCATGTCTTAGAATCCTTTCATATCGCTCATGAGCATTGTTACTGTTGCCTGCTATGTGGGGTCCCCCACATATGGTATCCAATATGAAGTCCACGACCACTGGCTCTAGTGGTGGACTCATTTGCCTTCGCAACTCTGGATTCCTGCTAGGGTTTTCGGTCTTGAGTTGATACCTCAAGAGTTTTCCTGATCGAAGGAAAAACTCTATCTCATCCTTCAACTATTTGCACTCATTTGTGTCGTGTCCATAGTCATTATAGAAACGAAAAAACTTGTTCTTGTCCCTATTTCCTTCTGAGTGCAAGGGTGGTGTCTTTCGGTATCGTACCTCTTGGTATGTTTCCAAGTAAATCTTAGCCGTTAATGTAGTCAGAACAGTATAGTTGGTGAACCTGGGCTAGTAGGGATGATGCTTAGGTTGTTTGTCGGTTGGTGCTGACTTAACCTTCTTTTCTCCACTCTGCTCGGCCCCTGAGGTACCCCTCTTCTTACCATTGCCCCCATTGCTACCGGGAGGGTTTGCACCGTTCTTGCCTGCCTTGATAGTGGTCGAATAGTTTATGCCTTTTTCTTCTTTCATGATTGCGTCACCTAGATTCATGTATTTGTATGCTCGGTCCAGGAACTCCTGCAAGGTGTTGATGGGGTTCCTGTGTATGTTATCCCACAAGGGACTATGATAAATTATTCCTATCAAGATGGCAACAAACTTCCCTTCATCTCCTACTATGGATGCTCAGTTTTCCTCCCTCGTGAATCTTTGGATGTAGTCCTTCAGGGATTCATCCTTCCCTTGCTTGATGTCAGCTAGTTGATTGGCATAAACTGTTGTATCCATCTGGCACTGAAGACCTTGCAAAATTCCCTCTTGAACTGCTCCCAGGAAGTGATGGATCTAGGTTTGAATTTCCAATACCATTCTTGAGTTGAGCCAGAGAGAGTGGTAGGGAATACCCTGCACCTATAATCATGCTCCACACCGAGTAACTCCATCTGATCCTCAAACTTTCCAATGTGTTGTACTGGGTCCTCCTTCCCAATGTATGTTGGAAGTTCCAGGGTCTTGTATTTCAGTGGTGGTTGAGCAACTTGGATCTTGGTACTGAAAGGACTCCCACTTCTATGAGCCAGCTCATTGTCGGAATGTTTCTTTGTCAGGCCCTGAACAGCCATGGTGAGTGAATTTATTTGAGCATGCACTGCTGGTGGGATCACTGCTCCAGGTAGGGTAGACGTCCCTGGTATCCCCTCTTGAGCGATGGTCAACCTCTTGATGACCTCCCTCAAATCCTGAGGTTGTGCATCTTTTTCGAGCCTATCAAACACAATATTGGTGTTGTTCATCAGTTCTTTTCCCTTGCGAGACTGAGGGTGTAGGGGTGGTAGGTCTGCCTTGCCCTTTTTGGTATGATCCTGCCCCTGATCCTCTCCTCCTACATGACTTTGAGACTTTGAGCGGTCGTTTCCATTCCTGTCACGCCTCTCAGATGTCTGACTGTAACAACCCAAAATCACTAATAAGGCTTAATGGCCTTGATTAGCGTGCCAGGAGGGCATAATTGGTATATGTGCGATTTAATGGTTTTAATGCATGATTATCTGGCATGCATGATTAATATGACTATATGACTATGCGACATGCATGTTTGTGAGTATTAGATATGCATGTGGGCCCTTTATAACTTATAAGGGCATATTTGTAATTTTTGCCCATTGTGGGCATAAATGTGATTATATGAGATAAATTGTTGAGACCACATTATTATGTGGATATATTTGCAGCATATGGCTCGAGACAGTCCTAATGAGCGGATTAGCGAAATAGTCACAGCAGGGATTAATACCCGGCTCGGGAGGGGCCTAGGGGTATTTTTGGGAATTTAGAGAATTATTGGGTACTGAATAAATAGATGGTAATTAAATGGATGAAGGGATTGATTGGTAAATATTATGAACATTTGAGGAAATAGCGGGAACTGGGGTGAAAAGACCATTTTGCCCCTAGAGTATTTAATTGTTGGTGATACAATGGTGGGCAATTTGGTCATTGTGTGGACTAAGGGTAGAGTCGGCTAAGTGTTAAAGGTAACCATAAAAAAATAACACTAGACACATGAGGAAAGACCCCAAACTCTCTCATCTCTCTCTCTCTCACTCTCTCACTCTCTCAATAGGCTTTGAAGCTAAGAAAAGGAAAAGGGTTGCAGAACTTAGGCTTGAAGTTGGGAATTAGACTGGTTTGGGCTGGGTTAAGCTGAGGAAAGGTTAGCTTAAAGACAGCCTGTGGATTCTGAGGAGTTTTGGTCACTGTTTACCGAGTTTTTCGGAAACGAATAACTAACAGAATAATAAAAAGATAAGAACTGTAGAAATACTGAAATGTAACTAAACAAACAGTGTTTTTACGTGGTTCAGGCGTTAACAAGCCCTAGTCCACGAGTCGATGTTATTATACTTGGAAAAGATTACAGTAAGATGGCTGGTGCATAAGAACTTCACACGCTCACAATGTTTCTCTCGGATTCTCTTGAAGAAGATGAAGCTAGAGAGATTTTAGTAGAGTTTTTGCTATATGATTTGTCCGTCCCTCCTCTTGTAAAATGAAGGGGTCTTTATAGCTAGGGTTTTGGATTAGGGTTTTTCTCTACGTACATGAGTTTTAATTACACCAGCCATAAATAGGGATACAATTACTGTAGTAGCATGGCTACAAGACTCTATGTGGGTATATTTACGTGAAAGTATGGGGAACACACAAAGTCAGCCGTCTTTTCCAAGTTGTCAGCGGAACAGTAGGCGAAAAGGTACCCTTAGGCGTGCTGGGATGTGTGCGGCTTTGACCTGACGGGCGTGTCAGGCGGGATCCTGTGTCAGGCGGATATCATTCCAAATATGCCTCCTCCAGGACTCGACCGTTTGGCTTTGTTCCGTGCGAGGCACGGAACTGCTTCCGCGGAGACCACTCGAAGAGCTTCTCCTGGAAGGAGCCTCCCCGATGGATACTCCTTCGGGAGCTCCGGGAGAGTTGACGAGTTTCCGTATGGTGTTTGCTTGGAAGAGTAATCCGGACACCAAGCGGGAGAGGTGAAGCCTTTCTGTATATCCGCGAGCTCTGGTCACCTATCGTGAAAGACATCGATAATTCTGTTTCCCCGAGGCCATCAATCTAAACGCTATCCGGAAATCTGGATAACATTTACCCCCCAAGGTCACGGAGCTTTGAGGGATCCGGGAGCTTGTACAATCGGTTTCTTAGATTAGGCGAGGGGGCACCTTCTGTGTTCCCGGAAGGGTTCCTTTTTCCCGCCTGAGTGTTAATATGGAAAAGAAAGAGAATTTCTTCTGTTTGAGATCAAGTACTCAAGTGCGGCAAGGACCACGTGTCATTCTGGGAATGGTTCTGCGACCAAGACGTGTGCGTGAGGCGACTGGTTGAGTATGCGTGCGTCAGTCATCTAACTAATGATTTGACGGTTTTTAATGGTACTCCGGGCCCGAGGTGGTGTAATGATGGGAAATAAATACTTTATTCCCATCCGAGGAGTCATAAATAGGATCGTCGCTTCCTCTCCAGCCGTTGGATCTGATGCACACGGAATGGGAAGATCGGGACCGTCCACTTGAGGAATTCGAAACGGCCTCTTCCCTGCTATAAAAACGAGGGAAAGGACCTTTCTTCCTCTTTACGCTTTTAGATTCTCCATCTTTAGGATTTTCAGATTTCCAAACCTTCGAACTCTCAGGCTTCCCAGCTTACGTTCCCCCGAACTTGCCATTTCTTTTGGTAAGTATCTGGAAACTTTTCTTTTTGATTTGGCAGTGGGTTTATTCCCGAAGTTCCTGGTTTGAATCGCCGTTCGTCTTTGCAGCTTTTACTTCTCGCGATCGTGCTGTGCAGTGATCCAGTTACTCCCTCAACCTCCAACTACCCGAACATCAGTAAGTATTTCTACTTTGCTCTTTCCTCCCAAACCTTAGGTTGTTGGTAGTTATTAGAGTAGAGGTTTCTGCCATTATTGCTTATGTGCATTTGTGAATAGGGCTTTGGTAGGCATGTGATTGATTGTGAGTCGATAAGTAGCCTTTTCTGCATGTTTTGGCGATTTGCGTTTGGAAAGTCGTCCCGTGTTTTGCTGTTTTAGGGCATAAGCATGAACGCCTTTAGGGTGTCTTTCTCTGGAAAAACACTTCTTTTGGTGGGCTTAGGCTCGGGGTCTGAGTCTGGTTCCTTGCTGTCCTTCGGGTGGCATGGTGCCAATCCCTCGGTAAGCTCGGTGGGAGCCTCTCCAAGCAGTTTTCGAGGAGGGTCTCCCCGACGCCTTTGATACCACTAGGGTATGACAAGGGTGCTGACTGCTTAGAGTGTTTTCTTCTTTCTTTTCTTTTGTCCAGTGACGAACATCTCGAAGGAACAACTCCTTGCTGCGGGGGAGGCTGATTCTGCCCAAGAGAAGGGCTCTCCTGTCGCTGGTGGAAAGGGGAAAGGAAAAGCGAAAGCGGTCGCGGCTAGCCCACCAACCTCCAATAGTTCCATCTGGGAGATGGACCAAAAACCGAACCTTTTCAGGAATTATGGCATGCTAGAGCTGTATTCCTCTGAGGCAGGCCTGAAGAACATCCCAGGTCTGATGTGGCACCGTCTGTCGGTGCTGGGCGAGTCAGCTAGCCAGAGCCACGAGGGCTTTGGTCCCTGGAGTTGGGCACACATAGTGTGCGGAGCGCACTTGCCCCTAAGGAGTTACTTCGCCAATTTCTGTGTGAAGGCGGGGATTGCCCCCTTCCAGTTAATTCCTCCCAGTTACAAGCTCTTAGCGGGGTGGTTCATCTTTTGCAAGTCCCGGAGACTGGAAGCTCCTACCCCGGAGGAGGTGCTGTACTTTTATGGGTTGAAGTCTCAGCCTATGAGGGGTCACTCAGACAAGGTGGGGTTTTACAGGCTAGAAAGGCACCCGGATGTGATGTGCCCCACTTGTCATACCGCGAGGGTTCCAGACCTCCGGGAATACTGGTTCCTGACGACTGGCTTCCCGCTGAAGAGGGTGCCAGCTCTATCTTTGGATTTCAAAATCCCTGGTAAGTGTTTCCTCTTTTCCTTTTCAACTTTGTTTCTTTGTGTTTGATTTGCCTTTTGGGAGGATCTCTAACGCTTGTATTTGATTTTTGCAGAAGTCGTTCCGCGGACACCTCGCTGCGCGGAGATGATAAGGAGGTCCAAGTTCTACGAAGGGCTTTCCGAGGAAGAGTTGAGAGTGGAGGGACTTGTGACCTCCGAATCGTTGAGGGAGTATGGGTTACTCGCCTCCTTCCAAAATATCGAGCCAGTAAGTGGTAGGGGGCAGACTCAGGTGTCGGCTGACATCCGGGAGCAGATTGCCCTGGAGCTGTCTAAGGTGATCACCCAAGCCGCTCGGGACGAAAATACTCTATCTCCTAGTTGGGCGGAGAGGTTCCCCGACCCCCAGCCGGAGGGAGAGGAGATCGAGGCTCGCCACGCCGCGGCTTACCCTAACGAAGGGGCTCCGGGGGCTAGTTCCTCCGGGAGAGGTAAGACTAGTTTTCGATTGATCCACACCCCCAGCCTGTCTGAAGTTTCCCAAACCTCTCAGATGGGGTTTGATCCTCGTTTCCTTAGGCTAGATCCGCGTAGGATACCTTTCGACAGGTACTGTGATAGGGTAGATGAGCTCCTCTGGTGTCTGAGTGATGGTAGTCTGCCAGAAGGTGTCATCATGGTTGACCCTTCTTCTCTCAGCATGTTCTTCCCGGACTTCAAGGAGTACGGGAGCTTCCTGGAGCAGGAAGCGATGTTTTGTTTTGCTCGGGGAAGGCCATCCACGTTTCTCGTGCATGGTCGTCCCTTTCAAACTTTTCTTTTTCTTGTTTCTTGTTCCCTGCTGGCGGGCTTGCTTGTACTTTTATGTTGCTGATTGTCTTGTCTTCCGCTTATCTTCTTTCTCATTTCTTGTTGGTTCGTTAACCTTGCTTTGTACGTTTCTTGCAGAGTATCCCGAAGCCAAGATGTTGGGGAGGGTTACTTTGCTTATTAAGAAGGCTGCCACCAGCCAGGACCCGCCCACGGGGAAAGGACGGAAGCCCAAGGCTGGTAGGGGAGGTAAGGCTGCCTCCCCCAAGAAGACAAGTGGCGAGGCGCAAGCGTCTCCGAGGGTAGAGAAGTCCCCTGCTGAAGGGCCTTCCGAGACTATGATGGTCTCGAGTAGCAGTAGCGACGGGGAAGGGCTTGTGTTCCCCGTGAGGACAACTGGGGTGAGCAAGCGTCCCGGAGGAGATGCTGAGGGTGCTAAGAACAAACGCCTTAGATACTCTTCTCCCGGTCGAAGGCAACAACAACAGCAACGACAGCAATCACAACTACAACAACAGCAGCAACAGGAACAAGAGAGACAATCACCAACGCCGCAGCAGCAGCAACAGCAACATCCAAACCAGCAGCAGCAACAAGGGCAATTACTTCTGCTACCGCAGCAGCAAAAGCAACAGACCGGGGCCTTAATACCCCGGCTGCCTCCTCCTCCAGTCCAAAGGGGGTCCACCCTTCCGGGGTCTCCGTCTTCTCAGACAACCAATCTTCCCCTGCCTGGCCTGAAGTTCCACTTTCCGCGGAAGCCGACCAGTTTTCCCGCTGCCCTCCTGGAGGGTGTAAGACGGGCCGATAGTTTTTTGAAGAGGCGGCTAGAGGCGGAGAAGGCCGTTACTCAGGGAAGGGCAGATAACTTGTCTGCCGTGAAGAGGGCTGAGCTGGCCGAGGGGGTGAGATCTCCTCACCCGGCCGGAGCGGTTCTGGATGGTCCAGCCTTGGAGAAGAGGCTGGTGCCTAGGCTTGGACGTGCATTGGCGCCGTTCGGAGCTGAGATGATGGAGGACATGGCCCTGAGCTTATGCGAGCTCAATTCTGAGAAATGGGCCATCAGTAGCAGCAAGGATCCGCTGTTGCTGACACACGCTGTGAAGCAGCAACTGTCCGGGGTAAGCCGTCAGTTGTTATTTTTTGGGATCACCTCTCTTTTGGTCCGGCTTTAGCTCATTCGGTTGTTTTTCTTTGCAGGCCTCTATGATCGCGGAACGCTCGTTCCGGGAGGTTGGTGCAGCTCTGGTTCAGCTGGAGGAGAGCCAGCTGGCTCGCCAGGCCTTGGAGGCGGAGAAACAGAAGCTGACCCAACAGGCCTTGGGGGCTTCGGAGAAGATTGATCAGGCCCGGCGCACGGCTGAAGAAGAGGCGGAGAAGAAATATCTTGCCAAATATCAAGAGTACCGGGCCAAGGCAGAGAATGAGTTTAGACAGCGGTCGGATGGGATTAAGACCGAAAACTCCAAGCTCCGGGAAGAGCTGTCCCAAGCCAAGGTGGAGAAAGATACCCTGGAAGCCCGCTTGCAATCAAAGAACGATCTCCTCCTTAAGCGGCAAGAGGAATATTCCACTCTTCAGAGTAAGCTGCACGACGAGGAGCAACTCCATAAGAGGAGCAGGGATCTCGTGTCTATGCTTCAGTTGGGGCTCGCCGAGAAGGATAAAGAGATCGGGGCTTTGCAATTCACTGCCAGGGGGCATGTGACCGAGAAGCAATCCGTGCTGAACCAAAATAGGGAGCAGCGCAAGGCGATTGATTCTCTTAAGGGGGAGCGGGATGCCTCCAAGGCCGAAATGGAAAAATTGAGGGCCCAACTAACTGCCGCGGAAGCACAGCTGGCAACCTCCGAGGCGGAGCGGTTGAAGGAGAAGGAGGATGCTGAGGTGATACTGAACAGGACTATTAATATATCGCATGTGGTCCTCATGCATCAACTCTGGAAAGTGAACCCGGAGGTGTTAGGCTATCTGGGAGATGATGCCGAAGCCATGAGGGAGAAGCTACTCGTGTGGGATCAGGGCCCAGAGGCGTATGTCCAAACTTATAACATTGACGATCGTGCTGAAGCTCCTGAGGCGGGAGATCCCGGAGAGGCGGGGACTTCTGAACCTTCTCATGACCAAATTCCTCCTTCCAATGAGCCGACTCCGCCAGCCTCAGCTGAAACAGATGCCCCCGAAGCTGCGGTCGTGGACGCTGTAGTTACCCCCAATGCTTGAAGGGGTTTTATCTTTAATTATTTTTCATTTTGAGTTTTTCATTGCGGACATTTTTACCATAATCATAGCATTCTCCTTTCTTTTCTGCCGAGTTCTTTATTTATCCTTGCGCTTAGGGTAGACATTTATACGGTAGAAACTGTTGTAGGGGCGTATGGGGTTTTGGTTCCAACGGCCAAAACCTATGCACTTCCCACTTGAAGCTTTAACGGATGATGTCTTTTTCCCATGTAGTTTCTAGGTTACGAAGGTTTCCTGGTTCCAACGGCCAGGCTCCTTTCACCGTACTTTATCTTTCCTGAGGCAAATAGCCAATCCAGGGACTTGTAGTTATACTGTTCGCTGGGATTGCTAAGGTGAGTCGTTCCATTGTTTGGAACGGGAGTTCTTTTGGTGAGCGTCGCTAGACTTAAGGTTAGATCTTTGCGAAGCAAAACTAACTGTTGTTGCGAACCTCATTGTGGCTGACTTCAGGGACCTGGCATGGAGCCCTGCGAGGCAAGGCTTATTGCTGTTGGGGGAATCGCCACGCCCACCAGGTGTGATCCCGGAGCAGGGGCTTTGCGAAGCAAAGCCGGCTGTGAGTGGGGGGATCAAGTATGTCTGCTTCTGGAGCTGAAACTTGCAATGGCCATGGAGCTTGCCATGCATTATTTTGTGAGATCCGGAGTTGGAGCCTGCGAAGCAAGGCTTACAACCGTCGCGGATCTTGCCATCTTTCGCCTCGCTGGACCCGGAGCTGGAGCTTGCGAAGCAACGCTCTACAGCGCTCGCGGATCTTGCCATCTTTCGCCTTGCGGGATCCGGAGCTGGAGCTTGCGAAGCAAAGCTCTACAGCGCTCGCGGATCTTGCCATCTTTCGCCTTGCGGGACCCGGAGCTGGAGCTTGCGAAGCAAAGCTCTACAGCGATCGCGGAGAATTCTGCAAAGGACTTGTCAGGGAGTTGGGGGTGTTTTGGCGTAGCTCTATGAACGTGCCTCGACCCCCAGTCCCGTCCATCGCTGGGCTACACAGGAGATAATACTTATGATACATAATGGCAGGCATTTCCATGGCAATTTTCACATAAGCACATATGACACGTAATGCAAGCATGTTCATGGCAACAAATAAACCTAAGCTCAACAATTTAAACATTTCAAACAATTTAAAAATTTCAAACACAATGCTAGCACATAAGTGGTGTTCTGTGTACGTTTTGTTCAAGGGGCGTATGGTTATGCCTTAGCCATGTATACCCCCCAAGTGAGCGTGGGGTCCGGACGTCTCCGGACCGCGTGGTCACTTGTTAAAACGCAGCTTTGAACACAGGGATAAAAAGTGCAGTAAAAGCGGAGTGAATCTCTCCGTGTTTCATTGAATTAGCCTGCTAGGCGTGAGTTTTACAGCAAGGAGGATTATTTCCACATTTTTCACTTTTGTTATTTTCACCAAGGACTTCCGACTGGATGGTCCGGGGCCTACTGGTAGTAACGGCGGAGGTGCTCCGCGTTCCAGGCGCGCGGGACTTTAGATCCGTCGAGTCTCTTTAAGTGATACGTCCCATGGCCCACTTTTTGTTGGACTTCGTAGGGGCCTTCCCAGTTGGGTCCGAGGACTCCTACTCCCGGGTCCTGCGTAGCAGGAAATACTCTCCGTAGGACAAGATCTCCAACTTCGAATGTACGGCTCTGGACTCTCATGTTAAAGTGTCGGGCTATCTTGCCTTGGTACATTTTTAGTTGGACCTGCGACTGCTCCCGGAGCTCCTCGATCATGTCCAAGGACTCCTGGAGGAGGGCATGGTTCCGGGTAGGATCGTAGGTGTCTTGCCTGTGAGAGGGGATCATAGCTTCTACTGGGATGACGGCCTCGCAACCGAAGGTCATGGAATAAGGCGTGTGCCCCGTCGAAGTTCTCTCTGTTGTGCGATAAGCCCAAAGTACTCGCGGAAGTTCTTCCGGCCAGTGAGCCTTGCAGGCTTGGAGTTTTTTCTTCAACGTGGTCTTTAATATTTTGTTTACAGCTTCCACTTGTCCATTAGCCTGTGGTCTGGCGACTGCGGAAAAGCTTTTGATAATTCCATGCGAAGCACAGAAGTTCGTGAAGTGTTCACTGTCAAACTGCTTTCCGTTGTCGGACACAATTTTCCGTGGAAGCCCAAAACGACACACTATATTCCTGATGACAAAATCCAGTGCTTTTTTAGATGTGACCGTGTTCATAGGTTCAGCTTCAGCCCATTTGGTGAAGTAGTCTACCGCGACTATGGCGTACTTCACTCCACCCTTTCCAGTGGGGAGGGAACCTACTAGGTCAATGCCCCAAACGGCGAACGGCCAGGGGCTGGTCATGAGGGTAATTTCCGTAGGCGGCGCTCGCGGAACCTTGGCGTACCTCTGGCACTGCTCACACTTCCTGACATAATCCACACAATCCTTCTTCATGGTGGGCCAGAAGTATCCTTGTCGAAGGATTTTTTTGGAGAGGCTCAGCCCGGAGGTATGATCGCCACAGAAGCCTCCGTGAATCTCATGGATGATGGTGCTGACTTCGGTTCCGGCAACACACCTAAGGAAGGGTATGGACAACCCCCTGCGGTAAAGCTTTCCATCCATAACCACGTATCGGGGAGCTTGATACTGGAGCTTCCTTGCGTCCGCTTTATCGGTGGGGAGTTCTCCGGTGGTGAGAAATCTGAGGATGGGTCCTATCCAGGAGTGGGAATGGTCGATGATGGCGTTTATCCTTCGCGTCTCAGTACTGGGGGCTTCTAAGTGCCCGATGGGGACTAAGCCATACTGTTCAATCTCCGGGTCCGTTGCAAGCTTGGCCAGCGTGTCCGCAAGTGAGTTCTGGTCCCGGGGGACCTGGCGGATTTTGTAGCCTTTGAAATGCTGCAGTAGGCCGCGGGAGAGAGACACGTAGGCAGCCATCCTTTCGCCTTTCGTCTGGTATTCCCCGGATATTTGGTTTACCACAAGCAGGGAGTCGCTGTACACTTCGATTTTTTGGGCTCCGACTTCTCTGGCCAGTCGTAACCCAGCTAACATGGCTTCGTGTTCTGCCTCGTTGTTGGATGCTGGGAATGCGAAACGGAGGGCGCTCTGGAGCTGATGCCCTTGGGGAGATATTAGGATAACCCCCGCTCCAGCTCCTTTTTCATTTGAGGCTCCGTCTACGTAGACCTTCCAGGTGGGAAGTTCCGGGACAGGATCTTCTGGGAGGTCATTCATTCCCGAGCACTCCACAATAAAGTCCGCGAGAGCTTGACCTTTTATGGAAACACGCGGTTGGTAGTGGACGTCGAACTGGCTTAGTTCCATGGCCCACTTAAGCAATCTGCCAGAAGACTCGGGCTTCTGCAGGACTTGTCGGAGAGGGTGGTTGGTGAGTACTTTGATGGTGTGCGCCTGGAAATATGGCCTCAGCTTCCGTGAAGCGATCAGTAAGCAGAGGGAGAGTTTCTCGATCATCGAATATCTGGACTCAGCGTCCAATAACCTCTTGCTTACGTAATAAACAGGGAGCTGGATACGGCCATCTTCCCGGACGAGAGCGGCACTTACTGCGTGCTCAGTCACAGCTAGGTACAAGAACAACGCCTCTCCTTCGACCGGTTTGGACAAAATGGGGGCTCGGGTTAAATGTTCTTTGAGGTGTTGGAAGGCCGCTTCGCATTCGGGGGTCCACTCGAACTTCTTGTTCCCTCGCAAAACATTGAAGAAGGGGATACACTTGTCGGTGGCCTTGGATACGAAGCGACTGAGAGCAGCTATCCTTCCGGTAACGCTCTGGACATCCTTATGCTTCCGGGGGGAAGGCATATCTATGAACGCCTTTATTTTTTCAGGGTTGGCTTCCACGCCGCGGGAGCTGACAATAAAACCGAGGAACTTTCCAGACGAGACCCCGAAAGTACATTTCTTTGGATTTAGCTTCATCCCGTACTTTCGGATCACGGCGAAAGCTTCCTCAAGGTCGTTACTGTGGTCCCCGGAGGTCTTGGACTTTACCAACATGTCGTCCACGTACACCTCCATGTTCCTCCCCAGTTGGTCCTTGAACATTCTGTTTACCAGACGCTGGTAAGTCGCCCCAGCATTCTTCAAACCGAAAGGCATGACCACGTAATAGTAGACACCCTTATCCGTGAGGAAGCTGGTGTGTTCCTGGTCCGCGACATGCATCTTGATCTGGTTGTATCCGGAGTACGCATCCATGAAGGATAAGAGTTCGTACCCGGAAGTAGCGTCCACCATCTGATCGATTCGCGGGAGAGGGAAACAATCTTTCGGGCAGGCCCTGTTTAGGTCCGTGAAGTCAATGCACATTCTCCAGGACCCATCGGGTTTCGGGACCAGAACTGGGTTGGCCAACCACACGGGATAGTGCGACTCCTGGAGAAAGCCTATGGACATCAATTTGTCCACTTCAGCTTTGACGGCTTCGGCTCTCACTGGGTCCAGCGGCCTCCTCTTTTGGCGAATTGGAGTTGCAGCTGGGTCTATGTTGAGTGCGTGGCACGCAACATTGGGATTAATCCCTGTCATATCAGCGTGGCACCATGCCAGGATATCCTGATTATCCTTCACAGTGGCCACGATCTTATCTCGAACGGCCGACGGCAGGTTTTTCCCCACCTGAATGACCTTGGTGGGTTCTCCCGGATTGAGGATCACCTCTTCGACTTCCTCCATCGGCTCTATTGCTTTCTCGATTCCCACTCTTGGGTCGAGTTCGTCAAAGTATGCCTCCTGAGCATCCCTAGTTTCTGGCAATACTTCCGCCAAAGGAATGGCAGCAAACGTCTCTCGGACCGTGTAGACGGCTCGGACGGAGACGTTATAACAGCTCCGTGCACTTCTCTGGTCTCCTCGGAGGGTGCCAATACGCCCATCGTCGCAGGGAAACTTCAAGCATAAGTGACGTATCGAGGTTATGGCCCCACAATCGATCAGGACCGGTCGGCCTAAGATGGCATTATACGCCGTGGGGCAGTCGACCACCACGAATGTGCTATGCTTGAAGGCACAAGCGTCGCTTTCTCCTCTGAGGGTGACCGGAAGTTGAATTTTGCCTAATGGCATGAGTGCATCCCCATTGAAACCTTGAAGCTGGATGGGGCATGGGGCCAGGTCCGTCTCGGTCAATCCGATCGCGTGGAAGGCCGCTTTGAAGAGGATGTTCACGGAGCTTCCGTTATCGATCAAGATCCGTGAGACCTTCTTATTGGCAATTTGGGCTTCCACTACGAGGGGATCGTTGTGGGGGAAGTGCACATGTCGAGCATCGTCCTCCGTGAAGGTGATGGGAAGATCCATCATTCGGGGACGTTGAGCAGGTGATTGGACCAAAGCGCACATCTCCTCGGCGTGCTCTAACTCCTTCAAGTACCTCTTCTGGGAGTTGCGGGTACTTCCGGCAAGGTGTGGTCCTCCGGAAATGGTGGCGACGTGTCCGTCAACGGGTGGCGGAGCAAGGCCGGGTGGATATGGGTTGCCTGGTCCTGGAGCCAACAAGGCAATGGGCGCCGGAGCGGGTGGAGCAGGAAGTGCTGGGAACTGAGACCCGGGAGCTTGGGGGTGACCGGCTCCAGGTGCGCTAGCGGCCCCCCTCTGTCCCGGGGAATAAGCAACTCCGTGAACCACCCCCTGTCCGGGATAGATTATGGGTATTCTCACCCACTGACCGAGGTGTCCCGCTCTTGCCAGGGACTCGATCTCATCCTTCAGCTGAAGGCACTCATTCGTGGTGTGCCCCACGTCTCCGTGGAACTCACACCTCTTATTGGAGTCTCGCGGACGCCTTCCTCCGTGAGACACTTTCGGGGGCTTCCTGTAGTTGACCATATTACAGGTCGCCCGATAGACATTCTCTCGCGAGTCTATTAAACTGGTATATTCCGTGAACTTGGGCTCATAATCCTTTCGGGGTTTCTTTGAATGGTCTCCCCGGTTGGAGTTTTTTCCGCTTCGTTTGCTCTGCGATTGGCTCAAACTTCGTTCCGGGGCTTCCGCTTGCGGCTGCGGCATGCTAGGAGCGATACTACATCCGGTTTGTACCGCTCCATACCCAGAGAAATGTGTTTGACCCGGCGTCTGAACAGACGCGGAAGGCCCATACACACTCGGAGTGAATCGGGCTCCTGGAAGCGTGAGGACTGGTGCGGGAGCTTGCGAAGCAAAGCTCGGCGCAGTCACGGAAGGGGTTGGAGCCGGGGGAACTCCAAAGGCTTGCTGGTAGGCATCCTCAAGGTTGATGATTCCCTGAGCTTTTGACATGAATTCGGACAGGGTTTCTGCCCGTCTCCTTTGCATTTCCCCCCATAGCAGGGAGCCGACAGTAAGGCCCGATTGAAGGGCGATCAGCTTCATGTCATCGCTGACCTTGGTTTTTGCAGCAGCTTCCATCATTCTCTGAATGAAAGCTTTGAGGTTCTCAGTGGGTTGCTGTTTGATGTTGGTTAAGGAACCAACCTCCATGTCGTGGTCGCGGGCAGCAATAAACTGCCTCCTAAACGCGGACTGTAGCTCCTTCCAACTGTGGATTGATCCGGGAGCTAATCTTTTCCACCAGTCCTCCGCAGACTTGGTAAGGGTGAGTGAGAAGCACATGCATTTGGCGTCCTCACTGACGCGCGCCACTTGCATCATTTTATTGTATTTAGCTAGGTGGGTACGCGGGTCTGTCCTCCCATCATATAATTCTATGTGAGGCATTTTGAAGTTATCTGGGAGGGACGCTTCCGCGATCCTCCTAATACATGGTTCCGGGTCTTCCTCCTCAGAATCTGACAGGGCCCCACTTTGCTTCCGGACCAGCTTGGTCAAGGCAGCAATCTGTTCCTCGAGCCTCTTCGTATCACTTTCCGGGAGGTCACGTCCCCGGAGCTTGTCATTAATATGATTTCGGAGGTCATCTCCGCGAGACCGGGCTTTTTCCCCTTTGGCCTTCTCATACTTGGCCTCCAACCTTCTTCTTAGGTCCACCGTGGACCAGCTATCTTCGGAGTGCGAGTTCGCAGCCCGACCGTCCTGATTGACGGAATCACTGGGGCGGTTGTTCCTTCCCCTAGGCCTGGGTGCCTTAGCACCGGGCCCTTTAGGCACAGAGTGCCCCCTTGGGGCTGAAGGGCGTCTGGGCTTAGGAGCGCCAGAGACCTTCTGCGCGCGGGGGGGGCAGTCGGCCTGGTGATTCACGCCTTTAGGAGGTGCAGGGGCGTCAGCGCGCACAGGCTCTCCCACTTTTTCTTTGCCCTTGTTAGGGGCGGCTTTGGATGGTCCAGCAGCGGCTGGATCCGGCATGGGGGCATCAGCACCACCTCGAACAGAGGTATCCTCGTCCGAGTCGCCTAGATCTCCGAACCTACTTTGGAGGCGTTCCATCATGCGTTGCATTCTTTCGAAGACGCGCTCCTGCTCGGCAAGCTTGGCCTTAGTGGCCACCAGTTCTTCGGCTACTTGGACCAGTTCTGGGTCCTTCTCATAGTAGCAGCCGTCCTTGTAATAACCGTCTTGGACATACTCTTCTTCGTCTTCTAAGTATGTTGTATCTTCGGTACTGACCTGATCCTGGCGGGATGTCGGGTCTTCACCTTGGTAGTCTAAGGGTTCGCTTTGCACCACATCTTCCATCACGGTATCGGGGTTGACCGTAGCATTTTTGTCAACAGCGGATTTTCTCGTAGTCACCATCTCTTTAGCACGAAGTGAATACAAAAAACGTACACAGAAAAAGAGCTGACTAACAACTTCCTACAGCTCTCAATGAAAGCACCAAAATGTTTACCGAGTTTTTCGGAAACGAATAACTAACAGAATAATAAAAAGATAAGAACTGTAGAAATACTGAAATGTAACTAAACAAACAGTGTTTTTACGTGGTTCAGGCGTTAACAAGCCCTAGTCCACGAGTCGATGTTATTATACTTGGAAAAGATTACAGTAAGATGGCTGGTGCATAAGAACTTCACACGCTCACAATGTTTCTCTCGGATTCTCTTGAAGAAGATGAAGCTAGAGAGATTTTAGTAGAGTTTTTGCTATATGATTTGTCCGTCCCTCCTCTTGTAAAATGAAGGGGTCTTTATAGCTAGGGTTTTGGATTAGGGTTTTTCTCTACGTACATGAGTTTTAATTACACCAGCCATAAATAGGGATACAATTACTGTAGTAGCATGGCTACAAGACTCTATGTGGGTATATTTACGTGAAAGTATGGGGAACACACAAAGTCAGCCGTCTTTTCCAAGTTGTCAGCGGAACAGTAGGCGAAAAGGTACCCTTAGGCGTGCTGGGATGTGTGCGGCTTTGACCTGACGGGCGTGTCAGGCGGGATCCTGTGTCAGGCGGATATCATTCCAAATATGCCTCCTCCAGGACTCGACCGTTTGGCTTTGTTCCGTGCGAGGCACGGAACTGCTTCCGCGGAGACCACTCGAAGAGCTTCTCCTGGAAGGAGCCTCCCCGATGGATACTCCTTCGGGAGCTCCGGGAGAGTTGACGAGTTTCCGTATGGTGTTTGCTTGGAAGAGTAATCCGGACACCAAGCGGGAGAGGTGAAGCCTTTCTGTATATCCGCGAGCTCTGGTCACCTATCGTGAAAGACATCGATAATTCTGTTTCCCCGAGGCCATCAATCTAAACGCTATCCGGAAATCTGGATAACAGTCACCAATTCAGGTAAGGTTCAACTTTAATTTACTGATTATGAGCTAAGTAGTTTTGAAGCTTAGAACATGTGTTAATTCTAGGTTATTGGGTATAAGTTAGTTGATGAATTACTAGAAGTTTTAGTAGAATTTATGTGTTCTTGTATGCTTAACATTTATGGTTTGAGTCTTGGTTTTGCCCTGGTAATTTAGTTGGAAGTGGGAGTGTAATGGGTTTGAAACCTTGTAGTTCTTGGCTTGGGGAAACATGTGAAAAACCAAGGATTTCTGGGCTAAAAAAGGGCACGCCGCAACCTAGCCCTAGGGTGTCAAGACGCGTGTGGCCTGTTGGCCTGGGTGTGCTCTCTAAGATGGGGGCGCACCGCAACCTAATAAGCCAAGTCACAACCCGCCTCCCCTTTGGCTTGGGTCCTTGCTCTCTGACTTGGGGGAAAGTCACAACCCACTAAGTCAGGTCGCGACCCGCCTAGGGATTTTAGCCTTAGAATGGCTTCTAGAATTGGTAAGGCTCGAGAGTTCAAACCTAGGCGCTCAGGACAATTTCTACTACCCAGTTTAGTAGAAATTGAGGTCCTGGAGGTCACTTTTTATATTCTAAATTTTTATTTAGATTGGAAGTTAATAATTACCCATTGGACACTATGACTAGGTTTATCACCAAGGCTCGGGGCTAAGGGTCGCGCTTGGGACCATACAGTTATCTCCGTTCGAAATTAAAGGTAAGAAAACTGCACCCTTGAGTGGTTGTAACGAGACAGAGTTCCAAATACTTGATTATGTATATCGTCTGGCTAAATGAATGATTTGGCATATGGAAATGAACGGCCTAAGAGAGCCGGGGGCTAATAATTTGCGCACAGGACACGGTTCGGCCACTGTGAGCTGGGGTCAACTAAATAAACATTGGACTCGACCTAAGCGATTCGGAGTCAGTGGAATTAAACAGAGGTGCGGCCTAAACGTGTCGACCCTGAGTATTGCATGTTGATTGACATAAATTGTTGAATATAAATGTTTACTGTTGTTAACTTGATACTATGGCTTGTTGAATATCTGGATAATATTCTAGTGACTTAATTGATTATGTATTATTGCTATGGTTTTCTTGCTTGACCTTGCCTCACGGGTGCTACATGGTGCAGGTAAAGGTAAGGGTAAGATGGATCAACCATGAGTTGGAGAGCTCTGGGGCGAGGTGTACATTGTCAGCTACTCGTCCACCATGGCCAAGGGAAAGTACAGGGACAGAAGCCTAAAACTTGTATTTTTCCATTAGAGTGGCCACTAATTGTATATAACTTTTGAGAGTTTGTAAATTGTCTTTTAAACCTTGTTTTTGGGATCCCATGTACCAAACATCTATTTTAATGAAAATTAACCATTTATGATCAAAATCTTTTAACCCTAACCTGATTATGACTTTAGGATCACATTTTTGTTTAAATGGCTTGATTAGCAAGTCTTTCACTATTTCAAATACATAGTGTAACAGTCTTGGTTATTCAAGGCGTTACAACTTAGTATCAGAGCGGTTTTAAGGGTTCCTGAAGACTGGCTGGACATATACACTCGCCGCTAAAGACAAGCTCAACTTAGGGTTTGGTAATTGTATACATGTGATTATATGCTTAAGTGCTTGAATGAAATATAAATGCTTTACTACAAGATTAATAAGGAGCATGAGATACTGATAGGGCCTGGCCTTTGACTATTGTGTGATGATATTGAGGAGTGCTTATTAGCATTGCTATTGCATGTGAGTGAATATTTGAATGGTTGTTTGCATCTTGATTGTTTATGGTTGGTTGAGTTCCAATGGTGGATCATGGAAAGATTGTTACCATGTCATCATTGTCTAACTACCGAGTCGTTGATTGCAGATAAACTTGGATAGCTATGCATCCAAGGAAATCTATACGACTAGCCGGCAAAAGGTCTGAGGCTAGAGATAATGACCAGGGCCAAAACCCTTCGCCAGTCCCTAAGAACTGGCAGCAGATACTTGTAGACATGCAAGCTCGGTTACAGAGTCAAGGAGAGCAGATTTGCTTACTGAGACAACAGGCTCAGTCAAGGAGTGATGCACCCATTTTCACACCTACTGTGGCACCAGTTGTTCAAGGCACCTGAGATTGGGAACAGGTGGGAGCCCTTGTATGAACGGTTCAGGAGGCAGCATTCTCCGACCTTTGAGGGAGGACCAGATCCACTAAAAGCTGAGCAGCGGATGAGCATGATCACTTCTATCTTGGATTTTATGAGGGTATAAGGTAGTGACAGGGTGGCCTGTGCCACCTACATGCTTAGAGAAGATGCTCATATTTGGTGGGAGGTGGCATCGCAGACCAAAGATGTTTCTACTCTGTGTTAGGATGGGTTTAGAGACTTGTTGAGCCAGAAGTACTATAATGTTTTCGTCAGGGCAGCGAAGGAGAATGAGTTTGTGTGGTTGATGCAGGGCAACATGACAGTTACAGAGTACGCCCTAAAAATTGATAGGCTTGCAAAGTTCGCACTAGATCTAGTGCCTACTGATGCAGCTAGACAGGATAGATTTATTCGGGGACTTAATGCAATGATAGCCCAAGATGTGAGAATTACAACAGTACCTGGGGGGACGACTTATGCCCAGGTTGTTAAGAAGGCTCTTACTGCTGAGGAGGCAGAGAATAAGATTTAGAGGAAGAACGTTGTGAGGCGGGAGGTTCGCAGGGCGGTGCCTCCATATTCTGGGTCTGGTAGGGGCGGAGGCTCTAGTGATCTGAAGAGGAAGACCCCTAACACTTCGACTGCTGCTGGCCCTGATAAGAAGGGTCGGGGTGCTCAAGGTGGCCGCCAGGGAGGCGGTGAGACATGGAGAAGCTACCTAGAGTGCACGAGGTGCAGGAAGCGCCATCTGGGCAAATGTCGGGCAAAGGCTTGTTATGTGTGCGAGGTGGTGGGACACTGATAACTCTACAAAATAGAGTTATTTTATCACTTCTTATGTGCTAATTGTTGTTTAATTCTTGAGTTTTTAAGTAATTTATTAAGTTTTTAAGTAATTTTGAATTTATTAGGTTTATTTTAATTTTATAGATTTTTGTGTATTTTTATAGTTATTTTTTTGTAAAATGTTGTAGTTAATTATTTGAATTATTGTTGTTTAATTTGAGGTAAGAAAATGTTGTATTATTGAACTTAAATGTTAAATATAAATTAAGTTATAATTAATATTTTCAAAGAATTAACTTGATTTATTTTATAGTGAAAATATTTTATTATGATTTATTTTATACTTATTTTGTAGGGAATTTATGGTATTTTTGGGCTTTGAAAAGTAAAGAAAAGAAGAAAGAAAAGTGTTATTTTTTAAATAAAATCCAGCCAAGCCCACAAGCCCGTGCCTCCCTGCCCAGCCGTGGCCCACTCCAGCCCAGCCTGTGCATCCATTCGGCCCAACCCATGGCCCGCCTACCATCAGCTCCCTCCAGGCCCGCTAGCTGAAGCTCCAGCAAGCCTCCTTTAGCTCTTGATGTGCGCCTGCCCATTCCAGCCGTGTCCTCCATTCAGTAGCAAGGCCCAACGCCCCAGCCCATGTACTCCTCCCAGCCAGCCACCTGCCAAAGCTGCCACAATCCCCTTGAGCCTCCTTGTCCCTTTGTTTAAAAATACCACACTTTTTATCCAAACTTTTCTCTACACATTTTACCCCATAATTTCATCATTACACCCTAAAATTTACCCCTATTTTCCACATTATTATTAATTTAATCAATTTAATTAATTTAAATTGATTATTTTAATAATCTCATTTTGGCTATAAATAGGGAATTTTCAAGACCATTTGGGTGTGCTTAATTTTTTTTGGGGGGGGGGGGGGGGGGGGGGGATTATACCACAAAGTTTCTACAATTTCAAACCTCTCTATTTTCTTCATCTTTTTCTTCTTTTTGGTCAATTTTCTATGTATTTTTAGAGGAACAATTTGGGGGTTTTCCTCCAAATTTTCCTAAGTTATGTTTGTAATTTTTTTGTTTATATTTTCTATTCTAGTTATGAGTTTCTAATCTTTTTAAGATTATTAAGGTGATAATGAAACAATATGTAACTTGTAACGACCCAAATTCACTAATAAGGCTTAAGGGCCTTGATTAGTGTGCCAGGAGGGCATGATGGGAATTATGTGTGATTATTATGACTTAAGCATGTTATATGATTACCTGAGTACTTGAGATGCATGACTATGTGTGTTAGTGTGCATATAGGCCCAGATTAGGTTAGAAGGGCATAATCGTAATTTTAGCCATTATGGGCATAACTGCTTTGATATATGTGATAATTGTTGAGACCACATTATTATGTGGATATATCTGTAATCTATGACTCGAGACGATCCTAGTGAGCAAAGTAGCGTAAAAGTCATAGCGGGGATTTATACCCGGCTCGGGGTGAGCTCAGGGGTGTAAATGGGAATTTAGTGGATAAGCTGGAGATGATTATGATATTGAGGAAGGCTATTAGTGATTAGTAAGGTATTGGGAACTAAGCGGGAAATAATAGGGACACTCGAGGAAGTAGCGGGAATTGGGCAAATGACTAAAATACCCTTAAGAGGACTAAAGGATTAGAGTTAGCTGTGAGGGCATAAAGGTCATTTGACTTTTAAGGAAGGGTATTACTGAGGTTTTAAGATAGTGGGATTTATAGAATATCAAAAGGGTCTGAAAAAGAAGGAAAAAGAAGGAGGGAAAACAGAGAGAGTTTCTTGAGTCGGTTTACACTTTCCTTCACCTATTTCTGGAGAATTTCTGGAGTAAAGCCTAGAGGAGAGCTGGGATAACCAAACATCAAGAACCTTGATCTAAGACTAAGGAGTTGACAGAGGTTTAACAGGGTTTCACCAATACTTGAGGTAAGAATCTAGAGTTCATCCATTCTCTGTTTCTGGTTTGTTTAAAGCTGTGGTACTTGAGTTGAATCGACTGAAACTTTAGGGAATTCAAGCTTAGGGCTGAGGAGCAGCAAGCCAAGGGAGCCTAGGGTTAGCTTGTGGGCGAAATTCTATCAAAGGTATGAATTCTAAACTCTAGTTCTGATGTTCAGCTGGTTTATGCTAGGTTCTGAAGTTTGGAGGTGGCTATGGTGAATTTTGAGTTTGTGATTGCATGTGCTTGGAGTTTGGAGGTTTAGGGTGTTTGGGATGAGTGGAGTGTGGTCATGAGGTTGTTTTTAGGTTTGGGTAAGAGTTGGAAGAGGTTTGGTTGAGGTTGGCTCGAGAGAAATCGCACAAAGGAAATTCTGGTGTTGGGCTGCCTGTGACTAGCGCTACAGCGCTAGCCTTTGGGCGCTGTAGCGCTAGGCCCATATGCTGGAAGGGTTTTGGTTATGTCTGTAGCGCTATAGCGCCCTCCCAAGAGCGCTGTAGCGCTACCCTGCCTTCTGAAGGGGATTTTGGGGTATTTTGCAAGGGTTTTCGACCTAAGGTTTGGGGTTTGGTTCCACCACCTTGTTTGGTGGAACTAGGACATTCCGGGGGCTCGGGATTAGCCCCGGGGCTAGGTTTTGAACTTGAGGATTGATGTTGACTTTGACCATGATTGTGTTTAGGTAAGCGCTAGGGCTCGAGTGGGATCGTGCTCAAGGAGTCGTGACATCGAAAACTAGTGAATTGAAAGGTAAGAACACTGCACCCGAATGTATGATTGTGATGGGACTAAGTGCTCCCGAGAATTGTTTTGTGTCATCGTTGGTATTATGCCAAGGGACACGTATAAGCGGTCTAAGGGTACCGTTCATGAATTTAGCGCATGGGACGCGAATTGGCCACTGGGAGCCAGAAATGAAAGGATAACAAAGGGAGCAGCTTGTGAGCGCTAGCTCTGGTTATCATCTGTGCATTGTGTTATATGAGCTGATATGCTTTGTAAATGAAATACTTGATTACTGATATGCTTTGTATATGAAATACTTGATTGTTGCTATGCTTCAAGTTTATGAGATGACATATGTGAGATTGACCTGACAGCTAAATGTGCATGCTCTATTATTGATGTATGTTCTTGCTGGGCCTTGGCTCACGGGTGCTACGTGGTGCAGGTAAAGGCAAGGGCAAGTTGGACCAAGCCTGAGGTGGAGAGCTCCGAGGTGAAATGTACATAACCAGCCGTTCGATCACCATGATCGAGGAGTGTGTCAGGACAGAGATCACCTAACCGCTCATTTTGCCTTAGCATGGCTGTTAATGTATTTAAACTTTGTAACTTTTGTAAAAGGCTTCTAAACTGTCATTTTTGGGATCCCATGTACATAAACAATGTTTAGTATTGAAAATGTATCTTTTGAGACAAAAATTCTTTTAACCCTAGTACCTCTACTATCTGAGTAACACGTTTTTACTTTAATGACTTGATTAGCGAGTCTAGCACTTTATAAACACACAGTGTAGCGGTCTTGGCTATCCAGGGCGTTACAACTTGGTATCAGAGCGTCCTAGGTTTATGGGTCCTGAAGACTGGCTGGGTATGTACATTCGCTGCGGGAGACAAGCTCAACTCAGGGTTTGGTAACTGAATATGTATGATTATGTGTTTAAATGATTTGAGTGAGATATGAATGTTGATATCTGTCTGATGAATAGGGAGCATGAGATTCTGATAGGGCCTGGCCCTTGACTATTGCATGATGTTATTGAGGCGTGCTTATTAGCATTGCTGTGCATGTGGATGAATATCTGGATAAATTGCTGTATTTGATTGTTTGTGAATGATTGGAGTTCCAGAGATGGATTATGAGAGAATTATTACCCTGTCATCATAGTCTAATTGCCGAGTCGTTGATTGCAGATTGACTTGAATAGATATGCGTTCAAGGAAATCTACACGACCAGCCGGCAGGTCTGGGGCTAGAGAGGATGACCAGGGCCCAACCCCTCCGCCAGTCCCTGAGAACTGGCAGCAGTTAATGGCAGAAATGCAAGCTAGGCTTCAGAGCCAAGATGAACTGATCAGAATTCTGCAGCAGGCTCCATCTGGGAGTGTTTCCCCTGCTGGGCCACCGGCACTGGTACCTGTGGTACAGCCTGTCGATGTTGGCAACAAAGTGGAACCGTTGTATGAGCGGTTCAGGAAACAGCAGCCCCCGATTTTTGAGGGTGGACCAGATCCACTAAAAGCTGAGCAGTGGATGACCTTGATCACCACTATACTTGATTATATGAAAGTAGAGGGACAGGATAGGGTGGCCTGTGCCACTTATATGTTGAGAGAGGATGCCCTAATCTGGTGGGAGGTGGCGTCACAGACTAGAAATGTTGCTGCAATGACATGGGAGGAGTTTAAAGATTTGTTCAATCAGAAGTACTATAATGTTGCCGTCAGGGCAGCAAAGGTGAATGAATTTGTGGGATTGGTTCAGGGCAGTATGACTGTTACGGAATATGCCCTTAAGTTTGACAGACTTGCAAAGTTTGCACCAGATCTTGTTCCTACCGATGCGACCAGGTTAGACAGATTTGTTAGAGGGCTAAATGTCATGATAGCCCGGGATGTAAGGATTACTACGGTTCCTGGAGTGACCACCTATGCCCAGGCTGTGGAGAGGGCTTTGACTGCAGAGGAAGCAGAGAATAGGATATGGAGGGATAGTGCAGCAAGAAGGGAGGGCCGTAGGCCAGTGCCTCCATATTCGGGTTCTAGTAGAGGTGGAGGTGTCAGTGATTTGAAGAGGAAGGCTCCTGATGCCCCAATTTCTCCTAGGTTTGATAGAGGAGGTCGGGGTACTCAGGGTGGCCGTCGGGGAGGCGGTGATTCGTGGAGGACCTACCCAGAATGCCCGAGGTGCAGGAGACGTCATCTGGGCGAGTGTCAGGCTAAGGCCTGTTATGTATGCGGGGTGGTGGGACACCTCAGGAAAGATTGCCCAACAGTGAAGAAGGGCGAGGCAGGGAAGGTGGACAGCTTGACTCCAGCTCGAGTGTTCACTTTGACGCAGGCAGAGGCCGAGGCTAGTCCCTCGGTGGTGACAGGTCAGCTTTCTAGTGCTGGCATTTCTTTTACTGTTTTGATTGATTCTGGTGCTACGCATTCATTTGTATCTGATAGGGTGATTGATAGATTGTGTAGACCTAGTGAGTTTAGTGCCTCAGGGTTTGGGACTATTTTGCCTACGGGAGAGTTGGTGGTGTCTAGGAGATGGGTTAGGGCACTGCCAGTGTTAGTTGATGGTAGAGAGTTGTCAGTGGACTTGATTGAGTTGGGTATGGAGGACTTTGACATGATTTTAGGTATGGATTGGCTGGTTAGATATGGAGCTACCATTGACTGTAGGAAGAAAATGGTGACTTTCGAGCCAGAGGGTGAGGATCCCTTCGTTTTTGTGGGAGCGGTGCATGGACCCCGTGTACCCAGGATATCTGCATTGAGAGCCAGAGATTTGCTACAGGGAGGATGTATAGGCTTTTTGGCTAGTGTGGTGGATACCACCAAAGTTTCACCAGTTGGACCGGAGGAGACCAGACTAGTTTGTGAGTTCTTGGATGTGTTCCCTGAGGATTTGCCAGGGCTGCCGCCGCGTAGGGAGATTGAGTTTGTTATTGAGTTGGCACCGGGGACAGAGCCAGTGTCAAGGGCACCATACAGGATGGCACTAGCAGAACTGAAAGAGTTAAAGATACAACTGCAGGAACTTCTGGATATAGGGTTCATCAGACCTAGCTATTCGCCTTGGGGTGCACCAGTTTTGTTTGTTAAGAAGAAGGACGGGACTCTGAGAATGTGTATTGACTATCGGGAATTGAACAAGTTAACTAATAAGAATAAGTATCCCCTACCGAGGATTGATGACTTGTTCGATCAGCTGCAGGGTAAGATGGTGTTCTCAAAGATAGATCTTCGATCTGGTTATCACCAGCTGAGGATCAAGGATGAGGACATACCTAAGACGGCCTTTCGGACGCGGTATGGGCACTATGAGTTCTTGGTCATGTCTTTTGGTTTGACCAATGCCCCAGCAGCTTTTATGGACTTAATGAACAGGGTATTCAAGGATTTTCTGGATCAGTTTGTTATAGTTTTCATCGATGACATCCTGGTGTAATCCAGTTCAGAGGCGGAACACGAGTTTCATCTTCGATTGGTTCTTCAGAGGTTGAGGGAGCATCAGTTGTATGCTAAGTTTAAGAAGTGCGAGTTCTGGTTACCTGAAGTGACATTTCTTGGACACATTGTAGGTGCAGATGGGATTAAAGTAGATCCGTCTAAGATAGAAGCAGTTAGAGATTGGCCGAGGCCAAGGAACGCCTCAGAAGTGCGGAGTTTTCTTGGCTTGGCAGGCTACTACAGGCGGTTTGTAGAGGGCTTCTCGAAGATAGCAGCTCCGATGACAGAATTGACAAGAAAGAATTTAAAGTTCATTTGGTCAGACAAGTGTGAGGGCAGTTTCTAGGAGTTGAAGCGACGACTTATTACAGCGCCAGTGTTGAGTTTGCCTTCGGGGGAAGGGAAGTTTGTTGTTTATTGTGATGCATCGAGGTTGGGCTTAGGCTGCGTGCTGATGCAGAGTGAGAAAGTGATAGCTTATGCATCGCGACAGCTGAAGGAGTATGAGCAGCGGTATCCTACTCATGATTTGGAGCTGGCAGCGGTGGTCTTTGCACTGAAGATTTGGCGTCATTATCTTTATGGGGAGAAGTGTGAGTTATACACTGACCATAAGAGCCTGAAGTATTTCTTTACACAGAAGGACCTGAACATGAGACAGAGACGTTGGCTAGAGTTGGTAAAGGACTATGAATGTGATATTCTTTATCATCCGGGGAAAGCCAATGTAGTGGCTGATGCATTGAGCCGCCGAGATCCAGGTCAGTTGTATAGCTCAGTTCAGATCTCAAGGGAGTTAGCTGATGAGATGGTTAGAGCAGGGATAGAATTGGTTGTGGGCCGATTGGCTAATATTACTCTACAGTCAACCCTGCTAGAACGGATCAGAGAGGGGCAGTTGACAGACGCTCAGTTACAGAGAGTTAGAGAGGATGTTCTAGCAGGAATAGCTAAGGACTATTCTGTTTCTAGGGTTGGTTTACTTCGGTATCAGGGACGAATTTGGGTTCCAGCTGATGAGGGGATCAGACGAGAGATATTGGATGAGGCTCATACGACGCCGTACTCGCTTCATCCGGGTACCACGAAGATGTATCAGGATCTACGGACTTTGTATTGGTGGCCCGGGATGAAGAGGGATGTGGTAGAGTACGTTGCCAGATGCTTAACCTGTCAACAGGTGAAAGCTGAGCATCAGCGACCGGCAGGGTTGCTTCAGCCTTTGGGTATTCCTGAGTGGAAATGGGAAGATATTACTATGGATTTTGTAGGAGGTCTACCCAGGACGGTAGGGTTTCATGACTCAATATGGGTGATAGTGGATAGATATACCAAGTCAGCCCATTTCCTTCCAGTGAGGTCAACTTATACTGTGGATCAGTACGCTGAGTTGTACGTGAAAGAGATCGTACGTCTCCATGGGGTTCCTAAGTCGATTGTGTCAGACCGAGATCCTATTTTCACTTCCAAGTTTTGGGGAGGTCTGCAGGAAGCTTTGGGGACTCAGTTGAAGTTTAGTACAGCTTTTCATCCTCAGACTGATGGACAGTCTGAGAGGACGATTCAGGTATTGGAGGATATGCTCAGAGCCTGTGTGATTGATTTTGAGGGTTCATGGAGTAAGTACCTTCCGTTGATTGAGTTCTCATACAATAATAGTTATCAGTCAACAATTGGAGTGGCTCCCTACGAGATGTTATATGGAAGGAAATGTAGATCACCCATTCATTGGGATGAGATGGGTGAGAGGAGATACTTGGGGCCAAATATGGTTCAGAGGACAGGTGAGGCTATAGAGAAGATCCGGGCTAGGATGCTCGCATCTCAGAGTAGGCAGAAAAGCTACGCTGATCCTAGGCGTAGAGACGTGGAGTTTCAGGTTGGTGATCACGTCTTTCTTCGAGTTTCACCTCTGCGAGGGGTGAGGAGGTTTGGTAAGAAGGGCAAGCTAAGCCCTAGGTTCATTGGACCATTCGAGATCCTGGAAAGGATTGGTCAGGTGGCTTACAGATTAGCTTTGCCGCCATCATTGTCTGGAGTTCATAACGTATTCCATGTCTCCATGCTTCGGAAGTATGTCTCAGATGTGACTCATGTGTTGAGGCATGAAGATTTGGAGTTACAGGCAGATTTGGCTTATGATGAGAGACCAGTTCAGATCTTAGACCGGAAAGACAAAGTATTGCGGAATAAGACGATCCCTTTGGTTAAAATACTATGGAGGAATGCTAAGGTCGAGGAGGCGACCTGGGAGCTTGAGACAGCTATGCGGGATCAGTATCCGGAGTTGTTCAGGTAAATTTCGAGGACGAAATTCTCATTAGGAGGGGATAGTTGTAACGACCCAAATTCACTAATAAGGCTTAAGGGCCTTGATTAGTGTGCCAGGAGGGCATGATGGGAATTATGTGTGATTATTATGACTTAAGCATGTTATATGATTACCTGAGTACTTGAGATGCATGACTATGTGTGTTAGTGTGCATATAGGCCCAGATTAGGTTAGAAGGGCATAATCGTAATTTTAGCCATTATGGGCATAACTGCTTTGATATATGTGATAATTGTTGAGACCACATTATTATGTGGATATATCTGTAATCTATGACTCGAGACGATCCTAGTGAGCAAAGTAGCGTGAAAGTCATAGCGGGGATTTATACCCGGCTCG
Organism: Humulus lupulus; assembly: GCF_963169125.1. Classification (NCBI taxonomy): domain Eukaryota; kingdom Viridiplantae; phylum Streptophyta; class Magnoliopsida; order Rosales; family Cannabaceae; genus Humulus; species Humulus lupulus. The sequence goes on along the minus strand of NC_084798.1, from coordinate 138,370,421 downwards.
GGGTGAGCTCAGGGGTGTAAATGGGAATTTAGTGGATAAGCTGGAGATGATTATGATATTGAGGAAGGCTATTAGTGATTAGTAAGGTATTGGGAACTAAGCGGGAAATAATAGGGACACTCGAGGAAGTAGCGGGAATTGGGCAAATGACTAAAATACCCTTAAGAGGACTAAAGGATTAGAGTTAGCTGTGAGGGCATAAAGGTCATTTGACTTTTAAGGAAGGGTATTACTGAGGTTTTAAGATAGTGGGATTTATAGAATATCAAAAGGGTCTGAAAAAGAAGGAAAAAGAAGGAGGGAAAACAGAGAGAGTTTCTTGAGTCGGTTTACACTTTCCTTCACCTATTTCTGGAGAATTTCTGGAGTAAAGCCTAGAGGAGAGCTGGGATAACCAAACATCAAGAACCTTGATCTAAGACTAAGGAGTTGACAGAGGTTTAACAGGGTTTCACCAATACTTGAGGTAAGAATCTAGAGTTCATCCATTCTCTGTTTCTGGTTTGTTTAAAGCTGTGGTACTTGAGTTGAATCGACTGAAACTTTAGGGAATTCAAGCTTAGGGCTGAGGAGCAGCAAGCCAAGGGAGCCTAGGGTTAGCTTGTGGGCGAAATTCTATCAAAGGTATGAATTCTAAACTCTAGTTCTGATGTTCAGCTGGTTTATGCTAGGTTCTGAAGTTTGGAGGTGGCTATGGTGAATTTTGAGTTTGTGATTGCATGTGCTTGGAGTTTGGAGGTTTAGGGTGTTTGGGATGAGTGGAGTGTGGTCATGAGGTTGTTTTTAGGTTTGGGTAAGAGTTGGAAGAGGTTTGGTTGAGGTTGGCTCGAGAGAAATCGCACAAAGGAAATTCTGGTGTTGGGCTGCCTGTGACTAGCGCTACAGCGCTAGCCTTTGGGCGCTGTAGCGCTAGGCCCATATGCTGGAAGGGTTTTGGTTATGTCTGTAGCGCTATAGCGCCCTCCCAAGAGCGCTGTAGCGCTACCCTGCCTTCTGAAGGGGATTTTGGGGTATTTTGCAAGGGTTTTCGACCTAAGGTTTGGGGTTTGGTTCCACCACCTTGTTTGGTGGAACTAGGACATTCCGGGGGCTCGGGATTAGCCCCGGGGCTAGGTTTTGAACTTGAGGATTGATGTTGACTTTGACCATGATTGTGTTTAGGTAAGCGCTAGGGCTCGAGTGGGATCGTGCTCAAGGAGTCGTGACATCGAAAACTAGTGAATTGAAAGGTAAGAACACTGCACCCGAATGTATGATTGTGATGGGACTAAGTGCTCCCGAGAATTGTTTTGTGTCATCGTTGGTATTATGCCAAGGGACACGTATAAGCGGTCTAAGGGTACCGTTCATGAATTTAGCGCATGGGACGCGAATTGGCCACTGGGAGCCAGAAATGAAAGGATAACAAAGGGAGCAGCTTGTGAGCGCTAGCTCTGGTTATCATCTGTGCATTGTGTTATATGAGCTGATATGCTTTGTAAATGAAATACTTGATTACTGATATGCTTTGTATATGAAATACTTGATTGTTGCTATGCTTCAAGTTTATGAGATGACATATGTGAGATTGACCTGACAGCTAAATGTGCATGCTCTATTATTGATGTATGTTCTTGCTGGGCCTTGGCTCACGGGTGCTACGTGGTGCAGGTAAAGGCAAGGGCAAGTTGGACCAAGCCTGAGGTGGAGAGCTCCGAGGTGAAATGTACATAACCAGCCGTTCGATCACCATGATCGAGGAGTGTGTCAGGACAGAGATCACCTAACCGCTCATTTTGCCTTAGCATGGCTGTTAATGTATTTAAACTTTGTAACTTTTGTAAAAGGCTTCTAAACTGTCATTTTTGGGATCCCATGTACATAAACAATGTTTAGTATTAAAAATGTATCTTTTGAGACAAAAATGCTTTTAACCCTAGTACCTCTACTATCTGAGTAACACGTTTTTACTTTAATGACTTGATTAGCGAGTCTAGCACTTTATAAACACACAGTGTAGCGGTCTTGGCTATCCAGGGCGTTACATAACTAGATAGTATTTGTTTTGTATGTTGATTTCCCATTTGTGCAACAAAGTTTATGGATGTTTCTTTTTCAAATATCTTCTTTCATCTTAAATATCATGTATTTTTTATTGTTAGCACATATTTACACTTTGTTCTTCATTAGTGCAAAAACATAATATTCTTTGTGTAAGATGTGTCATTAAATTATACACATCCAATGCTTAGAACAAAAATATTATGCTTTGCCTTATAAATAATGTTCATTGATTTATTTTTTATTTCATTAGATTGATTTACACTAAATGCTTTGAAATTATAATTTTTAAAAGTGAAGATAGATCCTATATTTTTATAAAAACTTGTGCTTAAATAGAATATCTAATTTGAATAAGTGATGGTTTGATTAATTTCTACTATTACTAAAACTTGGGAATCAATGTACTTTTAAATATTATTAAACTTACATTTTGTAGATTCTATTATCTTAATAATCTTTCTTCCACCATCTTGTTTATAATTATTAAATTAGTTATATATATATTGTCTTTAATATCTTTATTATTATCTTTTATTTTATTTGTATTGTTACAAAATTTCATCAATCTTTGGAGCTATGTTAGAATTTATTAATTTTGGTTTAAAATAGTTTTCTTTTCAATTTTAGACAACTCCTTTGGGTTCGACATCCTTGCTTCCACGATCACTATTCTATATGAACGATTCGTGCGCTTGCGAGTTATAAATTTTTAAAACATACCTGTTTTGGGTCCATCAGACACCTCAAGAAATACTGCTCAATAGCAAAGAAAGAGGAAGCAGGGAAGGTTGACAGCTTGACTCCAACTCGAGTGTTCACCCTGACGCAGGCAGAGGCTGAGGCTAGTCCCTCGATGGTGACAGGTCAGCTTTCTAGTGCTGGCTCTCCTTTTACTGTATTGATTGACTCTGGTGCTACACATTCGTTTGTTTCTAGTAAGGTAATTGATAGATTGTGTAGACCTAGTGAGTATTATACTGCAGGGTTTTGGACTATACTACCTACAGGAGAATTGGTGGTGTCTATGAGATGGATTAAAGCCAGTGATGGTTGATGGTTGGGAGCTATAAGTAGACTTGATTGAGTTAGGTATGGAGGATTTTGACATGATTCTTGGGATGCATTGGCTAGTCAGATATGAGGCTTCCATTGATTGCAAGAAGAAGAAGGTGACCTTTGAGCCTGAGGGAGAGGATAATTTTATTTTCATGGGTGCGATGCATGGACCCTGCATGCCCATGATATCAACATTGAGAGCTAGAGACCTATTACAGGGAGGTTTTATAGGTTTCCTAACTAGTGTGGTGGATACTACCAGAGTTTTGCCAGTAGGGCCAGGGGAGACCAGATTAGTTCGTGAGTTCTTGGATATGTTTTCTGAGGATTTACTAGGGCTGTCGCCGCACAGGGAGATTCAATTCATCATCAAGTTAACGTCGGGGATAGAGCCAGAGTCGAGGGCACCATATAAGATGGCTCGGGTAGAAATGAAAGAATTGAAGATACAGTTACAAGAACTTCTTGATTTGGGATTTATCAGGGCTAGCTACTCGCTATGGGGTGCTTCGGTTTTGTTTGTAAAGAAGAAGGACGGGACTCTGAGGATGTGTATAGACTACATGGAGTTGAACAAGTTGGCCATCAAGAATAAGTATCCCTTACCAAGGACCGATGACTTGTTTGATCAGCTGCAGGGAAAGACAGTGTTCTTGAAGATTAATCTTCGATCTGGTTATCACTAGCTAAGGATCATGGACGAGGATATACCAAAGACGGCCTTCCGAACAAGGTATGGGCATTATGAGTTCCTGGTCATGTCGTTTGGTTTGACCAATGCCCCAACAACATTCATGGATTTGATGAACAGGGTGTTCAAGGGCTTCCTGAACCAGTTTTTGATTGTCTTCATCGACGACATTTTGGTTTATTCCAGTTCAGAGGAAGAACATGAAAAACATCTTCGACAGGTCTTGCAGAGATTGAGAGAGCACCGGCTATACGCCAAGTTTAAGAAGTGTGAGTTTCGGCTACCAGAAGTGACATTCCTTGGACATATTTTTGGTGAAGATGGGATTAAGGTAGAGGTAGTGAGAGATTGGCCGAGGCAAAGGAATGCCTCAAAGGTTAGGAGCTTCCTTAGATTAGCGGGATATTACAGACGGTTTGTGGAAGGGTTCTCAAAGATTGTTGTACCGATGACATAATTGACATGGAAGAATCTGAGGTTTGTCTGGTCAGATAAGTGTGAGAATAGCTTCCAGGAATTGAAGCGGCGATTGATTACGGCACCTGTGTTGAGTCTCTCTTCGGATGGAGGGAAGTTTGTGGTATATTGTGACGCGTCGAGACTGGAACTAGGCTGTGTATTGATGCAGGATGAGAAGGTTATCGCTTATGCGTCATGGCAATTGAAGGAGTATGAGCAGCGGTACACTACCCATGATCTAGAATTGGCAGCGGTGGTATTCGCACTGAAAGTGTGGCAACATTATCTATATGGAGAGAAGTGCGCGATATACACCGATCATAAGAGTTTGAAGTACTTCTTCACCCAGAAGGATCTGAAGATGAGGCAGAGGGATTGGCTGGAGTTGGTGAAGGACTATGATTGTGATATCCTTCACCACCTAGGGAAAGCCAATGTAGTGGCAGATGTGTTAAGCCAGAGGGACCTGGGACAGTTGTTTAGCACTGCACAAATATCGAGAGAATTGACAGCGAAGATAGAATAAGTTGTGGGTCAGTTGGCTAATATTACCTTACAGTCGACCCTGCTATAGTGGATTAAAGATGGTTAGTTGGTAGATGCATAGTTGCAGGAAGTTATGGGGTAGGTCTTAGCGGGAGTGGCTAAGGACTATTCCATTTCTGAGATTGGCTTGCTACGGTATAAGAATCGGATCTGTGTCCTGACTGATATGGGGATTAGACGAGAGATACTCGATGAATCCCATACTACGATGTACTCACTCCATCTAGGCACCATGAAGATGTATTAGGATCTGCGGACATTGTATTGGTAGCCTGGGATGAAGAAAGATGTGGTGAAGTACGTGGCCAGGTGTTTGACTTGTCAGCAGGTGAAGGCTGAGCATCAGTGACCAACGGGATTGCTACAGCCTTTGGGTATTCCCGAGTGGAAATGGGAGGACATTACAATGGATTTTGTGGGAGGTTTACCCAGGACAGTGGGGTTGCATGACTTGGTGTGGGTGATAGTGGACAGATACACCCAGTCAGCTCACTTTCTGCCAGTGAGAATGACCTATACTGTGGATCAGTACGCGGAGCTGTATGTGAGGGAGATTGTATGTCTCCATGGGGTTCCCAAGTCTATAGTATCAGGCTGGTATCCTATCTTTACCTCCAAGTTTTGGGGTGGATTGCAGAAGCTATGGGGACTCAGTTGAAGTTCAATACGACATTTCATCCTCAAACTAATGGACAGTCTGAGAGGACAATTCAGATATTGAGGGATCTTGGAGTAAGTATCTCCCGTTGATTGAGTTTTCGTATAACAATAGTTATCAATCAACGATTAGAGTTGCTCCATATGAGATGTTATATGGGAGGAGATGTAGATCACCCATTCATTGTGATGAGATGGGTGAGAGAAAGTACTTGGAGTTCCAGGTGGGGGACCACTTGTCTCTACAAGTCTCACCACTGTGAGGGGTGAGAAGGTTTGGGAAAAAGGGAAAGCTGAGCCCTAGATTCATTGGGCCTTTTGAGATCCTAAAGAGGATCCGGGCAGGTGGCCTATAGATTGGTATTGCCACCGTCGTTGTCGGGAGTTCATGACGTATTCCACATTTATATTCTTCGGAAGTACGTCTTAGATATGACTCATGTGTTGAAGTATGGGGACTTAGAATTGCAGACAGATTTGTCTTATGAGAAGCAACTGGTTCAGGTCTTAGACAGGAAGGACAAGGTTCTACAGAATAAGATGATTCCTCTAGTTAAAGTATTGTAGCAGGGTTGAGGAAGCGACCAGGGAGCTTGAGCCAGCGATGTGGGATCAGTATTCTGAGTTATTCAGGTAAATTTCGAGGACGAAATTCTCAGTAGGAGGGGATAGTTGTAACGACCCAAATCACTAATAAGGCTTAAGGGCCTTGATTAGAGTGTCAGGAGGGCATAATTGGTATATGTGTGATTTAATGGTTTAATGCATGATTATGTGGCATGCATGATTAATATGATTATATGACTATGTGACATGCATGTTTGTGATTATTAGATATGCATGTGGGCCATTTATAGCATATAAAGGCATATTTGTAATTTTGGCCCGTTGTGGGAATAAATGTGATTATATGTGATAAATTGTTGAGACCACATTATTATATAGATATATTGACAGCATATGGCTCGAGACAGTCCTAGTGAGCGGATTAGCGAAATAGTCACAACGATGATTAATACCCTACTCGAGAGGGGCCTAGGGGTACTTTTGGTAATTTAGAGAATATCTTTGGAGTTATTGGGTACTGAACAAATAAATGGTAATTAAATGGATGACGGGATTGATTGGAAAAAATTAGGAATATTTGAGTAATTAGCGGGAACTGGGGTGAAAAGACCATTTTGCCTCTAGAGTATTTAATGGCTGGTGATACAATGGTGGGCAATTTGGTCATTGTGTGGACTAAGGGTAGAGGCGGCTAAGTGTTAAAGGTAACTAGAAAAAAAAAACACTAGACACATGAGGAAAGACCCCAAACTCTCTCATCTCTCTCTCTTTCTCACTCTCTATAGGCTTTGAAGCTAAGGGAAGGAAAAGGGTTGTAGAACTTAGGCTTGACACTAGGAATTATACTGGTTTGGGCTGGGTCAAGTTGAGGAAAGGTTTGCTTAAAGACAGCCTGTGGATTCTGAGGAGTTTTGGTCACCAATTCAGGTAAGGTTCAACTTTTATTTACTAATTAAGAGCTGAGTATTTTTTAAGCTTAGAACATGTGTTAGTTCTGGGTTCTCGAGTATAAGTTAGTTGATGAATTGCTTGAAGTTTGAGTAGAATTTATGTGTTCTTGTATGCTTAGAATTTATGGTTTGAGTCTTTGTTTTTCCCTAGCAATTTAATTGGAAGTGGGAGTGTAATGGGTTTGAAACCTTGTAGTTCTTGGCTGGGAGAAACATGTGAAAAACCCAGGATTTCTAGGCTCGAAGGGGGCGCACCGCGGCGTGTGTGGCCAGCGTGTGCTCTCTGAGATGGGGGCACGCCGCGACCCACTAAGCCAAGTCACGCCCTCCCCCCCCCTTTGGCTTGGGTCCTTGCTCTCTGACTTGGGGACAAGTCTTGACCCGCCTAGGGATTTTAGCCTTAGAATGTTTTCTAGAATTGTTAAGGCTCGAGGGTTCGAACCTAGGCGCTCGAGACAATTTCTACTACCTGGTTTAGTAGAAATTGAGGTCCCAGAGGCTAGTTTTTATATCCTAAGTTTTTATTTGGATTGGAAGTTAATAATTACCCATTGGACACTGTGACTAGGTTTATCGCCAAGGATCGGGGGTAAGGATCGTGCTCGGGACCATACCATTATCTCTGTTCAGAATTAAAGGTAAGAAAACTGCACGCTTGAGTGGTTGTACCAGGGCTGATTTCCCAATACTTGAATATGTACATCGTATGGCTGAATGAATGATTTGGCATATGGAAATGAAAGGCCTAAGAGAGTCAGGGGATGATAATTTGCGCAAAGGACGAGGCTCGACCACTATGAGTCGGGGTGAGCTAAACAAACACTGGACTCGACCTAAGTGAGTTGGAGTCAGTGGAATTAAAAAGAGGGTGCGTCCTAAATGGGTTGACCCTAAGTATTGCATGTTGATTGAGATAAACTGTTGAATATAAATGTTTACTGTTGTTAGCTTGATGCTATGGCTTGTTGAATATCTGGTGAATTAATTGATTATCATCATTGATTATGTATTATTGCTATGGTTTTCTTGCTGGGCCTTGGCTCACGGGTGCTACGTGGTGCAGATAAAGGCAAGGGTAAGATGGATCAACTATGAGTTGGAGAGCTCTGGGGCGAGGTGTACATTGTCAGCTACTCGTCCACCACGGCCAAGGGAAAGTACAGGGATAGAATCATAAAACTTGTATTTTTCCATTAGAGTGGCCACTAATTGTATATAACTTTTGAGAGTTTGTAAATTGTCTTTTAAACCCTGTTTTTGGGATCCCATGTACCAAACATCTATTTTAATGAAAATTAACCGTTTATGATAAAAATATTTTAACCCTAATCTGATTATGACTTTAGGATCACATTTTTGTTTAAATGACTTGATTGGCAAGTCTTGCACTATTTCAAATACACAGTGTAACGGTCTTGGTTATCCAGGATGTTACAATGACCTTCCTCTCTTGTGCCGTTTCGTCTGTCCCCCTGGGAGGGGGCCTGGTAACATTCTTACTCCGAGATGAAGTGTTATTCTTCTTAGTCATGGAGGAGGCAGTCTTAGACTGCACCTCTTCATCCTGTCTATGGGAAAGTGGCTCTGAGAGCGTCCTTCGGGTTCGACTCCTCCCCTGGGACTCCCTGTTACTGCTGTCTTGCATCCCTGCCACTTTGGCCTGAGCCTCCCTCACTGCCTGAGCGGCAGCTTCAGCGTTAGCTCGGGCTAACTAAGTAGCTGCCTCCAGGGCCACAACAGCCTCTTGGTGCCTCCGGTCTACTTCCTGGTCCCTCTGGATCATCCTTTGAACCTGCTCATTTATCTCCCTCCGTTGTCATTCCATAGTCGCCCTCTGGAGGGCAATTTCTGCAGCAAATGCCTCCTGCCTCGCCGGAAATTACGCCATCATTTCCTGGTGAGCATCTTGTGGATCTTTCGCATCAGGTTGATCTCCAACCTCCACCTGAGGTTTGTTAACGAGATCGATGGGGTCCTGAGTGGTGGAATCCTTGGGAGTCGTCTTCTTTGTCTGACTTGGTTTTGGAGGCATTGTAAAACTGATGAAATTGTGTTTCTTGATTTTGTACTCTCAATGAAAGCATCAAAATGTTGACCTGAGAAATTGGCCAGCGTTCGTATGTATAGTATACGACACCTTTTGAATGAAATGAATATAATATACGACAGAGTACTAATATCTTAAATAAACACACTGAAATTTTATAGTGGTTCAGCCCTGTTCTAATGAACATTAATAACCTAATCTACTTAGTCTTTGGTATTGAATCACTCGATAGACAATTACACGGATGAATTGAAGTATTCACTCGTTACCAATTTGCCTAGAGTTTCTCCCCATAAAATATCTCTCTCAAAATCATTCTAAAAAAAGATCCAACCATAAACCAACCCCTTAAATGAAGCTCTGGGTCATTTATTTATAGTACTCAGGGGCTGTTATATGATTAGTAAGACTAGGGATCGTGGTTTGGTACACGATCATTGTGAGTAGAGATATGTGTCCACCTCCCCATGATTATAAAATCGTGGGCCTTCTTGTTGTTTCTCTGGATCATGGTTGACGATGCACGATTGAAACCTTCTGGAAAACGCTAAGTATTGGTTGGTCTATGAGACTTAGGTGCTAGGCCCGATGACCCTTTAGAGCTTGGGTGCTAGGCATTATGACCCTCTGGGTGCTAGGCCTGCTGATCTTCTAGGTGCTAGGCCTGATGATCTTTTAGGTGCTAGGCATGTTAACCCTCTGGGTGCTAGGCCTGTTGATCTTCTTGGTGCTAGGCCTGCTGATCTTCTGGTGCTAGGCCTGATGACATTCTGGGTGCTAGGCCTATTGACCCTCTGGGTGCTAGGCCTATTGACCCTCTCTGGGTGCTAGGCCTGCTGATCTTCTGAGTGCTAGGTATGTTGATTTCAGCTTGAACGATCGTGAACTTTATCTAGCAAAGTGTATTTGGGAGTTTAAGGATACCATCCTATAAAGAATAGGGTGGGCCGACCACCCCAATCAATTCTCAAGCTTGTTAGGTCGACCACCCCTAGGGGTTGGGGCCAGGCCAACCACCCTAGGAGGTTTAGGCTTAGTCAACTTTCATTTTTGTTCATCGGTTTTTTTTCAATACATTGTCATTTATCCATGACTTGTTATGCCACATGCTGCTTTCTCATTTGACACGTTATTTCTTGAATTTTGAGGGATATCAGTATTTTTATCCAAAAAATTGAAATTATCATATATTTAAGAGAATAATGTTGGTATATTAAAAAATTTAACTAACTTATCGTGGATAGAACATGAAATTTCCCAATTAAGATCAAAGGTTTTTATTAAAAACAAAAACAAAAAAAGGGTTTCATTTATTAGAAACCCTTCACTTTTCTGCGGCAAAGACCAAAGACGAACCGCCATCCGCACGTGCCGCACAAAGACCAGCCGCACCTGCTCTGTCTCCGGCGACGTGGACCATCTCCGGCGACTGCATCATTTCCGGCGGCACCAAGCCTAGAGGACAGTGACACCAAGGTATTTCTCCCTCAATTTTTTCCATTTCTTTGATAAATAATAGTTCCCATTCATGAAAATCTGAAATAGTCTATCTATTTGGTTTTTCTGAAATAATAGTTCCATTTCTTTGTGTTCCCATTTCATTGGTTTTTTTGGTTTTAATCTTTGTTTTATATGTGCGTTTGAGTGAAGAGGGTTTTGATAGTTTTGAACCCACTAATTTCATATTCTAATTTCAGATTTTGAGTGGGTAAAACTTTTATATTAGTTTGTTTTGATGCATTTTTTATTAAAAATCTGACTACAATAATTTGTTCTTTTGAGTGAGAAACGTTGTAGTTAATGAGAGCAATTCAATTGGAATGATAATATACCAATTTGAAGACTCGCCTTTGTTTAATCTGTTGTTATATATATATGAATAAGAATTTGGCTTATGTTATCAGCCTCTTCCCATTTGTAATTGAATGTGTACTCAAGAATCCCTATAAAAGGTGGGAAAATGGACTTTAAAAAGAGTTCAAAACTTATGTTCACAAAATGATCAGTAGACTTTTCTCTGATTTTTTTGTTATTATCTTAACCACAACTTTAGGATCATTCATTTCACTGAGATTCCATACTCATAGGTTCATACAAATTTTAGTTTGCAAAATCCTAGTGTTAACATTATCTAAAATTAATATTCAAGTGATGTGCAAACTAAAAAGCTCAATGCCAAAAATTATCCAAACTCAGGGACGACTTTAGACCTCTCCCACTATAGATTTATATAAATATATATAGAATATGAAATTCATTATTCACTTGAAACACTTCACTTTATATGAGAGCAGTCTAAAAGGCTTCTTTTTTTTTATTATTATTCTTTCACAAATTGTGTTCAACGGATTAATGGTTTTAGGAATTCGATATTAACTGGTTTTTTTAAGACTTTGTAGAGCTTGTCAGGCAAAGGAAAAATTGGTTTAAGAGAATGAGAAATGTTAGTGTGGAAGAGAGTTCACAATAAGAAGAAAAAAATTGTAAGTTTGCATTAGTCATATATATGTCACTACCATCATATATAGTAATTAAAGTACTGTGGGATCAGGGGACCATGACTTTATCGAAGTGTCTTCTTTGTTTGGCTAAGTAACAACTCAATATTTATAACAGATATAAATGAAGAGGGAAGGCACCTCATCCCATGCAAAACACATTGTCCCGCTGACACAAAAATACACCATTACATAACAATCAACTTCTATTACAGGTAACACCCCACAAGCAATTACTCTAAGAAGAAGGGTGCATCATATGTTCTAAAATTGAAACGGAGCCCAATTATGCACATTGACAGAGCTACACTACACTCGTCTTACATAACAAATATATATATCGTAGTGAATCATATTAGTATTTAACATCTCTAATCTATTCAAGCAGATGTCAACGTAGCAAAACCAGTTTTATGAGTATATTGAATGTATTTTGTTAGAATTCATGATAGACTTTCAGTGCACATTACAAAGACTTCCATGTGTAACACACAACACTCCAAAGGAAAGTTATCATTGTGGAAGTCAACAAATATCATTGTCACTATATATATATATATATATATATATAGGTATATAATTAATTCAATAGGATAGTTGAATATTCTATGATAACACCAATAGAATGACCTGTTTTTCACAAATCATCCTAAACACACTTCACGTGTATGAAAAACATATGTGCTAGGCCCATGTCCATCCCGAATAATTTTGGGAAAAATTCGGCATTAATGCTTATATTTTTCGATTCATTATAATTCTTATATACTTAAACTTTATTTTTTATGCAAAAATTGTCTAACTTTATGTTTTGGGTGAGCTGTCACTATATAATTCGCTAAGTGCCAAATCAATTTGTTTGCTATTTTTTTGGTATCTTAATATTTTTTAAAATTATTTTATTTTTAGTGTGCAGAATTAGCAAGGAGCATTGGAAAAGCTTGCTATTAATTGGAAGAGGTACACTTTTTTTTATTCTTTTTAATATTATACAAATGTTAGAGGAATTTAAATATCTTAAATATTCATCCATAATAACGTAGGTTCTGAGATTATAATTGTGTGTTGTGGTGATAATGAAAAGTTGGGAAGTTGTAAATCTTAGTGAGGTAGGTTCTGTGATATATATAATTGTGTGTTGCGACGATATAAGGAAGAAAACTTGAATGTTTTTTTAATTGATTGAATTATTTGAAATGATATTGACAGATAGTTAGGTTACAAATATAGGGAAAGTGTTGTCTGTTCAAAATATAGCCATGGTTTTTGTCTTTGTTATATTATTTTTGTTTGTTTTTATTGTCTACTTTATTAGGCATAATAATGTCAATTGATAAATATTGTGTCCTATGAATTTTCTACGTGCAGGGGGTTTTAGTCAAACTGATAGGAGAGACTGCCTAAATTTTAAAAAAATGGGTAGGAGTTGGATGATGAAAGAAAGGTTATCAAAAGAGTATGAGGATGGAGTTGAGAGTTTTATTGAAATAGCTTTAAAAAATGTCGTGGATCCTGAGAGAGTTCATTATCCATGTCAAAAGTGTTCTAATTTGAAAAAATTGGACATAAAGGAAATAAAAAAGAATTTGTATTTCAGTGGGATAAACAAAACTTATGCTAAGTGGATATGGCATGGAGAACAAGTTGAGTCTACCATTAAAGTATACAATGAAAATACTGAATTTGCTCAAGTGTTCGATGACCTTATAGAGATTGTGAGAGATGCAGATGATCGTTTTGAGGATAGGCCAGAAGAATTTTTAAAGGTCTTAGGCATCTGCAGAGAAACTAATTTTTTCAGGGTCACCTATGTCAAAGTTGGTAGTTTTGGTAAAATTATACAATTTAAAAGCTGGTAGTGGTTGGAGTGACATAAGTTTCATGAAGTTGCTTAATTTGATGAAAGAGATTTTAGCGAAAGACAGTGAGATGGTGAGAGATGCGGATGATCGTTTTAAGGTGCCAGATGGTTTTTCATCGAATATTCGGAATTTGGTTTCCTTGAAAGAATGTAGACTACAAGGTCTAACGTCTCATGACTGCCATGTGTTAATGCAGCAAATGCTTCCAATAGCTATTCAAGGCTTATTAGAAAACCATGTGAGAAATGATATTAGAAGAATGTGTTTTTTCTTTAATGCCTTTTGTTGACGGCAGAAATTCGTCAACGATGTTAGGTCGGAAAATCCAAAGGTTAGTAAGAAGATGGCTGGATAACAACTTAGAATAGACTTAAGGAGAAATATATGCAGATCAACAATGGAGTAAACATTCATATATTGCTTAATAGCCTCAGCATACAATGAATTTTCCAACCTCCTTCAATGGTGAAGTGAGGCTCTATATATAGGTGAGCTCTAATGGCTCTTGATACATTGTGGTCCCGAAGAGACAAGGAGCTACATATCCAAGCTGCAGGTTGTAGGGTTGTCGGAGGAGTGGTGGTCAGCTCCAGTATGTGTCAGGGGTCTATAAAGTACTCATACCATGGTACCATGTCGCATCCCCACTACTTGTCGGGTATGAACCTCATGGGCGTGCTAAGGGGGTACTTGCCATGTACCATTCTTATACGACCACTACTTGAAGGATATGGGTGTTGTCACTATCTTGGTTCATTTTGTCTTGTTTGTACCTTTATGTGAATTCCATCCACTTCACCACTTTAATGGGGTGCATTTATGTCTTGAGCTCCTCCATATTTGGCTAAGTAATAATACTTGGGAATTCCTTTGGAACCTACGTGTGAGGTGTATCTTGCTGGTGGCACCTCCCCCAAAATGGGATAGGGCCTCTTCAGCAAGCTACATGCCTCGAGGCTATGCGCGAGGCACGCGGGTCTCGCGGAGGCGCAACATGGTGGCAATGCGCGAGGCCCTCCTGGCCGAGACGCTAGGCATGAGGCACCTTGGTCAAATGCAAGGCGGGATGTTCCCGTTGGGTACGCGGGTCTCGCGGAAGCGCAACATGGTGGCAGCGCGCGAGGCCCTCCTGGCCGAGACACTAGGCGCGAGGCATCTTGGCTGAATGTGAGGTGGGATGGTCCTGTTGGGCACGCGGGTCTCGTGGAGGTGTAGCATGGTGGCAACGCGCGAGGCCCTCCTGGCCGAGACGCTAGGCGCAAGACACCTTGGCTGAATGCAAGGCGGGATGGTCCCGATGGGCACGCAAGCCAGCGCGCGAGGCCCTCCTGGCCGAGACGCTAGGCGCGAGGCACCTTGGCTGAATGCAAGGCGAGATGGTCTTGTTGGGTACGCTGGTCTCGCGGAAGCGCAACATGGTGGCAGCGCGCGAGGCAGTCCTGGCCGAGACACTAGGCGCGAGGCACCTTGGTTGAATGTGAGGCGGGATGGTCCCGTTGGGCACGCAGGTCTCGTGGAGGTGTAGCATGGTGGCAGCACACGAGGCCCTCCTGGCCGAGACACTAGGCACAAGACACCTTGGTTGAATGCAAGGCGGGATGGTCCTGTTGGGCACGCGGGCCAGTGCGTGAGGCCCTCCTGGCCGAGAGGCTAGGCGCAGGGCACCTTGGCTATATGAACGGCGGGATGGTCTCGTTGGGCACGCGGATCTCGCGAAGGCGCAACATGGTGGCAGCGCGCGAGGCCCTCCTGGCCGAGACGCTAGGCACGAGGCACCTTGGCTGAATGCGAGGCGGTGGCTTCGCGAGGCACAAGGGTGCGTGGCGCCTGGGCGTAAGGTGCCTTGGTCTTCAGCAAGGCAGAGACCTATGGGGCTTTGAGAGTTTTGGCCAGAACGTGGTCTCGTAAGACCTATTGGCACGAGCCTGATAACATAACTAAGTGACCCTTAACCATGTATTCCAACCAGGGACCAGAGATTTTTTTCCTTGGTGGATTTTTGGCATCCACACCCTTTGATCTAAGGTTATTGATGTATCAAAGTTGAATATTATTCAATTAGAAATTGCAAAGACTTTGTGCTTGTTCAAACAATATTTTCCACCATCTTTCTTTGATATAATAATTCATTTAGCAGTTCACCTAGTTAGAGAAGTCACTTTGTGTGGGCCAGTTTGTTTTCGATGGATGTATCCTTTCAAGAGGTTAATGAAAGTTTATAAGGGTTATGTGCGGAGTCGAAATCATCCAGAGGGTTGTATAATTGAATCTTATATAGCTGAAGAAGGAGTTGAGTTTTGTTTTGAGTATATGCTAGATGTTGACTCAATTGGAATTCCTATAAAAGCAAGAGAGGAATTTAATGAAAACAAGTGCATCAACGATGGAAAACCTACTATAATAGAAATAGAAGATTGAGAGGTTGCTCATCAAAATGTGTTGGAGAATACGGGTTCAACCTTATACAGAGTAAGTAAATTATTTAATTTAATCTTCTTTACACCACCATGACTTTTTTTTTTTTTTTGAATTATTTGTAGTAACAATATTATATAATCCAAAGAACATCTGCAATATCTAAATAGGGCGAATCGAACAAAATCTAGAAAGTGGATTCAAGATGAGCATCATCATGCCTTTCGACATTGGTTTCTTAATAAGGTTGTTTTTTTACTTTAGGTTCAACATTGGTTTCTTGGTAAGGTGTTATTAAAGTATTATTCATTAATGCAGATTTAAAAAGAGTTGACCAAAGAGTTGCATGAAGTAACTGAAATTTGAGATGGCTTTCATTAGGTCCAACGTAAGCGGCAATTAAGCACTATGCATTTGTTATTAACAGGTGTAGGTTCAACACTAAAGCCCGTGATGATGTTAGGGTCACTCAAAATAGTGGTGTAAGTATTGTAGCTCATACCCTACACGTGTCTAGTGCTCGTGATAAGAACCCTATATATTGTGACATGAAGTTTTATGGTGTCATCCAAGAAATATGGGAGCTTGATTACCGTGAATTTAGGATGACGATGTTTAAGTGTGATTGGGTGGATAGCAAACATAGTTTGGAGAAAGAAAGGTTAGCCTTCATTAAAGTTGATTTGAATAAAATAGGGCATAAAGAAGACTCATTTACAATGGTAACTCAAGCTAAACAAGTTTTCTATGTTGATTATCCTACTTCATCAAGATGGTCAATAGTGCTTGCTTCACAACCAAGATACAAAGTGGACGATGACGATCAATGTAACTTCGGTGAATTACAAACTTATTAAAAAGAGTGGTAATATCCTTGAGTTTGAGGGAGTTGAAGCAACTGTTAGGCCATATGTAAGAAAAGACAGTGATGGAATCTGGATTGTAAGATTTCATTTTTATTAATGACACAACATATTATCTTTTACTTTAAATTTACAATATTAATCATAAAATTTTGTCACACTTGTACCTTTTCCTATGTTGTAATGTATTTTGTGTTTCCTATGTTGACAGGTTCATGGACCTATCTGATGATCATTTTGAGGAGCACTTAGAGGGTGATCTCGACAACCAGGTTGTTATTGATTCCATAGATGCGCCGACCAGTGTTGATTCCATGGATGTTCATGACCACAAGGAAGGGGATAATGGTGAAGAGAATGCAGAAGGTAAAAGCAAGACACACATAAGTGTACACGAGGCATAGTGCGATTGGCAAAGATTATAGCAGATAAAATAAAAGGAATCAAACGCCATTTGAGGTTCAACACCCGAGGGCAATCGATCGGGACCCCAAACAGAGAGCTTCAGTGTTATTTAGGAATGGAAACGACTATTTCACGTTTTTTTAGAATTCAATTCATTTATCCAAAACCCAAAAGAAAAACATATTTCAACCCTTTCTCGCTTGTTTCCCCTAATCTCATTTAGCTCCCCCTTCACATCTTCTTCATCGTTTGCTTCTTCTTCTTCTTCTTCATTCTTGTTCATCGTCACACAAACCTAGTTGTATGCTCAAGATTGTTCACCATCACTCACAAGTCTTCGATCCCTGGTCACTCTAATGGTAAATCTCCTTTTTCTTTTTCGTTAATACTGGTCGAATATATATATACACGAAATGAGTGTTTATTGTTCTAATGAAATCTCTTTTGATAATCCAATATAATTTTTTAGATCTTTCTGGTAATTTTTAGGATATATTTCATACCCTAGCTTCTTTGGTGTGCCGCCAGTAGCTTTTTTTTTTTTAAGGTTTTATGTGTTAGATATTAATAGGGTCACTTTGGTTGAAGCTTTTTCCAATAGCATATGTATTAGATTGATTTGTTCTCCGCGTTGTGTGCAGATATATATTTAATTTTCTAATCATTTTACGCAAATGCTGAGAGATGTGATATCTATCTAACAAGTATTATATTAACTTGATCGGGTAGCATATTATATTAACTTGATAAATGTTGATTAGTTCAAGAAATTTCTGATCTCTCACTGTGCAATTTATAATATGTTTTACACTGTTATTATGCTCTTCTCGGCAAGAGTTTTTCTTGGGCTTTAAAAAATTCTCATGATTAAATATACTCATGTTTTATATATGGATCATTTGTTTAAATCATAAATTGAAAATTTTCATTGCAATGTACTATGTATAGCTTAATTTTTGTAACATTGTTATGCAAAATACATTTGTGCAGAGAGAAAATTTTACGACTTAGGAGGATGTTTATGAAACTTAATAAGCAAGTATTTTTCAGCAAGTGTTATCTTTGTTGTTTGCATATTTAAATTCCAATAGAAGATGATGAAGTCTTCCAACTCTTCTGAAGAGCTTGGAAAGCATACAGACTCTGTGCATCACAAAAGAAAAGACAATTAATAACCTCAGACGGAAGGAAGGAAATCTCTGCTTTGGTGGGTCGAAGATTTTTTTGGTTTTTATGTCTTATGGTTTGCTTGTGTCTTATGATTTTTGTGTCTGTTTGCTAATAATAATTGTAAATTATAACTGGTTTGATTTGATTTGAGAAAATAATGACCTGAAATTTGGGTTAATATTTGACAAGTTATTTCAGGACTTTTTTGCAGTTTTATTATTAATCTCATTTCAGTTTCGAATTCCTTAAGACCTTGTCTTGATCTAAGGTCTTGATATTATTAACATTATACTTTTTAAGTATATAACGATTAAATAGATGCAAATAATTTGGAGTTTAGTCAATTAGAAAAAATATATAATTTCATTAAAAAAATTATGTGAACTATTATTACATAATTTATTGGTAAATGAAATTTTAATATCATATAACATTTGTTAAAAAAATAATTAAAATAAAATAATTTTTAGATTTAGTTCTATCAATTACATATTCTATTTCTGTTATATTTTCAGATATTCTACCAATCACATATTCAATTTTTTAAAACTCAAAAATAATTTATAGATAGTGAACAAATCATATTTTTAGAAATATATTTTCAGTCACTAAATTCAAATTTTTATTTCAGAATCACACTTTTTGAAAATACAATTTTTTAATCACGAACCAATAAGACCCTAAGTAATTAAATAATTTTTTTACAGGTAGATATGGTTGAGCAAAGAAAAGAGGGCAAACTCATTGAGAATGGAACGAATGATATCTTGACACAAGTTTTGGGAACTGCTGAGCACCCAGGTTGAGTTCGAGGCCAGAGTCTAGCTTTGGTAGCCACTCTCGCGTAAATACACTAGAAATTGAGGCACTGATTCACTCAACCCCAGAAGTTGAGGCACCGATTCACTCAACTCCACAAGTTGAGGCACTGATTCACTCTACTTCAGAAGTTGAGGCACAAATTGATATTACCCCTTCGTATGAGACACCCCCTACTATTCATGCTAACCAACCAAAGCTATATTCTCTTTTATTATTTAAGAAATGATAATTAAACTTATTCTAACAATTACATCATTGCAGAAAGATGTTAAGTGCAAATTATATGTTGGACAATGTGGTGATGTTGTGACTCTTGGACGAGTGATGGCTACCAAAGGCGAAGTACATGGGGTCAAATTAGAGTGTGGTAACTATTGTGTTACTATTGATAAATGTCTAGATCAGAGTGCAAAACTACCTTGCTAAAAAATTGGGGATGAGATGACCCATGTGGTTCATGCACTCAACAGTTTTGTTGCATGGCCATCACATTTTATCATTACTTGTGATAATGAACAGGTAACAAAAGCTGCAAAAGAGAATTTGATTTCTTTTGTGAAATTTTATCTAAATTCTTCTATGTTTATGGGTTCCATGGGCTCTCAGGGGAGGCCCAGACCCAACCAGGCCCCAGTGAACAATGAGAACCAAACCCTGTTGGCCCAAACCATGTCGAGCCCAATAACTGGCGAGTAGCACGAGCATAGTAAAGGGGCCATAATTGAGATGCAGACCCGAACCACCTTCCCTAGCACACCTAATCTCTATCCTTCGAGATATAAATTATGGTGGCAGACGATCCATTCTGGGAGACGGATCCCATCGAGTGGGATTCAGATGAGGTCTCTGGGTCCATTGCCAATGCTCTAACCCACCATCAAGATCCCTGCTCTGGTAAATGAACCCGGGTCTTGGTAAACAAACCTGGACATCGGTAAATGAACCTGGACCACAGATCTAGGTAGAATAAGCCTAGTCTTTCCTACAGGTACGTGTCCCTGAGAAATCCAGTAGTTGGTCTCCCTGACTAACTTGTAGAATGGGCTACGCACGAAACGTACAATGTTCCTACGAAACGGTACTGCTACTACTCTGACAGATCCTGTCCTCAGGATCCCCTTGGTAGCCCACGTGGATCAGTTTCTGCCAATTTACAAAGGGCAGTTGTAAGGCTCTACCATGCCTAAACCGACCCAATGGGTCTAGATTAACAACCTTTATTCATGTTACATTCTTGTATTATAGCTCCGTTAGCGAGCACTTATAATTATATCCTTATTGGGCATGGATTGGTCTTGTAACGATAAAAAATTACTAATAAGGCTTAAGGGCCTTGATTAGTTTGCCATAAAGACATAATTGTTTTATGTGTGATTAAATGATTAAATGCATGATTATATGATTATGTAGATATGTGAAATACATGTTTACGAGTATTAAATCTGCACGTTGGCCCTGTTTAGCTTATAAGGGCATATTTGAAATTTTGGCACGTTGAGGGCATAAATGCAATTATATGTGATAAATTGTTGAGACCACATTATTATGTGGATATATTTTCAGTATATGGCTCGAGACGGTTCTAGTGAGCGGATTGGCGAAATAGTCACGACGGGGATTTATACCTGGCTCGGGGGAGCCTGGGGTATTTTCAGGAATTTAGAAAATATATTGGGGATTATTAGATATTGGATTAATAATTGGAAGTTAATTGAATAACGTGATTAATTGATAAATGTTAGGAACACTTGAGGAATTAGTAGGAATTGGGATCAATGACCATTATACCTTTAGATTGACTAATAGATTAAGTGTTATGTTGGAAGGGCAATAGGATCTTTTTGTTTAAGTGTTATACTCAGAATTTTGAGAAGCACATAAAAGGTGGTGGAATAATTCAAGGAAAGAAAGAAAAAGAAAACTCTTTCAGCTCACCCTCTCTCATCTCCCACATATCTCTCTTTCTCTCTCACTTGCTCTCTTTTGGATTGAAGCTAAGGGAAAAGAAGAAAGGGGCAGAAGTTAAGCTTTGGGGTGGGTTCTTTGAAGGAAGTGGAGGTGATCAACTTGGAGTTTAAGCTGGAAATTAAGTGGGTTCAAGCTGGAATTGGAGCTGGAAAATAGAGGGAAAATTCTAGGAATTGAAGTTGGAATTGGTGTGGCTTCAGCCATAGTTGAGGTAAGGTTTCCATTGTAATTTCTTTGTGTTAAGCTAAGTAGTTTGAGGCTTAAACATGTGCTTATTCTAGAATTTTGATGGGAATTCAGATAAATTGAAGCTCTAGAAATAGGGGGTTTAAGCTTAGAATTTGGAGGTTGAAGCTTGTGAGAAGTTGGTTATAATTGAGGTAAAATTCTGACTTCTTACCTTTGAATTTTGGTTGGATTTTGATTGAGTTTCTTGGGTGGTATTAGCTGATGAATTGGGATAATGACTTTGATTTTGTTGCTAAGATTTTGGGGATTAAAATGGGTGTTATGGTACTGAATTCGTAGTTGAATTGGGGTTGAATTGAAGAGAATTGGTGGGGAAATTATGGGTTAGTTCTTGGTGTTCTTGGCTGGGAAGAATGGAGTGAAAACCCATATTTTCTGGGTTCGAAGGGGGCGCGCTGCGAAGCGTATGGCTATTTTGGCCTGGAGGGTGTCTCTGACTTGGGGGCTCGCCGCAACTGACTAAGCCAAGTCACGACCCGCCTCCTCTTTTGGATGGGGTGCTTGCTCTCTGACTTGGGGCAAGTTGCGACCCACTAAGCCAAGTCACGACCTGCCTGAGGATTTTAGCCTTAGAATGGTTTCAAGAATTGGTAGGACTCAGGGGGTTCGAACCTAGGCACTCGAGACAATTTCTACTACCCGGTTTAGTAGAAATGGAGGTCCCGGAGGCTAGTTTCTGTGTCCTAGGTTTTTTATTTCAATTGGAAGTTGATGGATACCATTGGCCCTTGTGACTAGGTTTCTCGCCAAGGATCGGGGCTAAGGATCGTGCTCGGAACAATTTCACTTTCTCCGCTCATAAATTAAAGGTAAGAAAATTGCACCCTTGTGTGGCTATGTTGGGATTAAGGTTCCCTATATTTGAATACAGCTATTGTATAATTATGATATGCTATGTGAGAATGAAATAAACGACCTAAGAGTGTCGGGACTGATATTTGCGTACAGGACGCGGCTCAACCACTGAGAGCTGAGGTCAGCTAAATAATCACTGAGCTCGGCCTAAGCAAGCCGGAGTCAGTGGGTTAAATAGAGGGTACCCTGAGTATCATATGATGGTTATGATATGTTTATTATTGTTAATCTGATGTTTATGGCTTTTTGAATACTGGGGTGAATGGCTTGTGATTCGTTCATTTCCATCACTAATTATGTGTCTGTTTGAACATACTGAATACCTAGTTAACTGCTTTATGGATCATTTGATTATCTATATTGTTTATGCTATGCTATATGGTTTTCTTGTTGGGCCTTGGCTCATGGGTGCTACGTGGTGTGGGTAAAGGCAAGGGTAAGGTGGACCAATCCTGAGTTGGAGAGCTCTGGGGGCGGGATGTACATAGTCAGTTACTCGTCTGCCACAGCCGAGGGATAGTACAGGGACAGGAAAACCTGAAATACGTATTTTGCCATTAGGGTGGCTTGTGAATGTATATGACTTTCGAAATTTTGTAAATTTGTCCTTTGACCTTGTTTTTGGGATCCCATGTGCTAAACATTTATTTAAATGAAAAATTACCCGTTTATGACCAAAATCTTTTAAGTCTAACTCGAGTATGACTTTAGGGTCAGGTTTTCAACTAAACGACTTGATTAACAAGTCTTGCACATTTATAAACACACAGTGTAACAATCTTGGTTATCCAAGGCGTTATAACTTGGTATCAGAGCGATCTAAGTTTAAGGGTTCCTGATGACTAGCTAGACATGTACACTCACCGCTAAAGATAAGATCGACTCAGGGTTTGCTAATTTTATATTCGTGCTTATGTGCTAAGTGTTTGAAAGGAATATGAATGCTTTAATCTGTATGATTAATAGGGAGCATTAGATACTGATAGGGTCTGGCCCTTGACTGTTGTGTGATGATATTGAGACATGCTTATTAGCGTTGTTGTTGCATGTGGATGAATATTTGGATAATTGTTATATCTAATTGTTTATGATTGGTTGAGTTCCAATGGTGGATCATGGAAAGATTGTTACCATGTCATCATAGTCTAACTCCCGAGTCATTTATTGCAGATTAACTTGCATAGCTATGCGTCCAAGGCGATCTATACGACTAGCCGGCACTGGGTCTGAGACTAGAGATGATGACCAGGGCCAGAACCCTCTTCCAGCCCCTGAGAACTGGCAACAGATACTTGCAGACATGGAAGCCCAACTTCAGAGTGTTGCACCTATTGTGACACCTGTTATGGTACCAGCTGTTCAGTCACCTGAGGTTGGGAATAGGTGGGAGCCATTGTATGAGCGGTTTGGGAGGCATCATCCTCCAACCTTCGAGGGAGGACCAGATCCACTGAAGGTCGAACAGTGGATGAGTATGATTACCTCTATCCTAGATTTCATGAGGGTAGAAGGTAATGACCGGGTGGCCTGTGCTACATATATTCTGAGAGAGGATGCCCGCATTTGGTGGGAAGTGGCATCACAGACTAGAGATGTTAGTACTCTGGGTTGGGATGGATTCAAGGATTTGTTCAGTGAGAAGTATTATAACGTTGTCGTCAGGGCAGCGAAAGTGAATGAATTTGTGTGGTTGGTACAAGGCAATATGACAGTTACAGAGTACGCTCTGATGTTTGCACTAGATCTTGTGCCTACTAATTCAGCTAGGCAGGACAGATTCATTAGAGGACTTAATGCTATGATAGCTCGAGATGTGAGAATTACAACAGTACCTGGGGGGACGACTTATGCCCAGGCTGTTGAGAAGGCTCTTATTGCTGAGGAAGCGGAGAACGAGATTTGGAGGGAGAACGTTGCGAGACGGGAGGTTCGTAGGGCGGTGCCTCCATATTTTGGGTCTGGTAGGGGCGGGGGCTCGAGTGATATGAAGAGGAAGACCCCTGACACTTCGACCACTGCTGGTCCTGATAGGAGGGGTCGGGGTGCTCAAGGTGGCTCGCCAGGGAGGCAGTGACACATTGAGGAGCTACCCAGAGTGCACGAGGTGCAGAAGATGCCATCCGGGCGAATGTCGGGCCAAGGCCTGTTATGTGTACGGGGTGGTGGGACACCTCAAGAAGGACTGCCCAATAGTGAAGAAAGGGGAAGCAGGGAAGGTGGACAGCTTGATTCCAGCTCGAGTGTTCACCTTGACGCTGGCAGAGGCCGAGGCTAGTCCCTCGGTGGTGACAGATAAGCTTTCTAGCATTGGCTCTCCTTTTACTGTATAGATTGAATCTAGTGCTCCACATTCATTTGTTTCTAGTAAGGTGATTGATAGATTGTGTAGACCTAGTGAGTACTGTATTGCGGGGTTCGAGACTATATTGCCTATAGGGGAACTGGTAGTTTCTAGGAGATGGATTAGAGCACTGCCAGTGATGGTTGATGGTAGGGAGCTATCACTAGACTTGATTGAGTTAGGTATGGAAAACTTTGACATGATTCTAGGGATGGATTGACTCGTCAGATATGGGGCTACCATTGATTGCAGGAAGAAGATGGCACCCTTTGAGCCTGAGGGAGAGGATCCCTTTATTTTTGTGGGGGCGGTATGTGGACCCCGCATACCCTTGATATCAGCGCTGAGAGCTAGGGACCTATTACAGGGAGGATGTATAGGGTTCCTGCCTAGTGTGGTGGATACTACCAGAGTGTTGCCAACAGGGCCGGGAGAGACTACATTAGTTCATGAGTTCTTGGATCTGTTCCCTGAGGATTTACCAGGATTGCCGCCGCACAGGGAGATTCAGTTTGTTATTAAGTTAGCGCCGAGGATAGAGCCAGTGTCAAGGGCACCATATAGGATGGCACCAGCAGAACTGAAGGAATTGAAGATACAGTTACAGGAGCTTCTGGATTTGGGGTTTATCAGTCCTATCTACTCGCCATGGGTGCTCCAGTTTTGTTTGTGAAGAAGAAGGACAAGACACTAAGGATGTGTATAGACTACAGAGAGTTGAACAAGTTGACCATCAAGAATAAGTACCCTCTACCAAGGATCGACGACTTGTTTAATCAGCTACAAGGAAAGATGGTATTCTCGAAGATTGATCTTCGATTTGGTTATCACTAGCTGGGGATCAAGGATAAGGATATACTGAAGAAGCTTTCCGAATGAGGTATGAGCACTATGAGTTTCTGGTCATGTCCTTCGGTTTGACCAATGCTCCAGCAGCCTTTATGGATCTAATGAACAAGGTGTTCAAGGACTTCTTGGATCAGTTTATGATTGTCTTCATCAATGACATCCTAGTATACTCCAGTTCAAAGGCAAGCACGAGCGACATCTTGGACAGGTCTTGCAGAGATTAAGAGAGCATCGGTTGTACGCCAAGTTTATGAAGTGTGAGTTTTGGCTACCAGAAGTGACCTTCCTTGGACATATTGTTGGCGAGGATGGGATTAAGGTGGATCCATCTAAGGTGGAGGTAGTGAGAGATTGGCCGAGGCCAAGGAACGCCTCAAAGGTTAGAAGTGTCCTCAGATTAGCGGGTTACTACAGACGGTGGAAGGGTTTTCGAAGATTGCTGCACCGATGACAGAATTAACACGGAAGAATTTGAAGTTCGTCTGGTCAGATAAATGTGAGAATAGCTTTCAGGAATTGAAGCGACGACTTATTACAGCACTTGTGTTGAGTCTTCCTTCGGAGGGAGGAAAGTTTGTGGTATATTGTGACGCGTTGAGGTTGGGTTTGGGCTGTGTGTTGATACATAATGAGAAGGTTATAGCTTATGCATCACGACAGCTGAAGGAGTATGAGCAGCGATACCCTACCCATGATTTAGAATTGGCAGCGGTGGTGTTCACACTGTAGGTATGGCGACATTATTTGTATGGAGAGAATTGTGAGATATACACCAATCACAAGAGTTTGAAGTACTTCTTCACCCAGAAGGACCTGAACATGAGGCAGAGGCATTGGCTGGAGTTGGTAAAGGACTATAACTGTGCCATTCTTTACCACCCAGGAAAAGCCAAAGTAGTGGCGGATGCATTGAGCCGGAGAAGCCCGGGACAGTTGTTTAATTCTACTAAGATATCAAGAGAATTGGCAAAGGAGATGTCCAGAGCGCGAATAGAGTTGGTGGTGGGCCGGTTGGTCAATATTACTTTTCTATTGACCCCACTAGAGCGGATTAAGGAAGGTCAGTTAGTAGATGCACAGTTGCAGGAAGTTAGAGGGAATGTCTTAGCAGGAGTGGCTAAGGACTAGTCCATCTCTGAGGTTGGTTTGCCACGGTATCAGGGTTTGATCTGTGTTCCAGCTGATATGGGGATTATACGTGAGACACTGGATGAATCCTATACTACACCGTACTCACTCCATCCAGGCACCACAAAGATGTATCAAGATCTACAGATGTTGTATTGGTGGCCTGGGATGAAGAAGGATTTGATGGAGTACGTGGCCAAGTGTTTGACCTGTCAGCAGGTGAAGGCTGAGCATCAGCGGCCAATAGGGTTACTACAGTCTTTGGGTATTCCCGAGTTGAAATGGGAGGATATTACGATGTATTTTGTGGGAGGTTTACCCAGGACAGTGGGGCTACGCGATTCGGTGTGGGTGATAATAGACAGATACATCAAGTCAGCTCACTTTCTGCCAGTGAAGACGACTTATACTGTGGATCAGTATTCACAGTTGTATGTGAGAGAGATTGTACGTCTCCATGGGGTTCCTAAGTCTATAGTGTCAGACCGGGATCCTATCTTTACTTCCAAGTTTTGGGGTGGATTGCAGAAGGCTTTGGGGACTCAGTTGAAGTTCAACACGGGCTTCCATCCTCAGACTGATGGATAGTCTGAGAGAACGATTTAGGTATTGAAGGACATGCTCAGAGCGTGCGTGATATACTTTGAGGGGTCTTAGAGTAAGTATCTCCCGTTGATTGAATTTTCGAATAAAAATAGTTATCAATCAAGTCTTAGGGTAGCTCCATATGAGATATTATATGGGAGGAGATGTAGATCACCCATTCATTGGGATGAGATGGGTGAGAGGAGGTATTTGGGACCAGACATGGTTCAGAAGACTAATGAGGCTATCGAGAAAATTCTAGCTCGAATGCTCGCTTCTCAGAGCAGACAGAAAAGCTACGCTGATTCTAAGTGTAGGGACGTGGAGTTCCAGGTAGGGGACCACGTGTTTCTACAGGTTTCACCACTGCGAGGGGTGAGAAGGTTTGGCAAGAAGGGCAAGCTAAGCCCTAGATTAATTGGACCTTTCGAGATCTTGGAGAGGATCAGGCAGGTGGCTTACAAATTAGCTTTGCCACCATCGTTGTTAGGAGTTCATGACGTTTTCCATATTTCTATGCTTCAGAAGTACGTCTCAGATACAACACATGTGTTGAAATATGAAGAATTGGAATTGCAGACAGATTTGTCTTGTGAGGAGCGACCGGTTCAGATCTTAGACAGGAAAGACAAGGTTCTACGGAATAAGAAGATTTCTCTATTTAAAGTGTTATGGAGGAATAGCAAGGTCGAGGAAGTGACCTGGGAGCTTGAGTCAGCGATGCAGAATCAATATCCCGAGTTATTCAGGTAAATTTCGAGGACGAAATTCTCAGTAGGAGGGGATAGATGTAACGACCCAAAATTACTAATAAGGCTTAAGGGCCTTGATTAATGTGTTGGGGGGCATAATTGGTTTATGTGTGATTAAATGATTAAATGCATAATGATATGATTATGTGGACGTGTGAAATGCATGTTTATGAGTATTTAATATGCATGTGGGCCCTGTTTATCTTATAAGGGCATATTTGAAATTTTGGCACATTGAGGGCATAAATGCAATTATATGTAATACATTGTTGAGACCACATTATTATGTGGATATATTTGCAGTATATGGCTCGAGACGGTTCTAGTGTGCGAATTGGCGAAATAGTCATGGTGGAGATTTAAACCCAGCTCCGGGGAGCCTGGGGTATTTTCAGGAATTTAGAAAATATATCGGGGATTATTAGATATTGGATTAATAATTGGAAGTTAATTGAATGACAGGATTAATTGATATATGTTAGGAACACTTGAGGAATTAGCGGGAATTGGGAGCAATGACCATTATACATTTAGATTGATTAATAGATTAAGTGTTATGTTGGAAGGGCAATAGGGTCTTTTTGCTTTAGTGTTATACTCAGAATTTTTAGAAGCAGGTAGAAGGTGGTGGAATAATTTAAGGAAAGAAAGAAAAAGAAAACTCTTTCAGCTCACGCTCTCTCATCTCCCACGTATCTCTCTATCTCTCTCACTTGCTCTCTTTTGGATTAAAGCTAAGGGAAAAGAAGAAAGGGGCAGAAGTAAAGCTTTTGGCTGGGTTCTCTGAAGGAAGTGGAGGTGATCATCTTGGAGTTTAAGCTGGAAATTAAGTGGGTTCAAGCTAGAATTGGAGCTAGAAAATAGAGGGAAAATTCTAGGAATTGAAGCTGGAATTGGTGTGGCTTCAACCATAGTTGAGGTAAGGTTTCTATTGTAATTTCTCTGTGTTAAGCTAAGTAGTTTGAGGCTTAAACATGTGCTTATTCTAGAATTTTGATGGGAATTCAGATAAATTGAAGCTCTGGAAATAGGGGGTTTAAGCTTAGAATTTGGAGGTTGAAGCTTGTGAGAAGTTGGTTATGATTGAGGTAAAATTCTGACTTCTTACCTTTGAATTTTGGTTGGATTTTGATTGAGTTTCTTGGGTGGTATTAGTTGATGAATTGGGATAATTACTTTGATTTTGTTGCTAAGATTTTGGGGATTAAAATGGGTGTTATGGTATTGAATTCGTAGTTGAATTGGGGTTGAATTGAAGAGATTGGTTGGGGAAATTATGGGTTAGTTCTTGGTGTTCTTGGCTGGGAAGAATGGAGTGAAAACCCAGATTTTCTGGGTTCGAAGGGGGTGCGCCGCGGAGCGTATGGCTATTTTGGCTTGGAGGGTGTCTCTGACTTGGGGGGTCGCCGCAACTGACTAGGCCAAGTCACGACCCGCCTCCCCTTTTGGATGGGGTGCTTGCTCTCTGACTTGGGGCAAGTCGCGACCAACTAAGCCATGTTGCGACCCACATGAGGATTTTTGCCTTAGAATGGTTTCAAGAATTGGTAGGACTCGGGGGGTTCGAACATAGGCACTCGAGACAATTTCTACTACCCGGTTTAGTATAAATGAAGGTCATAGAGGCTAGTTTCTGTCTCCTAGGTTTTTTATTTCAATTGGAAGTTGATGGATATCATTGGCCCTTGTGACTAGGTTTATTGCCAAGGCTTGGGGCTAAGGATCGTGCTCGGAACCATTTCACTTTCTCCGCTCGGAAATTGAAGGTAAGGAAACTGCACCCTTGTACGGCTATGTTGGGATTAAGGTTCCCTATATTTGAATATAGATATTGTATGATTATGATATGCCATGTGAGCATGAAATAAATGACCTAAGAGTGTCGGGACTGATATTTGTGCACAGGACGCGGCTCGGCCACTGAGAGCTGAGGTCTGCTAAATAATCACTGAGCTAGGCCTAAGCAAGCCGGAGTCAGTGGGTTAAATAGAGGGTACTATGAGTATCATATAATGGTTATGATATGTTTATTATTGTTAATATGATGTTTATGGTTTGTTGAATACTGGGGTGAATGGCTTGTGATTCATTGATTTCCATCACTGATTATGTGTATGTTATAACATACTGAATACCTAGTCAACTGCTTTATGGATCATTTGATTGTCTATATTGTTTATGCTATGCTATATGGTTTTCTTGCTGGGCCTTGGGTCACGAGTGCTACGTGGTGCAGGTAAAGGCAAGCGTAAGGTGGACCAATCCTGAGTTGGAGAGCTTTGAGGGCGAGATGTACATATTCAGTTGCTCGTCCGCCACGACCGAGAGATAATACAGGGACAGGAAAACCTGAAATACGTATTTTGCCATTAGAGTGGCTTGTGAATGTATATGACTTTCAAAATTTTGTAAATTTGTCCTTTAACCCTGTTTTTAGGATCCCATGTGCTAAACATTTATTTAAATGAAAAATTAACCATTTATGACCAAATCTTTTAACTCTAACTCGAGTATGACTTTAGGGCCAGGTTTTCAATTAAACGACTTGATTAGCAAGTCTTGCACATTTATAAACACACAGTGTAATGGTCTTGGTTGTCCAGGGTGTTACAACTCTGGCCCAAGTCACATGACTGCCTATAAATAGGGTCATTCATGCACTATAGCTAGGATCGTCGTTTTCTCTTGTAAGCAAAACATTGCTGAACTTGCAGAAAACTTCCATTGTTAAACTCTCTAAAGCCTAATACTAGTGACTTGTGGACTAAGACTTATTAACGCCTCAACCAGGTAAAAACTGTTATCTTTTTCATTTCTTAGCCTTTCCTTCTAGCTTTTATTTCTCAATATATTTATAGTTTCTGAAAAACTCGGTAAATAGATGCGTATACCTTGTATATCTCACATGAGGATTGTAATGTCCCAAAATCCCTAATGTGGCTTAATGCTTGCATTAGGAGGGCCAGGAGGGCCATAATTGATTTATTATGCCATTATGTGATTAAATGCATTACTATGTGAAATATATGATGATAATTGCATATCTGTATATTTATGTGCATGTCTATGATTTATGGATGAGACCACATTATAATGTGGATTTGTTCGAGCTATTCGACATAAGATGATCCTAGAGTGCAAATTAGTGGTTTTGTCATAACGGAATTAATTTCCGGGCTCAGGGTGAGCCTAGAGGTAATTTGATGCTTAGTACATTACCGGGAATGAATGGGTAATGGGATATGATTTAATTATTATTTGAGAATATTGAGAATAACGGGAATTGGAGGACGTTAATTATAATTCGCGGGATAAGTGGGAAATGACTGTTTTGCCCTTCAGTGGTTGTTTAGGAGTTAAATGGGCTTAGGGAATTTTGGTCTTTTAACCATGGGATAGATTTAAGTGGCTGGTTGTAGAAGATTTCAGTAGCCAAAACAGAGCCTCTTTCCTTCTACCTCTCGATCATCTCTCTTTCTCTCCTTTCCTTTGGAATTTTGAAGCTTAACCTAAGGATTCAAGCAAGGAGATCAAGGTTTGGAGACTTAGGACCTTAGTTCAACAATTGAAGGGGATTCAATTATGAGTTTAAGGTAAGATTTCAGTTCAAGTTCTTGGTTTTTCATTTGGATTTTAGTTGATATTTTGGATTGAGTAGTTGGGAATTTGATGAGGTTTTAAGTGTTATAAAGCTTAGGTTTTGTTGGTTGAATGATGGATATGTTGTGGTGATGCTTGGGTGTGATTTTGGGATTTAATTGATGAAGATTTTGGCTGGTTTGAATTGAGAAGATGGGCAGGGGAGCTAGGTCAAGTCGCTACCAAGTTCATGCAAGTCGCGACTTGGACCCAAGCTAGAGCCTCCCCTGGGCTCTGTTAGGCAGGCACGCCGCGACTCACTAGGCCAAGTCGCGGCCTGCCCCTAGTACCCCAGACAGATTGCTATCTATCTTAGGGGTGCGCCGCAACTCACTAGACCAAGTCACGGCCCGCCACTTCCTTTTATGCCAGGAAGGAGTTTTTCAAGGGTTTAGGCTCGGGGTTTCATTTCCTAAGGCTCGGGACCGAATCTATTAACCGTTTCAATACGATTCGAGGCCCTAGGAGCGAGGTTTTAGATTATGAACCTTTTATTATTTATTTTTATTAATGGAATTCCATATTTGGTTATGACTAGGTGACTGCTAAGGAACTTAAGGGCCGATCGTTCTCAAAGGTCGTTCTTTTATTATTTCTCGCTCGAACCAGATGTAAGAAATCTGCACCCAGTATGTGACATACATGGTTATTGATGAAGCATGTTGAGTGTCTATATATATTGACATTGATTGCATAGTAAATGCATAGCAGCTTTACTTATCTGTGTATGTTACTGACTTATTAGTCAGAGAACGACAATGGTGTTTAGTATTGATCCTAAAGCTATGACTTATCATTCAAGTTCAGCGGTGATATGAGAACTGGTCATATGGTATTGGCTTAAGTGTTAAGAACGACATGAGCATGAAATGCTTGACCGACCCCAAGTTCGATGAAAAATAAAAGCGCTTGTCTAGTCTAAAGGCCAGTTATGTAGAGTTGGGGCCAAAAGGCTCAGGTGACTAAATGTCACGTGGCTTAGGGTGCAAAGCCCAAGAGATAGAATTATTAGTTATCTATTCAGAGATAGACTTATTGGTCATCTATCCAGAGATAGAATTATTAGTCAACTATTCAGAGTATGACTTAATAGTCACTTATCTTATTAGGGTGCGAAGCCCAAAGTGTGACTCACTATCTGATTAGGGCTGCAAGCCCCAGAATGATTACCATAATCATTTATTGGTATTACATATGTTGACCTGTGAAATTGGTCAACGGTCGTATGTATAGTATACAACACCTTTTGAATAAAATAAATTGAACAAATGACAGAGTACGATCATCTTAAATAAACACACATGAATTTTATAGTGGTTCAGCCCTGTTCTGATGAACAGTAATGACCTAATCCACTTAGCTTTTAGTATTGAATCACGCAACAATTACACAGTTGAACCAAAGTATTTCCCAGAATTTCTCCCCAAATGTTCTTTAGTTCTTCCAAATTCCAGAAAAAGTAACCCTTTGAAATGAAGCCCTGGGTCCTTTATTTATAGTACCCAGGGATTGTTACATGACCAGTAGTACTGGGATCGTGGTTTGGTACACGATTATCAGGTAGTAGAGACACGTGTCCACCTCCCCATGATTATGAGATCGTGGGTCTTCTCGCTGTTTCTCTAGATCGTGGTAGATAATGCACGATAAAAACCTTTGAGGAAGATGTTAAGTCTTTGTTGGTATGTGAGACTTAGGTGCTAGGCCCGATGACCGGGGCTTGGGTGCTAGGCCTGTGACCTTCTGGGTGCTAGGCCTGATGATCTCAGGTTGAACGAGAGTGAGTATTTCTCAGTGAAGTGTACTTGGGGGTTTGAGACGACCAACCTATGAAGAATAGGGTGGGTCGACCACCCAGGTGGTTCTTGAGCATGTCAGGCCGACCACCCCTAGGGATCCTTGGGCATACTGGGCCGACCACCCCTGAGATAGGGGTCAGGTCAACCACTCTCTTGGACACACTGGGGTCGACCACCCCTGGGGTAGAGGTCAGGCTAACCAGCCCTAGGGCTCTTGGACCTGCTAAGGCTGACCAGCCCTAGGAATCCTTGGGCATACTGGGGCCGACCACCCCTGGGGTAGGGGTCAGGCCGACCACTCTCTTGGACACACTGGGGCCGACCACCCTGGGGTAGATGTAACGTCCTGGATAGCCAAGACTGTTACACTGTGTGTTTATAAAGTGCTAGACTTGCTAATCAAGTCATTTAATTAAGAACGTGTTACTGAAACTATAATGGTACTAGGGTTAAGATGTTTTGGTCTCAAAAGTCACATTTTTCATAAAGAAACATTTCCTATTTACACGGGATCCCAAAAATGTTAAGATTAAAATCGTTTACAAAAGATTCAAGGACTAAATACAGTATTAGCCATATTAAGGCAAAACAGACAATTAGGCAATCTCTGTCCTGATCCACTCCTCGGCCATGGCAACCGAACAGCTGACTATGTACATTCCACCCCGCAGCCCTCCATCTCAGGATTGGTCCAACTTCCCTTTGCCTTTACCTGCACCACGTAGCACCCGTGAGCCAAGGCCCAGCAAGAAAACACAATAATAGAGCATAAGCAATCAACAGATAATCCAATATCTCACGTTGCATAAACATGTTCTCAATCATATAAACATTCAAAATAGTCAAGTATTCAGCATACTAAACATATCAATTCATAACATACACCAAATCACATATGATAACTAGGGTTAGCGCCCTCAGGCCGCACCCTCCGTTATTCCACTAACTCTGGCCCGCTTAAACCGAGCTCAGTGAATATTAAGCTGTCCTCGGCTACCAGTGGCCAAGCCGCGCCCTGTGTGCAAATATTGTGTACGACACCCTTAGGCCGCTATCACATGTCCCATGGAATAATACCATCATTGACATAATACAAATATCGGGAGCACTTAGTCCCATCACAAACATATAACCGGGTGCAAATTTCTTACCTTTCGATTCACTAGCTTTGATCACTTGACTCCTTGAGCACGATCTGTAACGCCCTACTTCCTTAGAGCCGTTACTAAGTGAGTTTTTAAGCCAAAACAGTGCAATGAACTCGCTAACCGAGGTTTTGAAACAAAAGTGTGACTAATAAAAAGTTAAGACTGTAATCTTTGAAAATGCGATAACTCAATAAAACTTCTAGTATTAAACAATTGGGATCCCAAAATAGGGTTTGAAAACTATTTACATCTTGAAATAAGTTTACAGTTGATAAATTCTAAAATCATAGATTATTACAGCCATTTTCAAATAAACCCCCAACCAAAGCAGTCGGGCAGGCCAAACATGTACGCGTCGCTTCACGCTCTCCGTACTCATGGTTGGTTGACTCAGACTTTGCCCTACCTGCAACACGGAGCACCCGTGAGCCGAAGCCCAGCAAGAAAACTCATGCAGAACATAACATAAGCAATTTATACAATTTATCATAACAGATAATCCACACATAAACAAGTCAACCATAGACTAAGCAAATACGGCCATGCCGTCCCCGAAGCCTTACCGAAGCCTGGGGTCTCGGTCTTCACCGCAGGATCTCACACATATCCTGTGGGTCCCGGGCCCTGCCCTGACCATAGCATCCCATGTGCTAGGTGCTACTTCCGGCCCCGCTGCCGTTCTCGGCCTTGCCGCCCTCGGCCATAGCCGTGCAATTCACTATAATCATATATAGCATAAATCAAACACATTCAAACAAACATCAGTTCATTTAAATCTGCACCCTAACATGTAATGCAATAGAGGGACATGCCCGGCAATCATTTCATCATGCAACATGCAATATAGGGCCGTGCCCCGCAATCACACTATGGGCCCATGCCCTATCCTACGGGTGTTATAGTTTTCTTACTTGTATTCCGAGCCTCCTGATGCACTAAAGCCGCGAGCACGGTCCTCTAGCACGAGCCTCACCAACAACCTAGTCACAACACACAAGAAACATCCCTCAATACTAATCAACCCAAAACCACTTCCCGGGACCAATCCCGCACTCTCGGGACCTCTAAAACCTTAAAACAACACCCCGGAGACATCCCCCGAACCCCCGGAGCAAAGGCCTAAAATTGCCAAAAAATGTGAACCTGAAATTTGCCTTGTGCCGCGGCACCCATCAGTCAGGGACTCCCTCGCCGCGGCACGAAAAACCTGTGTCGCGGCACGCCTTCGCAGACCCAGAATTCTGGATTTTTCCCCTGCATTTTCTCCGAGCTAAAACCTCCCAAATCGTCCCAAACTCACACCCAAGCTCCAAAACCAAATCAAAACTCCAAATAGACCATACATCAACCCATAAACATCATAACCCAACTCAATAACACAATCACACTCAAAATCACCCATTTGATTACAAATTTCAGAAAACTCAAACCCAAAGGCCAAAAACACAACCCAAGCTTGACAAACCTAAACCATGGCTCCAAAATCTTAAACCACAACAGAAAAGAAAACCCAAGGATGTTTAAAACTCTTACCTCAATCAAGAATCCAACCTTAAGCTTCCTTGGTTCATCCCCTTAGTCTTCAAGTTTCAGCTCCCTTCTTCTTCTTCATGCCCTAGCTTTTTCCCTCTCCTTCTTCTTCTCTTCAAATTATCAAAGCATCAAATGACCAAGCCCCAAACCGTGTACCCCTTAATACCCAGCTTCCATATATCCAATTCCCAGCCAAATGACCATTTTACCCCTCCTTTCCTATCCTTTCCCAACTAACCTCAAGGGCACTTAAGTCATTTCATTTCTATTTCATATCTACCATTTTCCTTCTAAAACTTGTTACTCTAAGCAGTAACAAATGGTTACCCAGGTTACTCAATCACCAATAACCATTACCCGCTAAATCTCAATCTTAACCATAAAATTCCTGAAGTACCCCTAGGCTCCTCCCGAGCCGGGTACAAAATCCCGTTGTGACTCTTAAGTTAATTTGCTCTCTAGGACCGCCTCGGCACGTGCATCACAACAATAACACCACACTCACGTGGTACAAATCACGGAATACAATTATCACATAACAATGCAGTTATGCCCAACATGGCAAAAATTACAGTTATGCCCTTCTAACACGATCCGGGCCTACATGCATACTAATATACATAGTCATGCATCTTAAGTAATCAAATAGTCACATAACACGCTTTAAATCATAACCATGCATTTAACTCATCAAATCACACATAAATCCCATCATGCCCCCCTGGCACGCTAATCAAGGCCCTTAAGCCTTAATAGCGAAATTGGGTCGTTACACGATCCCTCTCGAGTCTTAGTGCTCACCTAATCACAACCATAGGTCAAAGTCATCACCAAACCTCAAGTCTAAAACCTAGCCTCGGGACCAATCCCGAGCCCCCCGAGAAGTCCTAGTTCCACCAAACAAGGTGGTGGAATCGAACCCCGAACCCTTGGTCAAAATCACTTGAAAATAACCCTAAAATCCCTTTCTGGAAATAGGGCAGTGCTACAACGGTATAAGGAGGGCACTAAAGCGCTACAAGCATAACCAAAATCCCCCAAAAAGCATGGCCTAGCGCTACAGCGCCCAAAGGCTAGCGCTGTAGCACTAGTCACAGACAGCCAACATCCCATTTTTCCTTCCTGCGATTTCCTCGAACCAAACTTAACCAAAACTTCTCCAAACCTTCACCAAACTCAAAAACAAGTTTATTAACACACTCCACTCATCCCAAGCATCCCAAATACTCAAAACCCAAGCACATGCATCCCTAATCTCAAAATTCACCATAGCCACTTCTAGACTTCAAAACTCAGCAGAAACCAGTCTAAACATCAAAGTTAAAAGCTCAGAATTTATACCTTTGATGGAAATGCAATTTCAAGTTAGCCTCTAGACCTCCTTAGCTTGCTCTTCCTCAACCCTTGGCTCTAACTTCCCTAGAATTCCCCATCAACACAGCTTAGATACCTTAGTTAAAAACCAAAACCAGAACTGAAGGAACTACAAGGTTTTACCTCAAGTGATGGTGTATTCTTGCTAAGCTCTTCCAACTCCTCAAGCCTAGCTCAGGATTCCTGTTGCTCAGCCTAACCTAGCTCCCCTCTGAGTTTTGCTCCAAGAAAACGCTCTGAAATGGTGAAGGAGATCACCAACCGACTCCTAGGAAATCAGCTCTGTTTTCTTCCCTTTCTTTTCCTTCTTTTCTTTCTTTCCATAGCCTTCTACCTTTCTCTACAATTCCCACTATGTATAATGCCTTAACATAATGTTGACGGTGAGAACTCGTCAACCAAGTTAAGTTAGAAAAATAGAAATGTAGCGATTATCAAAAGAGAAACTTCAAAGATCTAATTGGGAACTCAAAGAACAGTTGCAGAAAGAAAATGGTGAAATGAACTTGTATTTCATATGGTGTAGTGCTACAGTATTTTTTCCAACCCCTTCCCATGTGGAAGTGTGGTTCCTTTTATAGTGGGCTCTTATGGCCCCTGATACATTGTGGTCCAGGGGACCAGATGGTACACAAGTACACTGTCAAGAGAGTGGTTTTAGGGGTAGTGGTGTTGGAAGAGTGGGGGTTTGCTCTAGTACGTGTCAGGGGTCTGCAAAAGTACTCCTGTCTTGGTACCATATTATGCCTCCACAACTTGTTGGGTACGGATCTCATAAGCATGTTGAGGGAATCCTAACCATGTACCATTCTTGTACTGCCACTACCTGTCTAGCAAGGACACCGTACATCCGTATTCTAACTCTTCTTGCTCCATGGTCACCACGTGGACACCCCTAAGGACAAGGCTGGTGTGTGAGAGGAGGCCACCATGAGGACCATGGCGTGACTGTTGCGTGTAGCATCTTGGGGGCCGCGAGATGCTTGTCTCCTGGTGGTGTCGCGGGGCGCGCGCGAGGCACGGGGCGCGCGAGGAGCGGGGTGCACGCGAGGCACCTGGGGCATGCGAGACGCTTGGGCTCTTTACTAGTGTCTAAGGTGGAGTGGTCATTTGGAGAAGGCCATTTGGAGCAGGGTCATTTTGAGCAGGGTCATTTGGAGTAGGGTCATTTTGAGCACTAATTTGAGGGTTCAAATGGACTTCAAACACGGTTGCTTTGGACCTTCCAGGGACCTTAGGCATGAGATGTGGGTTCTTTACCTGTGTTGAATTTTGAGCATCCACACATACTTATCTCTGAGAAGCCAATTGACCAAAATGCCCTCCCTATTATTTCTAAACCCTTTGATCCACTTAGGGCATTTTAGTCATTTTACCCAATTCCCGCTAATTCCTCGAGTGTCTCTAATATTTTCCGCTTACCTCCCGATACCTAATTAATCACCAATTATATTCCTTGATGTCAAAATAGACTCCAATATGCTCACTAAATTCCCATTTATACCCCCAGGCTCACCCCGAGTCGGGTATAAATCCCCGCCATGACTTATTTGCTATTCTGCTCACTAGGATCGTCTCGAGTCACAGATCACTGATATATCCACATAATAATGTGGTCTCCACAATTATCACGTATATATATACAGTTATGCCCACAACGGGCCAAAATTACAATTATGCCCTTCTAACCTAATCAGGGCCTACATGCATACTAATACAAATAGTCATGCATCTCAAATATTCAAATAGTCATATAACATGCTTTAAATCATTAATCATGCATTTTACTCATAAAAATCACACATAATTCCGATTATGCCCTCCAGGCACACTAATCAAGGCCCTTAAGCCTTATTAGCGATTTTGGGTCGTTATAGTAAAGGTCATGCCGACCACCCCTAGGGGGTTTAGGCTTGGTTGACTTCCCCATAGGTCCTAGACCTATCTTTTTTCCCGTCGGTCTTTTCTGAATACTTTGTCGTTGTAACGCCCCAACTCCAGGGACCGTTACAGTGCACATTGCAAACAGTGCTAAACTCGCTAATCGAGTCATTTGGCCATAAACGTGTAACTAAGTATGATTAGCGGTTTAGGGATTAAAAATTTTGGTTAAGATGTAACGTTTCATTAGAAAGTTTATTATATACATTGGGATCCCAAAAATATAATTTCAGAGTCTATTACAAGAAAGTATTTACAACAGGCTGATCTAAGCGGCAAAACAGGGTTTAACCCTAGTTCCTCTTTCAAACCTCGACTAGGTATTGGTCGAGCAGCTGCATATGTACACGTCATCACCTAAGCTCTTCAACTCAAGAATGGTCTAGCTTTCTTTTGCCTTTACCTGCACCACAAAGCACCCATGAGCCGAAGCCCAGCAAGAAAACATGAATATGCTCATGAAAATAATATCAGATGATGTCATTACATCACACAGAGCTTATAGCTCTAAAAATATGAGTGACTGATGATTAAGTCACTAGCCATCAAGTGAAGAGGTGACTAATGAGTCACAGTATGGACAGGTGACTAATGAGTTACGCTCTGATTAGGTGACTAATGATCCACGCTCTGGTTAGGTGACTAATGAGCCACACTCAGGATAGGTGACTAATGAGCCACGCTCGGGATAGGTGACTAATGAGCCACGCTCTGGATAGGTGAATAATGAGCCACGCTCGG
The DNA here is from genome assembly GCF_963169125.1 of Humulus lupulus. Lineage (NCBI taxonomy): Eukaryota > Viridiplantae > Streptophyta > Magnoliopsida > Rosales > Cannabaceae > Humulus > Humulus lupulus. The sequence goes on along the minus strand of NC_084798.1, from coordinate 138,330,468 downwards.
GATAGGTGACTAATGAGCCACGCTCTGGAGGTCCCATACCCTCCTAGCCATGTGACCTGTGGGTCACCTTAGCCCTTTCCAGCTCTGGCTCTAAATTTCTAGCTTTTGGCTAGACAAGCGCTTTTAATATTTATCGTACTTGAGGTCGGTCCGACATTAATGCTCATTTGAGTCATTCAATGCAGATGTTGATTAGATCTAATCTTTGTTGGCTTGCGTTGAACATGCTAAGGTCATCCTGACTTATGAGTCAGCACCATGTGACCAGTGCCCAGTACCACCGCCGAACCTGACTAATGAGTCACAGCTTCACAGTTGATACTAACACCTTTGCCAATTCTGACTAATGAGTCAGTACCACGCACAAGTAAGCATTGCTACCATACATATGTCATATGTCGAATATTCAAACGTAGGGCATTCGACATGCTTACTTAACAGTTGCTAGTACAATTATAATCATGCACAAACACAGAGACTCAAGCTCTGATCAATCTCGCAGTCAATACTCACGGCATGCCCTAATCACATGTTTCTCGTGCATCACATGCATCACACTTAATCATCTAGCATGCCTCAATAATAACCATATGCAAATGAGCAAGATTGCCAAGCATTCAATATGCTATCAATGTTTACATTTAAACATCCAACATGCATAAAAAATAACCATGCATGTCACACATGGGGTGCAGTTTTCTTACCTTCGGTCCAAGCATAGGTTACCGACAAACGAGCCACAAGAACGATCCCGATTCCAAGCCTCTAGTGATAACCTAGTCACAACAACAAATGGTGATCCAATGAGTTCAAGTTCTAAAACCAATCCTTGAATCAAAACTTAGCCTCCAAGACATCAATCCTCACTAATCCGGGTAGTAGGAATGATCCCAAGGCCTAGAACCATGTTCCCAGGGTCAAAACACGCAAACAAGCTCAAAAGCCTGCCTGAGCCACGGCCCTGGAACCTTGAGCCGCAGCCCCCAACCAAAACTGAAGCAAGGGCTGCGGTGCCCAATGCGTAGGGCCGCGGCACCCAGCAGGAACAACTCCTGCCACCAGCTTCATCGAACCAGGGCTGCGGCACCCAAGAACAGGGCCGCGGCCCAACTTCGGGGCAGCCATTTTCCTTCGTTTTTAACCTTTTTAAACCTCCCAAAAACATGTCTAAACATTCCCAAATCATCAAATCAAAGTTCCCAAACTTCCCAATGGTCCTAAACCACCAAAACCTGAGGCTCAAACAAACTAAAAACTCAACGATTTACAAAATCCAATTCAAGCTTAAAACTTTTAAATACTTAAAACTTAAATTACCTCCGATTGAGTTGTTTTCAACTAAATCCTCCGGCTAATAAGATTCTAATCTTCCCTAGGATTGCTATGCCTTGATCCTCGCTTGAATCCGAGTCCTAGAACTCAAGATACCTTCGAAAACACGATTGGAAGATGAAAAGGGAACTTTTAGGGAGAGAGAATGTACAGAACGTTCTTTTTATTTCTTAAAAGGTTACTTCAAGCTTAAGTAGCTTCCAATAAAACCTAGTGCTCGGGTTCCTGAAAACACCCCCGGGGACATTATAGTCAAAACTTCTAGAATTTCCCCCTGATCTTACTAACTCCCAATTTATCACCAAATATTAATTCCCATTACCCAATAACCCGGTAATGCTCTAAATACCCCTTGACTTACTCCAAGTCAAGCTTAAATCCCGTTGTGACTTTCCCACTAGATTACCTCCTAGGATCGTCTTGTGCTGGGTAATCCTGGCATAACCAGATAATAACAAAGCACCACGCCCATTTCACATATATGCCAAAAATGCCCGAAATAGCCAAAATATGGAAATCACCCAATTAATCACAAATAGATTTACATGCATATTTAATACACCTAAACATGCATATTATCATTGAATAACACAGTAAAGCAATTATGGCCCTCTCGGCCTCCTAATCAAGGTCCTAAACCTTATTAGGAAATTTGGGGCATTACAGTAGTTTTTCCCTGATTTGTGATGTCACGTGTCACATTCTCATTTGCCACGTCGTCCTCGTATTTTTGAGTGACAACAACATACATGCAGTAATAACTTTTCTTGCTGAGCCTTGGCTCACGGGTGCTATGTGGTGCAGGTAAAGGGAAAGAAAAGCTCACCCAACCTTGAGTGGAGAGCTTAGGTGGTGATGTGTACATATGCGACCGCTTGACCACCATGGCCAAGGTGTTTCTCAGAGGAACTAGGGGCTAACCTTATTTTGTCGCTTAGGTTGGCGGGTTGTAATTTTTACACTGTAATGACAATTTTGGATTGTAAACACTTTTATGGGCCCATGTACAATTTTATGTTTTAAATAAAATCTACCCATTCCTTTTGATCAAGATTTTTCACCTTAGCCTATTAATAACACCTAGATGCACGTTTAAAACTAAATGACTCGTTTAGCGAGTTAAGCACTGTTTAAAGTCCACAGTAACAGTCTTGGAGTGATTAGGGCGTTACAAGGATATAGTACGCTTTCGAATTATGGAGGAAATTGATTTGTTTTGAATTTCATTCGATATAAAGTAAATTTTAAATTAATAAATATTATATAATTTAGTTTCTTTTGATGCATATATATGCGATAAAGAGATATTACACTTTTTTGGTTTCATTGAGCCATCGCAGTCATCAAAAATCAGGGCCAATATAGATACTCAGGCTAAAATTATATTGGATCGTATCAATAACAATGATTGGTCATACTTGGTTAATGGCATACCATTTCGAGTGAGTAAAATCTTAATATTGATTTTCCTTATGCGCTATTAATTGAAGTTATATTAATAAATTTGTTTTTAATGCAGACATCACTGGATGTTAGTGATCATTGATCCAAATAATCACATGTGTTACTATCCCAATCCACTTAGAAATTCTCCTCCAAATAATCTCACAAACCTTATGAACAGGTAAAATATTTGAACTTATTTTAGATTATACTATGGTGATACAAAAATAAATATATATATATATGTTCTTCATATTGATGTATATATACTGTGTCTTTGCACATTAAGAGAAAGATGGGGAGGAATGAAAAATGTTACAAGTGGAAAATAGTCAATTGCCCTCGTTAGACTTCATTGGTAGAGTGCGACTTTTACATCATAAGGATGATGAAGGAGTATTTCTTGCATGAGACACCCATCTGATGGCTAACTACAAATGTAAGTATATTTATAATAGCAGAACTACAATTCTATTAAATTTAGTTTCTAACTTAATTTTTTATTTTTATTTTTCTAGTGTGGTGGGAAGAATACATATAACCGTGAGAAAATCAATGAAACTCGAAATGAATGGGCAGCTAAGCTCCTTGAGCGGATGAGCCGAAGCTAGGATAACTTTTGAAATCAGAATTCAAAATAGCTTAATTATAGTTAGTACAAGCACTTACACAGTTAAGGCAAGGATACTTACATAGTTAAGACAAGGATATATTTACATAGTTAAGGCAAGAATTATACATCTTGATCTTGTAACTTTAGTTATATAATATACTGTTGATTTTGTATGCCGGGTAATATTTATCTGGATAATATTGTAATTATACAGAAAATTTTGAATGAATATAGAGGTTTAAAACAGGGGGAAAAATACCCATTTTTTGTGTATGGTACACCAGTCTCCAAAATATTGTTGTCTAATTACTGTCTTTTTTCCACTTAGAAGACATCATAGGACGAAAATTCAAAATATTATGCCGTCTCATATACCACAGGACACGACATTTGCTTAAAACTTGCTGTCTCATGTAACGATGATTGCACATAAACGGTCGTATGATGTACTACAGGATACACCATTTGCACATCTATTGTCGTCCCCTGTGGTACATGAGACAACAGTTTTATTTGAACCGTCGTCTTTTGCTAGTACATGGCACTACACTGCATGGTACAACAGTATTAGAACAGTTGTATGAACATTCTTAGAACTTTAAAACTATGGTACCGCCTCAATTTTTTAGTAGTGTTCGAGTGTTTCTAGCATTCTACCCTCCTCTTGCATTGACCGCTTGAGGTCCGGCATTCCTAGTAGATTTTTTTCTGCTCCCACGAGGTCGTCCTCTACTCCAAGTTTTCTACGAGGACGTGGGTACTCGTTGATTGTTCTAGTTGGAAACAGGTGGCAATCTCACCAAAATTTCCTCAATTTGCTTATTTGCTGCAACCAATTAAGCTTTTAATTGTTGATTTTTTTCGACCAACGGGATGTAACGGGTTGGATCATAGCCCTGCCCTTCAGGTCGAGGAGAGATTGTAGAGTCTCAAAACTTTTAGTAGAATAAAGTGTTTTGATTAGCATGTCAGGATGACATGTAGGGTAATTATGTGTGAATTATATGATTATATGATTGAGTATGGATGATTATGTGTATTAAATGTGTTTAAATATCCACTTTTGTTAAAAATGGGCATTTTTGTAATTTTTATGTGTTGTGTGCTTGGGACCACATTATTATGTGGATATTTGTGATATTCGGTTTGAGTGAATCCTCTCGAACAAATTTAGCAAAAAAGTAACAATGGGGATAAATACTCGGCTAGGGGTGAGCCAATGGGTATTTTGAGATTTTTGCATTATTTTGGGAATTATTGGTAAATGAAATTGTTGGGGAAAATTATTGTGTTTAGTGGATTAGATGATAAATTTGGAGATTAGTGGTATAATTGGATTTTTAGGCAAATGACCAATGTAACGACCCGAATTTGCTAATGGGGCTTAGGGCCTTTATTAGTGTGCCTGGAGGGCAATAAGTGGTTTAATTTTCTTGTATGTGAATTTATGTGTATATATGATTATGATGCATGTTTAATTGAGTTAAATGTGCATGTGGGCCTCGTTTGGATATTGGGGGCATAAATGTGATAAATGAAATCTATGTTGTATATGTGTGATATGTCTGTACAGCACGATCCGAGACAGTCTTGGGGAGTGGTTAGCCAGAGAGTCACAACGGGGTTGAGATTCGGACTCGGGGCGAGTCAAGGGGTAATTCGGGTATTAGTTGAGTTATGGGATTATCGGGACATAGAAATAAATATTTGGAGATATATTTGAGGATAGAATGCCTAGGTGGGAATATTTGGGGAATTTACCATTTTTGCCCTCGGGGACGTTTTGACACCCCGAGCCTTGAGGTAACCTTTAGACTTAAGTTATATAAAACAAATAAAAGAAAGGAACTGTTTAGAAACCTTGAGAAACCGACCCATACCTTCCTAGAGCTGAAGATAGCTTTTGCTTTCCTTTCTCTTTCATTCTCTAAGGTAAAACTCAAGAGGAAACTCAAAGGAAATTCTTGGTGCAAGCTAGCATAAGCAAGGGGATTCAGTTGTGTTAACTCAGAAGCTTAAGGCTTGTGGATTAAGGTTCAACATCAGGGGTTTGAATTCAGCAAGAGGTAAGTTTTCCATGGAAGTTATGTTCAAGTTTCAGCTAAGTTTTCAAGCTTTGCATGTGGGTAGAATCTAGGCTGTTTTTGGGTGTTCTAGTAGTATTTTGGAGTAGGTTTCTGTTGAGTTTTGGTGTTAATATTGAGCTGGAATGAAGGTGTTATTATCTGGGATTATTAGCTTAGATTTGGTGGGAATTGGCTTGAAGAAAGGATGAAAAACTGATGGAAAATCTGGGTTCGCTGTATGGCGTCGCGGCCCTAGGAGGGGTGCGCCGTGGCTCACGTGCGCGCACAACCATGGGAGGCTGAGAGAATTCAAGCGCGCCGCGGCGCTTGCAGGGCGCGCCGCCGTGACTCTAGAGGGTGGGGCCGCGACCCTTAGTGTCAGTGAGGATTTTAATGATATTTTTGACTTGGGAACTTAAAGGGTAAGGCTCGGGATGGATTTTATCATTCAGATTGATAGAATTCAAGGTCCCGAAGGTTAGGGTTATGGTTTGAGATTATTTGTTGGGTTAGAATTTGATAGTCGGATATTGTTATGTGTTGTGACTAGGATTTCGGCGAGGCTTAGGTTAGTGGACTGTGCTCGGGGCATCAGTGCTCAGGAAGCTCGGAACTCAGGTAAGAAAACCCCTATTTCCATAGAGCTTGTATGCAGGGCTGAGCCCGATATATTGAATGGAAATGACATGCAGGGCCGAGCCCTATATACTAGAATTGTAGAGCATGGCTCTTTATCTGTTTATGCTTGAATTCTGTGCTTGTTGCTATATCGTGTTTGATATTATATGTGTGATCGGCAAGAGTCGGGAACGGTGTAGACTAGGAACGGCGTGGGGCCAGGAACGGCATCAAGCACGATGAGTGCAAGGCCGAGAACGACTTGAGGCCGGGAACGGCGTTGAGCACGTGGGGTGCAAGTTGCCAGGGCGAGTCCCTAACAGGATACCTGGGATATCCTAACTGCATGGTCCGCGAACCCAGGGCTTGGTAAACGCCTGGGACGGCTAGGCCGTGTGTATTTAACCATTGATGGCCAGCTTACATATTTGAATTATGTATTGCATATGTTATCTGTCTTGGGTTTTCTTGCTGGGCTTCGGCTCACAGATGCTCTGTGGTGTAGGTAAGGGTAAAGAGAAGATCAACCAACCATGAGCACAGTTGGCATGAGGCGGCGTGTACATGTCCAGCCAGCTTGGCTGTCACGGCTAGGGGATTTTGGGAAATGCTTATAAATGAACTTAGATTTTGTCGTTTAGACGACTTTGATCAGTTTTGTATTGTAAATATTTTCTAAACTATGATTTGGGATCCCAAGTGTAAACCTTTATGATTAGCTATGAAAAACTACTTTCCTTAAGGTTTTTTTTTTTAAATTATGGCTTAGTTACACAGTTTGGATTAAAACCTCGAATAGCGAGTTGAAAGCACGATTTTAAACACACTTGGTAACGGCTCTAAGGAAGTAGGGCGTTACAAACAAAGTTCCCTTGGGGTTAGTTTTGAGGTAAATTTGAAGTGAGGGGCAAAATGGTTTTTTGGCCATTGTATTAGAAAAAAAATTAACCAAGTGTGTGGGTAGCTAAGTGTTGATGGTGAGAACTCGTCAACCAAGTTAAGTTAGAAAAATTGAAATATAGAGCTTATCAAATGAAAAACTTCAAAGATCTAATCAGAAACTCAAAGAATAGTTGCAGAAAGAAAATGGTGAAATGAACTTGTATTTTTTATGGTGTAGTGCTACAATGTTTTTCCCAACCCCCTTCCAAGTGGAAGTGGGGTTCCTTTTATAGTGGGCTCTAATGGCCCCTGATACATTGTGGTCCAGGGGACTAGATGGTACATGAGTACACTGTCAGGAGAGTGGTCTCAGAGGTAGTGGTGTCGGCTCCAGTACATGGTCAGAGTTCGTGGGGATGTCTCCACTACTTATTGAGTACGAGTGTCAGAGATTTCCTGGTGTGGATCATAACAAGTACTTCACTCCTACGACCACTACATATCTGGCATGGGCTTAGTGTCCGTACTTAGTCTGACTTGGTGTGAATCGCTATGAGGCCCCTCCAATTCGCCGTTATTGGTGTGTTAAAGATATCCATGATTTTACCTCTTGTTGGACTTACGGTAAGAGTGGTGCCTAGTAGTTGGCGCTAATCTTAAGGGGTGAGATAAGACCCCTCTAGTGAGGCCAATTTTGGGAGGTGACCCTTAGTGGTGCGGATGTGGCCTGGTAGGGCCAAGTGCACCAAGAGGAGGCATGATGCAAGGCTTCACGGAACGCCTCTAGCGAGGCATGGCTGCTGGGTGCGAGGCCCTCGCGAGACGCCCCTCGCGAGGCGGAGCATCTGGACACGCCGAGTTGTGGCACGCTGCCTTCATGAGATGCCTCCAGCGAGGTGTGACGGCTGGGCACGAGGCCCTCACGAGACGCCCCTCACGAGGCGGAGCATCTGGGCACGCCGAGTTGTGGCGCGCTGCCTTCGCGAGATGCCTCCAGTGAGGCGTGGCTGCTGGGCGTGAGGCCCTCACGAGAAGTCATTCGCGAGGCGGAGCATCTGGGCATGCAACCTTCGCGAGACGCCTCCAGCGAGGTGTGACGGCTGGGCGCAAGGCCCTCGCGAGACGCCCCTCATGAGGCGGAGCATCTGGGCATGCTGAGTTGTGGCGCACTGCCTTCGCGAGATGCCTCCAGTGAGACATGGCCACTAGGCGCGAGGCCCTCGCGAGACGCCCCTTGTGAGGCCTGTATTTAGGCGTTTAGGGGAATTTAATGGGTGCTTTGAACCTTTCACAAGTACGGAATCTTGAGCGTCTACACTTGCCCCTAGTCTGGGAGAGGGTCTTTAGGCTCTTTTTTAGACTTCATGGTGTGATGCATTCAGGATGTCTGCGAGATTTTGAGGGTGAATGTAGGCTTATTATTGTGCTCCGCGAGTCCCAAGGCAGGTACCATGCTCCCTTCTTGACCATTGATCACGCCTTTGGTTTGATGGTTGAGATGAGCCCGCGGTTCCTATAAATAAACCTTCACAGCTAGCCTATTACTCATACTCCATCTCCTTGGCCTAGTGGTTCTTAGGTCCTTGCTCTTTTCAAGAGGTAGGGGGTTCAATCCCCCACAACCTCACTTTTGCTATCCCTTTTTTTTATTATTATTATTTGAGTTCATTTTTTATATGTCTATATCCGTGTAGGTACTTGAGGACCAAAACACCTTTTTCCTTTGTTTTTGTAGACGCGTGATTTCGACCATCTGCTTCTCTTCGACTGCGACAGTGCTTTTGGCCCTCAACCTCCTTTTGACCACGACAGCGCCTCATTTTACCTGCTTGAGGTATATTTCTTTTTTTCCTTATGTTCATTGGGTCCAAATTAGCACTACTCGGGATGGGGTATTTTGGCCTGAGCTTGTCGTGAGCTAACCTTGTTGCATGCCCCTTTATTCATACCCCGTAGTGGGTCATTTAGAGCATTTTTACCTAGAGGTTTTGAGCCCATTCCTTTGTGTTTTGTAGCAATCATCTCATTTATACGTGAACCCTTTTTGCTTTCGGGATGAGGTCTCATGGTAGGTGAAGGTCCGTTCGACATTCCTCCGGGGGTCAAGTTTGTTGACTTGTCTTCAGACTCAGAGTCCCATGAGGAAAATCCTTACCATGACCATGACACCTTAAGGCAGGCCCGTATTCGTCATCTCGAGCATATGGCTGAACTTAGGCGTAAAATTTGGGTGGTAGAGAGCAAAATAGACTCGGTGTTGAGAGGAGACGGAGTACCTTTCCCCCTTGACCTTAATGACCATGTAGCGAACCTTAGGGTGACCCTTTTAGATTTGCAGATGGAGTTGGAGCTTATGGAGGGACATCTCCCGCCTAAGCCTCCTAGCTCATTCTCCCCTAATGACTATCATGGGGCTGTCCCGTCTTCTCCTCAACCCTTATTCTCGATCTACCCTAGTTTAGCACTTTCGCAGCCGGTGCCTCGGTGGAAGACTCTTGCTAGGAAGAAAAAAAGGAGGGTAAAGTGTTCTGTCTCCACCTCACCTTTTTCTTTTGGTTTTGCAGTTATGCCAAAGAGAGGGCGACGACAGGTGACTACTGATGATCAGGGCACTGCCCCCTGTTGGCATCCTCCCTAGTGTCCCATGTGTTCGAGAATAAACTGTTGGAAATAATAGAGAACTACCGTGTTCCTCTAGAATATGCATTATACGTTCCTTCGGACAAGTGTCGGGCTGATTGCCCAAATCTGGGTTACGTGGCTATGAGCGAGCATATATTGAAAGCAGGTGGTACAATCCCATTACACCCGTTTTTTGTCGCGGTTCTCAATTATTTTGACCTCACTCCACTCCAGCTGGCGCCCAACAGTTGGCTGACCTTGAGTTGCCTCTTCATCTCGTTTATGGATCTTGTCCATCATGCTCCTACGGCCCAAGAGGTGCATTTCATGTACAATCTCATGCCCTCTCCTAAGTCCAAGGGCTTTTATTTCCTGTAAAAAGCCAATACTTCGGTCCCCTTGATAGAGGGTGCTGTGTCCAACCCGGGGTAATAGAAGCAGGACTTTTCCTTTGTGCAGGGTCCCCTCTCTGTCCGTGAGCACTTTCGTTCTGCTCCCAATAAGTACTTCAACCCACCTTTTTTTTTTTTTGAAACTTACTGTTTTATAACTTATGTTTGTGTCGGCAATTGTGTGAATCGTGCAGAGCATTTCTCCATGCCTGGAGTTGTTGGGTCGAAGGCGGACGTGGTGAATACATTCATCAATGCTAACCCTGCTGAGAAAATGGCTACATACCTCTTCACTATGGAAAAACTCAACTTTCACAAGCTGTCCCCGGTTTCGGATCCCGGGTTGTTGTGGAATATTCCCGGGTCAAAGAAAAAGAAGGCTGCTTCGGCTGAACATCGCTCGGATGAGGGTGAGGCCGAGCGCGTGCTAGAGGGGGTCTCCCTTGGACACGGGCAACCTCACCAGCTGTCTTCGTCCCCTGGGGGATGCCCTCCTTTAGCCCCTCTAGACCCTGACATGGCTTCCCACTCCCAGGATCAACAGGCCATGCCGGGGCATTTTGTCTACCCTTATCCTGAGGACTTCGATGCTTTTCCTCAGGTTCCCCTCGACCCTAGTCCATCGGGGGCTCACTTTCCTGATCTTCCTGCACCCCCTCCTGATCTACTGGGGGCTCATTTTTCCAATCATCCTTACTTAGCCACCCCTAAGGGCGTCCTTACTCAGCCAAGTACCCTTGGCTCAGAAGAGGCGCCCTGGGTGGGCCGCATGGTGGCCTCTTACGGGTGGCAGTATGTTCAGATCGCCACAGACCTTCCTGAAGCTGATTGGAGTGGTCTTGGGAGTTTTGCTATGTCGGATCTTGGGGAGACTCTTGCGCGCTCCGCTGCTTGGGTGAGTTCATGCATCTTATGTCAGCCATATCCCTTTTTCTTCCTTTTCTTTTTTGTTTCTTATCATTGTTGTTGTTATTTTTCTTGTGCAGACCTATACAGTGGCTCAGCGGTTTGCCGACTCAGCTCACAACCTTTCCACGTTGAATGCTGAGAGGGACCGCCTTGTGGTCCAGGTCCAGGAGCTCGAGAGGGAACTTATTGAAACCAGGTCTAAGCTAGAGAAGGCCTCGGCGAAAGCTTCTTCCTCATCAAAAAAGAAGAAGAGGACGATTTCCAAGGCCACGATGCTGCAGGAAAGGGTCACTAGCTTAGAGGCCAAACTTGAGGGTGCTAATGCTACTATGGCTGCATCGCAGGGGAGGGTCGCTTCCTTAGAGGTCGAACTTGAGGGTGCCAAGGCTGCTACAGCTGCGTTGCAAGGGAGGGTCGCTTCCTTAGAGGCGGACAAGGCAGCTATTGAGTATAGGTCCATAGAGCGCGCCTTTTATGGCGTATGGAGGCAGGATCCTAACTTCGATTTCTCCTCCTTTGGCGAGCACGCCGTTTCTTGGGTGGCTGGGTGGAACGCCCATGGCAAGAGGCCTTGAGATTATCATTTTATGATTTTTGTCAGTTAGTCCACTGTGGGTGTATGCTCGTTCGAGCCCTATTTTTCTTGTAATTTTTTCCGAGTCTTGTTATGTTATCAAAACTCTTTTTTTTGTATATATACATATGCGATCATTCATCTTTTATTCCTCTGTGTTCGAGGTCCTTTTGAGCCCGTATGGGGGGAGCATAGCATAGGGAGGAAAGGGAGCCCGGACGGTGGAAGAGCCAGGGGAGGCCAGGTCATTTGACGGAAATGGGTTCGATAGGTTCCCCTTCTTTAGTGCCTCTTGATTGTTCTTATAAGGATATATTGACCCCTTGGGTTCTAGCTATCCTTTTATATATTTTTGCGCACACTTATTATTTCTTGCGAGAAGCGTCCTTCTTGTCATTATTCATAATACTATTTTTGCAAGGGCCTCTTTTAGGACCCTTTTTGGCTAGACGGCTTGGTAGCCGCTCTAAGCTTATTGGTGGGTGCTCTTTCTGAGGCATTTCCTCTTGTGGGAGAATCTGCCTTTATTTGGTTTTTTTTTTTGTAAGACCTTTTGGCCTCCTTGATGTTCACAAGGGTAGCTAATCCTTGTGAACACAAGAGATGCCTTGCAAGGTCTTCTCCCTGTTTGTAAGGGTTCATCACATTTTTTTTTTATATATAAGGACCTCGTTTAAGGTCCTGATATAAGAGGTCCTTTTAGGATCCTCCAGATAGGGGGTTCTTTTTAGGTTCCCTCTGATATGAGGGGTCCTTTTTAGGGTCCTCCTGCAAAGGGGGTCCTTTTAGGATCCTCCTGATAAGGGGTCTCGAGACAAGGGGTCCTTTTAGGATTCTCCTGATAAGGGGTCTCGAGACAAGGGGTCAAGGGGTCCTTATAGGATCCTCCTGATAGGGGGTCCTTTTTAGGTTCTCTTTGATATGAGGGGTCCTTTTAGGATCCTCCTGTTTGCTGTATGTTTTGCCTCCTGTCCTACCCCCCCCCCCCCCCCCCCCCCCAACTGTTTGGTGAAATTTATTTCAGCAGGCACTTTGGTGGGTGCTATAGAGAAGAAGAATGACACGTAAAGTGGTGAACTGTTTCATTCATAACGTGCGGGTTACAATGACATACATATGAAAGGGTTACATCTAATTAGGAGGTTACCTAGGTAGCCTCTTTAATTCTTACTTACTAAGTGAACATAACAGGGAACAAACTAAACATAGGTCTTCTTTGCACGGGTGTAGAAGTCTCACTGGTAGTATTTCTTGAGGTGTTCCGCATTCCACGCCCGAGGTATAATGGTGTTATCCATGCGGGCCAGTTTGTAGGTGTTTGGAGGTATGCACTAAGCGACCTGGTAGGGTCCTTCCCAGTTCGCCCCTAGTACCCCCGCCCCCGGGTCTCGCGTGTTGGGGAGTACCTTCCTCAGTACCATGTCTCCTACCCTGAACTTTATCTCTCGAGCCCTTGAATTGTAGTACCTCACTGCCCGTTGCTGATATGTGGCTAGCCTTAGTTGTGCCCTTTCCCTCTTGGCTTCCAGCAGGTCCAAGTTCCCGACCAATGCTGTGATGTTAGCCTGGTCATCACATGCTTGCGTGCGGATGGAGTTAATCTTCATTTCTATCGGAAGGATAGCCTCGCAGCCGTAGGCCAAGATGAAAGGTGTCTCCTCAGTGGTGGAACGAGGGGTGGTCCTGTAGGCCCAGAGTACATTTGGGAGTTCCTCGACCTAGGCCCCTTTCAACTTTTCCAACTTAGTTTTCAAGTTCCTTTTCAGGATCTTGTTGATGGCCTCTACTTGTCCATTGGCTTGGGGATGTACTACTGCAGAAAAAATCCTCTTGATTCCTTTTGCCTTGCAGTATTCCTCGAACATCCCTCCTTCAAATTGCGTTCCATTGTCGAAGATAATCTTGTAAGGTACTCTGAATCTGCAAACAATGTACTTGTTGACAAAGGTGGTGATCTGCTTAGCCGTTATGTTGACTAAAGGCTCCACTTCCACCCACTTAGAGAAATAGTCGACTGCTACCACCACGTACTTAGCTCCTCCTCTTCCTGTTGGCAGTGCCCCAATCAAGTCAATCCCCCACACAGTGAAGGGCCACGGACTGGTCATGCTCACCAGCTCATTTGGTGATTGTCGGGGGTAATTCGCATGTCTCTGGCACTTGTCACACCTTCTCGCGAAGTCGCTCGCGTCCTTCTCCATGGTAGGCCAATAATACCCCTGGCGAATGGCCTTTTTTGCCATGGACTGCCCCCCATCATGGTTTCCACATTCCCCTTCGTGTATCTCTTGTAAAAATTTTGACGCCTCTCCCTTATCTACGCACCGTAGGAGCGAGGTAGAGAAGCCTCTCTTATACAAGGTTCCATCTACTAGGGTGTACTGAGCGGCTCTGTAAATCAGTCTGCGGGCCTCTTTTTTATCCAAAGGCAAGGTCCCGTCATTTAAGTACCTCCCAATGGGCGCAAACCATGACTCCTCAGAGCTATTGACCATGTTGATCCTTTCTTCTGCTATTCTTGGCTTGGGGAGATATTCGACCGGTATGGACTTAAGCGTGTCTTCATCTCGTGTGGCGGCAAGTTTCGCAAGCGCATCAACGTTTGTGTTCTGCTCCCTGGGGATCTGTTCTATCGTGTATTTTTCGAACTGATCCAAATACTCCTTCACCTTGGTGAGGTATGCAGCCATCTTTGGACCTCTAGCTTGGTATTCGCCCTTCACTTGAAACACTACCAGCTGTGAGTCACTAAAGACATTCAAGTGGGCTACCTTTAACTCCTTAGCTAGCCACAGGCCGGCCAACAACGTCTCATATTCTGCCTCATTATTGGAAGCTTCGAATCCAAATCTCAAGGCACAATACATCTTGTGCCCTTCGGGTCCCGTCATCACTATGCCAGCGCCGACTCCCCCTTCATTAGACACTCCATCTACATGGAGGCTCCATTCTTTAGGGTGCCTTTCCTCTTCATGCGCCAGTTCATTCTCCTCTATTATCCCCTCCTCTTGGGGTCGGTATGCAAACTCGACTATAAAATCTGCAAGTACCTGCCCGTCGATTGAGGTCCTTGGGGTGTAAGTGATGTTGAACTGACTCAATTCAATCGAACATTTTAACAACCTTCCCGAAGTCTCTGACTTGTGCAAGACTTGACGCAGGGGGGTGTTTGTGAGCACCTCAATCGCATGAGCATGAAAATAGGGCCTCAACTTTCGAGAAGCCACTATCAGGGCATATGCTAACTTCTCTATTTTCGGGTACCGGGTTTCTGCGTCTATCAACTGTTTACTCACATAGTACACAAGTTGCTGGTGCTTCTTTTCCCCCTTGACAAAGGCGGCGCTTATGGAATGCTCTGATACAGCTAGATACAAATACAACTTCTCCCCTTTTTCTGGCTTGGCCAAAAGGGGTGGCTTTCCAAGGTGTTCCTTTAGCTTGGTGAAAGCATCTTGGCATTCATCATCCCAAGCGAACTTTTTGTTCCCTTTTAGGATGTTGAAGAAAGGGAGGCATTTGTCAGTAGACCTGGAGATGAACCTATTGAGGGCGCTACTCTCTCCGTTAAGCATTGCACCTCTTTTCTACTTCGTGGTGGGCTCATTTCCAACAAGGCCTTGATTTTTTCAGGATTAGCCTCGATACCTCGGGAATTCACCATGAAACCCATGAACTTTCCTGACGAAACTCCGAAGGTGAATTTGAGTGGATTCAGCTTCATTCTATACCTTCAAAGGGTGTTGAACATTTCCATGAGGTCGATGGTGAGCTCCCCCACCTTCTTTGTATTCACCAGCATGTCGTCCACGTATACTTCCATGTTCCTTCCTATTTGATTTGCGAACATTTTGTTCACCAACCTTTGATAAGTGGCACCTGCGTTTTATAAACCAAAGGGCATCACTTTATAGCAATACAACCCCTTGTCTGTTATGAACGAAGTGTGTTCTTCATTAGTAGGGTTCATGGGTATTTGGTTATACCCAAAATATGCGTCCATGAAGCTAAGTAGCTCGTGCCTCGCTGTGGCGTCTACCAACTGTTCTATCCTAGGAAGCGGGAAGCTATCCTTAGGGTAGGCCTTATTGAGGCTGGTAAAATCCACACAAGTCCTCCATTTTCCATTGGGCTTCGGGACTAGCACTGGGTTTGATACCCACAATGGGTAAAATGCCTCTCGGATGAACCCGTTCGCCTTCAACTTGTCAACTTCCTCTTTTAGGGCCATGTATCTCTCTGGGTCCAGCGCTCTCCTTTTCTGCCTCACCGGCCTTGCTTTTGGGTCGATGTTCAGATGGTGGCACATGACCGCTGGGTCTATCCCCACCATATCCTCGTGACTCCAAGCGAATACGTCGAGGTTGGTTTTCAAGAGCTCTACTAGCTTCTCCTTCATGTCACCTACAAGGTTTTTTCCTACCTTCAACTTTCTCAAAAGCTCATTCATGACCGTTACTTCTTCCAACTCCTCTACCGGTTCAGCCCTGGGCTCTTCTGTGACTCGTGGGTCTAATTCGTGTGGGTTCGCGCCTTCATGCACAACCATTGCCATAGGCGCTGATGGCTTTGTGGCTGTGCGGAAGGATGTGTTATAGCATTCTCTCTCTTCCTTCTGCTCTCCTTTCATGCATGCTATTCCCCGGGAGTTGGGAATTTCATAGCTAAGTGGTATACAGAAGTTATCACCTTCAATTCTCTTAGGGAAGGTCTCCCTAATACCACATTGAAGGCTGAGGCGCAATCTACCACAACAAAGTTTGCCATTATGGTGGTTTGTCTGGGTTGTTCTCCCATAGTGAGGGCCAACTCGATTGCCCCAAGGGGCTATATCGAATCTCCCGTAAATCTATAGAAAGAAGTATTGCAAGGCTTTAGGTGTCGGATGTTTAGTCCCATCTTCTCCAGAGCTGGGCGATATAAGATGTCCACAGAGCTTCTGTTATCCACCAAGACCCGATGCACCCTCATGTTAGCAAGCTGGACAGCAACACTAGGGGGTCATTATGGGGGAAGTGTACACCCCGGGCATCTTCCTCAGTGAAGGTTATTGAGTCATTTAACCCTTAAAACTCTTCGGGGGGTGTTGCTCCAGACTTAAGACGCACAGTGGTGGACTTCGTCTGGCCTCTCTGGCATATCTATCTCGTCCCTTCCTTGTTTCACCACCGAATCTAGGTCCTCCAAAGATGGTCCTGACCTCTCCTTGCACTTCTGGGGCCACCTCTCGTGCCCGCGGCGGGGATGCTCCTTCTTCTGGCCTTTGGTTCTCCTTGCGCACGTATCTGCCCAAATGTCCCCTGCGGATGAGCTCCTCGATTTCCACCTTCAAATGGTTGCATTCCGCGATAGTGTGGCCGATATCTTTGTGATACTGGCAATACTTGTTGGGGTCTCTTTTAGACCGGTCTTTTTTCATTGGCGGGGCCCTTCTGAAAGGGACCTTGTTTTCGTTCGTAATGAAAATATGTTCTCTTGCATGGGTGAGGTCAGTATAAAAGGTGTAGGGGCCTTGTTTGCGCTCATCAGGACGCTGATGCTTATGGGGTCGATCATCTCTCGTTCCCTCATAGACCCTCTTCTTCTTTGCACCACTTTGGCTTTCTCAGATTGAGGGTTTTGGAGGCGACTGGCCTTTTCCGGCTTTGAGGCTTTCGTGACCATCCTCCACGCGAATATATTTTTGCTCTCGCTCGTAGAAATCATCCAAGTCTGTGACCTCCCTCTTGAGCATGTTATCCCACAACTTGCTTCCCGGGCGCACTCCGGCTATGATGGCCATTTTCAGCTCTCTACAGGTCAAGCTCCCTACTTTTGCTGCCTCCATATTAAACCTGTGAATGTAGCTCTTCAGACTCTCGTTTTCTCCTTGCTTCACGTTGGTGAGGTTGGTGCCTGGCATCGTGTAGTCCCGCACGACGTGGTCTTGCTAGAGGAATTCATTGGAAAACTGTTGCCAAGATCTGATGGACCCTGGTCTAAGTCTTTTGAACCATTTGTACGCAGGTCCTTTCAATGTGACAGCGAAGCAATGACATCTAGCCCCGCTACTAATTCCCCTCAGCTTCATCAGGTTGTTAAATGCATCCAGATGGTATTTCAGATATGTGCTTCCTTCGTAAGGGGTCATATGGGGCTCCTTGAAGTTGACCGGAAGCCGGATGGCTTGGATCTCCTTGAAGAAGGGCGACTCATGGTCGAAGTCATCCTCAAAGGCTTGACCTCTGGAGGCGGTGATGGTTTTGCTACGTAGGCTCCTCATTTCAGTGTCTAGGTCTTGCCTCCTCTTGTTCAAGGAGTCTCTCAGCGTGGATGGGTTAGGATCCCCCTTTCCTTTGCCTTCCTGGGGCGCCACAAGGGGTGTAGTCCTTTTACCCGCCTTCTTTTTGTTGAGTTCTTCTCATAAATCTGAGGGTGTTCTCCTTGAGGTGACCTCAACATCATTACGAGGGGCAGCGTTGGTCTTCGGCTCTGGCCCCTGGGGTGGCTTCGGTGGTCTGGGATGTTCGTGCTGCTTCGTTCGGGGGGTGTTACTAGTGGAGAGTCGGGTCCTTCCATCCTCTACTGGGACGGTGGTTTCTACCCCCTCCTGGCCTCTCTTTCCGCTTAGGGAGTGTCACGTGTGATCTCCCTTGCAACAGGCCATTTAACACCTCTTGCATGTTCTCCAGGGTGGTTTTTAGCCTCTGATTCTTGCGGTGAAGTTCTCGTATCTCATCTTCGTAGAATTGAGACTTAGAACACGAGCTCATGGAATGGACCCGAGGGTGCTTGTCAGCACGGCGCGTCCAGGGGCCTGGATCCTCCCGACCGGAGTTTGGCACCTGTAGCGGCCTTGGAGGCAGGAACTCACCAGCACCCCTTCCCGAGGCAGCCACCGGCCTTGGACGATCCTCCTTAGGTGGGACCGCCGAGGATGAGGCCTCCCTTTCATCTCCGTGGACCTCAGGCTCCTTTGGGGCCTCCACGTTTGTAGGTGGGGGAGGATCCCTCATGGAGGCTTTTAGCTGATCTATGTCAAGATGGACCTCTACCTCCCGCGGCTCTCTCAACCGTTTCGAATGTCGCGACATCTTTTTCTTATTGGAATCAATGGAAGAACAGTGGCTTGCAACCTATTCTTCCCACAGACGACGCCAAACTGTTGATGGTGAAAACTCGTCAACCAAGTTAAGTTAGAAAAATTGAAATATAGAGCTTATGAAATGAAAAACTTCAAAGATCTAATTAGAAACTCAAAGAATAGTTGCAGAAAGAAAATGGTGAAATGAACTTGTATTTTTTATGGTGTAGTGCTACAATGTTTTTCCCAACCCCTTTCCAAGTGGAAGTGGGGTTCCTTTTATAGTGGGCTCTAATGGCCCCTGATACATTGTGGTCCAGGGGACCAGATGGTACATGAGTACACTATCAGGAGAGTGTTCTCAGGGGTAGTGGTGTCGGCTCCAGTACATGGTCAGAGTTCGTGGGGATGTCTCCACTACTTATTGAGTACGAGTGTCAGAGATTGCCTGGTGTGGATCATAACAAGTACTTCACTCGTACGACCACTACTTATCTGGCATGGGCTTAGTGTCCGTACTTCTTCTGACTTGGTGTGAATCGCTATGAGGCCCCTCCAATTCGCCGTTATTGGTGTGTTAGAGAGATCCATGATTTTACCTCTTGTTGGACTTACAGTAAGAGTGGTGCCTAGTAGTTGGCACTAATCTTAAGGGGTGAGATAAGACCCCTTAGTGAGGCCAATTTTGGGAGGTGACCCCTAGTGGTGCGGATGAGGCTTGGTAGGGCCGAGTGCACCAAGAGGAGGCATGATGCAAGGCTTCACGGAACGCCTCTAGCGAGGCTTGGCTGCTGGGCGCGAGGCCCTCGCGAGACGCCCCTCGCGAGGCGGAGCATCTAGGCACGCCAAGTTGTGGTGCGCTGCCTTCACGAGACGCCTCCAGCGAGGCATGACGGCTGGGCACGAGGCCCTCGCGAGACGCCCCTTGCAAGGCGGAGTATCTGGGCACGCTGAGTTGTGGTGCGCTGCCTTCGCGAGATGCCTCCAGCGAGGCGTGGCTGCTGGGAGCGAGGCCCTCGCGAGACGCCCTTCGCGAGGGGGAGCATCTGGGCATGCAGCCTTCGCGAGACGCCTCCAGCGAGGCGTGACGGCTGGGCGCGAGGCCCTCGCAGGACGCCCCTTGCGAGGCAGAGCATCTGGGCACGCCGAGTTGTGGCGCGCTGCCTTCACGAGACGCCTCCAGTGAGGCATGGTCACTGGGCGCGAGGCCCTCGCGAGGCGCCCCTTGCGAGGCCTATATTTAGGCGTTTAGGGGACTTTACTGGGTGCTTTGGACCTTTCACAAGTACGAAATCTGGAGCGTCTACACTAAGGACTCACGTTTTTCCCCATATGCTCATTCTCTCTCTTTGTTTCTATTATCTTGCCCAAAGGACAACACTTGGATTGGAAGAGAATGTTTGAAATTTTGAAGAAAATCTTTGAGGAATTAAGTAGCAAGTGAAAAGATTAAAAGTGGTTGAAGCCATAACCAGCTAGGAATTCGAAATTAGTGGAGGTGTGGATCATTTGCTCTGTTTTTCATTTCTTCTTTGAGGTGTTCTAGGTCAATTTGAGGTTAAGGTAAATTTTGAAGGTTTGATGCTTCTAGGGAGTATTTGGTGTTGTTGTTGTTGGTGGAAACATGATTGGTCACTGTTCTTAGCTTGGGATTGAGTTTGAAACTCACAAATTTGGCTTGGATTCTCATGTATTGTGGTAATTTTCTAAGTTCAAAGCTCAAAGTTGTAATTTATGATTTTAGTGTGTTTTTGTTTAAGTGATGGGTATTTTGAAGTTTGGGGTTGGTTTTACTATTGATTTTAAGGTGATTTGTGGTAAAAAAAAATATCTATTGGAAAATCAGTTTAGGTCGAGTTTTTGGTATGAGGTTGCAGGGGAAAGTCGTAAGATTGGTTTGGGGACGAACATCAAAATTCTAGGCTCATTTTGGGTTTTTGGTGACCTAGCGCGATCGCGCTAGTGTCCAGTGTCCTTGAAACTAAGGGATTTTGAGTTCAATTTTGGGTTTCAAGGCCACCAGCGTGACCGTGCTAGTACCCTAGAAACCCAAATATTTATGTGGGCGTGACCGCGCCAGGTGGCCTGAAAGATATTTTTATTAAAATTTGAGAGTTAGGTTTAGGGTTTCTATATTCTGATTTAGGGGCCCACTTGGGGGCTCGGGGATGATTATATTTTTGCGTTGACTGAAATTGGTAGTCTCGAGAGCTAGGTTTTGATTTTAGGGCCCGTCTTTAGACTTAGTTCCTAATTAGCGTATCGTTCATGTTGTGACTAGGGTTTTCTCAAGGCTTGGGAAAAGGATCGTACTCGAGGTCGTTTCATCTTTCGTGGAGGACTCGAGGTAAGAAAACTGGCACATGCACCGATAATGAGGCGTTGGCTCTGACTATTGAACACAATTATGATCGTGCCCTGAAGCTGATTAGAGTTAAACATCTTTACTCTATATTTGCATATGTTGCATCTATTGTTTGTGTTTATTTGTGAATGATTAGAAAGAGGGTCATAATCGTCGATAATCATGCAGAATGTAGGCCGTTATGACAGGACCACCACGGGGATGCGATATGCACCTATTCGGCAAAGGTCATATAACTTGTTAGAAAGTTAATCTTAGTTTATTTATGATCCGTGAAGTATATATTTGATGTTAATGCTTGATTAAATAGTTGTTTTCGTAGTCGAGTTTTCTTACTGGGCCTTGGCTCATGAGTGCTTTGTGGTGCAGGTAAGGGCAAGGGGAAATTGGATCAGTCATGAGTTGGAGAGCTCTAGGGGCAGCATGTACATACTCAGTCTGCTCAGCTGCCACGGTTGAGATATATTTTGAGGGACTTAAGATGCTGCTTAGGTCAGCTATTTTTGTAACTTTTGGTTATAATTGTATTTTGGTTTAAAACTTTTGGGATCCCTTGTACATATTCAAATCTTTTAATATAAATTTTAATTCCATTGACTAAAGTTTTTAGTACCTAAACCACATTTAATCTTAATTACACTTCTGAGTCCAAATGACTCGCTTAACGAGTTAAGCACAATTTTAAATACACAGTGTAACCGTCATGGATTAGTAAGGCGTTATAGAGATGATGAGCTCCCTTCATCCTCTCGCTGATTCTTGCTAACGGCAGTTTGAGGACGCATTTCTAGGTGGCGTTAAATGCCCTCTCCAATAGGCATGTTAGCCATGTAGTTCTCCTCCTAAATCACAAGCAAGGCATGTTCCTCCTCATGGGGTGACAATCTCGTGTTCACCATCATGTTTAGAAGAAATCAATGGATAAAATTGGTTGGACTATATATCCGTAGCCGCCAGCAAGCTCCATTCCATGTATCAGGAAAACATTAATTGCAACAAAGATAATGAGGGAAAATAATTTTCGTCCTTTTCCTTAAAAGACTAAAGTTCAATACAAATGCCAAAATATCTGGTCCCAAAACGCATCGTTTAACCCCAAATGATAAAATAATAAAATAAGCAAACTAAAGTAATATGGACTAAATGACAAAAACAATAAAGTTTCTCATGCTACATCATAAAGTGTACATACTTTTTATATACTATTATGTGTACTTAATTTTAATCACGCAATTAAAAGTGATGTAGCGTCACTTAAAAATATTTACAGGGAAAAAAATAATTGATGAATTTTTTTCATGTATGGAATGCATTTTCCTTTATGTTGTTGAAAGGCATTCTTCACATTAAGTTAAAATTTTGGTTTTTTTTCCCTTTTTGGCCACCAAGCAAGAATGCCATGGTTTTCATTTTAGCGGTAAAATGTGTATCTTTTCAATAAAGAAAAGAAAAATTAGAATGTGTAGCAATACATTCATATATCTTACTTTTTCACATATAGTTCCCCTGTTTTTTCCTGCATTTATAGATTATTTTGTCTTGCTACAAAGTTGGTCAACATAATAACAATGCTAAAAACATAACTCCTCTTGTTTTTTTTCTTCTTAATTTGTTAAGCACATGTTCCTATAAAATGCAAGAATAGTCCAAATGACAAACGTCATAGCAGATACAGCCGATGCATTTTGTCAATCAACGTTAATAGAAGATTATCAATGAAGGCAGCTGGTATAACAATAAATGCTAATTTTGTTGCTACTCATTACTCAACATTGTAACTAAAATTTCAATCACCTGTTTTCCTTTAGTAAAATTTCTTCTTTTATTTTTTTTCCCTTCCTTGAAGGAAAAAAAAGGAAAATCCAGTAAAATTTCTATAAGGACAAAGTAAAACTGAATAATATTTGTGGAGACTATAACATTAAATAGGTTTTGTATATAAAGCTGACTGGTTTTGAACATGACAGCCACAACTATTGGCCAATCGATTGAGATTAAATTACTTCAAACTGAGCATCATTACTGTAAATACAACTGTTTTATTAACATTATTATGAACTAAAACACATTTAATCCATGGATCAAAACCATGAGGTTTCTATCTACCATCAAACGTGATAGTCACTCCATTTCGTGAATAAGATTCTTTATTATTTCCGGACATTGAGTCCTGATCAGAACTTCTTTCAATAAAAAATCCAGGTTCTTTTGGCTGAGGTAACTTCACTCCCTCGTTCGCTAGCATTACAACTACAGCGCTCATTGTTGGCCTATCATTTCTGCATTTCTGAACGCACAATAAGCCCACATGGATACATCTAACGACTTGGGATTCAATGCATGATTCTGCCAAGTGTGGATCCATTAGTTCCAAGGTTTTGCCCTCATTCCACAACAACCATGCCTGTATCAATTGCAGTAACATAATATTTCCTTAGTCATTTAATTAATAATTAAGAATATTCCCATATTTTTCGAGCTACTTACATGTCCTAGAAGATTATGATGGTGATCTGGATGATTGAATCTTCAATTTTTTTCACCGCTTACTATCTCAAGCAATAGTACACCAAAACTAAAGACATCAGATTTAACAGAAAATATTCCATCAACTGCGTACTCTGGGGACATATAGCCACTGCACCAGACAATTGTGACATGAGTCATAAAATACATATGATGATGAAAGCTAGAGTTGGAATGTACAGAAACTTACTATGTTCCAACAACTCTCCTTGTTGTGGTTTCTCTCTCATCACCTTCAAAAATCCTTGCTAAACCAAAGTCTGAAATCTTCGGAGTCATATTGGAATCTAGTAAAATGTTGCCAGCTTTGAGATCCCTATGGATAATTTGAAGTTTCGAATCATGATGGAGGTACATGAGTCCTTTGGCAATTCCTATCACAATGTCGAAGCTATTTTCCCAAGATATCCAACTGCTCTTTTGACGCTCTACATATGATTTGCAATCCCAAACGTCAATCTCAAAGTTAAAAGATTATAAATGAAATAAGAATGAATGTGGCTAAAGAAAATTATGTAAGATCTAGTGGGTCGAACCAAAAATAAAATAATCTAAACTTTTATTGGGCAAGTACTCATAGATTAACATCCTGTCATCTCCTTGAATGCAACATCCCAAAAGGGCAACAAGATTCTTGTGTTGAAGTTTTGCAATTAAGTCTACTTCATTCTTAAACTCTTTTGCACCCTGTTGTGATTCTTTCGATAGTCTCTTCACTGCTATTTCTAGTCCTGTTGAAAGATTTCCCTGCATATAGTAAAAACAATATGCTATTGTCTTTGATTTTATTTAATCAATTTTTTTTGAAAGAATGTTTAATCAATTTAACTTACAAGAACCTATGGATTCTTTAAATGTCAATGTGTTAAGTTAAGCTTATAATCTTTTACCTTGTAAACAGGACCAAATCCTCCCACTCCTAATATATTTTCAGGAGAGAAATTGTTTGTAGCAGCGCTAATTTCAGCCAAATCAAATAAAGGCAGCTTTATACATTCATCGATGCGTTGAGCTATGCAATTTCATGATCGAATTTAATGCTTAATATTCTTCATCATCACATAAAAATTACATGTCAACAGGAAAGACATGGTTGGAGATTATGCTTACCTCTCACTTTTAGTTTTCTTGGTCTTTGAATTATGCACCAAAGTACCAGAGCCAAGACACACAGGCTAGTGATAACTGAACCTATGACGATTACCTTTAAAGTTTTCCTCCTTTTTGCAACTCTAGTAGATTCTGGAAACAATCACGATATCGAGGAAAAAAAATAAGTAGGAAGAAAAAAAAAAAGCAAAGCAATACAGAGTTCACAAATATAAAATCAAAAGTTACTTATTTCTGAAGCAGATAATTTTATATACAAATCTTGATCACTTCCTTTCACGCTGAATACTCGGACATCGATTAGATTGTCGAACCACATCAAACAACCACTTCTTCCGTGTCTAATGTCTGAACGGGCATAAGCAGAACAAGAACAATTCTTCAAGCAAGACAACTCACACTCCTCTAAGCTCATGTTCTTGTCCAAACGAAAGTTCAACAAGTTAGGCAGTTTCACTCCCGCAACCTTGACAAAGCCATATTTTGTCTGACAATTTAATGGTGTTTTCCTCTTACACCCTTTGGATAAATTTAACACATCCCAGCACCGTTGAGACCTCGGAGTGAACCCCTCTAAACAATCACATATGGGATCCCCATTGATTTTGCAGATACCATTTACACCACAGTAGCCATAGGTGTCACATGGCTCGTATGGTCTCGAGTACATAATACTCCATTGTGTACTCCTATCCTCCAATACAAGACGTTCGAGTATTCCTGAATGATTCAATGTTAGGCGTGCAGTGAATCGTAAATTAGCCGCTGGCTCACATAGGTAATAGGATTCATTCTCATTGATAGAAACAGTGAAGTTTAGTGTATTATTGTTTGATGTCAACAGTTGAACACCACTAAAACGAACTCCATTCCATTCCCCTGTCCGAAACTTTATGATCGAGCCCTCTGCTAGAACCCCTTGAGGTATGCCGTAAGTGGCCATTCTGTAAGTAAAGCCTCCTTCGGAAGGGTTATCAGCACTTTTCCATGATGTTAAATATCGATTTAGGCCAGATTTTGAGTCCCATCCAAGCTTCATACCTGGTAATTGTGTGTCTGTTGGAAAATCAAAGCTCTGCCATAAATATTGCTCGGAGTTCATACTATTCATATCTTTGAGGACGAGATTACCCGAGTCCAAAAGCTGAGCAACAATATTTTTCTCTGTCCCCTCCGACCATGAATTTGACGACCAAATAATGATTTTTGAGCTGTTTAGAAGAACAAGCTGGTTTGACTTGTTACTGATCCTTAGTTCTCCAAAATAATCAGCAAGTGGGTTGTTTCTATTTGCAACCCAAACGATGACATCAGGTGTTCTCTTGTACCATATTCCTAAGTACCTATACTTGGAATCTCCTGGAGAAAAGAACCCCAACTCAAAGATATTCTCAGAGGAACTTAAAGTGGTGTTGTCATGGTCTATGATGGACTGGTATGAAGTTAAGGTATTAGTCGCAAAGCAGATTTTCATCACGGCATAGAAGAAAAAAAAGAAAAGATAACGGATTTCCATGATAATTTTAAGAGAGAAATAGTGGGTTTTGACACTTTGACTTGAAGATTAAGGGGTTGATTCTCATTTATTTTAGCTCAAATTTTGGGTAGTGAATCCTTGCAAAGTGCTCCACAAATCTAACGGTTCTGATTTGGTGTTTGTCTTCTCTAAGGTGCTCTCCCACTATACCCATTTGGTGAGACCCAAACTTTTTCTTTGGTGTATCCATATTTATAGATGATGACTATATGTATTGTTGATCTAAGATTGTAATCTTGATGTTGTTGTGAGCCTCTAGTTATACTAGAGAAGAACATTGTAATCTCATTATTGGAATTTGGTGATAGTGGATAATTTAAGTGGACTACGGTCCTGTGGTTTTTCCCACATTGGGTTTCCTCTGGTTTTTCCCACATTGAGTTTCCACGTAAAAATCTTGGTGTCTCACTTTTTATTATTGTTTATGATTTATATTGCTTGTGTTGCTTTGGTTGATATTGCTAGTTGTGGTGTTTGATAAGTAATTTCATTTTTGACATACAAAGAGGGAAAAGTTTGTGTTTATTGCAATAGGTTTTCCAACACGTGGTATAAAGAGCCAAGGTCGGATGGTGTTAGTTTTCTTGTGTGTTGAAAAATGGAGCAATTAGATAGGATGATAAAATTGAACTTATCAAATTATTCAACTTGGAAGCGATTGATGGAAGATTTGCTCTATTGTAATGATTTATATAAACCTATTAAGGTTAGTGAGAAGTCGTCTAAGATAGATGACAAGGAATGGGAGGTTCAACATAGAAAAGTCATTGCTTATATTAGACGATGGATGGACATAAATCTGTATGAGCATAGATCTGATGAAACCACAGTTAATGTTGTTTGGAAAAATCTAGAGAATGTTTTTGCAAAAAAAAAACGGCTGGCAAAAAATTTTATCTACTTAGAAGACTTGTCAATTTGAAGTACAAGGATGGTGGTAGTATGGTTGAGCATACAAGTCAATTTCAGAGTCTTGCGAACGAGTTAGTTGCCATGAAAATGAAGATGGATGAGGAGATGCAAACATCATTACTTCTTAGCTCCTTACCTGAATGTTGGGAAACTTTGGTGATAACGATTTCCAACTCCGTGCCAGATGGGACTTTGACCATGGACATGGTTAAAAACAACTTGCTTAATTAAGAGGCTAGAAGGAAAGCACAAGGTGAATCTTCTTCTGGGGCACTTGTTATTGAAAAACAAGAAAGGTAGGGAAGGAGTAAGAGTAGAAATCATCAAGGTTCTAGAGGAAGATCCAACAAGCCAGGCCACATAATGAGGGATTGCAGAATATGGAAAAGAGAACAAAATGAAGGGAAGCGAAATGAGAAAGAGACTAATATAGTTGTCACTGAAGGTGATGTTGTCATTGTTTGTGATGATGGGTGTGCTAGTCTTGCAACCCAAGATTGTAATTGAGTGATTAATTCTGGTGCTTCATTCCATGTTACTGCTCGTGGTGATTTTTTCACATTTTACACTACTAGAGATTTGGCAATGCCAGAATGGGAAACAATGGTGCATCAAAGATTGTGGGTATGAGATATATTTGCTTGGAAACTAGTGTTGAGAGCAAATTGATTCTCAAGGATGTTAGACATGTTCCAGACATTCGCCTTAACTTTATATCTACTGGCAAAATTGATGATGAGGGGTTCACAAACTGGTTTGGTGAAAGTAAATGGAAGCTCACCAAAGGTTTCCTTATTGTGGTGAAAGGAAAGAAAATGAATACTCTCTATGTCATGGAAGCTAAGCAGCACAAATGAGAGATTAATGCAGTTCAAAAGGATGCAAGCATTGATCTTTAGCACCAGAGTCTCGGTCATATCAGTGAGAAAAGAATTCAAACTCTTTCTAGAAAGAAATTCTTACAAACTCGTAGAGGGATGTTGATTTGAGCAGGCAGCAATACAACATCTGCAACTTTCTGACACTCATATTTCCAATCAGCTATTACCTTCTAGCTTTCTCTTATAGAAATGGGGCTTGAAAGAGCTAATTCGTTCTTTGGTGTCCTAGCTTCTAAGAAACAGACTAAAGGGAACTACCGGACGATGTTAGATAAAAAGAAGAAAAGAAGAGCCTTTCTTATAGAATGGGCTCCTCCTTAGAATTAATGAGATCTAAAGTCTTGGATGAATCCTCTTGAAATGGGTCGTCCTGGGAAGTACATGGATAACCCAACTCACCAAGCGCTTAGGAACGTGTGGTGAAGGCAGAATAGTGTTTTCCATTGAAATGATGACTTCTAGTGTAACAAATTTGCAAGGTATGCCTCTTAAAACTTATGATCATTGCTTAGCTAGAAAAACACATAGAGTTTCTTTTCATACACATCCACCATCTAGAAGATCAAATGTCATTGATTTGATTCATACTGATGTTTGTACTATGAAAACTAAAACTCTTGGAGGTGCACTTTATTTTGTTACTTTTATTGATGACCATTCTAGAAAAGTTTGGGTTTTTGCTTTGAAATATAAAGACCAGGTGCTCGATGTCTTCAAAGAACTTCATGCCAGAATTGAAAGAGAAACTGGAAGAAACTTAAAGTGTGTTCGAGCAGATAATGGTGGTGAGTACATGGGTCCATTTGATAGGATTGCGGACTCCATGGTACACTACACCAAATACCCCTTTCCATAACATATGAATATAATAGTATTGAAAAAGTATTATGATACATAAAATAATAGGTGGGAAAAAAAATTGGCGGTACCAAAATTTTGGAGCCTGCGTATTAGTAAAGTTATCTTCTACTTTTTACTTTTTTATTTACTCTACTTTTTTATTTCCAAACCTCTAAACAATTTTCTAAGACACTTCCGACCATCCCTCAATCGATACCTAGTTAGGGTTTCAGTATCAGCCACCGTCTTCCTCTTCTTCTTCTTCAAATAACAATGGTGATCCCGATCCTGAAACTTCTGATCTCCGTCATGGGGCGGTCGAGAAGGAGAAGGAAGAGGAGGTAAGCGGAGCTTCTATTCATCAGGAGCTTGCGAGGTTTTTGACAGGGATTTGAGTGGAGAAGAAATGGGGAGCCGGAATGGAAGTGACGATGGAAATGAGAATGTGAATGAGGATGGGTATGGGAATGGGAGTGAGAACGAGAATGAAACTGAGTATGAGGATGAAGATGAAAATGAGGATAGGAAGAGAGAAGTAGAAGAGAACGATGATGAAGATGGTGGAGTGGGAGAGAATAAGAGTGGAAATGAGACTGAAAATGTCAGTGAAGTAAATAATGGTAGCGGTGAGATGGATAAGAAGAACGGGTATGGTGGTGGTATTCGAAAGTATCAGTATCCAGTGAGGCCTAAAGCTGAAGATTGCTCATTTTACCTCAAGGCTGGAACGTGTAAGTTTGGATCCAATTGCAAGTTTAATCACCCAGTTAGAAAAAAGAAGCAATCAGGTATTTTTTTTTTCTTCTTCTTCCATTTCATCAATTCTTATGCATACAATTTTGTATCAATACTTCACCACAAAATGAAGCTGTTTGTGTATGCATTGTCTTTATCTTTGTGGGTCTTTATCTATTTAGTGTCTTTTTTTCTTTTACCTTTTCCAATATTCGTATCTATATATATGATGTACTTCTTTGTTGGGTTGTGTTATGGTTGGTGGGTTTTGTTG
Organism: Humulus lupulus; assembly: GCF_963169125.1. Taxonomy (NCBI): domain Eukaryota; kingdom Viridiplantae; phylum Streptophyta; class Magnoliopsida; order Rosales; family Cannabaceae; genus Humulus; species Humulus lupulus. Next base: position 138,300,774 of record NC_084798.1, on the reverse strand, counting down.
GGGGAATTTTGCTGGTTATGGATAACATTAGAGACACTCGTTTTGCTGTATTGTTTGCTCTTGACATGGAGAAAGGAAGCTAGTTATCCCAATTAAAGTATATATGCTAACTTTTGGAGGAATAGTCTCTTTCCTGCCTGCTGGACTTGATACTTTCGTTGCAGCTGAATTATGTTTAATATTCATAAGAATATAGTTTCTTTGGGAAAGAAAATCTTTTTCTTTTTCAATTGTATTCACTTATCTTGTGTTTTTCATTTTTAAATTATCGTTTTGAAGGGTGCTAAGGAGAAAGTAAAAGAAAGGGAAGAGTCCACAGAAAATCCTGGGCAATCAGAATGCAAGGTTTTTATAAGTACAACAATTCTAGATATTATAATTCATCACTTTACGCATGTCATTATGGAATCTGATCAGTACATATGCATGAGGGAAACGTCCCTGCAGAATAGTGTTGTTATAATCGATATGAGTATGCCAAATCAACCTCTGAGGAGACCTATTACTGCAAACTCTGCACTGATGAATCTGAATTCTAAAATTCTTGCATTGAAAGGTAGGTTATGACTTTTAGCTGCATTTCAAAAATGATATGAATCATATATGATTGCTATATTCTGGAATATGTATTTGAAATTTTAGTTGGTCTATAAATGTCTTGTTACACTATTGCAGAATCTTTGAGATTTAATTTAAACAATTTAATTTTTTTATTTTGTCGTTCTGTAATGCTTTATATGCATTTTTGCATTGTTCTATTGCATAATCTTTGAGATTTTGTCTAAACTTGTTGTGATGTGCATTATAAGTGTATCCCACAGTTTACTTGTTACTTAATCAACTTTAAGCTCATTTTGTGTTCTCTGTATGTTCGTCACAGTCAATTCATTGTCTTTATACAGATGAAATGTTAAAGTCTATGCCTCTTGACTTATTCTTTTCATGTTGAATTTTTTAGTGTGTGTGATGTTATCTTTACTTAGATGTGGCTGTATTTTTTTAGTTAAACTAGGTGAAATTGCATCTTGAGGATGGATTTTTCTCTGAATGCTTTAACCTACATATGTTAATCGTATGTAGTTTTATTTTCTGCAAATGACACATCAAGTAAACTAAAGCAAATATTGGTAGATGTAATTTGGTGAGAACTTACTCATGACTTATCCCTATGGTGTCGGACTTGTAATATATGACACGGCAAGTAAACTAAAGCAAACATTGGTAGACATAATCTAGTGAAAACTTACTCATGACTTATTCCTATGGTGTCAAACTCTTAATCTCTGTTCTTATAGTGTCAGGATCTTGATATTAAGTTGTAAAGGATAGTCTGGCAGTGTGAGGATTTTTATAGTATTATTTTATATAGTTGTTCGATCGCACTAGAAATAGACATGATAAATGATTTCTACTGTGATTTGTATACTTCACTCGCATTTTTACACAAATTTTGGAGTTTGACTCACTCATTGTCATTATACCTAATATAAATTTGATTTCTTTGAGTTTTTTTTTCTTTTAACAATACTTACTTTAAATTTGGCCACTTGAGCTTTTGTTTGTTTTATTTCTTACTATTTTGGGCTACTGTTTTATCATATGCAATTTTATAGCTCTTGTCCCGGGGACTAGTCATGATATTATTTTCTTTCGCTTTTATTTTGTTTCACATGGCCTCCATGCACTTGTGTAGGTTGTATTTTGGAAATGGATTACCCCAAAGTTGTTGGGTCTGGTTACACAGACCTCAGTATATCATTGGTCAATTGAAGGTTTGTCACTTTATTATTATTATTAAACTTCTCTTCTAGCCTGCTTTGTTTTACAATACAATTACTTTTGTTTTAAAAATTTGGCTGGTATGTGCACTATATCTTCCTTGTAGGTGAGACTGAACCTGTGAAGATCTTCGAAAGAACTACTAATCTGGCAAACAATCAGATAATAAACTATCGATGTGACCCTTCTGAAAAGTGGTTGGTTTTGATTGGAATTGCCACTGGTGCTCCTGAGGTATGTTCTTATATATTGTAACATCATTTAGTAGATTGATACTCATATGCAGACATGCTTTATGTATAGATTTTTCATAGGGAAATCCTCATCAAGCCAATATATTTGATGATCTTGGTATTTATATGTTACATTTGTAATGATGTAATCCATGTAGTTGGAATAGAAGGGACTGCTTCCCCTGTAACAAGTTAGTGCCAAAGAGCCTTGTCCAAATGGTCCTTTTGAATTTTTCTGTAACATGCTTTAATACCTTATTGATTGCTTGGCCGACTCTGAGCTTTAATTGTCCTATTTCTTGTACTTGATTTATTTCTCTACTCTGTTTGCAGAGGCAAAATCTGGTCAAAGGGAATATGCAACTCTTTTCAGTGGAACAACAGAGAAGTCAAGCTCTGGAAGCTCATGCTGCTGCTTTTGCACAATTTAAAGTGCGTAAATTAACTTCTCCCTCTCTTTATCTCTCTTAATTCTCTTGTTTTTTATCACACTTGGTATGCATATCATATATGCATATTTGTTGATTGATTGTCGAATTTATACAGGTTCCAGGGAATGAGAATCCTTCTACTCTCATTTCCTTTGCAACAAAGACTTTTAATGCTAGCCAAATTACATCAAAGCTGCATGTTATAGATCTTGGTGCCCAACCAGGTTAGCTTAGTATTGTTTAATTCACCCCCTTTATTAAAAAAGACAAAAATGTTTGATAGGTCTAGAATCTTAATCAGAAATTTATTCCTTTCTTTCTATCTTGATGAATAATGTTTACATCCTTTTGTTGGGAGAGTGCTCTTATGCATGGAGTGATTTGAAAACGACTTCTTGTTTGATGTTGCCTTTTGTGGTTTGGTTTAAGCTATTATGGTATGCATGTGGAGGACTGATTATAGAGGCTTGGGCATGTCTAGTTTCATCCTCTACTCATAAAATCCAGTCTTTCTTACTTTATTTGTGCCCTCCTAGATAGATGTTAAAACTAGTGTCATGTGACTATTTTACTGCTTGGCTATTCATGCAATTTTCTGTTGAAATATGTTTTACTGTACATTGGCTTTAAGGTCTGTTAACTATTTTTTGCACTTTGGAATTGGCACAAATGGGAATCTTCAATTTGTTGTGTTTTGATTATTTAAAAATTTGCCAAGAGTTTCTTTTCTTGTTAGGCTTGTTTGATTTTTCTATAAATTTTTTGGTTTACCTTGTTCTTTCTATTGATATTTTTTTTCTTTATGCTCTAGGCTGTGTGTTTTTCTTTAATGGGCATTGGCAGCTCATTTCATGCTCAAGAAACTGTTGTGAGTGGGCAATTGGAGAGTCGAGTGTGGTAAATACTGTTCTTTCCCTGTGTACTATGTTATGTTTGTTTCTTGCATGTTAATGCTCTTGTCTCTTATCTTTTGCCCTGGGTTGTTGAGATCATCTGCACTTTGGTCAGGAAATTATCTCCTAATCCTAATAGTGCTGCAATAATGGCCATGGGTGTTAACATCTTGGCAAAGATGTTGAAATGTAAGCTAATCCATATTGCATTTCTTTTCTACTTTTGGGTATAAACTTATATATGGATCTTTCTTGCATGAAGTTTGGGGTGAATTTTAGTCAGTCATTTTAAAGTCAACGCCATACGTTTGCTGTTTTACCTATGCAGTTGTATGGAAAATTAAAACATAATGTTCTCTGTGGAAGGCTAGTAGTTAAGGTCACCAAGAGCATCATAGTTATGTCATTTGCTTTTGACTAAAAAAATTTGTGTATGAAGATATCGTTATACTTTTCCACCAGCACGTTTCTTATGAGAAGATTTACTGATGCAATTGTTTCAATAAGGAATTTAAGTGCTTGAATGCTACAAACCCCAGAACTTCACGATGTTAAAATGTTTTGTGGGCCTCTTGGCATATACTTAAATTGTTTGCTTGCCCGAAGCCTTGCTTCTGATTATGATGACTTTTACATTGTTTTTTTTTTTTGGTCAGTTGCCCTTCATACGATTCTGCAGCAGCTGTTAAGGCAAATTTATTTGATGTGGCTTTAAATACAAATATTCTTGATACTGGCTCTAATGGTTCCTTGAGGTAAGGCCTTTAGTTTGATTTGCCAAGTTTAATATAGTTCTACACATCAGAGGTCAATATTTTAAAGACTAGTTGTTCTTTACAGGCCAGTCTGATTTTCTTTCTTTTTAAAAAAAATCTATTTAGGTGTTTGAACTGATTAAAAAAGGTATCGCGTTGACATCATACGCTGGAAAGCTGGTTGGGGTCATCTGGGACATGTTACTTTCTGATTCTTCAATCCATAGTGCTCTTTTTTGGATTGTTTGCATGACTTCACAAGCATTGGAGGTCTGAATGCTCTGATTCTGTTTGGTTAGAATTTGTTATCTAATTTTGTTTCTTCACTGATTTGAGAATTTTTCTTCCTATAATCTTTTTCTTCTTTTGTCTTGTTTTTTTTCCATTTATCTTGCAGAAACTTCATGTTAGCCGTCTCTTTGATGTCACAAAAATTGAAGGTTTATCGCTTGCTATATCATCTGTTTTGGATATTCTATACAATGTGCTTGCCAAATTTCCTTACATTGTCCATTAAACAGGTGGCTACTTTTTTATTCTTGGCCCAAGTTGGAATTAGTAACATAGATGTTGGCAATTCTTGGTGCTATGGTTATTAGATGTAGTTAAATCTGAACATTGTTCTCATAGCAAAAATATTTTATACCCAGAAATCCCATAGACCTGCTTAGCGAGCCCAAGTTCGAAACTAGGGTTCCCCCCTAACTTTACAATATTTAGGGTGTGGGAAACTATAACAGTTGCTATGAGAAGTGCTCGTGCGGGGACTTGAACCTCAGGCCTTCTGGAAGCAAACTACATGCTAACTTTGAGAGCTACTCCTTTTGAGGATTGCAAATTATTAACCTTCTTTGCTGCAAAGAAGAGTAATTATATTTTTATCTTTTGACTAACTATTTTTTGGGCCGGAATTCAAAAATTTTGTTTGTCTAAAGCTGCAAAATATACCTTTGTTAATAGAATTCTCTCTTTATGATTTTTGTTGATTCTTTGATTAGTACTTTTTAATTACAAGAGATGATGTTCTGTTATTTAAATTTTTCAGGATACATCTTCCAGCCTCCCCATCTTTCTTCAATCAGTTTTGTCATCTGCAACAAAACCAATATCTGTAGTTGCTGCTGTTGTCTCCTTGGTATCTTATTTTTGCAATCCTGTAAGGATTCTCTCGATGCTTGAACTGAAAACATTTTTCATATTATGTTGTTTCCTCTTATTTGAGGGGAACTTCTCTGCCTGTTATGCATTCAACAACAGCACTTAAAGATTCTTTTACTTTGTTGGTGTTCTTTTTCCTTTTTGGTCTTCTGATTTTCTCAGTTTAGACTCACACATTCGTTCATCACCAACATTTTGTGGATTGTGCATGTAAATTGTATATGTGTATATGTATATATTAATATATATTGAAGCACACTATCCAGTAATGGTAGATACAAAAAGAAGGGGCAGTCCCTAAATTCTTTGGTTGAGGAAACCCAAAGAGACACGATGAAGTGATTTCTTCCACATAAAACATTTATATTGGACCTTGGCATATCTTTAGTGTGTATCTATTTTGTTGGTATCAATCATGGCTTTTAATACGAATGAAACTCATAGTTTCATATCATAAGTAAACTTCATTGATTCAGTGAAAATCTCTAGCAATTTGTTGTTGATGGAGGAAGACTTACAATGTGTGTGTGTTGTCTATTTGGGTAAAGATCTTATAGTAGTATATTCTTTTGTCTCCTCTGCTGAGGGTTGATGATGTTTAGTCACTACACAGAAAGTACACAAAATTGAGGAAAGTAGTTTATTTTTTAAAAGATATTTTGTGATCATAAACCTTGTTTGATATTGACGGGATGGATACGACATAATTTTACTTGCATTTGTTTCGTCATGCTTGACATCAATTGGTGTATCCCCATGCTAAAACGTGAAAGTCTATTCATGTAAAATGGATCTAATTATAGATTGACTATGGCATTAAGTGCAAGGTTTCCATCATTATTAATGAGAAATTGTGCTGAGCACACAACTTGGGACAAACTTGTCTGTATCCTTTATATGCTTTGGACCCCTTTTATGGTTTAATGGTTGTATGTAGACTGGCTATTCCTATATTGTTGGAAATCTTTACTACATTTTACTAAGGAGTTTTAACTTATCCATGTAGGCCATACAGATTGGCGCCACTAAAGTACTGTCAACGCTGTTGATGACAGCAGATTTCTTGCCACCATATTTTTCTGCAAGCAGCTTTGGTCTAGATGATAAACAGGTTTAGCATGTTCGAGTTAATGCATTTTCTTTCCTGATCATTAATTTTTTTATTTGAACAACTGACCCATTGTTTCTCATTTAATATATTTTAATTAATACACCGTCTAGGTTGTTGATTTGAAAGATTCTGTAAGCTTTATTCTACTAGAGCAATCTGAAGAAAATGAAGACTTATTTGTTGCTACCGTCAATCTTTTCACTGCTGCTGCTCGTTATCAGGTGTGCTACTTTTTGACATTTGTATATGTTTTCTGGTGTTAATAAGTGAATCACTCTTGGTTAATTTTCCGTTGTTTCATTTTGGGATTTCTCATTAACTGTTTATATTGATCTTTGTGTTCTATACAACCTGCTTTTTTTTTATTGTTGTATTTGCCACCAAAGAGTTTATGGACGTCCAACCAGGTAATGTTGGTGATGGGAAGCTGCCAGCAATTGAGGTTTCCTCTGGGCCAGTAGAGTCTAAAAGTTCAAGCCTTGTAGATACAGTACTTTGTTATGTTGTAAATTCTGACAGTCATATCAATAAGTAAGTTCTCCTAGAGACATCCTTAGCCTGGTTTATCCCTCAATTTTTTTTTTCCGGTTGTTCTTTAAACTAATTTGTTACATATTTTGATCTGTTAATTTCTTTATTCCAGCAAACCCTTTGTGTTGCTTAATGTACTCAACTTTTTAAAGGCATTGTGGCAAAGGGCGGCTCAATATATCAATTTATCAATATATTGTTAGTGCCCAAATAACTTAAGGTCTAGAGTTTAGTACCTGTTTGAGCTCCATATTCTATTACACCTCTCCTTTAAATGAGATATGAGATTCGATGGATCTACCCTAGAAATAATAGTATCATTCTAAATGCTTTTGTAACTCAAATCTCCCAAACTTTTAACATGTTGTCTCAGTAATTAAGCACTTGAACCAGAGATGTCTTTAGGGTGAAATTGAGGCCCCTTTAACCTGAAAATGTTAATGTTTGTTTACTACAATATGTATCTATTCACAGTGTGATAGCAATATTTTGAATTTTGAAGTATGTTCACTTGGTATTGCTTGCTTAGGTCTTATATTGTATACACTTTTATTATTTGATTCATATTATTTAATTTTTTTTAAGCATATACCTTACCTTTTATCTGCTATTGCAGGAGAAAAATGTCACATTGGGAGGGATCTCTAACGAGCTTGTTTTAACATGTATAGATCACATAGGCTTTGTGTTGGGCAGCAGTAGAATATTTTGTGCTGAAAGTAGTAACTTTTCAATATGTTGAATATTTAAGACTACTTGAATACTTAAAGAACATTTTGTTGTTGATGACAGTGTTGAATGTTTTAAACTAATTTGTGGATTGTTAATACAATGTTGAATGTTTTTACTTTTGTTTATTTGAAAATTAAGTTCATTTGATGATGCTGGTATATATTAGAAAGCTAATTTTAATTATATAAATAAAAAATAAAAAATGTAATAGAATAAATTAGTGTTATATAAATGAATATATAATGAGAATTTAAACTTATCTAAATATTAAAATAATACGAAAAATGTGTTATAATATCTATTACAATAACACTTTTTATAAGTAAATAATTTTGTTATGCAAACTTCATTATATAACACAAAAAATGTGTTATGCTAAAGTGAAGTATAACACAAAAAATTTGTTATACTAAAGTGTAGTATAACACAAATTTATAAGTATTGAAATGTATTATATAATCGACTATAAATAATAAAATTAAATACTTATCTATTTATTAAAATAACACAGAAAGTGTGTTATCGTTGACAGTATAATAACACATCTGTATAACAATGATAAAGTGTTATGTAAAGTACTCTGACCTACGATAACATAGTCGGTCTTAACACATCAAAAAGTGTTATGGTATGTTTTGATAACACATTTTGGTCTTATTAAAAGCATTTTTTTCTTGTAGTGGTATCAGGCTTGAGAAGACAGTTCCAAAAACTCCTTAGCATAATGGTGTGGCAGAAATAATGAACATAACCATTGAAGAAAGTATTAGGTGTATGCTTTCCCATCCAAGCTACCTAAGTCCTTTTGGAGGGAGGCTATGAGAACTACAGTTGACTTAATTAACCTTTCTCCTTTAGTTCCTCTGAATGGTGATGTAACTGAGTGAGTATGGAAAGGGAAAGATGTCTCGTATGATCATTTGAGAGTCTTTGGGTGCAGAGCATTTGTGCATATTCCTAAAGATGAGAGGCCAAGCTTGATGATAAGGCAAAATCGTGCATTTTCTTGGGATATGGTCATGAGAGTTTGGGTACAGATTATGGGATCTAGTGAACAAGAAGATAATTAGAAGCAGAGATGTGGTGTTTCTTGACGATCAACTATTTGAAGATAGTGGCAAAATCAGAAGCATAATTTCCATGTTGATGTTCATGTGAGTACTAGCTTAGTTCCTCCACCTATAGTACATGATGATCATGGGAGAGATGAACAGGAAAACCATGAAGAACATGCCAATGAAGAGGTAGATGAACGAGAAGATCGTAGTGAGAATTTCAATGAAGGTGTTCCTACAGTTGATGATGATTATGATGTTGAGCCAACTGATGAACATGTTGAGCAAGCACCTCCATCACCACCAATTGAGACTTCAGTGAGAAGATACACAAGAGAGCGTAAACCATCTTCAAGATACACTCCTCATGAGTATGCGATGCTTACTGATGGGGGAGAACCAGAAACTTACCAAGAAGGTGTTCTACATGAGCATAAGTGTGAGTGGGTTAAAGCCTTGCAATAGGAGATGAGATCCTTGCTTTAGAACCACACATATGACATGGTGAAGTTGCCTAAAGGGAAGAAAGCTCTTAAGAAAAAATGGGTTTACAGGTTGAAGACTAAAAACAATAGCTCACAAAAATGGTACAATGCAAGACTGGTTGTGAAAGGATTCAGTCAAAAGAAAGGTATTGACTTTGAAGAAATCTTTTCTCCTGATGTGAAAATGTCTTCTATTAGAGTTGTTCTTAGTTTAGCTGCTCGCTTGAATTTAGAGGTTGAACAACTTGATGTGAAAACTGCTTCAAAGTCATTTGGAAGAAGAAATTTACATGGAGCAACCAGAGGGTTTCAAAGTCAAGGGAAAGGAGAATCTTGTGTGCAAGTTGAGAAAAATCTTATATGGACTCAAACAGGCACCTAGACAGTGGTACAAGAAGTTTGATTCCTTCATGTTGAGCCATGGGTATAACAGAACTACTTTTGATCATTATGTGTTCACAAAGAAGTTTTATGATGATGATTTTATTATTCTCCTGTTGTATGTTGATGATATGCTGATTGTTGGTCATGATGCTAGAAAAATTGAAAAGCTAAAAGGAGAGTTGGTCAAGTCTTTTGCCATGAAAGATTTGGTATCGGCGAAACAAATACTTGTCGTGAAGATTTCCCGTGACCAATAGAATTGGAAACTTTGGCTATCTCAAGAAGCTTATGTTGAAAAAGATCTTAAAAGATTCAACATGAGAAATGCTAAAGCAGTTAGTTCTCCTCTTGCAAGCCATTTCAAGCTTAGCTCCCAGCAATGTCCTACAAGTGAGAAAGATAAAGAAGAAATGATCAAAGTGCCTTACTCGTCAGCAGTAGGTAGTTTGATGTATGCTATGGTCTGTACTAGGCCAGTTATTGCTCATGCAGTTGGAGTTGTCAGCTGATTTATCTCTAATCCTGGTAAAGAACACTAGGAAGCAGTGAAATGGATATTGAGATATATATGAGGTACTTCCAGGTTGTGTTTATGCTTTGGCAATGGCGAACCTATGCTTGATGGGTACACCGATCCAGATATGGCAGGTGATTGTGATTCCAGGAAATCCACTTCAGGATTCTTGATGACATTTGTAGGGGGAGCTATTTCATGGAAATCAAGGTTATAGAAATGTATTGCTTTGTCTACTACATAAGCTGAATACATAGCTGTGACTGATGTTTGTAAAGAAGCTTTGTGGATGAAAAAGTTTCTACAAGAATTAGGCTTGCAACAAGAAAGATATATTGTCTACTGTGATAGTCAGAGCGCCATTCACCTCTCCAAGAATTCAACATTCCATTTAAGATCTAAGCATATTGGTGTTAGATATCACTGGATTCATGATGTGCTAGAGATGAAAGAATTGCACTTAGAAAAGGTGGATACCAGTGAGAATGGGTTAGACATGTTGACAAAGTCTTTGCCTAAGGAGAAGCTTGAAGCTTGTAGACGAAGAACAGGCTTATTAGAGCCCACCAACTAAGGGCAAGGGGGAGATTTGTTGGGTCCGCCCCATATGTTGTGGGCCTTGGAGCAAAATAAGGGCTTTGAGCCCAAAAGAAAAGAAAAAAAAAAGAGAAGAAGGCAACTTATGTGAGCTGCATTAATAAAAAAAAAAGAAGGGGTTGGCTGGCAAGACAAAGAACCCAGTCATGGAAACAAATAAGAAAAAGAGGGAAAGAGGAGAGAAAAGCTAGAGAGAGAAAGAGTGAGTTTTTGACACTTTGACTTGAAGATTGAGTGATTGATTCTCATCCATTTTAGCTCAAATTTTTGGTGGTTAATCCTTGCAAAGTGCTCTACGAATCTACCAGTTCCAATTTGGTGTTTGTCCTCTCTAAGGTGCTCTCCCACTATACCCATTTGGTGAGACCCAAACTTTTTCTTTGGTGTACCATCTTTATAGATGATGATTATATGCATTGTTGATCCAAGATTGTAATCTTGATGTTGTTGTAAGCCTCTAGTTATACTAGATAAGAACATTGTAATCCCATTATTGGACTTTGGTGATAGTGGATGATTTAAGCGGACTACGGTCCCCATGGTTTTTCCCACATTGGGTTTCCACGTAAAAATCTTGGTGTCTCACTTTTATCATTGTTTATGATTTATATTGCTTGTGTTGCTTTGGTTAATATTGCTAGTTGTGGTGTTTGATAAGTAATTTGATATTTGACATACAAAGAAGGAAGAGTTTGTGTTTATTGCAATATGTTTTCCCAACACATATATATATATATTTAAAAATGGATTCACTAACTGAAAGCAAAAGCAAATACAAATTACAGAAAAACACAACTAAATGGCAGAAGGATTTGTCATATCTACCAAACTGTAGAATATGCATCACCAGGAACACTCCATTCCCTATCCACCTAGTAAATGCTTTATGTTTGAAAGAAAATTTTGCAATGAGATGAGCAACCTCACTTGAGTCTCTAGGTGCATGTAAGATTCCTTTGTAATGAGACATGTAGAATGTGCTAGTGGACTAGATAATGACACGCATAGGTATATTGTCACTACTACAAAACTGGGCTTTCCCGAGACGCAACAACGACAGTCAACTCTGTTGACTGTCTCTGTTGACTGTCGTAATTGCTTAGCGGAGCTCTACGCTGATAGTTGAAAACTGTAGGCATAGAAACCAATGCTGACAGTTAATAACTGTCACCGTTGTTTTTTACTGTCGCTATTGACCCCAACGCCGACAATTAATTCGAGAATAATGCCGACAATTAAAATTGTCGCTATTGACCCCAACACCGACAGTTAATTCAAGACCAATGCCGACAGTTAAAAATTGTCGATATTGACCTCAACCCCGACAGTTAATAAAAACCCAATGCCGACAGTTATAAAATGTCGCCAAAATTCAAATTAAAATTTTTAAAATACAATTAATGAATAATAAAATTTTAAAAATAAACTAAATTATGTAAATATGTATTTATTAAAAACTTTTAAAACTAGATTTTTTTTCTTTCTAAATTTTTCATATTATTAACTTTTGAATTTATAATAACTTTTATATCAAACTTTAAATTAATTATGATATTAAGAGTAACAATACTTTAATTTAATTTAACTATATTATTGTTTAACATGTTTATAAATTATTATTAGTTAAAAATGAGTTGTTTTATTGATTGGAAAATATTGTAAAGTAATTTTAATATGTAAATTTCTTAGTTATAATTTTTTTAATATATATTTATATATATTTTTTTAAATCGGCATACTCCATTCAAAAAAATTAAATCCATAAAAAGAAAATGAAACCCTCATTTCGAACACCCTAACATAAAAAAATCTTTCACTCATTCTTCACTCACCCTTATTCTCATTAGCTGTCGCCCCCACCCTTCTCTCTCACTGTCTATCTCATTCCAACATTGTCGCGCCACCATTCTCACCCTATCTCTATCACTCCCCTCTCGTCCATCTCTTTCCTTTTCACTTCTTCTCTATTTCTCTCTTGTAGGTTGCAGCGTGGGGCTTGGGGACGGAAGTTTTGATGTGATGGGTTGTGTTGTGATGAGTTTTACGGCACTGGTTTGACATGCTGGCGCGTCGGGCTGCGGTGCGATAGGCTAGTGTTGTTGCACAATGGCTGGCTTGGGGTGCGACGAGCTTGGCATCGAAGGTGGTGTTACATGCTTGGCCAACAAAGGTATGTAAGCTTTTTTATCTCTCAGTTTTGAGGGTTTACTTAATATTAATTTGATTAGTATACAAATATAACTACTCGTTTGTGATTAGTGTGTGTATATTTATATTTACAAACACATCAATATATGATTTGATGATGATTTTGATCGTTTATATTGTAGGATAGCTTGCTCGTTTTTGGTCTGTGGCTTATATGGTAATCTTGAATTGATTATATGTTAATCAATTTAATTGTAAGATATTATTAGATTCAAGTATTTTTAAATTTTTAAATGTTTTTGGATTATTTATGTTGAGTTTTCATTTTGTTTCTTTTTTTTTCTTTCTATACCCCATTTTGGCCGGAAGTATGTTGCAATGGTGAATTTGTGTCAAGTCGATGGCAACAGAGATTATTTCATCACCTTATTACTCCCTGTTGCAGACCAGGTTCTAAATATCATGTTCATCCACATGAGAGGGGTATAGTTATTTTCCACCCTATATATGTGAGTGACCTTCCAGTCTAGTCTCAAAATTTGGGGAACTGAAAGCTCCTTCCAATTCACTATCTATTTTTTGGGTTAATTTATTTTCTGCTTATCTGTTTTGTTTCTCTTACATGTTACTAATCTTCTATTTGATTTCTCTTTTGACAGTACCATTCAAATGAGGCTAGTGGAACTATGAAACCAATTACTTATGGTTCCATATAATTAACGATAGTTGACCAATCAAGATTTAGAAGAACTCGAGTTACTGAGGGTGGTATGATTCTTTTTGCAGCCATCATTACTGTGCCTGCTCTTATTATGACTTTTATTTGTGAATGTGTTTTGATTATTAGGAAAGATCTCCTTTTGAAAAGTGTTCTCTCATATATATATATATTAATATATATACATATATATAAATATATATTATACATATATATAGGCATGTGTTATGTTCAGATAAATTTGAACCATCTAAGATTATTACTAGGCACACCCAAAGCTTCACCATATCAACCCAAGACCTTTAATTATAGGCACACCCTATAACCATTTAATCTTGATTATATATAGTACAAGAAATTACCCACTGGTCACATCTACAATTGGCTAACCAACATAATTAATTGTTACATCATATAAGAGGGATCATAGAATATATATTGATTGTTGTATGTTCAATTGGTTTTGATCAATAGTAGCAGTTTTATAAGCTTAGGACACACAATTACACAAGTAATCCCTGAATTAATGTACTGTATCAACTTGCATTTATTATGATTCTTGAACCATTTCCCCCTCCATTAACTCAGTGTTGTAGATTGATGGTCATGGAGATTAATTGTCATCGGAAGCCTACTTTTTCTGTAAATTTCTACAAAATTTACTATGAAATGTATTTTTATGAACTTATGGCTTATACAATGGTGGAAGTTCAGTACATTTCAAGGAGTTGTAACTATGTTTGGTGTGGTAGGGTGTTAAGTCTTTGTATTGTTGTTTATTTCTCTGTTCCGCTAGTCTTTGTATTCTGTTAGTTCACTTTCTTTTCAGTGTAATTCCCAGGTGTAGGTCCTGGTGTATTTTGTCTGTTCTAGTTCTTGTTGGCTGGTTCAGCTATCTCTGTTGTGTTATTAATCTATTTGGTTGCTATGTTTGGCACCAATTATTAAAAAAAATAGATATCTAAACTCTACTACTGATCTTGTGATTCTAGTGTTTTTTCCTGTCTCGAAGATACGAGAATTGTTAACTGAGTTGTGATGAGTAAAATTTATTTAATTGGGGTTTCTCATTGGCATTGGTTGTTGAAATTTTCTATGATGAAATTATATAAATGATACATGAAAAGGGTTTTGAGTGTTGTTACATTTTTATTGTTTTGTTTTGCCTAAACTTGCTAGTTGAGTCTATGTATAGGGAATGGTACCAAGGTAAGGATTGAGGTTTATATATGGTATACATGTTCTAATTTGCTTGAAAATTTAATGAAGCCAAATATGTTATGTGACTTGGGGTCTTTATTTTTTCAAGCCATTTTTTTTAATGATAAAACTAGTGCGGTACTATTGTAGAGTGAGAAACAACATATATGACTGGGCCGAAGTTGAGAGAGGAAAAGGGTCATGAATTATCCTCTTGCATTTTTAAAATTTTTGTTTGTATTTTGATTAATGAGTTGCTCTGTTTCGAATGGGGTCATAAACACAGCACACACAAATATAATTATATATATACAGTATATATCTAAAATTATGTATTTTTTTTTTCATTTTTAGTAATAAATTGCTATGTTTCTCGTTCTTGTGAAATGTGTTTCAGTGGTTTTATATACTATTGTAACATCTCATCATTGATGTTAGTTTTCCTTTAATTACCATCATAATTTATGAAAAATTATATTTGAATGAATATTGTTTTCTTATTTATTGTCTAAAATGTGCTGCCGTGATATATGGATGAAAACATGTGTGTTGTTTGATTTGTTTGTGTTGATTGTGATAGATGGCTAGGCTAGTAAATTAGGAGATATGTTGTCTGATTTTCTGTTTGATTTACTTTTATACTTCAATGTTCTCTCTTCAAAATTTTAATGACAATATTCCTATAAATGATATCGCAATGAATATGTTGTCACACATGGACTGAGACATTGGTAGCAAGAGAGTTGTGTAATAATTGTGAGTAAACTTATTTATTTACATTACAATAAAAGTCTTGTTATAATTTTTCATGTTTGGTGTATTATAATGTGATTTTTCATGTTTGGTGAATTATAATGTGATTTTTCATGTTTCAGGGATGATTTTAGAAAGAAATTCATGGCAGTCAATCCTTACTTTGGAAAGATTATTGGTAACGAGGGTGAGTACAAGGACAATAAGAAGAAAGATATGTTGTTTGACAATGAATTTATTGTTTTATTTTATTTGTAATTTTTATTAGAGTAAATGATTCTTTTTTGAGTGGTTAATTATTTACTTTGTAAATCTAGTTATATATTTTTTAAGGTCAAGACGATTATGTTTATAGACAAGACTATATGATTTTTGAGTCAAGTAATAGTGTTATATTTGTTCCAAAATTTGTTTTATTAGATTTGTAAATACTTTGTATAAGTTTTATTATTTTAATCTATAATTTTTTAGATTTGTATATAAATATTTCATTTAAATCATAATTTTTAATTTAAAATAAAAATAAATAATTTTTTTGCAAGTAACGACGACACCTAATAATTGTCGGCGTTGCCAGCAACAACGACAGTGTTTAATTGTCAGCGTTGCCAGCAACAACGACACCTAATAACTGTCGGCGTTGCCAGCAACGACACCTAATAACTGTCGGCATAACTACCCATATGTTGGCATATGCAAATATGACAGTTAGTCTACTGTCATCGTTGCTCAATAACGACAGTTAAAAACTTTTGGTAAAGCTCATTTTTGTAGTAGTGTGTATAATTGATAATATATGTTAGAGTAAATAGCCGCTAAAATACCCAATGTTTTTAAAATGTAGCACTTTTATGTCAATATTTTTTTTGTGGTAAATATATTTAATGTTTTTAAAATGTTACACTTTTATACCCAAACTTATTTTGTTGGTAGCAAATATACCTAGTATTTTTAAAATATTACACTTTTATAGCTATTTTTTTAAAATGATTTTGAGAAATAATAAGAAAGTGAAGAAAAAATATATAATTTTAGTTATTTTTAAAATTTTAAATTATTTTCACTTTCAGAATAATAAGAAAAAAATAGTAAAATTAATCAATATAATTAAAACTTATATTTTTCCTTTACTTTTTTTTAAAAAAAACTTATATTTTTAATTTATGAAAATATATAAGTTTTTAATTATTTTAAATCATTTTTATTAATTTTAATAAAAAATTATTAATGTTTAATTTAAAATAGTTATTTTGAGAAAGAATAAGAAAGAGAAAATAATTTAAAATTTAAAAAATAATTAAAATTTTATATCTTTTCTTCACTTTCTTATTATTTATCAATTTTGAAATAACGAGGACTTTAGCCTCCAGTTTTCCTATATATATATATTTAAGAAGATCAAATATTCTATAATTAACATATAAAAAAAGTTATTTCTTAGATATTTAAGGGGCCTATTGACTACCCTAAACAAGTTGTGGTTCTACCAATGTATAATCTCACATTAATTTTTTTAATTACAAAATTATGACAAAATAATTTTTTTATATTACGTCATATATCAGTTTGTCTATTTGTTTTCTTTACATTATTTAAATATTATATATTTAAACATTTTTATTAATTGAAATAATAGAATAGAATAAATTTGGAGAGAGAAAGATGTAAAATTGATGATGCGTGTCGTATACCGTATCAAATTTAAATATATATATATTTTATTCACTTACACCAGCTACTTCGGTATAGCGGTAAATAAGGGTCGAACCCACGAAGACTATGATCAAATTATTATTCAAAATAATACTAGACTGAAATTAAAAAGGAGTTTTAGTTTTAATAGCTGAGAACATAAAATGAAATAAATATCAACGATTGAATAACTAAGGATATAACGATATTAATGAAATATTCAAGAATTACTCTCCACCTTCAACAATCAATCTATCAATAATGATGAATGATATTCCCTATTCCCAATTAAACTATTAACCCGCAGATAACACTTAAGCTGTCAATTATCCCAATTTCCCTAATATAATTAATTAAAGCTAAGCGCTCTTAATTAACCCTTTTTACCCAGCAATAAACACATTAAGCATGCAATCTATTTAACCTAGTAAAAACATTACACTTTGTGGAAACATGTTAATCTAGGCAACAAATTCATTAAGCATGCAATTCATTTAACCTAGGTTCTATTTTTCCTCACAATTAAAATACTTGTCGCAATACCTTAATTACAATTTATCACTTTACTTAGAATTCTAAACTATTAGGTGAATAGAAATCCTAAGATGATAGTAGAACAATGCAAAACCCCAATTAGTGGCCATCTAAACAAGATTTTACAAGATCCATGACATTCAAATAGAAAAATAGAAGCAATTTAATATAAGGGAATAAAATGAATAAAAGGAATAAAATTCATCAATGCATTCAAGATCTCATGTCTAGGGTTTTGAAATAACCCTTAACTATAAAGAAAACTACTCCATAATCATATTCATATTCATAAACATAAATATTCAATAAAAATAAAAGAGTTTTGAGAAGAAAGAAAAACTAGATTGAAGAATATAGATGATGATGTTTTTTCCTCCTCCTCTGCTTCTCTAGCCTCTAAAAATCGCAATTTAAAGTTATAATAAAAGTTAACCCTAATCCCTTTTATAGCCCCCCAAAAATTACATTTAAAAATTGAAATTTAAGGAAAAATCGATCGTTGGCCGCGGCCAGTAATTCTTGGTGGCCGCGGCCACTAGAAAAAGTATTTTCCAGAAAATCGGGCTTCGACCGCGGCCTGGGACATTGCTAGCCGCGGCCACTACGTTCTGTCCTCCAGGCCGCGGCCGTAGCAAGTTTTCCCGTTTTTCGGTTTTCTTCTGCTGTAGTGATCGAAAGTATTTTAAGCATAACTTCCTCGATATAACTCAGAATTGGACAATTTAAAAAGATATAGAAAGCTAAGAAAAATATCTAAAACTTTTATTTCTAGGTATATTTCCAAAAAAGTAATTCTTGGTGGCCGCGGCCAGTAATTCTTGTATTAAGGAAAAATCGATCGTCGGCCGCAGCCGGTAATTCTTGGTGGCCGCGGCCACTAGAAAAAGTATTTTCCAGAAAATCGGGCTCCGGCCGCGGCCTGGGACATTGCTGGCCGCGGCCACTACATTCTGTCCTCCAGGCCGCGGCCGTAGCGAGTTTTCCCGTTTTTCGGTTTTCTTCAACTGTAGTGATCGAAAGTATTTTAAGCATAACTTCCTCGATATAACTCAGAATTGGACAATTGAAAAATATATAGAAAGCTAAGAAAAATATCTAAAACTTGTATTTCTAGGTATATTTCCAAAAAAGTAATATAAAATTATAAAAATCAAGTGTGAAATTTCAGACTTGTAATTCTGAGTTTAACCATTGCTTGTAAAACATCCCAAATTCATTCACTTTCACCAAAATATCTTGAAAATCCTAAAAATACAAAATAAACTAATTAAACATATATAAATAAATAATCAAGTGCATAATAATAGAAGAATAATGAATTAAAAATAGAAAAATTCGGTACTTATCAATTGAATAAATGTTTTTCAATTTTTTTTGAAAGGAGCTCTAAAAAATCTATAAATGTAGATAAGGAAATTATTAATTTTAACTCCTTTAAACATTTTTTTAATTATTCAATTTTCTTTCTTTCTATCTCCAAATTTATTAGTTTTTTTATTTATTCTTAATAATTCTTTTAATTATTAAAAATATTTAGAGATATAATATTTAAATAATGTAAATAAAATGTAGAGAAACTGATTTTAAAAAAAAAAATTATTTTGTATTAATTTTGGAATAAAAAATAATAATATGGTATTAGACAATAGTAGAACTACAACTTGTCTAGGGTAGTCAATAGCCCCTTTAAAATATCTAAGAAATAACTTTTTTATATGTTAATTATTGTAATGCATCGCGTTTAGGGCAGCGGGAAAACCCTAGTTCGGGCATTTTATTTCCCTGTATTATGTATTATGTCAAGGGAACATTTTATGTTACAAGAAGTTGTGATGTTTGAATGCTAGCCATGCTGTGGTAAGTGCGATTTTTTAGAAACCGAGACCTTTGGTCGTGGACCGGGCCAAAAACCCTAATCGGGTAAAAATCTCGGATTAATTAAATAGGAAATACTATGGCATAAAAATATTAATTTTGTCGGGCACTGAGAATTTATAGTCGAGCCAATAAGTTTAAGAAAAATTGATTGAGGTTTGAATCTCAATCAACCGGGCTAAAGAATAAGAAATTCTTGCCAGAGCCTCTAATGGCATTTTGGTCAATTTGAGTAAATTACCAAAATTATGTGTTATGTGACAAAAATTTTTTTGGTCACATTTATTTTATTTTAGCTTGGAGATATTTAAAAACTATAGGGTAAAAATTTGGTTAAATTTGGAGAGTGAAATTACCAAAGGGCCCTTGAGTGTATTCGATTTGAGTTAAAAGGGGCAAGGACATTTTAGTCATTTCCAAAGGAGGAGAGAGGGTGTGATGGGCAGCTAGGCTATGCCCTAGTGTACTCAAGTGTCTATGACACCTATCCTAGGAAGAGTAAGAAGCTACCTCACCCATTGGCTAACCCTCCAATCATTCTTCTTACACACCAATCATTATTATTTTTTATTTCCTTCTTTTTTCTCGAGAAAACAAAAAAGAGAAACTCTCTTCATTTCCCTCCCCAAAACCGAGAAGTCCTTCTTCCCTCTCCATTTTCTGCCATTTTTCTCTCCAAGGAGCAAGAGCTCTTACTCTCCATTGAAGGAGGGAAGAAAACTCAAGAGCACACTAGGCAAGTGTAAGTTTCGAACCTAGTACATTCTTTCCTTCTCTTTTTCATTCAAACCCGAAATCCTAAGGGGTTTTACTCTGCATGCATGTGATTCTAATGGCCATGCATGACATGGATCTTGTATTCTAGGGTTCAAGAGTGGTGGTTCTAGCAGGATCTCAAAGATTTGAAGCTTGTTGATGTTTTAGTGAGAACAAAGGTAAATATTTTAGAGTTTTGGCAATTTTCCACTCATCTCCATCTTCTACCTTAACATTTCCTTTTGTTAAAAATTTGCATGTGGAACCTTGGGGCTCGATTTGAGTGTATAGAACACAAGGAGGAAGGTTGAAAGGCTAAGGGAACCTTATATCGAAGCTAGAACCATCAAAGGTAGATTTTTGGTTGGTTCTTGAGTATTTTTGGTTATTGATATTGTAGAGTCCCAGAATTTTACTTAGCTAGTTAGATAGTAGTAGTAGTAGTAGTAGTAGTAGTAGTAATGGCTAGTAGTAGTTATAGTATGTTTTATTCTGTGGATTTTGGTTCAAGCTGGGATTTAGTTGGACACTTGTAGCAACACTTATAAATTTTATAAGTTTAACCTATAGTTTAAGAACATTAATTATAAAATAAGGTTTGATTAAAATAGCTGATTATAAAGATGTTATTTATTATACTATAAGGTTTAGATAGAACTAATAAGATCATGACACTTTTCGTGTGCATGTTTATTAAGGAATTAAGTATTTTTGATGAATAGTTTTATAAGAGAAATATTTAAAAACTCCAGGACTTGCCAGCACCTTTAAAAACGTATTATGACTCAGTCAAAGCTATTTATCCAATTCAAATTAAGCTGAAAAAGTGCAATTATGTGTATAATATTTTAGCGTATACCGATATATCGCAGCTATAGGGGTGATATATCACCACACGGTGAATACGAAAACATGTCAAACGCATCAACGAACACTTGGGATATAAGCCCAGGCGATATATCGCCTATGATGGGCGATATATCGGCTCTAGGGTTATATTTTCAAACATTTTTTAAATCGAGCTCAATTCATTCCTTAACCTCTTGACAAGCCTCTGAATGTTTTGACCGAGTCTTAAGCATCTGTTGAACGAATATTCAAATATTTTTCAATTAATACTCATTATTTTTATTCAAGCTAAAAGGAGGTAGTTCACTCCTTGAAATCTATAAATAGGACCTAGTACCCAGCCACTTCTCTCATTCATCAAGCTGTGTTCAGAGCCTTCAAGCTGCTAGGTTTACTATAGAGTGATAAACACTTGGGTTGGGTTATAAGATTTATCATCTTAAGCATTATAAACACTTGGGAAGTAAGATAAATAGTGTGTTTTTCAATATCGAGGTGTAGTATAGTTCTGGTACATTCAATGACATTCCTAATCTTAAGTTCATTTCAGTTTAATTTTTTAGTTTTCTTTAGTTTTCATTCAGATCCCAACTCATTGTTTTCAATTCTTGGTTAGGTATTTAAGTTCTTTGAACTTAAGGTTTCTTTTCGGTAAGTTTCATCTTGGTGGTTTAGTTCATTTCTTGATCATCTCTTTCTTTAGAAATACTCACATTCTTATTGTTGGTTTTAGGAGTGTTCCAAATCCCGTCCTTGTTCTCATAAATCCCGGTTTTGGTAAAGAAAATAGGATAGAATTATATATGTTTATATGATATGTTATGTTTATGTTATGTTATCTTATGTTATGTTATTTTTACATTATGTATAGTATGTTTATAGACCTTGGGCATATGACTTGTATAGCTAACAAGCCCCAGTAAATTATGGGCATATTACTTGCTTGGCTAGCAAGCCTCACCAATCTATTGGGCATATGACTTGTTTAGTTAACAAGCCCCAAGTAGTATAATGGCCATTGTAGTATATGACATATGTTTATAGTATATGTTTATGATATAGTTTATGTATATGTTTTATGTTATTAGTAGATTTTCCTTGCTGGGCATTATACTCATTCCTTTATTTCTTTTTTATGTATACAGGAAAATAGATATGGTGGCGGAAGGATTCGTGGTAGCTTGCCTGTGTATTGAGGAAGAATGGATTCGATGGACTGCGTGAAAGATTCGAGGACGACGTTATTTTCAGTCTTTTTATTATGTTTATATGTATTTTCCAAACTTAGTTTGTTAACAATTTCATTTAAGTTTAAATTTATGTTTTATTTTCAAATAATGGGATCCCATACCATTCATTTATCTATTTCAATAATTACTTTGAGGTTTTTAATAAAGTTGTGAATGTTTCTTATGTATGTTTTCTCGAAAATAGTGTCTATGTATATGTAGTTTTAATGGTCCAAAGTCTTAGAATTAGTTGGGTCATTACAGTTGGTATCAGAGCAACAATTCATTCACATGAAGTTCTCCTTGATACACACGATCATGCTCCGAATCTAACTGCCCATGTAAGTATTTATATTATAGTTATTATGTTTATATGTATAGCTAACGTTTTAGCCTTATGTTTTCAATTAAGAATGAATGGAGCATTAACTTATGAGGATATCCGAGCCATTAAGGCCTTAAAAAGAATTAGAGAACCAAGAAACACCGTAGCAGTGCTAGAAAGAATCACTCGGAGACTACTCTTATTCCACAGGGAGATAGGTCACCTCCAAGAAACTAAGCAAATCATGATGAAAGTTGCGGAGCAATATGTTTTAGTAATTAGACTTTAGAAGATTATCCTACTGTAATTGCAACTTTAGAAGATATATAGGAGACGATAGATGATGAAGATGAATTACCGCTAGCTATGATATATTATTTTCTCATACTTATGTTCACTTCTAAAATGGAATTCCAATTCACAAATGAGCAAAAACATTGAATATTTACAAATCTTCCTTGAGGGCATTTTGAGGCTCAAGATAATGATGACTATGCAGAAATAGATGACTATATGTTAGATGAAGGATCAGATGTAGAAGATTCTGATTTTTAAGAATAGATTAGTGTAATGCCCTAGATAGCCAAGACTGTTACACTGTGTGTTTATGAATGTGCAAGACTTGCTAATCAAGTCATAAAGTTGAAAACGTGGACCCAAAGTCGTAATTATGTAAAGATTAAAAGGTTTTAGTTATAAACAGATAATTTTCCATATAAAATGAATGTATAGTACATGGGATCCCAAAATAGGGTTTAAAAGACATGTTTACAAAAATTCCAAAAGTTACAAATAACCATGGCCACTCTAATGGAAAAATTACATTTTAGGTTTTCTTCCCTGTACAAACCCTCGACCGTGGCGGCCGAACAGCTGACAATGTACACCTCACCCCCAGAGCTCTCTAACTCATGGCTGAACCACCAAACCCTTGCCTTACCTGCACCACGCAGCACCCATGAGCCGAGGCCCAGCAAGAAAACATAATATCACGGCATGATCAATATCAATAATCAAATATTCCACAAGCATAACCAAGTATTCAACAATTCTTAACATTCACCTATTTAGTTATAACCAACGAAAAATTAACAATTTGTCAACCATATAATCAACATCTCATATTCATCAGGTTAACAACAATAATCACATTCATAATCAACAGTTTATCACAACCATCAAATAATACTCAGGGTCGGCGCCCTTAGGCCGCACCCTCTGTTTAATCCACTGTCTTCGGCTCACTTAGGCCGCCCCAGTGTTATACCCACTGACTCCGACCAGCTTAACTGAGCTCAGTGATTAATAAGCTGTCCTCAGCTACCAATGGCTGAGCCGCGCCCTGTGCACAAATATTAATTCCGACACTCTTAGGCCGTTTATCATATGTCCCCGTAGCGTAATACCACATCATGAAATTATATACTAATAAAGGGAACTCTAAGTCTTAGTACAATCACATATCACAATCATAAAGTAATGTATACAAATATAGGGAACACCTAGTCCCAACTTAACCACCTAACCCGGTCCAGTTTTCTTACCTTAGATTCTAATAGCTTTGATTAGCGAAATTGACCTTCAAGCACATTCTTGTTCGAGCCCTAGCGTACACCTAGTCACAGCCACAAATTAGAATCATCACCAAACTTCAATTCCAAAACCTAGCCTCGAGACCAATCACGAGCCCTCGGGAAGCCCTAATTCCACCAAACGGAGTGGTGGAATAACACCCCGAGACCCCGGGCAAAAACCCTAAGAAATAACCCAAAAATCCCTTTCTGGAAACAGGGTAGCACTACGGCGACCTAAAGTGGGCGCTATGGCACTACACCCAGAGCCAAAATGCCCCATGTAACGCCCTGAATAGCCAAGACCGTTACACTGTGTGTTTATAAAGTGCCAGACTTGCTAATCAAGTCATTTAAATAAAATCGTGTTGTTGAAACTATAAAGGAACTAGGGTTAAAAGCGTTTTGGTCTCAAATGCCACATTTTCATTAAAAAGTATTATCTGTTACATTGGATCCCAAAAATATTAAGTTCAAAGACCGTTTACAAAAGACTCAGGGTTTATATACAACAACCGGCCATGCTAAGGAAAAACTAGTAGTTAGATGATCCCTGTCCTGGTCCACTCCTCGACCGTGGCGGTCGAACCGCTGGCTATGTACATTCCACCTCGGAGCTCTCCACCTCAGGCTTGGTCCAGCTTGCCTTTGACTTTACCTGCACCACGTAGCACCAGTGTGCCAAGGCCCAGCAAGAAAACACAACAACAACAGAGCATAAACCATTAGCAAACAAGTCAACATCTCACATTACATCACATAAACTCAGCCATATCATCAATCAGTATAATCAAGTATTCCACATACTAGGCATTTCAGTTCATAATATACACAATTCACAAATGATAACCAGGGCTAGAGCCCTCAGGCTGCTCCCTCCATTTTCCCGTTGTTCTTGGCTCCCAGTGGCCAATCCGCGCCCTATGCGCTAAAATCATGTACGACACTCTTAGACCGCTATTACATGTCCCATGGCGTAATACCAACGTTGACACGATATAACTTTCGGGAGCACTTAGTCCCATCACAATCATACAACCGGGTGCAGTTTTCTTACCTTTCAATTTACTAGTTTTCGATGCCATGAAGCCACGAGCACGGTCCTCTACCCCAAGCCTCTCCAAAGACCTAGTCACAATGCAAATGAAACATCCTTTGTCACTAATCAATCCAAAACTACTTCCCGAAACCAATCCCGCACTCTCGGAACCCCCAAATCCCTAAAACAATGCACCGAAGGCATCCCCCGAACCCCCGGAGCAAAGGCTCAAAATTGCAAAATCCCATGTCCTGAAATTGGCCTAGCACCGCGGCGCAGCCCTATAGGGCCGTGGCGCCCAGCAAGTCAGAGAGCTTGCTCTGCCCAGAAACGGCCTCGCGCCGCGGCGCTCCTTCGCGAACCCAAAATTCTGGGTTTTCCCCTACGTTTTTCCCGAACCCAAATCACTCCAAATCACCCCAAACTCATACCTAAGCCCCAAAACCAACTCGAAACCCCAAATAAACCTTTCAACAACCTACAAACATCATAATCTAGCTCAGTTATATAACCCTTCACAAAATTCACACTTAAATTTCAAACTCAAACACTTAAACCAAAACCTGAGAAAAGTACAAACCAGAACTCTAAATCCCTAAATCATAATAGCTACAAGATTGCAAACATGTTTATTACCCTTACCTCAATCAGAAATTCAACTTGAGCTTCCTCCAATCCAAGCTATAAACTGAGTTTCCCCTTGACAAACCAGCTGAATTTTCATGCAAAATAAGCCATGGCTATCTTTCAATTCCTCCCAAAATCAAATTAAGAACTTAACAAAACAGAGACCAAATCCTTACCTCAGTATAAACCTTGATATGTGCTTGATTCCACACCCTTAAGCCCTTTACTAGCCTCAAAGAACATAGCTCAACTCCTCTTCCACTTTGCCTTCTAAGTTCTTAATTCTCCCTTTCCTTCTTGATCTTTCTAGCCTTCCAAGTCTTAATTTCAGTTATACTTAGCATAAAAGAATCGTGTATATCCTTTTCCCTCAGCCAAAGCCATCTATACTACTGCCAAAAGACTACCTTATCCCTTTCTAACTAAACCTCAAGGGCACTCTTGTCCTTTCACTTACTTTACAATTCTACCACTTTTCCAACAAAACCTGTTACTCTCTATAGTTACTAACAGTTACACAAGTTACCATTTTACCAGTTACCATTATCTAGCTTTCTAGGACCGTCTCGGCACGTGCATCACATTGATATCACCACACCCACGTGGTACAAATCACATAGCATAATTATCACATAACATAATACACATAGTCATATAACATGCTTTAAATCATAGTCATGCATCTTAATCATTAAAATCACACATAGTTCCCATTATGCCCTCCAGGCACACTAATCAAGGCCCTTAAGCCTAATTAGTGAATTTGGGTCGTTACAACTATCCCCTCCTAATGAGAATTTCATCCTCGAAATTTACCTGAACAACTCGGGATACTGATCCCGCATCATTGACTCAAGTTCCCAGGTCGCCTCCTTGACCTTACTATTCCTCCACAGTACTTTAACTAGAGGAATCGTCTTATTCCGCAACACCTTATCTTTTCGATCCAAGATCTGAACTGGTTGCTCTTCATAAGACAAATCTGCCTGTAATTCCAGATCTTCATGCCTCAATACATGAGTCACATCTGAGACATACTTCCGAAGCATGGAGACATGGAACACGTCATGAACTCCAGACAACGATGGCGGCAAAGCTAACCTGTAAGCCACCTGACCAATCCTTTCCAGGATCTCAAATGGTCCGATGAATCTAGGGCTTACCTTGCCCTTCTTACCAAACCTCCTCACCCCTCGCAGAGGTGAAACTCGAAGAAAGACGTGGTCACCAACCTGAAACTCCACGTCTCTACGCTTAGGATCAGCGTAGCTCTTCTGCCTACTCTGAGATGCGAGCATCCTAGCCCGGATCTTCTCTATGGCCTCACATGTCTTCTGAACCATATCTGGCCCCAAGTATCTCCTCTCACCCATCTCATCCCAATGCATGGGTGATCTACACTTCCTCCCATATAACATCTCATAGGGAGCCACTCCAATCGTTGACTGATAACTATTTTTGTACGAGAACTCAATCAACGGAAGGTACTTACTCCATGAACCCTAAAAATCAATCACACAGGCTCTGAGCATATCCTCCAATACCTGGATCGTCCTCTCAGACGGTCCATCAATCTGAGGGTGAAAGGCTGTACTGAACTTCAGTTGAGTTCCCAAAGCTTTCTGCAAACCACCCCAAAACTTGAAAGTGAAGATATGATCCCGGTCTGACACTATACACTTAGGAACCCGATGGAGATGTACGATCTCTCTCACATACAGCTCAGCATACTGATCCACAGTATATGTCGACCTCACTGGAAGGAAATGTGCTGACTTGGTGTATCTATCCACTATCACCCACACCGAGTCATGAGGTCCCACTGTCCTGGGTAAACCTCCCACAAAATCCATAGTAATGTCTTCCCATTTCCATTCAGGAATACCCAATGGCTGAAGAAACCCTGCTGGTCGCTGATGCTCAGCTTTCACCTGCTGACAGGTTAAGCATCTGGCAACGTACTCTACCACATCCTTCTTCATCCCGGGCCACCAATACAAAGTCAGTAGATCCTGATACATCTTCGTGGTACTCGGATGAAGTGAGTACGACGTCGTATGAGACTCATCTAGTATCTCTCGTCTGATCCCCTCATCAGCTGGAACACAAATCCGTCCTTGATACCGAAGTAAACCAACCTCAGAAGTAGAATAGTCCTTAGCTATTCCCGCTAAGACATCCTCTCTAACCCTCTGTAACTGAGTGTCTGTCAACTGCCCCTCTCTGATCCGCTCTAGCAGGGTCGACTGTAGAGTAATATTAGCCAACCGGACCACAACCAACTCTATCCCTGCTCTAACCATCTCATCAGCTAACTTCCTCGAAATCTGAACAGAACTATACAACTGACCAGGACCTCTGCGGCTCAATGCATCAGCCACCACGTTGGCTTTCCCTGGATGGTAAAGAATATCACAATCATAATCCTTCACCAGCTCCAGCCAACGCCTCTGTCTCATATTCAGGTCCTTCTGTGTAAAGAAATACTTCAAGCTCTTATGGTCAGTGTACACCTCGCACTTCTCCCCATAAAGATAATGCCGCAAAATCTTCAAGGAAAAAACCACTGCTGCCAACTCTAGGTCATGAGTAGGATACCGCTGCTCATATTCTTTCAACTGTCGTGACACATAAGCTATAACCTTCTCATTCTGCATCAACACACAGCCTAAGCCCAACCTCAATGCATCACAGTATACCACAAACTTCCCTTCCCCCGAAGGAAGACTCAACACTGGCGCTGTAATAAGTCGTCGCTTCAATTCTTGAAAACTGTCTTCACACTTGTCTGACCAGATAATCTTCAAATTCTTTCTTGTCAATTCTGTCATGGGTGCTGCTATCTTCGAGAAGCCCTCTACAAACCGCCTGTAGTACCCTGCTAATCCCAGAAAACTTCGCACCTCCGAGGCGTTCCTTGGCCTCGGTCAATCTCTAACTGCCTCTATCTTAGACGGATCCACCTTAATCCCATCTGCACCTACAATGTGTCCAAGGAATGTCACTTCAGGTAACCAGAACTCATACTTCTTAAACTTAGCATACAACTGGTGCTCTCTCAACCTCTGAAGAACCTGCCGAAGATGAAACTCGTGTTCTGCCTCTGAACTGGAATACACCAGTATGTCATCGATGAAGACTATAACAAACTGATCCAGAAAATCTTTGAACACCCTGTTCATTAAATCCATAAAGGCTGCTGGGGCATTGGTCAAACCAAAAGACATGACCAAGAACTCATAATGCCCATACTGCGTCCGGAAGGCCGTCTTAGGTATGTCCTCATCCTTGATCCTCAGCTGGTGATAACCAGATCGAAGATCAATCTTTGAGAACACCGTCTTACCCTGCAGCTGATCGAACAAGTCATCAATCCTTGGTAGGGGATACTTATTCTTAATGGTTAGCTTGTTCAATTCTTGATAGTCAATACACATCCTCAGCGTCCTGTCCTTCTTCTTAACGAACAAAACTGGAGCACCCCATGGCGAGTAGCTAGGTCTGATGAACCCCAAATCCAGAAGCTCCTGCAGCTGTATCTTTAACTCTTTCAGTTCCGCCGGTGCCATCCTATATGGTGCCCTCGACACTGGCTCTGTCCCTGGTGCCAACTCAATAACAAACTCAATCTCTCTACGCGGCAGCAACCCAGGAAAATCCTTAGGAAACACATCCAAGAACTCACAAACCAGTCTGGTGTCCTCCGGTCCAACTGTGAAACTCTGCTGGTATCCACCACACTAGCCAAGAAGCCTATACATCCACCCTGTAACAAATCTCTGGCTCTCAATGCAGATATCCTGGGTACGCGGAGTCCATTCACCGCTCCCACAAAGACGAAGGGATCCTCGCCCTTTGGCTCAAAAGTTACCATCTTCTTCCTACAGTCAATGGTCGCCCCATATCTAACCTGCCCATCCATACCCAGAATCATGTCAAAGTCCTCCATACTCAACTCAATCAAGTCTACTGACAACTCCCTACCATCAACTAACACTGGCAGTGCTCTAATCCACGTCCTAGATACTACCAGCTCACCTGTAGGCAATATAGTCCCAAACCCTGAAGCACTATACTCACTAGGCCTACACAGTCTATCAATCACCCTATCAGATACAAATGAATGCGTAGCACCAGAATCAATCAAAACAGTAAAGGGAGTGCCAGCACTAGAAAGCTGACCTGTCACTACCGAGTGACTAGCCTCGGCGTCCGTCTGCGTTAGGGTGAATACTCGAGCCGGAGTCAAGCTGTCCACCTTTCCTGTCTCTCCCTTCTTCACAGTCGGGTAATCCTTCCTGAGGTGTCCCACCACCCCGCACACATAGCAGGCCTTAGCCCAACACTCGCCTGGATGGCGTCTCCTGCACCTCGTGCACTCTGGATAAGTCCTCAACGAGTCACCGCCCCCCTGACGGCCACCCTGAGTACCCCGACCTCCCCTATCAAACCTAGGAGCGATTGGGGCATCAGGAGCCTTCCTCTTCAAATCACTGGGGCCTCCGCCCCTACTAGACCCAGAGTATGGGGGCACTGCTCTGCGACCCTCCCTTCTTGCTGCACTATCCCTCCATATCCTATTCTCTGCTTCCTCAGCGGTCAGAGCCCTCTCCACAGCCTGAGCATAAGTAGTCACTCTAGGAACTGTGGTAATTCTTACATCTCGGGCTATCATAGCATTTGGCCCTCTAACAAATCTGTCTTGCCTAGCTGCATCAGTAGGCACAAGATCTAGTGTGAACTTCGCGAGTCTGTCAAACTTCAAGGCATATTCTGTAACTGTCATACTGCCCTGAATCAGCCCCAAGAACTCACTCACTTTCGCTGCCCTGATGGCAACGTTATAATACTTCTGATTGAACAAATCCTTAAACCCTTCCCAAGTCAATGTAGTAACCTCTCTAGTCTGTGATGCCACCTCCCACCAGATTCGGGCATCATCCCTCAGCATATAAGTGGCACAGTCCACCCTGTCATGTCCTTCCACTCTCATAAAATCAAGAATGGTAGTGATCAAAGTCATCCACTGTTCAGCTTTCAGTGGATCTGGTCCACCCTCAAAGGTCGGGGGCTGTTGCTTTCTGAACCGCTCATACAATGGTTCCATCTTGTTCCCAACATCAACTGGCTGTACCACAGGTACCAGTGCCCGTGGCACAACAGGGGCAACACTCCCAGATGGAGCTTGCTGCAAAATTCGAAGCTGTTCGTCTTGGCTCTGAAGCCGAGCTTTCATTTCTGCCATTAACTGCTGCCAGTTTTCAGGGACTGGCGGAGGGGTTGGGCCCTGGTCATCCTCTTTAGCCCCAGACCTGCCGGCTTATCGTGTGGATTTCCTTGAACGCATAACTATTCAAGTCAATCTGTAATCAACGACTCGGCAATTAGGCTAAGATGATAGGGTAATAATCTTTCCATAATCCATCACTGAAACTCCACTCATCCACAAGCAATCAAAGTATAGCAATTTATCCAGATATTCACCCACATGCACAACAATGCTAATAAGCACGCCTCAATAACATCACGCAATAGTCAAGGGACAGGCCCTATCAGTATCTCATGCTCCCTATTCATCAAACAGACATCAACAGTCATGTCTCACTCAAATCATTTAAACAAATAATCATGCATACAGAATTACCAAACTCTGAGTTGAGCTTGTCTCCCACAGCGAATGTACATACCCAGCCAGTCTTCAGGACCCATAAACCTAGGACGCTCTAATACCAAGTTGTAACGCCTTGGATAGCCAAGACCGTTACATTGTGTGTTTATAAAGTGCCAGACTTGCTAATCAAGTCATTTAAATAAAATCGTGTTGTTGAAACTATAAAGGAACTAGGGTTAAAAGCGTTTTGGTCTCAAAAGACACATTTTCATTAAATAGTATTATCAGTTACATGGGATCCCAAAAATATTAAGTTCAAATACCGTTTACAAAAGACTCAGGGTTTATATACAACAACCGGCCATGCTAAGGCAAAACTAGTAGTTAGATGATCCCTGTCCTGGTCCACTCCTCGACCGTGGCGGTCGAACCGCTGGCTATGTACATTCCACCTCGGAGCTCTCCACCTCAGGCTTGGTCCAGCTTGCCCTTGCCTTTACCTGCACCACGTAGCACCCGTGAGGCAAGGCCCAGCAAGAAAACACAACAACAACAGAGAATAAACCATTAGCAAGCAAGTCAACATCTCACATTACATCACATAAACTCAGCCATATCATCAATCAGTATAATCAAGTATTCCACATACTAGGCATTTCAGTTCATAATATACACAATTCACAAACGATAACCAGAGCTAGCACCCTCAGGCTGCTCCCTCCGTTATCCCGTTGTTCTTGGCTCCCAGTGGCCAATCCGCGCCCTGTTCGCTAAAATCATGTACGACACTCTTAGACCGCTATTACATGTCCCATGGCGTAATACCAACGTTGACACGATATAACTTTCGGGAGAACTTAGTCCCATCACAATCATACAACCGGGTGCAGTTTTCTTACCTTTCAATTTACTAGTTTCCGATGCCACGAAGCCGCGAGCACGGTCCTCTACCCCAAGCCTCTCCAAAGACCTAGTCACAATGCAAATGAAACATCCTTTGTCACTAATCAATCCAAAACTACTTCCCGGAACCAATCCCACACTCTCAGAACCCCCAAATCCATAAAACAATGCACCGAACGTATCCCCCGAACCCCCGGAGCAAAGGCTCAAAATTGCAAAATCCCATGTCTTGAAATTGGCCTAGCGCCGGGCTGCGGTGCCCAGCAAGTCAGAGAGCTTGCTCTGCCCAGAAACGGCCTCGCACCGCAGCGCCGAAGAACAGGGCCGCAGCGCTCCTTCGCGAACCCAAAATTCTGGGTTTTCTCCTGCATTTTTCCCGAACCCAAATCACTCCAAATCACCCCAAACTCATACCTAAGCCCCAAAACCAACTCAAAACCTCAAATAAACCTTTCAACAACCTACAAACATCATAATCTAGCTCAGTTATATAACCCTTCACATAATTCACACTTAAATTTCAACCTCAAACACTTAAACCAAAACTTGAGAAAAGTACAAACCAGACCTCTAAATCCCTAAATCATAACAGCTACAAGATTGCAAACATGTTTAATACCCTTACCTCAATCAAAAATTCAACTTGAGCTTCCTCCAATCCAAGCTTTAAACTGAGTTTCCCCTTGACAAACCAGCTGAATTTTCATGCAAAACAAGCCATGGCTATCTTTCAATTCCTCCCAAAATCAAATTCAGAACTTAACAAAACAGGGACCAAATCCTTACCTCAGTATAAACCTTGATATGTGCTTGATTCCACACCCTGAAGCCCTTTACTAGCCTCAAAGAACACAGCTCAACTCCTCTTCCACTTTGCCTTCTAGGTTCTTGATTCTCCCTTTCCTTCTTGATCTTTCTAGCCTTCCAAGTCTTAATTTCAGTTATACTTAGCATAAAAGAATCGTGTATATCCTTTTCCCTCAGCCAAAGCCATCTATACTACTTCCAAAAGACTACCTTATCCCTCCACTAATATCCCTTTCTAACTAAACCTCAAGGGCACTCTTGTCCTTTCACTTACTTTACAATTCTACCACTTTTTCAACAAAACCTGTTACTCTCTATAGTTACTAACAGTTACACAAGTTACCATTTTACCAGTTACCATTATCTAGCTTTCTAGGACCGTCTCGGCACGTGCATCACATTGATATCACCACACCCACGTGGTACAAATCACATAGCATAATTATCACATAACATAATACACATAGTCATATAATATGCTTTAAATCATAGTCATGCATCTTAATCATTAAAATCACACATAGTTCCCATTATGCCCTCCAGACACACTAATCAAGGCCCTTAAGCCTAATTAGTGAATTTGCGTCGTTACACCCCAAGTACCCAAGCCTAGCACTGTAGCGCCCAAAGGCTAGTGCTACAGCGCTTGTCACAGACCTGCAACACCCTGTTTTTCTTCCTTCGTTTTTTCTCAAACCAAAACCCCTTGGAACCCTTCCAAACCTCAACTATACTTCAAAACAAGCCTACCAATCACTACACCTCACCCCAAATGGCCCAACAACCTCAATTCTAACCACATGCATCATCAAGCAAAGAAAACAAGCATTGAACTCAGAATTCAAGAACTCATTTGAAAACTAGCAACTACCTAGCAATTCAAGATGACCAAACCTAGAAATCCTCACCTTTTATGGAGAGCCCAAACCTAGGTTGCCTCTAGTATCCTTCCAGTACTTAGCTCCTCAATCACAAAAGATCAATTCCCTTAAGATCCATCCAAAACTCAAGTTTAGAAATCCATTCTAGCAAAGTTCAGAAAACTCAACAAAACCCTTTAAACCTTACCTCAATTGAGTAGCTGATCCCCATTAACTCCTTTAGCTTCACCAAGGTCTCTAGCCCCAAGCTCCAGCCTGAGCTTTCCCTAAGATTCCAGCTCCAAAACTCACAAGGAATGGTGTAGAGTCCCAGAATGTTTACTTAGTATGCTAGCTAGTAGCAGTTGTAGTATTTTATATTTCGTGGATTTCGGTTCAAACCGGGACTTAGTTGGAAACTCCTAGGAATAGTTATGGATTTTATAAGTTTAACCTATAGTTTAAGAATATTAATTATAACATAAGGTTTGATTAATTTTTTTTTTATCAAGAAGAAAATGAACTTCATTGAACAAAGCAACCAATACAACTGAAGGGGAAATTCACCCACAAACCAACCAACCAATACTGTACAAACTAATAAAAGAACCAACTAAACATCCCAATTAATTACATTGAAGTTTTCCTATAAAATGTTGTTCCTGAAGAGAAAGCTTCCTATTTTTAACTATGAAAAATCTGTACTGCACTATGTTAATAACATTCCTTGCTATACAATCAGCTGCCAAAGAACACCCATCAAAGATACACCTATTTCGGTTCCTCCAAATATAGTAAGTAACAACAGCCAAAATCAAATTTATAATAGAAGAGACAATTCCAGGTCTATTACTTGCAATCCAAACAATCCAGCTAGTGAACTCACCAGGCCAAGCTCTAAATCCCATCCAACCAAAGATTAAATCAAGAATCTTCTTAGAAAGGCAGCACTCAAAGAAAAGGTGAATGTGACTCTCATTTTGATCACCACACGTTGGACATAACAGACAAGCCAACTTAATGTTAAACCAGAGCATGTTATCCCTAGTGAGAAGATGAGAATTAACCACCTGCCATAGAAGAAACCGATGCTTAGGTATTTCAAGTTTACACCAAACTTCTTGATGATATCCCACAGGCTGTAGATTTAAGGAGCTATTGTAGAGCTTTGAAGCCTTAAACCTTCCTGTTACACCAGCAGGTAGGACCTCAGCCAAGCTAAATTTTCCCCTCAAATGGCACAACTTCCTCCAATACCAACTGCAATCTGGTTTCAAATTGTAGTTCCATAAATTAGAACCTTTCAAATAGATTGAATTAACCCATTTGACCCAAAGAATATCATGCTTCTCAGATATGGCCCAAATATATTTAGCTAAACTAGCTCTATTCCAACTAGCACCATCTATGAAACCGAGACCACCATAGGCCTTAGGGAGGCAAACCTTCTGCCAAGAACCAATATGAATCTTGCTTCTACTTCTAGATATTCCCCAAAGAAACCCACGACAGAGTTTTTCCACTTCCTTAACAATACTACGAGGTTTGATTAATATTGCTGGTTATAAATATGATAATTATTATAACCTAAGGTTTAGATAGAGCTAATAAGAATATAACACTTGTCATAAGCATAGTTATTCCTAAGGTTTAGATAGAGCCAATAGGATTCTGACACTTGTCATATGCATGATTATTAAGGAATTATAATTTTAATGATAAAATAAGGGAATATAAGACTTAGTCTTCACCAGAATCTGTTAGGGTCGTAATTTGACTCAGTCAAAGTAGTTATCCAACCTTAATTATGCTGAAAAAGTGCAATTATGTGTTTAAAATAATCACGTATGTCGATATATGACAGCATTAGAGCCGATATATCGCCTGACACTGAATACGGAAAAACCCGTTGACGTTGCACGATCGTACGAACGAAGACTCGGAAGATAGGGGCAGCCGATATATTGCCCTAATTAATCATTTTTTTTTGTTTTTAATTTTAAATAACCATCTTTGACTCCTTAGACCTACCTCTGTTAGTTTTGACCGAGTCCTCAGCCTCTGATTGACGAAAATTCAATTATCTTCATTATTTTTATTCAAATCAAAATGGGGTTAGTTTCACTCCTTACCTCTATAAATAGGACCTAGTACCCAGCCCTTTCACTTACTCTTCAGCTGTGATCATACTCCAAGGTGCTAGTGAGAACATAAGAGTGATACACTTGGGTTGGGAAAGAAAAAGCTTTAACATTCTTAAGCTTTATCAAACACTTGGGAAGTAAGGATTAGAGTATTTCAGTATTGGAGTTAGGCCAATCTATAAGGTCAACAAAGGTACCCTCATTCTTAAGTTCAATACGTTTGATTCCTTAGTTTCTTTAGTTTTATTCAGGTTCTAAGTTTTGGTTTGTGGTTAGGTTTTTGAGTTCCTTGAACTTAAGGTGTCTTTTCGGTAAGTTTTCTTTTGGTGGTTTAGTTCTATTCTTTTCATCTCTTTCCTTTAGAAATACTCACTATTCTATTGCTGGTTTTAGGAGTGTTCTACGTCCCGCATTTGTTCTCATATCCCTGTTTTGGTAAGGAAAATAGGCTAGATCTTATATGTTTGTATGATATGTTATGATTTTATGTTATGCTACGTATAATATGTTATGATAAGTTTATGTTTTAATATGTTATGTTATGATTTACCCCATCTCAAATATTAGACAGGGGACGTAGATGGGTTATCATACACCACATGTGATCTAACCTACCTCAAATATTAGACAGGGGACGTAGATGGTTTCTCACATGTCATAATGGCTATTATTAGTATAGTCTTATATGGAATATGTTATAATATGTTCATAGTATATGTTATAATATGTTTATAGTATATGTTATGAAATGTTTTTAGCTTATGTTATGATATGATTTTATGTGTATGTTTATGTTGTTAGTTTTTCCTTGCTGGGCATTAGGCTCACTCCTTTTCTTTTAGTATGATGCAGGAAAGTAGATGCAGAGGCAGAAGGATTCATGGAAGCTTGGTGTGTGTATGGAGGTGAATGGAGTGGATGGGCTGCGTGTCGATTCGAGGACAACGTTTTTTTAGTCTCTTTAAAATTATGTTTTTATTTATTTTTCTGCATTTAGCTTTGTTAACAATTTTATTTAAAGTTATGTTTTATTTTGAAACAATGAGCTCATTTATATATAACAAATATATCTTTTAAAAGTTTTCAATAAAGTTATGAATTTTCTTATGTATGTTTCTTCAAGGTTGTAGTTATGTCTAGTAGGTTTAATGACCTAAGTCTCATAGAAAGTTGGGTCGTTACAGTTGGTATCAGAGAAACGGTTCATTTTTCACAAAATTCTCCTTGATACACACGCTCAAGCTCCGAATCTATCTGCCAATGTAATTATTTATGTTTTAGTTATTATGTTTATGTGTTATAGCTAACGTTTTAGTCTTATGTTTTCAGTAAAGATATGGATGGAGCTTTATCATATAACGATATTCGTGCTATTAAAGCCTTAAAAAGGATTAGAGAACCAAGAAATACCATAGGAATATTGGAGAGAATCACTCAGAGATTTCTTTTATTCCATAATCAAATAGTTCATCTCAAAGAAACTAAGCAAATAATGATGAAAGCTACGGAGAAATATATTTTAGTAATTAGGATTTTTAGAGTTTTCCTGTTGTAATTGCTGCTTTGGAAGAAATATGGGAAACAATAGATGTTGAGGATGAAGTACCACCGGCTGTGAGATATTATTTTCTCATAATTAGATTTACATCTAAGATGGAATTCCAATTCACACAAGAACAAAAGAATATAATTTTTACAAATCTTCCAAGAGGAATTTTTGAGGCTCATGAAAATGATGATTATGAAGAGATAGATGATGATATGTTAGATGAAGGATCTGATGTAGAAGATCCTGATTTTTAGAATAGATTATTTTTATTTATTATTTTGCCTTTATGATTGTACTTAGTGAAAACTGTTTTTCCAAATTAATATCATTGTTATTTTGATGACATGTATGAGTTTGATTTTATTTTTGCAATCATAATAAATAATAAATTTAATAAATAATGACTAAGTTCGGTGAGGGTGGATACAAATCAATGAACCGGGTTCTCTATATTGAGAGATAGGGGTCCATAGTAGTGGGATCGATTTTACTGATCCCTGCCCTCCCTCAGTATGGTTAACTTTGGAACAACGATGAGTTTCGAGCCTGAGAATTAAGTCATATAGGATAATTAGAAACACACTTAGAAAATAATAAAGACAGCTTATTTTTCTAAGTTTAGAAACACACCCTAATTATAAAGAAAGCTTATATAATTCTTTTCATAAGAAGTCATAATTAATAGGTTCGAGTTATGTTTGCTTAGATTAAGTTTTTGCCTTAGAGCCTATTAAGGAAAGTTCTAACATGTTTTTCTCAAATTTTAGAACTCTGCTGAAGATGTCGCTCCGAAGATCAGCTCGCACCCATGGAAATATCCCCAACGTCGCCCCTGAGATGAATGAAGGCCCCCCAGTTCACAGAAGGGGAAGGCGTCCAAATGCCAACCGGAATGCGTCGCCGCCGCCAGTTGATAACACTGCGGAAGTTGCCAGACTACGACGACAAGTTGAGGAATTACTGCAGCAACAGCGACAGCAGGCTCAGCCTCCACCTCCACCTCCGCCGTAACCACAGCCCTAGCAAATGGCTCCAGCACCCCAACAAGTTTGTCCATATGAGGGATGGCCAATGGTGAACTATGCGCAATACCCAGCTCAACATATGGAGCCTATCTATGAGCGATTCTGTAAGCAGCACGCTCCAAATTTTGAAGGGACAACCGATCCCTTCGAGGCAGAAGAGTGGCTCAGAAATGTGGAGCCGATCCTTGTGCACATGAACCTCGGAAACGCGGACCGCATATCCTGCGTTTCATCTCTGCTCAAGAAAGATGCAAGAATATGGTGAGACCTAGTACAGCAGACTCACGATGTCGCCACTATGACTTGGACCAGATTTGAAGAGCTGTTCCACAAAAAGTACTACAATTCAGCTATCATTTCTTCAAGGGTCGAGGAATTTGCTAGTCTAAAGCAAGGAAATTTGACGGTAGTAGAGTATGCTCGACTGTTTGACCGATTAGCTAAGTTTGCTTGTGAGATGGTTCCAACTGATTTTTTGAGGGTGAACAAGTTCGTTAAAGGACTTCGACCAAAGATCGAGCTAGGGGTTAAGCTAGCAAACCCGGGGAATACTACTTATGCCGATGTTATAGAAACGACAATAGAAGTGGAAAAGCTCCAGGCAAACATTAGTAAAGAGGAGACTAGTAAGCTTGAGCCTAAGCAGCAGGGTCAACCCCAAAATGGTCGGAACAACAACAACAACCAACAGTCCAACAACAATAACGGTCAGAAAAGAAGGCATCCTGACAACAAGCAGTCCGTCAAAAATAAAAGGGCACGGACGAATAATGGAGGAAATATGCCGGGTTATGTAGAGTACACGCAATGTGCTAAATGTCAAAAGAAACATCCTGGTGAGTGTCGCTTGAACACCAAGGGATGCTACAACTATGGTCAGAAAGGACGCCGGTAGAAAGACTATCCCCAGCTCAAGTCAGAAGGGAAAAAGGATGATAAGATGGTTCCTGCCAGGGTTTTTGCTCTCACCCAAGGAGAAGTTAACGCTAGCAATAAAGTAGTTATAGGTCAGGTTTCTATTCTTCATAATAAATGTTTTGTATTATTTGATTCGGGAGCCACTCATTCGAATATCTCGTTAGGAATGATAGAGAAATTATACAAACCTTGTGAAAGATTTAGAACTAGGTTTGTAACAGAATTACTGTAACGACCCAAATTTACTAATAAGGCTTAGGGCCTTGATTAGTGTGCCTGGAGGGCAATAAGTGAATTATTGTTATAATATGTGAATTTATGTGAATATGTGATAGAGATGCATATTTAGTTGAATTAAATATGCATGTGGGCCCCGTTTGGATATTAGGGGTATGTTTGTAATTTTAGCCGTTGAGGGCATAAATGTGATATGCTTGTGATATATCTATGTAGCACGATCCGAGATAGTTCTAGGGAGCCGTTAGTCAGAAAGTCACAACGGGGTTGAGAATCTGACTTGGGGCGAGTCGAGGGGTATATCGGGTATGAGATATCCGGGGGGGTTTCCGAGTTTTGGAAATAAATATTTGGAGATATATTTGAGGTTAGAATGTCTAGGAGGAAATATTGGGGAAATTTACCATTCTGCCCTCAGGGACGTTTTGGTACCCCGAGCCTTGAGGTAACCACATAGACTTAAGCTA
This sequence comes from Humulus lupulus, assembly GCF_963169125.1. Classification (NCBI taxonomy): domain Eukaryota; kingdom Viridiplantae; phylum Streptophyta; class Magnoliopsida; order Rosales; family Cannabaceae; genus Humulus; species Humulus lupulus. Next base: position 138,260,279 of record NC_084798.1, on the reverse strand, counting down.
AATAAAACAAAAATAGGAAACTCCCAGACTTCTATAAACCGACTCAATCTCTTCCTTCACCTCTCTTTGGAAGAATTTCTCTCCATTTGAAGCTTGGGGAAAACTCTTGGTGAATCAAGCTAAAGACTAAGAAGTGGAGCTGGGATTTTGGTGAGATTAAAGGTTGGAACCTAGAGGATTAGCTCAGAACTTAATTAAGCAAAGGTAAGTTTCTTAATATGTTTAGTTATGTTGATTTGCAGCTGAATTCTGTTGATATTGGGTGTTAGGAATTAGACATGCATGGTTTGGATTCTAGGATTAGTTTTGATTGCTTGATGGATGTAGGAATTGGTTCTTGAGTTTGTTGGTATGTTTAGGTTGCTTAAGTGTGAATTCTGGGTTTAAGTGTTGGGTTGAGGTGATTTTGGAAGTGTTGGCTCGAAGGAAATGCAGGGAAAAATGTTGTTTTCTGGCTTTGGAGGCGAGGGCCGCGGCCCTAGGAGGGGCATGCCGCGGCCCGTGTGCACGCGAGGCCTGAGGAGGCCATGGAGCTCGAGGCGCACCGCGGCGCTTGGCCAAGCATGCCGCGGCCCGTGTGTGTTTCCAGGGAGATGTTAGCCTCTGTTTTGAGGCTAGCCGCGGCCCTTGAGGGGTTGGGCCGCGGCCCTAGCCCAAGGTGCAGGGTGACTTGTGGTTTTGGGAACTTAGTTGCTAAGGCTCGGGATGGATTTTATCACCCGGATTGATAGAATTCAAGGACCCGGATATTAGAATTATGGCTCGAAGTTATTTAGTGGATTAGAACTTGATGGATGAAATTGTTAATGCATTGTGACTAGGGTTTCGGCGAGGCTTGGACTAGGGAACTGTGCTCGGGACATCGATGCTTAGAAAGCTTGGGACACAGGTAAGAAAACTACTGTTTCCATAGAGCTTGTGTTGCAGGGCTCGCCCCTATATGGTTGTGTTGCGAGGCATGGCCCTTTACTTAAACTTATATGTGTTTAGATTTCTGCTCAGCTATATCATGTGTATGTAAATGATGGTGCGGCGAAGGCCGGGAACGGCGAAGGGGCCGGGTGCAGTGTTTAGCACGCGGAGTGCGAATTACCAGGGTGAGACCCCAAGGGATACCTAGGATATCCTTACGGTTTAGACCACGAACCCAGGGCCTGGTAAAGCCTGGGACGGCATGGCCGTACTTGTATGACTTGGTGTTGGCTTGATTTTACATTAAGTGTTTGATATGCATTTATTATCTGCTTGTGAGGGTTTTCTTGCTGGGCTTCGGCTCACGGGTGCTCTATGGTGCAGGTAAAGGCAAAGGGAGAGTCGACCAACCTTGAGTATGGCGAGCGGGACGAGCGGCACGTACTTGTCCGGTCTGTCTGGCTGCCACGACCAGGAGTGTATTTGGGAGATGTTTGTACAAAACTTGAATTTTGTCGTTTAGTCGACTCTAACTAAATTTTGAGTTGTAAATATTTCTAAACAATGATTTTTGGATCTCGAATGTTATATGTCTTATAATTTTCAATGAAAGGTTTATTCTCAAGTTTATGACTCTGATTGTGATTTAATAACACTTTTGTCTTAAACGTCGATTAGTGAGTAAATGCACATTTAAACTCACTTAGTAACGGCTCTAAGGCAGTAGGGCATTATTAAGATATAAGGATCGGGTATGCGTGCCAAACGATCAAGGGATTAAGGTGAAGATTTTAGAAGAAGCGCGCAATACCCCATACTCAGTTCACCCAGGGTCGAGCAAGATGACTCACGACATCAAGGCAATGTATTGGTGGCCAGGACTGAAGAAGGATATAGTGGAGTACGTGTCTAAATGTTTGGTGTGCCAGCAAGTGAAAGCAGAACATCAGTGGCCTGCAGGCTTATTACAACCACTCAGCATTCTAGAATGGAAATGGGACGACATAGCAATGGATTTCGTGACGGGTTTGCCTCGAACGAATAAGCAACACGACTCGGCTTGGGTAGTAATAGATAGATTAACCAAGTTAGCTCATTTTCTACCTGTCAAGACTTCATACACAGCTGAGCAATACGCATACATTTATGTTCAAGAGATAGTAAGACTACATGGAATCCCCAAGACAATAGTGTCCGATAGAGGATCGATGTTTACATCGAGATTTTGGAGAAGCTTGCAGCAAGCTATGGGGACCAAGTTAAGTCTTAGTACAACATTTCATCCTCAGACAGACGATCAGTCCGAGCGTACCATACAAATTTTAGAAGACATGTTGCGCGCTTGTGTACTTGATTTCAGAGGATCTTGGAGTAAGTATTTGCCACTGATAGAGTTCTCCTATAACAATAGCTACCAGTCAATGATCGGGATGGCACCTTATGAGCTACTTTATGGAAGAAGGTGTCGATCGCCGTTACTTTGAGATGAGGTAGGAGAAAGGCAAGTACTTGGACCCGAAGCTGTTAGAGAAGCTCAGGATGCAGTAGCACTGATTAGACAGCGTATGCTCACTACTCAGAGTCATCAGAAAAGCTATGCGGATGCCAAGCGGCGTGATGTGGAATTCAAAGTCGGAGATCAAGTTTTCTTAAGAATATCTCCTACGAAAGGTGTGAAGCAGTTCGGGAAGAAAGGAAAGCTTAGTCCCAGGTTTATAGGTCCTTTTGAGATATTGGACAAAGTGGAAGCAGTTGCATATAGATTAGTCCTGCCGCCAGCATTAGCAGATAATCACAATGTGTTCCACATCTCAATGCTGCGTAGATATGTGTCATACCTATCTCATGTCCTCAAGTATGATACAATAGCACTCCAAAAAGACTTGAGTGATGAGGAACAGCTGGTTAGCATCCTAGATAGAGGGATGAAGTAGTTACGGTCTAAGAGTATTTTGATAGTCAAGGTCCTATGGAGAAATAGTTTTGAACGGGAGGCAACGTGGGAGTTGGAGGAGGACATGCAAGCTCAGTATCCGGAATTGTTTGGTAAGTAAATTTCGAGGACGAAATTCATTGTAGTAGGGGAGAATTGTAGAGTCCCATAATGTTTACTTAGTTAGCTAGCTAGTAGTAGTTGTAGTATTTTAGATTTCGTGGGTTTTGGTTCAAACCGGGACTTAGTTGGAAACTCTTAGCAATAGTTATGGATTTTATAAGTTTAACCTATAGTTTAAGAATATTAATTATAACATAAGGTTTGATTAATATTGTTGGTTATAAATATGATAATTATTATAACCTAAGGTTTGGATAGAGCTAATAAGAATATGACACTTGTCATAAGCATAGTTATTCCTAAGGTTTAGATAGAGCCAATAGGATTATGACACTTGTCATATGCATGATAATTAAGGAATTATAATTTTAATGATAAAATAAGGGAATATAAGACTTAGTCTTCACCAGAATCTGTTAGGGTCATAATTTGACTCAGTCAAAGTAGTTATCCAACCTTAATTATGCTAAAAAAGTGCAATTACGTGTTTAAAATAATCACGTATGTCGATATATGGCAGCATTAGTGCCGATATATCGCCTGACGCTGAATACGGAAAAACATGTTGACGTTGCACAATCGTACGAACGGAGACTCGGAACATAGGGGCAGCTGATATATCGCCCTAATTAATCATTTTTTGTATTTTTGTTTTTAATTTTAAATAACCATCTTTGACTCCTTAGACCTACCTCTGTTAGTTTTGACCGAGTCTTCAGCCTCTGATTGACAAAAATTCAATTATCTTCATTATTTTTATTCAAATCAAAATGGGGTTAGTTTCACTCCTTACCTCTATAAATAGGACCTAGTACCCAGCCCTTTCACTTACTCTTCAGCTGTGATCATACTCCAAGGTGCTAGTGAGAACATAAGAGTGATACACTTGGGTTGGGAAAGAAAAAGCTTTAACATTCTTAAGCTTTATCAAACACTTGGGAAGTAAGGATAAGAGTATTTTGGTATTGGAGTTAGGCCAATCTATAAGGTCAACAAAGGTACTCTCATTCTTAAGTTCAATACTTTTGATTCCTTAGTTTCTTTAGTTTTATTCAGGTTCTAACTTTTGGTTTGTGGTTAGGTTTTGGAGTTCCTTGAACTTAAGGTGTCTTTTCGGTAAGTTTTCTTTTGGTTGTTTAGTTCTATTCTTTTCATCTCTTTCCTTTAGAAATACTCACTGTTCTATTGTTGGTTTTAGGAGTGTTCTACGTCCCGCATTTGTTCTCATATCCCAGTTTTGGTAAGGAAAATAGGCTAGATCTTATATGTTTGTATGATATGTTATGATTTTATGTCATGCTACGTATAATATGTTATGATAAGTTTATGTTTTAATATGTTATGTTATGATTTACCCCACCTCAAATATTAGTCAGGGGACGTAGATGGGTTATCATACACCACATGTGATCTAACCTACCTCAAATATTAGACAGGGGACGTAGATGGTTTCTCACATGTCATAATGGCCATTATTAGTATAGTCTTATATGGAATATGTTATAATATGTTTATAGTATATGTTATGAAATGTTTTTAGCTTATGTTATGATATGATTTAGTGTGTATGTTTATGTTGTTAGTTTTTCCTTGCTGGGCATTAGGCTCACTCCTTTTCTTTTAGTATGATGCAGGAAAGTAGATGCAGAGGCCGAAGGATTCATGGAAGCTTGGGGTGTGTATGGAGGTGAGTGGAGTGGATGGGTTGCGTGTCGATTCGAGGACAACATTTTTTTAGTCTCTTTAAAATTATGTTTTTATGTATTTTTCTGCATTTAGCTTTGTAAACAATTTTATTTAAAGTTATGTTTTATTTTAAAACAGTGAGCTCATTTATGTATTACAAATATATATTTTTTAAGTTTTCAATAAAGTTATGAATTTTCTTATGTATGTTTCTTCAAGGTTGTAGTTATGTCTAGTAGGTTTAATGACCTAAGTCTCATAGATAGTTGGGTCGTTACAAATGGTGATGAATAGAGCAAACCGAATGGAGAAGAAAGAGTCCCTATTTTTCTTCTTTCTTTCCTTCTTTTGCTTCTAATATTTTCTACAACTTCCACTAAGTGCATAAAGGCAGAAAACATCCTTATCACTTCTTAACCATAAAAATGACTGTTTTGCCCTCCCATTTTAAACCCAAGTATTAAATCATCCTAAGGGAATTTAAGTCATTACTCCCAATTCCCGCTAATTACTCGAGTGCCCCTAATAATTACAGCTTTCATCCTGAAACCTAACTAATCACCAATTATTTTCCTCAGTATCAAATAGTCTCCAATATATTTCCCAAATTCCCAAAAATACCCCTAGGCTCCCCCGAGCCGGGTATAAATCCCCACTGACTTTTTCACTAAATCACTCACGAGGATCGCCTTGAGTCTCAAACTGTAAATATATCCACATAATAATGTGGTCTCAACAATTTATCACAAATAATAATGTTTATGCCCTCAATGGGCCAAAATTACAATTATACCCTTATAACCTAATCAAGGCGTACATGCATACTAATACTCATAGTCATGCATCTCATATATTCATATAATCTTATAAGCATGCTTATCACATAATCATGCATCTAATCATATCCATATACTCATTTAGTCATGCATTTAATCATTCATTCACATAGATACCAATTATGCCCTCTTGGCACACTAATCAAGGCCCTTAAGCCTTATTAGCAATTTTGGGTCGTTACAACTATCCCATCCTTATAACAATTTTGTCCTCAAAATTTATTCGAACACCCATCAGGGGACCACCCCTATACCTCTAACCACAAATCTAGAGTCCAATTCTTTACCTTTGATCCCGCAGTAACACTCTTACGAGAGTGACAATCTTGTTCCATATGATCTCATCTTATATCTGTAATCTCATTAACCTTTTCCCGCTTCAAAAACTCTGCTGAATCCCGGAGTCTAATCAACCCATCAATGATCATTTTCCGTCTTATTATTGACACCAAGAAAACCCATAAGCCATTACCCACACCAGGGTAAGACAAACTTGTAGTCCCCTAGCCTTATTCTTGGTTCGATCTTAGAATTCTTGTTAAACTAGGAATCAAACTCCCTTTTTCTTCCTCATACAATCATACTCTTTCTTGTCTGCACTGCTTGGGGACGTACAAGTCTCCCGCTCTATAATTTCGTGTTCCAACACTTGATTCTTGCGAACCCTTTTGTCCTTTTAGACAGGTAGATGCTCATGCCCTAATAATTTTCATAACCTCATTGGTTTTCCCCCAAACCAATGCTGAACCATAATACTCGTTGTATTTCGTTTGCTTACTTAGAATCACCACCACATGCCTCCTATCTTACCATATCTTATGTTGTGTCACCTCAGCCGCAAGCCAACATTCATCACTGCGGCTGCTCACCAAAGCGCTATAATTCTCTTAATATTCCACACACTTACTGTAAAGTCCAAGAACTTTACTTAGCTAATTGTTTAGTAGTATTATAGTATGTTTAGTGTTATCATTGTTACTTTGGATTTTTGGTTCAGACCGGGAGTTATTTGGACACTCATAGTAATACTTATAGATTTTCTAAGTTTAACCTATAGTTTAAGAATATTAAGTATAACCTAAGGTTTGATTAATGTGACTGATATTAAGGATTATATTATTATATTATAAGGTTTAGACATCAACCAATAGGATTTTAAGCACATTTTTTGAATGGTAATTAAGGATTAAGTATTTTTGAGGATTAAATTAAATAAGGGTAAAGTTTGAATGTTATAGGGTCAGTCAGCAGCTTTGAGTACGTTGAGGGCTTAGTCAAGGCTGTTTACTCCATTCAAACTTAGCTAAAAATGTGTAAATTCGTGTTTAAATATTCAGCGTATGCCGATATATCGCAGCTATAGGGGGCGATATATCGCAGCACGTAGATACGGAAAACACGAATCAATGCACGGTCGCCTCGGGAACAAAGGTCCAAGCGATATATCGCCTATAGGGGGCGATATATCGCCTCCACCAGCATGTTTTCAAATACTTTTGAATTCTTTTCCTTTCAGCCATTCAAACTCCTTCAACAGTCCAGCATCTTCTGAACGAGTCTTCAGCCTCTGCTGAACGATTATTCAAATGATTTTCACCTAAAAAGCCATTATTTTTATTCAAGTAAAATCAAGATATTTTCATTCCCAAACTCTATAAATAGGACCTAGTACCCAGCCATTATTCACCATTTGCTCTAAGTTCAGAAGCTGCTAGTGTTAAGTGAGTGTGAGAGTGTAAACACTTGGTTTGGGGAAAAACTATAAGCTTAAACATCATAAGCTTATCAAACACTTTGGAAAGTGAGTTCTATAGTATTTCGGTGGAGGTTAGATTGATCTTGCAATCTTTGAGGTAAACCCAAAAACTCTAGTTCCTTTCTGTATTTTATGTTATTTCCTTTCTCAAAACCTTCTACTCAGTCCCCTAACCTTATTCTTATTTTGGTTAGGGAATCCAAGCTCTTAAGCATATAAGTTGGTAAGTATGTTTTTATGGTTTAGTCTTTCCATCTCTTTCATTTCATCTCCTTTCTTTAGACTTACTCTTTTTTATGGTTTTAGGAGTGTTCCAAAAGTCCCAACTCGGTCCATAATCCCGGTAACTTTGGTAAGGAAAATAGGCTAGAATATATATGTTTATGTTTATGTTATCTTTTGTGTTATGATATGATATGGGTATGTTATGAATATGTTGTGCATGTGTATGTTGTAGGCTTGGGCATATGCCCTATTTGACTAACAAGACCCCAAAAAGATTGTGGGCATAAGCCTATTTAGCTGGTAGGACCCCACTAATCTCATGGGCATAAGCTTGTTTAGTCTATGGGACCCCAAGTAATAATGGCCATTATAATAAGTGAATTATGTGTTATGATATGTCTTTACGTTATTAAGAAATTATGTTTATGTTTATGACTATGTGTTAGATTTTCCTTGCTGGGCATTAGGCTCACTCCTTTCTGTTTATGTGCAGGAAAATAAGCTTAGAGGCGGTAAGATTCGTGACGCTTGGAGGATGTGTATCGATGATGAATGGAGTCAAGGGGCCGAGCGTTATTCGATTCGAGGATATAGTCTCCTTTTATGTTTTTTTATGGTTTTTATGTGTATTTTCCGCATTATGATGTAATGTCTTTTATTTTAAACCATGTTTTGTTTTAAAGACAATGGGATCCCAAAATCCTTCTTAGTATTCTGTTTATTTGTAATTAACTCTTATTTTTCAAGTTACTCAATAAATTATGGTATTTTCGTAAAAATGTAAGTTTTATGTATAGTTTCGATAATGGTCCAATTAGTCTAGATTAGTGGGTCATTACAGTTGGTATCAGAGAAAACGGTTCCTTCGCATGAAGTTCTCCTCGATACACATGCTCAAAGCTCCGAATCGAACCGCCAAGTAAGTGTTTAAGTTACAAGTTACAAGTTACTTTGTCTATGTGTATAGCTAACAACTTTAGTGTTTATGTTTCAGTTAAAAATGAATGGAGCTTTAACCTACCAAGATATCTGAGCCATTAAGGCCTTAAAAAGAATAAGGGAGGCAAGAAACACCGTAGGAGCCCTAGAAAGGATTACTCGAAGGTTGCTTTTGTTTCACCAAGCGATATGTGGCCTTCAAGAGGATAAACAAATAATGCTAAGATCAACGGAACAATATGTATTAGTAATTAGGTTGTTTAAGGATTTTCATTCTGTAATAGCAGTCTTAGAAGAAATATGGGAAGAAATGCGTGAGGAGGATGAATTGCCTTTAGCCATGAGATACTATTTCCTCTTAGTTAGGTTTACCGCGAAATTTGAGTTTCAGTTCACAAATGAGCAAAAGAATAGGATTCTCACCAACCTTCCTGTAGGACGTTTTGATGCTCATGACAATGATGACTATGAGGCTATAGATGATGATATGCTAGATGACGGATCGGATGTAGAAGATCCCGATTTTTAGATTAGTAGTTTTTATTTGTTTTATTTACTTTTGATTGTAATAAGTGAAATTGCTTTTTTTTTTCCAAATGAATAACCATGCTATTTGAATATCATGTGTGAGTTTGATTTTTTTTTTTTTTCACAATCATAATAAATACTAAATAAAATGAATAATGACTGAGTTCGGTGAGGGTGGATACGAATCAATGAACCTGGTTTCCTTATTGAGAGTTAGGGGGCCTTAGTAGTGGGAACGATTTTACTGATCCCAGCCCTCCCTCAATATGGTTAACTTTGGAACAAAGATAAGTTTCGAGCCTGAGAATTAAGTCATATAGGATGATTAGAAACACACTTAGAAAATAAAGATGACTTGTTTTTCTAAGTATAGAAACCCGCTCTAATAATAAATAAAGACCTATATAATTTTTTCATAAGAAGTCATAATAAATAGGTCCGAGATATGTTTGTTTAGAATAAGTTTTTGCCTTAGAGCCTATTAGGAAAAGTTCTAACATGTTTCTTTTAACTGTTAGAACTCTGCTACGATGTCTCTCCGAAGATCTGCTCGCACCAACGGGAACGCTTCCAACGATGTTCCAGCGACCAATGCGGTCCCTACCGTTCGCCGAAGGGGAGTGCGTGCTACTGCTCGCCGCAACGCGCCGGCACAGCCAGCTGACAACACTGCAGAGATTGCCAGACTGCGACAACAAGTCGAGGAACTTCTGCAGCAACAACGCCAACAGGCTCAATCTCAGCCTCAGCCTCCGCCACAGCCACAGCCGCAGCCGTAGCCACAGCCAATGGCCCCAGCACCCCAACAAGTCAGTCCATATGGGGGATGGCCTATGACGAACTACGCTCCTTATCCTGTACAGCACATGGAGCCAGTGTACGAAAGGTTCCGCAAGCAGCACGCTCCGAACTTCGAAGGGACTACGGACCCCTTTGAAGCAGAAGAATGGCTAAGGAATGTGGAGTCGATCCTAGCCCACATGAACCTCAATAATGCTGACCGCATATCCTACGTCTCATCTTTACTCAAGAAAGATGCCAGGATATGGTGGGATTTGGTCCAGCAATCCCACGATGCTACCACCATGACGTGGACCCGATTTGTGGAGCTCTTCCACAAGAAGTACTACAATTCAGCGGTACTTTCTACGAGAGTTGAGGAGTTCACCAATCTGAAGCAAGGGAATTTAACAGTGGCGGAATATGCTCGTCAGTTTGATCGCTTAGCCAAGTTCGCGGCAGAGTTAGTTCCGACCAATTATCTGAGGGTGAACAAATTCGTGAGAGGACTCCGACCAAAGATTGAGATGGGGGTGAAGCTAGCAAACCCGGGAAACACTTCATATGCCGACGTTCTTGAGACGGCAATTGAAGTAGAAAGGTTGCAAGCCAACGTGAGCAAAGAAGAAGCCAGCAAGCCGGAACCTAGACAGCAGAGCCAACCTCAGGCCAGTCGGAACAACAATCAGTCCAGCAACAGTCAGTGCAACAACAACGGTAACGGACAGAAGAGAAGGCATCCTGACAACAAGCAAGCCGACAACAATAAAAGGGCACGACCAAATAATGGGGGAAATAGGTCGGGCTACGTGGAATACCCGCCATGTGCCAAATGTCAGAAGAAGCACCCCGGAGAATGCCATGCCAACACCAAGGAGTGTTTCAACTGTGGTCAAGAAGGGCATCATAAAAGAGACTGTCCTCAGTAAAAGCCGGAAGGAAAGAAGGACGAAAAGATGGTTCCTGCTCGGGTTTTTGCTTTAACCCAAGGAGAGGCGGATGCTAGCAACAAGGTGGTCACAGGTCAGGTTTCCATCCTCAATAAATTATGTCATGTATTATTTGATTCGGGAGCCACCCATTCGTATATTTCGTTAGGAATGATAGATAAACTAGACAAACCTAGTGAAAGATTTAGAACTAGGTTTGCAACCGAGCTGCCTTCGGGCAAAGTAGTTCTATCATCACGAATTGTACGAGGCGTACCAATCAAGATTGAGGACAAGGAACTAGAAGGAGACCTGATAGAGCTGATGATCAAAGACTTCGACGTCATACTAGGCATGGATTGGCTAGCACGACATGGCGCAACGATCGACTGCAGACGCAAGAAGGTGACATTCGATACTCCTGACGGCCAGAAACTGTGCTTCATGGGACAAGCTTCAGGACTACGCACACCGTTAGTGTCATCTCTCAAAGCTCAGAGAATGATGGAGAAAGGATGCCAAGCATTCTTAGCCAACATCACGAATGTGGAGAAGGAGACATCACTCAAAGTTGGAGATGTTCAAGTCATACAAGAATTTCCAGAAGTATTTCCCGATGACTTGCCAGGATTGCCGCCAACTAGAGAAATAGACTTCACGATAGAATTAGTACCGGGCACCGAGCCTATCTCTAAGGCACCATACCGGATGGCACCTACGGAACTCAAGGAGTTAAAGACACAGCTACAAGAACTCCTAGACTTGGGTTTCATTAGGCCAAGCCATTCACCATGGGGAGCTCCGGTACTATTCGTGAAGAAGAAGGACGGAAGTATGCGCATGTGCATAGACTACCGTGAGCTGAATAAAGTAACAATTAAGAACAAATACCCGTTACCTCGGATTGATGATTTGTTTGATCAACTCCGAGGCGCAACTGTATTTTCTAAGATCGATCTACGGTCCGGGTATCATCAGCTCAAGGTAAAGGGAGAAGATATCCCTAAGACAGCCTTTAGGACTCGTTATGGACATTACGAGTTCTTGGTTATGTCTTTTGGTCTTACTAACGCGCCAGCCGCGTTTATGGACCTAATGAATAGGGTCTTCAAAGACTACTTGGATAAATTCGTCGTTGTGTTCATCGACGACATTTTAATTTACTCCAAGGATGAAGTGGAGCACGAGGAACACTTGAGGATGATTTTGACGCGATTGAAGGAGCACCAACTCTACGCGAAGTTCAAGAAATGCGAGTTTTGGCTCTCACAAGTGGCGTTCCTCGGGCACATCATATCAAAAGATGGAGTTGCAGTGGATCCATCGAAGGTAGAGGCCGTGAAGGATTGGCCTAGACCAAAGAACGCGTCGGAAGTAAGAAGCTTCTTAGGGCTAGCAGGTTACTATAGAAAATTTGTAGAGGGCTTTTCTAAGATAGCCACTCCACTCACCAACCTGACCCGGAAGCAACAAAAGTTTAACTGGAATGATAAGTGTGAGGAAAGCTTCCAGTTGCTTAAGGATAAGCTTTGCTCAACCCCAGTACTTAGTGTCCCAACACCGAACGACAAGTTCGTTGTCTACTGTGATGCATCAAAGTTAGGATTGGGATGCGTACTGATGCAAAATGACAAGGTGATAGCCTACGCCTCACGTCAGTTAAAGGAGTATGAACAATGCTATCCAACTCACGATATGGAGTTGGCAGCGGTGGTCTTTGCATTAAAAATCTGGCGCCATTATCTTTACGGAGAACGGTGCGAGATTTATACGGACCACAAAAGTTTAAAATACTTCTTTACTCAGAAGGAGCTTAACATGAGGCAGCGCCGGTGGTTGGAATTAGTAAAGGATTACGACTGCGAAATCCTATACCACCCGGGGAAGGCAAACGTAGTTGCCGATGCACTTAGCCGAAAAAGTTATGGGAACTTAGCAGCCTTATCCGGAATAGAAAAGCCGCTTCAGCGGGAGCTGATCAGTGCCGGAATCGAAATGGTTGTAGGCAAGCTGGCTAACTTGTCTATCCGATCAAATCTGCTAGAAGACATACGGAGTGGTCAGAGACATGATGGCACACTAGCAACGCACCTGGATGCAGTCAGAGAAGGCAAGACTACAGATTTCTCAATATCCAGTCAAGGTTTATTGAGATATAAGGATCGGGTATGCGTGCCAGAAGATCAAAGTATTAAGAAGACGATCCTAGAAGAAGCGCACAGCACCCCATACTCGGTTCATCCTGGGTCTACCGAGATGACTCATGACATCAAGGCAGTCTATTGGTGGCCAGGGATGAAGAAGGACATAGCAGAGTATGTATCTAAGTGTCTGGTATGCCAGCAAGTGAAGGCGGAGCATCAGCGGCCTGCAGGATTATTGCAACCGCTTAGCATACCGAAGTGGAAGTGGGACGATATAGCCATGGACTTCGTGACGGGGCTGCCAAAGACAAATAAGCAGCATGATTATGCTTGGATAGTCATAGATAGACTAACCAAGTCGGCTCATTTTCTGCCTGTTAAGACTTCTTATACGGCAGACCAATATGCAGACATCTACATCCAAGAGATTGTACGATTGCATGGAATCCCCAAGACGATAGTATCAGATAGAGGATCAGTGTTTACGTCAAGATTTTGGAGAAGCTTACAGCAAGCCATGGGTACTAAGTTAAGTCTTTGTACAGCTTTCCATCCTCAGACAGATGGGCAGTCAGAGCGTACGATTCAGATCTTAGAGGATATGCTACGCGCATGTGTACTTGACTTTGGAGGATCGTGGAACAAGTACTTACCGCTGATCGAGTTCTCGTACAACAACAGCTACCAGTCGACGATCGAGATGGCACCTTATGAGTTGCTATATGGAAGAAGGTGCCGATCACCGTTGCACTGGGACGAGGTAGGAGAAAGGCAGCTTCTAGGGCCCGAAGCTGTTAGGCAAGCTCAAGAAGCAGTAACGCTTATTAGACAGCGTATGCTTGCTGCTCAAAGCCGTCAGAAAAGCTATGCGGATACCAAGCGACGCGATGTGGAGTTCCAAGTTGGAGATCAAGTCTTCCTAAAGATATCTCCTATGAAGGGTGTCAAGCGGTTCGGGAAGAAAGGCAAGCTCAGTCCCCGATTCATAGGTCCTTTTGAGATATTGGACAAAGTGGGACCAGTTGCGTATAGACTAGCCCTACCGCCAGCACTAGCCGATAGTCACAACGTCTTCCACATCTCGATGTTACGCAAGTATGTGTTAGACCCATCTCACGTCCTCAAGTACGATACCATAGCGCTCCAGAAAGACTTAAGTTACGAGGAACGACCGGTTAGCATCCTAGATAGAGGGATGAAGCAGTTACGGTCCAAGAGCTTTCCTATAGTTAAAGTCCTATGGAGCAATAGTTCTGAACGCGAGGCAACGTGGGAGTTGGAAGAGGACATGCAGAGCCGGTATCCAGAGTTATTTGGTAAGTAAATTTCGAGGACGAAATTCTTTTTAGTAGGGGAGAATTGTAGAGTCCAAGAACTTTACTTAGCTAATTGTTTAGTAGTATTATAGTATGTTTAGTGTTATCATTGTTACTTTGGATTTTTGGTTCAGACCGGGAGTTATTTGGACACTCATAGTAATACTTATAGATTTTCTAAGTTTAACCTATAGTTTAAGAATATTAAGTATAACCTAAGGTTTGATTAATGTGACTGATATTAAGGATTATATTATTATATTATAAGGTTTAGACATCAACCAATAGAATTTTAAGCACATGTTTTGAATGGTAATTAAGGATTAAGTATTTTTGAGGATTAAATTAAATAAGGGTAAAGTTTGAATGTTATAGGGTCAGTCAGCAGCTTTGAGTACGTTGAGGGCTTAGTCAAGGCTGTTTACTCCATTCAAACTTAGCTAAAAATGTGTAAAGTCGTGTTTAAATATTCAGCGTATGCCGATATATCGCAGCTATAGGGGGCGATATATCGCAGCACGTAGATACGGAAAACACGAATCGATGCACGGTCGCCTCGGGAACAAAGGTCCAGGCGATATATCGCCTATAGGGGGCGATATATCGCCTCCACCAGCATGTTTTCAAATACTTTTGAATTCTTTTCCTTTCAGCCATTCAAACTCCTTCAACAGTCCAGCATCTTCTGAACGAGTCTTCAGCCTCTGCTGAACGATTATTCAAATGATTTTCACCTAAAAAGCCATTATTTTTATTCAAGTAAAATCAAGATATTTTCATTCCCAAACTCTATAAATAGGACCTAGTACCCAGCCATTATTCACCATTTGCTCTAAGTTCAGAAGCTGCTAGTGTTAAGTGAGTGTGAGAGTGTAAACACTTGGTTTGGGGAAAAACTATAAGCTTAAACATCATAAGCTTATCAAACACTTTGGGAAGTGAGTTCTATAGTATTTCGGTGGAGGTTAGATTGATCTTGCAATCTTTGAGGTAAACCCAAAAACTCTAGTTCCTTTCTGTATTTTATGTTATTTCCTTTCTCAAAACCTTCTACTCAGTCCCCTAACCTTATTCTTATTTTGGTTAGGTAATCCAAGCTCTTAAGCATATAAGTTGGTAAGTATGTTTTTATGGTTTAGTCTTTCCATCTCTTTCATTTCATCTCCTTTCTTTAGACTTACTCTTTTTTATGGTTTTAGGAGTGTTCCAAAAGTCCCAACTCGGTCCATAATCCCGGTAACTTTGGTAAGGAAAATAGGCTAGAATATATATGTTTATGTTTATGTTATCTTTTGTGTTATGATATGATATGGGTATGTTATGAATATGTTGTGCATGTGTATGTTGTAGGCTTGGGCATATGCCCTATTTGACTAACAAGACCCCAAAAAGATTGTGGGCATAAGCCTATTTAGCTGGTAGGACCCCACTAATCTCATGGGCATAAGCTTGTTTAGTCTATGGGACCCCAAGTAATAATGGCCATTATAATAAGTGAATTATGTGTTATGATATGTCTTTACGTTATTATGAAATTATGTTTATGTTTATGACTATGTGTTAGATTTTCCTTGCTGGGCATTAGGCTCACTCCTTTCTGTTTATGTGCAGGAAAAAAAGCTTAGAGGCGGTAAGATTCGTGACGCTTGGAGGATGTGTATCGATGATGAATGGAGTCAAGGGGCCGAGCGTTATTCGATTCGAGGATATAGTCTCCTTTTATGTTTTTTATGGTTTTTATGTGTATTTTCCGCATTATGATGTAATGTCTTTTATTTTAAACCATGTTTTGTTTTAAAGACAATGGGATCCCAAAATCCTTCTTAGTATTCTGTTTATTTGTAATTAACTCTTATTTTTCAAGTTACTCAATAAATTATGGTATTTTCGTAAAAATGTAAGTTTTATGTATAGTTTCGATAATGGTCCAATTAGTCTAGATTAGTGGGTCATTACACTTACACATTCATAAAATAGCCATCAATCCTTTAGATTGTCATTTTGTCTCTAGACAGCCACCAATTCCAAGATCCAATCCTATCCCCTTCATTCTCTAATTTCTTTCCAGAACCTGGAGAATTAAAGAGTCTCAACTGTTAACATCAATTGTCACACCATGTCACTCATTCATACGAACCAAACTGTATTAACTCAATCTGCGGAGTTATAACCTTTCAGGTCTAATTACTCTACTTATAGTCCAATGTGGTCCACACTAATGATCCACTACTATACCTTGTTACCTTTAGGATCTTCAACTTAACATCGAGTTCCATCGGATCACTCACCCGATATTTATTCCTTAACTCATATCACAATGGTAGGTTTCTTAACCCTTCTCATTAAATCCTCTTCCTAAATTTCATTGCCCATCGAGACATATACCTATCCACAATCCATCATCGACACCATACCAATCCCCAATAAGAGATCGACTTCCAAATTAATTTTCTCAGTGAGTGTCACCGGACCCTGATCTCAGGATTATTCCATTTCAAACAACCAAGCAATCTAATCTCTTATGCTCTACCTTCCCTGTCAACTGAGTATTCTCTATACACCAACCATGTTTCCATTCTTTCACCTATCGCAAGGCTCAAACCACCATCTCTTCAGTCTATATCTGGGCGCGTCTCAAACTTGATGTGCCGCTTACAGTTTCATGTTTTAAAAACAAAATCAAGTCCCTTCACTACCCTTTTGTAACCATTCGTTACACATGGAATTCTATATCACGAGGTGTTAACCAATCCTTATTCCGCCTTCCGAAAATCAGATACAAAGTTGTCCATTCAGTCTACCCTTAGATTCTTTTGTTGTTCTAATCTCTGATGTGGCCGTCCTCAAAAGATACCTATGTAGTAGATGGCATATTCACCAGTCTTGTTGTGCTTCTTATCCTTCACACGTTCTTCAGTAATCTCTCTATGGCTTCTGATTGAACCTCTTCATACCTGATCCCTTCTCTTCCTGTAGCATGACCTTGAATACCCTTGGCGAGATTGTAATCGACTCCTTCTGGAGCCTTACCTGTTACCCTGCTTCTTTAGTCTTAGTATCATTAGTGTAGTAGTCGTTCGCATTGTACTTCCAGCTGGAAAGTAGTTCAGTGCATCCTTGACAATCCCAGATGTGACTCATTCATATCCTTCCTGTACTCTCTACTTGTTGAATTTTCCTGTGTTGTCAAAGCTTAAATCAATCAAGAATCTCAACTGGTAATCCATCACACCCCAATTGGTACAAGTGATAATTCCTGAAATGTCCTTTTCCTTGATCCTCAGCTGGTAATAACCAGATCGAAGATCAATTCCTGAAGACATTACCCTGTCAAAACCAAAAGACCGAGAACTCTCAAAAGTTCTTTTATTCCGATCACTGAGTATCTGCCCTGACCGTGTTCCACCAATGGGAACACCATCATCCGTATTTCTTGCCCTTCAACACTCACGCTCCATACTTCATTCCTTATATCTCAGATACCATGGCCATCGCTGCTGCCCAGGCACTAACGAAAACCTCATGCACCGGAGCAAACTTGATGCTCTGGATCATTCAAGAGTTTAATCCTTAAATGAGTCATCATTTCTGGTTACATCCGCTTGTGTCAACTTCCAAAGCAGATTGACTAACTCACCATACTTGTTGACATACTCTATTGTTGTCTTACCATTCTAAACCATATTCATAAACTTACTAGTCCCCGAAGCTCCGACCACGTCTGTGGTACCATTTTTGTGCATTCTTTTGCCACAACTACTTGACACAACTGCTCTGTCACAGCCTATCATCTTTTTGTAACCAAGGGTGGAATTAGCTATGCTCATCCACTAATCAATTCCTAGGCCACTCCAGCCCTTCCTCAAAACCAGGGAATTATGCCTCTAAAGCCTTTCATATAGTATTGTTGTCTGTTTGTATCTTCAAGTCAACCAACACTTGTGCCCCTGTTGTTACACTATACCAAAAAAAACCCCTGCTATTTTACCCATCTAGTCTTCTTTATCAAACCTCACAACTTACTTACATACCAGCGAACATCCGCTGTGACCTTCAGGGGAAGATGGAGGGTTCCAACTCCTTATCTATCATCTACAACTCCTACCATATCATTGCCAAGTCCATTTAACCATTCCGAGCACAAACAGTCTGAATTTACCTACCATTACTGACTAAACCCTTCAGCCCTGATGTTCATATCCAGAACCATTCCATAGGCAGGTACAAACAATCACAATAGCCATACGCATATAAAGCATAACAAAATTCAATCCACATTACTATGCATTAATTAACAACTTCATTGCCACTAAATACAATCATGTTCATCATGCTTTCCATATACCAATAAATAAATAAACACGTAAATTCAATTTAACCAGTTAACCATTTATAATCAATATACAAACCGTTATTCAAATATCCATCCACATGCAATGGCAATGCTAATCAGCATGCCTTGATATCACCACACAGCAGTCAAGGGCCTGGCCCTCTCAGAATCTCATGCTTCTTATTGCTCACACAAATTAATGCATTCATATTCCATTTAAGCACTTAAGCATATAATCTCATGTATTCAATTATGAAACCCTGAGTCGAGCTTGTCTTCAGCAGCAAGTGTACATGTCCAGCCAGTCTCCAGGAACCCTTAAACCTAGACCGCTCTGATACAAAGTTCTAACACTCTGGATAGCCAAGACCGTTACACTGTGTGTTTATGAAGGTGCAAGACTTGCTAATCAAGTCATAAAGTTGAAAACATGGACCTAAAGTTGTAATTCTGTAAAGATTAAAAGGTTTTAGTTATAAATAGATAGTTTTCCATATAAAATGAATGTTTAGTACATGGGATCCCAAAACAAGGTTTAAAAGACATGTTTACAAAAATTCCAAAAGTTACAAATAACCATGGCCACTCTAATGGAAAAATTACATTTTAGGTTTTCGTCCCTGTACAAACCCTCAACCGTGGCGGCCGAACAGCTGACAATGTACACCTCGCCCCCAAAGCTCTCCAACTCATGGTTGAACAACCAAACCCTTGCCTTACCTGCACCACGCAACACCCATGAGCCGAGGCCCAGCAAGAAAACATAATATCACGACATGATCAAATATTCCACAAGCATAACCAAGTATTCAACAATTCTTAACATTCACCTATTTAGTCATAACCCACGACAAATTAACAATTTGCCAACCAGATAATCAACATCTCATATTCATCAGGTTAACAACAATAATCACATTCATAATCAACAGTTTATCACAACCATCAAATAATACTCAGGGTCGGCGACCTTAGGCCGCACCCTCTGTTTAACCCACTGTCTTCGGATCACTTAGGGCGCCCCCAGTGTTATACCCATTGACTCCGGCCAACTTAATCAAGCTTAGTGATTAATAAGCTATCCTCAGCTACCAGTGGCGGAGCCGCGCCCTGTGCGCAAATATTGATTCCGGCACTCTTAGGACGTTTATCATATGTCCCCGTGGCGTAATACCACCTCATGACATTATATACTAATAAAGGGAACTCTTAGTCTCAGTACAATCACATATCACAATCATACAATAATGTATACAAATATAGGGACCACTTAGTCCCAACTTAACCACCTAACCGGGTGTAATTTTCTTACCTTAGATTCCGATAGCTTTGATTACAGAAATTGACCTTCAAGCACGATCTCGTCCGAGCCCTAGCGTACACCTAGTCACAACCACAAATTAGAATCATCAGCAAACTTCAATTCCAAAACATAGCCTCGGGACCAATCCCGAGCCCTCGGGAAGCCCTAATTCCACCAAACGGAGTGGAGGAATCAAACCCAGAACCCCCGGGAAAAAACCCTAAGAAATAACCCAAAAATCACTTTATGGAAACAGGGTAGCGCTACGGCGCCCTAAAATGGCCGCTATGGCGCTACAACCAGAGCCAAAACGCCCCAAGAACCCAAGCCTAGCGCTGTAGCGCCCAAAGGCTAGCGCTACAACGCTAGTCACAGACCTACAACACCCTGTTTTTCTTCCTTCATTTTTCCTCGAACCAAAACCCCTTGGAACCCTTCCAAACCTAAACTATACTTCAAAAAAAGCCTACTAATCACTACACCTCACCCCAAATGGCCCAACAACCTCAATTCTAACCACATGCATCATCAAGGAAAGAAAACAAGCATTGAACTCAGAATTCAAGAACTCATCTGAAAACCAGCAACTATCTAGCAATTCAAGATGACCAAACCCAGAAACCCTCACCTTTTATGGAGAGCCCAAACCTAGGTTGCCTCTAGTATCCTTCCAGTCCTTAGCTCCTCAATCACCAAAGCTCAATTCCCTTAAGTGCCATCCAAAACTCAAGTTTAGAATTCCATTCTAGCAAAGTTCAGAAAACTCAACAGAACCCTTTAAACCTTACCTCAATTGAGTAGCTAATCCCTATTAAATCCTTTAGCTTCACCAAGGTCTCTAGCCCCAAGTTCCAGCCTGAGCTTTCTCTAAGATTCCAGCTCCAAAACTCACAAGGAATGGTGGGGAATAGAGCAAACCGAATGGAGAAGAAAGAGTCCCTATTTTTCTTCTTTCTTTCCTTCTTCCGCTTCTAATATTTTCTACAACTTCCACTAAGTGCATAAAGGCAGAAAACATCCTTATCACTTCTTAACCAGCAAAATGACTATTTTTCCCTCCCATTTCAAACCTAACTATTAAATCATCCTAAGGGCATTTGAGTCATTACTCTTGTTGACGGTGAGAACTCGTCAACTAAGTTAAGTTGGAAAGAATTACAAGATCAAGATTATCAATAGAAAATGCCTTAGAAATTTAAGTATCAACTCTAAGAACAATTGCAGAAGAACAAGAATAATGGTGAAATCAGTTTTTCATTCACTATGGTGCACTTGCTACAGTAAATTTTCCAACCCCCCTACCATGTAGAATTGGGGTGTATTTTATAGCAGGCTCTAATGGCCCCTGATATAAGGTGGTCCAGGGGACCAAGCAGTACATAGGTACACTGTCTAGTGAGTGGTTTCAGAGGTTGTGGTCTTACAACCAGTACAGGGAAAGGTACCAGGAGGATGTCTCCACCACTTGTCCATACCAATGTGAGAGGAGTGGTGCAAGTGGAAGTGGTGTTGACTCTGATTGGGAGTATGCAGGCCATGTCCTTTCTTCTAGTGCTCCCACTACCTGATTAGCATGAGTGCCATGGTCATGACCCTTCAGAATCATACTTGGACCTTCCCTTCTAGATGGTGGGGTTTCCATAGGTCTCCATGGGAGATGCCATCTCGGGATGAAGGGTGCGGGATGCTCTCTCGCGAGGCCCCCATGGCATGGCCGTGGTGAGGCGAGACATGGCCATGTCTCGTGAGGCCCTTGGAGGTGTAGCTCCGGAGGTGCTTAGGTGCATGAGACGCAAGGAGAGTGCTTGACGCATGAGGCGGAGGTGACCTCGCGAGGCGCTGGGCCTCGCATGATGCTAGCACGCGCGAGGCAGAGGTGGCCTTGCGAGACGCGGGGCCTCGTCTGATGCTAGCATGTGCGAGGCGGAGGTGGCCCCGCCTGATGCTGGGCGCGCGCGAGATGCTGGGCCTCGCCTGATGCTGGCATGTGCGAGGCGGAGGTGCGCCCGCCTGATGTTGGGCGCGTGCGAGACGCTGGGCCTCGCCTGGTGCTAGCATGCGCGAGGTGGAGGTGGCCTCGCCTGATGCTGGGCGTGCGCGAGATGCTGGGCCTCGCCTGGTGCTGGCATGCGCGAGGTAGAGGTGGCCTCGCCTGACGCTGGCACGCGCGAGGCGGAGGTGGCCTTGCGAGACGCTGGGCAGCCTCGCCTGATGTTGACACGCGACAGGGAAGGGCCTCGCGAGGGGCTTAGGGGCGCGAGGCCATCTGGGCTGCCGCATGAGAGGCAACGGTGGCTCGGGGTCACCCAACTCAGCCATATTTTTGGATGTTTATGGGACCAGAGCATACACTTTGAGTCTTTTAAGGGCGTGGAATATTGAGCATCCACAACTCTCAATTCCCGCTAATTCCTCGAGTTTCCCTAATAATTACCGCTTACATCCCGACACATAACTAATCACCAATTATTTTCCTCAGTATCAAATAGTCTCCAATATATTTCCCAAATTCCCAAAAATACCCCCAGGCTCCCCCGAGTCGGGTATAAATCCCCACTATGACTTTTTCGCTAAATCGCTCACGAGGATTGCATTGAGTCTCAAACCGCAAATATATCCACATAATAATGTGGTCTTGAAAATTTATCACAAAAAATCATGTTTATGCCCTCAATAGGCCAAAATTACAATTACACCCTTATAACCTAATCAGGGCCTACATGCATACTAATACTCATAGTCATGCATCTCATGTATTCATATAATCATATAAGCATGCTTATCACATAATCATGCATCTAATCATATCCATATACTCATTTAGTCATGCATGCCATATAGTTTGCATTTAATCATTCATTCACATAGATACCAATTATGCCCTCCTGGCACACTAATCAAGGCCCTTAAGCCTTATTATCAATTTTGGGTCGTTACAATTAGTTTCTTATTTTTGTTGTTTATTTTCATTGTGATTGTAAATAGTGAAAACTGTTTTTCCAAATAAATATCATTGTTATTTTGATGACATGTATGAGTTTGATTAACTTTTGCAATCATAATAAATAGTAAATTTAATAAATAATGACTAAGTTCGGTGAGGGTGGATACAAATCAATGGACCGGGTTCCATATTGAGAGTTAGGGGGCCATAGTAGTGGGAACGATTTTATTGATCCCAGCCCTCCCTCAATATGGTTAACTTTGGAACAATGACGAGTTTCGAGCTTGAGAATTAAGTCATATAGGATGCTTAGAAACAGACTTAGAAAATAATAAAGATGGCTTATTTTTCTAAGTATAGAAACCCACTCTAATGATAAAGAAGGCTTATATAATTTTCATAAGAAATCATAATTAATAGGTCCGAGTTATGTTTGTTTAGATTAAGTTTTTGCCTTAGAGCCTTTTAGGGTAAAGTTCTAACATGTTTTTCTGAACTGTTAGAACTCTGCTAAAGATGTTGCTCAGAAGGTCCGCTCGCACCAATGCTAATGCCTCCAACGCCGCTCCTGAAAGCAATGAAGCCCCTCCGGTTCGCAGAAGGGGAGTGCGTGCTACTGCCAACCGCAATGCGCCATCGCCACTGGTTGACAGCACTGTGGAAATTGCCAGACTACGACCACAAGTTGAGGAATTACTGCACCAGGCTCAGCCTTAGACTCAGCCTTCGCCTCCACCACAACCATAGCCTCAGCAAATGGCTCAAGCACCCCATCAAGTAGGTCCTTATGGGGGATGGCCAATGGCAAACTATGCACCATACTCAGAAATGTGGAGCAAATCCTGACGCACATGAATCTCGGCAACGCGGACCGCATATCCTGTGTTTCGTTTCTGCTCAAGAAAGATGCTAGAATATGGTGGGACTTAGTTCAGTAGACTCACGATGTTGCCACCCTGACTTGGACCAAATTTGTGGAGCTGTTCCACAAAAAGTATTACAATTCAGCAGTCATCACTTCAAGGGTCGAGGATTTTGCTGGTCTAAAGCAAGGGAGTTTATCAGTGGCAGAATATGCTCGGCAGTTTGACCGATTAGCCAAGTTTGCACTAGAAATGGTTCCAACTGACTTTCTAAGGGTGACCAAGTTCGTTAGAGGACTTCGACTGAAGATTGAGCTAGGGGTTATGCTAGCGAACCCGGGAAATAATACCTATACTGATGTTCTAGAAACGACAATAGAAGTAGTAGAAAGGCTTCAGGCTAATGTTAGTAAAGAGGAGGCCAATAAGCCTGAGCCTAAACAGCCAAGTCAACCTCAGAATGGTCGAAACAACCACAATAACAACACCCATCAGTTCGACAACAATAATAGTCAGAAAAGAAAGCATCCTGACAATAAGCAATCCAACAGCGATAAAAGGGCACGAACGAACAATGGAGGTAATAGGCCGGGTTATGTAGAATACCCGCAATATGCTAAGTGCGAAAAGAAACATCCTGGTGAATGTCGTTCGAATACCAAGGGGTGCTACAACTATGGTCAGGAAGGACACTGGAAGAGAGAATGTCCACAGCTCAAGATAGAGGAGAAAATGGACAACAAGATGGTTCCTGCTAGGTTATTTTCCTTAACCCAAGGAGAAGCTAATGCTAGCAATAAAGTGGTCATTGGTCAGGTTTCTATCCTCAATAATGTATGTTCTGTATTATTTGATCCAGGAGCCACTCATTCGTATATCTCGCTAAGAATGGTAGAAAAACTAGACAATCCTTGTGAAAGATTTAGAACTAGGTTTGTAACAGAGTTGCCTTCGAGCAAAGTAGTTCTATCATCACGGATAGTACGAGGCGTACCGATCAGGATTGAGGACGTAGAATTAGAAGGAGACCTGATAGAATTGGAGATCAAAGACTTCGACGTGATACTAGGCATGGACTGGCTAGCAAGGCATGGCATAGCCATCGACTGCAAGTGCAAGAAAGTGACGTTCGAGACTCCTGACGGCCAGAGACTGTGCTTTATGGGACAAGTTTCAAGACTACGCACACCGCTTATATCATCTCTCAAAGCCCAGAGGATGATAGAAAAAGGATGTCAAGCATACTTAGCCAGCGTCACAGATGTCGTAAAGGAAACACCACTAAAAGTTGGAGATGTCTGCATTGTAAAAGAATTCCCAGAAGTATTTCCCGACGACTTACCAGGATTGCCGTCGACTTGGGAAATTGATTTCACAATCGAATTAGTACCGGGAACCGAGCCTATCTCTAAGGCACCATACCGAATGGCTCCTACCGAACTCAAGGAGTTAAAGATGCAGCTATAAGAACTCCTAGACTTGGGTTTCATTAGACCAAGCCATTCGCCATGTGGAGCACCGATTCTATTTGTGAAGAAAAAGGATGGAAGCATGAAGATGTGCATAGATTACTGTGAGCTGAATAAGGTGACGATTAAGAATAAGTACCCGCTACCCCGAATTGACGACTTGTTTAATCAACTCTGAGGTGCGACCGTGTTTTCAAAGATTGATTTACAGTCCGGGTACCATCAACTCAAGGTGCGGGGAGAGGATATTCCTAAGACAACTTTTAGAACTTGTTATGGGCATTACAGTTTTTAGTTATGTCTTTTGGTCTTACCAACGCTCCGACCGAGTTTATGGATTTAAAGAATAGGGTCTTTAAGGACTACTTGGATAAATTCCTCGTAGTGTTCATCAACGACATCTTGGTATACTCAAAGGACGAAGTTGAGAACGAGGAACATTTAAGGTTGATCTTATTGCGACTAAAGGAGCATTAACTTTACGCCAAGTTCAAGAAGTATGAATTTTGGCTTTCGCAAGTATCATTCCTCGGGCACGTTGTATCCAAAGAAGGAGTTGCCATAGACCCATCTAAAGTAGAGGCTGTAAAGGATTGGTCAAGAACAAAGAACACATCAGAGGTAAGAAGCTTTCTGGGATTAGCAGGTTATTATCGGAGGTTTGTAGAAGGCTTTTCTAAGATAGCCACTTCGCTCACCAATTTGACCCAGAAGCAGCAGAGGTTCAACTGGACTGATAAGCGTGAAGAGAGCTTCTGGTTGCTTAAGGATAAGTTGTGCTTAGCACCAATACTTTGTATACTGACACCCAACGACAAGTTTATAGTCTACTGTGATGCGTCGAAGCAAGGATTGGGTTGTGTGCTGATGCAGAATGACAAGGTGATAGCCTACGCCTCAAGGCAGCTGAAGGAGTACGAGCAACGCTATCCAACTCACGATATGGAGTTGGCAGCGGTGGTATTTGCGTTAAAAATCTGGCGCCATTATCTTTACAGAGAACAGTGTGAGATTTATACGGACCACAAAAGCTTAAAGTATTTCTTCACTCAGAAGGAGCTCAACATGAGGCAGCGCAGGTGGTTAGAGCTAGTGAAGGATTATGTCTGCGAAATTCTATACCACCCAGGAAAGGCAAACATAGTTGTTGATACGCTAAGTAGGAAGAGTTATGGAAGCCTAGCAGCACTAGCCGAAATAGAAAAGCCGCTACACTAGGAACTGATCAGTGCCGAAATAGAAGTAGTCATCAGTAAGCTGGCTAACTTGTCTATCCAGTCAAGTCTGTTAGAAGATATACGGAGTGGGCAAGGGCATGATGACACATTAGTAGCACATATGGACGTAGTTAGAGAAGGGAAGGCCACATATTTCTCAATATCAGGTAAAGGGTTATTGAGATATAAGGATCGGGTATGCGTGCCAAATGATCAAAGGATTAAGATGACGATATTAGAAGAAGCGCACAGTACCCCATACTCAGTTCACCCAGGGTTGACCAAGATGACTCACGACATCAAGGCAATATATTGGTGGCCAAGAATGAAGAAGGATATAGCGGAATTTGTGTCTAAATGTTTAGTATGCCAGCAAGTGAAAGCAGAACATCAGCGACTTGCAGGCTTATTGCAACCACTTAGCATACCAGAATGGAAATATGATGATATAGCCATGGATTTCGTGACAGGTTTGCCACGAATGAATAAGCAGCATGATTCAACTTGGGTAGTAATAGATAGACTAACCAGGTCAGCTCATTTCCTGCCTGTTAAGACTTCATACACAGCGGATCAATACGCAGACATTTATGTCCATGAAATAGTACGGTTGCATGGAATCCCTAAGACAGTAGTATCCAATAGAGGATCGGTGTTTACATCGAGATTTTGGGGAAGTTTACAGCAAGCCATGGGTACTAAGTTAAGTCTTAGTACGACATTTCATCCTTAGACCGACGGTCAGTCCGAGAGTACCATACAGATTTTAGAAGATATGTTGCGCGCTTGTGTACTTGATTTCAGAGGATCATGGAATAAGTACTTACCGCTAATCGAATTCTCCTACAACAATAGATACCAGTCAATGATTGGGATGGCACCTTATGAGTTACTTTAGGGAAGAAGGTGTCGATCACTGTTACATTGGGACGAGGTGGGAGAAAGGCAACTTCTTGGTCCTGAAGCTGTTAGAAAAGCTCAGAAAGCAGTAGCGCTAATTAGAAAGCGTATGCTTGCTGCTCAAAGCCGTCAGAAAAGTTATGCGGATGCCAAGCAGCATGATAGGGAATTCAAAGTAGGAGATCAAGTCTTCCTAAAGATATCTCTTATGAAAGGTGTGAAGCGGTTTGTGAAGAAAGGCAAGCTTAGTCCCCAGTTTATAAGTCCTTTTGGGATATTGGACAAAGTGGGAGTAGTGGCATATAGATTAGCCCTACCGCCAACTTTAGCAGATAGCAAAAATGTGTTCCACATCTCAATGTTGCGTAAGTATGGGTCAGACTCATCTCATGTCCTCAATTATGATACGATAGCACTCTAGAAATACTTGAGTTACATGGAACGACCGGTTAGCATCATAGAAAGAGGGATGAAGCAGTTACAGTCCAAAAGTACTCCGATAGTCAAAGTCCTATGGAGTAATAGTTCTGAATGGGAGGCGACGTGGGAGTTGGAGGAGGACATGCAAGCTCGGTATCCATAATTGTTTGGTAGGTAAATTTCGGGGACGAAATTCTTTGAAGTAGGGGAGAATTGTAGAGTCCCAGAATTTTACTTAGCTAGTTAGATAGTAGTAGTAGTAGTAGTACTAATGGCTAGTAGAAGTTATAGTATGTTTTATTCTGTGTATACCGATATATCGCAGCTATAGGGGCGATATATTGCCACACGGTGAATACGAAAACATGTCAAACGCATCAACGAACACTCGGGATATAAGCCCAGGTGATATATCGCCTATGATGGGCGATATATCGTCTCTAGGGTTATATTTTCAAACGTTTTTGAAACCGAGATCAATTCATTCCTTAACCTCTTGACAAGCCTCTGAACGTTTTGACTTAGTCTTAAGCCTCTGTTGAATGAATATTCAAATATTTTTCAATTAATACTCATTATTTTTATTCAAGCTAAAAGGAGGTAGTTCACTCCTTGAACTCTATAAATAGGACCTAGTACCCAGCCATTTCTCTCATTCTTCAAGTTGTGTTCAGAGCCTTCAAGCTGATAGGTTTACTATAGAGTGATAAACACTTGGGTTGGGTTATAAGCTTTATCATCTTAAGCTTTATAAACACTTAAGAAGTAAGATAAATAGTGTGTTTTTCAATATCGAGGTGTAGTATGGTTCTAGTACATTTAAAGGTATTCCTAATCTTAAGTTCATTTCAGTTTAATTCTTTAGTTTTCTTTAGTTTTCATTCAGATCCTAACTCATTGTTTTCAATTCTTGGTTAGGTATTTAAGTTCTTTGAACTTAAGGTTTCTTTTCGGTAAGTTTCATCTTGGTGGTTTAGTTCATTTCTTGATCATCTCTTTCTTTAGAAATACTCACATTCTTATTGTTGGTTTTAGGAGTGTTCCAAATCCCGTCCTTGTTCTCATAAATCCCAGTTTTGGTAAAGAAAATAGGATAGAATTATATATGTTTATATGATATGTTATGTTTATGTTATGTTACCTTATGTTATGTTATCTTATGTTTACATTATGCATAGTATGTTTATAGACCTTGGGCATATGACTTGTATAGCTAACAAGCCCCAGTAAAACTCTTAGGTAGGAGGCATTGCACAGATTTCTTTAAATGATTTAATTTGTTTTGCCCTCCCAAAAATTTTGAAACCTGGAGAGAAAATTTAAAGATAGATTATAAGGCCCTGGTAAAATATTAGATTAAAATATGTCACGCTTTAAGAGTAGTAATTTTTCTAAGTTACCTAAAAATGGGGAAAAATAGTAATTTCAAACCTTAACAAAAAAACGAGTTTTGGGAGGTTAGTTCTCCTAACCTGAATTGAATTTTTTGACGTGAGCTATTTCCTAGTTCCTGTTATTAGGACGCATAATACGTGAACAAGATTTTAAAGGGTTGTAGTTAGAGAACCTAACATATAATCATATTTATATTCTACTGTGATTACGTCACTATAAATACGATTAGCTATATGCTCGGGATTTTATAGAAGTTTATATTAAACAAATAATCATGAAAATAAAACATGCGAGAAAAGTGATTGACCAAGTCAAAAAATGATTTCTATTATTTTATTGATAAGAAATGAGATTACAAAGAAATTGAGTTTTAATTAGGGCATAAAACCCTAACACAGAGAGCATGTTGCGGTAAGGACGATTTTTCTCAGGAAATCATAAATTGATTTAAAGCAGAATATGGTCTTATACACTGTAAAGTGTATAAAAGAAATGTTAGTATAAAGTCTCTAAGAGAACTTTATTGAATGTAGATATCGTGGAATATTAACTATAAGAATATGCCATAGTTTAATCTGAGTCACTGTGTTGGATAGAAGGCTTCCACAAGCAAGCGCTGAGGAATCCGGGTAAGACAACTTATGATATGTTTGGCTACAACACGTTATTGGCTAGTTTAGATAACTAAGTTATAAGCTAATAATTTGGAACTAGTCTTAGAAGGTTTACTCAAGTTCTTGGTCATACTCATGACTAAGCTAAACAGTTCGGCTAGCTATTGTGACAACTATGAACTTCGGTTAGCCACCGGGGAACTAAGTAAGAAACTGGTTCGCCCCCGATGACTATGTAACTAAGATCGGTTGACCACTGCAATATGGAAGATGTAACGCTCTGGATAGCCAAGACCGTTACACTGTGTGTTCATTAAGTGCTAGGCTTGCTAATCAAGTCATTTAATTAAAAACATGTTACTGAAACTATAGAGGAACTAGGGTTAAAATGTTTCGGTCTCAAAAGTCGCATTTTCATTAAGAAACATCATCGATTTACACGGGATCCAAAAAATATTAAGTTTATAGACTATTTACAAAAGACACAAGGTTTATATACAATATCAAGCCATACTAAGGCAAAACAGACGGTTAGGCAATCCCTATCCTGATCCACTCCTCGACCATGGCGGTCGAACAGCTGGCTATGTACATTCAACCCCGTAGCTCTCCATCTCAGGGTTGGTCCAGCTTGCCTTTTCCTTTTCCTGCACCACGTAGCACCCGTGAGCCAAGGCCCAGCAAGAAAACACAACAATAGAGCATAAGCAATCAACAGACAAATCAATATCTCATATTGCATCACATATTCTCAACCATATAAACATCCAGTATAATCAAGTATTCAACATACTAAACACATCAACTCATATCGTATATCAATTCACAAATGATAACTAGGGCTAGCGCCCTCAGGCTGCTCCCTCCGTTATCCCACTGACTTCGGCCCGCTTAAACCGAGCTCAGTGAATATTAAGCTGTCCCCGGCTACCAGTGCCCAAGCCGCACCCTGTGCGCAAATATTGTGTATGGCACCCTTAGGCCGCTATCACATGTCCCATGGTGTAATACCATCATTGACATAATACAAATATCGGGAGCACTTAGTCCCATCACAATCATATAACCGGGTGCAGCTTTCTTACCTTTTAGTTCGTTAGCTTTGATCACTCGACTCCTTGAGCACGATTCCCCTCAAGCCCTAGCGCTCACCTAAACACAACTATAGGCCAAAGTCATCATCAAACCTCAAGTCCAAAACCTAGCCTCGGGGCCAATCCCAAGCCCCCGGGAAGTCCTAGTTCCACCAAACAAGGTGGTGGAAACAAACCCCAAACCCTTGGTCAAAAACCCTTGCAAACAACCCTAAAATCCCCTTCAGAAGACAGGGTAGCACTACAACGCTCATGGGAGGGTGCTATAGCGCTACAAATAGAAGCAACATTCCCTCAGCATGCATGGCCTAGCGCTACAGCGCCCAAAGGCTAGCGCTGTAGCGCTAGTCACAGACAGACAAACACCAGTTTTCCCTTCCTGCGATTTCCTCGAACCAACCTCAACCAAAACTTCTCCAAACCCTACCAAAATAAAAAACAACCTTATAAACACACTCCACTTATCCCAAGCACCCCAAATACCTAGAACTCAAGCACATGCATCCCCAAACTCAAAATTCACCATAGCCACTTCTGGACATTAAAACTCAGCAGAAACCAGTTGAACAACAAAGTTCGAAGCTTAGAATTTATACCTTTGGTGGAATTTCGACCTCAAGTTGCCTCCAGACCTCCTTGGCTTGCTCTTCCTCAACCCTTGGCTCCAACTTTCCTAAAATTCCCCATCAACATAGCTTAAATATCTTAGCTAAGAACCAAAACTAGTACTGAAGAGACTTACAGAGTTTTACCTCAAATGTTGGTGAGTCCTTGCTAAACCTCTGCCAATTCCTCAAACCTAGCTTAAGATCCTTGATACTCAGCCTATCCCAGCTCTCCTATGAGCTTTGCTCCAAAAATCCTCAAGAAACTGATGAAGGAAGTATAAACCGACCTTAGAAAACTCTCTCTATTTTCTCCCTTTCCTTTTTCTTCCTTTTCCTTCTTTTCTCTTTCAGACTTCTACACTTATCTACAATTCCCACTAACATAAAGCCTCAGTAATTCCCATCTTTAGAAAGCCAAATGACCTTAATGCCCTCCCCTTTATTTCTAACCCTTTAATCCACTTAAGGGCATTTTAGTCATTTTACCCAATTCCCGCTTACTCCTCGAGTGTCTCTAATATTTCCCGCTTCATCTCCGATACCTAACTAGTCTCCAATTATATTCCTCGATATTAAAATAGATCCCAATATACTCACCAAATTCACATTTATACCCCTAGACTCACCCCGAGCCAGGTATAAATCCCTGCTATGACCTTTTCGCTACTTTGCTCACTAGGATCGTCTCGAGTCACAGATCCAGATATATCCACATAATAATGTGGTCTCGACAGTTATCACATATATCAAAGCAGTTATGCCCATAATGGCCAAAATTACGATTATGCCCTTCTAATCTAATCAGGGCCTACATGCATACTAATACACATAGTCATGCATCTCAAATATTCAAGTAGTCACATAACATGCTTTAAATCATAATCATGCATCTTACTCATTAAAATCACACATAATTCCCATTATGCCCTCTAGGCACACTAAACAAGGCCCTTAAGCCTTATTAGCGAATTTGGGTCGTTACAGAAGAAGTCTGGCTTAACACCCTTGACATAAGAGTCTGGTTAAACACCGGGACACATAAGTAAGTTGATTCCGGTTCCGGCTAGCTACCGTGATAACTATGAACTCTGGCTAGCCACCAGGGAACTAAGTAAGAAACCAGTTCACCATCGATGACTATGTAATTAAGGTTGGTTTGCCATCGCAACATGTAAGAAGTCCGGTTTAACACCTATGGCATAAGAGTCCGGTTGAACCCCGTGACACGTAAATAAGTTAATTCCATAATAAAATCTCTATGACTAAGAAAGTATACCAAATTCTTCTCAGAGTCTGGGTAACCGGTGTAACTAGGTTACACCCATTTACGCTATGGTAAGATATGACAAAATATGTTAAGTATGTATGTTATGATACGAATGACAAAGTAAGTATGTATGTTATGATACGACTAGTAAGTAAGTATGTATGTTAAGACATGAATGCCTAAGTAAGTATGTATGTTAAGATATGAATGCCTAAGTAATTATGTATGTTAAGATATGAATGACTAAGTAAGTATGTATGTTATGATAGGAATGACTAAGTAAGTATGTATGTTATGATACGACGAAGTAAGTAAGTATGTATGTTACCAGTTAAGACTGTATGTATGCTTTGAGATTTTCTACTTGTAGGTGTACTTTCAGAATATGAATTTTGGTTATGGGGCATGACCATAAGTTTTCTAGGACGTTTGCACGTTATTAAATTGTATGTTAGGGTTCGGTTTCATCAGAATCCTATTATTGGTTGGTTATCTGCCTAGTTACAGTTAGTTAAGTGCTTGCTTCGTTTATGTGGTTATGTTGTTCTTACTAAGCATTTTGCTTACCCAGTTGTTTCGTGTTGTAGGTAAGCTCAAAGGCAAAGTGGATCAGTGAGCAGTGGAGTTTATATGCGAGGATGTACATGTGGACCAACCTTTTGGGAATTTATATTTTTTGGACTAGAACCCATATGTTAACTAAGAAATTATTTTGGGTTTGTTGAATGTTTTAAAATTATGACATTGTAATTTTCTTTTAAGTATGTGCATACTTCCGAACTCTTGCATGTTTTGAAAAGTTTTTTTTTATATGGATTTTCAGTTACCTTATTTTAGAAAATGGTTATGTTTTTCCGCAAATTATGTTAAGAGATTTTACGGGACGTTACAATTATAGAGTATTTGATCTTTTTGAAAAAAAAATATATAGGGAAATTAGCAGCTAAAGTCCTTGTTCTTTCAAATTGAAGCATTTAATTCTATGATATATTTTTTTTAGCGGAAATAGTCCCTAACATTCATGTTTAGTCCTCATTTTAAAGGACGGATTATGGTTTGGGGAAAATATGCACCAATTGTGTAACATTAGGGACGTTTTCCTGCCAAAAAAACTATAAGGGACTTAAATGCTACACTTGTAAAAGAACATGACTTTAGTCGCTAATTACCCGAAAAATAACCACAATTAAGAAGGAAATAATGGAAAGATAAATTCAATATGGAAAATCATACTTGAATTACTAATTCTCCCTAGATCATTTCACTGGGCGATATGCTGCAACAATATTTTTATCAAAACATTCCAGAGTAATGAAAATTCCCAATTTGTTCATAGGATTTTTCCAAATCTTATGATAAAAGTTCCTTCACCTAATTAAACATATTCCTATGCTAGTTTCGGTTTAAGAACACAAGTATAAGCATCAATTCTCACGAGTTATGCAAGGCAAATAATATAATCTCGCATCATCTAAGTAATTTCTACTAAATCTAACATTTCTAGCATTAAATATAGCTCATTAACTTGTCAATGATGACCAAACAATAAAATGAAATTGAAATTGAAACACATTTGTATGAACAAAGGGAGATTTCACTTAATAATGCATAAAACTTTCATAATTATGATTTAGGGTTCATTAGTAATCCAAGTCTCAAAGAGTTTAGCTTATAACTAAATTAGTAAACATAAAACAAAATTCAAGCCTAATATCTATGGGTTACTAAAATAGCTACTCAAAAATAGAAATTAGAAGAGTAAGAAAAAGAGAAGAATATGAACAAATCTGAAATGATGATGTAGCTAGGAAATTTCCTCTTTGTCCTCATGTTCCTTCTTTGACCTTTTGTACTTATTCCTCACAAACGCTCCCTTTACTTGCTACACTAAAAAATATCCAAAAATGGCAACTCTCCTCTTTCTTAAGTTGGTACCTTCTTAATGACCTAGGGTACAATCATTTTCCCAAATTAGATGTCCCATTCTCCTCTTTCTCTTTTTAGCCCACTTCCTTTTTTACCAAAAACATTTATAGCTGGTATTTTTCTTTGTCCACGCTAGTTGTCCAAGTCAACAAAAGTGACTTTTTCCAGTAGAATCTCTGGTATCCTATGTAGCTCCAACTTCAGAATGCTGCAACGAGCTTTTTAGCAAGTCTGTAAATTCTAGCTTTTCCCAATTGTATCTTGTCATCTTTAGTTCCATTTGCTTCTATTTCTAGATTAAACTCATTTTTCATAGAAATATAAAAAGTAATTTAATTATTTAATTCCAAAATAGCTATATAAACATCTCAACTCTAAAATTAGACTTCACAATACATAAAGATGAAACTAACTATAAATTCAACGACTAAAGATTCAATTAATCACTCTTTTCATATAAAATCAACTCTGAAAGTAAAATAAATAACTCTATATCATAGAGTTATCATACTCGCAAACTTATATTATTGCTCACCCTTAAGTGATTAATCTAAAAGAGGAAAAGAAAATACAAGAAAAACTAACTCACCAGAATATACCATACACAAACAAAACAAAATAAAAGAATACAACAAAGAGGAGGTGCTTACTTAGTATTTGGCCTAACAAGGGAAATGCTCTCAGAATTTTATTGATGATGATGATGATGATTCCTCTTGAAAGTGCTTTTAACCAAATTACTCAAATGATAATGATGTTATCAAACTAAGAATCAAGTGTTTCTCCATAAAGTGTGCAGATAGCTCTTCCCAAACACTCTCAATTCTCACCCAAAACAAACTAGACCTTGATGCTAAAGCCTAATCATTCTCCATAGGTTGACTTAAGGATTTCCTCTCCACTAATGTAGACGAACACCAAAAAAAAGATCAAAAGGACTTTACCAAGCTTGTAATGTAAGGCTTAGGTGAAGGTGGATTAAAGAAATCATTTTAGACTCAATTCACTATAAAAGCACCTTATTTTTCCTAGGATCCTAAATAAGAGCTCACAGATCACTTCCCTAAAAGAATGTCCCACTCTTGCCATTATCTATTATTGGTAACAATGAAATAAAGAAACAAAGAGACCAACTAACAAAAACATTTTTCCCTAAGAAGATACACCCCTTAAGATGCTTTTAACTATCTTTATACAATTTACAACTCTCATTTTTTTTTCATTTCTAGGGGTGCACTCTTTTCTTTGATTTTTTTAATATTATATATATATTAATGATAAACATATACACATGACAAGAAAATAATAAAATGAGACACACATGGAAATATACAACTGCAACTAGCCTAAATGGAAAAATACAATTTTGGCTCTAGTACTAGTAAACCCCTCGGCCGTGGCGGTCGAGCAGCTGCCGATGTACACACTGCACCCAAAGCTCTCCAACTCATGGCAGGTCCAGCTTTCCCTTGCCTTTACTTGCACCATGTAGCACCCATGAGCCAAAGCTCAGCAAGAAAACTAAATTACACAAGCATAGATAACAACAGAGTGTGCATAGTAAACTCAGATCAACAAGTTCAATCAATAGCAGCATACAAGCAATAAGCTAGGTAGCAGTAAATAGTTTAATCCAAACATATATTTCAATCTTAATACAATTAGTTAGGTGTCGGCACCCTTAGGCCGAGCCCTTTAGTTATTTAGTTGATTCCAGCACGCTTAGGCCGAGCTGCGTTTTGTACGCTTAACATCAGCCCCAACTCCCTTAGGTCAGACTTTCTCATCAAACATAGGAAATATACAGGTTGCAAAACAAGCAATCAAAAGCAGCACGAGCTAACCAGCCTATCCAGATATTTCCAATCACAAATACATTTATAATCTCAAATATGTTCATTTATAGAGGATCTCTGCCCCACTAACAATTTGGGTGCAGTTTTCCTACCTCGGATCATGAGCTAAAGATGTATAGAGGTCCTAAGCACGATCCTCAATTCTGAGCCTTAATGGTAACCCTAGTCATAAGAAAAAATGGATAACTATTAAAATCCAACCCAATTAAATTCTTTGGAGTAAAATACTAGCCTCCGGGACCTTGAATTCTACTAAACTGGGTAGTAGAATTCTTCCCGAGCACCTAGGTTCAAGTTCTCGAGCCCAAAAACCTATTTTGGCTAAGGATGCCTGACCTGGCCCTAAGGGACGCGACGCACCCCCAAGTTAGAGGCACCGGCCCCAAGTCTCAGGGGTAGGCAGACCACGACTAGCCCTATAGGGCTGCGGCACGCCCACGAAACAGCAAGCCCCTCAGGGCTTCTAGGGTCACATGGGTCACGGGGCCTATGAACTGGGTCGCGGCGTGCCCTCATGAACCCAAAAATCCTTGGGCTTTCTGCGTTTTCTCCCAATGTACTTCACCAAAATCTAACATATTGTAACGCCCTGGATAGCCAAGACCGTTACACTGTGTGTTCATAATGTGCTAGACTTGCTGATCAAGCCATTTAAGTAAAATCGTGTTACTGAAACGGTAGAGGAACTAGGGTTAAAAGTGTTTTGGTCTCAAAAGTTATATTTTCACTACTAAACATTGTTTATTTACACGGGATCCCAAAAAAATGACAGTTTAAAAGCCATCTACAAAAGTTACAAAGTTCAAATACATCGACCAACCATACTAAGGCAAAAACAAGCAGTTAGGTAATCCCTGTCCTGACACACTACTCGACCATGGTGATCGAACAGCTGGCTATGTACATTTCACATCGGAGCTCTCCACCTCAGGCTTGGTCCAGCTTGCTCTTGCCTTTACCTGCACCACGAAGCACCCGTGAGCCAAGGCCCAGCAAGAAAACACAGCAATAACAGAGCATGAGCAACTAGCAGACAAGTCAATTACACATATAACATCTCATAAAATCAAGTATGTCATCAGTCAAGTATTTCATATACCAAGCATCTCATCTCATAATACATAATGCACAGACGATAACCAGGGCCAGCGCTCACAGGCTGCTCCCTCCGTTATCCTATTGTTTCTGGCTCCCAGTGGCCAATTCGCGCCCCGTGCGCTAAAATCATGTACGGTACTCTTAGACCGCTTTTACGTGTCCCTTGGCATAATACCAACATTGACACAATACAACTCTCGGGAGCACTTAGTCCCAATACAATCATACACTCGGGTGCAGTTTTCTTACCTTTAGCTTTCAAATGAGTTAGTTACGGGCAATACTCCTTGAGCGCGATCCGATCCTCGAGCCCTAGCTCAACACCTAGTCACAACCATGAAGGAAGACACCATTAACAACCTTAAATGAGCTTCCAAGCCAAGTTCTAGTACTCGAAACATTGAACTTCACCAAATATGGTAAAAGACTCAACCCCGAGCACCCTAGGTTAAATTCCCAAGCCTAAAATCTCAAAATCCCTTAAGCGCCGCGGCATAGGCCACCCATGCCACGGCATGGCCCCCAAACAGAGCCATCCCAGGCACAAAAAATAGGTAAGGGCCACGGCATTGCTTGGACCATGCCGCGGCCCGCCCTTCTTCCTTAGCATGCAACACCCTTGAAGGGCCGCGGCTCTCCAAGAACCATGCCGCGGCCCGACCCTTCGAACCCAGAAAAAACCACCATTTCCAACCTCCAAACCTCACCTAAAGCTATCCCAAAGCATGCAAACCAAAACCAATTAACTCCCATCCTTTTTAACATGATCTAAGCAATATAATTCCCCAGAAAACACAGTCCAACACACTTCAATCTCTTCCTTCCAACTTCTGAAATCCAAACCCAAAGAACTTAAAACCAGCCATGATAACCCCCAAATTCAACCATCAAACTATAATTTAAACCTTACCTCAGCTGTAGAATCGATTCTCCAAGAGTCCCCTGACCTATCTTCAAAGTCCCAAGCCTCAATTTGCACCTTGAATGTCAAAACCATAACCATTTAAAACTCAGCCATTTCTTTAAGTTCCTAACCCCAAAAACGAAAATTCAAAACTTACCTTAGCTCTATCTCAGACCTTGATCAGTTCCTGAGCTAATCCTCCAGATTACTTCCTTCAATTCCCAAAGACACAGCTCAAATCCAGCCGTTCCCTCTCAAGCTCAGTAGTTTTTCCTTTGTTTTTCTGTGTTTTTCTTTCCTTTGGTTTCCTTTGAGCGTGTAAGTGAGCTGAGAGAAATATACTTAGTCGGTTTGTGTTTTCTTCTAAAGGCTTCCTTAAGTCTAACTTACCCTTTAAGTTAATCCCAAGGCTCGGGGTACCGGAAACGTCCCCGAGGCCAAAACGGTAAAATTCCCCAATAATCCCACCTAGACACCCTAACCTCAAATATATCTCCAATTATTTATTTTCATCACCCGATAATCCAAATCACTACCTGATACTTAAAATACCCCTGACTTGTCCAAAGTCAATTATAATACCCCGTTGTGACTTTTCCCACTATCTAGCCCTAGGATCGCCTCGAGTCACCGGCTGCAGATTCATCCACATCATAATGTGGTTCTCGCATATATCACATATCATATTATCACACAATATAATCAATTATCATATAAGCATCATTAACCATATAATTACCCATTAAATCACAATTATTCCAGTAATGCCCTCCTGGCACACTAATCAAGGCCCTTAAGCCTTATTAGTGAATTTGGGTCGTTACAACTATCCCCTCCTAATAAGAATTTTGTCCTCGAAATTTACCTGAACAACTCCGGATACTGATCTCGCATAGCTGTCTCAAGCTCCCAGGTCGCCTCTTCGACCTTACTGTTTCTCCACAGCACTTTAACTAAAGGAATTGTCTTATTTCGCAATACCTTATCTTTTCGATCTAAAATCTGAACTGGTCGCTCGTCATAAGCCCAAATCTGCCTGTAACTCCAGATCTTCATGCTTCAAAACATGAGTCACATCTGAGACATACTTCCGAAGCATGGAGACATGGAACACGTCATGAACTCCAGACAACGATGGCGGCAAGGCTAACCTATAAGCCACCTGACCAATCCTTTCCAGGATCTCGAATGGTCCAATGAACCTAGGGCTTAGCTTGCCCTTCTTACCAAATCTCCTCACCCCTCGCAGAGGTGAAACTCAAAGAAAGACGTGATCACCAACCTGAAACTCCACGTCTCTACGCTTAGGATCAGCGTAGCTTTTCTGCCTACTCTGAGATGCGAGCATCCTAGCCCGAATCTTCTCTATGGCCTCACCTGTCCTCTGAACCATATCTGGCCCCAAGTATCTCCTCTCACCCATCTCATCCCAATGGATAGGCGATCTACACTTCCTCCCATACAACATCTCATAGGGAGCCACTCCAATCGTTGACTGATAACTATTGTTGTACGAGAATTCAATCAACGGAAGGTACTTACTCCATGAACCCTCAAAGTCAATCACACAAGCTATAAGCATATCCTCCAGCACCTGGATCGTCCACTCGGACTGCCCATCAGTCTGAGGATGAAAGGCTGTACTGAACTTCAACTGAGTTCCTAAAGCTTTCTGCAAACCACCCCAAAACTTGGAAGTGAAGATAGGATCCCGATCTGACACAATAGACTTAGGAACCCCATGGAGACGTACAATATCTTTCACATACAGCTCAGCGTACTGATCCACAGTATAAGTTGACCTAACTGGAAGGAAATGGGCTGACTTGGTGTATCTATCCACTATCACCCACACCGAGTCATGAAATCCCACTGTCCTGGGTAAACCTCCTACGAAATCCATAGCGATATCCTCTCACTTCCACTCAGGAATACCCAAAGGCTGAAGCAACCCTGCTGGTCGCTGATGCTCAGCCTTCACCTGTTGACAGGTTAAGCATCTGGCAACGTACTCTACCACATCCCTCTTCATCCCGGGCCACCAATACAAAGTCCGTAGATCCTGGTACATTTTTGTGGTACCCGGATGAAGCGAGTATGGCGTCGTATGAGACTCATCTAGTATCTCCCGTCTGATCCCCTCATCAGCTGGAACACAAATCCGCCCCTGATACCGAAGTAAACCAACCTCTGAAACAGAAAAGTCCTTAGCTATTCCTGCTAAGGCATCCTCCCTAACCCTCTGTAACTGAGCGTCTGTCAACTGCCCCTCTCTAATCCGCTCTAGCAGGGTCGACTGTAGAGTAATATTAGCCAACCAACCCAC
Organism: Humulus lupulus; assembly: GCF_963169125.1. Taxonomy (NCBI): domain Eukaryota; kingdom Viridiplantae; phylum Streptophyta; class Magnoliopsida; order Rosales; family Cannabaceae; genus Humulus; species Humulus lupulus. Next base: position 138,219,635 of record NC_084798.1, on the reverse strand, counting down.
AACCAATTCTATCCCTGCTCTAATCATCTCATTAGCCAACTCTCTCGAGATCTGAACTGCGCTATATAACTGTCCTGGACCTCTGCGGCTCAAAGCATCAGCCACCACATTGGCTTTCCCTGGATGGTAAAGAATATCACAATCATAATCTTTCACCAGCTCCAACCAACGCCTCTGTCTCATATTCAGGTCCTTCTGTGTAAAGAAATATTTCAGGCTCTTATGGTCAGTGTACACCTCGCACTTCTCCCCATAAAGATAATGCCGCCAAATCTTCAAGGCAAAAACCACCGCTACCAGCTCTAGGTCATGAGTTGGATACTGTTGTTCATACTCCTTCAGCTGTCGTGATGCATAAGCTATCACCTTCTTATTCTGCATCAGCACACAGCCTAAGCCCAACCTCGACGCATCACAATAAACAACAAACTTCCCTTCCCCTGAAGGCAAACTCAACACTGGTGCAGTAATAAGTCGTCGCTTCAATTCTTGGAAACTGTCCTCACACTTGTCTGACCAAATAAACTTTAGATTCTTTCTTGTAAATTCTGTCATCGCTGCTGCTATCTTCGAGAAGCCCTCTACAAACCGCCTGTAATAGCCTGCCAAACCAAGGAAACTTCGCACCTCCGAGGCGTTCCTTGGCCTCGGCCAATCTCTAACTGCCTCTATCTTAGACGGATCCACCTTAATCCCATCTGCACCTACAATGTGTCCAAGGAATGTCACTTCAGGTAACCAGAACTCGCACTTCCTAAACTTAGCATATAACTGATGCTCCCTCAACCTCTGAAGAACCAAACGAAGATGAAACTCATGCTCTGCCTCTGAACTGGAGTACACCAAGATGTCATCAATGAAGACTATAACAAACTGATCTAGAAAATCTTTGAATACTCTGTTCATTAAGTCCATAAAGGCTGCTGGGGCATTGGTCAAACCAAAAGACATGACCAAGAACTCATAGTGCCCATATCGCGTCCGGAAAGCTGTCTTAGGTATGTCCTCGTCCTTGATCCTTAGCTGGTGATAACCAGATCGAAGATCAATCTTTGAGAACACCATCTTACCCTGCAACTGATCGAACAAGTCATCAATCCTCGGTAGGGGATACTTATTCTTAATAGTTAACTTGTTCAATTCCCTATAGTCAATACACATTCTCAGAGTCCCATCCTTCTTCTTAACAAATAAAACTGGAGCACCCCATGGCGAATAGCTAGGTCTGATGAACCCTATATCCAGAAGTTCCTGCAGTTGTATCTTTAACTCTTTTAGTTCCGCTGGTGCCATCCTGTATGGTGCCCTCGACACTGGCTCTGTCCCCGGTGCCAGCTCAATAACAAACTCAATCCCCCTACGCGGCGGCAACCAGGGCAAATCCTCAGGGAACACATCTAAGAACTCACAAACCAGTCTGGTCTCCTCCGGCCCAACTGGTGAAAATTTGGTGGTATCCACCACACTAGCCAAGAAACCTATACATCCACCCTGTAACAAATCTCTGGCTCTCAATACAGATATTATGGGTATGTGGGGCCCATGCACCGCTCCCACAAAAATGAAGGGATCCTCGCCCTCCAGCTCAAAGGTTACCATTTTCTTTCTACAGTCAATGGTAGCTCCGTATCTAACCAGCCAATCCATACCTAAAATCATGTCAAAGTCCTCCATACTCAACTCAATCAAGTCCACTGACAACTCTCTACCATCAACTAACACTGGCAGTGCCCTAACCCATCTCTTTACACCACCAGCTCTCCTGTAGGCAATATAGTCCCAAACCCTGAAGCACTAAACTCACTAGGTCTACACAATTTATCAATCACCCTAGCAGATACAAATGAATGCGTAGCACCAGAATCAATCAAAACAGTAAAGAAAGTGCTAGCACTAGAAAGCTGACCTGTCACTACCGAGGGACTAGCCTCGGCCTCTGCCTGCGTCAAAGTGAACACTCGAGCTGGAGTCAAGCTGTCCACCTTCCCTGCCTCGCCCTTCTTCACTGTTGGGCAATCTTTGCTGAGGTGTCCCACCACCCCACATACATAACAGGCCTTAGCCTGACACTCGCCCAAATGGCGTCTCCTACACCTCGTGCATTCTGGGTAAGTCCTCCACGAATCACCGCCTCCCCGACGGCCACCCTGAGTACCCCGACCTCCCCTATCAAACCTAGGAGCGATTGGGGCATCAGGAGTCTTCCTCTTCAAATCACTGATACCTCCGCCTCTACTGGAATCAGAATATGGAGGCACCGGCCTACGGCCCTCCCTTCTTGCTGCACTATCCCTCCATATCCTATTCTCTGCTTCCTCAGCAGTCAGAGCCCTCTCCACAGCCTGGGCATAGGTAGTCACTCCAGGAACTGTGGTAATCCTTACATCTCGGGCTATCATAACATTCAGCCCTCTAACAAATCTGTCTAGCCTGGTCGCATCAGTAGGTACAAGATCTGGTGCAAACTTTGCAAGTCTGTCAAACTTCAAGGCATATTCTGTAACGGTCATACTGCCCTGAACCAACCCCACAAATTCATTCACCTTCGCTGCCCTGACGGCAACATTATAGTACTTCTGATTAAACAAATCTTTAAACTCTTCCCAAGTCAACATGGCAACATTTCTAGTCTGTGATGCCACCTCCCACCAGATTAAGGCATCCTCTCTCAACATATAAGTGGCACAGGCCACCCTATCATGCCCTTCCACTTTCATAAAATCAAGTATGGTGGTGATCAGGGTCATCCACTGCTCAGCCTTTAGTGGATCTGGTCCCCCCTCGAAGATCAGGGGCTGCTGCTTTCTGAACTGTTCATACAACGGTTCCACTTTATTGCCAACATCAACAGGCTGTACCACAGGTACCAGTGCCGGTGGTCCAGCAGGGGCAACACTCCCAGATGGGGCCTGCTGCAGAATTCTGATAAATTCATCTTGGCTCTGAAGCCTAGCTTGCATTTCTGCCATTAACTGTTGCCAGTTCTCAGGGACTGGCGGAGGGGTTGGACCCTGGTCACCCTCTCTAGCCCCAGACCTGCCGGCTTGTCGTGTGGATTTCCTTGAACGCATAACTATTCAAGTCAATCTGCAAACAACAACTCGGCAATCAGGCTATGATGACAGGGTAATAATCTCTCCATAACCCACCACCGAAACTCCAATCATTCACAAGCAAACAAGTATAACAATTTATACAAATATTCATCCACATGCACAGCAATGCTAATAAGCACGCCTCAGTAGCATCATGCAATAGTCAAGGGTCAGGCCCTATCAGAATCTCATGCTCCCTATTCATCAGACAGATATCAACATTCATATCTCACTCAAATCACTTAAGCACATAATCATGCATACACAATTACCAAACCCTGAGTTGAGCTTGTCTCCCGCAGCGAATGTACATATCCAGCCAGTTTTCAGGACCCATTTACCTAGGATGCTCTGATACCAAGTTGTAACACCCTGGATAGCCAAGACCGTTACACTGTGTGTTCATAAAGTGCTAGACTTGCTGATCAAGCCATTTAAGTAAAATCGTGTTACTGAAACGGTAGAGGAACTGGGGTTAAAAGTGTTTTGGTCTCAAAAGTTACATTTTCACTACTAAACATTGTTTATTTACACGGGATCCCAAAAAAATGACAGTTTAAAAGCCATCTACAAAAGTTACAAAGTTCAAATACATCGACCAGCCATACTAAGGCAAAAACAAGCAGTTAGGTAATCCCTGTCCTGACACACTACTCGACCATGGTGATCGAACAGCTGGCTATGTACATTTCACCTCGGAGCTCTCCACCTCAAGCTTGGTCCAGCTTGCTCTTGCCTTTACCTGCACCACGAAGCACTCGTGAGCCAAGGCCCAGCAAGAAAACACAGCAATAACAGAGCATGAGCAACTAGCAGACAAGTCAATTACACATATAACATCTCATAAAATCAAGTATTTCATCAGTCAAGTATTTCATATACCAAGCATCTCATCTCATAATACATAATGCACAGACGATAACCAGGGCTAGCGCTCACAGGCTGCTCCCTCCGTTATCCTATTATTTCTGGCTCCCAGTGGCCAATTCGCGCCCCGTGCGCTAAAATCATGTACGGTACTCTTAGACCGCTTTTACGTGTCCCTTGGCATAATACCATCATTGACACAATACAACTCTCGGGAGCACTTAGTCCCAATACAATCATACACTCGGGTGCAGTTTTCTTACCTTTAGCTTTCAAATGAGTTAGTTACGGGCGATACTCCTTGAGCGCGATCCGATCCTCGAGCCCTAGCTCAACACCTAGTCACAACCATGAAGGAAGACACCATTAACAACCTTAAATGAGCTTCCAAGCCAAGTTCTAGTACTCGAAACATTGAACTTCACCAAATATGGTAAAAGACTCAACCCCGAGCACCCTAGGTTAAATTCCCAAGCCTAAAATCTCAAAATCCCTTAAGCGCCGCGGCATAGGCCACCCATGCCGCGGCATGGCCCCCAAACAGAGCCATCCCAGGCACAAAAACAGGTAAGGGCCGCGGCATTGCTTGGACCATGCAGCGGCCCGCCCTTCTTCCTTAGCATGCAACACCCTTGAAGGGCCGCGGCTCTCCAAGAACCATGCCGCGGCCCGACCCTTCGAACCCAGAAAAAACCACCATTTCCAACCTCCAAACCTCACCTAAAGCTATCCCAAAGCACCCAAACCAAAACCAATTAACTCCCAACCTTTTTAACATGATCTAAGCAATATAATTCCCCAGAAAACACAGCCCAACACACTTCAATCTCTTCCTTCCAACTTCTGAAATCCAAACCCAAAGAACTTAAAACCAGCCATGATAACCCCCAAATTCAACCATCAAACTATAATTTAAACCTTACCTCAGCTGTAGAATCGATTCTCCAAGAGTCCCCTGACCTATCTTCAAAGTCCCAAGCCTCAATTTCCACCTTGAATGTCAAAACAATAACCATTTAAAACTCAGCCATTTCTTTAAGTTCCTAACCCCAAAAACGAAAATTCAAAACTTACCTTAGCTCTATCTCAGACCTTGATCAGTTCCTGAGCTAATCCTCCAGATTACTTCCTTCAATTCCCAAAGACACAGCTCAAATCCAGCAGTTCCCTCTCAAGCTCAGTAGTTTTTCCTTTGTTTTTCTGTGTTTTTCTTTCCTTTGGTTTCCTTTGAGCGTGTAAGTGAGCTGAGAGAAATATACTTAGTCGGTTTGTGTTTTCTTCTAAAGGCTTCCTTAAGTCTAACTTACCCTTTAAGTTAATCCCAAGGCTCGGGGTACCGGAAACGTCCCCGAGGCCAAAACGGTACAATTCCCCAATAATCCCACCTAGACACCCTAACCTCAAATATATCTCCAATTATTTATTTTCATCACCCGATAATCCAAATCACTACCTGATACTTAAAATACCCCTGACTTGTCCAAAGTCAATTATAATACCCCGTTGTGACTTTTCCCGCTATCTAGCCCTAGGATCGCCTCGAGTCACCGGTTGCAGATTCATCCACATCATAATGTGGTTCTCGCATATATCACATATCATATTATCACACAATATAATCAATTATCATATAAGCATCATTAACCATATAATTACCCATTAAATCACAATTATTCCAGTAATGCCCTCCTGGCACACTAATCAAGGCCCTTAAGCCTTATTAGTGAATTTTGGTCGTTACACCTATCATGTATCAGAAACAAAAATTGAGCCTTTAAACCTTGTTAGTCCTCTCAGAGCAACACAACCTCCTAGAATTATAACCAAAATCTTCCTAAGAACCTAGAATTCAGCAAAATCCCTTTGAAACTTAAAAGCTTAAAGACACCTATACTAACAACATAATTCCACCATTAATTCATAGCTATAACCTTACCTTAGTTAATGGATTTAATCCTCAACTATTCCTTTGCTTGCTCCTAGCTTAATTCCCAAAATTCCCAGCTCAATTCCAACTTTTCCTTCAAGAATTTCCCTAAGCTTCTAGCCAACCTCTGAAACCTTTCCTAAATATATCCTCTAACATAAAGACCAAAATGCCCTTAGTGATAACCCAGTCCTTTATTGCCCATAACAACAAAACTGTCATTAGCCCCGATTCTTGCTAATTCCTAAGTCCTCCAACAAATTCCCTATTAATCTCGACATGCCCAAATAATTACCAAATACTTAGCCGTTACTAGATAAGTCTTAAATATAGGTTAAATTTCCCAAAATATCCCTAGGCTCACCCCGAGCCGGGTATTAAACCCTATTGTGACTATTCCGCTCACTAGGATCACCTCGAGCCGAATACTGAAAATATATCCACATAATAATGTGGTCTCAATCATTTAGCACATATAATCACATTTATGCTTACAACGAGCCAAAAATTACAAATATGCCATTTTAAACAAGAACAGGCCCACATGAAAATTTAATACACATAAACATGCATATAAATATATTCATATTATCATATAAATCATGCAAGCCACGTAGTCACGCATTTAATAAATAAATCACACATATATCTAATTAAGCCCTCTCGACACGCTAATCAAGACACTAGACCTTATTATCATTTTTGGGACGTTACAAATATCCCCTCCTACTGAAAATTTCATGCTTGAAATTAACATGTATAACTTGGGATATTGAGCCCGCATAGCCAACTCTATCTCCCAGGTCGCTTCCTCTACCTTGTTATTCCTCCATAGGACCTTGACTAGAGGAATCGTCTTGTTCCTCAAAACCTTATCTTACTTTCTAGGATCTGAATTGGTCGCTCTTCACACGATAAATCTATCTGTAGCTCCAGATCCTCATATCCCAATACATGGGTCGTATCTGAGATGTACTTCCGAAGCATTGAGATGTGGAATACATCATGAACTCCTGATAACAACGGTGGCAAAGCCAATCTGTAGGCTACCTGCTCGGTCCTTTCTAGGATCTCAAAAGGTCCTACGAATCTAGAGCTCAACTTGCCCTTTTTCCCAAATTTCCTTACCCCTTGTAATGGAGAAACTCGCAGAAATACATTGTCCCTTATCCGGAAGTCCACATCCCTATGCTTAGGATCAGTGTAGCTTTTCTGTCTACTTTGCGAAGTGAGCATTCGAGCTCGGATGTTCTCAATAACTTCATTAGTCTTCTGAACCATATTCGGTCCTAGATACTTCCTTTCCCCCATCTCATCCCATTGATTGGGCGACCTACACTTCCTTCCATAAAACATCTCGTATGGAGCTACTCCAATCATTGACTGGTAACTAATGTTGTATGAGAAATCAATCAACAAGAGGTACTTACTCCAAGACCCCTCGAAGTCTAGTACAAATGCTTTAAGCATATCTTCCAATATATGAATTGTCCTCTCAGACTGTCCGTCTGTCTGAGGATGAAAGGCTGTACTGAACTTCAACTGAGTTCCCATAGCCTTCTGCAAACTACCCCAAAACTTGGAGGAGAATATGGGATCCCGATCTGATACTATAGACTTAGGAACTCCATGAAGTCGTACAATCTCCCTTACATACAACCCTGCATTCTGATCCACAATATAGGTTGTCCTTACTGGCAGAAAGTGAGCTGACATGGTGTACCTATCTACTATCACCCACATCGAGTCATGTTGCCCCACCGTCCTAGGCAAACCTCCTACAAAATCCATGGTAATATGTTCCCACTTCCATTCAGGAATACCCAAAGGCTGTAACTATAAAGCCCTACTTCCTTAGAGTCATTACTAAGTGAGTTAAAAATGTGCCATTAGCGCGCTAATCATGGTTTTAGGTTAAAAGTGTGACTAAATTGAAATTAAACTCATTTAAAGACATTAAGTATAAAACGTTTGGTTAATCGTTGAAATCTTGGAAATTTTTTACAGTTGGGATCCCAAAATACAGTTTAGAAAATACATTACAGATCAAAATATACACATGGTCGACTTAGGCGACAAAACAATTATTACAGTACATTTTCTAAAAAATAACCCTGGTCGTGGCAGCCAGGTGTCACGGGCCGCCAATTTTAATACTCGAAAGGACGGAACGTGCGGCACTTGTTAGCGCTCGTAGCTAGAAAGTCAGCCTAGAATTCATACCTACGGCAAGTAAACTCAATGGTTAGCCACGTTACAAGTCTCACACGAGTAAGGGCAATGATGAAGTGGGAGCAAGCATGAGGCAAACTATCCAGAGACAACATCCCACACAACAATCAGAGCATACAACACAGTCAAGTGGCACGCAATGGCCCAACAAAGGCAACAAACAAACAACACATAGACCGTAAAGAAAGCATACACAACGGAACATGGCAAAGCATCATTTTATTCATATAAGGCCTTGATAGGGCAAGGGAGTACACAGCTTAAGCCCCTATCTGCTGGTGGCCATGGTGCTTCCTTAAGTCACCAGGTCACCCCGCCCTAAGGAGCATTCTAAGCAAATGAAGTATTCCCAGGAACATATATGATTTTTTTCTGAGAGACATATGCCTAATTACAAAAGTGCCATTCCCTACCCCTGAGGTTACTTGGTGCAAGACTTGACTAATGATCAAGCACCAAGGCATGCTCATACATACAAAATGGCCCCCTGGAGATGTGCCATGACACAGCACGTCACATTCTCCCCCACTTAAATCTTCGGCGTCCTCGATGAACTTGCCCCTTGATGATCTTCAATCTTCTACGTATGCTTGTGCAAGTCCTCCGCCCTTTCCCAGCAAGTTTCTTCATCTCCGAGCCCTTTCCACTTCACCAGAAACTCTTTCTTCTTCTTTCTGTCCACGACCACGGTCCTCTCTGCTAGGATTTCTTCAGGTTGTCTGCTGCTTCGTGGTTTGACGCTGACTCCTTCTCTGGTAGACTGGTTGCGCGCTGGATCTTCTGGATCTTCGTGATACGGTTTGAGGTTGTTGATGTGCAAGATCGGGTGTATCTTCATCCATTCTGGTAAGCTGACTTTGTAGGAGGTCAGGCCCACTTTCAAGATGACTGGAACAGGACCCTCATATTTGCGGACGAGTCTGATGTCCTTATTCCCTCGGAATCTCAATTGTTCGGGCCTCAGGTTGATCATCACTAAGTCGCCTGCTTTGAATTCCAGCGGTCGTCTCTTCTGATCTGCCCACTTTTTCATTCTATTTGATGCCTTCTCCAGGTAGTCCTGGGCAATCTCGGTGGTTTTCTTCCAGTCTTTCGTGAAATTGAAGGCTCTCGGATTTCTTCCGCGATACTCATCCACTGTGTGGGGTAACAGCGGTTGCTGACTGTTAACAACTTCAAAAGCGCTCTTGTTTGATGAAGAACTCTTCTGAGAGTTGAAACAAAACTGAGCTACGTCTAGTAGTTGCGGCCAATTCTTTTGGTTGGCACTGACGAAATGCCGCAAGTACTCTTCCAGCATCCCATTGAATCTTTCAGTTTGTCCATCTGTTTGAGGATGGTAGCTAGAGGAAATATTTAGTTGTGACCCCAAAAAGGTTGAATAACTCAGACCAAAAGGTCCCTGTGAATCTTCCATCGTGGTCACTAACTATATTTTGGGGTACTCCCCAATACTTAACTACATACTTGAAGAAAAGTCTCGCTGTCTCTTCTGCCGAGCAATATTTTGACACCGGTATGAAGGTTGCATACTTTGAAAATCTGTCCACGATCACTAAGATCGCACTCAAGTCTCCCGTCTTTGGTAAACTAGTAATGAAGTCAAGTGACACACTCTCCCATGGTCGGCTTGGGACTAACAAAGGCTCCAACAACCCTGGCGTCTTGTGTCTCTCCCCTTTGTCTTGCTGGCAGGTGAGACAGGTTTTGGTATACTCCACGATATCGTCACACATTTGTGGCCAGTAGTACCCTTGCTTCAACAGGGCATGGGTTCTCTGCCACCCATGCCCTGTTGACACTCACTCATTAGTGTCTTCTGCAAATCTCCCGTCTTGGGAACATATAAGCGGCCACCCTTGGCCCACAAAAGATCGTCTTCTACCTAGAATTGGTGAGTCTTTTCCTCTTTTGCGAGATTCATGATGGTCTTCACCACCGGGTCTTTCACCAGGTTCTCCTTAATGCGCTCTCGGATTGGAGTGGTCACCATGCTAGCCGACATATTAGCCAGAAATTTTAGAGCCGCTAACTCAGCTTTGTGACTCAGGGCATCAGCTGCCTGGTTTAGACGGCCCGCCTTGTGTTCGAAATGAAAGTCGAATTCTTCTATGAACTCCAGCCATCGTGCTTGTTTAGGGGTAAGTTTTGGCTGGGTGAGGAAATGACTCACCGCGACATTATCTGTCTTCACCACAAACTTCGACCCCAACAAGTAGTGCCTCCACACTCGTAGACAATGAATTACTGTGAGAAGCTCCTTCTCTTGTGCAGTGTACCGCCTCTCTGCCTCTGTGAGTTTGCGGCTTTCATAAGCTACGGGGTGGCCCTCTTGTACAAGCACCCCTCCCAAAGTGTAATCAGACGCATCTGTCTGCACTTCGAAGGGCCTACCAACATCTAGTAAGGCGAGGACAAGATCTCACATCATGGATTCCTTCAGACTCTTAATGCTTCTACACACTTATCGGTCCACGTCCAAGTTACACCCTTCTTCAACAACTCGGTTAAGGGTGCCACCCTTCTTGAATAGCCCTCTACAAATCTTCGATAATAGTTGGCTAAACCAAGGAAGGAGCGTAATTCTTTCAGATTGGTGGGGGCCTTCCATTCTTGAATGGCTCGCACCTTCTCTAGATCCATGCGGATCCGACCACGTTCTACTATGTGGCCTAGGAACTTGATCCTCTCTTGTGCGAAGGAACACTTCTCTCACTTCCCATAGAGTTGGTTCTCTCTCAATTTCTGAAACACTTGAGATAAGTGTCGTTGATGTTCTTCTATTGTAGAGCTATAGACCACAATGTCATCCAAGTAGACTACCACGAACTTGTCTAAGTATTCTTGGAAAACTTGGTTCATCAACATACAGAATGTGGCTGGTGCGTTTGCCAACCCAAACGGCATGACTTGGAACTCGTATGCCCCATATCGAGTCACACACGTTGTCTTTGGCTCATCCCCTTCTACTATCTGCACTTGATAGTAGCCTGATCTCAAGTCCAGTTTCGTAAAGAATTTCGCTCCACTTAACTGGTCGAATAAGTCGGCGATCAAGGGGATGGGGTATGTATTACACACTGTCACCTTATTGAGAGCCCGGTAATCAATACATAGTCTCAAGCTCCCATCGTGCTTTTTCTGAAGTAGCACGGGTGCACCATACGGTGCCTTCGATGGTCTGATGAAGCCCGCTTCAAGTAAATCCTTCAACTGCTTCCTCAGTTCTGCTAGTTCAGGGGGTGCCATCCTATAGGCCTCCTTCGCAGGTGGTTTGGCTCCCGACACCAACTCAATTTGGTGATCAATCCCTCTTCTAGGTGGTAAGGCTCTGGGGAGTTGATCCGGCATAACATCCCCATACTTCTTCAAGACCATTCAAATTTCTGGTGGGATGACTTCATCCACTGTATCCTCGTATATTGTGGGTAGGATAATATACGTGGGCTCTTGTCTTCTCACGCCCTTCTTCAATTGTAAGGCTGACAGCAACTTGGTTTCTGGGGGCTGCTCCACTTTAGTAGGCACCACTGCAGGTGTCTCCCCCATTATGAGTAAGCTTCCCGTAGCTGGGATGGGAATGGCTCCTTTTTCCGTAAGGAAGTCCATACCCAATATCACTTCAAAGTCGTCCATTCGCACGACCACCAAGTCAGTAAGCCCCTCCCACGAGCCGATCTTCATGTTCACCTTTTTAGCCACGCCGGTTGTGGCCAAGGCTTCTGAGTTAACCGCTTTCATGCGGCCATGGTCTCTCTCCCATTTCAGTCCCAACCGTTTTTCTTTAATCTCCGAAATGAAGTTATGAGTGGTGCCTGTGTCGATCATCACACTTCCGGCCATCTTACCGTTTAGAGTGGCGTCCACATACATTAGTCCCTTTTTGGGGGTCTTCTTCACTTTCGCACCGTGTTTCTTGAGAGCATTCAACATCCGGAGGGCACCCATGTGCGTATACTCCTCTTCCTCCTCTTCTTCGTTGGCTTGTTCCTTTTGAGCAAATGTCGCTTGGAGGGCACTCATCTGGGATTTGTGAGGACACTCTGTCGACTTATGAGGACCGGTACAGATCCAGCATGTAAGAGGCTTCTTGAACGGGGGGTTACTACCTTTGTTAGGAGAGTTAGATTCCACACTCCTTTTCTCTCCTCCCCCACCCTTGCTCTACCAAGACTTCCCAAACTTTTTACTCCCAACATTATTTCCACTAGTCGACAGATTGGTCTTCTTGGATTGAATGTTCCCTGATGAGTAATCAGTAAGTCGTTCGGTAGCAGCCTGGGCAGTGGCTAGGTCAACCACTCGTTGTCTCTCGAGCTCTTGCTTTGCCCAAGGTTTCAGACCTTCTAAGAACTCGAAGAGTTTGTCCACTTCGGACATGTCTTTGATATCCAACATCAACCCAGAGAATTTCTTCACGTATTCTCGGATTGTTCCAGTGTGCTTCAGCTCTCTCAAATGGCGTCGAGCGATGTAGGAAACATTCTCAGGGAGAAACTGCGTCTTCAACTCTCTCTTGAGATCTTCCCATGTTGTTATGGTGCATCTGTCGTTCTGAATATCGTCGTACTTCATCCTCCACCACACTTTGGCATCTGCAGACAAGTACATCGTTGCCATGGCGACCTTGCCATCCTCTGATTAAGCTCTCACGGCTCTAAAGTAATGCTCCATATCAAAGAGGAAGTTCTCTAAGTCTTTCGCGTCTCTAGCCCCTCCATAGGGCCTCGGCTCAGGGACTTTTACTCTCCCATATTCCATGCCAATGGGTCCAGTTGCAGGCTGATTCCCAACTGCCCTCATGGTGAGGTTCAGCTTGGTGTTCATCTCTAACATTTCATCCTTCATTGCCTCAACTGACTCCCTGCAATTTTCTACGAGATCATTTAATGTTTCTTGTAGGTCCTTCACTGCTTGTTCCACTGCCTCAATACGTCCCTCCCTCGGAGGAGTATTGGATGTGCTTGAAAGGTTTTCCCTCCGCTCGATTGCCGTTATGCGGGCTAGTAGATTGGTCGTATCCCGCTCCAACACAACCACGCGGTTCAGTGTGTTAGTCGACTCCGGTTCTAGCCTGATAGAGCCAAGATCCCTAACTCTTTCGTCAAGGCCATCTAGCTCTCCAACGCGCCTCTCCAACGCGCCTCTCCAACGCTTCAATCCTTTGAGTGTTACTCACCATCCTACAGGGTCCCCAAGCTTTCTCAAACTAAGCTCTGATACCAATTGTCACGGGCTGCCAATTTCAATACTCGAAAGGACGGAACGTGCAGCACTTGTTAGCGCTCGTAGCTAGCAAGTCAGCCTAGAATTCACACCTGCGGCAAGTAAACTCAATGGTTAGCCACGTTACAAGTCTTACACGAGTAAGGGAAATTATGAAGTGGGAGCAAGCACGAGGCAAACTATCCAGAGACAACATCCCACACAGCAATCAGAGCATACAACACAGTCAAGTGGCACGCAATGGCCCAATAAAGGCAACAAACAAACAACACATAGACCGTAAAGAAAGCATACACAACGGGACATGGAAAAGCATCATTTTATTCATATAAGGCCTTGATAGAGCAAGGGAGTACACAGCTTAAGCCAATATCTGCTGTTGTCCATGGTGCTTCCTTAAGTCACCAGGTCACCCCGCCCTAAGGAGCATTCTAAGCAAATGAAGTATTCCCAGGAACATATATGATTTTTGTCTAGGAGACATATGCATAATTACAAAAGTGCCATTCCTTACCCCTGAGGTTACTTGGTGCAAGACTTGACTAATGATCAAGCACCAAGGCATGCTCATACATACAAAATGGCCCCCTGGAGATGTGCCATGACGCAACACGTCACACCAGGCAGATCGAACATGTACCTGTAACATCCAGAATTTCCTAATATGGCTTAGTGCCTGGATTAGGGGGCCGGGAGGTAATAATTGAGTTAATATGTGAGTTATATTATAATATAATTATGCTTGTATTTTAAAGATATGAAATATGTGTATGTGGGCCCGTTTCTTATAAGAAGGGTATATTAGTAATTTGACCCGTTTGGAGTATAAATGCGAATATGTGCTTGTGTGATTGAGACCACATTATTATGTGGATATATTTGGGTTACTTGACGAGAGGCGATCCCGATGAGAAAGTTAGCGAAAAAGTCACAACGGGGTCTTAATACCCGGTTCGGAGTGAACTTAGGGGTATTCTAGTAATTTAGTACATTACCGGGAATTAGTGGGTAATGGGAATTTATTGGTAACCGTATGAGAATATTGGAAGTAGCAGGAGTTATAGGATGCAAATTGTGGATAGCGGGATTTAAAGCAAAGGACAAAATTGCCCTTGTGAGCACCTATTGAATAGGCTAAGGGCAGGGGGCATATTAGTCAATTCCATTGGGGTTTTGGGACTTGGCTGGCTGGATTATGTTGAGAAGGTTGGAGAAATTACAGGGAATTAAAAAGAAAAGACCTCAGCAGCCCTCTCTTTCTCTCTCACGTTCTCTTTATGCTCCATGGGTGTTTGAGGAAAGCTTGGGAAATCAAGGTGTTAGGCTTGGGGGAAAACAGAGGCTAGGCTCAAGTGTTCATCACAGCTAAGGTAAGAAATCTGAACTGAGATTGTATGGTTAGTTTTGCTGAATAATTTAGAATTATGGTGTTGATGCATGTTAGATAGTTGGAAGGTTAAGTTTGAGGGTTTTGATAAGTTCTATTGTGATATATGGCTGGGTTTTGTCTTTGAGAAAGGTTGTGATAATTATGGGAACGGAATTGGAAGGTTAGGGTGGAATTAGATGGGTTTTAGTTGGGTTCGGTTGAAGAAAAACCCATAAATTTCTGGATTCGTGGTGGTGAGCCGCGGCCTGCGAAAGGATTTTTGAGCCAGCAGGGCTCGGAGGCAGGGGCACGCCGCGGCGCGCGTTGGTTTCCAGGGAGGTCGAGCCTCTGGAATTAGAGGCGGGCCGCGACTCGGGTGTGAGGGGTCATGGCTCGGGTGTGAGGGGTCGTGACTCTTAATGGGAATTTTGGCTTAAATGGGTTTTTTAGATTGTGAACTTAACCATTTGAGCTCGGGATCAATTTTACTTCCTTGTTAAGTGGAATTCGATGTCCCGGAGGCTAAGAGTTGGTCTAGAAGTGGTTATTTACCTGTTATTGATGGGAACTTCTTTATCGCGGTTGTGACTAGGTTTTCGCTAAGGGCTTGAATCGGGGGTCGTACTCAAAGGGTCGTCGCTAATAACCTGCATACAAACCAAAGGTAAGAAAACTGCACCTGTTATGTGAATGCTTGGTTAGAGCTTAGTTAAGGTAATGAACATGATTATAATTATGTTTTGAATGTCTGATTAGGTATGCGTAGCGTGCATAATTATGTTTATGCTTATGACTGTTGAGTGAATGTATTATAATGCATTGTGTGACTATTTGATAAGTATGCTATATGAAACATGTGACTGTCTATTATGACTGTGAAGCTTAGTTTATAAACTAGGGTATCATTAGGATGTTAAGTGGAGATCAACTTATTAATTGAGAATATGATGGGCTCTAGGGGATCCTTATTAATTAAGAATCCCAAGGCTTCAACTTATAAGTTGGAGGCACGTGGTGTCTTGACTTATAAGTCAAGGGCATAAGGAACTTAGTTTATAAAATAAGATTGGCATAATGCACGTGGAGTGCAGGCCACCATGGCTGTGCCACCCTGGGAGTGCAACATCTACTTGACTGGCTCGGATGCCAACAACTTGATAGAAAGTGCGACAAGCACTTCTGTGACTCTATAGTCTCCAATTGAGTTTAACGAATGCGCTGGATTTAGTTATTACTGTTTGATGGTTGTTTTATTCACTGAATTGTTGATTATGTTTTCTTGCTGAGTCTTCTGGCTCACAGGTGCTTTGTGGTGTAGGTAAAGGTAAAGAGAAGCTCAACCAGCCATGAGTCGGAGGGAATTAGTAGTGGTATGTACATATGCAGTCTGCTCGACTACCACGGCCAAGATGCTCAGAGGAACTAGGGTTAAACCCAGCTTTAGCCGCTTAGGACAGCTTATTGTGTAATCTTAGTTTTGTAATACGCTTTCAAACTAACATTTTTGGGGATCCCATGTAAAGAACTTATCTTTAACCTAATGGAGATGTTTATGAGATGATCAAAAGTTTTTAATACCCACACCTTAGTGGCTTAATCACATGTTTAGTCCAATTGACTTGTTAGTAAGTCCAGCATTGGTTTCAAAACACACCTGGTAATGGACCCTAATCAGCAGGGCGTTACAGTACGCGTCACTCCACGCTCTCCGTACTCATGGTTGGTCGACCTTTCCCTTGCCCTTACCTGCACCATAGAGCACCCGTGAGTCAAAGCCTAGCAAGAAAACTCAACATGAAACATATAACATATGCATAACTATCCGCAGCATACAACAAAATAGCCAAGAGGCTAGACACATAGCGGCCAAAGCCGTCCCAGGCGCTTTACCTGGCCCTGGGTTTGCAGTCTTCACCGAGAGGGTGGCTTCAGCACCCTAGGAGGGTCTCGCCCTATGGCCTGCACTCAGCGTACTCAACGTTGATCTCTTCCCCTTGCCTTACTCGGCTTCTTGCCATTCCCGACCTTCTCCATTCTCTCACAACATGCAGCACATAACATAATTTACACAGATTTATAAACGCATATTAAATTTAAGCATTAGGGCCACGCCCTGAAACACAAGCAATAGGGCTATGCCCTACAATACTAACAATAGGGCTATGCCCTACAATCAGTAGGGCCATGCCTTACTCTACGGGTACAATAGTTTTCTTACCTGTGTCCCGAGCTATCTGAGCACCACGATCACGAGCACAGTCCTCTAACCTGAGCCTCGATGAAAAACTAGACACAACGCATTCATAATAACCATCCATCAAGTTCTAAACCAATAAATAACTTTGGAATATTAATCTAGCCTTCAAAACCTTGGATTCTACTAATCTGGGTAGTAGGATCCTTCTCAAGCCTTAACATTCAAGTCCCCTAAAAAACTTAACCTACCTTATTTTCAAATTAGAGCCGCGACATGCCCTTTAGGGCCACGGCCCGCTACTTGGTCAGAGGGTCGGGCCTTCCCTGCTGGAGGACACGGGCAGCGGCATGCTCCCCCATGCCGCTGTGCCTGGGCGAACTAGAGGCTTCTCTAGCCTTTTCAAACAGGCGGGCCGCGGCACCTAAAGAACAGAGCCACGGCTCGAGCCTTCGAAACTAGAAATCCATCATAATTTAACGAGCTAATCTCTCTAAAACTCCTCATTTTTTAGCATTTATCCCAGAATTCGGCCTAGGATTTGTATTTAAATAGCAAAATTGATTAAACATCCAATGAAACCAGCAAAATCCCCTTCACAACCTAACTTAACACTTGAATTCAATCACCCCTTGAATCTAGGCCACCATACTCAAAAGTTACAGCAAAATTCTTAGAGAATTCAATATGAAATCCTTACCTCTGTTACAGATTCGACCTGAGATTCCTCAAGTCTTCAAGCTTCTATCCTCACAAATTCCAGTCTAGAATCCTCAATCTCTAGACAACTTTCTTCAGCACTCTCAACACCCTTCCAAGAAAAGGAGAGAGAGAGAGAGAGAGAGAGCTGACTGATAAAGTTTCTGCCTTTTCCTTCTGTTTTCTTCTAAAGTTCAGCACACAAAAGCCATGTATATCCCTTAGTCAAATGTCCAAATTACCCCTTAAGCTTATCGAAATCCTTTAATGTTCCCAATGGTAATTCCTATAAATCCTCCCTTAATCACGATATGTCCAAATAATTGCTAAATTACTACCCGTTACCCGATAAATCCTGAACACCAACTGTGTTCCCAAAATACCCCTAGGCTCCTCCCGAGTTGGGTATTTGACCCCGTTGTGACTATTTAGCTAAACTACTCCCTAGGACCATCTAGGATTGCACATCACAAATATATCACCACTCACTCGTGGTATCAATCACAATATACACAAATATTACATTTATGCCCTCAACGGGCTAACATTACAAATACACCCCTAATAGCCAAATTGGGCTCACATGCATATTTAATTCACCTAAACATGTATTTCTAATCACATAATCATCAAATTCACATATTAACGTAATTAAATCAATTATTGTCTTCCCGGCAAGCAAATCAAGGCTCTAAGCCTTATTAGAAAATTTGGGATGCTACAACTATCCCCTCCTTACAGAAGTTTCATCCTCAAAATTACTTGAACAACTCGGGATACTGATCCTGCATATCTGTCTCAAATTCCCAAGTCGCCTCCTCCACTTTGTTGTTCCTCCACAACACTTTCACTAAGGCGATGATCTTGCTCCGTAAGACTTTATCTTTTCGGTCGAGAATCTAAACCGACTTTTCTTCATACGATAAATCCTGATCTATCTCCAAGTTCTCATAACTTAGCACGTGCGTAGAATCTGATACATACTTTTGAAGCAAGGATACATGAAACATATTGTGTACCCCTGATAGAGCTGGAGGCATTGCCAATCTGTAAGCTACCTCTCCAACCCTTTCTAGAATCTCAAAGCGCCTGACAAATCTAGGGCTCAACTTGCTTCGTACTCCAAACCATTTCACCAATCTCAAGGGAGAAACTCTGAGAAACATATGGTCACCGACTTGAAGCTCTACGCTCCTGCGTCGCAAGTTTGAGTAGTTTTTCTGCCAACTCTGGGAGGCAGCATTTGAGCTCTAATATTCTCAATCGCCTCATCGGTCCTCTGAACAACCTCAGGACCTAGATACCTCTTCTCACCCATCTTATCCCAATGGATGGGTGATATGCACTTTCTCCCATATAACATCTCATACGGAGCCAATCTGATAGTCACCTAATAACTATTATCAATGAAAACTCTATTAAAGGGAGTACTTACTCCAAGATCCCCCAAAATCCAGCACGCAGGCTCGTAACATATCCTCCAGTATCTGCATCGTCCTCTCCGATTGTCCATCCATCTAAGGATGATAAGCGATACTAAACCGCAACTGTGTTCCCATAGCCTTCTGCAGGCTCTCCCAAAACATGGAGGTAAAAGTGGGGTCCCTATAGAATACTATCTACCTCGGAGCCCCATGTAGTCATACGATTTCCTTCATATACAGTTCAGCATACTGCTCCACAATATAACTTGTCATAACAGGAAAAAAGTGTGCGGACTTGGTATACCTATCCACAATCACCCACACTGAAGCATGCTATCCCACAATCTTCAGTAATCCAACCACAAAGTCCATGGTGATATTCTCCCATTTCTACTCCGGAATCCCCAGAGGCTGCAACAACCCTGCTGGCCTTTGAAGCTTAGCCTTTACTTGTTGACAAGTCAAACACTTATCCACATAATCCACCGCACCCTCTTCATTCCCGGCCACCAATATAAAGTTCTCAAATCATGGTACATCTTTGTCGTACCCGGATGTAAAGAATAGGGAGTGGTATGAGACTCACCTAAAATCTCTCATCGGATACTGGAATGCATTGGAACGAAAATAATCCCATCTCCGAAATAGAAAAGTCTTTAGCTGCTCTAGCTAAGATTCCCTCTTTGTGCTCTCTCAGCTGGTGATCCTCCCCGTGTGCTTCCTTGATCCTTTCAAGGAACGTAGACTGAAGAGTGATGTTGGCTAACTGACCAATCACCAACTCTATACCTGCTCTAGTCATCTCTTCAGCTAACTTATCTGATACCTGCCTCGAACTGAACAATTGTCCTGGGCCCTTCCAACTCAGCGCGTCAGCCACCACATTGGCCTTCCCAGGATGGTATAAATATCACAATCATAATCCTTTACCGATTCCAGCCAACGCCTCTGGCGCATATTCAGATCCTTCTCTGTAAAGAAGTGCTTCAAACTCTTATGGTCGGTGTATATTTTGCACTTCTCGCCATATAAGTAGTGTCTCCAAACGTTAAGTGCAAATACCACCGTTGCCAATTCCAGATCATGTGTGGGATACCTCTGCTCATACTCCTTCAACTATCTCGACGTGTAAGCTATTACCTTTTTGACTTGCATCAATACACACCCTAAACCTTGTCTGGAAGCATCACAATAGACTACAAACTTCTCATTGTCTGACGGTAGACTCAATACTGGAGCGGTGATCAGTCGCCGCTTCAACTCCTTGAAACTGTTCTCACACCTGTCTGTTCATACATACATAGTCTTCTTACATGTCAGTTCGGTCAGTGGTGTGGTTATTTTGGAGAATCCCTCGACGAACCGAAGATAGTACCCTGCCAATCCCAAAAAGCTCCTAACCTCTGGTACACTACTCAGCCTAGGCAAATCCCTCACTGCCTCAATCTTACTTGGGTCCACTAGAATCCCTTCCTTACTGACAATATGACCCAGAAATGTTACTTGGGGTAGCCAAAACTCACACTTGCTAAACTTAGCATATAACCTATGCTCCTTCAACCGCTGTAATACTAGGCGTAGATGCTGCTCGTGCTCTGTCTCTGACTAAGAGTACACTAGTATGTCTTCAATGAATATGATCACAAACTCATCTAGATAATCCTTGAAGACCCTATTCATCAAGTCCATAAAGGCTGCTGGGGCATTGGTTAAATCAATGGACATAACCAGGAAATCATATTATCCATACCTCATGCGGAAAGCGGTCTTTGGTATGTCCTCCTATTTAATCCTTAACTGGTGGTAGCCTGACTGAAGGTCAATCTTAGAGAACACTTTCTTCTCTTGTAGCTGATAAAACAAGTCGTCTATCCTAGGTAATGGGTATTTGTTCTTAATGGTCAACTTGTTCAATTCTCTGTAGTCGATACACATCCTTAAGGACCCATCCTTTTTCTTGACGAACAACACTGGAGCACCCTATGGCGAAAAACTCGGTCTGATGAATCCTAAATCCAGTAACTCTTGTAACTGAATCTTCAGTTCCTTCAACTCTGTCGGAGCCCTTCTATAAGGTGTCCTAGATATTGGCTCCTCCCCTGGCGCCAACTCTATGATGAACTTGATCTCTCGATGTGGCGGCAGCCCTAGCAAGTCTGCGGGGAAAAATCAGGAAACTCACATACCAATCTGGTCTCATCCGGTCCAACCAAAACAAATCTAGAAGTATCCACAATGTTCACTCGGAATCCTATGCATCCCTCTTGCATTAGGTCTCTAGCCTTCAGTGCCAAAATCATAGGTACTCGCGTTCCACTCACTGTCCCCACGAATACAAAGGGTACCTCCCCTTCTGGTTCAAAGATCACCATCCTGTGCTTGCAGTGAATTGTCGCCCCATACATTGATAACCAATCCATCCCTAGGATCATATCAAATTCATCCATCGCCAACTAAATTAGGTCCACAGACAATTCCCTACTCTCTATCTCTACTCGCAATGCTCTAACCCATCTCCTAGAGACTACCAGTTCCCCAGTCGGCAACAAAGTCTGAAATCCCCTAGCATACAAATCACTAGGTCTACAAGTCTGATCAATCACTCTAGCAGATACAAAAGAATGAGTAGCCCATGAGTCAATCAATGCAGTAAAAGACGAACCAGCACTAGAAATCTAACCTGTCATGACCGAAGGGATAGCCTCAGCCTCAGTCTGGGTCAAGGTAAATACTGGCAAGAGTGAGGCTGTCGCTCTATTTCGACTCTTCCTTCTTGGCTTGTGGGCAGTCCTTCCTCAAATGACTAATGCTCCCACAAGTAAAGTAGGCCCCGATCCTGCACTTTTCTTGATGTCATCGTCTGCACTGAGGACACATTGGGAAACTCCTCTAGTTGTCTCCCCTGCCCTAACAACAACTAAAAGCACCCCGTGTCCTCCTATCCGAGCCAGGAGGAACAAAAGAGTCTGGGGCCTTTCTCTTCTGCTCACTAGGGCTACTACCCCGGCTAGATCTAGTAAAAGGAGGAACTGTCCTCCGAGCATCGCGCCTAGCAGCACCCTCCTGCCAAATCTGATCCTCGGCCCCCTCAGCTGTAAGGGCCTTGTCCACTACCTGTGCATAAGTGGTAGTTCCCAGATCAAAAGTTATCTTGACGTCATGGGCAATCATGACATTTAATCCCCGCCAAAACCGATCTCTTCGTGCCATGCCGGTCGACACAAAATCTGGCATGAACTTCACTAACCAGTCAAACTTCAAAGTATACTTAGTAACTGACTGCAACACTGTACTAATTCTCATTGAATATATTTATGAACTCTTCCAAGGTCATGACTGCTATATTCCTCCTCTACGACACAACATCCCACTAGATGCGGGCGTCCTCTCTCAACATGTAGTTGGGGCAAACTACTCTCTCATTCCCTTCCACCGTCATGAAATCCAGGATGGAAGAAATCATATTCATCCACTGCTCTACCCGCAATGGGTCTGGGCCATCCTCGAAGGTGGGAGGATGTGGTTTCCTGAACCTTTCATACAAAGGTTTCCATCTATTCTCCATTACAGGCTGGGCTGGCACTGGTGGCACAGCCTGTGGAACTTGTAATCCACTGTCCTAAGGACGGGCATGCTTCCTTAACTTTCGAAGCTCTTCTTCAGTTTGGTGAAGTCTAGCTTCCATCTCGACAAATAATTGTTGCCAATTCGGTGAGGCAGGTGGAGGGTCCTGAACCTGATTGTCATCCTCGACCCTATTGCAGCAGAGTCTAATTGATCGCTGAGGCATTACTGCAATATGCCTGCAACCAATGACGCCGCATATCAGGCATGATAATAACCTCCAAAACCACCTCCCGATTTCACCAATCAACCAAAACCAGCAAGTCCACATAACACAGATAACATACAACAATCATAGGGGCCATGCCCTAACATTATGCATATATCAACACATTCATCATGCTCTATTTATATATATTTAGGCAAACAGGACAACTTTAAACAAGAAATTAAACATATAATTTCTTAAATACCAACCAACCCTGAGTCAAGCTTTTCACTGGTAGCGAGTGTACATGTTTGGTCGATCTCCAAGAACCATAAACCTCGGCACGCTCTGATACCAAGTTCTAACCCCCTACTTCCTTAGAACTATTACTAAGTGAGTTAAAAATGCGCCATTAGCTCGCTAATTGAGGTTTTAGGTTAAAAGTGTGACTAAACTGAAGTTAAACTCATTTAAAGACATTAAATATAAAACATTTGGTTAATCATTGAAATAATCGAAATATTTATAGTTGGGATCCCAAAATACAGTTTAGAAAAGACATTATAGATCAAAATATAAACATGATTGACTTAGGTGACACAATTTTTTTTACATTACATTTTCTAAAAAATAACCCTGGCCGGGGTAGCTTGGCAAGCCGAACATGTACCCGTCGTTCCACGCTCTCCATACTCATGGTTGGTCGACCTTTCCCTTGCCCTTACCTGCACCATAGAGCACCCGTGAGCCGAATCCTAGCAAGAAAAATCAACACGAAACATATAACATATGCCTAACAATCCACAACATATAACAAAAAAGCCAACGGGCTAAACACATAGCTACCAACGCTGTCCCAAGCGCTTTACCAGGCCCTAGGTTCGTGGTCTTCACCGAGAGGGTGGCTCTAGCACCCTAGGAGGGTCTTTCCCTACAACCTGCACTCAGCATGCTCAATGCCAATCCTGGCCCCTTGCCGTACTCGACTTCTTGTCGTTCCCGGCCTTTGTCGTTCTCTCACAATATGCAGCACATAACATAATTTACACATATATTTAAATGCATATTAAATTTAAACAATAGGGCCATGCCCTGCAACGCAAGCAATAAGGCTACACCCCGCAATACTAACAATAGGGCTACGCCCTACAATATATTCAATAGGGCCATTCCTTGCTCTATGGGTAGAACATTTTTCTTACCTGTGTCCCGAGCTATCTAAGCATCGCGATCATGAGCACAGTCCTCTAACCCGAGCCTCGAAGAAAACCTATTCATAACGCATTCATAATAACCATCCATCAAGTTCTAATTTGGGTAGTAGGATCCTTCCCGAGCATTAACATTCAAGTTCTCGAGCTAAAATCCTTAACCTCCCTTATTTTCCAATTAGGGCCGCGGCCCGCTACTTGGTTAGAGGGCCAGGCCCTCCCTACTGGAGGACACGGGCCGCGACATGCTCCCCCAAGCCACAACGCCTGGGTGAACCATAGGCTTCTCCTGCCTCCTCAAACAGGCAGGCCGCGACACCTAAAGAACAGAGCCGTGACTCGCACCTTCGAAACCCAGAAATCCATCATAATTTAACGAGCTAATCTCTATAAAACTCACCAATTTTGAGCCTTTATCCAAGAATTTGGCCTAGGATTTGTATCTAAACAACAAAATTGATTAAATCACCCCCTTCACCACCTAACTTAACACTTGAATTCAATCACCCCTTGAACCTAAGCCACCATACTCAAAAGTTACAGCAAAATTCTTAGAGAATTCAGTATGAAATCCTTACCTCTGTTACAAATTCGGCCTGAGCTAATTCACCAAGTCTTCAAGCTTCTATCCTCACAAATTCCAGCCTAGAATCCTCACTCTTTGGACAACTTTCTTCAGCATTCTCAACACCCTTCCAAGACCAAGATAGAGGGAGAAGGAAACGTGAGGGAGAGAGAGAGAGAGCTGAGTGATAGAGTTTTTTCCTTTTCCTTTTGTTTTCTTCTATAGTTCAGCACCCAAAAACCATGTATATCCCTTAGCCAAATGTCCAAATTACCCCTTAAGCTTATCTAAATCGTTTAATGCTCCCAAGGGTAATTCTGTCATTTTCCATGTCCTGCTAATTCCTCGAGTGTTCCTATAAATCCCCAGTTAATCCCGACATGTCCCGTTACCCAATAAATCCCGAACACCAACTGTGTTCCCAATATACCCATAGGCTCCTCCCGAGCTGGGTATTCGACCTCGTTGTCACTATTTAGCTAAACTGCTCCCTAGGACCGTCTCAGATCACTCATCACAAATATATCACCACTCACTTGTGGTATCAATCACAATATACACAAAGATTACATTTATGCCCTCAATGGGCTAAAATTACAAATACACCCCTAATAGCCGAATGGGGCGGACATGCATATTTAATTCACCTAACACATGCATTTCTAATCACATAATCATCAAATCACATATTAACGTAATTAAATCAATTATTGCCCTCCTGGCACGCTAATCAAGGCCCTAAGCCTTATTAGAAAATTCAGGATACTACTATAACAACCCTATTGGTCGCTGGTGTTCAACCTTTACATGCTGACAGGTTAAACACTTAGCTATGTACTTAACCACGTCTTCTTCATCCCAGGCCACCAATACAAAGTCCATAGATCCTGATACATCTTCATGGTTCCTGGATGGAGTGAGTATGGTGTAGTATGAGACTCATCGAGAATCTCTCATCTAATACCTGTATCCATCGAAACACATATTTGATCCTTATACCTCAGCAAACTCATCTTTGAAATGGAATAATCCTTAGCCAGCCCAGCTAGGACATCCCTCCTAACCTCCTACAATTGGGTATCACCCATCTGGCCCTCTCTTATCCTCTCCAAGAGGGTAGACTGCAAAGTAATATTGGCCAACTGGCCCACTACCAATTCTATCCTCGCTCTAATCATTTCCTCTGCCAATTCCTTCGATATCTACTTCGAGCTAAACATCTGTCCTGAGCCCCTCTGGCTCATAGCATCTGCCACTACATTGGCTTTTCCTGGGTGATAAAGGATGTCACAGTCATAATCCTTCACCAATTCAAGCCAACGTCTTTGTCTCATATTTAGGTCCTTCTGGGTGAATAAATACTTCAAACTCTTGTGATCGGTGTATATCTCACATTTCTCTCCATACAAATAATGTAGCCATACTTTCAGTGCGAATACCCCCGCTGCTAGTTCCAAATCATGGGTAGGGTGCTGCTGCTCAAATTCCTTCAGCTACCGCGATGCATAAGCAATAACTTTCCCACTCTAGATCAACACACATCCTAATCCCAGTCTTGATGCATCGCAGTACACTACAAACTTATCCCCGTCCGAAGGAAGACTCAGTAGCAGAGCAGTAATCAATCGTTGCTTTAATTCCTGGAAACTACCCTCACATTTGTCCAACCCTGTGAACTTCAGATTCTTCCACGCCAACTCAGTCAACGGTGTGGCAATCTTTGAAAATCCTTCCATGAAATGTCTGTAATATCCAGCTAATCCAAGGAAACTCCTAATCTCCGAGGCGTTCCTTGGCCTCGGCCAATCCATAATTGCTTCTACATTGGACGGATCCACCTTAATACCATCTCAACTAACAATATGTCAAAGGAATGTTACCACTGGTAACAAGAACTCACACTTCTTAAATTTAGCGTACAACTGATGCTCCCTCAATCTCTACAAATACCAGTCGAAGATACTGCTCATGCTCTTCCTCTAAACAAGAGTAAACCAGGTTGTCGTCGATGAAGACAATCATAAACTAATCGAAGAAATCCTTGAACACCTTGTTCATCAAATCCATAAATGCTGCTTGGGCATTGGTCAATCCAAACGACGTGATAATAAACTCATAATGCTCGTACCTTGTACGGAAGGACGTCTTCAGAATATCCTCATCCTTGATCCTCAGTTGGTAATAACAAGATTGAAGATCAATCTTCAAGAATACCATCTTACCCTGGAACTGATTTAACAGGTCGTCTATCCTCGGTAGTGGGTTCAACTCCCTGTAGTCTATACATATCCTCAGAGTCCCATCCTTCTTCTTTAGAAATAAAAGCGGAGCATCCCATGGCGAGAAGTTAGGTCTGATAAATCCCAAATCAAATAACTCCTTTAACTGTATCTTCAACTCCTTTAGCTCTGCCGGAGCCATCCTATATGGTGCCCTCGACACTGGTTTTGTAATTGGTGCTAACTCAATGACGAACTAAATCTCCCTGTGTGGCATCTGTCCCAGTAAGTCATCAGGAAATACATCGAAGAACTCACACACCAGTCTAGTCTCTCCTGGCCCCACCGACATGACTCTAGTGGTATCCACCACACTGGCTAGAAAACCTACACCACCTCCTTGTAATAGGTCTCTGACCCTCAATGCCAATATCGTAGGAATGCGGGGTCCATGCATAGTACCCACGTAAACAAAGGGGTCCTCACCCTTAGGCTCAAAAGTCACCATCTTTTTCCTACTGTCTATGGTTGCCCCATATCTGACTAAAGAATCCATCCCCAAAATCATGTCGAAATCATCCATAATCAACTCAATCAAGTCTACTGATAGCTCCCTACTGTCCACCATCACTAGTAGTGCTCTAATCCATCTCCTAGAAACTAGCAGTTCCCTTGTAGGTAGTATAGTTCGAAAACCCGCAGTATAATACTCACTAGGCCTACACAATCTATCAATAACTTTGCTAGAAACAAATGAATGTGTAGCACCAGAATCAATCAATAAATTATATGAAGAGCCAGCGCTAGATTACTGACCTATCACTACCAAAAGACTAGCCTCAGCCTCTGTCTGTGTCAAGGCGAACACTCGAGCTGGAGTCAAGCTGTCCACCTTCCCTGGTTCCTCTCTCTTCAAAGTCAGGAAATCTTTCTTGACGGGTCCAACCACCTTGCAAAAGTATCAGGCCTTTGCCTGGCATTCTCCTATATGGTGCTTCCTGCATCTAGCACACTCCTTGTAGCTCCTCCATGTCTCACCGCCTCCCTGGAAACCACCCTAGATACCGCAGCCACTCCTATCAGAACCAGTAGTGGTCGAGGTGTCAGGGGTCTTCCTCTCCTGATCACTGGGGCCTCTGCCTCAACCAGACCCTGTAAGTGGAGGCACAGCCCTGCGAACATCCCGTCTCGCAGCATACTCCCTCCATATTTTGTTCTCTGCCTCCTCAACAGTGAGGGCCTTCTCAACTGCCTGGGCAAAAGTTGTCTCCGCAGGTACTGATGTGATCCTCACATCTCGAGCTATCATAGCATTAAGCCCTCGAACAAACCTTTCCTGTATGGTTGCATCTGTAGGCACTAGATCATGTGCAAATTTCGCAAGGCTGTCAAACTTCAGGGCATACTCAGTAATAGTCATGCTACCCTGTACCAACCCTATAAACTCATTCACCTTGCCGCCCTGACTAAAATACTGTAGTATTTCTGGTTGAACAAGTCTCTAAACCCATCCCAACTCATAGTAGAAATGTCTCGAGTCTGTAATGCTACCTCCCACTAGATGCGGGCATCATCACGAAGCATATAGGTGGCGCAGGCCAACTTGTCATTACCTTCCACCCTCGTGAAGCCCAGGATGGAGGTAATCAAACTCATCCACTGTTCAGCCTTAAGTGGATCTGGTCCTCCCTCAAAAGTTGGAGGATGTTTGTTCCTAAATCTTTCATAAAGCGGCTCCCACCTATTCCCAATCTCTTATGGTTGTACAATTTGTGCCACAACAGGTTGCAAGTTAGGTGCAGCACTCCCTGGCAGAGCCTGCTGCCTCAGAAGGTGAATCTCTTCCTCTTCCCTCTGGAGTCTCGCTTGCATGTCAGCAAGCAACTGCTGCAAGTTCTCAGAAACTAGCAAAGGGTTCTAGCCCTGCTCATCATCTCTAGCCTCAACCCTAATGCTGTCTATTCGAATTGATCCCCTTGGAGGCATAACTCTAAAATTTTATCTACAATCAACGACTCGGCTGGTCAGGCAATGATAACATGTTTATAATCACCCCAAGGTTTAACGCTAAAACTTAACCAACAACACACAGTTATAATGCAGGCAGGCATTTAAATAATCATTCACATTCAGTAGAAATGCTAATAAGCACGCCTTATCATATTCACATAGTAGTCAAGGGCCAGGCATTATCAGTATACTCATGCTCCCTAATAGACATGTAATCACATATATGGTTACTGAACCCTGAGTCGAGCTTGTCTTTAGTAGCGAGTGTGCATGCCCAACCAGTCTTCAGGAACCCTTATACCTAGACCTCTCTGATACCAAGCTGTAATGCCTTGGGTAACCAAGACCATTACACTATATATTTATATTATGCAAGACTTACTAATCAATTCGTTTGAACATAAACGTGTTTCTAAAGTCATCTTTTAGGTTAGGGTTAAAATATTTTGATCATAAAATTGTTGACTTTTATAAAAATAAGAGTTTGATACACGAGATCCCAAAAATAATGTTTACAAGGTGGTTACAACCGTCCAAAGTAAATACAACTACAGTCAGCCGAAATGGAAAAATACAATTTTTGCTCTAGTCCCTGTAAACCCCTCATCCGTGGCGGTCGAGCAGCTGCCGATGTACACACTGCCGCTAAAGCTCTCCAACTCAAGGCTTGGTCCATCTTTCCCTTGCCTTTACCAGCACCACGTAGCACCCGTGAGCCAAAGCTCAACAAGATAACAAAGTGTGCATAGTAAACTTAGATCATCCAGTTCAATCAATAATATAAACAAGCAATAAGCTAGGCAACAGTAAATAGTTTAATCCAAACATATAATTCAATCTTAATAAAATTAGTTAGGTGTCTGCACCCTTAGGCCGAGCCCTTTAGTATTTTAGCTAATCCCGGCTTGCTTAGGCCGAGATGCATTCAATACGCTTAACATCAGCCCCGACTCCCTTAGGTTGGACTTTCTCATCAAACATAGCAAATATACAGGTTGGGAAACACGCAATCGAAAGTAGCACGAGCTAACCAGCCTATCCAGATATTTCCAATCACAAATACAATTTTTATCTCCCATATGTTAATTTATAGGGGTTCTCAACCCCACTCACAATTCAGGTGCAGATTTCTTACCTCGGATCCTGAGCTGAAGATGTGTAGTGGTCCCGAGAACGATCCTTAATTCCGAGCCTTAATGGTAACCCTAGTCACAAGAGAAAATGGATAACTATCAAAATCCAACCCAATTAAATGATTTGGAATAAAATACTAGCTGTCGGGACCTTGAATTCTACTAATTCGGGTAGTAGAATTCGTTCCAAGTGCCTAGGTTCAAGTTCCCGAGCCCAAAAACCTATTTTGGCTAAGGTTGCCTAGGCAGATCGCGACTCTCCCTATATGGCTGCGACGCGCCCACGAAACAGCAAGCCCCTCAGGGCTTCTTAGGTCATGCGGGCCGCGGCGCGCCCCCGTGAACCTAGAAATCCTGGGGCTTTCTGCCTTTTCTCCCAACCTACTTCACAAAA
The DNA here is from genome assembly GCF_963169125.1 of Humulus lupulus. NCBI lineage: Eukaryota > Viridiplantae > Streptophyta > Magnoliopsida > Rosales > Cannabaceae > Humulus > Humulus lupulus. The sequence continues at coordinate 138,189,298 of NC_084798.1, read as the reverse complement.
ATCTAACCTATCATGCATCAGAACCAGAAATTGAGCAACTAAACCTTGTTAGTCCTCTTAGAACAACACAACCACCTAGAATTCTAACCAAAATCTTCCTGAGAACCCAGAATTCATCAAAATCCCATTGTCAGTTAAAAGCTTAAAGACACCTATACTAACAGCAGAATTCCACCATTAATTTATGGCTATAACCTTACCTTAGTTAATGGGTTTAATCCTCAACTATTCCTTTGCTTGATCCTAGCTTAATTCCCAGCTCAATTCCAGCTTTTCCTTCAAGAATTTCCCTAAGCTTCCAAGCACTCCAAAGGGAGAAAGAGAGAGAGAGAGAGAGAGAGTTTTCCTGATGTTTCTAGCTAACATCTGAAACCTTTACTAACTATATCCTCTAACATAAAGACCAAAATTCCCTTAGTGATAACCCACTCGTTTATTGCCCATATGGGAAAAATGGTCATTAGCCTCGATTCCCGCTAATTCCTCGAGTCATCTTACACATTCCCAATTAATCCCGATATGCCCAAATAAATATCAAATACTTACTCGTTACTCGATAAGTCCCAAATATAGGTTAAATTTTCCAAAATACCCTTAGGCTCACCCCAAGCTGGGTATTAGACCTTGTTGTGACTATTCCGCTAATCCGCTAACTAGGATCGCCTCGAGCCGAATACTGCAAATATATCCACATAATAATGTGGTCTCAATCATTTAGCACATACAGTGACATTTATGCCCGCAACGGGCCAAAAATTACAAATATGCCCTTATAAACTAGAACGGGCCCACATGCATATTTTATACACATAAACATGCATATAAATATATTCATATTATCATATAAATCATGGATGCCACGTAGTCACACATTTAATAAATAATTCTCACATATATCCAATTATTCCCTCCTAACACGCTAATCAAGGAACTAAACCTTATTAGCATTTTTGGGACGTTGCAATACAAAAGAACATAACATACTGGAATAGACTTAATTAAACAATCACAATTCAACAAAATGCAAAAGAAATAGTAAAGTAAAATTAACACAACGAAATGAACTACTCCCTCGCTAGCTAATCAGAGTCCTCAGTAGGAGACTCCTCATCTTGAGTTGATGGATCAGTCCATGGCTCCAAGATGTGCTCGGGGAATGCAGGGAAGGGTCGTACAGTTTTTGGGAGATGCTTCTTGAGGGCACTATGCAAATACACCCGGTGAGCATATAGATGCTCACACATCAAATTTTGGTTGGCCTCATTCCTATCCAATCATTCCATGACAGTGCGAATATTAGCAGAGGACACCACATTTTGTTGTGTAGTAGTAAGGCACATACTAATAACCCCTTGATTACACAACTGCTCTTCTAACTCCACAATGGGAACATTGGCATCCTGATAGAGCTGAGTGATCAATTAGGAAAAAATGGCTTCCCACCCACTTTAGATGCATAATCACGAATGCCTTGTGAAATTAATGGCCCCATATTGATAAGCTTGTTCATGAGTATTCAATAAAGCATACACACACACTCTCTGTTGATATAAGAGAAGTGGGAGGTAGGCAGCAACTTGGTGTGAATAAAATTATGCCAAATTCTGGCATAGGATTGCAAGTCAGTACGCTTAAAAGAGAAAGTTCCATGGTTGGTGATTGTGCACTAGACACCTTCCTGTGCTAAAACAACAACTTCATTCAACTTCTCATCAGAAGCATTTTTCTATTGGTATTAAATTAGAAAAAATATCAAAATACGCAGCGGAAGGTAAGGGGAGTGGATTTTCAAAAAATTATTAATACCAGCCAGGATTATACATATATACATATATTAAATTAACACATATAAGGATTTAGAGATTACCTCTTGTAGCCTATCAGTTGTCCTTGAATATTTTCCTAAAAATTAACGATCTTCCTATCCTTATGATACACCTTAGCCTTCCAGGCTGTTCCTCTAACGCACAACGACGTGTGTGGGCACGTAAGATTTACATGTTGATTTTTAGGCTCTCTAGATGTTCTCAACACATGAGATCTAGAGGGATTTGAGAAGAGAGACGTGCTATGGAAACTTCTATAATTTAAGGTTTTAGAAAATTGTATTTTTTCTTTTCTTTAAGAGAGTTTGATAACCTAGAAACAACTGACTTAGAAAAGAATCAATTCTTTTCAGGTTTATAAAGATAATTAAAACTATTTTTATATTCTTTATTTCATTAAATTAAAACTGACCAGTTATAACCAATTAGTTATTTTATTTAAATCATATTTAAAAATGAATAATTAAATAATTAAATAAAAAAATTAATTTGAAATTCAAACTTCAAATCACAGCGATGTGGCGACATGAGTGGCGCTACTCACTGTCTGGCACAATGAGTGTCGTGTGCCACTTATGCTCTATCCATGATTTTCTCTTTTTGTTTGTTTAATTAATTAAAATTATCCTAAAATAAATATCAATTAATTCAAAATGAACTTTATCTTAAAAGCTATCAGTTTTAAATAATTATCTTATAATAAGATAATAATTAAACTCTCCCAAATATTAATCTAAACATGATTAATATTCATTTGAACTAATATAAAGTTTTTCAAATAAAAAATAATTAATTAATTCACAATTAATCAATTTCCCATAATGATCACATAATGACTTCCTTGCCCTGAAAAATTAATTCCCTTGCAATTTAATCATTTTATCTATTAATCTTCCTTGTGACATCCTTACCCTTGACAGTGTGGGACAAATGCAACACGGGGACCATGGACCTATAATACTAATCTTCAATAAACCATATTATTAAATTCTTTAATTTAATAATCTTATTTATTAATTCCATGATTACTCCACTATAAATATGAGATTGCACTCTAAGTATTTATAGAATTATATTTACAGAGTTTCTCTTGTAGTCCATTAATATAATCAATAAATGTAGTTATGTCATCAATTTATTTTTTTGTTAATTAGAGCTGGTCAAAATTACTGTTTTACCCTTCTAATTACCTCTTGTTCCTTAAGTACCATTAATTCACTATCGAATAATTAATCTATAATCATATTATAGATTTGAGCTCAATAACTATTCAATTCCAAAATTAATCCAAAAGGGAACCAACATTCGATCCGTTAGGAAAGAATGGATTCCATTATTGTAAAATCATGTTCCTACCCATTCATGATATTCAATCTCCAAAACAAAAGTCACTAGCCTCATTATGTGAAGAGACCTTACCGAATGAATCAAAAGATCCAATAAACATAAACAGGAGTTCACGATTACTCAAGATTTAGACTAATCTACAAATGATCATCTATTATGATATGAATTAAATCTTTATGGTAAACGGTAAGTTTATAAAGATAGTTAATTCACATCGGTCTCGTCATATATAATCACTATTATATACAGTACTTTTACCAATATGTTTATCCACATCAGTAATTTAAATCTAGCAGTCATTTATTAAAGATTCATTATTTTAATATGTTACTGACTATTTTATTCATTATATATGAACTTAATTCTCTCGTACTAATACAAGATTATATTCTCATTTTTCTTATATTTATACAAATTATTAAAATAATAATTATAATAATAAAACTTTAATAAAGCATAATATTTTCACCAATGAAGAATAGCTACAGTCAACATCATGCAATCCCAACAAGTTAATGATGATTGAAGCAGAAAACGAGACCTCAGTGCCTTGAACAATGACATTATGAAGCTCAAAATCAGTGATGCTAGAATAAAATACCCTAACCAAAGGAACAACTATGGGGGATGGGTGCTGGCAAAAAGAATGCCAATTCCTTAACTTAATATTATCAGATAACCAAGAGGGCATACCAGCAAAGGCTCGACTTCAAGACAAAAATCCACTCCGTATAGAGTTTTTTTCGCTGCATAAGCTGCTCAAAACATTCACGAGGCTCCACATAAACAAATCTCTTGGAAGAATGAATTTTCTTAGCACACTTCATTGGGTGAGGCATAATGTTAGCAAATAAAAGGTCAACAGCAAACAGAGCAACTCAATGAGACAATTCAATTCAAAAAGGACCACAAATCACCCTTAATAACAGGAAAAAAATATGACAAAATTCTGACCCAAAATAGCAATAATCTAAGCTATCCAAACAAGTGAAAGCATGCCCTCAATATTGACTAAGGAATGGCAATGAAATTCAGGCTAAAATATTGCAACTATAGGGTTGTGGGACAAAATACTACTTTGAATCACAACACATAACCAAGGGTAACTCATTGAAATGTGCACACCATAACAAAATCAAGGGTTGAGCAGTTCAAGCTTCGGAGGTGGAAACCGTGAGCTACTGAGAAATGGAACCTAGCAATGGTGAACTCGATTGGTGGCAGTTGGCATTGGTTGTGCTCTGAGTTGGGTGGTTGGGCTTAGATGGAGTTGGGAATGGTGGCTATTTAGGGGTTGGGGTTGCTGCTGGTTGCTAAATGTTCAGGGCTTTAGCAAAGAAAGATTAGAGATGTAGGCGGGATCATAGGCTAGATATGGGTGGTTGGGGTTTGAGATTGAGGTGGGCACGTTTGGGTTTTCTTGATTGGCAGAAATGGTGTAGAGAAAGGGGTGGGGTGCGGTGGAGACGCAAAGTGGGTAGGTGGTTTCTGGGTTGAGTTTGGTGAATAGGCAGGCGAAGATGGGGGTGGTGAGGCGATGGTGGCGCTTGGGTTTCTCAGTTAGGCGGCGGCAGATGATAGTGAGGAAGGCTATGGCATGGGTGATATTTAAGAGAGAAGAGAAGAAGTAGTGGTATTGGGTAGCTAGTGAAAGTGAAATTTTACATGTTAACCTCTAAGTTTGCTAAAATGTATGATGCAGCAAACTGGACAATTTCCACAAATGCGAGCCAGCGTCAATTTCCTCCGGGGGCTCGTAGAGCCTTCTAACTTGCACCCCAAAAAATGCAGCTTTTCACCCCAAATCATCACCTTCGTGCCTCAAGAGTACCTAATATGCATTCAAATGAAATAAACACCCACCAAACATTAAAAATTAAGTACTTAGCTATATTTGTTTTTTGTTTTTTTTTTCATTGCTAATCATTTTTTTTTCTTTCTTTGGGTTGCCTCAAATATAGTGTCTGTATCACTAAACAGCCCAAAACAAACTCCTTCAAGGGTCTTCCAACCTTCCCCCCCCCCCCCCCCCCCCCAATATTGCTTCAATATTTTCTCATTCACTTTAAACTTCCTACCGGACTAATCTTCTTGCACATCAACAACAACAAAGGGATAAACTGTAACCACAGTGAATGGACCTGACCATCAGAACTTCAACTTTCTTGGAACACAACTTCAAAAGCTAGTTAAAAAGCAAAACTCACTGCCCCTCTTCAATGACACAAGGTTGGGTCATCTTGTCATGCCATCTCTTGGCTTTTCCTTATACATCTTAGCTTTTTCACAGGAGAAAAACCTCATCTTCATAAGTTCATTCAATTGTAACATTCAAGCATCTTCAGTAGCTTGGAGATCCATATTAAGCTTCTTGGTGGACCAATATGTCCGATGCTCTAAATTCACTGGCAAGTGACAAGCTTTCTCAAAGACCAAACGATAAGGAGACATTCGTAAAGAGGTCTTGAAGGCTGTTTTATATGCCCATACAACGTCATTCAACTTTTGTGATCAATTCTTTCAATTAGGATTCACAACCTTTTCTAGGATGCATTTGATTTCTCTATTCGACAGCTTCGCTTGTCCTTTTGTTTTAGGTGTTGGTAACAAGTTTACCATGTGTGCAGGGGAAAGCACGGGGTGGTGGGCCCGAGAGATTTCAAAATGTTTATTTAAACAAGATTTTAAATAACGAATCCATTAATATACACACATTAATCAAAACAAAGACAAAGAAGAAGAGCATCCCGGTTGAAGTCTATCAAGAGTCCTTGCAATGTTTAGTATTTAATTAACAAGCATCCAATCTAAGCAATAACTAGGTACTCAGACCATGACCTTCCAAATTGTTCTCTACACCTCAAGACGTGTGTGGTCACGTAGAGTAACAGTGGGAATATTTAGTGATTCACAGGATGCACTCAACACTTGAGATCTTAGAATTAAGTCTGAGATTAGTTTTCAGACTTAGAGAAAAGATACTATATATTTTCTCTATCTATGACAAATCTGAGTCTAATACTTAGAAAACTTAATCACTAAGTCTCCTTTTTAAAATTTTAGAAAACTCTTTTCTTTTTAATTGTTTTAATAATTGAATTAAATTAAAAATTCAAAAATTAAACATTTTTAATTATTAAATTAAATAATTAAATAAATAAAAATATCCCATACTGAGTCATGGGACTTTGTTACAAGCCAATCACAGTGCAATCACACTACAATCACTGTGAGTTTCATGTAAGACATGACCATTTTCAGGGCATATGTCTTAACCGTTTTATTTATTTACTTAATAATATATTTATTCAAAAATGATAAAATATCTAAAAATTGATATCCAACCTTATCAAATAAATATTTTAATCATCTGAATAAATTTCAAACCAATTCAAATCTAATTTGAATTATCATATTTATTTTTTACATTTTAAATAAATAAAAACTATTCCAAAAAAAAAGCTAATTAATTATTTTTATAATTTATTAAATTAAAAAAAATTACAATTAATTAATTTCAAATATTAATAATTAATTAACAAATCTCTATTATATATTTTCCCCAAAGAACAAATTTCTTCCAAATATGTCATTTCACTGATTTATCCTGGTTTCAACTCTTACCTTGAACAGTGTTCATAGAGGCACCATGGGGACTTATGGACCTATAATTTCAAGATCCAATAAATTTAGATAATTAATTAAATATCTTTAATATAATAACCTCAATTTATTAATTTCAATATTATTCCACTAAAAATATGAGACTACACTCTTGTAATTATAGACATCTATTTATAGAGTACTTTTGTATCATCCCAAAATTCCTTGTGAGGCTTAGTGCTTTGGTTAGCATGTCGGGAGGGTACGTGGAATAATTATGTGTTAATTTAATTGAGTAAATATGTCATTATGAAGTTTATATGAGTTATATTATGATATGACTATTTATGCATGTTTATGTGTATTAAATATGCTTAACGACTATCTTTTGTTTAAAATGGACATTTTCGTAATTTTGACTCGTTGATGATATAGCTGTATTTATATTGTGCTATATTCTTAAGACCACATGATTATTTGGATACCATCGTGATATTCAGCATGAGTCGATCCGTTTGAGCAACGTAGCAGAAAAGTCACAACATGGATTTATACCCGGTTCGGAGTGAGCCAATGGGTATTTTAGTAAATCGGTATATTTTGAGGAATTATTAAATGTGAAATATTTTGGAAAAATATTGGGGTTTGGAAGATTAGTGGATTAATTAGGAATTTAAGGGGTACATTGAGGTTTAGTGGGAATTGAAGAAAAATGACTATTTTGCCCTTGGTGATATTTTGAAGAGAAATTATAGGGCAGAGGTATATTGATCTTTTAATCATAAGTGTTAATCAAATGAATAACTACTGATTTCCTTGGTCCTTACATGTTTAAAGCACCCTAGGATTTACACTTAGCCATTTAATAAAGGGCTACTCAAGGACACCAAGTGCTAGTGCAAGTGCAAGTTCATTAAAATGGGGTGGCTCAAGCTTGAGCTTTGAGGAATATGGAACTGGTAGGAGGATGAAAGCTGATGGAGACTCCAAACCAGTAAAGAATCTCAAAAATTCAGGGGGTAAATCCCTTCCCTTTCTAAGTTTCCTTTTCTTTAGTGTTCTTGAGTTTTTTTTTAGTTTTGGTTTGTGAATTTCGAATTTGGGTGTTGTTAGGCTATTAGTTTAGGTGTTTTGAGGATTGGATACCATTCATAATCTATTTTAAGGTTCAATTGCAATTGGTTTGTGAATTCAAGTTGGGATTTTTCAGAATTTGAAGCTCAAAGCTAGAGTGTATGACTCAAATGTTGGTTTTGTTGATTGGATGTGTTTTGATGCGTTTTTGAGGTGTTTTGTTTTTTATTCTTGTTTGAGGTGGTTTGTGGTAAAAGAAAAGGCTGGTAATACCTGTTTAGGTCAGATTTAGAGTCTGGTTTTGTAGGGAAAAATCTTGGGTTACGATTTGGGGAACAACACTTTCAATTCTGGGTAATTTTGGGTTTCTGGCGATCAAGCGCGACCGCGCTAGTGTAAAAAAAAGTTAGGGATTTGAGTTTGATTTTTGGTTTCAGGCCATTGGTGCGACCGCGCCAGGGGTATATGCAACCGTGCTAGTGCCCTAGAAACCCAAATATTTCTGTGGGCGCGACCAAGCCAGATGCTCCGAATTGTTGGTTTTCTGAAAATTTGGGAAGAGGTAAGAAGTTCCTCAGATTTGTTTTGGGGGACCACTTAGGGACTCGGGGGTCATTTCCACCACCCTATTGGCTAAAGTTAGTGGTTCCAATGGCTAGAGTTTAGATTGGATCTCGAGATCTAGACTTGATTCCTGATAAGTGTATACCTATGTTATGATTAGGGTTTACCCAAGGCTCGGGACAGGGATCATGCTCGGGGTGAGAAAATGTGAGGTAAGAAAATGTGATATTGCACATGGAGTGGGCATTAGCCCTACTGCATCTAGAAGTGGTTATGACTACATTAACTAAATGAGTTCGATGGTGTATGCTTATTATATACGTTGATTGTTTGTGAGTATGCAACTATTATTGTGATCCTCGTGCCAGGAGACGCACTCTGTTAGGAATCGATTGTACATACGGTGCTGGTGATGCAGGTCACTTGAGATTGATTGTTATAGAATGTTATGATGATTATCGATTATATGTTTAGCCATGATTTATAAATTATGTGAACTATTATCTATATCAGTTGATATATATTTTCATGTTGTAATTGTTATGCATGTCTTGTGAAACTTTTCTTGTTGAGCCTCGGCTCACAGGTGCTCCATTGTAACGTCCCAAATTACCTAATAAGGCTTAGGGCCTTGATTAGGGGGCCAAGATGGCAAACTATGAAAAATTATATTTTTATGTCATATTTATGTGTATCATTGTATGATTATGTGAGTTATATTATAATATGACTAAATATGAAAAATTGAGGATATATTTGATGTTAGAGATTAGAAGAGAGTTATGGGAATTTTGACTATATTACCCTCGGAGGCGTTTTGGGTACCTCGAGCCTTGGGATTTGCTTAAGGTTACTTGAGCTTGAAGTAACTTGAAAGAAACAGAAACACATTCAAACTCTCTTGTTCTCTACCCCGTTCTCTCTTTTTGGCGGTCGGTAGCATTTTCGAAGGAAACTTGAGTTTTAGAGTTCGGATTCAAGCGAGGTTAGAGTCATAACAATTCTAGGAAAGATTAGAAGCTTGATAGCCTGAAGATTTAGCTGAAAACAACATAATCAAAGGTAATCTAAGCTTTAAGTTATGAGTTTTTGAGTTCTTAAGCTTTGATTGGATTTTATTGTTTTGACGAGTTTTGATTAGTTTGTAACTTGGGTTTTGATGGTTTTGGGCTGCTGAGTTGATTGGGAGCTTTGTTTTTGGGATTTGACTATATTTGGATGGGTTTATGGAGGGATTTAGCTTGAGAAAAATGGAGAAAAACAGAGTTTACAGGTTGAGTCGCGACCTTGTTCTTGGGGCGCCGCGACTCTCTTGGACGCAGGGAGAAGTTGATGCCTTTGGGCCTTTTAAGTCGCGACGCCTGTTATGGTGCACCATGATGCATGTGCAGTTAGGAAGGTGCCTTGGGCCTCTAACTTGAGCAGTCCGTGACTCAAATGCTTGGTGCCGCAACGCTTAAGGGATTTTGGGCCTTGGGGAGGTTTTGAGTGCGGGAACTCAAACCCAAGGGCTTCAGATCGATCCTACTACCAGTTTAATAGGATTCGACGTCTCGGAGGCTTGGACTTAGTCCGAAAGCCTTTATTTACTCGTTATTGACGGGACTCTATACTTGGTTGTGACTAGGTTATCACTAGGGGCTCGAGATCAGTATCGTGCTCAAGGGCCGTTCTTATTTTATATTATACTTGGACCTGAGGTAAGAAAACTGCGCTCAATACATGACGAACATGATTATCGCTTGGCATGAATGTATAATATAGACTTGATCAGGGCTTGGACCCTTGTAAATGCGCATGATTATGATTATGCTTATGATTGTTGATTAAGGATGTTGAATGCTTTGTACCTGGATATTCGGTATATAATATATGCCTGTCTGCATTATCTGATTGAGAAAGACTTGACTTATGAGTCAAGGACGAAAATAGCGCTAAGCGTTGGTCGAAAATCATTGACTTATCACTCAAGGGCGGCGATAGCATGCTGTGCACTAGTCGCTATGGTTTGGCCTAATCAGGAGCGCATCATACGCTTGTCCGACCCAATGGTCATGGAAAATGAAGTGCTAGGTACGCTGGGACAGCTCCAAGGCTGGTTACATAGAGGATAGGGCAACGAGCCCCAGGGTGACTTATTAGTCCCATATCCTAGGGCGCTGAACCCGATATGATTTATTAATCATGTGGTATGGGCGTTGGGCCTTAGTGTTATTCATTAATCATTCAATTAGGGAAACTGGACCCATATGATACTGTAGTCATTTATATGAATGGTATGCATGCATGAGTAGGGTTATTACTGCTAAGCATGCTTATTATGATTTGGTAATGTATTGTTAACAGCTTATGAACATATTTAAGTTTTCTTGTTGGGCCTTGGCTCACGGGTGCTATGTGGTGCAGGTAAGGGAAAAGGGAAGCTGGACCAGCCATGAGTTGGAGAGCTTAGGTGGCGACGTGTACATATGCAACCGCTTGACCAGAACGACAAAAGTTTTAAGAGGACCTGGGGATAAACCCTATTTTTGCTGCTTAGATTGGCGGGTTGTAACTTTTGAGTTGTAATGTTTAGCACTATTTAAAATACACAGTGTAATAGTCCTGGATAACCAGGGCGTTACATCTTGCTATCAAAGTGTGCCAAGGTTCAGGGTTCTTGAAGACAGGTTGGGCATGTACACTCGCCACTAAAGACAAGCCTGACTGAGGGTTTTGTAACTATTTATGTGGTTATGTGTTTAACTGCTTAAATAGGATATAAATGCCTTATCTTCATGCCTTATTAGGAAGCATTCGATATTCTGATAGGGTCTGGCCCTTGACTGCTACATGATTTAAAAGGATGTGGTTTTTAGCACTGATATTACTTGTGAATGCAAAGGAAAATCTCATTAGCGTTATTATATGGACATGTAGGTTAGGACATGCTCATTAGCATTGTCATAGATACATTGTAACGTCCCAAAAATGTTAATAAGGTTCAGAACCTTGATTAGCGTGCCGGAAGGGCATAATTGGATACATGTGTGATTAATTGATTAAATGCGTGACTATGTGGCATGCACGATTTATATGATAACATGAATATACTTAAATGCATGGTTATGAATATTAAATATGCATGTGGGCTCGTTCTTGTTTATAAGGGCATATCTGTAATTTTGGCCCGTTAAGGGAATAAATGTTATTATATGCATTAAATGATTGAGACCACATTATTATGTGGATATATTCGCAGTATACGGCTCGAGGCGATCCTAGTGAGTGGATTAGCGGAATAGTCATAGCGCGGTTTAATACCCGGCTTGGGGTGAGCGTATGTGTATTTTTGGAAGTTTAATGTATATTTGGGAGTTATCGAGTAATGGGTAAGTATTTGGTAGTTAGTTAGGCATGACAAGATTAATTGGTAATTTGTAGGATGACTCGAGGAGTTAGCGGGAATTTGGGTTTATGACCATTTTCCCCTTAGGGACAATAAAAGAGGCTAAGTTAACATGAGGGGTCTTTTGGTTAAGGATATACTCAGATGACTTTAGGAAATAACTAGAACTATAAAAATTTCTCAAACTCTCTCTCTCTCTCTCTTGCACATTCACCATCTGCCCCTCTCTTTTGCTTTAAAGATGAAGGAATTTTTGAAGGGAAAAGCTTGGTTTTAAGCTGTGAAATCTGGGGATATTAGGCTAGGGTCAGTCAAGGAATTTCCAAGGATTGAGGCTATAAACAGAGGTAAGAATTCTGTCTTGATTCTTCTGGAAATTCAGATTGTTAGGATGAGTTTTGACTGGGTTTTTGAGTGTTGATTGATTGCTGATTTGGGGTGGTAATTACAATGGGTTTATGGATGATTTTTATGCCTAGGCTGTGAGGTTAAGAATCCTCAACTCGATTCTGGGTTTGGTTCAAGGTTTAAAGGGTTTTTGATGAGTTAAGTTGAAGGAAAACCCAGGGCTAGGTCACTGCGGCTCGCATGACCCAAAAGGCCCTAGGGGGCTTGCTGACTTGGGGCACGTCGCGACCCTTAGGGCTAGGTCGTGGCCCACCTAGGCAGCCATAGCAAGGTTGGGTTTTAGACTTGAGGAGGCTCGGGGACTTGAACCTAAGCGCTCGGGAGAATTTTACTACCCGGTTTAGTAGAATTTGAGGTCCCGGAAGTTAGTATTTGATTCCAAAGAATTTAATTAGATTAGATTTTGATAGTTATCAATTGTCGCTTGTGACTAGGGTTGCCGTTAAGGTTCGGGACTGAGGATCGTGCTCGGGACCGCTCTACATCCTTCCCTCGGAACTCGAGGTAAGAAAACTTCACCCAAATCGTGAATGGGTCTGAGATCCCTTGATAATGAACATATGTGTTCTTGCTGAGCCTTGGCTCACGGGTGCTACGTGGTGCAGCTAAAGGAAAGGGAAAGCTGGACCAGCCATGTGTTTGAGAGCTTTGGGGGCGGTATGTACATTGGCAGCTGCTCGACTGCCCTCAGCTGAGGGATTTACAGGGACTAGAGCCAAAAACTGTATTTTGCCATTTAGGCTGGCTACTGTTGTATCTATTTTTTAGGGTTGTACCTACCATGTAAACATTATTTTTGGGATCCCATGTAACAAACTTTTATTCTAATGAAAATCAACCATTTTACGATCAAAATCTTCTAACCCTAACCCATCAGTTGACTTTAGAAACACATTTATTTTCAAACGACTTGATTAGCAAGTCTTGCACTATCTTAAATATACAGTGTAACGGTCTTGGTTACCCAGGGCATTACAACTTGGTATCAGAGCCGTCTAGGTTTAAGGGTTCCTGTAGACCGGCTGGGCATGTACACTGGCCGCTAAAGACAAGCTCGACTTTGGTTTTGGTAACCATTTATGTGATTATTTGTTTGAGTGTTTAACTGAAATATAAATGCTTTATCTGTACGATATATAGGGAGCATGAGATATACTGCTAGGGCCTGGCTCTTGACTGCTATGTGAATATGATAAGGCGTGCTTATTAGCATTGCTAATGTATGTGAATAATTATTTAAATGCCTATTTGTATTATGACTGTGTGATGTTGGTTGAGTTTTGTCGTTAGACCATGGGACAATTATAAATCTGTTCTCGTTGCCTGACCGGTCGAGTCGTTGATTGCAGATAAACTTGGAGAGTTATGCCTTCAAGGCGATCAATTCGACTAGCCGACATTGGGGTTGAGGCTAGAGATGATGAGCAGGGATAGAACCCTCCGCCAATTCTTGAGCACTTACAACAGTTGCTTGCTAATATGCAAGCTAGACTACAAATTCAGGAAGAAGAGATTCACCTTTTGTGGCAGGAGGCTCCGCTTGGGAGTGTTGCACCTAACTTGCCACCTGTTGTGGCACCAGTTGTACAACTGCCTGATACTGGGAATAGGGGGAACCACTTTGTGAAAGATTTAGGAGACAACATCCTCCAATCTTCAAGGGAGGACCAGATCAACTTAAGGCTGAACAATAGATGAGTATGATCACTTCCATCATGGATTTTATGAGGGTGAAAGGTAATGACAGGGTGGCTTGTGCCACCTATATGCTTTGCGATGATGCCCGCATCTGGTGGGAGGTAGCTTCACAGACTCGAGATGTTTCTACCATGAGTTGGGATGGGTTCAGAGATTTGTTCAACCAAAAATATTACAACATTGTCGTCAGGGCGGAAAAGGAGAACGAGTTCACTGGGTTGGTGCAGGGTAGCATGACAGTTACTGAGTATGCTCTGAAATTTGACAGGCTAGCAAAGTTTGCACCAGATCTAGTGCCTACAGATGCAACTAGACAAGACTGGTTTGTTCGAGGGCTTAATGTTATGATAGCCCGAGATGTGAGGATCACATCAAAAGACGACTTATGCCCAGGCAGGTGAGAAAGCCCTCACTGCTGAGGAGGCAAAGAACAAGATTTGGAGGGAGAATGTTGCGAGACAGGATGTTTACAGGGCAGTGCCTCCATTTACAGAGTCTGGTAGGGGCGGAGGCCTTGGTGATCAGAAGAGGAAGACCCCTGACACCTCGACCACTATTGCATCTGATAGAAGGGGCCTGGGTGCCTAGGGTGGCCGCCAGGGAGGCGGTGAGACATGGAGGAGCTATCTAGAGTGTACTAGATTTAGGAAGAGCCATCTGGGTGAATGCTGGGCAAAGGCCTGTTATTTGTGTGGGGTTGTTGGACACCTCAAGAAAGATTGCCCTACATTGAAGAAAGAGGAACCAGGGAAGGCGGACAGCTTGACTCCAGATCGAGTGTTCGCCTTGACACAGACGAAGGCTGAGGCTAGTCCCTCGGTAGTGACAAGTCAGCTTTCTAGCGCTGGCTCTTCATATACTGTATTGATTAACTCTGGTGCTACACATTCATGTGTTTCTAGTAAAGTGATTGATAGATTGTGTAGACCTAGTGAGTATTATATTGCAGGGTTTGGGACTATACTACCTACAGGGGAGCTGGTAGTTTCTAAGAGATGGATTAGAGCACTGCCAGTGATGGTGGATAATAAGGAACTATCAATAGATTTTATTGAGTTGGGTATGGATGATTTTGATATGAATTTGGGGATGGATTGGCTAGTCAGATACGAGGCCACTATAGACTGTAGGAAGAAGATGGTAACTTTTGAGTCAGAGGGTGAGGACCCCTTTGTTTTTGTGGGTACTATGCATGGACCCCACATTCCTATGATATCGACGTTAAGGGCTAGGGACCTATTACAAGGGTATTGTATATGTTTTCTAGCTAGTGTGGTAGATACCACTAGAGTTACGTCGGTGGGGCCAAGGGAGACTAGACTGATATGCGAGTTTTTGGATGTGTTTCCTGAGGACTTACTGGGATTGTCGTTGTATAGGGAGAGTAAGTTCATCATTGAGTTAGCACTGAGTACAGAGCTAGTGTCGAGGGCACCATATAGGATGGCTCCGACAGAGCTAAAGGAGTTGAAGATACAATTGCAGTAGCTACTAGATTTGGGATTTATCATACCTAGCTTCTCGCCATGGGGTGCTCTAGTTTTATTTGTCAAGAAGAAGGATGGGACTCTGAGAATGTGTATAGACTACAGGGTGTTGAACAAGTTGACTATCAAGAACAAGTACCCTGTACTAAGGATACATGACCTGTTCGATCAGCTACAGGGTAAGACGACATTCTCAAAGATTGATCTTCGATCTGGTTATCGGCAGCGGAAAATCAAGGACGAGGATATTTCGAAGATGGCCTTCCGCATGAGGTACGAGCATTATTTGTTTTCAGTCATGTCGTTTGGATTGACCAATGCCCCGACATCATTTTTGGATCTAATGAATAGGGTTTTCAAGGATTTCTTAGACCAGTTTGTGATTGTCTTCATTGAAGACATCCTGGTTTACTCTCGTTCAGAGGCAGAGCATGAGCAACATCTCTGGCTAGTATTGCAGAGGTTGAGGGAGCATCAGTTATGTGCTAAATTTAAGAAGTGTGAGTTCTGGCTGCTGCAAGTGACATTCCTTGGACACATTCTTAGTGGAAATGGGATTAAGGTGGATCCGGCCAAGGTAAAGGCAGTTAGGGATTGGCCGAGGCCAAGGAATGCTTGGAGGTTAGGAGCTTCCTTGGACTACCGGGATATTATAGGCGGTTTGTGGAAGGGTTTTCAAAGATTGCCACACTGTTTGACTGAGTTGACACGGAAGAATATGAAGTTCACATGGTCAGACAAATGTGAGGGTAGCCCATCTGAGAGGTCCGGGAAACCTCAGACAGGCTGGGGGTGTGAATCAACCGAAAACTAGTCTTACCTCTCCCGGAGGTACTAGCCCCCGGAGCCCCTATGTCAGGGTAAGCCGCGGCGTGGCGAGCCTCGATCTCCTCTTCCTCCGGCTGAGGGTCGGGGAGCCTCTCCGCCCAACTAGGAGATATAGTATTTTCGTCTCGGGCTGCTTGGGTGATTACCTTAGACAGCTCCAGGGCAATCTGCTCCCGGATGTCAGCCGACACCTGAGTCTGCCCCCTGCCACTTACTGGCTCGATATTTTGGAAGGAGGCGAGTAACCCATACTCCCTCAACGATTCGGAGGTCACAAGTCCCTCCACTTTCAACTCTTCCTCAGAAAGCCCTTCGTAGAACTTGGACCTCCTTATCATCTCCGCGCAGCGAGGTGTCCGCGGAACGACTTCTGCAAAAATTAAATACAAGCGTTAGAGATCCTCCCAAAAGGCAAATCAAACGCAAAGAAACAAAGTCGAAAAGGAGAAGAAGGAGCACTTACCAGGGATTTTGAAGTCCAAAGATAGGGCTGGCACCCTCTTCAGCGGGAAGCCAGTCGTCAGGAACCAGTATTCCCGGAGGTCTGGAACCCTCACTGTATGACAAGTGGGGCACATCACGTCCGGGTGCCTTTCTAGCCTGTAAAACCCCACCTTGTCTGAATGACCCCTCATAGGCTGAGACTTCAACCCGTAAAAGTACAGCACCTCCTCCGGGGTAGGAGCTTCCAGTCTCCGGGACTTGCAAAAGATGAACCACCCTGCTAAGAGCTTGTAGCTGGGAGGAATTAACTGGAAGGGGGCAATCCCCGCCTTCACACAGAAATTGGCGAAGTAACTCCTTAGGGGAAAGTGCGCCCCACACACTATGTGTGCCCAACTCCAGGCACCAAAGCCCTCGTGACTCTGGCTAGCTGACTCGCCCAGCACCGACAGACGGTGCCACATCAGACCTGGGATGTTCTTCAGGCCTGCCTCAGAGGAATACAGCTCCAGCATGCCATAATTCCTGAAAAGGTTCGGCTTTTGGTCCATCTCCCAGATGGAACTATTGGAGATTGGTGGGCTAGCCGCGACCACTTTCGCCTTTCCTTTCCCCTTTCCACCAGCGACAGAAGAGCCCTTCTCTTGGGCAGAATCAGCCTCCCCCATAGCAAGGAGTTGTTCCTTTGAGATGTTCGTCACTAGACAAAAGAAAAGAAAGAAGAAAACACTCTAAGCAGTCAGCACCCTTGTCATACCCTAGTGGTATCAAAGGCGTCGGGGAGACCCTCCCCGAAAACCGCTTGGAGAGGCTCCCACCGAGCTTACCGAGGGATTGGCACCATGCCACCCGAAGGGCAGCAAGGAACCAGACTCAGACCCCGAGCCTAAGCCCACCAAAAGAAGTGTTTTTCCAGAGAAAGACACCCTAAAGGCGTTCATGCTTATGCCCTAAAACAGCAAAACAAGGAACGACTTTCCAAACGCAAATCGCCAAAGCATGCAGAAAAGGCTACTTATCGACTCACAATCGATCACATGCCTACCAAAGCCCTATTCACGCATGCACATAAGCAATAATGGCAGAAACCTCTACTCTAACAACTACCAACAACCTAAGGTCTGAGAGGAAAGAGCAAAGTAGAAATACTTACTGATATTCGGGTAGTTGGAGGTTGAAGAAGTAACTGGATCACTGCACAGCACGATCGCGAGAAGTAAAAGCTGCAAAGATGAACGGCGATTCAAACCAGGAACTTCGGGGAATAAACCCACTGCCAAATCAAAAAGAAAAGTTTCCAGATACTTACCAAAAGAAATGGAATGTTCGGGGGAACGTAAGCTGGGAAGCCTGAGAGTTCGAAGGTTTGGAAATCTGAAAATCCTAAAGATGGAGAATCTGAAAGCGTAAAGAGGAAGAAAGGTCCTTTCCCTCGTTTTTATAGCAGGGAAGAAGCCGTTTCGAATTCCTCAAGTGGACGGTCCCGATCTTCCCATTCCGTGTGCGTCAGATCCAACGGCTGGAGAGGAAGCGACGATCCTATTTATGACTCCTCGGATGGGAATAAAGTATTTATTTCCCATCATTACACCACCTCGGGCCCTGAGTACCATTAAAAACCGTCAAATCATTAGTTAGATGACTGACGCACGCATCCTCAACCAGTCGCCTCACGCACACGTCTTGGTCGCAGAACCATTCCCAGAATGACACATGGTCCTTGCCGCACTTGAGTACTTGATCTCAAACAGAAGAAATTCCCTTTCTTTTTCATACTAATACTCAGGCGGGAAAAAGGAACCCTTCCGGGAACACAGAAGATGCCCCCTCGCCTAGTCTAAAAAACCGATTGTACAAGCTCCCGGATCTCTCAAAGCTCCGTGACCTTGGGGGGTAAATGTTATCCAGATTTCCTGATAGCGTTTAGATTGATGACCTCGGGGAAGCAGAATTATCGCTGTCTTTCACGGTAGGTGACCAGAGCTCGCGGAGGAACAGAAAGGCTTCGCCTCTCCCGTTTAGTGTCCGGATTACTCTTCCAAGCAAACACAATACGGAAACTCGTCAACTCTCCCGGACCCCCGAAGGGGTATCCTTCGGGGAAGCTCCTTCCAGGAGAAGCTCTTCGAGTGGTCTCCGCGGAAGCAGTTCCGTGCCTCGCACGGAACAAAGCCAAACGGTCGAGTCCTGGAGGAGGCATATTTGGAATGATATCCACCTGACACAGGATCCCGCCTGACACGCCCATCAGGTCAAAGCCGCACACATCCCAGCACGCCTAAGGGTACCTTTTCGCCTACTGTTCCGCTGACAACTTGGAAAAGACGGCTGACTTTGTGTGTTCCCCATACTTTCACGTAAATATACCCACATAGAGTCTTGTAGCCATGCTACTACAGTAATTGTATCCCTATTTATGGCTGGTGTAATTAAGACTCATGTACGTAGAGAAAAACCCTAATCCAAAACCCTAGCTATAAAGACCCCTTCATTTTACAAGAAGAGGGACGGACAAATGATATAGCAAAAACTCTACTAAAATCTCTCTAGCTTCATCTTCTTCAAGAGAACCCGAGAGAAACACTGTGAGTGTGGGAAGTTCTTGTGCACCAGCCATCTTACTGTAACCTTTTCCAAGTATAATAACATCGACTCGTGGACTAGGGCTTGTTAACGCCTGAACCACGTAAAAACACTGTTTGTTTAGTTACATTTCAGCATTTCTACAGTTCTTATCTTTTTATTATTCTGTTAGTTATTCGTTCCCGAAAAACTCGGTAAACACAACCATTTTACAATCAAAATCTTCTAACCCTAACCCGTCAGTTGACTTTAGAAACATATTTATGTTCAAATGAATTGATTAGCAAGTCTTGAACTATCTTAAACACACAGTGTAACAGTCTTGGTTACCCAGGACATTACATACATGTATGCCAGAAAATGTTTATTAACATTGTTATTTGGCTATGAATGTCAGAAAATGCTTATTAGCATCGCTATTTGTCATAAACATCAGGATGTGCTTATTAGCACCATGAATGGATATGGATATGAATCAACATGCTTATTAGCATGACTATTGAATGTGAATGATTATATGCTTGGTCTTGGACCGTGAGGCGGCAAGAGATTTAGTTATCACTACCTAACTGGCCAAATTGATTATTGTAGCAAGGTATAAGCTTGGAAGTATGTTTATAAGGCAGATAGAGTCATCATGTGGCCAGGAAGATCAGGGCTAGAATGACAGACGAGGTCAGAATGACAATCAGGGTTAGACCCCTCCACCAGCTCTTGAGAATTGGCAGCAAGTGCTTGATGATTTGCAAGCCAGGTCATTGAGGGAGGAAGAAGAAATACACTTCCTGAGATGACAAAAGGTTCTTGTAGGGAACATTTTTCCAGAGGCACCACTTGTGAAGGTGCCAACAATAGACCAACCGCCAGAGACTGGGAACAGATGGGAACCTCTTTATGAAAGGGTTAGGAAATAACACCCTCCAGTCTTTGAGGGCAGTGCAGATCCGGCTAAAGCTGAACAATGGATGAGCATGGTCACCACTATCATGGATTTTATGAAGGTAGTTGGTAATGAGAGGGTGGCCTGTGCCACATATATGTTTTGGGAGGATGCCCGAATTTGGTGAGAGGTAATATCCTAGACCAGAAACGTTAATACCATGGATTGGGAAGAGTTTAGAACTCTGTTTAATGAAAAGTATTACAATGATGCCATCAGGGTTGCAAAAGCTGAAGAGTTCATTAAACTTCTTTAGTGGAAATATGTAAGTGACAGAATATGCACTGAGGTTTGATAAACTAGCCAAGTTCATTGCAAACTTGGTGCCCACTGATGGGATAAGGAGAGAAAGATTTCTTTAGGAAATACAACCGATGATAGCCCGAGATGTTCGCATTACCACCATGCTAGGGGTGACAACTTATGCACAGGTGGTAGAGAAGGCCTTTACTGTTGAGGGCGTAGAGAACAAATTCTGATGCGAGAACGGGGCCAGAAGAGACACTAGGAGGACGGGGCCTCCATTTATTAGTTCAGGTAGGGGCGGAGGCCCCAGTGATCAGAAAAGGATGGCTCCTGATGCCTTTCAAGCTCCATGCCTGATAGGAGAAAACGTGGTATTCAGATAGGCCGCCAGGGCGGCAATGAGGGCTGGAGGACTTTTCTAGAGTGCACTAGATGTAAGAGACACCATATAGGGGAGTGTCGGGAAAATTCCTACTTTTTGTGAGGGATAGTGGGACACTTAAAGAATGATTTCCCGAAGGGAAGAAAGGAAGAATCAAGAAAGGAAGACAACTCGACGCCAGCTTGAGTGTTCGCATTAACACAGGCAGAAGCTGAGCCTTGTCCCACAGTAGTCACATGTCAGCTTTTTAGTGCTAGAACCCCTTATACTGTTTTGATTGATTCTGGTGCTACACATTCTTTTGTTTCTAGTAAAATTATTGATAGACTGTGTAGACAATGTGATTATTATGTTGTGGGGTTCAAGTCCTTATTTCCCACTGGGGAGTTAGTAGAATCTCGGAGATGGGTTAGATCATTGCCAGTGGTAGTGGAGGGCAAAGAGTTGTCAGTTGATTTGATAGAGTTTGTTATGATTGACTTTGATATGATTTTGGGTATGGACTGGTTAGTGAAGTATGGAGCAACCATAGAATGTAGAAGGAAAATGGTAGCCTTTGAACTTGAGGGTGAGGATCGTTTTGTATTTGTTGGCACTATGCATGGACCCCGTGTACCTATGACATCTGTGTTAAGGGCTAGAGATCTATTGCAAGGTGGTTGCATAAGATTCTTGGCCAATGTGGTAGATACCACTCAGGTCGTGATAGTGGGACCAGAGGAGACTAGACTAGTTTGTGAGTTTATGGATGTGTTTCCAGAGGATTTACCAGGGTTGCCACCACATAGAAAGATAGAATTTGTTATTGAACTGGCACCAGGGATAGAGCCCGTGTCTAGGGCGCCATACAAAATGGCCCCAACAGAGTTAAAAGAACTAAAGGTACAGTTGCAGGAATTGTTAGACTTGGGTATTATTAGACCCAGTTTCTCACCATGGGGTGCACCAGTCCTATTTGTAAAGAAGTAGGATGGTTCTCTGAGAATGTGTATTTGTTTACCAAAAAAAGATTCACTTGCTGATGTGGCAAGATTAGTACGCATGTGAGATGCGCGTGACTATTTAAGTGGTTACATTCTGGTCGACCATCGACCAGAGGAGAATTCGTACGGCAGAGGGTATGTTTCATAGGCGACCAGGGCTGATCGTAGATATTTTCTAAAGATATTTGATCTTGCATTTATGTAAAAATTGTAATTTCCATTATTATTAAGATATGTTTGTATTAAAAATGAACAAGGCCCATCGGCCCATAGAGAGATCCTTGAGCATATAAATAAGACTCAAAAGGCTCATGAGAGGGATCTTTTAGACTGAGAGAGAAAATTAGTGTTTTTGCACAATTCTTGGTATCTATTTTTGGAGCTTGTGAGACTTGGTAAACTCTCGTTTACTGATCACAAGTGCTCATCATACATTAATAAGAACATTAAGTGGACGTAGGTCATTACCATCATTTGGGGCTAAACCACTATAAATCCTTGTCTCATTTAGCTTCCTGGTTTGAATTCATCTTATATCTATCGTTTTTATTGACTTTGCGTCATTGACCAAATCAAGGGTCAACAGTATTGACTACAGGGAACTGAACTAGTTGAAAATGAAGAACAAGTATCCTCTGCCAAGGATAGATGATTTTCTTGATTAGTTGCAGGGTAAGATGGTATTCTCAAAGATAGATCTTTGATCTGGTTATCACCAGCAGAGGATCAAGGAGGGAGATATATCGAAGACTACTTTTCACACTAGATATGGACATTATGAATTTTTAGTCATGTCCTTTGGGTTGACTAATGCCCCAGCTGCTTTTATGGATCAAATGAACAAGGTGTTCAAAGATTATCTAGATCAATTTTTGATCGTCTTCGTTGACGATATTCTAGTTTATTCTCAGTCAAAGTCAGAACATGAGCAACATCTTAAGTTGGTTCTATAGAGGCTGAGGGAACACATAATTTTTGCGAAGTTCAAGAAATGTGAGTTCTGGTTACCTCAGGTAACTTTCCTTCGTCACATTGTTAGTAGGGATGGGATCAAGGTGGACCCAGCTAAGATTGAGGCAGTCAGAGACTAGCCAACGCCAAGGAACGCCTTAGGGATTAGGAGTTTCCTTGAATTGGCAAGTTATTACATCCGTTTTGTGGAAGGGTTCTCAAGGATTGCTACCCCAATGACTGAACTGACACGCAAGAGCCAAAAGTTTGTGTGGTAAGATAAGTGTGAAGACAGTTTCTAGGAGTTGAAGTGACAATTGATCACAGCTCATGTTTTAAGTCTTCCAGAAGATAAAGAGAAGTTTGTAGTGTACTGTGATGCCTCAAGGTAGGGTTTGGGTTGTGTTCTTATGCACTCAAGGAAGGTGATTACTAATGCATCACATCAGTTGAAAGAGTATGAACAGAGATATCCCACTCATGATCTAGAATTGGCAGCAATGGTCTTTTCATTAAAGGTATGGGATCATTACCTTAATGGGGAGAAGTGTAAAATATACACTGACCACAAGAGCCTGAAGTAATTTTTCACACAGAAAGACTTGAGCATAAGTAATTTTTCACACAGAAAGACTTGAGCATAAGTATTGGCTGGAGTTGGTGAAGGATTATGATTGTTAAATCTTGTATCACCAAGGAAAGGCCAATGTGGTGGCAGATGCCTTAAGCCGGAAGGGTCCGGGACAATTATACAGTGCGAGACAAATATCTAGGGAATCGGCAGAGGATATGACTAGAGCTGGAATAGAGTTGCCGGTGGGCTAGCGAGCCAACATTACGCTACAGTCTACACTGTTGGAAAGAATAAAGGAAGGTCAATTGGGTGATCCAAACCTAACAAAGATCAGAGGGGATCTCCTAGCTGGAGTGGCTAAGGATTATACAGTGTCAGATATGGGTTTGCTGAGGTACAAGCGTCAAATCTGTGTTTCGATGGACACTGTTATCAGACGGGAGATTCTGGATGAATCTCATACTACGCCTTACTCTTTGCATCCAAGCACCACAAAAATGTATCAAGATGTGAGATCGCTATATTGGTGGCCTGGGATGAAGATGAATGTGACATAATATGTGGCTAAGTTCTTAACATGTTAACAAGTCAAGGCTGAGCATCAGAGACTAGCAGGGCTATTACGACCTCTACACATCACAGAGTTGAAATGGTTGGACATCACGATGGATTTCGTGGTGGGGTTACCCAGGACAGTAGGTCAACATGATTTGGGTTATCGTGGATCGATACACCAAATCAGCTCACTTTCTACCAGTGAGGACGACTTATACAGTTGATCAGTATGCAGATCTATATGTGAGAGAGATAGAGTGCCTTCATGGGGCTCGGAGATTGATTTTGTTTGAACGGGACCCCACCTTTACTTCCATGTTTTGGGGAAGTTTACAAAAGGCTATGGGTGTGCAATTGAAATTCATTACTACTTATCATCCTTAGAGATATGGACAATCTGAGAGGACGATACAAATATTAGAGGTTATGCAGCGAGCATGTGTGATGGACTTTGAAAGTTCCTGGAGTAAATATTTGCCTTTGATAGAGTTTTCCTACAATAACAACTCTAAGTCGACCATTGGAGTGGCTCCTTATGAGATGCTGTACGGTAAGAAATGTAGATCACCCATTTATTGGGATGAGGCAGGAGAAAGGAAATACTTGGGTGATGAGGTAGTTTAGAGGACCAATGAGGCTATTGAGAAGATTAGAGCTCGGAGGCTCACTTCTCAGAGCAGATAGAAAAGTTATGTTGATTCGAAACGTAGGAATGGAGGGTTCAAAGTGGGAGACTATGTCTTTCTTAGAGTCTCACCATGGAAATTGGTGAGGAGATTTGGGAAGAAGGGCAAGCTGAGCCCAAGATTTGTAGGACCATTTGAGATCCTGGAGAAGATTGGTCAAGTGGCCTATAGATTGGCCTTACCTTCGACACTGTCGGCCGTACACAATGTATTTCATATTGAGGCACATTGGAAATATAGAATATTAGTAGTGAATTTTTACCTTGTCAAATTCATCTTACCTAATGGATTCTATAACACTAGTATATATCGGCAATTAGCTAGGACATAAAATATGCTTTAGTTTCCCATTTTCATTTAATTCTTTGATAATTATAATTAATTAAATACTTGTCAAAATGAACCAATTATAATTTTGGCCTTTATTTAAGTCATTTTATTAATATTAATACTAATTTATCAATATTAACAAAACTTGTCACAATTGGCTATAATACTCTCTTTTCGAGACTTTGCAATAAAAAACCTCAAAGTTTCTTCTATTTCTTTTCTCACAAAATATCAATAAATAATTTAACATTATTTATTTTTATTGACCTAGTCAATATGATATTTTTATAATTAATAATTAAATTAATTATTCATGACGACTAGATTCATTTTGATAAGAGATGATATGGGGACCATGGATCCACAAACTCAAGCTACAATAAGTTACAGTGAGTTTGTTTATAACAAATAATCTCACTACCTTATTAATTCCTCGTAAATCCACTACAGACTTGGAATTACACTCTTGAATTCATAGAACACTTTACAGCAAATGTAAATATGTTATCCATTGTTATAACCATACCCATCATTCAATCCTCTATAGATGATATACTACTGAGACAGGTGAAAATTACTGTTTTACCCCTCATTGGTATTTTATCCTTAACTCCCACAAAGTTCCTTGTAAATGATATTTTCGCAAATTTAATTACAAAAATGAGTACTCTATCATTTAACACTTGAACCAAGCTATAAGGAAACATCGTTTCACTTCTTAAACCGAAGTTACAGATTTCATATCTATGATAAATATTCCAACTCAATTTTACTACCAAATCTCCAATATTTAAGTATGAGCTAGTCCATAGGATAAGCTGGTAACAAACAAATCAAAATACGTGAATAATATAATTAGCAAAATATTAATCACTCAGAATTAAGATTGAATTGACCTATGGTCAACGTTGTGATACGATTAGATTAGATAATAACGACATTTACTTATCTTGTCAATAATCAATATAGGTCCAGTCCAAAGTAATAAAATACATTCGATCTTACCTACTTTGTCAATGTCCTAGATATGACATCACACCAGATGTGTAAGTAGATCTTATCGTAGATTACCCAATCAGTAAAAATCCACTGTACTGATTTAATCTTATGACAAAATACTTTTGAACATATACGTACAATTATAATCCACTGTGACCGAATCACTATAATTGTAACTATACATATGTTCAGGATTTTATAAACGTTTGTATTAATAATAATTAATCATGTAATAATCATGTAAACGATGCAATTTGATTGAACAAAATGATTTCTACTACTTTATTGATGATGAATAAATTAAATAAGAAATGTGGTTTTATAAGGACATAAAACCCGAAAAACTCCCACTTGCACTTTTAAAACAAATGCGACATTTCTCTCAAACCCATTCCCTCTATATGCTTTAGAAAAGTTGTCTCTCCCAGTGTCTTTGTGAAGGGATATGCAAGATTGTCATCATGTGCAACCTTCATGACCTTCACTTCTCCCTTTGCCACATATTCTCTGATGATGTGGTACTTCCTCTATATATGCTTCCCTCTTTTGTGGCTCCAAGGTTCTTTAGAATTAGCTATCGCCCCGTTGTTGTCACAATAAAAAATGAGGGGTTTATCCATTTATGGAATAACTACAAGATCTCTATAGAACTTCCTCAGCCAGACTATTTCCTTAGTTGCCTCAAAAGCAGCTATATACTCAGCCTCCATGGTAGAATCTGAGATCGCGGATTGCTTAATGCTTCTCCATATCACAACTCGACCCCCAAGAGTATATACCATTCCAGAAGTTGACTTCTTGTCATCGACATCCGTCTGAAAATCAGAATCGGTGTAGCCTAACGGGTTCAAAACTCCACCTGAGTAGACTAGCATATAATCCCTAGTTCATCAAAGATATTTCAATATGTGCTTGACTGATATCCAATGTTCCTTTCCTGGGTTTGAATGGTATATGCTCATAACTCCCACTGCATGGCAGATGTCCGGTCTAGTGCACAACATAGCATACATTAGACTTCTAACTATAGATGCATAAGGTGTTGGGGTTTTATGCCCTAATTAAAACCCAAATTCTTTGTAATCTCATTTTATTATCAATAAAAGAATAGAAATCATTTTTTGACTTGGTCAATCACTTTGCTCACATGTTTTATTTTCATGATTATTTGTTTAATATAAACTTCTATAAAATCCCGAGCATATAGCTAATCTTATTTATAGTGACGTAATCACAGTGGAATATAAATATGATTATATGTTCAAAAATAAGTTAGTCCTAAGATTAGTCAGTGCACCGGATTTACACTGACTTGCCAATCTACGATATGATCTACTTACACATTACAGTGTTATGTTCTTTCCAGAACATTAGCAAAGTATATAAGATCGGATGTATTTGTTACATCGGACAGGACCGATATTGACAGTTGATAAGATAAGTAAACATACCGTTATTATCTATTCTAGTCATATCATATAGTTGATGATAGGTCAATTCAATCTCAATTCTGAGTGGTTAGTATTCTAACTGATTGTATTATTTGAGTTCTTTGACTTGTTCGTTACCAGCTTACCCTACGGACTAGCCCATACTTACATCTTGGGAACTCGGTAGTATAATTGAGTGGGAGTGTTAATCATAGATACGAACTTCTATGGCTTCTGATGAAGAAGTGAAACGATGGTTTCCTTTTAGTTTGGTTCAAGGTGTTAAATGATAGAGATCTCATTTCAGTAATTAAATTAGTTTACTGAAATATCATTTACAAGGAACTAAGTGTTTTAAGGATAAAATACAATGAGGGGTAAAACGGTATTTTAAGTCCTATCTCATTGTAGACCGTCTATAGAGGATTGAGTGACAATTATGGTTGTAACAATGGATAATTAATAGCGTATCTATATTTGTTATAGAGGGTTCTATGAATTCAAGAGTGCAATTCCAAGTCTATAGTGGAGTCACGAGGAATTAATAAGTTAGTAAATTTATTTGTTAGATTTATAATAACTTATTGGAGCTTGATTTCATAGGCCCATGGTCCCCATTGTACCTTGGATAAAATCATCTAGATAGTCTCAATTAATTGATTTAATCATCAATTAGAATTATCAAAGTTGACCAGGTCAATTTTGGATAGTTTCACAGAGTTGTGTAATTTTGAGAAGAAAAGAGAAATTATGGCAGATTTATTAATTAAGATAAATTGGTATCTAAATTAATAAATAAGTTTAAATCAAGGTTCAAATTATAAATAATTAATTTGATAAAGGATTTAAATAATTATTTAATTAATTAAATCAATAGAAAATAATACAGGCCTTGATTTTAAATCCAATGGACTTATAATCAAATGGGAAATTTCAGGGGCCTATAGCCCATGATAATTTCGACCTAGGGCTTCAAAATGGCTGTTATTTTATTTATTTTTTAATTAAATTAAATGGCCTAATTGAGTCTATAAAGGAGTGCTTATAGAGAAGTCAAAAGAAGGGTTTTTGATAAGTCAGATTTTTTGATAGTTTTTTATTCTCTCTAAAGACAAGTCCTTTTCTAAGCCACTTTGTTATTTTCTCTTCTTCTCTCTATATCTATCTCATGTGTTGAGAATTGCCCACACTAGTCTAGGTGGTTCTAAGGATACATTGGAAGATCCTGAAGAAAATAGAAGATCGGTTCAGTTTCTTGATAATACTCTGCGACAGAAAGGATACAAGAGTTAGAGAAACTGAAGGAAGGACTCTTAATTCCGCTGCGTATATTGTAAGTATTATATTATTTGTTTCTCTTTGAATTCAATTTTAGAAACATTTTTTAGGCTATCTTGTATTAATTTGTTTAATATTAGATATACATGAAAATAAATAAAGATCCTGTATAAACTTTTTCCAACATAAGGAATCCTTCTCATATCATCTTCCTCTTCAGGAGTCTGTGGAGACTAATTTTTAGAAAGATGGATTTTATGTCGGGACGGTAAACGTCCTTTCTTTTAATCTTTCATAGAGAAGTGCTCAAGCAACTTATCTATTTAAGTTGTTTGAGATAAAGACAAAGTTTTGTTCTTTCTATCCCTCAAAATCTGGATACCAAGAACATAACCTGGTTCACCCAAGTACTTCATTTGGAATTGAGTTCCCAAAAAAATCTTTATGTCTGATAATTTCTTGACATTGTTTCCAATGAGCATGATATCATCCACATAGAGAATCAAGAATACCACAATGTTGTTTTCCTTGAGTTAGTAAACGCAGGTCTCCTCAACATTCTGCTCAAAAGCACAGGTTTTAATGATTTCATTAAACCTTAGATTCCAAGACAGTGAAGCCTGCTTAAGTCTATAAATAAACCTATTCAACTTGCACACTTTGTTTTCTTGTCCAGACACTTTAAACCCTTCTGGTTGATCCATATAAATGGTTTCGTCTAGATTCCCTTTAAGGAACACTGTCTTGACGTCCATTTGCCAAATCTCATAATCAAGAGTTGCAACTATGGATAAGAGTATGCGAATAGATTTTAGCATGGCAACCAGAGAAAAAGTTTCCTCATAGTCAACTCCTTCTCTTTGGGTATAAACCTTTGCCATGAGTCGAGCCTTGTAAGTCTCGACCTTTCCATCAACTCCTCTCTTCTTCTTATTCTTCTATATCCACTTGCACCCAATGGCCCTAAAGTCACTAGGTGCTTCTACAAGATCCCAGATGGAGTTAGAGTACATGGAATCCATTTCCTGTTTCATGGATTCAAGCCAAACATCCTTATCAACACTACCCATTGTCTATTTGAAAGACAACAGATCATCATCACGTGTGTCCCGAATGACCATGTTGATTTCACCATCCATACGATAGAAGATTGGGGTACAAGAAGCCCTCTCACTATGATGAGGCATCGTAACTGTCTTAACCAGAATTGTGGTTTCTTGTTCTTCCTCGTTAATCTCGACTTGTGTCACTTGAGGAAGATCAATAGGAATATTTTTCATTTTCATCAAATTGCGTTGATG
Source organism: Humulus lupulus (assembly GCF_963169125.1). Taxonomy (NCBI): domain Eukaryota; kingdom Viridiplantae; phylum Streptophyta; class Magnoliopsida; order Rosales; family Cannabaceae; genus Humulus; species Humulus lupulus. The sequence goes on along the minus strand of NC_084798.1, from coordinate 138,159,393 downwards.
AAATCGGAATAGTAGGAATAACTAAGTTGGATTGCAATTCTGCCAAGACTACATTGCTACGAGGTTTGAAATTAGACATGTAGTCCTCTACAAGAAAAGTAGTGTTTGTAGAAACAAACACTTTCTTATCTTGTGGACTATAGAACAGACCACCCCGGGTACCTTTAGGATAGCCAATAAACAAGAAAACTTAAGTTTGGGGTTCTAGCTTTCCTTCCTTTTTCCTCAGGACGTGAGCGGGACACCCCCAGATTCTATAATGATGCAAACTAGGTTCACGCTCATTCCATAGTTCTAAGGGTGTTTTGGAGATAGCTTTAGATGACATGACATTTAAAATGTCACACGCGGTCTGTATGGCATGTCCCCATAAAGAGATCGGAAGAGTTGAATAACTAATCATGGACCGAACCATTTCCATTAAACGCTTCGCAACACCATTTTTTTGCAGAATACCTAGAGCAGTATGTTGATATAATATCCCAAGTTCAGCTAAGTGATCTTGGAACTGTATATCCATGTATTCTCCACTCCTATCAGATCGCAAGATATTTAACATTTTACCTAATTGGTTTTGAGCCATTGCAAGGAATTCTTTAAAATTTCAAATGTTTTAGATTTCTTATGCATTAGGTAAAGACACGAGTATATCGAGTAGTCGTCAATAAAAGTGACAAAATACTCATAACCACCCCTCGCTTGAACATTCAGTGGTCCATAGACATCTGAATGAACCAACCCTAGTGGTTCTATGGCACGTTTCCTTTTGTAGAGAATGGACGCTTGATCATTTTACCCGCGAGACAAGATTCACAGACAGGTAGGTCACCCATTGTGAGTTCCCTCAAAGGCCCAGCCTTTGTTCGTCTTTTGATCCTATCATAGTTAATATGACCAAGTCGGAGATGCCAAAGATATGTCATGTTATCGTTATCGATATTTGGTCATTTGGCAGTCCTAGATCTAGCTACCTTAAATAACTTGTTATTAAAAATGGAGGGTTCAATAGGTTGTAAAAGGCATGGCCCATTTTCCATACATCCAACACAAAATTCACATCCATTCAATGAAATTCATATATTAAAACTTGTGCAAGTTACATCAAAATGTTGTTGATGTAATAAAGAAACTGAAATTGAATTTTGACTAAAGTTTGGAATAAAATAAAAATTATTTAAAAATAAATATGTATTTCTAAAATTTAGACGAGCTTGTCCTCTTGCTTCAACATTCACAAATGCTCCATTTCTAACTCTAAGCTTCAACTCACCTTCCTTTACTGGTGTTCAACTGCTAAGTAGCTGCAAAGAAGTGCATACCCAGTTAATGGATCTAGAATCTATAATCCATACGGAATTATCATCTTCAAAAACACATGCATCCGAGATAAAAGATTGACACTTACCTTGGATTCCTCTAGCCTTGAGAGTTGAGCAATCCTTTCTCTAATGCCCAATCTCCTTGTAGTGGAAACATGCTCCTTTGACTTTCTTAGCAGCGGATTTTTCCCCAGTAGGTTTTGTAGCACCTCTAGCTGGTTTTGCAATGGCTGTGGCCTTGCCCCTCTTGTTCTTTCTCTTATTCCTCTTGTTGCTCTTCGATGATGAAGCTAAGTTAGCTTCTCCAGGAGCGTCCTTAGTAGCAGCAACATGCTTCTTGTCATGTCCCTTACTTGGTCCACCATTGATACTTTCAAACATTTAAAGCTTGTTCATGAGTTGAGTCATTCCGTACTTCAGCTTGTTTAGTAATTAGTTGGTGGTAAATGGAAGAAAACTAGGAGCAAGACTAATCAGAATAAGCCCCACTTGAGTTTCCTCGTCTATGGTGGCTCTGTGCAATTCTGCCTCTTCAAAGTAGTTTGTCATCTTCATGAAGTGATCATGAACATGCATTCCAGGTGACATCCTAGCATTAGCATAACTCTTCGTTGCCTTGAACGAGCTTGTCCAGATTTGTGTCCGAACATTTTCTGAAGCTGCTCCATGATTTCATAGGCATTTTTGACATCCTCCAGCTTCGTCCTTAGCATGTACGCATTGGATTTGTTGCTGGTAGCGAGCCAACGCTCGTACTTCTCCCTTGATTCATTTGAAGATAAATCACCATGGATGTCAGGGCAAACTTCAGTCATAAAAATCTTGGAGTTGTCACTGATCAACACAATGTTGATGCTCGACTTCCATTTGGGAAAATTCTCTCCAGTGAGATGTTCCTTGGAGAGAAGGGAGATAACTGGATTCGACATAGAGCTACAATGATCAATAAGTAGAAATCAATGCGTTGTTTAACAAACATTTAATCACATAAATAATCTGAAATAGCTCAAACATATAAAATATGCATAGATATGTAAAATACTAAAAAATATATATCTACTATTTCTAAGGTATTTTAACTAGCCATGAATACATGTGTCCTGGTAGGCGAGAATTACAAATTCACTTAGTTAAATAGAGTAAACATCTCAATTAATAATAGTCTAAAACTATTATTAATAACCTTCCTATTCAATCAAAGTCATGAAATCCAATTATTTCAAACTTTATGAGCTAGACCCACGATTTCGATTATTATAGACTTATTTCTCATAGTCACCGTAGGGATGAGTCTATAAGGGTTTGATCTATAACTATCTATCCTAAGGAATTTAACCTTGTTAAAAGTTCAGTGAACACAATCCGTAGGGGACATAATCAAAGTACCATAAGACCCCACTAAACTCTAACCTTGTTAAGGTAACGGTGGAGATCGAATTTCAAAAATTAAAGCTCATCATTTTAATTTAGTATTTCCCTGTGAAATTTATAAAGCTAGGTTTTTCTTCATATTATTTAAAATATTTAATAAACCTTAGTATACATTTCTTTTAATTCTAAAATAACCATTTCAATCCACGTTAAATATTTAGAATTAGTGTGTTTTTTATCAATTAATTTAGGTTCAACCAGAATTAACCTAATACAATCAAGTCCAACTTAGGTAAATGAGCCTTAACAATTTGGTTTTGCATGGAGGAGGGCTGGGTCCAGTATGTCGTTCCCACTATAAGGCCCCCTAACTTCCATACATAACGCAAAAGACAGGAATTTAAACATTTGTTTTATTGATCGTTATTCAATTCATTAGGTCCAATATAGTAATGCAAATAAAATGGGTATTCACAAGTGGAATGACCCACAAAAGAGAAATTTAAACTTTACATGTTCAATTGGGCCCAAATAAAACCTATCAAGATTATGACCTGTTTTATTTGACATTCCCATTATAAAAAATAATGGGCCATTACTATAAGCCCATCATCTAAGCACAATGTTGAAAAAATGAAAATTATAATAATGCATGACATGTTAATTAATTGGATGGTTCTAGCATACAATATATATGAAATGTTACTACTTTATGCATGTACACATTTATTACCAAAATAAATGAATAGCTAAAAAAATAATTAATCAATTAATTTCATGAAATCAATCAATTAATTAATCACAATCAATTTTAATTTGATCAATCTTCAAAATATTAATCAAATTAAAATTAATTCAATTATTTCCATTTGAAATATATATATATATCTTTATTATCTTTTAAAAGAAATACCAAAAAGATATTTACTTACACAAAAATATACCATTTATTAAGGAATTAAAGATACAAATCCAAAATAAATAATTTTTTAATTGCCTCACATATAAAAAAAATATGTTAACAAATATATAATTTATATATATATGTATATACTAGTTACCCCAAAAATATAAACGTGCAATCAACAACTTTTGTTTAATAAGCTATATATAAATTATATATATTAATCTTTCAAAAAAAAAATTCACGTATACTTATTTTTTTTTAATTTTATACGTTAATGTTGACGCGGTTTTTCGCTAATAGTATATTAAGAAATTAAACAGGTAGATTAGTGCTGAATTCTAAACCGTAATGAAATAATTAATACTCTCTCGAACTCGCACAACTTTTACGTGGTTCAGTAGTTAAAATCAACCTAGTCCACAAGTCAATATTATTACTTTTCTCTCTCAATTTCTGCAGAGTTTTGGTAATACAAAAATGTTTGTATTAATAATAGTTAATCATGTAATAAAATATGTAAACAACGCAGTTTGATTGAACAAAATGATTTCTACTACTGTATTGATAATGAATGAATTAAATAAGAAATTTGGTTTCATAAGGGCATAAAACCCAACACTTACCATTAAGCCGCAGAATGCATAAGAATTGCAAAGGTAGGTATCAAGCATACCCTGGTCTTAATGACTCAAACAAAACTAGTGTAATATACTACAACAAGCACACACTGGTATATTCATGTTATAGCCAAGAAAGCGAAAGACTAACTTACTTGGAGTGCTTAGTTCCCAGCTGGATCCTTAATACCGCTATTCAGTTTTCCCTTTTGTCGTTACTGTAATTAGTACAATGTACTCAGATTAAACTATGACATATACTTATAGCTAATATATTACAATAGCTGCATGCAATAAACTCTCAGAGACTCTCACTGTAACCTCTTATGCTGAGTTTTATTTTCAGTCTTTATGTTATTGTAGGAAAATCGGTCTCACAGTAACATACTCTCCATACCGTGTGTTTTAATTTTTCTTCAAGAAGAAATTATCTTATTTGATCATTTGGTACTCTGATTTTAGAAAAAAGAGTTCACAAAATCGCATCTTTAGAAACATACCATAATTTTCGTCCCTTTTATGAAGTTCGCCATTTCCTTTCATAATACCAAAATACTCCTTTTAGACTCTTTAATTATTATTATTATTGAAAAGTCACCCTTTGTTTATAAAGATCCTTTTTAACCTAAACTTCTATTTTTACCATATTTAATGATAATCTAAACCTCGTTTGTAGTATTTTTTAAAAGAAGGGCAATTTGACTCCTAATTTATCAAAATTGCAGAAATCATATTTTATTTATCTCAAACTGATTTTAGATTGATTTAACATCCAAATTCTTAGTTACTTTTATAAGAACCATTTCCCAATTTCTAAAATTTTACTTTTGCTTCTTTATTTAAAGTGATAAAAGTCAATTTTTAAACCTTTCCCATATGTTGAATTTTTGGCGAAAGCATTAAACGTTCATCCACTTATTCTTTGTCATAAGGACGAGAACTAGGTGAAAATATCTTGTCAAAACTCAGTTAAGGTTAGGAGAACTAACTTCTCAATAATTACTTTCTGTTATGGTCCAAAATTACTACTTTTCAGGTTTTAGGGAACATTTAGAAAATTTGTGTCTCTTAACCCATGATACTATTTTCTTTTACATTTTACACGGGTCTTGATATATAACTTAACTAACTTCCTTCAAAATTTCATAATTTTTGGGATAGTAAAACCTATTCAAATAATTAAAGCAATCTGGGCAGTGCTTGCTGCCCACAAGTTTTTTCCAGATTTTAGGGCAACTTTGAAAATTTGTTTCTATTAAAACATAATATATTTTCCTCTACCATTTTAGAGGGACCTTTATACATGTATCAACTAACATCCTACCAAATTTCATAGCTTTTAGTTTAGTAAAACCCATTAAAAATATAAAGAAATCTGGGCAATGCATGATACCCAGAAAATTTTCAAATTGGCATAAAAATGCTAAAAAGTGCATAAAAAAAATTTATTTTCGTGATTTTCCAAAGCCTAACATCAAGTACTCTCAAATCACTACACAACAACACAAATTATTTTCACAAAAAGAGGCAGTAGGGTGCGATCTGACTCATTGGAAGCCAGACCATGAATTTTGGCAGCATGAATTTTTACTCACATTTAACCATAACAAACATTTCTAGCATAAACCCTAGGAACATGTATGCATGCAATTCATCATATCACACATTCTAAACCTTAAGAATAAAATAGGATCCAAAAACTATTGAAATACCCTTGTTATCCCAAAAATTTGAAAAGAATGATGTGGCAATAAAATTAGCACATGGCATGAGTTAGTGGGGTGATCTGGCTTAGCAGTGGCCCAATGCACCAGTTAAGAAATTGGACAGATAGTCAAGTCAAATACACCTGACCGAAGAGAATATTTGGTCTAAGGGTTGCGTGGCTCAGACCCCAGTTTGAAGACCCTAGTAATTGATTTGAAGCCAAGTCCAAGAATATTGAAGGAGGGATTTGGATTTTGGTTCAAGGGATAAAAGCAACAGGTCCGATCGGACCTAAGCTTGAGGAGCCTCTTGATATTTTGGCTCGAGTGTGTCCGAGGTAAACCTCTCAAGGTTTCCTAGGTATTGGCTTGGACGTGTCCAAAGAGAGTGACAAAGGGAAAGAGGTCCCGTGCAGGCCAAAGTTTGGGACTTAAGTTTCAGTCAAGGGGAAGGTCACATAATGGCCGATCGGATATGCCATGGAAGAGGTATGCTTGGGCTTGTCCGAGGTGAGAAGAAGGAGGAAGGCTGGCTCGGACCACCTTGGTCCAAGGAGAAGATTACTAGGTCCGATCGGACCTTGGTTGAAAGGGAAAGGCTCAGACCACTTTGGTCCGAGGAGAAGGGCATCATGTCCGATCGGACATGCCCATGGGAGAGGTGCCTTGGACCATTTTTGGTCCAAGGAGATGGTATGAAAAAGATGGCTTGGACCACCTTGGTCCGAGGAGAAAACTACAAGGTCTGATCGGACCTTGATTGAAGGAAATGGGCTCGGGCTTGACCGAGGTGAGATGCCAAAGAGGGTGGTTCGGACCACCTTAAGCCAAGGAGAAGACCATTGTGTCCGATCGGACAAGTCATGGAGGAGCTTACCTCGGACTTGCCCGAGGTAAGGAGCAAAGGAGGTGGGCTCGGACCACCTTGGTCCGAGGAGAGCCAGACTTACATGACCTTTGGTCCAAGGAGAGCCATGTATATACCACCTTTGACCCATGGAAAGCTTGAAGGAGTAATCAACATGCATGTGAGACTACGTCAAACTTCCCGAAACGACTTCAGTGAGAATTGGTCTAAGCATCCGGGAATCTCTCACTCCTCACTCGAATTTAGGATCAGTTGTATTTTAAACATTTATTGTAATAAAAATATAAGGTGAATAATAAAATATCCCTATCTAAAGGGGATATCAGTTGAGAATCCCAGGTCTATAAATAGAGGGTTGGGAGGATCGTAAAGGGACTTTTGGCAAAATTAAGAGTTAACCTGTGTTCTAGAGAGAGAAAGTGTTTTTCCCTGAGAGAACCCCTTTTTTGTATTCTGGAATATTTGCACTGAAGAAACTCAGTTGACACTGGTTCATCTGATCTTGAGTGTGAATACAGTAATAAAATCTCTAAGTGGATTAGGCTATTACCGATTATCGAGGCTGAACCACTATAAAATCTCGTGTTATTTACTTTCATTGATAAAAACTGTCTGTTGTCGTTTATAATTCTCTTGAAGGCTTGTCGTATTTGACATTCTTACGTCGTTGGCTAAAATCACAGTCAACAACCCTATACAACCAGAGCTAAAAAAAATCATCACAAAACTCAAAGAAACAACTATATATTTCTACCTTTGGAAACGCTAGCTATTAGATGTATTCCTTAGCTCTTCAAAAAGTTCCCCTTGTGCTCTACACTCTCAAAGCCTAGCCCTAAGTCCCACATGCAGAATTTTAAGAAAAGATTAGGGTAGGAAGAAACTAGATGAGGGACAAGAACATGTAAACTTACAAAAACCTCTTACATTGCTTTATTTGATCACAAAAGTGTTCAATCTTCGAGATCCAACTAGTGAAAGATTCTCTTGAACCCTAGAACACAAGATCATTGTCATGCATGGATATTAGATTACATGCATGCACAAGGAAACCCCTTGGATTTTAGTTTTAAAGGGAAAGAGAAGGAAAATGCACGAGAGATTTGATACTTACACTAGACAATGGTTTCTTCTTGAACTTCTTCCTTCTCCAATGGAGAAGATGAATGTAGCTTGCTAAGAGGGGAGTTTGTTACAAAAATGGGGGTTAGGGATAGAGAGGGTTTGGGTTTGGGAGAGGGAATGGTAGGGAGAATTTATTTTTTGAGAGAAAAACAATGATTAAACTCTTAACTTGTAAATGGGGTAAGACTCTTCCTATCCTTGACTCTTTGGGGTATGTGTCCTAGCTCATGAGAGCCCTAGGGTCTACCCATAGCCTTGCCACCCACCTCTCTCTCTCTTTCTTCTCTTGGAAATTAATCTTATAGCCTTACTGAATTTACCTGACATATAAGGAACCCAAGGCTCTTCGGAAATTTTGTGCTTTAAATTTCCTTTAATTTTTAACCTATAGTTTTTAAATCTCTAACAATAATTAAATAAATTAATTTGTGAGCAAAAAATAAATTTTTTCACAATATCCAATAATTTTGTCAAGTTATCACATATTTACCGAAAAAACCCTTAAAGGCCCGAGCAAGAAATTTTCATTCTTAAACCCGGTTGATTAGAATACAAACCTCAATAAATTCTCTTAAAATTTATCGAATCAACAATGAATTCCCAGTTGCCAAAATAAATTATAATATTTTTATGCCATATCATTTCCTATTTTATTTAATCTGAGATTTTTCTCCCATTAGGGTTCACCCCTTGGTTCGAGACCAATCTTTCTTTGCATAAAACTAGATCCTTCACCAGATCATCCCAGCGGCTGTAAAAATTCACGAATTATCACAAATTCATATAATATCATTTATTAAAATAATATTCTACATAATTCTTCACCGGCTCGAACCGGCAACTAACGTGCGTTCAAAACACGGGACGTCACAATACATATGCTTTCAAGGGCACCATTCCTAACATGAGACTGGTAAGCTAAAGCAATTTTGTGTCTCGCACTATATTTGGCCAATAAGGAAACCAAGATCTTGTTGACAAAGTGGGTACCATCATCACTTGTAAGATCTCTTGGCGTACCGAAGCGAGTGAAAACATTCTTATGTAAAAACTTCATCACCCCTTTCACATCATTTGTGGGACTTATGATTGCTTCACACAATTTTGATACATAATCTACAACCACAAAAATTTATAAGTTACCAAAGGATGGAAGGAATGGACCCATGATATCAATCCCCTAAACATGAAACAACTCCACTTCAAGGATGACAGTAAAAGGCATCCCATTCCTTGCTAAAATATTTCCAACACGCTGACATCTATCACATTTTTTAGCAAACTCATGACCATCTTTGAAAAAAGAAGGCCAATAATACCCTGATTGTAATACATTAGTTGATGTCGTTTGACCCCCAAAATGCCCTCCATATGTAACTAAATGACAATGCTCTAGAATTCTTTGAACATCCTGTTCAGGCACACAATGCCTTAACACCTAATCCGAACACTGCTTATAGAGAATGGGTCATCCCAAAAGGAGAATTCACATCATGACATAATTTCTTGAGTCGTTGTCCCTTCAAACCAGGTGGAGTCATAAGACTCACCAAGTAATTCACAAAATCAACATACCACGACATTGATACTTGACTTACCACCAAGAGTTGCTCATTGGGAGTTTCTCAAATAGACTGCTCAAATTGTTTTTCATTCCCATCCTCAAGCTTAGAGAAATGGTCAACAACTTGATTCTCCGTCACTTTTTTATCTCAGATCTCCAAGTCAAATTCTTGAAGAAGCAACACCCAACAAATTAATATTAGTTTAGCATCCTTCTTCGCAGTGAGATACTTGATAACTGAATGATTTGTGTATGCCAGAACTTTAGCCCCCACAAGATAAGATCTAAACTTATCAAAATCAAATACCATGACCAAAATATCTTTCTCTGTGGTGGTGTATTTCAATTAAGCATCGGCTAGTGTCTTGCTTCCATAATAGATATAATGAAACACCTTATCTTTTCTTTGGCCAAGTACAACACCTACAATAAAGTCACTAGCATCACACATTACTTCAAAAGGTAAGGAGCAATCAAGAGCTACAATGATAATGAGAAACACAAGAGCTTTCTTCAAAGTCACAAATGCTTCTTGACACTCCTTAGTTAACTCAAATGCTCGATTTTGCTCAAGCAAGGAACAAAGAGGCTTAGAAAGGTTTTAGAAATCTTTAATAAACCTTCTATAGAAACCTACATGCCCTAAGAAACTTTGAATTCCCTTGAACGATAGGTGGTGAAAATTTCTCAATGACTTCAATCATCGCTCTATCTACCTCAATGCCTTTGTTAGAAATCTGATGACTGAAAACAATGCCCTTTTATACCATAAGGGCAAGTAAATGAGGTATTTTCTTGATCTTTAGGAGCAATAGAAATCAGGCTGTATCAAGAATACCCATGAAGGAAGCAATGATACTCCTTCTCCGCTAGTCTATCAAGCATTTGATCAATAAAAGGCACCAGGAAGTGATATTTCCTTGTTTCCTTGTTTAACTTCTGATAATCCATGCAAACACGCCAACCGAACACTGTTCTTTTGGCAATCAACTCATTGTTATAATTAGCTACCACTGTTACTCCTCTTTTCTTAGGAACACATTGAACTGGGTTGACCCACAAACTATCTAAAGTTGGGTAGATAATAGCAGCATCTAACCATTTAATCACCTCATTTTGACCACTTCTTTCATGATTGGATTAAGTCTTTGCTACTGCTCTATAAAGTTGATACAACAGTCTTCTCGCAGGATTTTATGCATGCAAAGTGATGGGCTTATACCCTTGATATCACCCATTGTCCACCCAATTGCCTTCTTATATTTCTTCAACACACTGATCATTATAGTTTCCTTTTCTAAGCCCAAAGTTGTAGAAATGATCACAGGCAAGGTATCTTCATCTCCAAAATAGGCATATAATTCAAATGAGTAAGCAAGGGTTTTAATTCTAACTACGGTGGTTAATGAATAGATTGCTTGGAAGGCTTCAAATTCCTCCCTAAAAGCTCCAAAGACTCAAAATGACTTCCAAATTTAGTGAAAGGTTGCTTAGATTCCACTCGTCTGACTTGGATTTCTTTGTCTTAAATCATTTCTTCAAGTTCATCAAGTGAGATAACCCCCATTCCATCTTCAAAAGTTTCCTTTTGAATTTTCTCAGCCACAATAGCATCAATCGCACTCAAAGTGGAGCATTCTTCGATCTCATCCGAGAACCTCATAGAATTGAACACATTAAATGTCACCTGTTGGTCATTCACTCTCATTGTAAGCTCTCATATTTCAAAATCTATCAAAGTCCTCCCAGTGGCAAGTAATGGTCTACCCATGATGATTGGAACATCCCTATCCGCTTCATAATCAAGAATGATAAAATCCATCAGAAAAATGAATTTGTCAACTTGCACTAGAACATTTTTAGTCTCACCCTCCAAATGTGTCGTAGAATGGTCAGCTAATTCCAAGGTGACTATGGTTGAAATTACCTCTCCAATTCCCAACTTCTAGAAAATAGACATGCGCATCTAGTTAATACTAGGCCCCAAATAACAAAGAGGTCTGCTAACATCTCTACCACCAACCATCTCAAACTCTCCAACTCTCCTATTCTTGGTGAAAATGTCCTTCTAAAACTTCCCCCAAGGGTATGTTGATGCGGAGTTGCTTCAAAACATCTAAAAATATTTGGAATTGGCCTTCTTGTTGCTGCTTCTGAAATCACTGAGGAAAAGGTGGTGGTAGCTTGACATTTAACTTCTCTGCTGCAGTTTGCTGAAATGATGCTGAAGCATTATGGGTAGAATCAACATTTGACATACTAGAACTTCCTACTTCCTTCCCCTTTTTTTCATTGGTTTGGATTGAAGTGGTTACAATTTTGTGCTTGGATTTTTCCTCATTCAGCTCTAAATCTTTACCACTTTTCGAAATGGCTTCCTTGCAATGTTGTGAAGGAGGACCTCTTTGTTGTTGAGAGAACCCAGTGGATAAGTTGGTTTATTGGGCGTAGGTACACTACTTGAGCAAGCTCATTGACGCCCCCCCACAAGAAAAGTTTGGATTGTAAGAGTTGGAATATGGGTTCTGCTAGGTTTGGTTCAATACATAGTGAAATTTGTTAAGCCCAAAAAAGGTGCAAACCTATAAAGATTTCACTAAAGTCAACATGAGCGGGTTGACTTCTGGTATATGCATCTCAAAATTATCTTTTTGGGTCCAAAGTGTTTCTTTGGAGTATATAAGAGTACCTAAAATTTTGGAGACATTTGGAAGAATTTTAGGGTCATGTTTGGGATATTATTACAGAGGCATCTACGTTGCATCACCCGTGGGAGGCAACACATTGCATGGGATGCAAAACCCCCAAAAAGCGATGCATCGCTTGCTTGTAGGTGACACATAACCTGCCAGGTAATGCATCGCGTAGGTGGTCCGTACGGGACCGTATAGTTACGTGATTTTGGCACCAAAACATAATTTAAAATGCTCTAACCTCATTAGTTAACACTAATGACGATTCCTACACTATTTAAGGTGTTCATTGGAGTCTTTGGTGAGTTGATTACTCACCCCCTCTCTCTCTTTGAAACACTCTCTCTCTTTAGCGCACAAAGGTTACTAGTTTTTTCCAAGATCTTCATCATCAAATCATGATTTGTTTGAAGATCAAGGCTTGTAAATCCAAATATTATTCCAACTTGTAGTAGCTTCAAGAAATCTCAAAGGGAAGGCTAGGAATAGAGATTTTCAGGCAATAAATTCAATTTGTGTGAAACCTTTTATCATCTTCATTGATTCACATAAAATCATAGTCTTTATGATGTTATGTAAATAAGGTTACTCTTAACAAACGTCCATTATTTCTCTTGATCTTATTTGAGTTATTCTTTCATAGTGATCTTAGTTATCTTGGGTTTGATTTATTTGTGTAAAGTCTAAATCCCCAACAAGTTTTTTGGGTTGGCATTTTAATTTCCCAAGTAACATACCAAAGCAGGATTAAAAGGACAACTATCAAATGTGTTCCCATCTCCACAATAAATACAAGAAACATCTGCTACTTGCACATTTTCTCCCATACTCATGGTCTTTAAGAGGTTGGTCATAGATGATACTTGAGTAGTCAAAGTTGTGAAAGCATCAACCTCATGAATACTCGCTACCTTTTTTCTTGTTGAAACTCTTGCATTAGACAATCGATAATTATTGTTGGCACTCTGCTCCAAAATCTCATATGCTTCATTGTAGGACTTAGAGAGAATACGCCCATTTGCTGAAGCATCCAAAACCATGTGAGTGGAAGCATTGAGACCATTCTAAAAAGTCTCCATTTGAATAAAATGTTGAATACCATGCCATGGGCACTTCCTCAACAACTCCTTGAATCTCTCACAAGCATCACACATCAATTCATCCTCCAACAGCTAAAAAGAAATAATCTCATTCTAAAACTTGGCATTTTTTGTTGGAGGGAAATACATCATCAACAACTTCTCAGCTAGATCACTCCATGTAGAAACCGAGTCTAGAGGAAGTGTATTGAGCCAAGCTCTAGCTTTGTCCCTCAAAGAGAAAGATAACAATTTCAACCTCAAGGAATTCTCAATAACACCTTGTAACTTGAAGGAATCACTCACCTCTAAAAATGAATAAAGTGGAGATTAGGATCTTTTGTAGGTAGCCCACTAAATTGACCCATTGTCTGCAACATTTAGAAGATCACGAGCTTCAACTAAAATTGAGTTGCTTGAATTTCGGGCCTAACAATGCCAAGATTCAACTCATTAAACGTAGGGGTAGCATACTCCCTTATGGCCTTCTCTCTATCATCGGATATCACAATAACATTTGCGGCATTGTTAGTTCCTTTTACAAATTAAGTATAGGTTGAGCTTGTATCACCTCAACCCCTTCACCCTCTTCTGCCATATTAGGATGAAGTTGAGGCCATTTGTTCCTTAATCTTATTCTAAATGTGTGTTCAATTTTTGGGTCAATAGGGGTGTTGACGGTGAGAACTCGTCAACTAAGTTGAGTTTGAAAGATTAACAAGTCAAGATCACTAATGCAAAAGCTGTAGAAACTTAAACAATAACTCAAGAACAATGATAGAACAATAATGGAGAATTCAGTCTTTCATTCACACTCAAGCCTTTGCTACAGTAAAATTTCCAACCCCCTCTCAGGTGGTGTTAGAGTTCATTTTATAGTAGGCTCTAATGGCCTTAGGTACATGGTGGTCCAGGAGACCAAGTGGTACATAAGTACTATGCCAGGGGAGTGGCTTCAGAGGTTGTGGTCGTACATCCAGTACAGGAGTAGGTGTCAGGAGGATGTCTCCACTACTTGTCTGTACCTATGTCTGATGAGTGGTGGCAGGCATAGTGGCGCAGGTGGTAGTGGTGTCGACTTTGACCCTTGGCCGTAGACGTACGGGCCATAACTCTTATCCCAGCAGTCCCACTGATACCGGTGCCCGTACTCAGTACTAGGTCGTACAAGTATGTCCCATTCCACTCGTACTAGAGCCTCTAAGCATAGGGGTCTCAAGGTGTAAGGAATGGGACCCGTGGTGCATGGCTCTACTCACGCGGCCACTAGGTGATGTAGCTCTCATTCCTTCGCGAGGCCCCCTTGGAAGGCTTATTGATGGCGTGGCTCTCTTGTCTGTTCACAAGGCCGAGTGTGCTGCGGATGTGACCCCCATGAGGCCATGGGCGAGGCCATCACGGGGCCTAGATGGCGAGGCCACTCTGTGGGCATGGGCGAGGCCACCACAGGGCCTAGATGGCGAGGCCACTCCGTGGGCATGGGCGAGGCCACCACGGGGCCTAGATGGCGAGGCCACTTCGTGGGCATGGGCGAGGCCATTCGGGCCTAGATGACGCGTGCCCATATTCGCGAGGTCACCAGGCATGCGGGCGTGGCCAAGCGAGGCCACCTGGTGCATGCGGGCGTGGCCGATCGAGGCCACCTGGTGTGCGCGGGCGTGGCCGAGCGAGGCCACCTGGTGTGCGGGCGTGGCCGAGCAAGGCCACCTGGTGTGCGGGCGTGGCCGAGCAAGGCCAATGGTGTTTGTGCCTGACTGGCCGAGCGAGGCCTAGCGAGGCCGTTGGCGTCTTGCGTCCGGGTGGCCGAGCCTGGCCGAGTGAGGCCATGGCTTCTATGTCGTGTAAATGGGGCCTTCATGGCATCGATCTCATATTTTCCCTTGGTGAGATTTTGAGCATCAACAAGGGGCTAGTTCAAGGTATTGTTGTTCGTTCATGCAACGTGATCAATCTAGAAAAGCACAAGAACACACATGTTAGGATTGGTTAAAATAAAAATTCCAAGCGGTCTTACACAAGCTAGGTGTAAAACCCTAAACGGTCTCCCAAGTGAAGATGTGAAAATATACTTTTTTTTGTGGGCATTTAAAAATTGCGTGTCTTGGATCCAAAGTGATACATTGAGATATCTAACAATATCAAAAAAGTTTGAGAGAATTTAGAGATGTTTCAGGTCACTTTTGAGAAACTGAACCTGCCCATGTGGCGTTGCATCGCCTAAAACCTTAGGGTTTCGACAAATCGTAGCTGGTGACACATTTTCTATAGCCGGGTGATGCATCGCTTGACATGTCCGTACAAACACATGTTTTAAGCTCCAAGTGATGTCTTCTAAAGCTCTAATCCTATTGGTTGAACTTAATGACAGTTTGATAAGGGCATTTTGGGTATTACATTTGTTATCCTTTCTCACTTAGATAATGTTCATTTCTAGTATTTTTAGGAGTTCTTTGCTTTGTTTTACGAGTCTTTGATTTTGGGGCCATAAAATATTTTATGAGAGTTTATTGATAAATTTTACGTAATTTTGTGGCTAGGTATTGACGAGAGATGATAGGACTCGCAAAAATGAAGTTTGGGACAAGTTTAAAGTTGTTTAGAAGTCCGTAAACTCGAAGTTCAAAGCTAAAGTTGGATATTTTGAAGAAATTGCACTCGCGCTGAAAACGCAGAGTGGTCGCGGCAAGCCTTATTCCAGGCTGTGACCGTGACTGGAGCCCGATGGTTGCCCAGAGACGTCTCCAATGGCTGCATCCACTAATGACACTAGCCGCAGCCGAAGATTCAACTTTTCTTTAATTTTTAAATTATAAATGTATTTTTCAAGGGGCTATTAAAGCGTTTATGGTTAACTTTGAAAATAACTTTGGATTGTAAATTTTAGAGTCTAGAGCGGCAAAGGAGGAGAAAATACATCATCATCTTTATTTTTCAATCTAGTTTTACTTTCTTCTTAAAACTTCTTTATTTTCATTAATATTTATGTTTGTGAATATGAAATTGATTATGGAGTAGTTTTCTAATTAGTTGAGGGTTATTTCAAAACCCTAAACATGAGATATTGAATGCATTGATAAATTTTATTCCTCCTATTCCCTTATATTAAATTGCGTCTATCTTTCTCTTTACATGTCATGGATCTTGTAAGATTTTGTTTAGACGGCCGCTAATTAAGGTTTTGCGTTATTCTATTATCATCTTAGGATTTCTATTCACCTAATTATTTAGGATTCTAAGTGCTATCCCTCAAAATTTAAGAGATGATGTGGAAAATGAGAAAGCAACATGTAGCATCTCAAGTCAGTGAAAAACGACAAAGTATTGAAAAAAGACCGATGAGCAAAAAGGATAGGTCCAGGACCTATAGGGAAGACGGCCATGCCTAAACTTCCTAGGGGTGGTCGGCCTGACCCCAACCCCCAGGGGTGCTCGGTCTGACATGCTCAAGAGCCACATGGGTGGTCGGCCAACCTTATTTTTCATTGGGTGGTTGGCCTAAACTCCCAAATACACTTCATAGAGTCTCGCTGACCGGACAGGCTTCACTGAGAAGAATGACTTTGCTAAGATGTGCCCTAAGAGCTGCGGGGAGTACTATGTCGAGAAGAGTCGGGCGAAGAGCCTTGAGTGATGTGCCTTGTAATGTGAGGATTATCTTCAGAAGGTTGCCGAGTTTTCTATTTTACTCATGCCATTGGGCTATACGCTTTCAAGAAATCTTCGTCACTGAATAAATATAGAGTAGAACGGGGGAGAATCCTTTTCACCCTTTCTAATAGCCCTTGGGGAGTACGCTCATTCAAAGGCTTGTAAGAAGAATAGGAGTTGGACATCTGCAACAAAGAAAGGTCAAAAAGTAAAGTTAGTATATCGACATAATGAAACTCCCTACCATGAGCCATATAAACCAATGGCTGGGGGCATATCCATTACTAAGGAGCAAAAGTGAAGAAATTAAAGGAAAAAAAATTTAGGGTCCCAGGTCGTCGGCCTATGGTTAGGCCAACCACCCTAGATATTGAATCCCTAGAAATCACCCACGACCTGGGGAATATAGTTTAGATTTGGATCTGAAACCCTAGAAATTGCCAAATCATAGGGTCTATAAGCCTGGAAATCGTCCAAGCTAAGGAAGCCCTACGGGTGCTTGGCCCATGATGGGATGTGTAGGCCTGGAAAGCGTACAAGGCAAGAGTAACCCTAGGGGTGGTCGACCTATGATGGGAATGGTAGGCCTGGAAATCCCACAGGCTAGGGTAACCCTAGAGGTGGTCGGCCTATGATGGGAATCGTAAGCCTGGAAATCATCAAGGCTAAGGAATCCCTAGGGGTGCTCGGCCCATGATGGGATGTGTAGGCCTAAAAATCATACAAGGCCAGGGAAACCCTAGGGGTGGTCAGCCCATGATGGAATTTACAACCCTCGAAATCACCTATGCCTGGATTTGAAACCCTTGAAGTCGCCAATGCCTAGATGTGAATTCTTGAAAATTGCCCACCTCTAATTTTTATAAACCTAGAAATCTCCCAGGCCAGGAAAACTTAAGGGTGGTTGGCCTAGGGTTTTACAAGCCTGGAAATTACCCAAGCTAGTGAATCTGAAGGTGGTCGGTCTACTGACCTTAAACCCTAGAGCATCACACAAAAAGAGGCAATGATTAAGCCAATTTTTTATTAAAAACAAGATTTGGTTCAAACAAGTCAGTTGTTTTGAATCAAAGTAGAGCAAAGCAAGAAAATTCAGATAGATTCATCAAAGACATAAAGATTGGGAAAGAATACTTATCTAAGGGAAGATGCGTAGAGTTGATGAAGACTAGGAGAATTTCACAACTCATAATTTTCCTGAGATAGGCGCAAGGGTATGGGATGTGATGAGTGAGTCCCTACTTATAGCCTCTTAGGCTAACCATATTTTTAGGAATTAAAATTCCTTGAAAAATATCTGGTTAACAATTCAAATTCCTTGAAAAAATATGTTCTTTTTTAGGAATTAATATCTTGGAAAAATATTTTATATTTTTAGGACTGCAAAACTCCTTGAAAATATATATTATATTTTTAGGACTTCTAAATTCCTTGAAAAATGTAATTATTTTTATTAATTACAAATATCCTTGAAAAATACGTTATGAGAAAATTATCGATAAATGATAAAAGTACTACGTAATGTCTTGAGGGACTTTGCTGATACAATACTGCAACGATTTGTTTCTCGGGCCAGATCAAGTTTATCGTAACGTTGAATACAATACGATAAACTTGGGGTGCAAATGTTATCCCTCAAAATTTAAGAGACGACGTGGCGAATGAGAAAGCGACACTTAGCATCTCAAGTCAAGGAAAAATGAAAAAGTATTGACAAACGACCAATGAGCAAAACAGGATAGGTCCAGGACCTATAGGGAAGACAGCGAGGCCTAAACTCCCTAGGGGTGGTCGGCCTGGCCCTAGCCCCTAGTGGTGGTCAGCCTGACCCCAACCCCTAGGGGTGGTCAGCCTGACATGCTCAAGAGCCACATGGGTGGTCAATCCGCCCTATTCTTCATAGGGTGGTTAGCCTAAACTCCCAAATACACTTCGCTAGAAAAAGTTCACTCACGTTCAACCTGAAATCAACATGCCTAGGACCTTGAAGATCAATAGGCCTAGCACCCTGAAGATCAACATGCCTAGCACCTAGAGGGTCATCAGGCCTAGCACCCAAGCTCTAAAGGGTCATCGAGCCTAACACCTAAATCTCATAGAACAACCAAGACTTAGCGTTTTCCCAAAGGATTCAATCGTGCACTGTCAACCATGATCCAGAGAAACGACGAGAAGACCCACAATCTCATAATCATGGGGAGGTGTACATGTATCTCCACTCCCAATGATCGTGTACCAAACCATGACCCCCAGTCTTGATGATCTTGTAACAACCCCTGGGTACTATAAATAAAGGACCTAGGGCTTCATAAAAAAGGATCGATTTTTAGACGGATATATTTCTAGGGAGAAACTCTGGGAAAATCGGTGACGTGTGAACTCTTTAGTTCATCTGTGTAATTGTCTATCGAGTGATTCAATACTAAAGACTAAGTGGATTAGGTTATTACTGTTCATCAGAACAGGGCTAAACCACTATAAATTTATGTGTGTTTGTTTCGATATTTGTACTCTATCGTATATTATATTTATTTCGTTCAAAAGGTGTCGTATACTGTACATACGACCATTGACCAATTTCACAGGTCAACATTTTGGTGCTTTCATTGAGAGTACGAAATCAAGAAGCACACTTTCATCAGATTTAAGATGCCTCCAGAACCCAATAAGACAAAGAAGATGACTCCCAGGGATTCTGCCACTCAGGATCCCATCGATCCTGTAACGAACCTTAGGTGGAGGTTGAAGATCAACCTGATGCGGAAATCCAGAGGATACTCACCAAGAGGAGATGGCGCAATTTCTGGCAAGGCAGGAGGCCTTTGCTGTAGAAATTTCCCTCCAGAGGGCGACTATGGAATGAAAATTGCGGGAGATAGATGAACATGTCCAGAGGATGATCCAAAGGAAGTAGGAAATTGACCAGAGGCACCAAGAGGCTGATGTGGCCCTGGAGGCGCCTACCCAGTTAGCCTGAGCTAACACTTAAGTTGTTGCTCAAGCGACGAAGGAGGCTCAGGCCAAAGCATTAGGGATACGAGAAAACAATAACAAGGAGTCCCAAGGGAGGAGTCGAGCCCCAAGGAAACTCTCAGAGCCACTTTCCCAGAGATAGGATGAAGAGGTGCAGTTCAAGACTGCCTCCTCCATGACTAAGAAGAATAACACTTCCTCTCGGAGTAAGAGTGTTACCAACCCAAAGGCCCCCTCCTAGGGGGACAAACGAAACGACATAGGAGAGGAAGGTAAAACATCTGAGAGGAGTGAGAGGAATGGAAATGGTCGCTCAAAGTCTCAAAATCATGTAGGAGGAGAGACTTGGGGGAAAGATCGCACAGTCAAGAGCAAGGTGGACCTACCACCCCTACACCCTCAGTCTCGCAAGGGAAAGGAACAGATGAATCATACCAATACCGTGTTCAATAGGCTCATGAAAGATGCACAACCTTAGGATTTGAGGGAAGTCATCAAAAGGAGGACCAACGCTCAGGAGGGGATGTATACCCCACCGGAGCAGTGATCCCACTAGAAGTCCAGGCTCAGATAGATGCACTCACCACCACTGTTTAGGGCCTGACAAGAAAACCATCCGATATCGAGCTGGCTCATAGAAGTGGGAGTTCCTTTAGTGCCAAGATCAAAGTCGATCAACCACCACCGAAGTACAAGACCTCGAAACTTCCAATGTACATTGGGAAGGAGGACCTAGTGCAACACATTGGAAAGTTCGAGGGTCAGATGGAGTTACTCGGTGTGGAGCATGATTATAGGTGCAGGGTATTCCCTACCACTCTCTCTGACTCAGCTCAGGAATGGTATTGGAAATTCAAACCTAGATCCATCACTTCATGGGAGCAGTTCAAGAAGGAATTTTGCAAGGTCTTCAGTGCTGGACGGATTCAACCAGTTTTTTTCCAATCGGCTAGCTGACATTAAGCAAGGGAAGGATGGATCCCTGAAGGACTACATCCAAAGATTCATGAGAGAAGCAAAACGAGCATCCATAGTAGAAGATGAAGGGATGTTCATTGCCATCTCCACAGGAATAATTTATCGTAGTTCCTTGCAGGATAACATACGCAGTAACCACATCAACACCTTGCAGGAGTTCCTAGACGGAGCAGACAAATACATGAAGCTAGACGACACTATCATGAAGGAAGAAAAAGGCATAAACTGTAACGTCCTGGATAGCCAAGACCGCTACACTGTGTACTTATAAAGGTGCAGGACTCGCTAGTCAAGTCATTAATTTAAAAACGTGTCACTAGACATGTAAGATCTATGGTTAAAAAGGTTTCGGTCTCAAAAGACTCATTTCATATATTTAAACTGTAATAAACAAGGGATCCCATAAACACAAAGTTAAAATAAGTTTACAGACTTCCAAAAGTACATAAGTATCCTCTAGCCATACTAAGGCAAAATAGACAGTCTTTAGGTTCCATGTCCTTGCCTAGACCTCAACCGTGGCAGCCGAGCACCTAGCTATGTACATTCCGCTCGCCGAGCTCTCCAGTCAGGGCTGATCTAACTTGCCCTTGCCTTTATCTGCACCACGTAGCACCCATGAGCCAAGGCCCAGCAAGAAAACATCACAGATAACTCAAACAATAATAACAGACAAATAGCTCAATATGCATGCATACTCACTAGATAGTCCACAACAGATAATCATCATATACAATCCAATACCAGATACATTCTACCACATATACTGCTCATCTCACATAATAATCAGGGCTGACGACATAGGCTGCACCCTCTGTTTAACCCACTGACTCTGGCCCGCTTAAACCAAGCTCAATGCATAATAAGCTGTCCTCGGCTACCAGTGGCCGAGCCGCGCCCTGTGCGCTAGTGAGACCCTTGGCACCCTTAGGCCGTTGGTTCACTAAATGGCTTGCATGGCATAATACCATCCTTTCAAGCTTTTACAATAGGGAGCCCTTAGTCCCGTCTCATATAATCAACCAGGTGCAGTTTTCTTACCTTTAGCTTTCAGATGAGTTAGTTACGGGCGATACTCCTTGAGCGCGATCCGATCCTCGAGCCCTAGCTTAACAGCTAGTCACAACCATGAATAAAGACACCTTTAAAAACCTTAAATGAGCTTCCAAGCCAAGTTCTAGTACTCAGAACATTGAACTTCACAAAATATGGTAAAAGAATCAACCCCGAGAACCCTAGGTTAAATTCCCAAGCCTAAAATCTTAAAATCCCAAAATCCCTTAAGCGCCGCGGCATAGGCCACCCATGCCGCGGCATGGCCCCCAAACATAGCCATCCAAGGCACAAAAACAGGTAAGGGCCGCGGCATTGCTTGGACCATGCCGCGGCCCGCCCTCCTTCCTCAGCATGCAACAACCTTGAAGGGCCGCGGCTCACCAAGAACCATGCCGCGGCTCACCAAGAACCATGCCGCGGCCTGACCCTTTGAACCTAGAAAAAACCACCATTTTCAATCTCTAAACCTCACCTTGAGATATCCCAAAGCCCCTAATTCAAAACGAATTAACTCCCAACTTCTTTAACATGATCTAAGCAACATAATTCCCAAGAAAACACAGTCTATCACACTCTTATCCTCTCCTTTACATTTCTGAAACCCAAGTGCTACAAACACCCAAACTAGCCACTCAAACACAATCTAGAACCTCTAAACTTGGAGTTAGAACTCACCTTTGCCGTAGAATCACTTCACCAAGCTGTGGCCAAGCTAGGTCCCCAAGTTCCCTTCTTAATTCTGCCTTAGAACATCACAACTAAACTTGCTTCAGCACATAACTAAAACCCAGCTAAAACTCATAATTCAACCACAGAAAATAGAGTTAGATGCTTACCTTAAATCTTGCTCCAGTTCCTTGATTAAACCCCTGAGCTAGACTCCCAAATCCACTCTACAAATCTCAGAATTCCAACTTGCTTCTCCCTTAAGTTTTCTGTGTTTTCTCTCCTTGGTTTCCTTTGAGCGTGTAAGTGAGCTGAGAGAAAATGCTTAGTCGTTTTGTGTTTTTCTTCTAAAGGCTTCCTTAAGTCTAACTTATCCATTAAGTTAATCCCGAGGCTCGGGGTACCGGAACCATCCCCGAGGCCAAAATGGTAAAATCTCCCAATATTCCCGCTTAGACACCCTATCCTCAAATATATCTCCAATTATTTATTTTCATCACCCGATAGTCTAAATCACTACCTGGAACCTAAAATACTCCTGACTTTCCCAAAGTCAATTATAATACCCCGTTGTGACTTTTCCCGCTATCTAGCCCTAGGATCGCCTCGAGTCGACGGCTGCAGATTTATCCACATCATAATGTGGTTCACATATCATATTACCACATAATATAATCAATTATCATATAAGCATCATTAAACATATAATTACTCATTAAATCACAATTATTCCAGTAATGCCCTCCGGGCACACTAATCAAGACCCTTAAGCCTTATTAGTGAATTTGGGTCGTTACATAAACCATCCGACCACTATCAAGGGAAGCAAGAATGACGAAAACCCTCACGGCAGCAATGGGGGCAATGGTAAGAAGAGGAGTACCTCAGGGGCTGAGCAAAGTGGAGAGAAGAAGGCTAAGTCAGCACCAACTGTGTAACACCCTGGATAACCAAGACCATTACACTACGTGTTTAAAATGGTGCTTAACCTGCTACGCAAGTCGTTTAAACTTAAATGTGTAATTGAAGTCTAAGTCAAGGTCAAGTAATAAGAGATTTGTTCAAAAAAATGGTTATTTTTCATTAAAATATTAAGTTTGTACATGGGATCCCAAAAATCAGTTTACAGATTGGTAAAAGATAAACAGATATAATTTAGTCGTCCTAAGCGGCAAAAATTGAGTTTAGCCCTAGTTCCTCCCAAGCTACCCCAACCGTGGCAATCAAGCAGGCTGCATATACACACTGCCCCTAAAGCTCTCCAACTCATGGCTGGGCAAGCTATTAACACCCTTACCTGCACCACGTAGCACCCGTGAGCCAAGGCCCAACAAGAAAACTTAAAATAACCTACACAACTAAGCAACACTGTCAAGACATTAAATATAATTAAGCAAATTCAACTGTCAATAGATTATGGTAACAATCCCAATAAAAGAGCAACAATAGCATCTAATCGACCTTGACCTAACCAACCAACCAAATTATTCAATAGAGTACAAGCATTAAACTAAACAACAACAAACATATAATGGCAACCATACATTTCAATTAGTAATACAAGTGATGAGGTTTTGGCACCCTTAGGTCGAGCCCTCTGTTTATTTAGCTGACCCCGACTCGCTTAGGCTTAGCCCTCTGACTATTTAGCTATCCCCGGCTCGCTTAGGTCGAGTCCTCTGGTTATTTAGCTGACCTCGGCTCACATTGGCCGAGATGCGTCCAGTGCACTTATCAGCAGCCTTGACACCCTTAGGTCATACTTTCATATAAAGCATATCATCAATACAGTCACACATTGCATATATTTAGATACAGGGAACCTTAGTCCCAAACACAACCACATGGTGCAGTTTTCTTACCTCGGATCCAGAGCAGCAAGCTTATAATGGCCACGAGCACGATCCTTAACTCCTTAGCCCTTGCAGTGAAACCTAGTCACACTGCGTTAATGGATAACAATAAGATGCTAAACCAATTAAATGCTTTGAAAACAAATACTAGCCTATAAGACCTCAAATTCTACTAAACCAGGTAGTAGGATTCATGCCGAGCACTTAGTTTAGAATCCCAGAGCATCGCCAAGCCTAAGACCTTGGCTTCCCCTTTATTTTCCAGTTAGGGTCGCAACTTTCCCTTAAGGGTCGCAACCTTCCCCTTAGATAGAGGCTAGGCACTCCCTGCTGGAGGACACGGGCCGCGACTTGCTCTCCCCTGAGTTGCGGCATGCCTGGGGAAACAAAGGCATCCCAGCCTCTTCAAGCATGTGGGCCACGACACCTGAAGAATAGTGCCACAACCCGAGGCCCCAAACCCAGAAAATCTTGTCGTCTCCTATGCATTTTTCCCAGCCAAACCCATAAATTTAACCCCAATCATCAATCCAAACCAAGAGTTCTTATCCTCATAGCCTAAACATTATAACTAGCTTATAAACATTTCCTTACACTTATTAAACACCTAAAATCAGTTTGGAATCCACATCAAATCCTTAATAAAATCCAATACCCAAGCTAGAACTCTACTCAGCCACAACCTAATTTAATCACATAAATTCTAAAGAAAATTCAGATTTTGAAGCTTACCTCAGTAGTGATGTGATGTTCTAAACTAACCCTGAGCAAATTCTGACCTCAACTCCCTCAATTCCACAACTTCCTCCTAAAATTTCCTAAGAGCCTCCAAAGCACTTCAAAAGGAACAAGGAACCAAATAGAGAGAGAGAGAGAGAGGAGAAGCTAAGAGTATACTGAATGTTCTAAAGGTTTCCCCTTGGCTCTACACTATTCAAATTGGCTGAGTGTGTGATCCCTTTATGTAGTAAATGAATGAAATGTCCCTGCCCCTTAACTTACCCTCTAAATCCCTCAAGGGAAAATCAGTCTTTTGCTGCAGTTCCCACTAATTCCTCAAGTAGTCCTACAAATTCCCAATTAATCCCAACATTCCCATTTAATAACCAAATATTTACCCATTACTCAATAAATCCCAAATATACATTAAACTTCCCAAAATACCCCTAGGCTCGCCCCGAGCCGGGTATTAAACCTCGCTGTGACTATTCTGCCAATTCGCACACTAGGATTGCCTCAAGCTGTATACTACAAATATATCCACATAATAATGTGATTTCAATCATTTACACACATATAATCACATTAATGCCTACGACGGGTCAATATTACAAATATGTCCCAATTATCAAGAATGGGCTCACATGCATATTTAATACTCATAAACATGCATATAATCATGCTCACATTATCATATATATCATGCATGCCACATAGTCACACATTTAATCAGTTAATCAGACATGTAATGACCCAAAATTACTAATAAGGCTTAAGGGCCTTGATTAGTGTGCCGGGAGGGCACGATTGGAAGTTATGTGAATTAATGGTGAAAATGCATGATTATGTGATAAGCATGCTTATATAATTATTTGGAAATATGTGATGCATGACTATGCGTATTAGCATGCATGTAGGCCCTGATCAGGTTATAAGGGCATATTTGTAATTTTGGCCCATTGAGGGCATACATGTAAATATTTGTGATAAATTGTTGAGATGACATTATTATGTGGATATATCTGCAGCTTGTGACTTAAGGCGATCCTAGGGAGCAGTTTAGCAAAAAAGTCACGGCGGGGATTTATACCCGGCTCGGGGAGAGTCTGGGGGTATCTCTGGGAATTTAGAGAATATATTGGAGACTATTTGTTGTTGAGGAAAATAACTGGTAATTAGATAGGTGCTGGGAGGTAGCGGTAATTATTAGAGACACTCAAGAAATTAGCAGGAATTGGGAGCCAATGACTTAAATGCCCTTAGAATGTTTTAAGGTTTAGATTTTAATGGGAGGGAAAATTGGTCATTTGGTTTAAAAAACTGAGATAAGTATCAATCCACTTTTTAGCCTTGGCTGAAAGTTTAGAGGGTAGTAGAAACTGAAAGAAATAAAAAGAAAAGAAAAGAAAGCTGAAAGAAAAGGAAAGAAGGAAAAAAAAAACAGAGGTCTTTTCTTCTCTCTCACGGTTTTGGTCTTCTTCCCCATTTTTTGAAGGAACTTGGAGCTAAAATTAAGAGGAACTTTAGGCTAAGGCTTCACACTTGGGACCTTGATTAAGCTTGAGGATTCAGTAGAAATTAGTCATCCAATTAAGGTAAGTTACAAGATTGTTTTCAGTTTCTGGTTTTTGATGTTGAACTGGAATGGATTTCTGAGCTAAGTTTTGATGGGAATTCTAGGGAATTAAGGCTGAGGTTTTGAGGAGTGAAAGCTAAGGAGGTGTGGAAGATAACCTAGGTCGAAATTCTCCATCCAAGGTATGAAGTTCTGGCCTTGAAGTTCTGCTAAGTTTTGAGACTCAAGCTCAATCATGGTAGTTTCTTTATTTTGGGGTGCACGTGGTTGAATTTCATATGGTTGGGACTCATGGGGTGAGTTATAGATGATGGTAGGCTTGTTTTGAATTATTGTTGAGGTTTGGAAGGTTTTAGGGGGTTTTGGTTCGAGGAAATTCGAAGGAGACAAGTCTGGGCATTTTGGCTCTGGAAGTAACGCTAGTCCTTGGGTGCTACAGCGCTAGGCTTGGGTGCTTGGGGCATTTTGGCTCTGGTTTTGGCGCCATAGCGCCCACTTTAGGGCGCTGTAGCGCTACCATATCTCCAGAAGAGGATTTTTGGGTTATTTCCTAGGGTTTTTGCCCGGGGGCTCGGGGTTTGATTCCACCACCCCGTTTGGTGGAATTAGGGCTTCCTGAGGGCTCGAGATCAGGCCCGAGGCTAGGTTTTGGAATTGAAATTTGGTATGGTTCTAATTTGTGTCTGTGACTAGGTGTACTCTAGGGCTCGAACGGGATCGTGCTTGAGGGTTGATTTCATTGAATAATCCTAAGAAAACTGCACCCGGATATGTGATTATGTTTGGACTAAGAGCTCCCTATATCTGTATGATGTCATAGATGGTATTATGCCATGGGAAATATGATAAATGGCCTAAGAGTGCTGGAATCAATATTTCCGCACATGGAATAGCTCGGCCACTGGTAGCTGAGGACAGCTTAA
Organism: Humulus lupulus; assembly: GCF_963169125.1. Lineage (NCBI taxonomy): Eukaryota > Viridiplantae > Streptophyta > Magnoliopsida > Rosales > Cannabaceae > Humulus > Humulus lupulus. The sequence goes on along the minus strand of NC_084798.1, from coordinate 138,131,751 downwards.
TATTTACTGAGCTCAGTTTAAGTGGGTCGGAGTCAGTGGGATGATTAGGGGATGCGACCTAAGGGTGTCGACCCTGGTTGTTATATGTGAATTGATGAGCTTAGTATGGTGAATGCCTGGTTATGTGAATGGTTTGGATTGTTGAGTATATGGTTATACTGTACGAGTCATCTGATTGTTTGATTGTTGATTATGCTCTGTTATTGTGTTTTCTTGCTGGGCCTTGGCTCAGGGGTGCTACGTGGTGCAGGTAAGGGCAAGGGCAAAGTGGACCAGTCCTGAGTTGGAGAGCTTTGGGCTAAATGTACATAGTCAACTGATCGGTCGCCACGGCTGAGGAGTAGTACAGGACGGGAAAAGCCTAAATGTCTATTTTCCCCCTAGAATGGCTAGTAGCTGTACTTTTATCCTGAAATTTTGTAAACTGTCTTTTAAATGTTATTGCTTTTGGGATCCCATGTACCAAAAAAATGTTTGATTATAGAAAATGTAACTTTTGTGACCGAAATCTTTTAACTCTAGTTCAATTATAGTTTCAGTAACACTTTTCTAACCAAATAACTTGATTAGCAAGTCTTGCACTTTTATAAACACACAGTGTAACGGTCTTAGCTATCCAGGGCATTACAACACATATATCCAGTTATGCACTCTTGACACGCTAATCAAGGCACTAAACCCTATTAGCATTTTCCCCTCCTTATTGAAATTTTATTCTCAAAATTTATTCAAACACTTCGGAACACAAATTCCGTAAACCTGACTGGAACCACAGAGTCCAGTCTTTTACCCTTTTATCCTTTAGTAGCACTCTTATTAGATTGACAGTCTTAATCCATAAAACCTTATCTCATTTATCATAATCCCATTAACTTTTCCTTGTGCAACAACTCCCGCTGGAATCCTAGGGCCTCCTTACTTCATCAGTGGTGATATCATACATTTCTTTCCTTGACATTAGCACTAGTAACATTCACAAGCCAGCACCCTTACTAGGGTAAGGCTAACCTACAGGCTCCCGACCTGGTCCTTGGTATGACCTCAGAACCCTTATTAAATCGGGAGTCAAAACTCCTCTTTCTTTCCTAAAATATCATACTCTTTATTGTCTACAATATTCGGAGAAATACAAGTCTCTGGCCTGGAACTTCGTGTTCCCATACTAGAAACTTGAGAACTCTTATGTACTTTTGGATGAGAAGACACTTCTGCCCTAATAATCCTAATAACGTCATTGGTTTCCCCGAACCAATACTGAATCACAATATTCTCTGTATTTCATTTCATTACTCATAAGAAGTACTTCTTGCTCTCTACCTTACTATATCTTATGCCGAGTCACCCTAGCCGTTGACCAGCATTCACCACTGTGACTATTCCATCAAGGAACCATACTTGTCTTGATGCCCCAAACACTTGTACATTCGATGCATAATTCTTCAAAATCTTAATCACTTCTTTAGATTGCCAGTAAATCTTATACTCTTTGTCTTCTATATCTTTTTCCAGAACGTGGAAAATAAAGGGTCTCAACCCAACACTATCAACTTCTGTGTTCCACGGGGACATACAGTCTCCTATTTCCCAAATGCCTTATTGTGTCACCCATTCACACGAACTAAAGTGTGTTAACTCAATCTGTCGAGTCGTAACCTTTCATGTCTAACCTTCTTACTTGCCGTCTAATGTGGTCCACTCTTACAGTCCACCACTACACCTTTTTACCTTCCAATATACAAATTTTTAAATTTCAACATCCATTTAAATGTCCTAGTTACTGTATTCATCTAGTATCTCCACCTCAACACCAGGCTCCATCGGATCACTTATCCGATCTTCATATTTTAATTCATTCATACTATAATAGTAGGATTTTGAACCATTCTTTCAAGATCTTCTCTCTGAATTTCATTATCCATAGAAATATATCTGTCCACTGTCAACTGCGGATACTATATCAATCTTGATCATTACCTCGTCTGACTTTATTGTAATATGTGGCGTCATATCTAATTGGCACAAGTCTTTCCAACTTTAAGAGGTCAACTTCCATATTAATTTTCTGTTATGCAACTAAGGGTTTCCAATATGAATAACCCATTAATTTACACTAGGTCTTGGTCTCAAGGTTATTCCTCTACAGATGACCAAACGCTCAAATCCTTTGCGCTAATACATTCACTTCTATTATGCAGGTGCCCACACTACAGCCTAACCATGGCTATCTAGCAGTACTGTCAACTTAATGCTCCATGTATAACATTCGTGTTCTTATTCTTTCATCTACCGTGAAGCACGAACAATCATCCTTTCAGTTTATACCTGGGCGGGTCCTAGTCTTTAATGCACTGCCTTATAGTTTCATGTCTTAAGCAAAGACAATACCCTTCTTGTTGCCCTTCCATATCAATTCATTACATACGAATTCTAATACCATAGAGTGCCAACAAATTCTTAGTCTATCTTCTGAATATCTGATACAAAACTATCCATTCAATCCAACCTTAGGTTCTTGTATATCCTAATCTTGAGTGTAGCTGTCTTCGAAGATGCTTCGAGTAGTAACTGACATGTCTTGCTGGTCTCACTATACTTTTCACCCCTCAGGTGTTCTTCGGTAATTTCTTAGTGGCTTCTGACTGAAGTCCTTCATATATGATCCCATCACTTCCTATAACGTGACCTTGAATATCTTTGGAGAAATTGAAGCTCACACTTTCTGAAGCCTTGCCTGAAACCTTGCTTCATCAGCCTTAATATCAACAATGCAGTAGTCATTCGCATTCTACTACTAACTGAGAGTAGACCAAAACATTCCTAACCAATCTAGATGTGGCTCATCCTTGTCATTCCTGTACTCTCTGCTTGTCAAACTTACCTATGTCGTTAAAGCATTGGTTAGTTAAGAACCTTCACTGGTAACCCATCACATCCCACGCAGTGCAAGAAGAAATTTCAAGAATGTCTCTTTCCTTGATCCTCAGCTAGTAATAACCAGATCGAAGATCAATTATTGAGAACATTGTCCTATCTTGCAACTAGGAAATTGAACTCTTCATTCTCAACAGGCGATGTCAACGTGTCCCAAGATATGATGCTCCGCTTGATTCATCCTTAAAGAAAATACTTTCTTCAACTGAACAATTGACTCTTTATGTTAAGCTAATATCATTTTTCATGATGTCCTTGATACCGATTCTATCCATACCCCAAGCCCGTAGTGTACTAAAAAATTCTTTGTGCACCGATCTAAAACCTTACTGGCTAATCCAGTTTCCATTCAGTCTAACAGATATATTCCAGGTGATATCTACCCCAACATCCAGGCATCTCGTAGATACAACTGGGTCCTTGCCTTCCAAATCCAGACATTATTACCGTCTCCTGTAATCCATGGTTGTCCCTTATTTAATAGATTAGCTCCTACTCAAGCTCATATGAAAACTCTCATATGACGAGCTCAATTACTTTTACCGTAAACCATTATACCATTAGTATTCCAATTCTTCCCCAACAATCACTAATATCTCAAGCCCCATCGTATAACAACCTTGAAGCATGCGCTTCATATCTGAGTCTTTACTGGGAGATATGCAACACCGAACTCTTCCAGCTCATTATATAACAAAGGATGAGGACTACCTAGTCAACCGGTCGCCTCCGAGGGACTAGCCTCGGGCTCTGACTATAACAAGGCTGACCAATCCTCCCTTCTCCAATCTCGGGCAATCCGCCCTAACATATTTAACTATTCCATGTAGAAAACATGCCTTTACCTGGCATCCTCGCAGATGACGTCTCCTACATCTGGCATATACTAAATAACTTCACCAGGCCTCATCGTCGCCCTGGTGGCTATCTTGTAAACTATAACCCTTCATGTGAAAACCAGGAGTAGTAGAACTATCCGGGGTCCTTCTTCTCTTGTTATCGGGCATCTGTCCTTACTTAATTCTGCAAATGGAAATACCATTGCATGCGCTTCTTGCCCTACAACTTTCACACTCCATATCTAATCTCTTATGTCTTTAAAAACATGGCCCTCCGTATTGCCCAAACATAGATGAAATCTCATGCACTGGATTGAGGTACTATTCCCCACCACATCAGGGCATCCTCCTGCCGCATGCGCATGGCACAACTACTCAATCATGGCCTACCATTCTCATACCTTCAAGGACGGAGTTAATCACGCCCATCTACTGATCAGTTCCTGAGCAAACCCAAACCTTCCTCGAACACTAGTGGATAATGCTTCTAACATTGTTCATACGATAATTCTTATCTGTTTCCATCCTCAGGTTGAACCAACACTAGTGCCCTTACTGTCAAGACATACAAAGCAGTGTTTCCCCGATGGAACCCGCTGCTCAAAAACCTAATTCCCTTAATCTGATCTAGTAGCGTTACTCACATACCAGCAAACGTCTATTGAGAATTCCAGGGGCAGATGAAGGGTTCCAACCCTAACTATCATCTACAACCCCTACTCTATCAATACCAGGTCCAATTAACTATCTTGAGTACATACATTCTGAATCAGTCTGCAATCATCGACTAAACCCCTCAGCCCTAATGTTCATATCCATAATCATCCCACGAGCTGGTCCAAATAATCACAATAATCACATGCACAATAAGCATATTAAAGCACCAATCTACATTACTCATGCATTCATTATCAAGTTCCATTTTTACCAAATATATTCATACACATCATGCTTTCTATAATAACATGCATCAAAGGCACATAGGTTCGATTTAAACAATTAACCACATAATCATGTCATTAAATACCTAATCGTTAATCAAGCATATCTTTAGCGGCGAGTGTACACGCCCAGCTAGTCTTCAGGAACCCTTACACCTAGACCGCTCTAATACCAAGTTGTAATGCCCTAGATAACCAAGACCGTTACATCGTGTTTTTAAAATGGTGCCTAACCTGCTAAGCAAGTCGTTTGAACTTAAATGTGTAATTGAAGTCTAAGTCAAGTTCAAGTAATAAGAGATTTGGTCAAAAAAATTATTATTTTTCATTAAAATATTAAGTTCGTACATACGATCCCAAAAATCAGTTTATAGATTGGTAAAAGATAAACTGATACAATTTACCTGTCTAAAGTGGCAAAAAGAGGGTTTAGCCCTAGATCCTCCCAAGCCACCCCGACTGTGGCGATCGAACAGGCTATATATGTACACACCACCCCTGACGCTCTCCAACTCATGGTTGGTCCAGTTATCAACTCCCTTACCTGCACCACATAGCACCCGTGAGGCAAGGCCAGGAAAGAAAACTTAAAACAATATGCAAAACTAGGCAACAGTTTGAAGACAATAAATATAATTCACTAGATTCAACCGTCAATAGATTATGGTAACAAACCCAATAAAAGAGAAACAGTAGCATCTAATCGACCTTGACCCTACCAGTCCAAATATTCAACAGAGTACAAGCATTAAACTAAACAATGACAACCATAAAACCTCAATCATACATTTCAATCAGTAATACAAGTAATTAGGTGTCGGCGCCATTAGGCCAAGCCCTTTGCTTATTCATCTGACCCCGACTCGCTTCGGTCGAGTCCTCTGATTATTTAGCTGCCTCGACTCACATTGCTGAGCTGCATCTAGCGCTTATCAGCAGCCCCGACACCCTTAGGTTGTACTTTCATATAAAGCATATCATCAATACATTCACACATTGCATATATTCAGATACAGGGAACCTTAGTCCCAAACACAACCACATGGGTGCAGTTTTCTTACCTCGGATCCTGAGTAGCAAGCGTATAATGGCCCTGAGCACAATCCTTAATTCCTGAGCCCTTGCACTAAAACCTAGTCACACTACGATAATGGATAACCATAAGATTATAAACCAATTAAATCCTTTGAAAACAAATACTAGCCTCCAGGACCTCGAATTCTACTAAACTGGGTAGTAGAATCCATCCCGAGCACTTAGGTTAGAATTCCCGAGCCTCGCCAAGCCGAAGATCTTGGCTTCTGCTTTATTTTCCATTTAGGGTCGCGGCTTGCCTTAAGGGTTGCGACCCGCCCCTTAGACAGAGGTCAGGCCCTCCCTACTAGAGGACACGGGCTGCGACTTGCTCTTCCCTGAGTAACGGCATGCCTGGAAAAACAGAGGCATCCCAACCTCTTTAAGCATGCAGGTTACGATGCCTGAAGAACAGGGACGTGACCCGAGGCCCCAAACCCAAAAAATCAAGCCTTTTCCTATACGTTTTTCCCTGCCAAACCCATAAATTTAACCCCAATCATCAGCCAAAACCTAGAATTGAACCCAGAGTTCTTATCCTCACAGCCTAAACATCATAACTAGCTTATACATCAATCCTTAAACTTATTTAACACCCAAAATTAGCTTGGAATTCACATCAAATCCTTAATAAAATTCAAAACCCAAGCTAGAACTCTACTCAGCCACAACCTAACTTAATCACATAAATTCTAAAGAAAATTCAGATTGTGAAGCTTACCTCAGTAGTGATGTGATGTTCTAAACTAACCCTGAGCAAATTCTTGCCTCAGCTCCCTCAATTCTACAGCTTCCACCTCAAAATTCCCAAGAGCCTCCAAAGTACTTCAAAAGGAAGAAGGAACCGAATAAAGAGAGAGAGAGGGGAGGAGCTGAGAGTATACTGAATGTTCTAAAGGTTTCCCCTAGGTTCTACATTATTCAAATTGGTTGAGTGCCATCCTTTTAGGAAGTAAATGACAGAAATGCCCCTGCCCCATAACTTACCCTCTAATGCCCCTAAGGGCGAATCAGTCTTTTGCTACAGCTCCCACTAATTCCTCAAGTAGTCCTATGAATTCCCAATTAATCCCAACATGTCCATATAATCACCAAATATTTAACCATTACTCAATAAACCCCAAATATACAATAAACTTCCCAAAATACCCCTAGGCTCGCCCCGAACCGGATATTAAACCCCGCTATGACTATTCTGCCAATCTGCTCACTAGGATCGCCTGAAGCCGTACACTACAAATCTCTCAACATAATAATGTGGTCTCAATCATTTACACACATATAATCACATTTATGCCCGCGATGGGACAATATTACAAATATGCCCCAATTATCAAGAATGGGCCCACATGCATATTTAATACTCATAAACATGCATATAATAATACTCACATTATAATATATATCATGCATGCTGCATAGTCACGCATTTAATCAGTTAATCACACATATATCCAGTTATGCACTCCTGGCATGCTAATCAAGGCACTAAACTCTATTAGCATTTTTTCGGACGTTAGAAATTGACAAAAAGTCTAGGCAATAGCCCAGGTTTACCAACTATACTGTCCTGACTACAACAAAGGTTGAGATTTACTTGGCAACATACCAGGAGGTTGTTAGGAAAATTATTATGAGATAACCTAGAACATGTTTCTAAAATTGAATTCAAAGAGAAACAAAGATAAGAATACTTACAGTATACACAACGGAATGAATGAATCCTTCCTTTAGTTTCTCTAACCCTTCTATCCTTTCTGTCGTAGAGTATTATCAAGAAACTCAACCGATCTTTAATTTTCTTCACAGTCTTCCAAAGTATCCTTAGAATCACCTAGACTAGAGTGGGAAATTCTCAACACATGAGATAGACACAGAGAGAAGAAGAGAAAATAAGAAAGAGGCTTAGAAAATGACTTGTGTTTAGAGAGAATCTAAAACCTATTAGAAAATCTGACTTCTGAACTTATGAACTTGTCAGGACTTATCTTTTCATCTCTCACTTAGCACTCCTTTTATAGAATCAATGAGGCCATTTAATATAATTAAAAAAATCAATAAAATACTACCCAATTTGAAGCCCTAGGTCGAAATTATCATGGGCTTTAGGCCCGTGAAATTTCCCATTTGATTATAAGCCCATTGGACTTAAAATCAATGCCTATATTATTTTTTATTGATTTAATTAAATAAATAATTATTTAAATACTTTATCAAATTAATTATTTATAATTTGAACCTTTATTTAAACTTATTTATTAAATTAGATTCCAATTTATCTTAATTAATAAATCAGCCCTAATTTCTCTTTACTTCTCAAAATTGCATAACTCTGTGAAACTATCCAAAATTGACCTGGTCAACTTTGATAATTAAATGAATTAATTGAGAGTGTCTAGATGATTTTATCCAAGGTACAATGGGGACCACGGGCCTATGAAATCAAGCTCCAATAAGTTATCATAAATCTACCAAATAAATTTACTAACTTATTAATTCCTCGTGACTCCACTATAAACTCATAATCGCACTCTTGAATTCATAGAACGCTGTATAAGAAATATAGATACGCTATTAATTATCCATTGTTACAACTATAATTGTCACTCAATCCTCTATACACGATCTACAATGAGATGGGACTAAAATACCATTTTACCCCTCATTGTATTTTATCCTTAAAACACTTAGTTCCTTGTAAATGATATTTCAGTAAACTAATTTAATTACTGAAATGAGATCTCTATCATTTAACACCTTGAACCAAACTAAAAGGAAACCATCGTTTCACTTCTTCATCAGAAGCTATAGATGTTCATATCTATGATTAACACTCCCACTCAATTATACTACCGAGTTCCCAAGATGTAAGTATGGGCTCGTCTGTAGGGTAAGCTGGTAACGAACAAGTCAAACAACTCAAATAATACAATCAGTTAGAATACTAACCACTCAGAATTGAGATTGAATTGACCTATGGTCAACTATATGATATGACTAGAATAGATAATAACGGTATGTTTACTTATCTTATCAACTGTCAATATCAGTCCAGTTTGATGTAACAAATACATCCGATCGTATCTACTTTGCTAATGTTCTGGAAAGAACATGACACTGTAATGTGTAAGTATATCATATCGTAGATTGGCAATTCAGTGTAGATCCTGTGCACTGACTAATCTAAGGACTAACTTATTTTGAACATATAATCATATTTATATTCCATTGTGATTACGTCACTATAAATACGATTAGCTATATGCTCAGGTTTAAATAGAATTTTATATTAAACAAATAATCATGAAAATAAAACATGTGAGCAAAGCGATTGACCAAGTCAAAAAATGATTTCTATCCTTTTATTGATAATAAAATGAGATTACAAAGAATTTGGGTTTAAATTAGGGCATAAAACCCTACCGAAAGCCACCACCATTGCGCTTAGATGGAAAGAGGGACAAGAACAAGTTTTGTCGTTTCCATAATGACTATGGGCACGACACAAACGAGTGAAAACAGTTGAGGATAAGACAGAGTTTCTCCTTCGATCAGGAAAACTCTCAAGGTATTGATTTAAGACCAGAACCCCGAGCAAGAATCCGGAGTTATAAAGGCAAGGGAGTCCACCACTAGAGCCATCGACCGTGGACTTCACATTGGACACCATATGTGGGGGAGCCCACATAGCAGGAAACAGTAACAAAGCTCGTGAGCGAGATGCAAGGAACCTAAGACATGAGGTAGGGGAGTCTTCCCATTACATGGCATTCGAGGAGCGATCTCCAAAATATCCGAAGTATGAAAGTGAAACTCTCACTTTTACGGAGGATGACGCCAGGCACAGTAGGTTCCCCCACAGTGACCCTCTGATCCTTACCATACAAATCGCAAATGCCTGAGCGAAGAGATGCTTGGTGGATACGGGAAGCTTAGTATATATCATCTACAAATCATCCCTTGAGAAGATTAAGCCCATAGTCAAGGACCTGACACCTTGTTGCCAAGTGATATATGGGTTCACAGGAGAATGCCTAGCACCAGCAAAAAATATCAAACTACTAGTCACTATGGGGGATGCCCCTAGGTAAGAGACTGTGATGACAGAGTTGCTAGTGGTAGATTGCTCATTTCCTTACAACGTAGTGCTTAGGAGACTCCTCCTAATGGCATTACACGCAGCAGTTTCCATCTGGCATCAATCTTTGAAGTTCCCCATAAGCGCAGGGCAAGGATGTGTACATGACAGCCAAAGGGAGGCAGGTGAATGTTATAATGTGTCGGTAGTCGAAGCCAAGAAAGGACCATGTGTAAACAACATGGTGGTGACTTGTTACGAAAGGAACGAAGGAACCAGTGAGGTTGTCAACATGGAAGTTGAAATTGAAGGAAACACTCTACTAGAGCCGGGGCTCCTTTTAACGAAGATTTGTTATTGTAACAAATTTCCCAAAGCGAGGGAAACGACATTGATCCTTGCTTTGGGGATGACGTCATGGTGGTAGGACCAGTCGATGATCTTGACAAAGTCTTACTAGAAGAGGAGTACCCGAATAGAATAATCAATGTCAGGAAGGAACTAAAGGTGGAAATTAAGGCACAGTTGGTAGAATTTTTGAAGAAGAACCAAGACGTCTTTGCCTGGTCACATAAGGACATGGTTTGAATTTCTTTGTCTGTGCAATGCAATGTCCTCAATGTGGACAAAACCTACCCACTCGTGCAACAAAAATGGAGACTGCTTCATAAAGACCGATCTCAAGCCCTGAATTAGGAAGTCAAGCGACTCAAGGAAAACAATTTTATAAGGGAGTCCTACTACCCAGATTAGGTATCAAACCCCGTGTTGGTCCCAAAACCAAATGGGAAGTGGAGGACATGCGTGGACTTCATAGATCTGAACAAGGCCTGCCCCAAGGACTACTTCTCACTACCCAGAGTAGACTATCTGGTCAATGCAATTGCAGGACATGAAATACTCTCGTTCATGAATGCATATGCTGGGTATAATCAGATAAGTATGCACCTTCCCAATGAGGAACATCCCAACTATCTGAAATACAAGGGATTCTACTATTATAAGGTAATGCCATTCAGCTTGAAGAACACAAGAGCCACTTACCTGCATTTAGTGAATGGCATGTTCCGAGACTTGATCGTCAAAAATATCGAGGTATATGTCGATGACATGCTGGTCAAGTCCAAAGAAACTGGAGGGCATGTTCAAGACTTGGAGGACTGCTTTGCAATACTTAGTAAGTATTGCATGAAGTTAAATCCTCTCAAGTGCTTGTTTGGATTTGGTTCTGGTAAGATTCTCGGATACATAGTCAATTCACGTTGAATCGAAGCTAACCCCGAGAAAATCAAAGCATTGATCGACATGAAGTCACCTACAACAATCAAAGAAGTGCAAAGCTTAACAGGGACTGTAGCTGCCCTCAATAGGTTCATATCGAAGTCTACAGACAAGTGTGTCCCCTTCTTTAACATACTGAGGGGCAGCAAGAAGATCCAATGGATCAAGGAACGTGAGAAAGCTTTCCAAGCCTTGAAGGAGATTCTCGCTCAACCTCCCGTCCTAGCAAAGCCAATAGATGGTGAAGTACTATTCATCTATTTGGCAATCACCGAGCATGCAATCGACGCTATTTTGTTGTAAGAAAAGAACAGGGTACATCACCCTGTGTACTATATCAATAAAAGGCTAGTAGGTGCAGAGACCAGGTATCTTCCTCTTGAAAAACTAGCTACTGTTTAGTAATCGCCTCTCAAAAGTTATGTCCATACTTCAAATCTCAGTCGATTCGAGTCCTAACTAATCAATCGCTACGGCAAGTTCTTCAGAAACCAAAGGTCTTGGGATGATTGCTCAAATGGGCGGCAAAGTTAAGAAGGCTTGATATCAATTATCATTCAAGGACGGAGATAAAAGGACAAGCGTTGGTGGACTTCGTACTTGAAGGTACCAACCTTGAAGACCCTTCCTACCAATCGGAGAATGGAGATACAGAGAAGGAAGGAAATACTCCCTGGAAGCTATATGTTGATGGAGCATCCAATGAACGAAGCTTAGGTGCAGGAATCATACTGATCACTCCAGAGAATCACCAAATCCACTGTGCTCTCATATTTGGATTCAGCGCTTCAAAAAACGGGCTGAGTACGAGGCATTGCTAGCAGGATTGCGCTTATCTTTGGATGTGCATGCATAGTCCCTGGAGGTATTCAGCGATTCCCAACTAGTAGTGTACTTATACTGGGAGAGTATCAAGCCAAGGGACTTAGGATGGTCCAATACCTGAACAAGGTGAAGGACTTGTTGGCACAGTTCAAGAAATACCCCAATTACACAAGTCTCGAGTGAGTAGAATGTCGATGTTGATGCCTTAGCGAAGCTTGCTAGTGCCAAAGACACGGACACCCTGAATGTCATTCTCATCGAATACTTGGTGGAAAGAAGCATAACCGAGCAGGAGGCACTACCTGTTGAGTTAGGAGGTACATCGATGACCCCTATTATTAACTATCTCAACTGCAAAGTAGTACCTAGTGATCAGAACAAAGCAAGGAAGTTGGCGAGACAAGCTGCACGATATATGATAGTCGAAGGGGTCCTGTACCGACGAGGGTACTCCCTACCACTGCTAAGGTGAGTTACACCAGGCCAGAAAAAGTTGTTAATGATTGAGGTACGTGAGGGGTTTTGTGGAGATCACGCTGAGAGGTAGAGCCTATCAAAGAAAATCCTAAGACAAGGATACTTTTGGCCAAAGATGAACAAAGACTCGATGGAGTATGTCAAAAGATGCCACAAGTGTCAAATGTTCTCCAAGATACCCCGGGCGACACCTAATGAATTAACATAAATGCAAAGCCCTTGGCCCTTTGTTGTATGGGGAATTGACCTGATCGGGAAGTTACCCACCGGAAGAGGAGGAGTCCAATTTGCTGTTGTAGCCGTAGACTACTTCACCAAATGGACTGAAGCAGACTTTGTGGTGAAGAATACATATGTCGGTTCAGTCTACCGAAGAAGATAGTCTCGGACAATGGGACTCAATTCGACAGTGATATGTTAATCGACTTTTGTACGAGGCATGGAATGACAAAGAGATTTTCCTCGGTAGCACACCTCCAAGCTAATGGTCAAGTAGAAGTAGTGAACAAGACTATAAAAGACACTCTGAAGAAACGCCTTGAACAAGCCAAATTAACCTGGCCATAATTAATTCTGGAGGTCCTATGGTCACATAAAATAGTGGATTAAACAACAACAATCCATACCCCATTCTCTTTGGCATTTGGGTATGAAGCCATGTTACCAGTTGAACTCGCTCCTCCATTGCATAGAAGAGAGGTATACGATCAATGGAGGAACCATTAACTAATAGAAGAGTTTATCGATTTAATCGAAGAAAGATGAGAAAAAGCAAGTGTCAGAGTAGTAGCACACCAGCAAAAAGTGGCCAGATACTTCAACTCCAGGGTGAAAGATAAAAAATTCCAAGTTGGAGACTTAGTACTCTAGAGGGTGTTCCTAAACACTAAGGACACTGAAACAGGGTTATTAGGACCTAATTGGGAAATGCCATACCTGGTGGAGGAGGCTATCCCACCAGGGGCATACAAGATAGCTTGTCTGAATGGGGAACTAATCAAAACCAACTGGAATGGCGAACAGCTCCGCCGGTACTATCGTGAAGTTGTTTAGCAGTGACATAAATTTTAATTTCCAAATGTATTATTTTCAAATTATCTATGTAACAACCATTGTGCTTCAATGAATGAATGAATTTAATTTCTTATGTTTCACTTAGTTCTTTAAATTTCTTTCAACAAGGGACTGGTCACTTTACACCTATCAACCCCATCGGATCCTGTTCAATTCCAGTCTTTGAGGGACCTATCGACCCATAAGATCCAAACAAGAGATTGGTCCGAGAACCTGTCGCCATTATGGATCATGTTCGATCTTAGTTCTTGAGGAGCCTATCGACCCAAATGATCAAAAGGAGAGACTGGTCCTAGGATATTGTCGCCAAATTATTTGTTCATGCTCGATCTCGTTCTTAAGGAATCTATCAACCCACACGATAAAAAAGAGATTGGTTCTAGTACCTTGTCGCCAAATTATTTGATCATGTTCGATCCTGGTTCTTGAAGAACCTATCAACCCACATGATCAAAAAGAGAGCTGGTCCTAGGACCTTGTCACCAAATTATTTGATCATGTTCGATCCTGGTTCATGAGGAACCTATTGACCCATACGATAAAAAAAGAGACTAGTCTGAGGACCAGACGCCATCAACGGATCATAATCGAATCTGGTCCTTAAGGAACTGAGCAATAATTTGATCTAAGACTCGTCACAAGCTCAATTAGCTCATCAAGAGTCGATTGGTCCAACATAGACACTTATGTCTACAATCATTATAACGAGTACACGAGAGATTATGTGAATCGTGATTGACACTTGCTACACAATCTGCATCTATGTATAGGTATCATTACTACTGAGTATGAATCCATCACCCGACTACCAATGAGGGACAAGCATTTGATGCTTGCATCATTGGGTGAAAAGGATAGTACTATGTGTCTAAACGCTCGAAGCAAGGCATGGTCAAGTAGCAAGTGATTAAGGCTTTTAAACCCATGATCACTTGGGGGGCATATAGTACATATCAATCGAGGTATACACAAGCAATGAGGACGTGACCCTAAGTTCTAAGCAAGCTCAAGTTTTTCTATGAGATTTTTTAAACATATGTTCCGAAAGTGCAAAAATCAAAAACAAAAAAGGCATTGGTAGAGAGACGCCTAGCCAAGCCCCTTATATGCTTGTTGGCCAGACCATCAAGCCTATAGGGTGGTCGGTCTATCACCCAAAGGGTGGTCGACCTGACAATTTTGGTTCGTGGTACTTGGTGAAGTATCATACTACTCACATTACCATGGTTGTTAGCATGAATAACATAAAGGAGTAAGGTTAGTATGGAGCGTGAAATACATGAGTTCAGAGTATACTGATGCCTGAACCAATGAGGTTTGTGAGTTGATATACTTAGTAAGCATTGGAAATATAAAATTTCAATCAATACATTGAGTACTCATAACAAAAAAAAAGCATAAAGGCATAAAATATCATATGTAAAAACTATCAAGTACAAGGTGCCCCACCCATGACATGAAAGGAAAGACAGAGTAAAAGACCTAAAGAAGACTAACTAGGGTGAGGAGGCATCTCAGGAGGAACCTCCGTTATCAACTCAGGCTCAACCCTGGCCCTCTTGGTCGCTCAGACGGAAGCACTAGTCTCAGTAGAAGTTGACCTTTGTTAAGTGTGAACAAAGCCGAACATATCTGAACCTGCAAAAGAAGATCAAATATTAGCAAGATATCAAACACAGATGAAACATAAAGTAAAGATTATAAAAGTGTCGATCCTTCTGAATGAGACTCGGGTTCGAACATGGCTTCATCAAAGTCATCTGAAGCAAGCAGTGAGTGCACGGATGCACCCACCTCAATACCCTCCTGTCCAACTAACACGGGCAAAAAGGGTACCTCCTCGATATGAATAGGCCCCAGGGAGTCTATGGCGTTCACGGGCTCGGTCCCATCTTCATTTGGAAGATCGACGACAGTAGAAGGAAACAACTTGAACTTCCTAAGGTTTTGTGGTGTAATGAGAACCATGACATTCTTCTCCTCAGGGGTCATGGAAATCAATGCCTTAGCCCTAACAGTCATGGCCTAGGTCGAGAGCGGTATAGGCTTGACATGCTTAAACTTAGAGTAGTTGGCCTCTGCATCCTTAGTGAAGATATAGTTGTCTTGCTCTTGGGAGAAGGGTGAGCCACCTTAGGTCGGAACCTGTGAATAGAATGCTTCTAAAGGTGAGTAGCCTGGCGATGAGAGCCCTCGGTATGTTCTTGCTGAGAAGAAGAGTGATGGGGAACCCGAATGGTATCCCAATGCAAAGGGCATTTCAAGGAGTCTCGTTAATCGGATAGGCTTCACTGAGAAGAATGACTTCGCCGAGATGTGCCCTGAGAGCCGTAGAGAGTACTATGCTGAGAAGAGCCTTAAGTGATGTGCCTGGCAACGTGAGAATTATCTTTAGAAGGTTATTGAGTTGTCTATTTTACTCTCGCCATTGGGCTATACCTTTTCAAGAAATCTTCATTACTGAATAAATATAGAGCGAAACAAGGGAGAATCCTTTTCACCTTTTCCAAGAGCTCTTAGGGAGTACGCTCACTCAAAGACTTGTCAGACAAAGAAGAGCTGGACATCTGCAACAAAGAAAGGACAAAAAGTAAAGTTAGTATATCGACGTAATGAAACTGCCTACCATTAGCCATATAGGCCAATGGTTGGGGGCATATCCATTACTAAGGAGCAAAAGTAAAGAAATTAAAGGAATAAAAATTTTAGGGTCCCGGGTGATCGCCCTATGGAACCACCCTAGATATTGGATCCTTGGAAATCACCTAGGACATGGGGAATGCAGTCTAGATTTGAATCTGAAACCCTAGAAATCACCAAATCATAGGGTCTATAAGCCTAGAAATCGTCCAGACTAAGGAAGCCCTAGTGATGCTCGGTCCATGATGGGATGTATAGGCCTGGAAAGCACACAATGCAAGGGAAACCCTAGGGGTGGTCGACATATCATTGGAATTGTTTGCTTGGAAATCGCATAGGTTGGGGTAACCCTACAGTTGGTAGGCCTATGATGGGAATTGTAAGCCTGGAAATCATCCAGGCTAAGGAAGCCCTAGGGGTACTCGACCCATGATGGGATGTGTAGGCCTGTAAATCGCACGAGGCAAGGAAAACCCTAGGGGTTGTCGGCCCATGATGGAATTTTCAACCCTAGAAATCACCTATGCCTGGATTTGAAACCCTCGAAGTTGCCTATGCCTAGATGTGAAACCCTAAAAATCGCCCACCCCTAATTTTTATAAACATAGAAATCGCCCAGGCCAGGAAAACTTAAGGGTGATCGGCCTAGTGTTTTACATGCCTGCAAATTGCCTAGGCTAGTGAATCTAAAGATGATCGGCCTACTGACCTTAAACCCTAGAGCATCACGCAAAAAGAGGCAATGATCAAGCCAATTTTGGAGTAAAAACTAGTTTTTGGTTCAAACAAGTCAGTTGTTTTGAATCAAAGTAAAGAAAAGCAAGGAAATTCAGACAGATTCATCAAATACATAAAGATTTGGAAAGAATACCTGTACAAGAGAAGATGCACAGACTTGATGAAGATTTGGAGAATTTCACAGCTCATAATTTCCCTGAGATAGGCGCATGGGTATTGGATGTGATGAGTGAGTCCCTACTTATAGCCTCTCAGGCTAACCATATTTTTAGGAATTCAGATTCCTTGGAAAAATATGTTGTATTTTTAGGAATTAAAATCCTTGAAAACTATATATTATATTTTTAGGAACTCTAAATTCCTTGAAAAATGTAATTATTTTTAGGAATTAAAATTATCCTTGAAAAATACGTGCTGTGCAAATTATTGATAGTTGATAAAAGTGCTACGTAAAGTCTCGAGGGACTTTGTTGATACAATACTGGTATGATATGTTTCACAGGCAAGATAAAATTTACCGTAATATTGAACAAAGTATGATAAACTTGGGGGGCAAATGTTATCCTTCAAAGTTTAAGAGATGAAGTAGCGAATGAGAAAGCGACATGTAGCATCTCAAGTCAGGGAAAAATGACAAAGTATTGAAAAAAGATCGATGAGTAAAAAAGTATAGGTCCAGGACCTATAGGGAAGACAGTGAGGCCTAAACTCCCTAGGGGTGGTCGTCCTGGCCCCAGCCCCTAGGGGTGGTCAACCTGATCCCAAACCCCAGGGGTGGTCGGACTGACATGCTCAAGAGCCACATGGGTGGTCAGTCCACCCTATTCTTCATAGGGTGGTTGGCCTAAACTCCCAAATACACTTTGCTGGATAAAGTTCACGCACATTCAAGCTGAAATCAACAGGCCTAGCACCCTGAAGATAAATTGGCCTAGCACCCAGAAGATCAACAGGCCTTGCACACAGAGGGTCATTATGTCTAGTACCCGAGCTCTAAAGGATCATCGAGCCTAACATCTAAGTCTCATAGACCAACCAAGACTTAGAATTTTCCCGAAGGTTTCAATAGTGCATTGTCAACCACTATCTAGAGAAATGACGAGAAGACCCATGATCTCATAATCATGGGGAGGTGGACATGTATCTCCACTCCCAATGATCGTGTACCAAACCACGACCCCTAATCTTGATGATCATGTAACAACCCTTGGGTACTATAAATAAAGGACCTAGGGCTTCATAAAAAACGATCGATTTTTAAACGGATATTTTTCTGGGGAGAAACTCTGGGAAAATTGGTGACGTGTGAACTCTTTAGTTCATCTGTGTAATTGTCTATTGAGTGATTCAATACTAAAGACTAAGTGGATTAGGTTATTACTGTTCATCAGAGCAGGGCAGAACCACTATGAATTTATGTGTGTTTGTTTAGATATTTGTACTCTATCGTATATTATATTTATTTCGTTCAAAAGATGTCGTATACTGTACATACGAGTGTTGGCCAATTTCACAAGTCAACAGTAACTATAGTGATAAATTGCAATTAAGGAATTGTGAAGGGTATTTTAATTGTGAGGAAAAATAGAACCTAAGTTAAATGAATTGCATGCTTAATTAATTTGTTGCCTAGATTATTCTATTTCAATAGAGTGTAATGCTTTTAATGGGTTGAATAGATCACTTGTTTAATGGGTTTATAACTTGGTAAAAAATATCAATTAAGAGCGTTTAGCTTTAATTAATTATAATAGGGAAACTGGGATAATTGATTGCTTAAGTGTTATATGCGGCGTTAATAGTTTAATTAGGAATAGGGAATATTATTTGTCATTGTTGATAGATTGATTGTCGAAGGTAGAGAATAATTCTTTTCTATTTTATTATTCTTAGTTCTTTAATCTTTATTTTATTTTATGCTATTAGTTTTAAAACCAAATCCCTTATTTAATTTTGTTTTTTCTTATTTTCAATAATAATCTGAATCGTAGTCCTCATCGGTTTAACATCTATTTACTGCTATACTGAAGTAGATGATATAATTAATAGATAATAAATACTTAAATTTGGTATGACATACGGCACACATCCAATTTTTGGCGCCGTTGCCGAGGACTATTGTAATTTTTTTATTATTCAATTTAATTAACTATTTCCTAACTAGTTTAAACTCTTGTCAAATTTCAAGTGTATATGTTTGGCGACGATACTTAAGAAAGACTGCAAGCCATAAAGCAATATCTTGATACATCATCCTCTCGGTCTTCAAGGAATTTCACCGATAATCCACTTTTTCAACCTTCAAGGAAAGTTAATCCCGTGCAAATACCCTTACCATCTAATGACGATTCTGACTCAGAAACATCTGTGAAATCTCAGATGGCTTAAAAAATGACGTTGAAAGAGTTGGCAACACCAGATCTAGACAATCAACCATTATGTATTCACTATGCGACGTTGAATGTCAACTTTGAACTTAATTTGGGCCTCATACATTTATTACCCTATTTCCATGGGCTATCAAGAGAGGACCCGAAAAAGCATTTGACAGAATTTCATATAGTCTGCTCTAGTATAAAGTTAGCATTAGTGACTGAAGAGCATATTAAATTGAGGGCATTCCAATTTTCTCTGAAAAATGGTGCAAAGTAATGGCTCTATTACCTTCCTCTTGGAACATTTAATACATGGAATGAAATGAAGATGTCGTTCTTGGAGTGTTACTCCCCAGCATTTAAGGTTGGAAGCATAAGGAAGGAAATATGTGGCATTCACCAACAGACTAGGGAGTCATTGTATAAGTATTTGGAGAGATTTAAGAGGTTATGTGCTAGCTGCCCCCACCACCAAATAAGTGAACAAGTCCTGATCCAACATTTTTATGAAGGACTATTCCAATTGGACGGGAGCATGATTGATGCAGCAAGTGGGGGAGTTCTGATGGACAAGACTCATGCTGCAGCTAGGGGTTTAATTTCTAACATGGATGCTAATTACCAACAGTTTGGAATTCGTCATGAGGTATCAGTTAATAGAGCAAATGAGAAAAATTCTAAAGTATAGCAGCAACTTGCTCAGTTGACTAGTATGGTGCAACAAATGGCCTTAGGTCATCAAGTAAGACCCTGTGGTATATGTCAGTTTGTGGGGCATCCTACTGAGGTGTGTCCCACACTTCAAGAGGATGTCAATGAGCAGGTAAATGCAATGGGGGGATTCCCATGGAAACTTATGCAAAGGTATGACCCCTACGCTATGACTTAAAAAAAGGTTGGAAGGATTATCCTAATCTTCGATATCGGAATAAACAACAAACCACACCTACCAAACCACACCTACCAAACCACCAGAGTTGATCACCAACAAAGGCCTCAAAAAGCCTATGCATCCCATCCTCAACAACTCTCTATCTCACAAGCTCAAGATCCATCAATTGCAGATGACTCAATTCCATGCTCTAAACCAGTGTTATAGAGAAGGCCATTTTTAAAGAGAGCTAGAACCAAGATTGATGTTCATGAGGGCACTTTGACTATGGAGTTTGACGGTGAAGTGATTGGCTTCAATATTTTTAAAGCTATGAGGTATCCAAGTGATGTTCATTCAGTTTAATCCATTGATATTTTGGACTCACTGTCGCAGAGAATTCTTGAGTTACATGGAGAGGATGGGTTAGATGTTGTTTTGAGGGAACCAATTGAAAAGGTGGTGGCTGGACTTAATAGTCGAGGAAAGGTTTCTAAAGAGGTACCATTCTTAGGGTTACCTGTTTCTCATGAACAACTTCAACCATCTGTTATATCACCACCCAAGCTTGAGTTAAAAACACTCCTAGAACATCTTAAATTTGTTTACTAGTCATTATCACCACACACCTTACCCAAGTACAAGAAGATTGTTTGAAAAGGGCACTTCGGGAATACAAAATAACCATAGGGTAAACCATAGCAATATCAAGGGAATAAGCCCAACTATGTGCATGCACCATATTCTCCTTGAAGAGGGATCAAAGCCTTCTAGAGAAGCACGACGAAGGCGACGAAGGCTATTTCCACCTATGATGGAAGTAGTTAAGGAGATACTGAAGCTCATAAATGTGGGTGTGATTTACCCTATTTCAGATAGTAAGTGGGTGAGTCCAGTTTAAGTAGTTCCTAAGAAATCACGCATCACAATGGTAAAGAATGATGAGAATGAGTTAGTCACTACTACAAAAAAGGCTTTTTAGGACTCGCGGGGCGCGAGTCCTCTATTTGAGAGCCTTAAAAACTGAGATGTTTTAGGACTCACGTTGTGATTCCTAAAAGAATGTTTTTGCGAGCCCTAAAAAGTTTTTTTATAATCTTAAAAAAATTAATTGATAACCAAAGATCCCGCCGGAGCTCCGACGTTAATGGCGGCACCACCACCCCACGGTGGTGGTTCAGGAAAATGATGACTGGGCATCGAAGCCCAAGTCTCGGGGAGCGTCGTGGTGGTGGTGGTTCTTCTTGGAAAGGCCTAGAATGGCCGGATCTGTACTATGATTTCTCGGACCTCCATGGATTCCGGCGAATGTTGACTTCCAATTTCTATGAATGTTGAGTTCAATCCCTTAGTGGGTTTTGATGCCCAAAGCACAAGGAACGCACTAGTGGTGGTAGTTTAGGTCAGGGTGGCTCGAGGTGGTCAGAAAACACCTAGAAGAGTTTGGGAAAAATAGCACCAGTGCGACTTTGAACAACTCTAGGCAACAGAGGGCAGTGCGTGAGGGGCTGGGCTCGCAAGGGTCAAAGGTCGGTGACCTTCTGCATCCAATCAGCCGACGGGTATCGATGGGGGACGACAGCAAGGCGGCGATCGGGGCCTCGTACTGATGCAGGCGGGAGAGAGTTCTAGAGGGAGAGTCGGCTGATTTTTTTCTTCTTCCTTTGTGTGTGCTAATGAGAAATGATGCCCTAATATAGCCCAATTCGAAAATGATAGAAATATTTGTGATTTTTTACTTAAAATTTTTTAGGACATGCTTTGGGAGCCCTTAATACACTTTTAGGACACCCAAAGTGAGCCATTAAAAGTCACCACTAATATTACACTTAAATTTTCTATTCAGATTTTTTAGGATCGACATATGTTTTTAGGACACTCATTGCGAGTCCTAAAATGTGTTTTTAAGGACTCTCAATGAGTGTCCTAAAAGGTCCAGGAAATTTTGTTATAAAAAAATAAAACTTTTAGGACACATATCAGTTTTTAGGACTCGCGGAGCAAGCCCTAAAAGAAATTCTTTAAGGACTCGCAATGCGAGTCCTAAAAAGTCCAGCAATTGTTTTTATGGCTCGCATCTAGGTGAGTTCCCTAAAAAGTGTCCAAAAATGGTATTTTGTAGTAGTGAGTGCCCACTAAAGTTCAAATAGGATGGCGAGTTTGTATTGATTATAGAAAGTTGAACACTGCAACTCGCGAAGACCACTTCCCTTTTCCATTCATTGATCAAATGCTTGAAAGATTAGCAAGACACTCTTATTATTTCTTTCTTGATGGTTATTTAGGTAATAATCAAATTTTTATTGCTCTTGAAGACCAAGATAAGACCACATTTACATGCCCATTTGGTACCTTTACTTTTCATCAAATGCTATTTGGATTAGGCAATGCTCTCGCCCCTTTTCAGCTATGTATGGTTAATATTTTCTCAGATTACATAGAGAACATCATAGAAATATTTATTGATGATTTTAGTGTCTATGGTGATTCTTTTTATAAGTTCCTCCACAACTTAACTCTTGTTCTTAAACGATGTATTGACATTAATCTTGGCTTGAATTGGGAAAAGTATCACTTTATGGTACAACAAAGTATTGTGTTAGGGCATGTTATTTCAGAAAAAATATTGGAGTGGACAAGGCCAAGAATTGTCTCATTCATTCTCTTCCACCACAATCAAGTGTAAAATAAATAAGATCATTTCTTGGTCATGTAGGTTTCTATCGCCAGTTTATAAAAGGGTTTCTCAAAGATTGCTTCTCAGTTATGCAATCTTCTTCAAAAGGATGTGGCCTTTGAATTTAATGATAATTGTTTGCTTGCATTCAAAAAATTGTGGCGCTAGTGAGTTATGGAATCATTAACTTCAACACCTATTATTCAGCCACCGAATTGGGAGTTACTATTTGAAATAATGTGTGGCGCTAGTGATTATGCAGTAGGGGAAGTCCTTGGGCAACTAGTTGGAAGGTTCCTCATGTTATATACTATGCTTCTCAGACTCTTAATGATGCTCAATTTAATTACTCTAATACAGATAAATAGCTTTTAGCGGTCATCTTTGCTTTGGAAAAGTTTCAATCTTACTTAATTGGACATAAAGTTATTGTTTACAATGGCAATGCAACTCTTAAATATTTACTAGCTAAGAAAGAAGCAAAGTCTAGGCTTATTTAGTGGATTGTACTCCTTCAAGATTTTGATATTGAAATAAAAGACAAAAGAGGGTCAAAAATTTGGTGGCGGATCATTTTAGTAGACTTATTTGGGATGAAGATAACTTGCCATTAAATGAAAAATTTCCTAACAAACAACTCCTAGCACTTCAAGAAGTTGCTCCATGGTTGTAATGCCCCAAATTTCCTAATAAGGTTTAGGACCTTGATTAGGAGGCCGGGAGGGCCATAATTGATTTACGATGATATTTAATGAGTATATGCATGTTTATGTGAATTATATTATTATATGATGGTGAATGCATGCATATGGGCTTATATTTTAAATGCAAGGGTATTTTGGTAATTTGGCCACAGTGGGCGTAAATGTATATTTTGGGTGCATGGTTGAGATTAATTAATATAGCCACATTATAAGGTGGATTGGTTCGAGCTTTTCGATATGAGACGATCATGAGAAGCAAGTTTTCGGTCTAGTCATAACGGGATTAAGTTCGGGGCTCGGGGTGAGTCTCGGGATGATATATGTGATTAGAGCATTACTGGGAATTAAAGGGTAATGGGATGTGATTTATTGGTATTTGAGAATGTGGAGATTAGCGGGAATTGGAGAGTGTTAATTATAATTAATGGTATAGGTTGGAAATGACGAATTTACCCTTGGGAGTGCTTAGAAGCTTTTAAATTGGCCTAGGGGCATTATGGTCTTTTGACCTTAAGGATTGGTTTCAGCTTTTGAGTTTTAGAAGGTTGTGGAATCGTTTAAAAAAAATAGAGCATCTTTATCCTTATCTCTCTCCCTCACCGTGCACCATTTCTCTTCCTTCTCCCTTTGGAATTTTGAGAGCCAACTTGAGGGAACAAGCTAGGAAATCAAGGTTTGGGCTTAGGGACTTGATTCAGCCATTGAAGGGGGTTGAAAACCAAGCTTGAGGTAAGGAAACTCAGCCATGAAAGTATGGTTATACTCTGTTTTGGTGTTGAATTTCAGCTTGTGATTTCTTGGTGGTTAGTTGGAATTAATGGGAGTTTTGATTAGGGTTTATCTTGGGTCTTGCTAAGGGAGTGTTATAGATCAAGTTTAGGAGTTGTATTGGAGGTTTGAGTGGTGTTTAAACTTGGTTTGAAGGGTGGGTTCCAAGAGAAAACGTGAGGGAAGAAAAACAGGGGTTTTGGCTGAATTGGGGGTTGCGCCGCGGCATGGTCAGGGAGAGCCACGGCCCTTGGAGTAAACTGGGTTTGGGCACTTCTATCTGAGGGGCGGGCCGCGGCATGGCCGAGGAGGGCCGCGGCCCTTAAGGTCATTTTTGCCAAGAAAGGGGTTTTAAGCTTGGGAATTCGAGCCTTAAGCCTTGGGGTTGTACCTAGTACCCGGTTAAGTGGGGATTGATGTCCCGGAGGCTAGATATTGATTTGGGAACTTAAGTTGATCATTTTTATTGATGTTACCTTATGTTTGGTTATGACTAGGTGACCGCTAAAGGACTAAAAGCTGATCGTTCTCAAAGGTCGTTTCTTTTATTAATTCTCGCTCGAACCCAAGGTAAGAAAACTGCACCCCGTGTATATGTGACATGCATGGCTATTATGGATGCATGTTGGTTGATTATTGAGCATGACATACATGGCTATTATGGATGCATGTTGGTTGATTATTGAGCATGACATGCATGGCTATTATGATGCATGTTGGTTGGCTATTGAGTATGACATGCATGGCTATTCTTGACGCATGTTGGATGTTTAAATGTAAACATTGATAGCATAATGAATGCCTGGAAATCTTGCCATTTGCATATGATTATTATTGAGGCATGCTGGATGATTAAGTGTGATGCATGTGATGCACGAGAAACATGTGATTAAGGCATGCCATGAGTGATGAATATGAGATTGGCCAGAGCTGAGTCTCTGAGTTTGTGCATGATCATGATTATGCTGGCAACTGTTTAGTAAGCATGTTGAATGCCCTATTCTTGGATAACTGGCATATGATACATACTGATAGCATTTCTTACTTGTGCATGGTACTGACTAATTAGTCAGATTTCGCAAAGGGGCTAGGATCAACTGTGAAGCTGTGACTTATGAGTCAGGTTCGGCAGTGGTACTGGGCACTGGTCACGTTGCACTGACTTGTCAGTCAGAATTGGCAAAGCTGTTAGTATCAGCTGTGAAGCTGTGACTTACTAGTCAAGTTCGGTAGTGATACTAGACACTGGTCACATAGCGCTGATTTATTAGTCAGAACGGTCTTAGCGTGGGTCACGCAAGCCAACGGAGAACAGATCTAATCGACCATCAGCATTGAATGGCTCAAAGAGCATTAATGCAAGACCGACCTCGAGGGTCGATGAATGAAATAAGCACTTGGAGGCTAGTGGCTTACCTAGCAGCCACTCTCCCTCTTGAATCATGTGATGTTCACTCATTGGTTTGGAAGCTTTATGCTCCGTGTGATTATAATGATAATCATTTGATAATGCTTATGTATAGTGTTATGTTTTCTTGCTGGGATTCGGCTCACGGGTGCTATGTGGTGCAGGTAAAGGCAAGGGGAAGCTAGACCATCCTTGAGTTGGAGGGCTTAGGTGATGATGTGTACATATGCAGCTGCTCGACCGTCACGGCCGAGGTTTAAAGTGGAACTAGGGTTGAACCCTGTTTTGCCGCTTAGAACGCCCTGTTGTAAATATTTTCTGTAATAAACTCTGAAATTTATATTTTCGGGATCCCAATGTATATATTAAACGTTCTAGTGAAACGTTACACCCTAACCAAAATGTTTAATCCTTAAACCGCTAATCATACTTAGTTGCACGATTTTTGCCAAATGACTCGATTAGCGAGTTTAGCACTGTTTATAAGGCACACCGTAACGGTCCCAGGAGTTGGGGCGTTACAATGGTTTGCTGAAATTGTTAACTATTTGGCCACTAAAGAGTTACTGAGAGACCTCGCACAAGCTCAAAAGAACAAGAATAAGCATGATGCTAATTTTTACATTTGGGGTGAGCCTTATTTATGGAAACATTGTACTGATCAAGTCATTCGAAGGTGTGTTCTTGAATCTAAATTTCAATCCATCCTTGCTTTCTCACATTCTCATGCTTGTGGAGGTCATTTAGGTCCAAAAAGAACAACCCACAAAGTACTTGACAACGATTTTTAGTAGCCTACAATCTTTAAAGATTCATATGCATATTGCAAGGCATGTGATCGTTGTCAACAAGTTGGTAACATGACTGCTAGATATCAAATGCCCCAAACTCCCATAGTTATTATTGAGATTTTTGATGTATGAGACATTGATTTTATGGGACCATTTCCATCATCATTCGATTTTGATTATATTCTATTAGCAATGGATTATGTGTCTAAGTTGGTGGAAGCAAAGGCAACTAAAGCAGATAATTCTAAAACAATGGTTGAGTTCATTAAATCGAATATCTTTGTGAGATTTGGCCCTCCAAGGGAAATAATTAGTGATCGAGGTACTCATTTCTGTAATAAAACTATTGAAGCCTTATTTCGGCGCTATCAAGTGACTCATAAAGTAACCACTGCCTACCATCCACAAGTGAATGGACAAGACGAGGTATAGACTAGAGAAGTCAAATCCATCCTTGAAAAGGCGATGAATCCAACTCGGAAGGATTGGAGTATAAGACTAGATGATGCTCTATGGGCATATCGCACGACATATAAAACACCACTTGGTATGTCACCACATTGTTTGGTGTATGGAAAGTCTTGCCATTTACCGGTTGAATTAGAGCATAAGGCTGTGTGGGCTGTGAAAAGTATGATATGGAGATGGATACTGCAGGCCAACAAATGATGCTTCAATTACAAGAGCTTGAGGAAATTCGTAATGATGCTTACGAGACCTCTAAGATTTACAATGAGAAGACAGGTTTTTCATGATCGAAATAGAACTATTCAGAAGACGTTTGCTGCGAGACAGAAAGTATTATTGTATCATTCTCATCTTAAACTCTTTTCGGGTAAGTTGAAATCCCAATGTGTTGGACTTTTCATAGTGGTACACCATTATCCTCATGGACCGGTGGAAATTACAAGTCCATCAACGGGAAAAATATTCAAGTTTAATGGTTAGAGATTGAAGCCTTATTATGATACTTTTAATCCCCTCTTCGATCCAGAATATGTTGATGAAGAATGAAGAAGTTTCATGTCGAGCTAGCGACTTTAAACTTAGAAAATTTTATGTATTTTATTTTTAGACATTTTTATTTATTTAATTTTTCATTGTAATTTTCCTTTTGAACTTAGTTTTTAATTTTTTTATGAATTGTCGAATCGTGAAAAATGTGAAAGAAAAAAAATTGGGCAAAGGCCCAATGGCTGCGACCAGGCCCTTTCCAAGTGGTGGCCTGGAGGACAGATGGTAGTGGTCATAGCCACTACACGCATTCGAGATGTTTTCACCAATCTCCCATAAACAAAATACCTCATACCCGGCATTTCTCTCCCATTTTCACCAAATATCCTCCATTATCATAATTTCTCATCCAATTTCCTCTCCCAAACCACCACAATTTCAATCATAAATCTTTAGTTTCTTCCAATCTTACCCCATTTTCACCATCAATGCATCATTTTTTTAACTTCAAAACCTAAAACCTCGAAATCCGAATCTTGGTAATTGAGGTTCTTCATGTAGTTTCAAGGCTTTTCAAGACTACATTCAAGTTTTCAAGAATCTCTATTGTCTACTTCCAGTAAGTTCTTTCTCTACATTATTTGATTCATGGGTTTTTGAAGATTCAAGAGATAGAATTGTGGCATTTTGGGTTTAATGAATTCTTTGTAGATGAATTGCTTTTATATTTTCATTAGCTTGGATTGAGTATTTGTGCTATTGTATTGGTGATTGTTTGAATTTTGGGGAGATTGGATTACAAGAACACCATTTTCAAATCTTGGTTTAGCCTATGCCCACCAAGCATTTGATAAAAGATGTAAGAGAAGTGTGATTGAGATTTTGGGGGAATTAGTTGGATATTTTTGCAGAGGAAGTCTTTAATTACATAGTATATAATTTGTTGGTTTTGAAGTGAATTATGGCACCAAAGTGAGGAAAATAGAATGCTAAAGATGCATCCTTATTCAGGGTTCAATATGATGCAAACAAATGTGTTTTCGAGGATGTGTTTAAACACCATCAAGATGCAGTCTTAAAACAGAAGACAATGGCTAAATAGAGGGGGTTTGATTTGGAAATTAGTCATATGTATCCAACGATTGTGGAACAGATTGAAAAGAGACATTGGAAGAAATTTTTCTCTCATTTTGATGTTGTGGTGATCCCTATAGTGAGGGAATTGCATGCTAATAGAATTTCCCAAGCCAGTTCCAAGGCTACTGTGAAAGGGGTGGATGTCAGTTTCTCAAGGATGGCAATCAATAGGTTTTATGGGCTTCCTAATATAGAGGAAGATGAGTATAGTCAAATAGTGGATAATCCCATTCTTGATGAGATCATCCAATTTCAGTGAAAACCAAACACTCCATGGATCACAAGGGAGTCTGGTCAGCCTACAAAGTTCAAGAGGGATGCAATGGCAGTTGTTGAAAAGGCATGGCATAAGTTTATAAATGCGAAACTAATTCGAACAAAGAATGTTAGTGAGGTTAATTTGGATAGTGCCAATGCCATCATGAAGGGTAAGACAATTAATGTGGGCAACATAATCAAGTCATCCATCCAAAGCATCATTAGAAATATGTCGAAGGGGTTCTACCATCCCCATCTGACTACTGCCATGTGTGTTGAAGCTAGTGTGCGATGGGATCATTCTGAGCCATTGTTGCAGCCAATGCATTTGATAAATAGTTATTCTATCACTCGCTTCAAGGTCACTGACACTACTAGGGCAAGCTCATCTTCTCACACTCAGGCTAGGCCCCCACCATCTAACAGAAACATGACATTGACAGATTGTATGACTATTGTGAAGGAATCTTTGTACAATACCACTCAAGAGTTGCATGCTCACCGCAATGAATTTCAAGCACATCAATAGCATATGATAGAGTGGGCAAGCTACCAAGATGTCTGCTTCAGAATGAATGCCATGAATTTTGGCATGGAGATGACAGCTTATCCACATGCACCGACATGGCTTCAACCATATCTACAACCTATTCCTATGATGCAAGATGAGGAAGACGAGTAGGACGCTGAGGATGATTAGGCAGATATGCCTGCTTAGTGGACGGTTACTACGGTTGAGGTAGATTTTCGTTTTCTTTATATTTTCTTTTATTTTTCATTGAGGACAATGTACTGATTAAGTGTGGGGGAAGGGAAAAATTACTTTATTTTTATTTTTATTATGTCTATATTGTTTAGTTGTTTTTATGTCATTTTATTTCATTTTTAGTTTATTTTTAGGTTGTCATAAGCATGGTTGTGTTGAAAGTCATCTATCAATGATGAAACTTCCTATTGAGATAAGAATATGTCTAGGAACATGATGTATTGTGTGCTTAACTCTTGTGTTGGTTGTCACTTAAGCTTAATCTTTGAGTTTAAACATAATGTGTGTACAATTAGATTTTCCTTTTCACTATTATTTGGAGATATTTATGCATCCTATTATCTATTTATATATAGTCTTGACCACTCTAGAAATCATTTATTAATTGTTTGAGGTGAAATCATAAGTACACATGATTAGGAAGATGATTAAGACATTTTATTTGGATCGTTGAGCCTTTTAAGCTTACCTATGATATCTAACACCCTAGTTTCCCATTTTTGAGCCATAATGAGTAATTTTTTTTCTATTATGAAGCCAATTTCCAATCTTTTGTATCTTAAAATTTGAACTCTTCTCGTGACCCATTACACCATAGTTTTATATGAATGCTTGATTTTGTGGGTTGGTTTATGTATTGTAAGAAGGGGACATTTGTATTGGTATGTTGGATTGTACTGTAAATGTATATGATCTACTATTTCTCCCAATTACGTTGAATTGATAAAAGAACAAGAGAAAAAAAATTATGCATTGAAAAATAAGAAGAAAAAAGTTTTTCAAAAGTATAAGTGTGGGAGAAATAGTAAGATCAATGTGGAAAGAAGAAAAGGGGAAGGTTATGTATTCTTAAATTGTATGTGAAATTTGTGGGAAGATTTAGGAAATATTATAAATATAGGCTATGGTGTGATTTAAGCTTAGAAATTTCTTTTTTATCTACCTTTAACTGTAGCCTTAAATTACAAGCTTTTAAAGACCTTTTGATTCTTGATTATGTGTATTTATATGAGTAAAGAATATTTGGTTAATGTCTATGGAGTGGATGCTTCTCATGAAAATATTTTCTATACAAGAAACTTTGAAACATACTTTTCATGAAAATATTTTCTATACAAGAGACTTTGAATCATGTGTTCTGGTAAGTTTGATTGTCCTTGATCATATATAGATCGAGTTTAAGTGGTGACTAGGCATTGAGTTGAAATTCTAAGAAATGTGGAATTCAAATTTTTCCTATGACTTATTTGTTTGATCAATTTTTGAGACGACAAACGCTTTCGACAAAATTGTTGCTTATGTTTTATTTGTTTATTAATAAGTCTTTGATTTTTAGGCCATAAAATATTTTATGAGAGTTTATTGATAAATTTTATGTAATTTTGTGACTAGGTATTAATGGGAAATGATAGGACACGAGAAAATGAAGTTTGGGACAAGTTTGAAGTGTTTTAGAAGTCCCTAAACCCCATGTTTGAGGCTGAAGTTGGAGATTGTGAAGAAATTGCACACGTGCTAAAATCGCGTAGTGGTTGTGACCTAGTAGAAAGAAGTCAGCGGCAGTGGCCGCCAAGAAGCCCTGGCCGTGGCTGAAGCTCGATGGTTTCCCAGAGACGCCTCCAACAGCCACGACTGACAATGACAATGGGCGCGGCCGGCGATTCGAGTTTTCTTTAATTCTTAAATTTTAAATGTATTTTTCAAGGGGCTATTAAAGGGTTTAGGGTTAACTTTGAAAATAAATTTGGATTGCGAATTTTAGAGTCTAGAGCAGCAGAGGATGAGAAAATACTTCTTCATATTTATTTTTCAATCTATTATTTGTTTCTTCTTAAAACTTCTTTATTTTCATTGAATATTTATGTTTGTGAATATGAATTTGATTATGGAGTAGTTTTCTTTTTAGTTAAGGGTTATTTCAAAACCCTAGACATGAGATCTTGAATGCATTGATAAATTTTATTCCCTTATATTAAATTGCTTCTATCATTCTCTTTGAATGTCATGGATCTTGTAATATCTTGTTTAGAGGGCCGCTAATTAGGGTTTTGCATTATTCTATTATCATCTTAGGATTGCTATTTAATTAATAGTTTAGGATTCGAAGTATAGTAATAAGTTGCAATTAAGGTATTGTGACACGAATTTTAATTGTGATGAAAAATAGAACCTAGATTAAATGAATTGCATGCTTGATGAATTTGTTGCCTAGATTAACTAGTTTCCACAGAGTGTAATGATTTTCCTAGGTTAAATAGATCGCATGTTTAATAGATTTATTTCTTGGTAAAAAATAATAATTAAGAGTGTAATACAACACATTTTCATAATACATTTTTTATATAAATCATAGTTTTCAATACATAAAACGTACAAGTATACAAATTTAAGAAATGGTAATGGAAATATAGTGTTTAAAGTAAGATTTTATGTTACTAATGAGATTAAAGAGAGTGAGAAAGAATTCAGTTGTCATGTATTGGACCCAAATGCCTTATAATTTTAATTGGAAATTTTTATAAAATTAAGAAAGTTTTGCCAAAGGGCTTATTTGAAAAGAATTCTAATATTTTGGGTCCAAATGTATTTCTTTTTTTAAAATAAAGGCTTCAGCCTTATTTTTCCTGTAGCCTCTTTCTCTCTCTCCTGAAAAAAATTTATTTTCTTTCTTTATCCTTCTCTTACTCTTTCTTTCCCTCTTTTTTTCTCTCTAGTGTGCTACTGTTTTTGATGACGAACGACCACTTTCGGTCGGCCAGATATAGGCAAGCACCTGACCGGATTGCGAAGAATCCTCCGAACTATCGACCACGTGGGAATCTAGAACTCATTCGTCGGTTAAGCATCACAACCATTCGATTTAAGTTCGGCCACTACTCTATTTCAAAGTTGCGATCCGGCCACCTCAAGCATTTGTCAGCTGATTTGTCACCACCATCACGTTTCTCGTGTTATAGGCTTCAAAGGCCAGTAAATTGTTTTCAATTCTATTATAATTGAGTGGCGGGCCCACCATGAGCCACCACGATCCACCATAGACCGACGATCAAAAATTAGTTTCTAGTTTCTGTAGTTTGTTTTGAGCTTCAGAAATCATCGTTTAACTCATTCTGAAACAGCGATCATTGTGGTATAAATTCTTTGACCAATTTATTGTGATTTAATTGTGATAATTAGAGTAATTTTTATTAGGTGTATTTATAGTATACATATTTATATATTTTTAATGCACTGAATTTTTTCTATAATTATAATGGATGTCTGGGATTATATGTATTTTTTATACAAGTTATGATTTCGGGATTGTCCATTTTATAGCCGCTATGCTGCCCAATTTTCTTGAAAATAATAGGAACTTAATATATATTGTAAAAAGAGATATTTATAGATTTTATAAAAATATGGAAATTATTATGAATAGTAAATTTTATTAATTATTTTTTTTTGGTAAATCATGAATTTAATTTTTATATATGTAAAGTGTGATTTATGATCAAAATATTATTTAACACTTATTATGGTGTATAAATATTTGGTTAAAATTTTAATACTAAGATAATATAAAATATTATTTTCATGCAGTTATTGATATTTGTAAGAACATTGAATTTTGTAGAAATTATATTTATTTGATCAATGTGAGATTTTAATAAAATGATTATTTGAATAAATTATTTTATGTTAAAAATATTTACATTCAAATACATATTGTTATTGTGGTATTTTGTTATTAATGTTATAATAGATGTAATGTAGAAAAGTTATTAGCATTATAATGATAACAATTATTATTATCATTTATTTTGTTTCTTGTATTGTTAATATACACTATCAATAGTGTGCATTTAGGATTTTGATAGAATTTAATAAATGATGTGCCTTGAATAAGATTTGTATGGATTGGATTGATTGACTCTGGGTGAACAATTTTTAAATAAGCTAAGGACCTAAGGTAATTAAATTTCATCTTTTGTGCTTAAGTGTGAGATGCATGATTACATTGATTGTGTATGTCTAATGAGTTAAGTATGGGATGATGATGCATATGATGAGTATGTGATGAATGGTTATATGTGTTATGTGTGATATATATAGATCATAATGGATTGTATGACATATAATAGATGAACTTCGTGATATGTGAAAGTTGTCTTAATTAGTTAAGTTTTATCTGAGTTATGTGCAAGTATGTGTTCCCATGTTAATGAATATGTGGATTATCTTCTATGTTCATGAATTTGTTACATATTATGATATATGAAGCCTTTAAGTTTTTAGGTTGGAAACCTTAGACCTGAGCCATAGCTCTACACTAAGATATGACAACGCCACCAACCCAAAGCTTCATCTTTTATGACTAAAGATGTTTTGAGTTATATGAAATTTGATACAGTGCCTTGATTGAATACAATCAAACATGAATCATGAACATGAACATTGACATTTAAGCATCAACATGTATGCATGACATGTATAGTTATGTGATACATTATTATGTGATATAAGCCAATGCATAAGAAAATGAGAAAAGTTATGAAATGCCTTGAAAATTCTTATGTAAAGTTAAACATTTTAATGGGAACAAGGCTTAAGCATAGTGATAATAAGATGTTAAAAAGGGTTCCACTATTTCAATGAAGCAATTAAGTAATTTCAGTAAAGAAGACAGAGGTCTATAAAGCTTATAGGGGCAGCTCACTAGTGTGGGCTAGGTCAAAGTTGACCATTCAGATATGTTTGCCATGTTCCTGTCTTTCTCCTCCATTTATATGTGTAATAAGTATAGCGATTATGACAATGATGAAATGAGTAATACGATCAGCTCAGCTGCGATGATGGCTAGCAAGAGGAGAACCCATAAGATTTTATATTATATGTCTAACAGGTCCTGCAGGAATTGGCTAAATCAAACAGTGTGCACAAAAGATAATGGGTCAATAAGAATGTGAAAGTAAAAGAAAAAGCATAAAAGTAAAGTTTGAAAGTGCATAATGAATAAATAAAGTGCATAAGTATTATAAGTCAGTATATAAGTATATGTGCACTTCAAATTCACAACATTCATGTGTATGTGTATGCATGAGATTTACTTACTGAGTGATAGATCATTATGTTATTTTCCAACCTTTTTCCAGGTATGGCTTTAGATATTGAGCAACTTGTGGATCATGGTCTCAGTAGCAATGCAATAGTGGTTTAGGGTTTTTTTTTTCGTTTTCCTATATTTAAATGTCATGTATTCATACGTGTAATAATTTCTATTAATAAGATTATATAAAAGTTCTAATTTTTTGGTATTTCATATTATCATTATATTTAATTCGCTTCGTCAAGTGTTTAACATACTAGTAAACCAGAGGTATTTTGAGTATGTGGCAGACGTACCCTACCTTAGGGTCATCACAAAGAGCGCTTGACTTTAATTAATTATAATAGGTAAACTGGGATAATTGACTTCTCAAGTGTTATATGCGAGGTTAACAGTTTAATTGGGAATATGAAATATTATTTGTCATTGTTGATAGATTGATTGTCGAAGGTGGAAAGTAATTCTTAACTACTTCTTTAAAATCGCATTATTCTTAGTTCTTTAATCTTTATTTTATTTTATGCTATTAGTTTCTAAAACCAAATACAGTATTTCATTTTTTTTTTCTTATTTTGAATAATAGTTTGGATCGTAGTCTTCGTAAGTTCGACCTCTATTTACCGCTATATTGAAGTAACTCGTAGAATTAATAGATAATAAATACTTCAATTTGGTACGACATACGATACGCATCACAATGCCTACACTATAAAAGGGCTCTCTTAGAGTTTTGATAGACTTGATCACTCTTTCAAATCTCTCTATAGCTTTCAAGATCATAAATTATCTCTAAGAAATTCATAAAGAAAGTGCTTGTTTCTGTGAATTTCAAGGCTTGTTCAATTTCAATTCTCTTTCCTTCTAGAGAAAGCCTTAAGCATCCATCAATTATGTTTCCAACTTTTATTTTGTATCATTTAGGCATGCACGGAGAGGTTGTAGCGACCTAGGGTTTTTGGGTCTCATTTGGGTCTAAAAAATCATTGGGTTTTTGTTTGTTCTTTTGTTTGTTAGAAGTTTCTAAGATTGAATCCTTTGTTTTTGCTATGTATGATTTGGTTTCTTCATCATTTTCATCTTTATAGATTTCTATTTATCATATATTCTTGGATATGTTCATCGTGATCTTTGATGTATTAATTGTGAAGAGAGAATTTATTCTTGTGATTTTATTTTAGAAGTTTGGTTTAATTAAACCGTTTAGTTTTTGGCTTATTCAAATTGACTTTAATTTTCTCAAAATAAAAAAAAATTATTGATAAATTAAATTAATTTATTGATTTTTTATAAGAATTTTTTTTTAATTTTAATTAAAATTATACACGTGGCAATGCCACATTAGTGATCAAAGTGTCAAACTAACATTTTGTTAGCTAACTAATACAGGTACAACATTTCAGTAACGTGAATAGTTCAAGAGGAATATTTAAGTAATAGTTCGGATGCAAAATTCATATTTATTCAAAAACAACAATGTGCATCTATTCAAAAAAAAAAAAAAAAAGACTAGAATGTGATTGAGAGTACATTAATTTTTTTTTAAAATCTCAATGTACATTAATTTGATATAACTAACTTTTTTAAGTTCCCCTGTTTTTCCTGCATTTATACATTATTTTGTCTTAATACAAAGTTGGTCAACATAATAACAATGCTTAAAGCATAATTCCTCTTTTTCTTTCTGTTTATTTCACAGGCATAATTGCTCCTATCAAATGCAAGATTAATCCATGTTTCGCAAACGTAGGGGATATTTTCAAAGTCAATCAATCAACATTAATATAAGACTATCAATGAATGCAGCTGGTACAACAGTAGACACCAGTTTTGTTACTACTTAGCATCAATTGTAACTAAAATATCAATTGCCTGCAGTGATGGAGCCATACTTCGGCAAGAAATGAAGTTTTCAATAAATTTTTAGTTTTAGTGTGGGCTTTGATGTTATTTTTTTTATTTATATTATGATATTTAATTAAAATTTTTAATGAATAAAAATTTGAGGTGGGGCTTCATCCCTCACATTGACATTACTGCTTGTTTTGCCTTTGTAAAATATCTTTTCTTCCTTTCTTAAAGGAAAAATAAGATAAAATGAAAACCAGTATAATTTTGATATGGACAGCAGAAATTGATAATATTTATGGGAGACCATAACATTTAATACGTTTTACATATAAAACTGGCAGTTTTTGACAATGAAAGCCACAACTATTGGCCAATCCATTGAGATTAAATTACACGAGCATCATTACTGTAAATACAACTTTTTTATTGACGTTATTATGAACTAAAACACACTTAATCCATGGATCAAAACCATTAGGTTTCTATCTACCATCAAACGTGATTGTCACCCCATTCAGTGAATAAGATTCTTCATTATTTCCGGACATTGAGTCCTGATTAGAACTTCTTTCAATAAAAAATTCAGGTTGCTTTGGCTTAGGTAACTTCACTCCCTCGTTCGCTAGCATTACAACTACAGTGCTCATTGTTGGTCTATCCTTTGAGAATTTGTAGCATCCCAATTTCTTGCAGCGTTAAGTTGACAATTACTATAACTAAAGTTGAAAATAAAAATACTGTTTTATTTATAAAATCGTTCATAAATATCACTTAAACATTAAAAGAATGAAACTCTGGAGTTTCGTAGATTTTATAAATAAAGTAATATAAACAACTTAAAATGAAATCCATAAAACTAAAAATATCATTCTAAAATAAATACTTAATAAGTTTCCCAAAGTAGGCCCGATCCCTTATGATCACCAAATTCTTGACATGTATGCCATCCGCCAAAGCTCTCCAATTTATTGCGTTGTAACCACCTCTTTGCTTTTACCTGCAGTACAGAGTACCCGTGAGCCAAAGCCCAGCAAGAAGAGTTGTGTAGGACACAACCCCATAACCTTAACTAGGAACTAAAATCAATAACAATAACAATAAAAATAACAATAACAATAATGTAACATAAATCATAACTCGTGAAAAGAAAACGTAATCCAAGTGGAGTTGGAAAAGTATCGTATAACGTAAGCATGCATTTTTAACATATCATAAACATGCATTTTCATAACGTAGACATGCATTTTTAATGTAAGCATGCCAAACAGTCAGAACATACACATACACAAAAACATTACCATAATTCACATAAGTTCATTAATCATAACATTCACTAACAATATCATGAATAACATAAGTATATCATGTAAATAATTTAGACCATAGAGTACATCAAGCATACACCATGTATGTAGGTGTCCACTCTTCTTACCTCAAATGCAGCAGTGATCCACACACACACTCTAACATGTCTCTTCAAGTATCATTGGCGAGCCTAAACATAACATATAACATAAAGGCTTTAAAACCCTCAACCAAGCAAAAACCATAATTAAACCCAATAATTTTTTTTTTAAAACTAATTCATCACCATATTACTTAAGAAATCCTTTAAAACCCCTCTATATATAGTCCCAACAATTATTAACTTATATCCAAAAGTACATAAAAAGTCCTAAAAAATCATGTTTCTAGGCAAATGGTGTGGTCACGCCAGTGCATGGACGCGATCACGCTCACAGAGAGCCAGGCCAAACCAATTGAGTAGCGGGGTCGCGCCAGGGCTGGGCGCAGTTGCGCTAGGCCTCTACTTTCAGAGAACGCAGTGCGATTTCTAAACCTGAAAATCGAACCGAATTGTAAAATCTCGAACCCAAACCCCCAAAATAGGCATCTTAACATGTTTCTAACCCAATGAATCTAGATATCAACATCCCTAAACCTATGTTAAACATTCAGCATCCTAAAAACATAATCGCAGTATTAAATCTTTCAAAACTTAGATTTGACAATACTTTAAACAATATAGGTGTGAATACTTACAAATAAAATCCAGCCACAAGACTCCAATCTATGCTGCCTATGAACTTCCTAGCCCCTTTAATACACTAGATTGTTGATCTCCTTCAACCTCAAGCCTTCACAAACCTCGGATCAAGAACGTGAGATTGTTCTTCATCTGTTTCCTTTTTAGTCTATTGCCCAAAACCAGAGTCTGACAAAATACGATTTCTAAACCTATTTCACCAATTATTTGATTTATTTAATTTCACTTAATTCTTGTAAAACTAAATGACCTTTCTGCCCCCATCCTCAAGTTAATTCTTAATTATCAT
This sequence comes from Humulus lupulus, assembly GCF_963169125.1. Taxonomy (NCBI): domain Eukaryota; kingdom Viridiplantae; phylum Streptophyta; class Magnoliopsida; order Rosales; family Cannabaceae; genus Humulus; species Humulus lupulus. The sequence continues at coordinate 138,092,871 of NC_084798.1, read as the reverse complement.
TCAAGACCTTATTGTAATTTCCAACCAAAACTAATAGATTTAATTTTTCATAATTACGCTTATTATCATAAAATCCATAATTCTACTTTGACCCCCAACACACCATATCTATTACACTTTCGCCCCTAATAGTTGAAGAAACTAGTGTGTGTGAATTGTTGTCAAAATGCATAAATAAACATACATCATAATTTATGCATATCATAATTCATATAATTAAACACGTAATGTCATACAATTTACCATAATACCCTTACTAGTAGAAGCGGATATTACACCATTTCTGAACGCACAATAAGCCCACATAGGCACATCTAACGATTTGGGATTCAATGCATTATTCTACCAAGTGTGGAACCATTAGTTCCGAGGTTTTTTTCCCTCATTCCACAACAACCATGCATGTATCAATTGCAGTAACATAATATTTCCTTAGTCATTTAGTTAATAATTAAGAATAGTTCCATATTTTTCGAGCTACTTACATGTCCTAGAAGATTATGATCGTGATCCAGATGACTAAATCTTCTAGTATTTACGTCGCTTATTATATCGAGCAATAGTACACCAAAACTAAAGACATCAGATTTCACATAAAATATTCCAACTACGTACTCTGGAGACATATTGCCATTGCACTAGACAGTTGTAACATAAGTCATTATATAATTATGATGAGAGCTTCAGTAGGAATGCAAGAGAAACTAACTATATTCAACTACTCTCATAATTTTTGTTTCTTTTTCATCACCTTCAAAATCCTTGCTATACCAAAGGCTGAAATCTTAGAAGTCAAATCCTTATTTAGTAAAATGTTGTCAGCATTGAGATCCCTATGGACAATTTGAAGTTTTGAATCATGATTGAGTTAGAGAAGTCCTTTAGCAATTCCCATCACAATGAAATTCGTCTTAAGTCTTAACTAGGAAAAAGCAATCTCCCAGCACCTAGTCCTTCTATTTTTGCAGTTCCTCCTAGATATTTTACTCACCATGAGAACAAACCTCACACAAAGTTTGAGGTTGATGAATACAACTTTTGCAAATAAAAAAGTCACTGGAAGACTCAGTGTCCTAAGCTAGTAAACCGTGCACCTGAGCAACAAAGACACTAGTTCAGACCTCCTCATCATGGTAACCAACATCAACTCAGTAATCAATCGCCTCATTATGGTAATCAACAACATTTTGGCAAACAATCACAATCTAGACCATACTATCCACCACAATTTAATGTTGCTGCTACTGTACCTCCATCTAACTCATATGGTTTGGGTCCTCATCCTCCAACTCTGCATTTGGTGCCCTCTCAGAATAGTTTCAAAAGTTTCTTACCATGTATGCCTTTTCTTCGATAGGTCAGCCCCCTACTAGCACTTCAAGTATGCCTCCTCTACATGGATTTTAGATTCTGGAGCTTCGCACCATATGTCTCTGTTGGGAATACATTTTACAGGATCATAAATATTTTCCTGTATGTTTCATATATTAAACAAATTAACATATAAATCAACCTAGAAACATGTTTATAAAAAGCTTCATTAAGTAAATCAAATAACAGAGTTTAAGAATCTTACTGTTACGCAGTGAATATTGAGACTCCTTCCTTCACTCTCTAACCCTTGTTCCTTTCTGTCGCAGAGTAATGACAAGAGAGTGAACTGGATCATCAAACTACATAGTCTTCCAAAATTTCCTTTGATCACCTAGACTAGAGTGGGCAATTCTCAACACATGAGATAGGAAAATTACAAAGAAGAAGGTTGAATATGAGCGACTACAATATGTCTCTTGAGTCTACGTTTTTGCTTTTTCACTTTTTTTTTAGATCACAAAATACTAGACTTAAGTACCTATTTATAGCAACACTTTAGGGTTACTTCAATATAATTCAATAATTAAAATAATAGCTTAAAACTCCATACATGGCTGAATACTAGATATTTTGTCAAGCTTTGGGATTTTTCCATTTTTAAATTCAAAGCATAAAAATCTTTAAATTCAAATAGTATTAAATAAATGTAATATAATGTATATATATAAACTGATTTTGTTTAACGAAATCTTATAAAGTTTTTATTAAAACTTTATATACATATATATAATTATAATTATATTTAAACAGTAATTAATTAAATCATTTATTCAAATTAACTAATTATAATTTGACACCAATTTGTCATAATTAATAAATTTACCAAAATTTCTCTTTTCTTCTCTAAATGTCACATTTAGTAAAATTGTCCAAAATTGACACAAAACAATATTGAAAATCCTAATTAATGATTAAATCAACTAATCGAGACTATCTAGATGATTTAATCAAAGGCATTGTGGGGACCATGGACCCATGAATTCAAGCTCTAGGGGTCAGGAAGGCCATAATTGATTCAATGTGTTATTATGTAATTATATGCATGATTATGTGCAATGTATTATTATATGGCTATATTTGTTTATTTATGTGCATGTATGTGATATATGAGTGAGATCACATTGTTATGTGATTATGTTTGAGCTATTAGGCATGAGACGATCCTAGGAAGCAAGTTAGAGGTTTGGTCATAACGGGGTTAATTAACGGGCTCGGGGTGAGCCTAGAGGTAATTTGGTGCTTATCATATTATCGGGATTGAGCGGGTAATGGGATATGATTTAATTATTATTTGAGGATATTGGGAGTAATGGGAATTGGAGGACATTAATTATGTTTAACGGGGTAGGTAGAAATGACAAAATTGCCCTTGGGTGGCTTTGAGGGTGTTAGATGGCCCTAGGGGCATTTTGGTCATTTTAGGCCATTAGATAGACATAAGCTATGGGAAGGCTGTAGATTGAACCAAGGAAAAACAAAGTTTCTCTCTTCTCTCTCTCGATCATTTCCTCTCTCTCATGCGGTTGGATTTTGAGGCAAGTTAGGGGATTAAAGATTGAAGTTTTTGAGGCTTGAGGGTTTAGAAGTGTGTTATAACAATTCAAGGGATTCAATTCATATATGAGGTAAAGATTCTAGCTTAACCTTTCATTTTTACTTTGTTTTTAAGGTTATTTTTAAGATTGAAAGTTTGATTATTGAGTTGAGTATTTGATGGTGTTTTAGGTGTGATGAAGCTTAGGTTTTATTGGTAGATGGGATGTTATGACATGTTGGGGTTTGGTTTTGGTATTGGGATTATTGGGTTGTGTTTTTGGCTGAGTTTGAATTAAGGAAAATGCAAGGAAGCTGCGCTCGCGAGGTCAAGTCATGATCAAGTTCTTGGATGTCGCAACTTGAGTGAACCCTAGAGCCTTGTCTAGGCTCTGCCTGCTAGGCGCACCGCGACCCCCAAGGACAAGTCGAAACCCGCCCCTGGCACCAGACACGGGGCCTATCTATTTGAGAGGCGCGCCGCGGCCCTTAGGGGTAGGACGCGGCCCGTCTGTCTCTTGTTGGCCAGGCTTAGTTTTATTTGGTTTTAAGCGCGGGTTTTCAAACCTTAAGGTTCAGGATCGAATCTACTACCCGTTTTAGTAGGATTCGAGGTCCCGGGGGCTAGGGCTTGGTCAGGATCATTCTCAAGGGTCGTTCTTAACTTATTTTACGCTCGAACTTGAGGTAAGAAAACTGCACCCATTATGTGACATACTTGATTATTGTTGAAGCATTTTGATTGCTCTATGTTTGGATATTTTTTGTATTATGAATGCGTGAATGCATTGTTTATCTGAGCAACGCACTGACTTATTAGTCAGAAACGACAAGGGTGTTAAGTGTTGGTCATGAAGCTCTGACTTATCAGTCAGGATTTGTAATATTACTGACGCTGGTCGTATGGAATTGAATTATGATTCAAGAGCGGCAATAGCACATTGAAAGTTGGTCAATATGATTAGATCTAATCAACAAGAGCATTATATGCTCGTTCGACCTATTGGTCAAAGAAAACTAAAGCGCTTGGATAGTCTATGGCTAGTTACTCAGAGCCAGGGCAAAAAGGCTCAGGTGACTTGATAGTCAAAGGGAAAGAAAAGCTTACCCAGCCTTGAGTGGAGAACTTAGGTTGCAAAGTGTACATATGCGGCCGCTTGACCACCACAACCAAGGTGTTTATCAGGGGAACTAGGGTTCAACCCTATTTTTGCCGCTTAGGTCGGTGAGATTGTAATTTTTGAATTGTAATGACCATTTTGGATTGTAAACAACTTTGTAAACACTTTTATGGGATCCCATGTACAGTTAAATGTTTTAAATAAAATATATCCATTCCTTTTGAGCGAAATTTTAACCCTGGCCATTAATAACACTTAGACGCACGTTTACGGCCTATTGAGCACTATTTAAAGTACACAGTGTGACGGCCCTTGCCATCCAGGGCGTTACAACTCTTGAACTCGTAGAACACTTTACACTTAATATAAATATGTTATCATTGTTACAACCATAGTTTGTCATTCAATCCTCTATAAATGATCTACAACTTAGTCGAGTGAGAATTACTGTTTTACCCCTCATTGTATTTTATCCTTAAATACCACTAAGTTCTTTGTAAATGATATTTCCGTGAACTTTAATCACAGAAATGAGTACTTAATCATTTAACTCGTTGAACCAAGCTATAAGCTGATCATCATTTTACTTCTAGCTAGAAGCTATAGATGTTCAAATTTATGATTAACACTCCCACTCAATAATACTACCAAGTCTCTAAGATGTAAGTATGGGCTAGTCTGTAGGGTAAGCTGGTAACGAACAAATCAAAGGACTTGAATAATACAATCAGCTAGAATACTAACCACTCAGAATTGAGATTGAATTTACCTATGGTCAACTTTATAAAATGACTATATTAGATAATAACGGTACATTTACTTATCTATCTAAAGTCAATATCGCTCCAGTCCGATGTAACAAATACATTTGATCTTGTCTACTTTGCTAATGTTCTGGAAAGAACATAACACTACAATGTGTAAGTAGATCATATCGTAGATTCGCAAATCAGTGTAAATCTTGTGCACTGACTAATCTTAGGACTAACTTATTTTTTAACATATAATCATATTTGTATTCCATTGTAATTACGTCACTATAAATATGATTAGTTATATGCTTAGGATTTAACAGAAGTTTATATTAAACAAATAATCATGAAAATAAAAGATGTGCGCAAAGTGATTGACCAAGTCGAAAATGATTTCTATTATATTATTGATAATGAAATGAGATTACAAAGAAATTAGGTTTTAATTAGGGCATAAAACCCCAACACTCTCCACATTCGAAATCTTTTGTTTCTTTGTGTCTTACATCATCTATTCCTCTCATGATTGCTCATGGTACTCCCATGCCACTAGCAGGTGTTGGTTCAGTTGTCAGTCCTCATTTATCACTTCCTAATGTTTATCAAGGCTTAAGTAATCTTAAGAAAATCCTGAGGCCCACGGTACAAAAAACGTCACCAAGGGAAAAATTGTCAAAATCCTCGGTATTCCCTTCTAATCTTACTAACTCCATATATATCATCAATTAGTCATTCCCATTACCCGATAACTGTAGAATGTATCAGTTTTCCACAATACCCCTTGACTCGCTGTGAGTCGGGTATTGGGTCCCGTTGTGACTTTCCTGCTAACTTGCTCCCTAGGATTGTCTCATGCCAAGTAACCCAAATAAACCCACATAATAATGTGGTCTCTAACATATATCACATATATACAATTATGCCCATAACAGGCCAAATTACAAAAATTGCCCTTCTAGTATGAAATGGGCCCACATGCATATCTAATACTCCTAAACATGCATATCCAATTTTATTATCATATAACTTACGTAATCACATAATTATACACAAATATATCATATAAGCATATAATTCCATAAATTGCCATCATGGCCCCCTAATCAAGGCCCTAACCATTATTATGTAAGTTGTGTAACGACCCAACTATTCTAGACCTTGGACCATTAATGACTACTATACTAATCTTAAAGAAAACTCACAAGTGAAATAATCATAACTTCATTAAAACTTGTAAAACAAATGTTAAACTACATAAAATTTAAAATAGGATATGGGATCCCATTGTTTTTAAAATAAAAACTTAACGTAACTTTAAATAAATGGGTTACAAAATTTTGTGCGGAAAATACATATAAAGCATAATTTTTAAAAGACTAGGAAGCGACTTCATCCTCGAATGGAACGCTCAATCCACCGATTCCATCCTGCCTCGCTAAGTAATGAACATACTACAACTATTACTAGCTACTGCTACTATCTAACTAGCTATGTAAAGTTCTTGGACTCTACAAGTTGGGACATTACAACTATCCCCTCCTTACAAAAATTTCATCCTCGAAATTTAACCTGAACAGCTCGGGATATTGAGTCTACCTTTCTGCCTCCAGCTCCCAGGTCGCTTCCTCGACGTTGCTGTTCTTCCATAATACCTTGACTAAAGGTATAGTCTTGTTCCTTAGGACCTTGTCCTTCTTGTCTAAATTCTGAACTGGCTGCTCCTCATATGACAAGTCTGCCTCCAGTTCTAAATCCTCATAACTCAATACATGAGTCCCATCTAATACATACTTCCTCAGAATGGAAATATGGAATACATTATGCACCCTAGATAGTGCAAGGGGTAAGGCCAACCTATAGGCAACCTAACCGATCCTCTCTAGGATCTCAAATGTTCCCACAAACCTAGGGCTGAACTTGCCATTCTTCCCAAATCTCTTCACCCCACTCAGGGTGAAACCCTAACGAAGACATAGTCTCCAACTTGGAACTACACTGTCCTCTGCTTTGGGTCTGAATAACTCTTCTGTCTGCTCTGAGATGTGAGCATCCGAGCTCTAATCTTCTCAATAGCCTTGGTGGTCCTCTTATCACCCATCTCATCCCAGTGAATGTCCGATCTGCACTTCGTACCATAGAACATCTCATAAGGTGCCACTCCAATAGTCGACTGGTAGCTGTTGTTATTGGAAAACTCTATCAGAGGTAAATATTTACTCTAGTGCCCTTCAAATTCCAATACACATGCTCTCAACATGTCCTCCAATATCTAGATTATCCTCTAAGACTGACCATCGGTCTATGGATGATAAGTTTTACTGAACTTCACCTATGTACCCATCACCCTCTATAAACTTCCCCAAAACTTGGAAGTCAAGATAGGGTCCCTATTTGACATAATACACCTCGGAGTCCCATGAAGGTGAACCATCTCTCTCACAAAGAGATCTCCATATTGATCAACTGTGTAATTTGTCCTCATTGGTAGAAAGTGTGCTTATTTTGTATACCTATCCAGGATGACCCAAATTAAATCATGCTGGCGTACTTGTTGACCCTCGATTTGGCCAACGACACAAAGTCAAATAAACGACAAAGAACAAAAGGAAATCAAGAAGAGAATCAAATTGAAAGCAAATGACACAAGCGATTTATAGTGGTTCGGCCCCAACTAGATGGTAATGACCTATGTCCACTTAGTGTTCTTATTGATATTGAATCCCAATATTGTGATCAATGAACTTGGGTTCACGAGTTTCACAAGCCTTGGGAGGATTACAATTTTGGTGGATAATCAAACTATGCTCTTTCTCTGAATACAAAGATCAAAAGTCCCCTCCTTGAGCCCTCTCATTCTGATTTATAGGCTCAAGAGGGTTACATGGGCCGATGGGCCTTAATTACAATTAAGATCAGCGTATCAAGGTAATAAAAGTAAATATAATAAATGTACTTATTACAAGATTGCATATCCCAAAGGAAGTAAATGAAAGTATGCGACCAGACTGGTCGCACTTAATCGTGAGACTTGATTTTAATCAATGATTCCCTGATCGTTGGCCGAGTAGGATCAATTCATGTGAAACCGCCATGTGCCAGCCACGTATAAGAAAATCTTGCCACATCATCAGGAGCCATTTTTTTGGGTAAAAATTTGCCCCCAAGTTTATTTTACTCTGACCAGCATAAAGTAAACTTAGGTGACCGACCTTTCGTATGCCCCATCAAATTTGTCAGAGCCGTCCATGCCTTCTCGAAAAAGGCAACCAATTACATCATTGCAGTTTCCCAAAAGTGGTTCGACAGTATTACACTTACCCATGCCTTGGGATGTTACCCCTTATGATTGCCTAGGTAACTGCCCCTTGCTCAATAGAAGTACCCCTTTGAAATTACCCTTTACCTTTTACTCTCTCCTCAAGAACTCTAAAGAACAAGACATGGAAAGCCCAAAATTCAGACAACCTTCACAATTTTCGGAGCTTCTGCCTAGGCAATTGACTTAGAGTTTCAAAAATTTACTTCAACATTCATCCAAGTAAGTTTCGAAAACTTTTCAGTCATTGAGATGCCATGCAATATCTGTTTCATATCTGTTGTTCTTGAAAAAATTGTTTCAGGGTAAAAAGGGCACGTAGATCTGAGCATAATATGAAAGGAAAATAACACTATGCAGGGGTTAGGAATAAGTTTGGTAGTTAGGATTATTAATTTAGGGCGTAAAATCAAAGTAAAAATTAATTTTATTTTTAAGCTTTTAAAAATACTAGGATTTTTCGGCCCTTTCAGAGTGGAAAAGTTTTTCCTAAAAAACTTTTCACTTCTGTTTTTTAATCCGTTTTTCGAACTGTTCGCATAGAATTTAGTGTTCTTGTTAGAATGTTGCTGGTTGTATAAAAGCTTTACTTTTTATATAGGAGCAACGTTATTCCAACTTTCACACTTCTTGGTATTTTGGCCGTAGATTGTCATCTCCCCTTCTCTACTCGCAAATTTTTCATGCACGATCCGTGGGGAGGTAAGAGGCCAATCGACGACGACCTGCTCGCCCAGCTGCAGAAGATCACGAACAACCGTCATGGTTTATCCCATAAATTCCATTTTCTGATAACTTCTCTAATAGACCTTCAACCAGCCCAACAATCATGGGTCGAGTAAAATCCATTGCCCAAAAAAAGAAAGAAAACAGCTACTCCTCCTGCCAATCAACCTACCCCTTGGGATGAAAACCCTCCGACTAGCCCTTCTCTCGAAAGCACATCCCCGCTAGAACTCCAAGCTAAAGCCCAGCCTCGGGACGTCCTTCGACCAGAAGTAGAATGGTATGTTGCTCCTCCTAGAAAAATTACAGTTAGGATGGTAGGGAATTATATCAAAAAGTATGAACTTTCTGGGATAACCCTAAATAAACCTTCCATTGACCAACGGGCAAACCTGCTTAGGGGTGCCTACAACGCTTGGTCGAGGTACTACATTGAGGTAGGGGCAACCTTGCCTCTTCATCCATTTTTTCAAGGGATGGCCAACTATTTCGAGGTTGCTCCCTTCCAAATAACACCAAACGGGTATAGAGTGCTTTCTGCTCTCTATATCCTGTATTGCTATAAAAAGTGGTCTGTTCCGACGCCACACGAGATCAACTATCTATTTGATCTTAAGTCCAACCCCAATCACAAAAACATGAGGTTCTTCCATTTTTACCACTAGGAATCTGCTCGCACCTTCCTGAGTTAGACTACCTACAAGTCTAACGTAGGAAAGTACTTCCAGGAGTACTTTTTAACAACTGACCTAGTCGCCAACAACCTGGCCTTCACAGAAGGAGGTAAATCATTGATTCCTTGGTGGTTCAATTTCCTTTTCCTTTAGCTTTTTCGCATATCCCTTAAAACTTTGATAACTTTCAAGTCCATGGCACCGACCAGCTCTTACTCCAAAGATGGAGATACGAGCAACATCTTTGGCCAGGATGTCTGATATAGAGAAGAGTGTCAAAGAGCAGGTCACAAAGGCCAATCTAAGGCTGGTTAACCTTTTGGCCCCTCACTAGGACGTGAGGGAATCAACCGCGGGGAGTGCTACTGGTGGAGAAGCTTTCGACCAGCAGCAAGACGTGTCACAACCTCCGAGAAGGCCAATGGGAGTAACTATGAGGGAACCCTCCAGCACCTCGCGAGCAGCTACTACCCCTGCTCCTTCAGGAAAGGGAAAAAAGAAGGTTTCTGAACACCCCGAGCCTATTGTTGAGACTTCAGATGAGAATGGTACAGATTTCTCACTTTTAGATAGATTGCTCATTCCCTATCATTTATTTGACGGGGACGAGAATTTTAAATACACACCTAATTTAAATTAAGACTTCTTCATGCCAGAGAGTGAGTGTAGCAGTGGTATAGTAAATATTGTAGCGACCAGTAGGTGTAGCTTGGGTATTTTACATACAATTCCTTTGCTTTCCTTTCTTTGATTCAGCCAACATTTACAATTATACTGTATGATTCTTCGTATGTTTTCTTCCTTGCAGACATGCCTGCGAGCAGGAAAAAGTCAAACAGGCGTAAGGATGGAGAAGGCTGCAATGACCCATCTGTAAAGCGGGCTCGAACGGAAGACCCTCCTGCACCAACTCCTACAAAAGAGACTACTCCCCCTCTAGGGCCTACCGACCAGACTCCCCCTGAAATCAGCAAGCAGAATCCTCCAGCAGCCGCCAACCCAAGTGCTACTGCTCAACCAGAAAAAACTGTGGTCGAGGAAATCTTGAGCTCCGCCTGCACTTCGGCCAGCGAAAGGCTGAAGAAACTGTCCATACACAGGCGATGTTTGGAGACCATCGACAATGCTCTCACCATGCCGCTCGACCAGCTCCTCAACCGTGGCCTAGCCAAATTACTCACTGTAAGTTGTTGCCTCTACTATTTTCTGATTTGTTCATCCCTCTGATAGATACTAACAAACTCATTACTTTTATTTTCTAATTGCACAGGATTCTGACCGTGGCACCGGTTGGCGCTACTCAAAGGAGATGGCCGGCAAACAAGCTGAAGAGATCAAGGCAGCTGAGGAGAGGCTTGCCAAAAAGCACAAGGCAGTCGAGGCCAAGCATGCTGAAGAGCTGCAAGCAGCTGAGGCTAAGATTGCCAAGCTTGAAGAGGATTTGAAGAAGAAAGAGGACTCTATTGAAAAAATTATTACCTCCAAAGATAAGTATAAGGAAGCCTCGCTGATAAACTACCGAGAAGCCCACAAGCTTCAGACGGAGTTGGAGATTAGCTGCAAGGAGGTTGCTAACCTTGAGGAGGCCAACAAGCGCAACCTGGAGAAATATGAAGGAGCAGCGTTCCAGTGCTTCTACATGTTCTAGAAAACAAATCCCAAGGCTGACTTTACTTATTTACCTGATACAATAAGGGAGGCAGAACTGGCGAGGTATGCTGCTCGCCTGGAAGAGGAAGAGAATGCTCAAGGGTCCCCTGAAATATCCATGGCAATAAGCATTGAAGATGTCAACGACAATGCTAGAGCCACAGTCGACCAACAGCCTCAAGAGCCTCGGTAGAATCCTTCGACTGCTGCATGATTGTGTCTGCTTTTCTTTTATCTTTAAGTTGTAGTTTAAGACACACGAACTACGATTTTTAGTGTCAATACAATTTATACTTTTATTGCTGCACAGACTGCTTCTCTTTTAATTGACAATTACATCCGAGCAGTGAGTGCTCGCGGTGTAAAGGATTTCGCTTTTGATATTATAATATTTGCATTTTATTTTAACATTTGTTCACATGACCGAAATTAGCATAGCACTTTGGTTTGATTTAACAAAATAACAAAATTTTGAAAAATACTCTAAGTACCGTAGTATGCTTTCACTTATTTTGCTTGTGTTCTTACATACCTATTGATATGCTTTGCTTACTAGATACCTTATATGCCCCCCCCCCCCCAAGTGATTGAGGAGCTTTAGGTCCTCGGTCACTTTCCTTGACCAAGACCTGTTCGAATATTTCTACTCATAATAGAGATTTAAAAAAGATAATATAGCAAAACAACACACATAATGAGAAAATACTTGTAATAAACACAATAGTTGGCAAGATTGACTGGCTGCGCACAGTCCCTTTTATTTCTCGTAATAAATGGACAATCGTGTCTGTACGAGTGATAAAAAATATGATCTTACACTTAAAAGTGATCAGTCACAAGAATGACTGACCCTTGTTCGTAAACTTATAAAAAGTAAAATTAATATATGCCAATTCTTTAAGATGAATTGGTCACTGATAGTACTTACGAAGGTGTTCTCCATTCCAATAGTGAGGAATGAGAACTCCATTTAAGCGAGAGAGTTTATAAGTTCGTGGATGGAGGACTTCTTCAATTTGGTATGGTCCTTCCTAGTTGGATCCGAGTACTCCAGTAGCTTGATCGTGGGTGTTAAGGAAAACTCTTCTAAGTACCAGATCTCCCACATTAAATTTTCTTTCACGTACTTTAGAGTTGAAATACCAGGTGACCTTTTGCCAGTAAGCCACTACTTGGAGTTGGCCTTGCTCGCGCCTTTCATGGACCTAATCCAACGATTCCATTAATAACTGACTATTAGAGCCTTGATCGTATGCAATCCTCTGATGTGATGGTGGATCTAATTCAACAGGCAACATAGCTTCATATCCATATAGGCCAAGGAGAATGGAGTATGGCATGTTGCTATTTGATGGGATGCTCTGGCCATGCCCCTTTTGCTTCTTCAAGCCTTTTCTTCGGAGTGTCTTTTAGCGGTTTATTGGCTGCCTTGACTTGCCCGTTTGCCTGTGGGTGAGCAACTGAGGATAAGCTTTTGATAATTCCATGTTGCTTGCAAAAATCCGTGAACATATCACTATCAAACTGCGTGCCATTGTCTGAGATAATTTTTCTTGGTAATCCATAGTGACACATTATGTTTTTGACCACAAGGTCCAGCACTTTCTTGGTCATTATAGTTGCAAGTGGCTCAGCTTCAGCCCACTTTGTGAAGTAATCGACAGCCACCACAGCGTATTTGATGCCGCCTTTTCCCGTGGGTAAAGATCCGATGAGGTCTATTCCCCATACTACGAATGGCCACAGACTTTGCATCTGCTTTAGCTCATTAGGGGCTGCTCGGGGAATCTTGGAGAATCCTGACACTTGTCGCATTTTCGAACAAACTCCATCGAGTCTTCATTCATTGTTGGCCATAAGTACCCTTGCCTTAGGATCTTCTTTGATAAACTCTGCCCCCAGCGTGATCTCCGTGGAAACCTTCATGGACCTCTCACATCAATTCTATTGCCTTTTCCTTTGAGACACACCTTAGGAGTGGCATTGAGTACCCCCTTCGGTATAGAATTCCGTCGACCAGGATAAACTGAGCAGCCTGCCTCTGGAGGGTCCTTGCTTTGTTTATGTCCATAGGCAACACTCCATGCGTTAGGTACTCAGTTAAAGGTGCCATCCATGAATCTGTTGTCTGAATTACCAGAGAGGTTTCTTCTGTGTTGATGCTTGGCGCGGGCAGTCGTTCAACGGGCACTATGTTCAGCGTGTCAGCATCCTTCGCACTCGCTAGTTTGGCCAAGGCATCAACATTTGAGGTGTGGTCACGAGGTACTTTCTGGAGAGTATAGCTTTCAAACCGTGCCAACAAATCTTTTGCTTTATTCAAGTAAGCGACCATCCTCAGACCTCGAGCTTGATATTCACCAGTAATTTGATTAACCACCAACTGGGAGTCACTATATATTTTGAGCAACTTTATGTTCATGTCTCTGGCTAATCGTAACTCGGTGAGCAGTGCTTCATACTCTGCTTCGTTGTTGGACGTTGAGAAGTTGAATCTGATTGCGTAGTGGAATCGATGTCCTTCAGGCGCCATCAAAATCACTCTGGCTCCACCATGGTGCTCATTACAAGAATCGTCTGTAAACAACTTCCATGAGGGAGTTTGGCTTTGAGGTTCAGGCTCTTCTGTCTGCTCGCTGTCTGGAAGCCCAATGAGCTCTACGACGAAGTCAGCCAAAGCTTGTACTTTTACCGCTTCTCGTGGTAAGTAAGAAATTTCAAATTGCCCATGTTCAACCGCCCATTTCAATAATCGGCCTGCAGCTTCTGGCTTATGCAGAACATGCCGTAGAGGCTGGTCGGTTAAAACTGTGATTGGGTGAGCTTGGAAGTACGGCAGCAGCTTTCTGGAGGCTAAAATCAAGTAGTAGGCTAATTTTTTAATAGGCGGATACCGCAGTTCTGCTCCTATTAGCGTTTTGCCTACATAATCAACGAATTTTTGCACATTTTCCACCTCTCTTACCAAGACAGCACTAGTAGCGTATTCTTTGATCACCAAGTAGATGAACAGAGTTTCTTTTTCGACCGGCTTAGATAGAATCGGTGCCTGCGACATGTGAGAATTTAAGGCTTGGAAAGCCTGTTCGCACTCCTCCGTCCATTCGAATTTCTTATTGCCTCTAAGTAGATTAAAAAATAGGATGCACATGTCTGTCGATTTGGAGATAAATCTACTTAGAGCAGTAATTCTCTCGGTTAAACTTCGGACATCTTTTATTTTTGTTGGCGATTTCATATCAACCAGGGCCTTGATCTTTTCAGGATTAGCTTCAATTTCTCGTGAATTTACTATAAATCCCAAACATTTCCCGGATCGAACCCCGAAGGAACACTTGAGGGAATTCAACTTCATCCGATACATTTTCAAGACGTTGAAACACTCTTGTAAGTCCCTTACGTATTCTTCTGCCTTTTTTGACTTAACCATCATGTGATCAACATATACCTCAATTTTTATACCGATCAACTCCTTGAACATGTCGTTGACTAGTCGCTGCCAAGTCGCACTAGTCTTTTTCAAACCGAAGGGCATTACTTTGTAACAGTAAAGCCTTGTATCAGGTGGGTGCATACTGATTTGATTGTACCCAGAGTATGCATCCAGAAATGATAGAATCTCGTGCTCTGAAGTGGCATCCACCAGCTGGTCGATCCTTGGGAGTGGGAAACAATCTTTCAGGCAGGCTTTATTAAGGTTTGTGAAATCGACACATGTTCTCCATTTACCATTCGACTTGGGTACTAGTACGGGATTAGAGACCCACGATGGATAATGCGCTACCCTGGTGAATCTGTTCTCCTTTAGCTTCTTTACTTCTTCCTTTAAAGCTTTCGATCTATCTTTGTCAAGTAGCCTTCTTTTCTATTGCACTGGTGGAATACTTTTGTCTATGTTCAGGACATGGCTGATGAATGCTGGGTCTATTCCATCCATGTCATTATGCGACCAGGCAAAGACTTCCTGGTTCTTTTTAAAAATTCCACCTGCTTTTGTTTTGTTGTTGTCTCTAAGCTTTTACCGACCTTCACAACCCTGGTCGGATCTGCTTCATCGAGTTGGACCTCTTCGAGGTCCTCGATGGGTCCTACTTCTTCATCAAAATCCCCAAGGCGAGGATCCAAATCCCTATCCTCACTTTGGGCAACACCCTATTTGGTGACGCAATCACCTGATTGGGCTTATATTTCATTGGTCGTCTGCAACTCTTTTCCGGCGGCTTCCCTCGATCCACTACTATAAAAGTAGTGAGTAATGTCCTGTTCATAGGCGTAGTTCCTATTGTAACTGGGATGACAATGGACCCTGTTGGCACGAGCCCTTCGCCAGAAAAACCATATATGGTTTGGTTGCACGGCTCCAGGTCCTTGACAGAAAACTTCATCCTCTCCAGTGGAGATTTATACAAGATGTTAACTGAGCTCCCTGTGTCGACTAACACTCTTTTAACCATCATCTTGGCTATCTGCACGTCAACGACCAATGGATCCAAATGTGGGAATCGTACATGGTGAGCATCATCTTCAGAGAAAGTTATTAATTCTTCCTATGTTTGAGCTTTTTTAGGCGCTCGCTCTTCCACATTCATCATCTCGATGTCCTGGTCGTAGCGTAAGGTCTGGGCATATCGCTCCCTTTCCTTCCCACTATCTCCTGCAAGATGTGAGCTGCCACAGATGGTGAGAAACGTACTTGCCATAGGAGTTGGCTGTAAAGGTCGCGAGCGCTAGCGTACAGGCGCCTGCTCGTTGCCTCCTTGAGCCTCTCACTGAGAACCTCCTGTGGCTCGTACGTACCTCGTCAAGTGTCCCTGTCTGATAAGGAACTCAATCTCATCTTTCAACTGGTTACACTCATTAGTGTCATGACCATAGTCGTTGTAAAAATGACCAAAATTTATCGTATCTCGCTTGGAGATATCCTTCCTTATAGGTATTGGTCGCTTATAAGGGACATTCGAGTTGGTCACCTATAGACCTCTGCCCTGCTCTCGACAAGGGCCGTATAATTGGTGAATCTTGGATCATACCTATTGCCTTTCGGGCATTTATTTTTGGACATTAATGGCTCATGGTTTGCCCTTTTCCCACCATTTTTACCGTTCCCGTTCCCATTGCCTTTGCCGTTGCCATTGGGTTTATCTGACCCGTTGGTGGCTTTGGAGGGATCTTCCTTTGGTTCGTTGTCTTTTGCAGGTGATTTCCCCTCGTTGCAAATCACATCCTTGAGCTTGATGTATCGATCAGCTCGATCAAGAAACTCCTGGGTCTCCTTACCCCATTCTTTCTTAAGCTTTTCAAGAGGGGAGAAATGCGCCTTACTCCAGCAATCAGGGCCATCATCTTTCCCTCATCGCCCATTGTCTTAGCTCCAATCGCTGCTCACATGAAATGCTTGACGTAATCCTTTAAAGATTCTCCCTCCTTCTGGCATATCTCAACCAGCTGGTTGGCCTTAGTGGGGTGTAGTTGGTTGGAATCTCTCTGCCGGCGGTCCATGTCTTCCTGCCGCTCATTCAATTCCTGAAGCTGATGCTCGATTTCCCTCTGTTGTAGCGCCAAGGTCTCTGTCGCGTTCTCTTGATTGGCCCTCAGATTGGCCAACTTGTCCTGTAACATACTCAGTATTGTCCTCAATGTTTCCGAGTCTATTTCTTCCTCCTCAAAATCCAAGTGTGGCTCATTTTCAGCAACATTTTGGAGGAGGAGGTTGAGTGGATGCAGCGCCAGACATCTATTTAGCTCTCTTGGATGTCTTTGCCATTTGATCTTATTGAAGTTTCTGATTGATCTCTCAATGAAAGCACCAAAATGTTGACCCTCGATTTGGGCAATGACACAGAGTCAAATAAACGACAAAGAACAAAAGGAAATCAAGAAGAGAATCAAATGGAAAGCAAATGACACAAACAATTTATAGTGGTTCGACCCCAACTAGATGGTAATGATCTACGTCCACTAAGTGTTCTTAATGATATTGAATCTCATTATTGTTACCAATGAACTAGGGTTCATGAGTTTCACAAGCCTTGGGAGGATTATAATTTCGGTGGATAATCACATTATGCTCTTTCTCTGAATACAAAGATCAAAAGTTCAAAAGTCGCCTTCTTGAGCCCTCTCATTCTTATTTATAGGCTCAAGGGGGTTACATGGGCCGATGGGCCTTAATTACAATTAAGATTAGCGTATCAAGGTAATAAAAGGAAATATAATAAATGTACTTATTACAAAATTGCATATCCCAAAGGAAGTAAATGAAAGTATGCGACCAGACTGGTCGCACTTAATCGTGAGACTTGATTTGAATCAATGATTCCCTGATCGTTGGCCGAGCAGGATTAATTCGCGTGAAACTTCCACGTGCCAGCCACGTATAAGAAAATCTTGCCACGTCATCAGGAGTCGTTTTTTTGGGTAAACACTACTGTCTTGGGAAATCCTACCATGAAATCCATTGTGATGTCCTCCAACTTCCACTTTGGGATATCTAGAGGCTGCAATAGCCCTACTACAAGAAAAAATGCTTTTAATAACACCGAAAATGTGTTATCAAAACATACGATAACACTTTCTGATGTCTTAAGACCGACTATGTTATCGTAGGTCAGGGTACTTTGCATAACACTTTATCAGTGTTATACAGATGTGTTATTGTACTGTCAACGATAACACAATTTCTGTGTTATTTTAATATATAGATAAGTGTTTAATTATGTTATTTATAGTCGATTATATAACACTTTTTTTGTGTTATACTACACTTTAGCATAACACTTTTTTTGTGTTATACTACACTTTAGTATAACACATTTTTTGTGTTATACAATACTTTAGTATAACACATTATTTGTGTTATATAATGAAGTTTGCATAACATAATTCTTTGCATAAAAAGTGTTATTGTAATAGATATTATAACTCAATTTTCGTATTATTGTTATATTTAGATATGTTTAAATTCTCATTATATATTTTATTTATATAACACTAATTTATTCTATTATATTTTAATTTTTTTTTATATAATTAAATTAGTTTTCTAATATATACTAGCATCATCAAATGAACTTCATTTTCAAATAACAAAAAGTAAGAACATTCAACATTGAATTAACAATCCACAATTTAGTTTAAAAAATTCAACACTGTCATCAACAACAAAATATTCTTTAAATATTCAAGGAGTCTAAAAGTTACTACTTTCAACACAAATAAATTAACAAAGTTACTACTTTCAAGGAGTCTTAAGTATCCTTTTATACTTCGCTTGTCACATCTGCAAAATAAACAAAGAAATATTTTATTGTTATTATCTAGCATCACAAATTACTTCAAGAAAAATGCTATGGAAATTATATCCAAGAAAGGACACCACATACAAAATAATGGATTCACAACTACACCAAATCAAACAAAAACCATTCTACTTCGAAACTACTCGGAAATGAGCCTTTTACTTAAGAGTGTAAAAAACCATAATTTCCCAGTCTCCACATAAGATATAAAGGAAATACTAGCAGATTTTTCTTTTTTGGTTTCATCAGGTTATGACAGGTTAGCAAAAGAAACAATTAACTGAAGTCGCACAGAATTGATTAGCATCTGCTAGTTTGGTAAAGTTGAGTTCTTTTCACCATTGTCAAATCTACCAATAAAGCTAAGATCAAAAGATTTATACAATTCTAATTAACATAGCTAAAAGTCAATAGTTCTATTGTTACTGTCACATTATATTCATTAGCAAAGCAACCATAAGCTTCTGATGAATGTTAATTAAGAAGTTCAAAAGCACCATCACGAACTTCATCATATGCCATACAACCTTTAATGCATATACAACTCCAAAAGAAAACAAAGCAGAAACTGGAGAAAAACAGTTCCTCTACTTTCACATCTTTTAAATTTCTTTCACTGTATTGATGTTATCATGTGTTGATTTATTTTAAGAGTTCCTTAGGAAGTTGTTGCCTATTATGATAAATATTAAAAGCCAGTAGCATGATCAGAATCTTCTATCGACCCTAATTTTTTTATGTTTTCTCCTTAAGGAATCAACTTTTCAGATGATGCCAATACCTCATAAAGCTTAAACTAGTACTTAATATATGAAGATAGGATCTTTCTCCTCTATGATCATCACTCTCAGGCTCAGCTGTGCCAGAAACAACTTATGTTATTTTAAAATACGAAAATGACCATTATATATATGAAATTGCATAGCTAACTATAGCATTATATATATTATATGATAGGGAGCATATGAGTTAATGCAGAATTAAAAGAAGTCAAAGAATTAGAAGAGAGGAGGAAGACACTTGATGTTCTGGCAAAAACAAAAATTAGTTACTCCTATTGCCACTGCTAATAAACTTATGTGTGAGATATGAATATGAGAGAAGGCATAGCTCCATACCTAGGGAATCTGTAGAGTGCCAGAGGTGTTGTTGTAGTAGATTGTTGCTGCAGAGTTTTATATGTTTTTTTCTTTCTGATTCTTTGATCCCTGAAAGTGAATAAGAATGACCATGACCAATTAACCAACCAAATCAAAATGCATATGAGACAAAAAAGCACAGAAGAAAATCTTACTATCAATCAATATCAGCTTTACCATTCTTAGTAATAGAATAGGAAACAGACCTATCATGTTTTGACCCAATAAAGCTCCATGACTTAATCGATTTTTAATAAACACATCTTCTCACCAATTTCCAAAAATAAACTACCACTAACTATTATTATTTTACTTATGCCAAATACATAAACCATCAAAAGGAGCATGTGCACAAACCAGTACAGTTAACAAATTCTTTAGGGAAAATAAAATAAAATAGAGAAGATAACATCTTGAATACATCTTTTCCCCTACATTGTTTCACTTTCAAAAAAGAGAAATCAAGTTAATAATCAATAAATGACCCTGAAAGACAATCATTATGCAGACAATACATCCTATGCTCCAAATATCTATTGCAGGAGTGTACTGAAGACAAAAAGTAGAGGTCTTAGACTCTTAGTATTAGAAAAAAGTACTAAACAACCATATACTTGATATTTTTTTTTTTTTTGAAATCTGAACACTGAAAAATGATCTTCATTATGAACAATCATTATTCAAGACAATAATAAGAAAATAAACCAGCAAAATAAAAAAACATCAAGCAAACAAATTCTGTAGTCTGAGAGCATAGCATTAACTAAAATAACTGTACAACCTGAAAACCAAACATGTACTAGATCAGAAAACAGGACAATCCTCCATAACAACCTGGAAATGTTGAAGGGATGGCCAGTTGAGTCAAAAGTATGGGAAGAAATGATTGGGAACTTCTTGGCTTCATACCAATTAGCAACAGTACTAAAACATTGTGCACCACACACACAAATAATCATAGCAGAGAATGGTGATTATTAATAGGGTCCTATTGAATATATTTCAGTTAACAGTTAAAAGAGCAAAGAAAATGATGTTGTGGTGGATATGAAAACTGAGAATAATAAGAAGAAAAATATATTCTTCAATGCTTGAAGCTTTGAACTATGAACTTATAATGTCTCTTGTGTGGTGTTTCTTGAATCTGTGAGCTAAAATGAGAATTCATAACCAAACAAAATCTGAGAAGACAACTAATTGAACTAAATAAAGAAAAAGAGCAAAAATTCTCAAACAAATTGATCTCAATAAACACTGGTATATATATGAAAAATTAAAGCAAGGTGAGCTCTTGCCTGGTAAGTGTCAATTGGAAAGAAAAAAAAAATATAAAGATGACCTATTATGAAAAGCAAATTGGAAAAATAAGAAAGAACGAAATACTGAATGGTATGACATGCAATTTAAGAAACAGAACCATCATTTTTTTAGACACAAATTCATTATTAACCACCATAAATAGTTTGAAGAAAACAAATATTAATTGAAATATGGTATCATATATATAAAACTATATGTTGCTTACTGGCCAGGTCAGTCAACTAAAGGCTACTGTATTAACATGTGGCACAATATATGTAGTTTAAGCTAAACCCATGATATTCCTCCACGAGAAAATAGTTTATCGACAAAGTTATACATATTCTTATTCATTTCCATTTATAAAAATAATATGACCATATTAATAAGGAAAGCATCTCAGAAGATTAGAACCAAAGTTATATATATATATATAATATAATATCATTTCCTCTCAACAATGCAAGAATAAGCAACAAGTTTTGGTAATGTGAAAATGAACCAAGTGATGAGTACAATTGGGTTAGCTAATTAGCTTTATTTATAAGCTGGCTAGCCGATCAGGAGAATTCAATCAAGATAAGCTCAAAAACAATTACAGGTCTTACATGAGCTCAAGAACAAGTGAAGAAGCTCCCCCACCACCGTTGCATATGACACCAACCCCTTCCCTTTTTATGTCTCAATACCTGCAACAACATTATTTTTATTTCAGAAATTCCAAGTAAAATATATAAGAGAGAGCATAGTTACCAATGTCTCTTTTATTCCACAACTAAACTCTCAATAGAAATTTAAAAGAATAAATGGAAAACACGAGATCACTTCACATGAGTATATGTAGAAAGCATAAGCTTAGATATGACCACGAACTATGACTTTAGATCATTAAGAAAACATGTAAACAAAATCAGAGAACTATATAAATGATATTAGAATGTCAAACTAGGAATGAATTGCAAGAGAAGGGAAGCTTATAGATTATCCCTAACAATGTGATCAAGATACGAGCTCCACTGCATCCTAATGGGTGTCCCAATGATACAGCCCCACCATGTACGTTACGGCTTTCCTGAGATATTTGGAAATTGGAAGAGTAAACAAATGTAGATAAGGATAGTGACAAAATGGAGCAAAGATGAAATGCATTGTGGACAGATGAATGACTAGACAAATTGCAGAAAATGGAAGAGTGATCACATTTAAAATAGCATACATTTCAGACTTAAGAGTAAATCAACCAAGATGGATATTGTAAATTAACTTCAACCATAAAACTAATCTTTTTATAAAGCAATAAGTCTGGCTTTCCTAGAAGCAATAAGGAAGTACAACTAGACAGACCACACAAAATGACGAAATGATAGTTGATAAACAGAAAACATATCCCTTAGTATCAAGACACAAACCTCTATCGAAATAGCCAGGTCAATCACCAAGCTTGTGACATATCCCAAGACAAGGTCAATGACACCTCTTACAAATGATGAAGATCCAATGCCTACATCAATCTGCAAAATAGACAGTTAAGCTGTCATTTTCTACAATTTAGTATCCCATAGAGAAAAAAAAGAGGTTTGCAAATTATCATATTACTTTAGTAGCCAAAGGGCAAAAGTAAATGTTCCTATAAAACTGAAAACTTAACTTCTCTTTATTTAGTGTAACAGTAAAAATAATTAATGAAATAAATAATACTTAACGTGACATCTAGGCAAGTAAGATGTTTGACAAAAGAAAGTATTAAAAAAAGAAATACCCTGAACTATTAAAACAGAAAGTAATCACTATAGATTACTTGGACAAAAGAAAGATGAAACAATTAAAAAATTATCTATTATTAAAAACAGTCAACAATATTGAAACTTCATCTCCTATTGGAGATTGTTAAAGACAAACCAATTATATTATGTCATAATATAGAACAAGATATTAAGATACAGAATCAAAGAAAGAACCTTTACTATCTAACTGATATTACTGACATCAGTAATTACAAAGTCTAATATGAGATTCCTCAGCTGACTTTAAATTAGTGCTACATGATATGTTTTCTTGTTTCATTAGAAAGAAAGTGACCAACTCATCCTTATATCAAAAAGAGCTTTGTGCAAACACCAGAGAACACAAATGAAAACCATAAGAACTAGAAACTTGATACTAACGAAGTTCTATAAGTAGTTGGAAGTATTACCTCACTTCATACTTAGGAAGCTCTCCTTTGGTGAATCTGGAAACCAAACACACACCTCATAAAAGTTTATTAGAAAAAAGATGTGCATGATGTAGTCTGCCAATGCTAAAGATCCCCATCAATAACAAGTAATACATTTAATAGTCAAAATCAATATATATATATAAAGAAAACTTTCAATTTTGTATACAGAGTAGTCTCAGATGCTTCTCAAATTTTTATTTTTGAGAGAATTGGGGAAGAAATTTCAATTTGCAAAGAAAAAACCTATTGTTCTATTTGACAGTGTCTTGGAAAACAAAACATCAAGAAAATTGCAGGTCAATACCTTCCTCAGTATTGAATTAAAAGCACCAAATAGACAAAAGAAAAGTTGGGCCTTCGTTGTGCATTTAAAAGCACCAAATTATTGAATTAGCACCAAATGCAACAATGCTCATGTTTCATCAAATAACATATAACTATTGAGACAATTTATTTAATGAGAGTTACTGAAAAGTTAGTACTAACCAGCCCTTGTTCCTATTGATTCCATATTAGAATAATAAACATTATAATAGACATTACAAAGAAAGAAAATAAGTTGGGAAATCTTGTTCTCCCAAACAAAAGAAAGGAAAAAGAAAAGAAAAGAAAATTCAATTTGGTCCACGATTTGAACCAAATAAAAGCTCCTAGAAAAAGCCAATATTAATATCGATTGATTATGATAATACTAAAAATAATCATCAAATCAACCTCCAAACTTTCTCTTCTCTAATGGACAAAAACTACATGATCAATTGTTTTCTGGGGAACAGTATATATTGTCTCAGTTTTTTAAAAAACAAAAAAAAAAAATTGTACACTTCTCTTTCAAAATTAGACATGTGAGCTTCTTTTTGTTCCCCTTTTAATTAAAATTCAAGAACTAAAGTTTCAAGCAGATCAACATAGTTATATTGCACTACTAGAACAATTAATAGGCTTTTAATTTGAAGGAATATATCAATAACTAAAGTACATCTAATATCAATAAAGTGCATCCACAAAACACAGATATAAGTTTGAAAAAGTAACACCTAAAACTTATGTTACAAGGCTTCATTATGTATCATTTTAATCATCATATTGCAAAACAATATAAGGAATGTAGGAAATACATCTTTTCATAGTAATTAGTAAATATACCATTTGATCAGGGTGACTAGAAGATAGAAGCTCTTGGAGAACAGACAATAGTTTTCCTTCTAAACCATCAGAAATGAGGTTTAGTGCCTCCTTCCATATATCGACATCTCTCTGAGAGCCATTTCCTAGAGATACTGCATCAATAGTAGCAGTATAAGAAGAAAAATAATGAGTTTTAGAAAGTAGGATTTAAAGTTCAGCTGTAGATATCTAGCACTAGTTGAGGACGCCCAATAAAGGAAAATAAGTCTCTAAGGGATAACAACTGAGAACTAAATAAGCAAATCACTCATCATTCATTATAAACTTACAAGCATGCATGAGAATCCTCCTCGTACATTTCAGCAGGCACTGTCGTTCAATGTAGTATTGAAGCAATACCTAAAAAAAAATAGACAGAAAAGTAATGCAATTTCAAGAGCATCGAGGAAAAATCTAACATTCACAGAGAAAAGCTTCCTTTGAAGATAAGTGCAACAAGAAAAAGAGCGAGAGAAACTGCTGCAATAATGAATAAAATATTCCTTAAAATATACTTTAAGCAGCAGTATGTTTAAAAAATCAGATTTACAACTAAGAAAAAGATGTTGTAAAGTGCTATACCAATAAGAAAATTAAGTTTCCCTCAATTCATATAGCAATACAAGGATCCGTGTATGCACCTCAAGGTAGTAAGATGTTTGAAAATCTGGGGAAAAAATGACAAGCACAAATATTCTTTAGTGTATAAAGTCATTTTTTGTATGTAAAAAATAAATAAACAAGAGAAAATGAAATCCCTTGAAATTCTATTTTTTTTTCTTTCCCCTTCTTAAAATACAATTTCCAAACAGAAATGTAAATAAAAGTGTTCAGATGTTAGTAAAACCATATCAAATAAACTGAACAACAGCAAAATAATAGATTTCTAGAGTCCACAAGGAAATAAAAGCCCAACCTTTCAATCTTTATCACGTAAAAGACCATCATTATTTTTAGACACTGTACAGAAGAAGAAGAAGAAGAAAAATCATTATTTTTAAACAATTCATTAACCAAAAAACAGAAGGCTGTAATCTCTTTACAGAAGTTAAAAGGAAAGGAAAACACAGATCACTTACAGCAGTTGACCAAAAGGAAGGAATAGACTTTGCTATATCATTTCAAGAAATTCATAAAATATGGAAACCAACCTCAAGGAACAATGCACCTAATTGGTAACGTGACACAAATTGCAAATGGAAAGATGTGGATAAGAACTTGCCAATTATAGTATATAAAAACTATCCGTATAACTTTCAAAATTCTGGTACGTATAAAGCAACTTAAGATACACAAAAATAGAACTTCGGAACATATTATTACTAACTAGATTATGACATGAGATTAATCATTAGAGCTGAAGAGTAAACAAAACTAAGTCTAGAATCCAAGACTGAGTAAATAATAACTCTATATCAGATGTAATTTAACCCCACATTAACAACCCAAAATCTAAACAATAGGTTGGCTTATGCTGCCATCAATATAGAACAGAACTAAATATAGAATGGATATCTATCTATTAAGGGGAAATAAAAACATAAATGCCTTTAAGGCTATACACATGTAAGACTAGATGAGAATGAGATCAATGTCCAATAACATGTTTTACTAAAGCATATGAAGAGTTTTACTAAAGCATGTTTAAAATACAAATTTATCTTGATTACTGTTATCCCAAAAATTTGAAAAGAATGACGTGGCAGTAAAATTGACACATGGCATGAGTTAGTGGGGTGATCTGGCTTAGTAATGGCCCAATACATCAGTTAAGGAATTGGACAGATAGTCAATCCAAATACGCCCGATCGAAGAGAATATTTGGACTGGGGGTTGCTTGGCTCAGACCTCAGTTTGAAGACCCTTATAATTAAATTGGAGCCAAGTCCAAGAAGTTGAAGTGGAGGTTTGAATTTTGGTTCAAACTATAAAAGCAATAGGTCCGATCGGACCTAAGCTTAGGGGACCTCTTGTTAAGTTTGGCTCGAATGAGTTCAAAGAGAATGACCAAGGCTCAAGTTTTACTCAAGGGGAAAGCCACGTAGTGGCCGATCGGGTATGATGTGGAAGAGGTACACTTGGGCTTGAATGAGGTGAGGAGGAAAAATATACCTCGGACCACTTTGGTCCGAGGAGAAGATGTTGAAGTCCGATCAAGCTTTGGTTGAAAAGGAGAGGACCATGTTCGATCGGACATACTCATAGGAGGTACCTTGGGTCATTTGGGTCCAAGATGATGGTATGTAAAAGAAGAGTCTAAGGTCCGATCGGACCTTGGTTGAACAGAGAAAGGCTCGGACCATGTTGGTCAGAGGAGAAGAAAGTAGTGTCCGATCGGACATGATGCTTATGGGGTACCTTGGACCATTTTGGTCCAAGGAGATGTAAATGGTGGCTCGGACCACCATGGTCCGAGGAGAAAGGTCCAAGGTCCGATCGAATCTTGGTTGAATGAAGAAGGCTCGGACCATTTAGGTCCGAGGAGAGGGGCATTGTGCCCGATCGAACAAGACGCTTGAGGGAGTGCCTTGAACCATCTTGCTCCGAGGAGATGGCAAGAAGAGGTAGCTCGGACCACCTTGGTCCGAGGAGGAGAGTGCAAGGTCCGATCGGACCTTGACTGAAGGAGCCAAAGAGGGTGGTTTGAACCACCTTAAGCCAAAGAAGACAACCATTGTGTCCGATCGGACACAATGATGGGGTATACCTCGAATGTGCCCGAAGTAAGAAGCAATGTACCTGACCTTTGTCTGAGGAGAACCATGCACATACCACCTTTGACCTACGAAAGGCTTGAAGAGTAGTCAACATGCATAAGAGACTACGTCAAACTGCCCGAAACTACTTCAGTGAGAATTGGTCCAAGCATCCGGGAATCTCTCAATCCTTACTCGAATTTAGGGATCAGTTGTATTTTAAACATTTATTTTGTAATATAAATATTGGGTAAATAATGAAATATCCCGATCTAACGGGGATATCAGTTGAGAATCCCATCTCTATAAATAGAGAGTTGGGAGGATCGTCAAAGGACTTTTGGCAAAATCAAGAGTTAACCTGTGTTCTAGAGAGAGAAAGTGTTTTCCCTGAGAGAATCCTTTTTTGTATTCTGGAATATTTTACACTGAAGAAACTCAGTTGACACGGTTCATCTGATCTTGAGTGTGAATACATAATAAAATCTCTAAGTGGATTAGGCTATTACCGATCATCGGGGCTGAATCACTATAAAATCTCGTGTTATTTACTTTCATTGATAAAAACTGTCTGTTGTCGTTTATAATTCTCTTGAAGGCTTGTCGTATTTGACGTTCTTACGTCGTTGGCTAAATTCACAGTCAACATTTTGGTGCTTTCATTGAGAGCCTGAAGTGAAGACAGAAAGTCCCTAAAGCGATATGGCGCCTAAGAACACCACAGCGACCTCCAAGAGGGCAAGCACCTCCAGGGAGCATGCAAGATCGGAAGGCCCCAGCGTTCAAGATCGTGAGAATGAGCCCAGGGTCGTGCTTGAGGATGTAGCTCCATAAGTTGAGGAGCTCCAGGAGACCATGAGCGCGTTCCAGGAGGAATTGGCCCAGTTCAATGCTAGGCAGGAGGCCTTTGCTGAGGAAATGGCCAAGCAGAGACGAGAGATGGACGCTAGGAGTGAGGAGATCTGTCGACAGCAAGAGGAAGCCGACAGGCGACATCGCGAAGCTGCACTAGCTCTGGAGGCAGCTACGCAATTAACCCGAGCCAACGCTCAAGCTGTGCCTGGGGTGACACCCACCCCAGAGGCAAGGACCACAGAGGCTGGTCATAAGAAAACTGATAGGCCAGGTAGGAATGGTGGTAACCCACCTGGTCATGAGGAAGAGAGAGTATGATCGTGCACTGCCTCTACCCAAAGGGGGAATTCTAAGACCCCCTCAAGGAGCCACAGATCAGAGACTTCCAGGTCAGGGAGTCATAAGTCTGGCAGTAAGAAAACACCTTCTGAGCAGGGGCACAACAAAGCTCCTCGTGGCAAGGAGACTTCCCACTTCAAAGATGGACATGGGCTTGATGAAGCTGACAGTTACCACTCCAACCAGTCGAAGGAGAAGAATAATAACCGACGAGGAGGAGAGGATCAACCGGCTCAAACGGGGAAGCCACCATGGCATCCCAACCAGCGTAATGGCAAAGAGCACGCTCCACCTAGTAGACCTTCCGAGAAGACTCGGAGTACGGTGTTCGACCGGTTGGGAAAGAACACTGCTCAGAAGGACCTAAGGGACGTCATTGATGACAAAAGGGGGACCGTTCCGGTCGAAGGGCAGGAGCCAACCCGTCCTACCAGTCGAGTAGAAATACTCGATGTTGATACGCCGGATAGGAGTGCCCGACCAAACGGTCCCGAGAGTGCGTCCCCAGCAGTAGCCCCAGGCATCCAAGCCCAGCTTGATGCTTTAACGACGGCAATCCAAAGTTTGTCAAAACAGCCAGTTATTGATCCGGTAGACCACAGAAGTGGTAGCCCTTTTTGTGCTAGAATAAGAGCAGCCCAACCACCAAGGAAATACAAAGCACCGGTATTACCAGTTTATACAGAAAAGGCAGACCCGATGAGACACGTTGGAAAGTTCGAAGATCAGATGAAGCTGCTTGGGGTGAGTGATGACTACCGCTGTAGAGTCTTCCCCACCACCTTGTTAGACACTGCCCAGGAGTGGTACTGGAAGTTCAAACCCGACTCCATCACCTCTTGGGAGAGCTTTAGGAAGGAGTTCTGCAGGCAGTTCAGCACTGCCCGAACCCCTCCTGTTTATGCCAACCACTTGGTGGACATTAGGCAAGGCAAAGATGAGTCTCTCAAGAACTACATTCAAAGGTTTATGAGAGAAGCCAATTGGGCTACCGCGGTTAGAGATGAAGGGAAGATGGTTGCAATCTCCTCGGGTATTATTTATAGAAGTCCTTTGTGTGACAGCATCCACTGCCATCCAATTTCAACTTTACAACAGTTTTTGGACCGGGCAGATAAGTACATGAAGTTGGATGATGCCATTGAGAAAGGAGAGAACGGGTTAAACAACCCAAGTGGATCAGATGATACTCCAAAGGATAGCGGAAATGATCAAGGCGGTAGTAAGAAACGTGGGAATAACGGGGCTGACCGCCGCAGTGAGAAAAAAGCTAAGTCCGGATTGAATGACAAACCAACGAAGTATGAACCTCGATTCACCAACTACACTACTCTTTCGGCAACCCGAGCGGAGATCTATCTAGCCAGCCATCAGGAGGTCCCTTACCGGAGACCCCCACCAATCAAGAAGGAAATGAGTAAGAGGGATAAAAACAAGTTCTGTCCTTTCCATGGAGACTATGGTCACGACACGAATGAGTGTAATCACCTTAAAGATGAGTTATAGTTTCTCCTCCGGTCGGGGAAACTAAAAAAGTATAAGGCAGAGAAGACCCAGGGAGAGGGAAGCAGCAATAATCCTGGGTTCAAGCGGCAACGGTCCCCACCTTTGCAACCTGAACCTGTGGACTTCACACTAGATACAATATGTGGAGGACCACATCTTGCTGGAGATAGCAACAAGGCGAGGGAGAGGTATGCTCGCACCCTTCATCATGAGTTGGGGGCGGCAGCCACTTCCGAGGTTATGACGGTGGAGGAGAGACCATCAAAGAACCCAAGGTATGAAAGTGAGTCCCTCACTTTCACCGAAGAAGATGCTAAACACGTGAGGTATCCTCACAATGACCCTCTTGTTGTGACAGTTCAAATAGTTAATATGAAGGTGAAAAGATGTCTGGTTGATACGGGAAGCTCCGTAAACATCATTTATAAGTCCTCTTTCGAGAAAATGAAGCTATCCATCAATGACTTGAAGCCATGTTCTCACATTATTTATGGGTTTACTGAAGAGGGACTGTCACCAGCTGGGACAATAAAGTTACCAGTCACCACGGGGGAAGCCCCCAAGCATGAAACCGCGATGACTGAGTTTTTGATTGTTGACTGCCCGTCTGCCTACAATGTGGTTATTGGTCGACCACTACTCACCAACTTGCATGCGGTAGTTTCAATTTGGCACCTCTCTATGAAGTTCCCGACCAGCGGTGGCGTAGGCTGCGTCCAAGGAGACCAAAGGGAAGTTAGGGAGTGTTATAATGCCTCCATAGCTAAGGCAAAGAAAGGTGCCAAGGAGAACAACATGATTGTATGCGTTGAAAGAGAGGAGGTGGACGAGATGGATGTAGACCATAATCTTGTAGTAGTGAACGATGGAGAAGTGTTGGAGATGTGTGGCCAGGAGAGCACTCCTAGTTTGAAAGAGCAGAAGACCCCATCAGGTGATGAAGTCACCAAATAGGGCGTTGCCCAAAGCGAGGGAAGAGATATTGATCCTCGCTTTGGGGATTATGAGAGTGATGTGGGACCGTCCGAGGAGTTGGAGGAGGTCCCTATAGATGAGAATGACCCAACAAGAGGGGTCAAAATTGGAAAGAAGTTGAAAACTGAAGTAAGAATACAGCTGATAGAGTTCTTGCAAAGGAATCAAGATGTCTTCGCCTGGTCTCACAAGGATATGGTGGGTATCTCACCAACTGTGATTAGCCATGTGCTCAACGTGGATGAAAAATATCCAGCGGTACAGTAGAAGAGGAGGTTGCTTGACAAGGATCGAGCAAAGGCTCTTAAGGAGGAGGTAGAGCGATTGAAGGAGAACGGGTTTATTAGAGAGGCATACTACCCAGCTTGGGTTTCAAACCCAGTCTTGGTGCCTAAACCCAATGGAAAGTGGAGGACTTGTGTAGATTTTACTGATCTAAACAAAGCATGCCCGAAGGACTGTTTTCCCTTACCGAGAATAGACCAGTTGGTGGATGCAACCTCTGGTCACGAGACCTTGTCCTTCATGGACGCATATTCGGGATACAACCAAATCAGCATGCATCCTCATGATGAAGAGCATACCAGCTTCCAAACGGATATAGGGCTGTATTGCTATAGAGTGATGCCCTTCGGATTAAAGAATGCAGAAGCTACCTACCAGCGCTTGGTGAATGGTATGTTTCGTGACTTAATCGGCAAGAGCATGGAGGTATACGTAGATGATATGCTGGTGAAGTCGAAGGAAGCTGGGGGCACGTGGGAGACTTAGAGGAGTGCTTTGCAATCTTGAGGAAGTATAACATGAAGTTAAACCCTCTCAAGTGTTCATTTGGAGTGGGTTCTGGGAAATTCCTTGGGTTTATTTTCAACTCCCGAGGAATAGAGGCAAACCCAGAGAAGATCAAGGCTCTCATAGAGATGAAGTCTCCGACAAGAATTAAGGAGGTGCAAAGCTTGACTGGGCGGATTGCGGCTCTAAGCAGGTTCGTTTCAAAATCAACGGACAAGTGCATCCCGTTTTTTAACCTGCTTAAAGGAAGCAAGAAGTTCGAGTGGACCGCAGAGTGTGAACAAGCTTTCCAGGCGATAAAGGAACATTTGGCTCAACCTCCTGTTCTTTCTAAGCCAATTGATGGAGAGGACCTATTTATATATCTAGCAGTCACGGAACACGCTGTTAGTGCTGCCTTAGTACGTGAGGAGGATAAGGTGCAGCACCCAGTGTATTACGTTAGCAAGCGTTTGATAGGAGCGGAGTCCCGATACCCCATGATTGAGAAGTTGGCTTACTGCTTGGTACTTGCATCACGAAAGTTGAGGCCGTATTTCCAAGCACACCCCATCAAGGTCCTCACTGACCAGCCTCTTCGCCAAGTTTTGCAAAAGCCAGAGTCGTCTGGTCGGCTACTTAAATGGGCGGTCGAGCTAGGCCAGTTTGAAATCAAGTACCAACCAAGGACTGCTATTAAAGGTCAAGCCTTGGCAGATTTCATAGCTGAGTGTACCAGAATCGTTGAGGTCCCTGACCAGCAGGAGAATGTTACTGGGTTAAAAGGAGAACTTCCTGCTTGGCAACTTTTCGTTGATGGATCGTCGAACGAGCACCATTCAGGAGCTGGGATTATACTAGTCACACCAGAGAAGCACCGAATTCATTGTTCACTGAGATTCGAATTCAATGCTTCTAATAACGAAGCGGAGTATAAGGCCCTCTTAACAGGCTTGCGACTGGCTAGAGATGTACTTGCCCGGTCGGTGGAGATAAACAGTGATTCCTAATTGGTGGTTTATCAAGTATCAGGGGAGTACCAGGCAAGGGGCCTACGCATGGTGGCATACTTAAACAAAACCAAAGATTGGCTAGCCCAGTTCGAGGAGTATACCATCAAATTAGTACCAAGGGAGCAGAATTCCAATGCCGATGCTCTAGCAAAGCTTGCAAGTGCGAAAGATGCCGAAACACTGAATATAGTTCCAGTAGAGTACTTGGTGGAGCCAAGCATTGATAGACAAGAGGCCATGCCGATTACGATAGTCGACACCTGGTTGACTCCCATCATTGCTTACCTTGAGCAAGGGACACTCCCAGATGGTCGTAATGAAGCAAGGAAAGTTATGAGGCAAGCTTCTAGATACACCATGGTGGATGGAGTGTTATATAGGAGAGGATACTCCTTACCTCTACTCAGGTGCATAACTCCCGACCAGTCAAAGAACTTATTAGCTGAGGTGCATGAGGGGTTTTGTGGAGATCATGCTGGGGGGCAGAGTCTATCTAAAAAGATCTTAAGGCAAGAATTTTTCTGGCCTACTATGAACGAGGACTCTATGGAATATGTGAAAAGGTGTGACAAATGCCAAAGATTTTCTAAAGTACCCAGAGCACCCCCAAATCTTTTGAAGCAAATGCAAAGTCCGTGGCCTTTTGCAGTGTGGGGCATTGATCTGATCGGGTACCCAAAGGAAAAGGAGGAGTGCAGTTCGCAGTGGTCGCGGTAGATTATTTTACTAAATGGACTGAGGCTGAGCCATTAGCCACGATCACATCGAAGAAAGTGTTGGATTTTGTTGTTAAAAACATAATATGTCGCTATGGTCTGCCTAAGAAGATAGTGTCTCACAATGGCACCCAGTTTGACAGCGACATATTTACCGATTTTTGCACTCGGCATGGCATCACCAAAAGTTTCTCCTCGGTTTCCCATCCTCAAGCCAATGGGCAGGTCGAAGCGGTGAACAAAACATTGAAGGACACTTTAAAGAAACGCCTGGAGCAAGCTAAGGGTGCTTGGGCAGATGAGTTACCAGAGGTCCTTTGGTCATATAGGACTACCGCTCGGACGGCAACTGGCCATACCCCATTCTCTTTAGCATATGGGTATGAAGCCATGTTACCTGTGGAGATAGATCCACCCTCTCATAGAAGGACCGTTTACAACCAAGAGGAGAACCATCAGTTGTTGGCAGAATCATTGGACTTCCTCGAAGAGAGAAGAGAGGAGGCAAGCCTCAGAGTAGCAGCTCATCAGCAAAAATTGGCACGCTACTTCAATTCCAGAGTGCGAGATCGAAAGTTCCAGGTCGGAGATTTGTTCCTAAGGAAGGTGTTTGTTAGAGACCCAGCAGCTGGTGTGCTAGGACCGAACTGGGAAAGACCGTATCAAATTGAACAAGTCTTACCGCCCGGAACTTACAAGCTTGCTCGGTTGAATGGGGAGCTGATCATAAACTACTGGAATGGCGAGCACTTGAGAAAATATTATCAATAAATACTGCTTGCAGAGTAGTAACTTTGTATCAAGTGCTTAACTTGTTATTTAAGTTTTTGTTTGTGAACTGGTTATTTGCTACCCAGTCACACTATTTTGAACAATGTTATTTTGTGTGGAACTCGTCGTTAGACACGTTTTGTCATTTTTTATTACGAGTAATAAAAGGGACCACGCGTAGCGTGGTTACATCTTGCTACTATTTTGCATATGTGTTGATTATTTTTGCTTGGCAGTGTTCAACTGTCATAATAATTTAAACAAAACAGGTCTTCTAAAAACTAAGGGTAAATATATACCGGACAGTGTTCAACTGGTCGGTATCATGATATGAAGGACCAACGTTTAAATAATATTTTTGTAGTGGTCAACTACTGAGATATCTTCGTATATTTTATGTGTTTCACGAGTAGTAACTACTCGAACAAATTCGATCAAGTATCAAGTGATCAATGATTTTTCAACCCTCAATCACTTGGGGGGCACATAGGATATACTGATATGTATGTCAACATAGGCAATAAGAAGACGAGCAAATATATTTGTTTGGGCTGACTTGTAAGCTTGGAAGTCTAAAAAAAGCCATTAAGCTAACTTGTTTTACAAAGCTTAAGTAACTTAGAATTTTTTGAATTTTTCAAATTTTAAGTTAGAAACGGATATTCGTGTAATTTATGCTCATAAAAAGTTAGAGCAATAAGAGCATGAGGAATTATATTTAGTATGGACTTATGAAATGGTAAAAAATTTCTAAGTTAAAAAACTAAATACTCATGTGAAACTAAAGGCATCTAAGAACTTTCCTATGTACAATAAAAACTTAAAAGTTCAAAGTTGTCAACAAAGAAAGAGTAAAGTGCTAAATGTCAAAATAGCTCACTAGTTCGAGCAACAAAATACAAAGTAAAGTAAACTATGATGAACTACGAGAGGGAATCACTGGCGGGTTCCTCTAGGGGGTTGATCGACTCCCTCCTCTGCATCAGCTGCTCCTCTCGCTCGGAATGATAAAGCAGAGCAGGCGGGGGTGAGTGCAGGAGGATTGACAGCTTCTTCAGCGGCCCTTGCTTCACATCTGGCAAGCTCCTCTGCCTGGGCCTCCTTGGAGAAACAATCAAGATTAAGAGGCTTGTTCAGCTTCCAGACCTTATAAAAGCAGTCAAAACTGGCCTCCTCAAAGCGAATCAAGTCAAGCTCTTTTTCTTGCTTTAGCTCTTCATTCTCGCTGATCAACCTCTCATTGTCTCGAACTAACTCTTTAATATCGAGGGATTGCTTCTCCAATTGAGTTGTCAAGGAAGCATTGTTTTGAGCCTGCTTCTGGTTCTCATCAGAAAGCTTTTTGAGAGACTCGTCCCGTTCAGCTACAGTTCTCTCTGCTTGCTCCAGCTTGGACCTGGCCTCCACCAGTTGATCGTTCCGCACCTTGATCAACTCCTTGTAGTCTACGGCTCGGAGCTGAGCATGACCAATGGTGACAAGTGACTGCATGGAAGACAAAAGGTTAGTACAAGTAAAAATACTAATAACAAAGTGTCTCAAGAAAAAATGCTTACCTTCATCAATTGAGCGAGTCCTCTCTTCAAGACAACTTCGACACTAAGCCGAGGGTAGGAGTCTAGGCTTTGAAGCGTCGATGCATCATGGCCAATATCCTTAAGAAGTCCCTTGCCCAGGTCGCTAACAGCACGAAAAAGCTCGCTCGAACTACCCTGGTGAGTAGGAGTTAGGCTCGCAGAAGAAGGAAGGGAAGAGGGGGTCAATGGCGGAAGTGTAGTCGGTCCCTCAGGTTGCCTCCCTTGACTTGGCGGTGCTACCTTCTGAACCTTCTGTGGAGGCATAGAGCCACTTCCATCACCAGTTTTCCTCTTTGAAGCAACGCACTCTCTGAACATGTCTGAATCTGCAAAGGATGAAAAAACAAGATTGTTAGAGAAATAAACATAATGAAACGTGTACAAGTGTATGCTACAATTGTGTTACTCTCTAATTACCGATGATAAAAAATATTCCTATTTTCACTAGACATGTGTTACCTGCGTTGAGGATTTGATCAAGGAACTCATCCTCGTCGTCCGAGGATGAGCTAAGTTCCCCATCAACCTGGATAGCTTTTCCTTTCCCAGGCTGAGCGGGAATAGTAGATCTGCGCTGAGGATCAGGCTCTCTAATGACTAGGTCGCTAGGTCTGCGAGAAAGCGGAGAAGGCCTAGGAGAGAGCCGGTCAGTCATTTGCTCCCTGCCCTCATTAGACTGACCAGGCATGTCGTTCTCCCCAGTGGTACTTTCCACCACCAAATCTTGCTCGCACGGCACCAGGCCCACCATTTGAAGGAAATCCAAGGTGACCAACTTTTTCACATCCTTCTCTTTAAGACTCATGTTAGCCAACTTCTTGGCCCGCCTAAACATCTCTTCAGTAGGTAATGGTCGCTCAAACGGACCCGAGCGCGTAAAAGCCAAGTTGTTGGCCTCAATATCCAATGTGAGGAAGTATTCCTTATGATACTTCCCAGCGTTTGATTTGTGGGAGATGCCGTTGAGATATGTAATCCCCCTGTGCCTGTGATAGAAGTGGAAGAAGCCTGAGTTGTTGTGGGAAGGATTGGTCTGAAGATCAAATAGGTAATGCACCTCATGAGGGGTGGGCTCGTCCCAACCATTCAGGAAGTAAAGGATGTACAGCGCAGAGAGTGCCTGGATCCTATTCGGTGTGATCTGAAATGGGGAGACGTTGAAGTAGTCTGCTACAGACCGGAAATAGATGTGCATCGGGAGTGTTGCTCCAGCATGCACATGATGCCTGGACCAGGCGCAGTACCTTCCCCCGGGCCTATTGGCTCTTTGATGCGAGCCCGGACACGTCACGTTTGCCCCGCTCAAGCCTAAAGCTTCAATGTGTTTCTGGAATAGCGCGGGATTAAGTTTTGAGGCTTCAGCAATGAACCAGGAGGGTTCTTCTTCTCCCTCATCACGTGGCTTCTGGACAGCCAAATTCTGGATCGCAGTAGCAAATTTCAGAGAAGGCTTTCTTGAAGTTGTGATAGTGCGGGTTTGGTTGCGCTTTACCACCTTCTGTACTGCTCTGCGGGCAACCTGCGGATCATGTTCCTGAGGGAGCCTGTTAGATTGCTTCACCCTCATCATCGACTGAGAAGCCTGTCGAAGGAACTATTCCTCGTGGAGAAGATATAAGGCTGAGCGAGGGAGGATCTGCTTGAAGCGGCGAAGACGATCCTCTGGAGTGTAACCAGTAGACGAGCCTGGTGAGGAATCGCTATTGAAGGGAGTCTCGATTGTTTGCGGGGCGGATGATTCGGAGTCCGTATGATTGTCACCTCCCCTATAGTCAGAGCGATTCATCTATAAAAATGAATAAAAAATGGGGAGGTGAGTAACCATACAGAAAAAATTCATCAAAAATAAGAATTATTTTTATACTTGGAAAATTTTGTCTAAGTTATAAAAATATAACACGTATGGAAAAAATAATTTTAATGCTCAAAAGTGCCTAAAAAGTACTTAGAGTGTTGAATTTATTAAAATTTATAGAAGGGGGCAATTTTGAGGTTTTCCTATAGAATGATGCGTGTAAGTTAGCATAAAGAGTTTGGTTATGCATTTGGAAGGAAAGAAGGCCAAGGCCTAAGGAGTTAAGCGTGGTCCTATCGGACAATATTTCAAGCTCAAGGGAATGGTCTTAAGCCTCCGATCGGATGCCTAGACCCATTAAGTGGGCATGACCACAAAGGCGTACAAGCCAAGGGAATTTGAAGACAGTCCGATCGGACTGTATGCTTATTCTAGGGGATAACTTAGCATTCGATCGAATGCCAAAAAGGGTTGGAAACTCATGACCAAAAAAGGCATTCAGAGCCCATGGGTCAAGGAACCGTGCATTTATGCGAGCCCAGAGCAAAGTACAATTGGTTCGATTGGACACATTTCGGCCAGGAGACGTCCTGCCTCGCCACTGCCCGAGCCTCACGCGAAGTCCCCAGGACGACCGATCGGACATAGCACGCCCGATTGGACGTGTGCCTCGTGCCTCCAAAGACTCCTATCTAGCAGCAACAACAATTCAGGTCCGATCGGGCATGGGTGTCTAGGGAGGTTCGAAATTGGCTGTCAAAGACTTGGGCACTTAAAGGCAATGGAAGGAACGTGTGGTCCGATCGGACCACACACTTGTCTGAAAATCTTAGAGGCCCGATCGGAAGTGACTGTCTCGCCTCGTTCAGCAGGGACGCACGCCTCGAGCTTAAGCAATGGTTCATCATCCCCGATCGAGCGTGGGCTCACGATGAAGACAAAATGTGGTCCGATCGGACCACACGCATATGCCCAGAATTTCTAGGCAAAACTATGTAAAAAATGGTCCCTAAATGGCATACTTTGCCTACCCCGAATCCAAACCAAATAGACAAAGCCCTAAAAATCCCTAGTCTAAACACATTCCATCATTCACACAAACAAAAAACAAGATCAAATTATAAAAATGAAAGGTTTTCCTTCATGATCTTAGAAACCCATTACACTATCAAAACCGTCAAAACCCATGTTCATATTCATGTCAAAATAGCCAAAATGTCTTGAAATTCCTATGAAATTAGGGGTGAATTCGGGTTACCCATGCCACAAACCTCATCAAAACAACAAGCAAACACATTGTACAAAACATTTTCAAGAACTTCAAGAACATTCAAGGCACACAAGCATATTCGGCCATGGCATTTTTTGAGAAATTCTGAAAAAAAATGTAGCAATCTAAGAGGCATGGAGAAGAAGACTTACCCAAGGTTGGAGAACTTTGAGTTTGCTTGGAGGATGCTTGAAGATGAAGAGCTCCCTTTGAAGCTTGTTTAATCGGCAAGATATGGGATCCTTGGGAGTTTCAGGCAAGAGAGAAGATGAAGGGTTTTTGAGAGTAATTTTTGTATGTGTGTAGAAGAGAGTGTAAAGTGGGGATATTTAAAGGGGAAAAAGTGGGTTTTTCATTTACTTTTGGACCTTTGGTATTCTGGGATTATTTTTCCCTCCACGATCATGGGTGGATTTTTGCAGTGATCGTGGGTCTGCTGCATGAAGATGAACAGTTATTATTTTTTATAATGACGTCAGCCGGAGAAAAAGTTTATTACGTGAATGAATCAGATAATAAACTTGGGGGGCAAATGTTATCCCAAAAATTTGAAAAGAATGACGTGGCAGTAAAATTGACACATGGCATCAGTTAGTGGGGTGATCTGCCTTAGTAATGGCCCAATACATCAGTTAAGGAATTGGACAGATAGTCAATCCAAATACGCCCGATCGAAGAGAATATTTGGACTGGGGGTTGCTTGGCTCAGACCTCAGTTTGAAGACCCTTATAATTAAATTGGAGCCAAGTCCAAGAAGTTGAAGGGGAGGTTTGAATTTTGGTTCAAACTATAAAAGCAATAGGTCCGATCGGACCTAAGCTTAGGGGACCTCTTGTTAAGTTTGGCTGGAATGAGTTCAAAGAGAATGACCAAGGCTCAAGTTTTACTCAAGGGGAAAGCCACGTAGTGGCCGATCGGGTATGATGTGGAAGAGGTACACTTGGGCTTGAATGAGGTGAGGAGGAAAAATATACCTCGGACCACTTTGGTCCGAGGAGAAGATGTTGAAGTCCGATCGAGCTTTGGTTGAAAAGGAGAGGACCATGTCCGATCGGACATACTCATCGGAGGTACCTTGGGTCATTTGGGTCCAAGATGATGGTATGTAAAAGAAGAGTCCAAGGTCCGATCGGACCTTGGTTGAACAGAGAAAGGCTCGGACCATGTTGGTCCGAGGAGAAGAAAGTAGTGTCCGATCGAACATGATGCTTATGGGGTACCTTGGACCATTTTGGTCCAAGGAGATGTAAATGGTGGCTCGGACCACCTTGGTCCGAGGAGAAAGGTCCAAGGTCCGATCGGACCTTGGTTGAATGAAGAAGGCTCGGACCATTTAGGTCCGAGGAGAGGGGCATTGTGCCCGATCGAACAAGACGCCTGAGGGAGTGCCTTGAACCATCTTGCTCCGAGGAGATGGCAAGAAGAGGTAGCTTGGACCACCTTGGTCCGAGGAGGAGAGTGCAAGGTCCGATCAGACCTTGACTGAAGGAGCCAAAGAGGGTGGTTTGAACCACCTTAAGCCAAAGAAGGCAACCATTGTGTCCGATCGGACACAATGATGGGGTATACCTCGAATGTGCCCGAAGTAAGAAGCATTGTACCTGACCTTTGTCCGAGGAGAACCATGCACATACCACCTTTGACCTACGAAAGGCTTGAAGAGTATTCAACATGCATAAGAGACTACATCAAAATGCCCGAAACTACTTCAGTGAGAATTGGTCCAAGCATCCGGGAATCTCTTAATCCTCACTCGAATTTAGGGATCAGTTGTATTTTAAACATTTATTTTGTAATATAAATATTGGGTAAATAATGAAATATCCCGATCTAACGGGGATATCAGTTGAGAATCCCATCTCTATAAATAGAGAGTTGGGAGGATCGTCAAAGGACTTTTGGAAAAATCAAGAGTTAACCTGTGTTCTAGAGAGAGAAAGTGTTTTCCTTGAGAGAACCCTTTTTGTATTCTGGAATATTTTACACTGAAGAAACTCAGTTGACACGGTTCATCTGATCTTGAGTGTGAATACATAATAAAATCTCTAAGTGGATTAGGCTATTACCGATCATCGGGGCTGAACCACTATAAAATCTCGTGTTATTTACTTTCATTGATAAAAACTGTCTGTTGTCGTTTATAATTCTCTTGAAGGCTTGTCGTAGTTGACGTTCTTACGTCGTTGGCTAAATTCACAGTCAACAATTACTTTCTACTCAAGCATTCTGTAACCAAGAAAAGTTTCTTGATTTGTATTATTACTTCATTAAAATTCCAATAACTAACATATATTTTATAGGATATGTCTAACAAAACAGGAAAAACAACATCTCCATATATCATTAGTAAAAGATAATGCATATAAACACATAAAATTCAAGCATGGTGATTGTAAACTACCATAAACAAAACCAATAAATACCCTGAACTATTAAAAAAGAAAGTAATCACTATAGATTACTTGGACAAAAGAAAGGTGAAACAATTAAAAAATTATCTATTATTAAAAACAGTTAACAATATTCATAAGAACTCATTAGCCTAAAAAATTATAGATGTACGTTGACTTACAAGACCAGGGAATTTGGCCTTGAGAAACCGGATTGAGGGCACTAAACCATTCTTATTGAAACTTCATCTCCTATTGGAGATTGTTAAAGACAAACCAATTATATTATGTCATAATATAGAACAATATATTAAGATATAGAATCAAAGAAATAACCTTTAAATAATTTGGAAATTTGTGGAAAAGCACAAACTTTTAACACCAACAACTTGGGCCTTCGGAACCTGCTCAATAAAATGGATAGTTATTCTATAATTGTTACATTTCAGGTTGGATGTGCTAAATATCTTTAAAATAAGAAGTTCACTAACTAGAAAAATAGGACAAGTATTAGTGACATCAATTTTAACCTAGTAAAATGCCAAATACTAGATATGTACAACAACTATGTATTATTCCCAAAAGCTAAAAGGACAATCATTTCTGATTTTCTGGTCACTTGGTGTAGCGACTGAAAAATCGCATAAATACATTGCAACCAGCTGTGATTGGTCTTCAGATTTTTAAAAAACAAACAAACACCAAACCATTACAACTCCTTAATTCATACAAAAGCTACAAATAAGAAAAGAGAATACAAAGTTCAGTTATAACCAAGTATACCCCAAAAAATATATATTTTATTTAAAAACCCATTTACACAAGTCTTTTGCAAGAACCACTGCAACGAATTGTGGGCTATCATCATCCAGTAGAAAACAATTTGCTATTTCCCATAAGAGACACTCTCACTCAAACTGTGAAAAAGAAACAGAAAACTCAACTTACCATCCACATGAGTTAGACCATGATATTTGTCTGGCAAGGGCAGTAGAGATTTTGTAAGAATTGCAAAAGAGTTCACATAGGCAGAAAGCTCCCCTAAAGAAACAAAGAAATAATTTCAATTAGTTTCTCACCTCAAAGGGAAATCACAAAAAATGTAAGAAGCCAGTCAAAGCCAATGGTGTTTTTTATAAATGGCATTGGTTTATCTAAATAGCTTCCAATACAAATAGGGTAAGAATAGCTTCACCCAGAAGTACCTATAAATTCAACAATCAGCACCTAATCACAAATAGGTGCAAAAGATAAATTTTTTTAGTACTTGCCTTTCTCAGTTTGCTTAATTGAGCCACTTGCACCAAGTATGTCACCAATATCAACAAGATTCTTAAGTTCGTCAAACTGATCACTTAAAAATCTCGCCTTTTTCATAATAAAGCTATTTCAACATTTCTTAAGACTCCGCGCACTTCAAATTTACTGTAACGGGCATACTTGCACAAGCCATCAAAAAAGGCTCCCAGGCAGTCACTTGGATTCTGTTTCTCTTCATCGTTTTGAGCCAAATACCAACTATCACAATTTTTCAATAACTCGTTATCTTGGCGCACT
Organism: Humulus lupulus; assembly: GCF_963169125.1. Taxonomy (NCBI): domain Eukaryota; kingdom Viridiplantae; phylum Streptophyta; class Magnoliopsida; order Rosales; family Cannabaceae; genus Humulus; species Humulus lupulus. The sequence continues at coordinate 138,050,372 of NC_084798.1, read as the reverse complement.
ACTGCATCAGTTTCAGGAAGCTGAATATTGGACCTCATAGAGAAGTATGCACTTTCAAGCTGACTCATATTTTTCATCAATCTTGATTCACTTGTGTTAGAAACAGGGGACAATTGAGAAAGCTTATCTGAAATAAAAGGCTCTCTGTGAACAGATACATTTTGCTTTCCATGCACAGAGGAGTCAACATGAGCCAAGTGTTTGGAAGGGTGTCTTCTCTCGATTTCTTCAATATCTCCTTCAAAACACTGTATGTCTTCCACTAACTTAGAGGCATCCTTCTGCTTCTGTTCTTTTAATGACTCGAGGAAATGCAATAGTAATTTTGACTCACCATCATCCTGGTCAATGGCTAAAGACAACTCCTCTGGACATGCTTCTTGTAATCCATTAACTACATTAGATTGCAGGATTTCCCTGTAGTCAAAAGCAACAACCAACAACTGAGAATATTGTATCATGGTGTAAAGGCAATTGATGTACAGACTAAAAAAGCAGTTTCTATTTAAATCCACCAAATGTCCAAGACTTCCAATAAATGAAGAAACAAAAATTTCTAACAGAGGCACAGGAATTGACAATGTAATTCCATATCAATAGATAAAGAATCCAATCACAAAGGTTAAGAGGATTGTATTATTCTTCAAGAAACTAACAGAAAAACCATATTGCCTAGGCTATTTTTCCAAAAATGTTGTCAGAAAAATCTCCTAAAGGGACCTGAGACTATGGTGTACTTTTTAGTCGCACCAGAAAAATGCATATCAACAAATACAATGACCATAGTAGGGCAATTTTGAAGTCTGGTTTCCAAAACGGTGGACTAATTGCTGCATGCCTGAAATATCTCCTGAATGGACCTGCGAGTATGCCGTACCTATAGTAGCTACCAGAAAATGCATATTGACATTCACCATGGTATGGCAATGGTAATTACTTTAAAATCAATTCTCATATAGTCATATCCTACAAAGCGTCATCTACACATGTGATGCAAATTGTGACAATTTATCAGATCACAATACAAAGATATGAGGAACAAATTTATAAGGGTTTTAATATCCTGCAAATATAAATAGCCTAATTGTCAACAAAGCCATTTCAGGAGGTCAATATAAATATAATATAAAAGAAAATTGGTAATATTATCAATCAAAATTATTTTCTAATATATCAACTATATTCACCAAGGCAATACGTCTTAGAAAATATTATTCTTTTTTTTAATCACATCTGAAACAACTAGCATTTCCATCTTTCAATTTATCATTGACACGAATTTAGAGCTACCTTGTTGTTGGGCGCGATAATGGTTCGGGATGAAGTAGCCATAGACAGAATCCAACTTCCTTGGGATTTTCCGAAAGAAAATTTGGAGGAAGGATCCTATGGCGCAAATCCGACATAGCTATGGCAAGTGTGCTATACGAATCAAAATGACCAAGTAAGTGAAAGAAACAACCCAAATTAATCCATCAGATTTTTCAGCCAATCCCCACATTCACAAACACATGTAATATATAGCTAACAAATAACATATTTATTAACATGATCTTTGCAAACAAAGCCCAAAATAAAAACAAACATTCACAAAATAAGCTGCTTGCAGAAATTTTTTAAAAACCGTTAGTACAGTCTTATCTGTTAGGAGCAATACAGCTAATATCAACAGCAGGAAACCATAATTAATAGAATTAAAATTTCTTATTCCATTCAAAATTAACAACGTTTGGTATTTTCTGACCAAATAAGAAAGAAATACCTCTCACTTTATCAAACTTACACGAGAGACAGAGCACAACTATTTTCCGTTTGGTTGCCAAGAAAACAAAACGAAAGGGGGGAGAAAGAAAGAAAGAAAAATGTAACAGTATGCATACAACTCCATTTCACATATATACACTGACTCAAAACATGAAACAAAATCTCATTTAGCTCAAATGAGTTGTTAATTCTAGAATTCTCACACACACAATCACCAAATAATTCTCTTCAATTTTCTTGGCAACCAAACAGGAAAGAATTGAAAGTTCAAACTGTAGAAAAAACAATGAAATCAAAGGCATACTTGTACGAATTCCAACAAAAAAAATGAAGCACCGGAACATGAAAAGCCGCGAAATGCAATCTCAATGAGGTAAGAAAGAAGAGAGGAGGTGAATTATAGAGGTGACGAAACGCAAAAACCCTAAAAGGCAGAGCAAAACTGAAAGCAGTGGTGAAAGAAGAACAATCCAAAAGCACACAATAATAATAAAGCGATGGAAAGAAGAACAATCCGGTGTCGTCGTTCACCTATGGTGTCGTGTGAGGGCTTGGGCACGCGTGGTCGAAGCTTCGACGGGTCTGGTGGGAGAAAGAGATCTGAAAGAGAGGAGAGAGAATGATGAGGAAAAAGGAGAAAGAATTGAAGGGAATGAATTAGGTCTCTCGGGTCTCACAAATGAAAAAAAAAAACTAAGTGTGGCGGGATGGTGGAATTATTACCGCCTTTTTTTTCATGGCCTAATATATTACTCTAGTATAACACTTTTTTATTAGTATTATATTCGTGTGTTATGGAAATGGGTATTTGGTGTAGTGCTACTAGCCTCTGATGCTCTATCTTCACAAGCTGGCAAGTCAGGCACCTTGCCACGTACTCAGTTACGTCCATCTTCATCCCAAGCCACCAATATAGAACTTTCAGATCCGGGTACATCATCGTGGTGCTCGGAAGTAGAATATAAAGGGTAGTATGTGATTTATCTGGAATCTCCCATCTGATCCCAATGTCCATCGCAACGCAGATTCGATCCTTATATCTCAACAAGCCCATGCTTGAAACTGTAAAGTCTTGAGCTACTCCAGCTAGGATGTCCCATCTAATCTGCCCTAACTGCGGGTCATCTAACTGCTTCTCCTTAATCCTCTCCAAAGGAGTAGACTGTAGGGTGATGTTGGCAAACTGGGCCACCAATAATTCAATTCCTGCTCTAGTCATATCGTCAGCTAACTACTTGGATATCTGCCTGACACTATACAACTGTCCTGGACCTTTCGACTTAAAGCATCTGCTACCACGTTGGCTTTGCCAAGATGATAGAGGATCTCACAATCCTAATCCTTTGCCAGCTTTAACCAACGTCTTTGCCACATGCTCAGATCCTTCTGGGAGAAGAAGTATTTTAAACTCTTGTTGTCAGTGTATATCTCACAATCCTAATCCTTTGCCAGCTTTAACCAACGTCTTTGCCTCATGCTCAGATCCTTCTGGGAGAAGATGTATTTTAAACTCTTGTTGTTAGTGTATATCTCACAATTCTCACCATATAAGTAGTACCGCCACACCTTCAGTGCAAAATCCACTGCTGCAAGTTCTAAATCATGTGTGTGATACCTTTTCTCATACTCCTTCAGCTGACACGATGCATAGGCAATCACCTTCCTTGTCTACATATGGACACAACCTAGGCCCTGCCTCGAGGCATAACAATTAACCAAAAATTTGTCCTCATCTGTAGGAAGACTCAGAACTGGAGTAGTGATCAAACTCTTCTTCAACTTCTGGAAGTTGTCTTCACACTTGTCTAACCATATGAACCTCTGATTATTGCGTGTCAACTTTGCCAGTGATGACACAATCTTGGAAAACCCCTCCACAAAGCGTTTGTAATAACTTGCCAATCCCAAGAAGGATCTGATCTCTAAAGCATTCTTCGGTCTTGGCCAATCTCTGACCACTTCAATATTCACTGAATCCACCATAATTCCATCCTTATTGACTATGTGACCTAAGAAAGTCACCAGTGGCAACCAAAACTCACATTTCTTGAAATTTGCATACAACCCGTGTTCTTTCAACCTCTATAGTTCCAATCTGATGTGTTGCTCGTGTTCTATCTTTGACTGAGAGTATATTAGTATATCTTCGATAAAGATGATCAAAAATCGATGCAGGTAATCTTTCAACACCCTATTTAACAGATCCATAAATGTTGTTGGGGCATTAGTCAGTCCAAATGTCATCACCAAAAACTCATAATGCCCGTGCTTGGTACGAAAATCTATCTTCGTTATATCCTCCTCCCTAATCCTCAGCTGGTGATAACCACATCGAAGATCTATCTTGGAGAACATCGTCCTACCTTGCAATTGATCAAACAAATAAGCACTTCTTGATATTCATCAAAAGCATTTCTGTCATTCATAAGAAATTAATGATGCCAATAAGCATGTTCCAACATTTATACATGCGTAACAATGCTAATAAGCATGTTCTTTAATCCCTGCCAATGTTAACAGTGCTAATAAGCATTTCCTGGCCTATATGCAAATAATAATGCTAATTAGTGTATCTTGACTTACATGTCCATATAACAATGCTAATAAGCGGTTTCTTTGCATTCACAAGCAATAATAGTGATAATAATCACGTTCTTTATCATTCATGCAATAGTCAAGGGCCAAGCCCTATTAGATTATCTCATGCTCCCTAATCAAGCGTGCAGATAAGGCATTTATATCACATTTAGGCATCTAAACACACAACCACATAAATAGTTACCGGACCATGAGTTGAGCTTGTCTTTAGTGGCGAGTGTACATGCCCGACCAGTCTTCAAGAACCCTTAAACCTTGGTAGCTTTGATACTAAGTTGTAACATCCTCTTAATCCACGACCGTTACATTGTGTACTTTAAATAGTGTCAGAGTTGTTAATCAAGTGATTTGGTTCTAAACGTGTAACTAAGGTTAACGTCTTGGGTTAGGGTTAAAAGTTTTGGTCAAAGGAACTGCTGACTTTTCATTTAAAAAGTTTCATACATACATGGGATCCCAAAATATTACAAACAACATTTAAAATGGTGTATATACATCAAAAGTTACAACCGATCGACGTAAGCGAAAAAATTATGGCTATAACCCTAGTTCCTCTGAGATATCTTCGGTCGGTTTTGATGAGCAGCCGCATATGTATATGCTGTCATTGAAGCTCTCAAACTCATGGCTGGCAAGCTTTCCTTTTCCCTTACCTTCACCACAAAGCACTCATGAGCCAAGGCTCAGCAAGAAAATATAAACATGTGTGTGAATAGAAAATACAGATTTCCAGATACTTATCATGCATGTCCAGCAATAATAACCTACTCATGTAGCCATACAATTAAAAACAAATGGTCATTGGACAATTTTGGGGTCGTTTCCCTGAATAGTTGACCATAGAGTCACCTGGGGCCCTCCCCCTTAGCTCTGAGTCACTAGCCATAGAGCTAGCCAAAATATTTGTATTCCAACTACCATAGGGTCGCCCAATGTAAAAGTACCTTCCTGATTTAGGCCAATGCCTTTTGACCAGTGCGCAGCTAGTTAACGGGGCCAAGCCCTAGCTACAGAAACAATGCGAATAACCATATAACACTTAACCAGACACGAAATATTCATGTATGTTTAATCAACAAGCGAAATCATAACTTAAACACATTCATTCTCAGGGGCCCGAGCCCTAATAAAAGTTATAATCATCAATTGGGCCAAGCCTTATTCCCATATATCACGTATTAGGTGCAGTCTTCTTACGTCAGTTCCGAGTATTGCGCAAAATAAGGACGACCCTCGAGCACCATCCCGATTCTGAGCCCCTAACAATAACCTAGTCACAACCATAATATATGATCTTGTCAATAACAAGCAAATAAAGGACTCCAGACTGAGTCTTAGCCTACGGGACGCAAAATTCCACTAAATCGTGTAGTAGAATCGATCCCGAGCACTTACGTTATAATTCCCATCACTCAAGACATATGGTCATCCCAAGCGGGTCGTGACTTGCCCTTGAGGGTCGCGACGCACTTCCTTGGACAGAGGCTTCCTCCTGCTTGGAACCTGGACATGGGTCACGACGTGCCCTAGGGGGTCACAACGTGCCCCCGAAGCAGAAACCCCCTTGTAGCCCTTGGTTACATTGGGTCGTGGGGCCCTAAGAACAGGGTCGCGACCTAACCCTGCGAAACTAGAATTCCTCTATTTTTCTCCAGCCAAACTCAATCGAAATAACCCTAAATCCATCCTAGAACAACAATTAATTCCTCAGAGCAATATCAACATAATACCAGCAACTGCAAAACCCCAGCTCAACACACTCAAAACTCCACCCAAAAACTCAAGTTCAAACCTTTAGCCACAAAGTTAAGAACACCACAAGAACACTAAGAAACCTTAACAAACTCAATTAAAATAGATATTGAAGCTTTACCTTTGTTGTGAATGATGATTTCCTAGCCACAACCAATCTTGAATCCTATCCCGAGCCTTAAATTCCTTGGTTTCCTTAAAATTCACACCAAAGTTGAGAGAGAGTGATGAGAGAGAGATATTATGTTGGGAGTGAGGGAGAAAGCTGAGTGTTTGAGTGTTTTGCTTGTTTTCTTAAGGCTTAAGTATTCTTAAGCTAATCCCGAGGCTCCGGGTACAAAAAATATCCTCGAGGGCAAAATTGTCAAATTCTCTGGTATTCCCTCCTAATCTTACTTACTCCAAATATATCCTCAATTATTCATTCTCGTTACCTAATAACCCTATATTGAATGAGTTAGCCACAATACCCCTTGACTCATCCCGAGTAGGGTATTGGGTCCCGTTGTGACTTTCCCGCTAACTTGCTCCCTAGGATCGCCTCGTGTCGAGTAACCCAAATAAATCAACATAATAATGTGGTCTCTCACATATATGCACATATATACAATTATGCCCATAACGAGCCAAATTACAAAAATTGCCCTTCTAGTCAGAAACGGGCCTAGATGCATATCTATACTCCTAAACATGCATATCCAATTTTATTATCATATAACTCACGTAATCACATAATTATACCCAAATATATCATATAAGCATATAATTTCATAAATTGCCATCCTGACCCCCTAATGAAGGCCCTAGGCCTTATTAGTTAATTTGGGTCGTTATAGTGAGTTTCCTGATGTGTTTTGCAGAAGACCTGCCAGGGTTGCCACCATACTGAAAGATTGAATTTGTCATAGAATTTGCATTAGGACCAAAACCAGTTAAAGGATTTGAAGATTCAGTTACAAGAAATACCAAACCTAGGATATATTAGACCCATTTTTTCACTGTGGGGTGCTCCAATATTGTTTGTGAAGAAGAAGGATGGCCCATTAAGAATGTGCACTGATTAATGAGAGCTAAATAAGTTTAATATTAAGAAAAAGTACCCCTGCCCAAGATTGACGATTTGTTTGATCAATAACAAGGAAAGACGATATTTTTTAAGATTGACCTTCGGACTGGCTACCATCAATTGAGGATTAAAGAAGAGGATATACCAAAGACCATGTTTCGTATGAGGTTTGGACATTATGAATTCTTGGTCGTGTCTTTTGGATTAAGCAATGCCCAACAACCTTCATGGGTTTGATGAATAGGGTATTTAGTAATTATTTAGATAAATTTGTAATTGTATTCATTGATTATATACCACTGTACTCCCAATCAGAAACAGAACACACGCAACATCTTCACTTGGTACTATAGAGGCTGAGGGAGAATAAGCTATACATTAAGTTTAGTAAGTATGAATTCTTGCTACCCCAAGTAACATTTCTGGGATATATTGTGAGTAAGGAAGGGATTTTAGTGAATCCAACCAAGACAGAGATAGTGAGAGATTGGCCGAGACCAAACAATGTCCTTGAGGTTAGAATCATACTGGGGTTAGTAGTGTACTATGGCCGATTCAGTGAGGGATTCTCCAGAATAGGAACACCATTGACTGAGTTGACATGTAAGAGGACAAAGTTTATCTGGACAAATAGATGTGAGAATAGTTTCAAGGAGTTGAAGAGGGGAACGATTACTGCTCTGGTACTGAGTCTTCCATGAGATATGGAACACCACTGACTGAGTTGATACTCTGATGCAAGCTGGAAAGGTTATAGCCTATGTTTCTAGACAGTTGAAGGAGTATGAATAGAGGTATCCCACTCATGATCTGGAACTAGCAGCAGTAGTATTCTTACTAAAGGTGTGAAGGCACTACTTGTATGGAGAAAACTGTGAAATATACAATGACCATAAAAGTTTGAACTATTTCTTCACTCAGAAGGATTTGAACATGAGCCAATGACATTGGTGGCTGACACATTCAGTCAGAGGGGTGCAAGACAATTGTTCAGTTGAAGACAGATATCAGAAAAGTTAGCTGAAGAACTGACGAGAGCGAGAATTGAACTGGCTGTTGTTCAGCTAGCCAACATTACCCTTCAGTCAACACTTCTTGAGAGAATCAAAGAAGCCCAAAAGGAGGATCCTCAGTTGAAGAAACATAGGGAGAGTGTCTTCGCTAGATTGGCTATAGAGTTTTCTATATCAGAGACATATTTGTTAAGGTATAAAAATCAAATTTGCGTTCTAATGGATTATGGTATCACGCAACAGAATATGAATGAGTCGCATACCACTCCATATTCCCTACATTCAGGCATGACGAAGATGTACCAAGATCTAAAGGCTCTATATTTGTAGCATCCCAAATTTTCTAATAAGGCTTAGGGCCTTGATTAGCGTGCCTGGAGGGCAATATGTTGTTTATTTTGTTAATGTGTGAATTTGATGAGTATGTGATTAGAAATGCATGTGTTGGGTGAATTAAATATGCATGCGGGCCTCGTTTGGTTATTAGGGGCATAGTTGTAATTTTATCTCGCTGAGAGCATAAATGTGATTATTATGATATATTTGTGATAGATCTGTGTTTCACGATCCAAGACAGTCCTAGGGAGTGGTTTAGCTAGAGAGTCCCAAGGGAGTTGAATACCCGACTCTGGGTCAGTCGAGGGGTATTTCGGGCATTAGACGTTTTATGGGGTTACCGGGTTATGAAAATAAATATTTGGAGATATATTTGAAGTTAGAACGTTTAGGTAGGAATATCGGGGACATTTACCATTTTGCCCTCGGGGATGTTTTTGGTACCCTGAACCTTTGAGGTAACCTTAGAGTGTTAAGTTAAGAAAAAAAAACTAAGGAAGTATTCAGAAACTAAGGGAAACCGACCCAAACATCTCTCTTTTTCTCCAAACCATACTAAGGGCGGAAACTTTGAAGATCAAGCTAGGAATTGGAGCTCCAAACTTGGGGATTAGCTTAGTTTCAAATTGTGGATTCAAGCAGAGGCTAAGGTAAGGATTAAACTATGGTTTTAGCTATTTAATTATGTGGTTATTGGCTAGTTTTCTTGAGGCTTTGAAGTTGAAGATTGGAATTGGGATATGATGAGGTTTCAAGCTAGATTTTGTTAGGTTTTGTTGCTGAGACTATTCTAGGACTTCTGTGATGAATGAATTTGATTGTCCGGTTGATTTTGGGGTAAATTGGATTTGTTTTGGCAGTAAAAGTGGAGGATTTTTCTGGGTTTAAAGGGTCGGGCCACGACATTGTTCTTGCTGAGCTGCGGTCCTTTAGAACATTTAGTTGGCCAGGAAGAAGGGCGGGTCGTGGCACACCCTAGACTGTTTTTGGGGGTTAGCTTCTGGTTGAGGCGAGCCATGGCATGGGACCTTAAGGCTGCGACACTAGTGGGTTTTTGGACCCCAAGGTGGTTTTAGGCTCGAGAATCCAAAAGTTAAGGCTCAATAGAATTCATGGTCTCGGAGATTGGAATTGTAACCCAAAGTAAATTAATGGATTAGAACTTGATGGATGGATGTTTTTTATACGTTGTGACTAGGTTTACAGTGAGGCTCGGACTAGGGGACTATGCTCGGGACATCGGTGCTTGGAAAGCTCGGGATACAGGTAAGAAAACTATTGTACCCATAGAGCAAGGCAAGGCCCTATAGTTTGTGTTGCAGGGCACGACCCTATTTGATTGTGTTGCAGGGTGTTGCCCCCCATTGATTATGTTTATATGAGCTTAAGTATTTTTTTAATTATGCTATGTGTGCATATATGTGAATGAACGGCAAGAGTCGGGAACGGTGAAGGGCGAGAACGGCAAAGGGCTGGGGGCAGCATTAACCACGCGGAGTACGAGTTACCAGGGTGAGACCCCTAAAGGATACATGGGATATCCTCATGGTGTGGACCGTGAAACCAGGGCCTGGTAAAGCGCATGGGACGGCATAGCCGTGTGTGTTTAGCTTGTTGGCAGTTTTATTATATGCTAATTGGTAGCAATGCATATGTTATTTTCTTGTGTGGTGTTTTCTTGCTAGGCTTCGGCTCACGGGTGCTCTATGGTGCAGGTAATGGCAAGGCGAAAGTTGACCAACCATGAGTACGGAGAGCGTGAAGCGACTTGTACATGTTTGTCCTGCCTGGCTGCCACGGCCAGGGGTATTTTTTGGAGGTGTTTGTATTAAATCTAATTTTGTTGTTTAGTCGACTTTAATTGTATTTTTGAGTTGTAGATATTTCTAAACAAGTATTTTGGGATCCTAAATGTTTAACACTTTATAATTTTCAATGGATGATTATATTTTTAAATTGTATGACTTTTATTACGGTTTAGTTACACTTTTAACCTAAAACCTTGATTAGCGAGTTAATTGCACGTTTTAAACTTACTTAGTAACGACTCTATAAAGTAGGGCGTTACTACTTGGTATCAGAGCGAGCCATGGTTAATGGTTCCTGGAGATTCACCAAACATGTATGCTCGTTGTCAGTGACAAGTTCCACTCAGGGTTGGTTGGTAATGAATGAATTATATGCCTGAATATGTGCTTAAATGCCCTGTTTTCCTGCTTATTTTATATAGAGCATGATGAATGTTGTTGATGCTCAAAATCTCGAGCATGTAAAAGATCTAAAGCACGCGCTTGGGCCCCAATGCGCCAATTCCTTTGTTAGATCCTATGCCCGTCACTCTCTCATAGAGGCCGCGAGGCGCGCCCATACGCGAGGCCATCAGGTGCTCGCGCCCACGCAAGGCTCTCGGACCTTCTACCTCTCGCGAGGCCGCCAGCGGCGCCCATGCGCGAGGCCCTTGCACGCCTACATCTCGCGAGGCTATCAGCGGCGACCATGCGCGAGGCCGACGGAGGCTGGCATCACGTGTGGCCCTCGGACCTCCTACATCTCGCGAGGCCACCAGCGGCGCCCATGCGCGAGGCCCTTGCGCGCGCAATCCCGAGAGGCCCGACGGACCATCATCTCCTCAGGAGGTCGTTGCCCCGTCGCACCATGCATCTGGGTCCAAGCCACACCGTCAAGGGGCCACGTAAGGGAGACCACGCGAGGGAGGCCCTGCGTGGGAGGCTTGGGGGGGAGGCATCTAGCCTCACACACTTAGACATCTGTCGAGGCCACGTGCCTATCACCCATGCTAGTGGGTGGCTTCGGGGTGCTTTAGGAATCTCGTGCCGAGGACCCGAGAGCCCCCCACTTCGCACCATGACCATTATGTGCACCAAGTGCCCCCTTCCTCATACCCTGAGACGCCAATGCTTAGAGGCTCCAGTACAAGTCGAATGGCACATACTTGTACGACCTAGTACTGAGTACGGATACCAGTGCCAGTGAGGCTGCTGGGGTAAGAGTCGTGGTCCGTACGTCTACGGCCAAAGGTCAGAGCCGACACCACTACCTCCTGCGCCACTACGCCTGCTACCACTCATCAGACATGGGTACAGACAAGTAGTGGAGGCATTCTCCTGACACCTACTCCTGTGCTGGATGTACGACCACAACCTCTGAAGCCACTCCCCTGACATAGTACTTATGTACCCCATGGTCTCCTGGACCACTATGTACCTAAGGCCATTAGAGCCTACTATAAAATGAACTCTAAGACCACCTAAAAGGGGGTTGGAAGTTTTACTGTAGCAAAGGCTTGAGAGTTAATGAAAGATTGATTGATTTCTCCATTGTTATTCTGTCATAATTCTTGAGTTATTGCTTTGATTTTTATAGCTTTCCAATTAGTGATCTTGATTTGATAGTTTTTTCCAACTCAACTTAGTTGACGAGTTTTCACCGTCAACAAATGTGACAGGTCAGATTTCTAGTGCTGGTTCTTCTTAACTGCATTGATTGATTTGTGAGCTACTCATTCATTTGTGTCTGCTAGAATGGTAGATCAGCTCTGTAGACCTAGTGTTTTGTTTGCTAGGGGTTTTTAGACTTTGTTGCCGACTGGGGAACTGATAGTCTCTAGGAGATGGATTAGAGCATTGCCAGTAAAGATAGATGGTAGGGAGTTGTCTATTGATCTGATTGAGCTAGTGATGGATGACTTCGATATGATCCTAGGAATGGATTTGTTATTGATGTATGGGGCGACGATTGACTGCAAGCGCAGGATGGTGACATTTGAACCAAAAGGGGAGGTACCCTTTGTATTTGTGGGGACAGTTAGTGGACCGCGGGTACCTATGATTTCAGCACTAAAGGCTAGAGACCTATGCAGGAAGGTTGCATAGGATTCGTACCGAACATTGTGGATACCTCTAGGGTTGTGTCGGTTGGACTGGGTGAGAGCATATTGGTATGTGAGTTGCCGAACTTATTTCCAGTAGACCTGCTAGGGTTGCCGCCGCAGCGGGAGATTGAGTTTTTTATAGAATTGGCGCCAGGAGTGGAGCCAGTATCTGGGACACCTTACAGAATGGCTCTGGAAAAGTTGAAGGAGTTGAAGATTCAATTGCAGGAGTTATTAGATTTGGGGTTCATCAGACCGAGTTTCTCGCCATGGGGTGCTCCAGTGTTGTTTGTCAAGAAGAAGGATGGATCTCTTAGGATGTGTATTGACTATAGGGAGTTGAACAAGTTGACCATTAAGAACAAGTACCCACTGCCTAGAATCGAAGATTTATTTGACCAGCTATAGGGAAAGACACTATTTTTCAAGATTGATCTCCGGTCAGGTTACCATCAGTTAAGGATCAAAGAAAAGGACGTACAAAAGACCGCTTTCCACACGAGATATGGACACTATGAATTCCTTGTTATGTCCTTTCGATTAACCAATGCCCCAGCAACTTTTATGGACATGATGAATATGGTTTTCAAGGACTACTTGGACAAGTTTGCGATTGTGTTTATCGATGACATTCTGGTGTGTACTCTCAGTCAGAGACAAAGCATGAACAACATTTACGTTTGGTATTGAAGCGGTTAAGGGAGCATAGGTTATATGCTAAGTTCAGCAAGTGCGAGTTTTGGCTACCGCAAGTCATGTTTCTGGGCCATATTTTCAGTAAGGAGGGGATTTGGGTTGACCCAAGTAAGATTGAGGCAGTGAGAGATTGGCCTAGACCGAGTAGTGTTCTGGAAGTTAAGAGTTTTCTGGGATTGAGGGGGGGGGGGGTATTATCAGCGCTTTGTTGAGGGGTTCTCTAGGATAGCTACACCGTTGACTAAATTGAAGAGGAAGAAGACCAAGTATGTGTGGATAGATAGGTGTGAGAAAAGTTTCAAGGAATTGAAGTGGCGACTGATCACTGCGCCAGTATTGAGTCTACCGACGGACAATGAGAAGTTTGTGGTTTACTGTGATGCTTCTAGACAGGATCTAGGGTGTGTGTTGATGTAAGCCAGGAAGGTGATTGCCTATGCATCAAGACAGTTAAAGGAGTATGAGCAGAGATATCCCACGCATGATCTGGAGTTAGCAGCAGTGGTATTTGCACTTAAGGTTTGGAGACATTATCTGTATGGTGAGAAGTGCGAGATATACACCAACCATAAGAGTTTAAAGTACTTCTTTACTCTGAAGGATTTGAATATGTGCCAGAGACGGTGGCTGGAATTGGTGAAGGATTATAAGTGTGATATCCTATACTATCCTAGAAAGGCTAATGTAGTGGCTAATGCATTGAGTTGGAAGGGCCCAGGACAGTTGTTCAGTTCAAGACAGATATCTGATAAATTAGCTGAGGAGATGACTAGAGCGGGTAGAGAGTTGGTGGTTGGTCAGCTAGAACATCACTCTTCAGTTTACACTCCTTGAGAGGCTCAAGGAAGTGCAAGGGAAGGATTCCCAGTTGAGAGGGCACAAAGAGAGAGTCTTAGTTGGAGCGACTAAGGACTTTTCTATCTAGAAGATGGGATTACTGAAGTACAAGGGTCAGATCTATGTTCCGATGGATTCTGATATCCGGCGAGAGATCTTGGATGAATCTCATACCACTCCCTATTCTTTACATCTAGGTACGATAAAGATGTACCATGATTTGAGAGCCTTGTATCTGTGGTCGGGATAGAAGAGGGACGTGGTGGATTATGTGGCCAAGTGATTAACTTGTCAGCAGGTAAAGGCTGAACATGAGAGGCCAGCAAGGTTATTACAGCCTCTAGGGATTCCAGAGTGGAAGTGGGAAGACATTACTATGGACATTGTGGTTGGTTTGCCGATGACCGTGGGACAGCATGACTCGGTGTGGGTGATTGTAATAGTTATACCAAGTCCGCCCACTTTTTACCTGTCAGGACGACTTATACTATGGAGCAGTATGCCGAGTTATATGTGAAGGTGATTGTTCGACTTTATGGGGCTCCGAGGTTGATAGTATCCAACAGAGACCCCACCTTCACCTCCAAGTTTTGGGAGAGTTTGCAGAAGGCCATGGGCACCCAGTTGCGGTTTAGTACCTCTTATCATTCTCAGATAGATGGACAGTCTGAGAGGACGATTCAAATACTAGAAGACATGCTACGAGCCTGTGTGTTGGATTTTAGGGGATCTTGGAGTAAGTATCTCCCTTTGATTGAGTTTTTGTATAATAACTGTTATCAGACGACTATCGGAGTGGCTCCGTACGAGATGCGATATGTGAGGAAGTGCATATCACCTATCCATTGGGATAAGACGGGTGAGAGAACATACTTATTTCCTGAGATGGTTCAGAAGACCAATGAGGCGATTGGAAAGATTAGCGCTCGAATGCTCGCCTCCAGAGTTGCCAGAAGTATTACTCGGACTTGAAACGCAGGACCGTAGAGTTTTAGGTCGGTGACCATGTGTTCCTTAGGGTTTCACCTTTGAGAGGAGTGAAACGATTTGGTGTTCGAGGCAACCTGAGTCCTAGGTTTATTGGCCCCTTTGAGATTCTGCAACGGGTTGGAGAGGTAGCTTACAGATTGGTGATACCTCCAGCTTTATTAGGGGTTCATGATGTTTTTCCACGTGTTCATGCTCTGGAAGTATGCATCAGATTCGATGCATGTTCTGAGTTATGAGAACTTAGAGCTGGACTAGGATTTATCATTTGAGGAGAAACCAGTTCAGATTCTCAACTGGAAGGATAAAGTCTTGTGGAGCCAGACCATCGCCTTGGTGAAAGTGCTATGGAAGAACAACAATGTTGAGGAGGCGACGTGGGAAATTGAATCAGATATGCGGGAGCAGTAGCCCGAGTTGGTCAGGTAATTTCAGGGACAAAATTTCTGTAAAGAGGGGATAGTTGTAGCGTCCCAAATTTGCTAATAAGGCTTAGGGCCTTGGTTAGCGTGCCCAGAGGGCAATAAGTGGTTTATTATGTGAATGTGTGAATTTGATGAGTATGTGATTAGAAATGCATGTTTAGGTGAATTAAATATGCATGTGGGCTCCGTTTGGTTATTAGGGGCATATTTGTAATTTTAGCTCGCTGAGAGCATAAATGTGATTATTATGATATATCTGTGTTGCACGATCTGAGACAGTCCTAGGGAGCGGTTTAGATAGAGAGTCACAACGGGGTCGAATACCCGACTCGGGGCGAGTCGAGGGGTATTATGGTATTAGACGTTTTATGGGGTTATCGGGTTATGAAAATAAATATTTGGAGATATATTTGAAGTTGGAACGTTTAGGAGGGAATATCGGGGAAATTTACCATTTTTCCCTTGGGGACATTTTTGGTACCCCGAGCCTTTGAGGTAACCTTAAAGACTTAAGTTAAGAAAAACAAACAAAGGAAGTATTTAGAAACTAAGGGAAACTGACCCAAAAATCCTCTCTTTTCTCTCTTTTTCTCTAAACCATACTAAGGGGGGAAACTACGAAGATCAAGCTAGGAATTGGAGCTCCAAACTTGGGGATTTGTTCAATTTCAAATTGTGGATTCAAGCAGAGGCTAAGGCAAGCTTTAAACTGTGGTTTTAGCTATTTAATTATGTGGTTATTGGCTGGTTTTCTTGAGGCTTTGAAGTTGAAAATTGGAATTGGGATATGATGAGGTTTAAAGCTAGATTTTGTTAGGTTTTGTTGCTGAGACTATTCTAGAACTTCTGTGATGAATGAATTGGATTGTTAGGTTAATTTTGGGGTAAATTGGCTTGGTTTTGGTGGTGAAAATGGAGGATTTTTCTGGGTTCGAAGGGTCAGGGCGCATGATTGTTCTTGCTGAGTTAAGGCTCGGGATTGATTTTTTCACCTGGATTGATAGAATTCAAGGTCTCGGAGACTAGAAATAACCCAAAGTTATAAATGGATTAGAACTTGATGGATGGATGTTGTTGTTATGTTGTGACTAGGTTTTCGGCGAGGCTCGGACTAGCGGATTGTGCTCGGGACATCGGTGCTTGGAAAGCTAAGGACATAGGTAAGAAAACTGTTGTACCGATAGGGCACGGAAAGGCCCTATAGTTTGTGTTGCAGGGCACGACCCTATATGATTGTGTTGCAGGGTGTAGCCCCCCATTTATTATGTTTATATGAGCTTAATTATTTGTTTAATTATGCTATGTATGCATATATGTGAATGAAAGTCCAGAGTCAGGAACGGCCAACTCCGAGAATGGCGAGGGCCGGGAACGGCGAAGGTCGAGAAGGGCAAGGCCGTGTACAGCATGCAGCGCCCAGGATAGCGAAGACCGCTACACTGTGTGTTTATAAAGGTGCAAGACTCGCTAATCAAGTCATTCTATTAGAAATGTGTTACTAAAACTATAATTGAACTAAGGTTAAAAGGTTTTGGTGACAAAAGTTACATTTCATATAATTAAACATTTTGTACATGGGATCCCAAAAGTAATAACGTTTAAAAGACAGTTACAAAATTTCATAATAAAAGTACAGTTACTAGCCACTCTAAAGGCAAAAGACACATTTAGTCTTTTCCCGTCTTTTACCACTCCTTGCCCGTGGGGGCCGATCAGCTAACTATGTACATTCAGCCCCAAAGCTCTCCAACTAAGGATAGTTCCACACTGCCCCTGCCTTTACCTGCACCTCGTAGCACCAATGAGCCAAGGCGCAACAAGAAACTAGATAACAGAGCATAATCAACAATCAAACAATCAGATAACTCGTACAGTATAAACATGAACTCAAAAATCCAAACCATTCACATAACCAGGCATTCATCATACTGAGCTCATCAATTCACATTAATAACAACCTCACATATAATAACCAAGGTCAACACCCTTATGTCGCATCCCCTTAATGATCCCACTGACTTCGGCCTGCTTAAACCGAGCTCAGTGAATAAAAAGCTGTCCTAAGCTACTAGTGGCCGAGCCATGCCCTGTGCACAAATATTGATTCTGGCACTCTTAGGCCGGTTGTCATATGTCCCATGGCATAATACCACCTATGACATCATACATGTATAGGGAGCTCTTAGTCCTATCATTAACACATAGCCGTGTGCAGTTTCTTACCTTTGATTCTGCTAGCTTTGTTCAATGTCATCAACCCTCAAGCATGATCCCGTCCGAGCCCTAGCGTACACATAGTCACATCCACAAATTACAACCATACTAAACTTAAATTCCAAAACCTAGCCTCGGGACCAATCCCGACCCCTTGGGAAGCCCTAATTTCACCAAACGGGGTGGTGGAATCAAACCCCGAGCCCCCGGGCAAAAACCCTAAAAGATAACCCAAAAATCCTCTTCTGGAAATAGGGTAGCACTACAGCGCCCTAAAGTGGGCGCTATGACGCCAAATCTAGAGCCAAAACGCCCCAGACCACTAGGCCTAGCGCTGTAGCGCCCAAAGGCTAGTGCTAGTCACAGCACAGCCAAACCCTGGTTTTCTTCCTACGATTTTCCCCAAGCCAAACCTCTACAAAATCCTTCCAAGCTTCAACCAAACACCAAAACAAGCCCACCATCATCTATAACTTACCCCATATGACCCAACCATATGAAACTTAAGCACATGCACCTCAAAATGAAGAAAATGCCATGATTGAGCTTGAAGCTCAAACTAAACAAAACACCATAAATTTCAAAATTTTAAAACTACAATTTAATACCTTTGATGGAGAATTTCAACCTAGGTTATCTTCCACACCTCCTTAGCTTTCACTCCTCAAAACTTCAACCTTAATTCCATAGAATTCCCATTAAAATTCAGCTTAGAAAAACATTTCAACACCAAAACCCAGAAACTGAAAAGCAACCTTGAAGCTAACCTTAATTGGATGACTAATTCCTATTGAATCCTCAAGCTTAATCAAGGTCCCAAGTGTGAAGCATTTTCCTAAAGTTCGTCTGAATTTTCAGCCTTAAACTCCAGAAGAAAGGATGAGAAAATGGTAAATCGAGAGAGAGAAAAGGATAAGGTTTTAGGTGTTCTGTTTTTCCTTCTTTCTTCCTTCTATTCCTTTCTTTCAGTTTCCCTTTGATTCTAAACTTTCCACTAAGTCATAAAGCAAACTAAATACTTATATTTGATTTTAAGCCAAATGACCACAATGCCCTTCCAATAATAACTAAACCTTTAAGTCATTCTAAGGGCATTTTGGTCATTACCCCTAATCCCCGTTAATTCCTCAAGTGTCTTTAATATTTATCGCTTACTTCTTGACACCTAGCTAATCACCAATTATCTTCCTTAATAACAAGTAGTCTCCAATATATTCTCTAAATTCCCATAAATACCCAAGACTTACCCCGAGCCGGGTATAAATTCCCGCCGTGACCTTACCACTAAATCGCTCACTAGGATCCCTTGAGTAACAAGCTGTAGATATATCCACATAATAATGTGGTCTCAACAATTTATCACAAATATTTACATTCATGCCCTCAACGGGCCAAAATTACAAATATGCCCTTATAACCTAATCAGGGCCTACATGCATACTAGTACACATAATCATGCATCAGATTTATCCAAATAATCATATAAGCATGCTTAACACATCATCACGCATTTTATCATTTAAATCACACATAATCCAGTTATGCCCTCCCGGCACACTAATCAAGGCCCTTAAGCCTTATTAGTAATTTTGGGTCGTTACACGGCAAGAGGCCGAGAGCAGCGTTAAGCATGCAGAGTTCGAGTTGTTAGGGTGAGACCCCTAAAGGATACTTGGGATATCCTCATAGTGTGGACTGCGAACCCAGGGCCCGGTAAAGCGCCTGGGATGGCATGGCCGTATGTGTTTAGCCTGTTGGCGGTTTTATTATATGCTAATTGGTAGCAATTCATATGTTATTTGCTTGTGTGGAGTTTTCGGCTCACGGGTGCTCTATGGGGCAGTAAGGGAAAGGGAAAGTTGATCAACCATGAGTATGGAGAGCGTGAAGCGACGTGTACATGTTTGGCCTACCTGGCTACCACAGCCAGGGGTATTTTTGGGAGATGTTTGTATTAAACCTAATTTTGTCGTTTAGTCGACTTTAATTGAATTTTTGAGTTGGAAATATTTCTAAACTAGTATTTTTGGATCCCAAATGTTTAACGATTTATAATTTTCAATGGATGATTATATTTTCAAATTGTATGACTTTTATTACGGTTTAGCTACACTTTTAACCTAAAACCTCGATTAGCGAGTTAATTGCACGTTTTAAACTCACTTAGTAACAGCTCTAAGGAAGTAGGGAATTATAATATTGGTGGCCAAGAATGAAGAAGGACGTGGTGGATTATGTGGCCAAGTGTTTAACCTGCTAGCAGTTGAAGGATGAATATGTGAAATTAACTAAACATATGTGTGATTATGTGGTATACATGATTTATCTGGTGATATGAATATATATGCATGTTTATGTGTATTGAATATGCATGTGGGCTCGTTCTTGTTAATAAGGGCATATTTGTAATTTTGACTCGTTGAAGGTATAAATGTAATTGTGTGTTAAGTGATTGGGACCACATTATTATTTGGATATATTTGCAATGTTTGGCTCAAGGCGATCCTAGTGAGCAGATTAGCAAAAAAGTCACAACGAGGTCAAATACTCAGCTCGGGGTTAGCCTAGGGTTATTTTGGGAACGCAATGCATATTTGGGATTCTTTAGGTAACAGGTAGTTATTTAATGATTAATGAGGTATGTCGGGATTAGCTGGGAATTTATAGGACCATTTGAGGATTAGTAGGAAATGTAGCAAATGACGAGTTTGCCCTTGGAGTCATTAAATGGCTAAGAATGAGACTAGGGGCATTTGATCTTTTTCTAAGCTTTTGCTGGATTTAGTTAGATTGGAGGACCCTAGAAGCTCAGGGAAACAGAAGGAAACACTCAGTCTATTCCCTCACCCTTTCTCTCTCATTTATCTCTCTCTCTCTCTCTTGAAGCTTTGGGAGGCTTCGGGATTTTTGAGGAGGAAGGTTTGAAATTTGAGGTTGTGAATTGGAGAAACAAGGCTAGGAGCAAGATTATACGTAGCTGTAGGCTGTAATCACAGTAAGGTAAGAATTATTCCCTGGTTTTAAGAGAATTTTTGTCATGGTATAAGTGTTTTTCTGAAGTTTAAACTTTAGTTCTGATTTTTACTTTTGGTGAGGGTATGGAATAGTTTTTGGTGTTATTGTGATGCCTAGGCTGTGTTGGTGAGAGTTATAGACTCAAATTTAGTTTGGATTTATGTTTAGAGTGAATTTTGATGATTTTTGTTCTGGGGAAAACGCAGGAAAGTACTGGAAAATTTGGGTTCGTGGGGTCACGCCGCGGCACTGCGGCCCACATGAACTCAGAGGCCTAAGTGGGGGTTTGATGAACTGCCTTAGCGTTGTGGCACTGGGAAGGGCATGCCGCAGTGCGTGTCCAAGGAAATTCCTAGGAATGCTCTCTGACTTGTAGAGGGCCACAGAGCCTCTGAGGAGCGACACAACTCAAATAGAGAATGTTGGCCAATCAAGATTTTTAAGCTGGGGAACGGAAATTTAGGAGCTCGAGAAAGATTCTACTACCCAGTTTAGTAGAATTCAAGGCCCCAGAGGCTAGAACTAGGTTCGAAAGTCTTTATTTACTGGAGATTGATGGAGGTTGCATATTATTTTGACTTAGGGTTAATCTGTGCATTTGACGGTTATTGTATCTAGGCCGTTTAACAAGAGCTTGCGGAGTTCAGGTAAGAAAACAGTTTGTGCACATAGAGTAGGGTATGGTCTGATTATTTGTGCTTGTATTGTGCTTAGTATTATGTGTAAATTTTTGTAACTATTATTTCATATATGTGTTTGTGACTGAGCAGCAAGGGTTGGGAGCGGCAGGGGTTGGGATCGACAAGGGCCAAAATCGACAATAAGCATGTTGAATGCAGGCCGCCACGACATGGCCATCTAAGGGTGTTGTACTCACCTGCTCAGTTAAGACTGTGAACTTGGTGCCTAGTAACACACCCTGACCGGCTTAGGTCGCTGTTGTGAATTGTAATGGATGCATGTAGATTGTTTGTTGTGTTTGTTTAGTTATGGACTTATTGAAATGAATTGTTGTATGCTATGCTGGTGAAATTTTCTTGATGGGCCTTGGCTCACGGGTGCTCTATGGTGCAGGTGAGGGCAAGGAAAAGGTTGACCAAGCATGAGTTGGAGGGCATGGAGCGTTGCGTACATGTTTGGCCTACCTAGTTGCCATGGCTGTCATATTTTTGAGGAACGAAGTGTACATGTTTGATTTTGTCGCCTAGGTCAACTGTACAGTGACTTTTGATTTGTAAATATGTCTTAAATTTTTTTTTTGGATCTCAATGTAACTTTTTACGATGTTAATGAAAGTTTAAATATTTTATGGGAAACTTTTATTAAATGAATCTTTACTTTAATTTAATTACACATTTGGGTCTAACACCTCAATTAGCTAGTCAAATAAACATTTTAAATACAACATGGTAACGAAACTTTGGTAGTAGGGCATTACAGCCTCTTAAGCCAACAACTTAGTTAGAGGTACATAACATCTTAAAACCCTCATGAAACTCTGGACATGACCTGTGTCAATTGGCATTGGTCTTACAACATCCAACTCAAGGAGTGTGTGTAGATGTGGAAGCCTGACTATGACGCACAGTGAAGGATCCCAAAAGAATCAGAGATTCCTTATACGCTTAATAAATTCCCATATTTTATTATGTATTTATTATTCGATATAACAAGTATATAATTAAAAGGAAATCATTTATTTATGTATATGGGAAGTTACCCAAAATTTTCAGTAGCCATATTAATGTACGATTACCCAACACTGTTTACATTTTTTCCCTATAAATATAAAGGGAATGGACTGTAAAAAGGATCGACTTTCTCTATGCCAAGACTCTGCCGAAATTTCTTTAATAATTAAGCCTAAAATTTCATAAACATATCAATAACAGTGACTCGTGGACTAGGTGGGTTTTAACCACTAAACCACGTAAACTGTGGGTGTTTATACTCTTATATATTCGATTTACAAAAAGCTTAATCTCTATATCTCGAATTTCTAAATCCCCTGCTGACAAAAAATCGCATCAACAAATTGGTGCTTGCATTGAGAAAAGAACAAACTTGAAGTTTTGCATGATATCCAACCCAACAATCATCATGGTGGTCACTCATTTCATGCTTTACAATGAAACGACGCAACCCTATGATTAGGGAGGTCACCGTATGACCATCCCCACTGGAGAAGGTACATCTGCAAAACATCACCCTGGAAAACAACATATGGACAAGGACAATGCTTGAAGTTCGGCCTCAGGGCCACCGAATCCCAACCCATTGGTACCTGACAACCATTGAAATGGAGAATGCTTAGCTAAGGAGCCACCTTGCCCAGGCTAACAGGTGAATTGATGAGATTATGGCTTGACTACTTCCTCATACAACCGACGAGAATGTCGGAAGGAGGCAAAGTAGGTTCCATATTTCTCATGACTCATGCTCATAGACCACATCGAGAAGGGTGGAGGTCCCCGTGAATCTACCAGCGCCTTAGGCAGCTGCCCAGGTACAACTTAATAACTCTGTGTTGCCGCCAAGTCAGGAAATTGTAGTAGACAATGGGGGTACTAATATGGTTCGTCCAGATGGGACACAGATTACCTCACCAATAAGGCACCCTCCAACACCACTACACCCACATTAGAATGCTCCAGGGCGCGGAAATGAAATGAGACTTTCTATGCCTGCAGAAGACACATATGCCCCGTGATCTCACGCCAATAATCCAGCTCCTCGACATTAACCACGAGTAGTAAGCTTTGTTGATGGAAGTTATTGGATGGAGAGCCATCGTGGGGGCAGGATTGGGAATGCCCGAAATGCGAATTCCCATAGAAATGAAAGCGACCTGAGAAATCATTTCCCGCCTAACCGAGCTTAGACTTGGAGGGACAATAATCCACGAAACAGGCACAATAGGATGGGAGCTGGTAACCAACTCCCAAATAACCAAGAGACGAAGAATCAAACCCTCGAACAACTGGCTCTAATGGAGGAGAAAATGAGGAGGCTCTTGGCTAGAAGAAAACATAGAGGATTGCGATTCTGATGAGGAGCTACAACCTTTTGCTCCTCATATTGCACCAGCTCCGTATCCTGTTGGTTTCAGGATGCCAACTATGCCCACATATAATGAACCACTGATCCATCCAACCATATTGGGAACTTAATCACACTAATGATGATCCACAACGTGAGTGTGTTTTATTCCCAACTACATTAAGTAGACCAGCCATGCTGTGGTTCAACAAGTATAAGGAACACTCAATAACCTCTTGGAAAAAGTTTCCTTTGAGTTCAAGAGACAGTTCTAAGTTTCCAAAGAGGTTCGAGTTGAGGCCGACTTGGTGGGCAACATTAAGCAACAACTCAGTGAGTCCCTAAAGGCCTACCTCAACTAGTTTAACAATTTACGGGCCTAAGCTAGAGACGCTAATTACAGTGCCAAGATTATAGCCATGGTCCACAACATGTAAGATTGCACACGATGAATAAATAGGGGCCAGTTTCTGAAGGCACGAAACTATAAGAAAAGGATAAGTATAATACTTATCGTCAGAGTCATCCCTAATGCAATCTGGAGGATAGTCATTGATTGTGTTGACTTAATAGCCTGCAACTCTTTGACATTGACCACACTCGCTTGCTTCATCAGGTGGCTCACGAATTCCTGATATGAACTGCGTAGAGGTTCTGGATATTTCTCCACCTCGAGGTGGGGAATGGGGGTTGTGAAAGTCGAGGCTTCGGTTTTGATGGCCAGTGGGATAGGAGTGGGGTCGCAAAGAACGGGTGTAGGAGCTAGTAGGTTCGTGACTACAGTGGGCTGAGGCTTTTGATGCTTTTGTGTGGATCTAACAACCTTGTCTTTTGTAGGAGACGTAGTGGCTACTCCTGTAACGTCCGACGTTTCGGGTACCTTTAAACGACTCGGGTCGAGTTTGTTTTCCCCAAGTTAAGAATATTATTTTAAATAATAATATATTTGTTTGGAATTTATTTCCATGAATTTTTGCTAGCCAAATTATGAATTTTGTAATTAAAAGTCAAGATAACACTTTCAGTCTTGGACTGACACAAAAATTCTAATCGGGTAAAAATCTCGGAAAATAAAATGAAAAACTACGGCAAATATATTTTTGGCATAAAATACATTCATAAAAATTAAAAATTGGTCCAAAATAATAAACCTAATAGAAAATGGAAATTTGAGGGCATTTTGTGTTAAATGCTTAATTTTACTGAATCTGGGAATTTTATTCCATGAATGGACCTTAGGTTAAATTTTAATGTGTGATTAATTAAATTAAATGTGAGAGTCATTTAATTTAATTATTATGTGTTAAATTTTATTTATTTATTTTTTAAATATAATAACTTTATTATGAGTGAAAAAGGTTATAGAAAGTCAAATTGGTTTTTTCTTCTTAGGAAATATTTATTAACAATTATAAAAAAAATATATAACATAAATAAAATAAAGGGTGGCCGGCCATGTGAGGGAAAATATTGGGTAGACAAAACTATTTTAGTTTAATCCCCATTTTAAATATTATGGTTAATGTGATCAAGTGGCCATAGTAAAAACATTCAAGTGTTTAAGATATTTAAGAGTTGTCTAAACTCTTCTAACCCTCCCTAAAACATACCCTCTCTCTCACAATCATTCTCATCTTGTTTGAAAAATATTCTCTCAAGTTTTCTCTCCATTTTCAACCATCAAGAACATTATGAAAGCGTGGAAGCTTAGGATTTGGTCTAGGAAGGATTTCCCTATAGTCAAATTTAAAAAAACTAGACTTTTGTAAAGTTTTAACCATAGATTTTTCAATAGCTAACTATATATGTTGTTGGGGGAGTTGGTTAAGGTTTTAAAAGAGCTTTGAAGGATCCAAAGCTAGTAGAAACATCCAGGGCTAAAGCAAGGACAACAAGAGGTAAAAAGTTTACTTTTTATGGTTGTTATTGTATGGTTTTTATTTTTTATTTTTTAAGCATCATTTTGTATATTTAATGCTTAAAGTTTCTTATTGGTGATGTAATAAGGCTATGGTAGTTGCTTTATATTTTTTATGATGCTTGTGTGTTGATTTTTGAAAATAGGGACCAAAATCCCTAAGGGTTTTGTTGAAAACCCTAAAACAAAAATACAAGTTTTGAGCTGTGACTTCCAAGGGGTCAAGCATCAACTGTACATTGATTTTCTAAAATTAAATTATACTGTGATATTGTTGAGATTGAGTACATGAACGCAGTTTTTTCTAAAATTTTGTGGACATATTCTTGGCATGACCTAGTATTCCACTGTAAAATTTGGTAAAAAAATACAAAACGATTTGAAAGTTATTAAGTGCCAAAGTTTGGAAAAAATAAGGACTTAAAAATAAGGTAATTTTTACCTCATTGTTTGGAAAATATTTTCACCAATCATAAATGTTCTTTTTGACCTAAGATTTTACAAAGACCTAAATGAAATACCAAAAATAGAATTGGGAAATTTTGATAACAATTGGGTAAGTAAATTTCAAGTTATGACCTAACAAATTATGTGGTTAAAAATGTGAAAAATGAGGTTTTAACACTTAGTGCAAAAATGTGATTTTGGAACTTAACGTAAAAAGTAAAATTTTGCTTATTGCAAGATAAAAACTTGGTAAGTCTTGAAAAAATATTTTTACCTAAAATACAACTTTGAGATTAGTGAGAATTATTTTTATTAAATAATTTTTATTCTTTCAAAAAATATAAGATTTAATTTATTAATAAGTTAATAAATTGAAAGAAGGTTTAAAACCCTATATTTTGAGAAAATAATTGAGTAAATTATTTTTCTAGTAAGTAAACTTAATTAATTGACTTCGGAAAATTAATGAGTCAAGATACGAAATTTTTAACGATTTTCCTAATTAAGTTAAAATTAGGCTACTTCCTTAAACTAGTTTTTAGAGAGTAAAACCTTAAGACAAATAAAAGGAAAATTGAGAGGTTTTTTTCTTGAAAAATAATTAAGCAATTTAATTAGTATTTTCTGGATATAATACACGCTAAAATCTTCTATATATTTAACCGACTTATTGAAAGTACAGATTAATAGCCATACTTTTAAAGAATAAGATTTTTAGCGGATTGTGGGAATATGCTATTGCGATACCCGACCCTAGATATCAAGACCATAGGATAGGTCTCCCCGAGACTTAGGGTTTAGTCTCAAATATTTTAGTATGAATTTCTTGAATGGGTTTAAAAACAAATAAGGATCATTAATCCTTACAAATGATTTTTAAAATAACCAAACTGCCCAAAATAATAATAATGAAATATGAATTGCCATAATTAATTCGAGTATGTTGTATGGATAATTACAGTATTTGCTAAGCATGAGTGGATTATACATTGGAGGGTGAAATCTTGCTGAGAGCAAAGGACTACAAATAAGTCAACTTCTATTGTGTGGCTGCAACATGAAACAACTATTGTATTGTGTGTTAGTATAGAGAATTTGACATCGAAGCAAGATCATCACTGCACCTCGGGGGACAGAGACGTTGAAGAGTTCAACCATGAGTCATCCTTGGCAAGGGAGATCTAGGTTGAAAAACTCCCCACCAATTTCAAAGAGCCTTGCATGACTCCATACGAGGGCACTATGGACCCAAAGGATCACTTGGACGCCTTCAACGACTTGATGAAGTTAAGAGGGGTCAAAAGCAGGGAAAGGTACCATTGCTTCGTCATTACACTAAAAGGAGCTCTGTAAAAGTGGTTCAAGAGGTTAAGGCCAGGAACAATGAAGTCATAACAGTAGTTCTCTGATGAATTTCTTAAGCATCACCACACGGTTCGTGATTAAGCTTTACCGAGCACCAACCTCGCTAATATAAAACAAGGCGAGAGTGAAAGCCTGAAGAGCCATATCCATAGATTCAATATGGAAGCAACTAAGCTAGGAAGTACAACTAAAGCGGAGCACAATATTGCAATCACAGCCGGAGTTCATGGAGGAAGCAAGTTATGGGATAACATGCTTAAGAGGGAGGTTACAAATTTAGACGACTTCTTCGAAAGAGCCCAAAAGTATATACATGTGGAAGATGGCCATTAGAACTTGCATATTGATGAAAGCAAACCTTCCTCCAAGCACCCTTTACAAATATTTCTTAAGGTTCCCCGTAGAAGAGATTGTTGCGATAGAGGAGTTGCTAATCAAGTTCAAGATTTGAAGAGGCCTACAAGAAGGCCTTAAGGAGAAGCTAGTGAGATTCATGAAGGATAACGTCCATAAGACTCCCTTTATCTGAGTCACTTAGGAACCAAAGAAGTCATCTCAATTGGCCCCCATAAAGAGCCAAAGATGTTGCCTAGCTGACACCAGAGATTGCACTTATATGACGCACCTACTACCATTGGCCGCTGAAATTGTCATAGAATATTGGAGAGAATGAAAAACAAAGTGCTTGGCAAGATAGACCCCATCAACCACATATGAGGTATTAGACTAGACCTCACCAACCACCTAGCCATGTGTAAAATTGGTGCATAGCATCGCGAGCCTCAATAGGAGCCTTCCCAAGTGCAAAATAGCCTTCACTTAGGAAGGTTTTACAGCTTCTAGATCTTTCTTTTATTAAAACTATTTATCAAAATACTTAAATCCTTAATAAACATAATTATGACAAGTGTCACACTCTTATTAGCTCTGTCTAAAACTTAGGTTGTAATAAATATATTTCTAGAACCAGTGATATTAATCAAACCTTATGTTATAATTAATATTCTTAAACTATAGGTTAAACTTATAAAATCCAAAATTGTTGCTATGAGTTTCCAACTAAGTCTCAACTTGAACCAAAATCAACAGAATCTAACATACTACAAACTAATACTAACTACTACTACTATTGTATCGCCCTGTTTACCCCCTAGCAGTTACGGTGAACAGTGAACCAGAAATTTGACTCACTACCCGAGTCCTTTGGTTAAAAACGTGCTTCTAAGTGTTATTAACAGGCTAAGGTTGAAAACCAATAGAAAGGAAAGGATATATTTTATTAAGTATATAAACTGTTCATGAGCTCATCAAAACATTTACAAGTTATTTATAACAGAAATTGGCCACTGCACCAGTGGACAGATCGATGTGAGAACAGCTTTAAAGAGTTGAAGCGGCGGTTGATCACTGCACCAGTGCTGAGCCTGCCAACAGATGATGAGAAGTTTGTGGTCTACTGTGATGCTTCTAGACAGGGTCTGGGATGCGTATTGATGCAGGCTGGGAAAGTGATAGCGTACGCATCAAGGCAATTAAAGGAGTACGAGCAGAGGTATCCCACGCATGACCTGGAATTAGCTGCAGTGGTATTCGCCCTTAAGGTTTGGAGACACTATCTGTATGGAGAGAGGTGCGAGATATACACTGATCACAAAAGTCTAAAGTATTTCTTTACCCAGAAGGACTTGAACATGCGCCAGAGACGGTGGCTAGAGCCGGTAAAGGATTACGATTGTGATATCCTGTACCATCCTGGGAAGGCTAATGTAGTGGCTGATGCATTGAGCCGGAGGGGCCCAGGACAGCTGTATAGCTCGAGGCAGATATCTGACAGATTAGCTGGAGAGATGACCAGAGCAGGTATAGAGTTAGTGGTTGGTAGGTTAGCCAACATTACTCTTCAGTCAACGCTCCTTGAGAGGATTAAGGAAGCACAGGGAAAGGACCCCCAGTTAGTTGAACATAGAGAGAATGTCCTAACTGGAGCAGCTAAGGACTTCTCTATTTCTGAGATGGGTTTGTTGAAGTACAAAGGACGGTTTGTGTTCTGATTGATCCAGACATTCGGCGAGAGATTCTGGACGAGTCTCATACCACTCCCTACTCTTTACACCCAGGTTCTACGAAGATGTACCATGACCTGAAGGTTTTGTATTGGTGGTCAGGCATGAAGAGGGACGTGGTGGACTATGTAGCTAGATCCTTAACCTGTCAGCAGATTAAGGCGGAACATCAGAGGCCAGCAGGATTATTACAACCCCTAGGGATTCCCGAGTGGAAATGGGAAGATATTGCCATGGACTTTGTGGTAGGATTGCCAAAGACCGTGGGTCAGCATGACTCGGTGTGGGTGATATTGGACAGGTATATGAAGTCCGCCCACTTCTTACCTGTGAAGACGACTTATACTATGGATCAGTATGCAAAGCTTTATGTAAAGGAGATTGTTCGACTTCATGGGGCTCCGAGGTCGATAGTATCCGACAGAGACCCCACTTTCACTTCCAAGTTTTGGAAGAGCCTGCAGAAGGCTATGGGCACGCAGCTCCAGTTTAGTACCGCTTATCATCCTCAGACGGATGGGCAGTCTGAGAGGACAATTCAGATACTGGAGGACATGTTACGAGCTTGTGTGTTGGATTTTGAGGGATCTTGGAGTATGTATCTCCCTCTGATTGAGTTCTTGTACAATAACAGCTATCAGGCGACGATCGGAGTGGCTCCGTATGAGATGCTGTATGGTAGAAAGTGCAGATCACCGATTCACTGGGATGAGGCAAGTGAGAGAAGGTATTTAGGTCCTGAGATGGTTCAGAGGACCAATGAGGCACTTGAGAAGATTAGAGCTCGTATGCTCGCCTCCCAGAGTGGCCAGAAGAGTTATTCAGATCAGAAACGCAGAAGCGTGGAATTTCAGGTAGGTGATCATGTATTCCTCAGGGTTTCACCCCTGAGAGGAGTAAAACGATTCGGCGTTCGGGGCAAGCTGAGTCCCAGGTTTGTTGGGCCCTTTGAGGTTCTGGAACGAGTTGGGGAGGTGGCTTACAGGTTAGCAATGCCTCCAGCTCTATCAGGGGTTCATGACGTGTTTCATGTATCCATGTCCCGGAAGTATGTTTCGGACACTACTCATGTGTTGAGCTATGAGAACTTGGAGTTGGATCGGGACTTATCATATGAAGAAAAGCCTGTTCAGATCCTTGATAGGAAGGACAAGGTCTTGAGGAGCAAGACCATCGCCTTGGTCAAAGTATTGTGGAGGAACAGCAAGGTCGAAGAGGCGACATGGGAACTGGAATCAGATATGCGGGAGCGGCATCCCGAGTTGTTCAGGTAAATTTCGAGGACGAAATTCTCATGAGGAGGGGATAG
Source organism: Humulus lupulus (assembly GCF_963169125.1). Taxonomy (NCBI): domain Eukaryota; kingdom Viridiplantae; phylum Streptophyta; class Magnoliopsida; order Rosales; family Cannabaceae; genus Humulus; species Humulus lupulus. The sequence goes on along the minus strand of NC_084798.1, from coordinate 138,019,636 downwards.
TTGTAACGACCCAAATTCAGTGTTAAGGCTTAGGGCCTGGAGTAGTATGCCTGGAGGGCATAATGGGATTTGGTGTGTGTCTTTATTGAGCTTAATGCATGATTACAATTATTGCACGTTATGTGATTATTTGATTATTTGAGATGCATGACTATGTGAATTAGTATGCATGTAGACCTGATCGTCTTAGAATGAGCATGATTGTAATCTGGCCATGTTAGGGCATATCTGTGATAATTGTACTATGTGAATTGTGCCATGTGAGTGTGGTGTTATTATGAGGATGCACGTATCGAGACGGTCCTAGTGAGCCAATTAGTCTATAAGTCACAACGGGATGTTGTACCCGGCTCGGGAGGAGCCTAGGGGTACTTCGGGAATCTTATAAGTTGAGTTGAGAATGAGTGATTAGTTATTGGTATTTTGGTAACCATTTGTAACTACTGTGAGTAACAAGTTTTAAGATAGAAGGTGGTAGAATTGAAATGAAAGTGTAAAGACTTAAGTACCCTTGAAGGTTTAGCTTAGAAGGATTAGTAAGAGGGATAATTTGGTCTTTTGGCAAGGCAAATAGGCAAGTTTCAGCTGGGTATATGGGGATACGGTTTGGGCATTTGGGTTCACTTGTGGTTTTGATAAAATTAGAAGGGAAGGAAAAGAAGAGGAGAGAAAGGCTAGGGCAAGGAGAGGAAAGAAGAAGAGGTGTGGATGGGGCTGAAGTGGGAAGCTTAGGAGGAGATCAAGGAAACTTTTAGGGTGGATTCTACTCTTGAGGTAAGGATCTTATGCTTATTTAAGTTTGTTTTCTGTGTTGATTGAGGAATTTAATGCTTGAGTTAAGATTTTCATGGGTTTTGGTTTGGGTTGCTGAATTTGAGATCAATGGTGTGGATCTTGGGTGTGTTGATGTTTTGACCTTGATCCTAGTGTTTGTAGGGTGTTAGATTGCTCATATGAGGTTTGGATTTGAGTTTTGAGACTTAGGTACTGGTTTGGGGTGATTTGGAGAGGTTAAAGCTCGAGAAAAATTGCAGGAAAAACCTAGAATTCTGGGTCTGCGAAGGTGTGCCGCGGCAGGGTTTTTGCGTGCCGCGGCGGGCAGCTTCTGTCTGTTGGGTGCCGCGGCACAAGGCAATTTTCAGGATAGCTTTTTTTGGCAATTTTAGGACTTAGCTCCGGGGGTTCGGGGGATGCCTCCGGGGTGTTGTTTTAAGGTTTTAGAGGTCCCGGGAGTACGGGATTGGTCCCGGGAGGTGGTTTTGGGCTTGGTTAGTATTAAAAGTGTTTTATGTGTGTTGTGACTAGGATTTCGGAGAGGCTCGTGCTAGTGGACCGTGCTCGTGACCGTGGTGCATCGGAAAGCACGGAATACAGGTAAGAAAACCGTAACACCCGAGATTAGGGCATGGGCCCACTGTGTGATTGTAGGGCACGGCCCTAGCTTGTATTGTGTGCAAATGTGTAATCTTAGATAAACTATTGTATGTTTGAATGGCTATTTCATAATGTATGATATGTGTGATTGTAATTGAATGAACGGCAAGGCCGAGAGCGGCAAGGGCCGGGTACGGCAGTGGGGCCGGAAGCAACGCTCAGCACATGGGATGCTATAGCGAGGGTGGGACCCAAGGGATACATGAGTTATCCTACGGTAATGACTGAGACCCCAAGCTTTGGTAAGGCCTCTGGGGCGGCATGGCCGTGCTTGTTTAAATCGATGATTTTCCTATTTATCAGTGAATTATGCCAGTGATATTATTATTGCATATGTTATGTGCTATTTGGGTTTTCTTGCTGGGCTTCGGCTCACGGGTGCTCCGTGTGGCAGGTAAAAGCAAGGAGTCTGTCAACCGGCCATGAGTATGGAGAGCGTGGGGGCGGCGCGTACATGTTCGGCCTGTCCGACTGCTTTGGTTGGGGGCATTTTGTAAATGGCTGTATTGATCCATTCGTTTGATAGTTAACCTGATGTAAATCTATTTTTGAGTTGTAAATATTTTGTAAACCTTAGTTTGGGATCCCAGATGTTTTATACTTACGTTTTCAATGAAGTTAAACATTTTAAAGAGTACAGCCTTAAATTCTGATTTATCCACACTTTTGGTTTTAGAAACCACTTAGAGTCAGTCAAAAGCACGATTTCTATTTTAAACTCACTTAGTAACGGCTCTAAGGTAGTAGGGCGGTACAATTTGGTATCAGAGCGAGCCAAGGTTTATTGGTTCTAGAGATCAACCGAACATGTACGCACGCTGCCATTGAAAAGCTCGACTCAGGGTGGTTTGGTATGGTCGATTGATATATTCATGAATATGTGTTTAATGCTTTGTGTGCCTGCCTAGATTGTTATGAGCATGATGATTGAAATAACATATGCATGATGCCAGGGCAAAGCCCGTTGTATGCTGCATGATATATGTATGTCATTTTGGTCGATTGATTTTGGTTATTGTTGAGATTGAGAGGTGGAAATTGGACCTAGTTATCATGCCTAATGAGCGGTGTCACTGATTGCAGGCATTTAGTTGTAATGCCTCGCCAATTGTCGAGACTCCGCGGCATTCAGGCCGAGGATGATAACCAGGGGCAGGACCCTCCACCTGCTCCTCAGAACTGGCAACAGATTTTAGCGGAGATGGAGGCAAGGTTGAAGAAAACAGAGGAAGAGCTTAGTCAGTTCAGGCAACCAGCTCCTCCACCAGCCACTGTGATACCACCACCGCCTAGCGTGGTACCTGCTTCGGTTCAACCTGTGACTGGGAACAGGTTGGAACCTCTGTATGAAAGATTTAGAAAACAGCAACCCCCTACCTTTGAGGGCGGAGCAGACCCACTGCAAGCTGAGCAGTGGATGGGTACGATGTCTGTGATCCTGGACTTCATGAGGGTTGAAGGAAGGGATAGGGTTGATTGTGTCAGTTATATGCTTAGAAAGGATGCACGAATATGGTGGGAGGTAGTTGGGCAGCGGAGAGATACTGCAACTATGACTTGGGAAGAATTCAAGGGCATTTTTAACGAGAAATACTACAGCGTAGCCGTCCGGGCTGCGAAGGCGGATGAGTTCAACAACCTGACTCAGTGCAGGTTATCCGTCACCGAGTACGCCCTGGTATTCGACAGATTGGCGAAGTTTGCGCCAGAGCTGGTGCCGACTGATGCGGCCAGAAAGGACAGGTTTATACGGGGATTAAATGTAATGATCGCCCGTGACGTGAGTATCACAATGACTCCAGAGTCTACCTATGCACAAGTGGTAGACAAGGCCCTCACTGCTGAGAGGGCTGAGGATCAGATCTGGAAGGATGGTGCTGCTAGGCGTGATACTAGAAGAGTAGTGCCTTCTTCTTCTGGGCCTAGTCGGGGCAACGGCCCCAGTGAGCAGAAGAGGAGAGTACCAGACTCATTTGCTCCTTATGGTTCTGACCGGAGGGTTCGCGGTTTTGTGGGTGGCCGCCAGGACGGAAATGACAGCTGGAGAAGCCTTCCGATGTGCCCTCGATGCAGGCAACGGCATCAGGGCGAGTGCCGGACCAGGGCATGCTTTGTTTTTGGGAGCACCAGTCACTTGAAGAAAGATTGCCCGCAGGTGAAGAAGGAGGAGCCAACGCAGGGGGACAGCCTTGCTCCTGCTAGGGTTTTCACCTTGACTCAGACAGAGGCAGAGGCCAGTCCATCAGTGGTCACAGGTCAGATTTTTAGCGCTGGATCCTTGTTTACTGCATTGATTGATTCTGGTGCTATGCACTCATTTGTTTCTGCTAGGGTGATTGATCAGCAGTGTAGACCTAGTATTTTGTATGCTAGGGGTTTTCAGACTATATTGCCTACAGGAGAGCTGGTAGTCTCTAGGAGGTGGGTTAGAGCCTTTCCAGTAGTGGTAGACGGTAGAGAATTGTTTGTTGACTTGATTGAACTAGAGATGGACGATTTTGATATAATACTAGGGATGGATTGGTTGACGCGGTATGGAGCAACCATTGATTGTAGGCGACGAATGGTGACCTTTGAACCGGAGGGCGAGGCACCCTTTGTGTTCGTGGGAACGGTGGATGGACCGCGGGTGCCTATGATCTCGGCACTAAAGGCTAGAGACCTGATGCAGGAGGGTTGCATAGGATTCCTAGCGAGTATAGTAGATTCCTCCAAGGTGGCGGCAGTGGGACCGAATGAAACCAAAGTTGTCTGCGAGTTTCCAGACTTGTTTCCAGCGGATCTGCCGGGATTGCCGCCACAGTGGGAGATTGAGTTCGTCATAGAGTTGGCTCCGGGAGCAGAGCCAGTATCCAAGGCACCCTACAGAATGGCTCTAGCAGAATTAAAGGAATTGAAGATTCAGCAGCAGGAACTACTTGATTTGGGGTTTGTCAGACCGAGTTTCTCGCCGTGGGGTGCTCCAGTTTTATTTGTTAAGAAAAAGGATGGATCGCTCAGGATGTGCATCGATTACAGAGAGTTGAATAAGTTGACCATCAAGAACAAGTATCCATTGCCTAGCATCGACGATTTATTTGATCAGCTTCAAGAGAGTATAGTGTTTTCGAAGATTGATCTCCGATCAGGCTACTATCAGTTGAGGATCAGAGAAGAGGACATACCAAAGACTGCATTTCGGACACGGTATGGGCATTATGAATTTCTGGTTATGTCCTTTGGATTAACCAATGCCCCAGCGGCATTTATGGATTTGATGAACATGATTTTCAAGGATTACCTGGATAAGTTCGTGATTGTATTTATTGATGATATCCTAGTATACTCCCAGTCAGAGACAGAGCATGAGCATCATCTGCGCCTAGTGTTGCAGCGGTTAAGAGAACATAAGCTTTATGCTAAGTTTAGCAAATGCGAGTTCTGGTTATCGCAAGTTTCATTTCTAGGCAATATTATTAGTAAGGATGGGTTACTGGTCGACCCAAGCAAGACGGAAGCAGTGAGAGATTGGCCTAGACCCAGCAGTGTTCCTGAAGTTAGAAGTTTCCTTGGATTAGCAGGATACTACCGGCGATTTGTAGAGGGGTTCTCCAGGATTGCTACTCCATTGACAGAATTGACGAGGAAGAAGACCAAGTATGTGTGGACAGATCGATGTGAGAACAGCTTTAAAGAGTTGAAGCGGCGGTTGATCACTGCACCAGTGCTGAGCCTGCCAACAGATGATGAGAAGTTTGTGGTCTACTGTGACGCTTCTAGACAGGGTCTGGGATGCGTATTGATGCAGGCTGGGAAAGTGATAGCGTACGCATCAAGGCAATTAAAGGAGTACGAGCAGAGGTATCCCACGCATGACCTGGAATTAGCTGCAGTGGTATTCGCCCTTAAGGTTTGGAGACACTATCTGTATGGAGAGAGGTGCGAGATATACACTGATCACAAAAGTCTAAAGTATTTCTTTACCCAGAAGGACTTGAACATGCGCCAGAGACGGTGGCTAGAGCCGGTAAAGGATTACGATTGTGATATCCTGTACCATCCTGGGAAGGCTAATGTAGTGGCTGATGCATTGAGCCGGAGGGGGCCAGGACAGCTGTATAGCTCGAGGCAGATATCTGACAGATTAGCTGGAGAGATGACCAGAGCAGGTATAGAGTTAGTGGTTGGTAGGTTAGCCAACATTACTCTTCAGTCAACGCTCCTTGAGAGGATTAAGGAAGCACAGGGAAAGGACCCCCAGTTAGTTGAACATAGAGAGAATGTCCTAACTGGAGCAGCTAAGGACTTCTCTATTTCTGAGATGGGTTTGTTGAAGTACAAAGGACGGTTTGTGTTCTGATTGATCCAGACATTCGGCGAGAGATTCTGGACGAGTCTCATACCACTCCCTACTCTTTACACCCAGGTTCTACGAAGATATACCATGACCTGAAGGTTTTGTATTGGTGGTCAGGCATGAAGAGGGACGTGGTGGACTATGTAGCTAGATGCTTAACCTGTCAGCAGATTAAGGCGGAACATCAGAGGCCAGCAGGATTATTACAACCCCTAGGGATTCCCGAGTGGAAATGGGAAGATATTGCCATGGACTTTGTGGTAGGATTGCCAAAGACCGTGGGTCAGCATGACTCGGTGTGGGTGATATTGGACAGGTATATGAAGTCCGCCCACTTCTTACCTGTGAAGACGACTTATACTGTGGATCAGTATGCAGAGCTTTATGTAAAGGAGATTGTTCGACTTCATGGGGCTCCGAGGTCGATAGTATCCGACGGAGACCCCACTTTCACTTCCAAGTTTTGGAAGAGCCTGCAGAAGGCTATGGGCACGCAGCTCCAGTTTAGTACCGCTTATTATCCTCAGACGGATGGGCAGTCTGAGAGGACAATTCAGATACTGGAGGACATGTTACGAGCTTGTGTGTTGGATTTTGAGGGATCTTGGAGTATGTATCTCCCTCTGATTGAGTTCTTGTACAATAACAGCTATCAGGCGACGATCGGAGTGGCTCCGTATGAGATGCTGTATGGTAGAAAGTGCAGATCACCGATTCACTGGGATGAGGCAAGTGAGAGAAGGTATTTAGGTCCTGAGATGGTTCAGAGGACCAATGAGGCACTTGAGAAGATTAGAGCTCGTATGCTCGCCTCCCAGAGTGGCCAGAAGAGTTATTCAGATCAGAAACGCAGAAGCGTGGAATTTCAGGTAGGTGATCATGTATTCCTCAGGGTTTCACCCCTGAGAGGAGTAAAACGATTCGGCGTTCGGGGCAAGCTGAGTCCCAGGTTTGTTGGGCCCTTTGAGGTTCTGGAACGAGTTGGGGAGGTGGCTTACAGGTTAGCAATGCCTCCAGCTCTATCAGGGGTTCATGACGTGTTTCATGTATCCATGCTCCGGAAGTATGTTTCGGACACTACTCATGTGTTGAGCTATGAGAACTTGGAGTTGGATCGGGACTTATCATATGAAGAAAAGCCTGTTCAGATCCTTGATAGGAAGGACAAGGTCTTGAGGAGCAAGACCATCGCCTTGGTCAAAGTATTGTGGAGGAACAGCAAGGTCGAAGAGGCGACATGGGAACTGGAATCAGATATGCGGGAGCGGCATCCCGAGTTGTTCAGGTAAATTTCGAGGACGAAATTCTCATGAGGAGGGGATAGTTGTAACGACCCAAATTCAGTGTTAAGGCTTAGGGCCTGGAGTAGTATGCCTGGAGGGCATAATGGGATTTGGTGTGTGTCTTTATTGAGCTTAATGCATGATTACAATTATTGCACGTTATGTGATTATTTGATTATTTGAGATGCATGACTATGTGAATTAGTATGCATGTAGACCTGATCGTCTTAGAATGAGCATGATTGTAATCTGGCCATGTTAGGGCATATCTGTGATAATTGTACTATGTGAATTGTGCCATGTGAGTGTGGTGTTATTATGAGGATGCACGTATCGAGACGGTCCTAGTGAGCCAATTAGTCTATAAGTCACAACGGGATGTTGTACCCGGCTCGGGAGGAGCCTAGGGGTACTTCGGGAATCTTATAAGTTGAGTTGAGAATGAGTGATTAGTTATTGGTATTTTGGTAACCATTTGTAACTGCTGTGAGTAACAAGTTTTAAGATAGAAGGTGGTAGAATTGAAATGAAAGTGTAAAGACTTAAGTACCCTTGAAGGTTTAGCTTAGAAGGATTAGTAAGAGGGATAATTTGGTCTTTTGGCAAGGCAAATAGGCAAGTTTCAGCTGGGTATATGGGGATATGGTTTGGGCATTTGGGTTCACTTGTGGTTTTGATAAAATTAGAAGGGAAGGAAAAGAAGAGGAGAGAAAGGCTAGGGCAAGGAGAGGAAAGAAGAAGAGGTGTGGATGGGGCTGAAGTGGGAAGCTTAGGAGGAGATCAAGGAAACTTTTAGGGTGGATTCTACTCTTGAGGTAAGGATCTTATGCTTATTTAAGTTTGTTTTCTGTGTTGATTGAGGAATTTAATGCTTGAGTTAAGATTTTCATGGGTTTTGGTTTGGGTTGCTGAATTTGAGATCAATGGTGTGGATCTTGGGTGTGTTGATGTTTTGACCTTGATCCTAGTGTTTGTAGGGTGTTAGATTGCTCATATGAGGTTTGGATTTGAGTTTTGAGACTTAGGTACTGGTTTGGGGTGATTTGGAGAGGTTAAAGCTCGAGAAAAATTGCAGGAAAAACCTAGAATTCTGGGTCTGCGAAGGTGTGCCGCGGCAGGGTTTTTGCGTGCCGCGGCGGGCAGCTTCTGTCTGTTGGGTGCCGCGGCACAAGGAAATTTTCAGGATAGCTTTTTTTGGCAATTTTAGGACTTAGCTCCGGGGGTTCGGGGGATGCCTCCGGGGTGTTGTTTTAAGGTTTTAGAGGTCCCGGGAGTACGGGATTGGTCCCGGGAGGTGGTTTTGGGCTTGGTTAGTATTAAAAGTGTTTTATGTGTGTTGTGACTAGGATTTCGGAGAGGCTCGTGCTAGTGGACCGTGCTCGTGACCGTGGTGCATCGGAAAGCACGGAATACAGGTAAGAAAACCGTAACACCCGAGATTAGGGCATGGGCCCACTGTGTGATTGTAGGGCACGGCCCTAGCTTGTATTGTGTGCAAATGTGTAATCTTAGATAAACTATTGTATGTTTGAATGGCTATTTCATAATGTATGATATGTGTGATTGTAATTGAATGAACGGCAAGGCCGAGAGCGGCAAGGGCCGGGTACGGCAGTGGGGCCGGAAGCAACGCTCAGCACATGGGATGCTATAGCGAGGGTGGGACCCAAGGGATACATGAGTTATCCTACGGTAATGACTGAGACCCCAAGCTTTGGTAAGGCCTCTGGGGCGGCATGGCCGTGCTTGTTTAAATCGATGATTTTCCTATTTATCAGTGAATTATGTCAGTGATATTATTATTGCATATGTTATGTGCTATTTGGGTTTTCTTGCTGGGCTTCGGCTCACGGGTGCTCCGTGTGGCAGGTAAAAGCAAGGAGTCTGTCAACCGGACATGAGTATGGAGAGCGTGGGGGCGGCGCGTACATGTTCGGCCTGCCCGACTGCTTTGGTTGGGGGCATTTTGTAAATGGCTGTATTGATCCATTCGTTTGATAGTTAACCTGATGTAAATCTATTTTTGAGTTGTAAATATTTTGTAAACCTTAGTTTGGGATCCCAGATGTTTTATACTTACGTTTTCAATGAAGTTAAACATTTTAAAGAGTACAGCCTTAAATTCTGATTTATCCACACTTTTGGTTTTAGAAACCACTTAGAGTCAGTCAAAAGCACGATTTCTATTTTAAACTCACTTAGTAACGACTCTAAGGTAGTAGGGCGTTACAGCGGCACCCCAAGAACAGGGCCGCGGCCCCCAAGCCAGTGCCATCCCCAAAAACGTTTTTCATCATTCCAAAGCCTCCAAAATCATACCTAAACACTTCCAAATCATCAGATCAAAGTTCCCAACCTTCCTAATGATCCAAAACAATCAAATCCTAAGGCTCAAATGAACCAAAAACTCAACGATTCACAAAAGCCAATTGTAAGCTTAGAAACTCTAAAAACTCAAAACTAAAAACTTAGATTACCTTTGATTAGGTTGTTTCTCGTCAAATCCTTCTGTCAAGAAGCTTCTAATATTTCCTAAGATTGCTATGCCTCGTTCCTCGCTTGATTCCGACTTCTAGACCTCAAGATTTCTTCGAAAACGCTCCGAACGGTAAAAATGAACTAACGGGAAAGAACGAGAGGTTTTATAACGTACGTTCTATCTGACAAGCGACTTCAAGCTTAAGTAACCTCAAAGAAAACCTAGTGCTCGGGGTCCCAAAAACACCCCTGGGGACATTATAGTCAAAACTTCCAGAATTTCCTCCTGATCTCAATAACTCCCAATTTATCATCAAATAACCTTCTCATAACTCAATATCCCAATAAAAAAAACCCCCCGTTATGACAAAACAGCTAATTCATAATATAAGTCCGTCTCATGCTGAATAGCTCGAATATATCTCCATAATAATGGGATCTCATTCACAAATCACAATATGCACCCAAATATACAAATATACCCTTTACAGGCCAAATTATCAAAACACTCTAATATTCAAATGTGGACCCACATGCATGCATATAACATCATATTGTAACACAATTCACATAAACATGCATATATTCATTTAATGGCATAATTAAACAGTATCTGAACTAGCTGTTCCTCAAAGGAGAGATCTGGCTCAAGCTCCAGATCTTCATAACTCCAAATATGATTCACATCAGATACATACTTCCAACGAGCGGATACATTGAACACATTATGCATGGCTGACAACGCTGGTGGCAAGGCCAACCTATAAGCCACCTAACCAATCCTCTCCAGAATCTCAAATGGACCTACAAATCTAAGGCTCAACTTGCCCTTCTTCCCAAACCTTCTCACCCCTTTCCATGGAGAGACTCTAAGGAAGACATAGTCTCCCACTTGGAACTCCACGTTCCTACGCCTGGGATCTTGATAGCTCTTCTGCCTACTCTGAGAAGCGAGCATCCAAGCTCTAATCTTCTCAATGGCATGACTGGTCCTCTGAACTGCCTCAGGACCCAAATATCTCCTTTTACATGTCTTATCCCAATGAATGGGAGATCTGCACTTCCTACCATACAGCATCTCATAAGGTGCAACTCCAATGGTAGACTGATAACTGTTGTTGTAGGAGAATTCTATCAAAGGTAGATACTTACTCCAAGATCCACCAAAGTCCAGCACACATGCTCTCAACATGTCTTCTAATATCTGGATCGTCCTCACAGATTGCCCATCTGTCTGAGGATGATAAGCAGTACTGAACTTCAACAGTGTCCCCATGGCCTTCTGCAAACTCCCCCAGATCTTGGAAGTAAAAGTAGGGTACCGATCTGACACGATCGACCTAGGTGCTCCATGGAGGTGCACGATCTCTCTCACATAGAGATCTGCATACTGGTTAACTGTATATGTAGTTCTCACTAGCAGAAAGTGAGCTGACTTGGTGTAGCGATCCACTATCACCAAAATAGAATCATGCTGACCAACAATCCTGGGTAAGCCCACCACGAAATCCATCGTGATGTCTTCCCACTTGCACTTTGGGATATCCAGAGGATGCAATAACCCTGCCGGCCTCTGATGCTCAGCCTTGACCTGTTGACAAGTCAAGCACTTAGCCACATACTCAACTACATCCCTCTTCATCCCTGGCCACCAATACGATGATCTCACATCCTGATACATCTTCGTGGTGCCTGGATGCAAAGAGTAAGGTGTAGTATGAGATTCATCCAGAATCTCTCGCCTCAAAGCAGTGTCTAGCGGAACACATATCTGCCCTTTGTACCTCAACAAGCCTATCTTAGACACTGTATAATCTCTAGATGCTCCAGCCAGAACATCCTCTTTGATCTTGATCAGCTGTGGATCACTCAGCTGACCCTCCTTAATTCTCTCTAATAGCGTAGACTGTAGCGTAATATTAGCCAATTGGCCCACCAACAATTCTATACCGGCTCTGGTCATATCATCTGCTAACTCTCTGGCTATCAGCCTCATACCATGAATCTGTCCCGGACCCTTCCGGCTTAAAGCATCAGCTACCACGTTGGCTTTTCCGGGATGATACAGAATCTCGTAATCATAATCTTTTACTAACTCTAGCCAATGCCTTTGTCTCATATTTAAATCTTTCTGAGTGAAGAAGTATTTCAGGCTCTTGTGATCTGTATAGATCTCACACTTCTCTCCATAGAGATAATGCCTCCATATTTTTAAAGCAAAGACCACCACTGCCAACTCTAAATCATGAGTGGGATATCTCTTTTCATACTCCTTCAACTGATGAGAAGCATAAGAAATTACCTTCTCTGATTGCATCAGAACACAGCCCAAATCCTAATGAGCAGCATCACAGTAAATCACAAACTTCTCCTGATCTGTCAGAAGACTCAGAATCAGAGCTGTAATCAACCTCTGCTTCAGTTCTTGGAAGTTGTTCTCACATTTATCTGACCACACAAATTTCTGGCTCTTGCATGTCAGCTCAGTCAATGCAGTAGCAATCTTTGAGAATCGTTCCACAAAACGCCTATAATAACCTAACAATCCAAGGAAACTTCTAACCTCAGAAGCATTCTTTGGCCTTGGCCAATCTCTGAGCGCTTCAATCTTGGCTGGGTTTACTCTAATCCCCTCCTTACTGACAATGTGCCCAATAAATGATACTTGAGACAACCATAACTCACATTTCTTGAACTTAGCAAACAGTCTGTGTTCCTTCAGTCTCTGTAGAACCAACCTCAGATGGTGCTCATGCTCTGACTCAGACTGAGAATATACCAGAATATCATCGATGAAGACGATCACAAACTGGTCCAGATAATCCTTGAACACTCTGTTCATCAGATCCATAAAAGCAGCAGAGGCATTAGTCAATCCAAAAGACATAACTAGGAACTCATAATGCCCATACCTGGTACGAAAAGCAGTCTTTGGTATATCTCCTTCCTTGACCCTCAACTGATGATAACCAGAAAGATGGTCAATCTTTGAGAATACCTTCTTACCTTTCAATTGATCGAATAGATCATTTATCCTTGGCAAAGGATACTTATTCTTAATTGTCAGCTTATTCAGTTCTCTGTAATCAATACACATCCTCAGAGAACCATCCTTCTTCTTTACAAATAGAACTGGCGCACCCCAAGGTGAGAAACTAGGTCTGATAAAACCCAAATCTAACAGTTCTTGCAACTGTACCTTTAATTCTTTCAACTCAGCTGGGGCCATTCTATAAGGCGCTCTAGACACTAGCTCCGTCCCTGGTGCCAGTTCTATAACGAACTCAATTTCTCTGCGCGGTGGCAACCCTGGCAAATCTTCTGGAAACACATCCAGAAAATCACAAACAAGTCAAGTATCTTCTGGTCTCACTGGCACGACCTGAGTGGTATCAACCACACTGGCTAAGAATCCAATACAACCTCCTTGCAATAGATCCCTAGCCCTTAATACAGAAATCATAGGAATATGAGGTCCATGTAAAGTACCAACAAACTCAAAAGGATCCTCACCTTCAGGCTCAAAGGTGACCATCTTTCTCTTGCAATCAATGGTTGCCCAATACTTTGCCAACCAATCCAAACCCAATATCATATCGAAGTCATTCATAACCAACTCTATCAAATCCACTGATAACTCTTTGCCCTCCACTGTCACTGGCAATGATCTGACCAATCTCCTGTATACCACTAACTCCCTAGTGGGTAACAAAGTTCCAAAACCCACAGCATAAAAATCACAGGGTCTACATAGTCTATCAATAATACTACTAGCAACAAAAGAATGTGTAGCACCAGAATCAATAAATACATTATAAGGGGTTCCAGCACTAAGAAGCTGACCTGTAACAACTGAGGGAGAAGCCTCAGCTTCTGCTTCAGTCAATGTGAACACTCGAGCTGGGGCCGAGCTGTCCGCTTTCCTGGGTTCTTCTTTTCTTGCCTTAGGGTAATCCTTTTTAAGATGACCCACTGTTCCACATGAGAAGCAAGCCCTTGCCCTACACTCTCCCAAATGACGCCTCTTGCATCTAGGGCACTCGGGGTAAGACTTCCAGGCTTCACTACCACCTGGATGACCCATAGAAATACAACAGGGCCCCCGATCAGGACCTGGAACTGGGAAGGTATGACGAACCTTCCTCTTCTACTCATTGGGGCCTATACCCCTACCAGAACCCACAAATGGAGGACATGTCCTCTTGAAATCCTTTTTCGTTGCACTGTCATGCCAGATCCTGTTCTCTGCACTCTCAGTTGTGAGTGCCTTCTCAACCACCTGCGCATAGGTAGTAACCCCAGCCACAGTGGTAATACATACATCACGGGCTAATCTGGGCTGTAGCCCCTGCAAAAATCTCTCTCTCCTGGTCCCATCAGTGGGCACCAGGTCCAAGGAAAATTTCGCCAGACGATCAAATTTCAAGGCATACTCAGTGACTCATAAATTCCCCTGAAGTAGCCTAATGAGCTCCTCGGTCTTTTCCGCCCTGATAGCAACATTATAATATTTTTCATTAAACAAAGTTTGAAACTCCTCCCAACTCAGGGCATTTACATTCTTGGTCTGGGTAATAACCTCCCACCAAATTCGGGCATCCTCCCGAAACATATAAGTTGCACAGGCCACCCTCTCATTACCAGATACCCTCATGAAATCAAGGATAGTGGTAATCATACTCATCCACTGCTCTGCCTTGGTAGGATCTGCATTGCCCTTAAATACTGGAGGTTGTTGCTTCCTGAACCTTTCATAAAGAGGTTCCCATATATTTCCAACCTCAGGCAGCTGCTCTGCCGCTGGCACCGACACAGGAGGTGCCTCTGATACACTGGCCACCGCAGGCGCTTGTTGTTGTCTAAGGAGACGAAGCTCTTCTCCCTGTCTCAACACTGCTGCCAGTTTACAGGAGCTGGCTGTGGAATCTGTAATTGGTCATTTTCTTGACCCTGACTATTATTATTCTGGCCTTGATCACTTTGGCCAGCTGACGTATCTATCTGCCCTGGATTCATTCTTATCTATTATACATTATTGAAACATTGATCAATACGGCCAGCCAGGTAGTAATAACTAAACCTCTTGTCGCCTTATGGTCCAAGAACAAGCCGACAATTATCATATTCCACAAGCATACAATTATACAAGCAGATACATACTAAAAAGGATGTTCCAGCAATCTCAGTACTAATTAGCACACATTTGCTGAGGATATAATATTTCAGGGCACAGGTTTAACGTGGTGTCTCATGCATATAGGTAAAACATATATACTATATTTAAGTAGTTATACATATAACTACATAAATAGTTACCAAACCATGAGTCGAGCTTGACTTCAGTGATGTGTGTACATGCCCAGCCAGCCTACAGGAACCCTAGCCTTGGCATGATCTAATACGAAGTTGTAACGCCCTGTCTACCCCAGAAGAGTTACAGTGAACAGTGAACCAGAAATTTGACTCGCTACCCGAGTCCTTTGGTTAAAATCATGCTTCTAAGTGTTATTAACAGGCTAAGGTGGAAAATCAATAAAAAGGAAAAGTTATATTTTATTAAGTATATAAACTGTTCACGAGCTAATCAAAACATTTACAAGTTATTTATAACACAAAATGGCCACTACTGTTTAAAATTTACAACCATGCCGGTCTAAGCAGCAAAACTAGGGTAAACCCCATAGTTCCTCTGAGAACTCCTTGGCCGTGGTGGTCAAGCGGCAACATATGTACACATCACCACCTAAGCTCTCCACTCAAGGATGGGTGAGCTTTTCTTTCCCTTTACCTACACCACATAGCACCCATGAGCCAAGGCCCAACAAGAAAACACAATATAGCATGATATAATATCAACAATGATCATAATAATCTTTCAGGACTATCAGTCCAAAACAGATAAGAGACAATCACAAAAGTCACTAAATTGGGAATAATAGATAAGTGAACCTTTCAGTAGCTGAAACAGGATAGGTGCATGGTGAATGGTCAACAACATAACCTTCCTCATGACCATAGAGTCATAACCCTGGAACATCGTTCCCTAGCCACGTGATGAACGGTCACTTAAGCCTTTGGCCCTGGCTCACAGTAACTAGTCTTAGACTAGACAGGCGCTTATAAGTTTCATTGACCTTAGGGTTGGTCCAACATTAATGCCTTAAAGCCATTCAATGCTGATATCGATTGGATCTAATCTTCATTCGACCTTGCGTTTAGGACGCTTATGCTGGTTCTGACTCTTAAGTTAGTATCCTTGACTAGTCAGTGCCATATACAATTAAACAATATTTGCTAGCATTTAATATACAATCCATGTCCACATATATCAACCAACATGCCTCAATAACAATCATGCATGTCACATACACAGGGTGCATTTTTCTTACCTCTGATTCGAGTGAGAATGAATAAAAGAACGACCCTTGAGAACGATCTGACTTTTAGTCCTTTAGCGGTCACCTAGTCATAACCAAATATGGGACACCATCAATAAAATGATAATCAAGGGTTCCCAAACTAGGATCTAGCCTCTGGGACATCAATCCCCACTAATCTGGGTAGTAGGAACGATCCTGAGGCCTAAAACCATGTTCCTGGGGCCAAAATACTCAAACGGACTCAACCCTGCTTAAGGGGTGTGGCCCTAACACCTTGGGCCGCGTCCCCCAGCCACAACTGAAGCAAAGGCCGCGGCGCCATGCAAAGGAATATTCTCCCACCTGCTTCTACGAGCTAGGGTTGTGGCACCCCAAGAACAGGGCCACGACCCCCAACCCAGAGCCATCCCCAAACACGTTTTTCATCATTCCAAAGCCTCCAAAATCATACCTAAACACTTCCAAATCATCAAATCAAAGTTCCCAACCTACCCAATGATCCAAAACCATCAAATCCCAAGGCTCAAACGAACCAAAAGCTTAACGATTCACAAAAGCTAATTCTAACTTAGAAACTCTAAAAACTCAAAACTCAAAACTTAGACTACCTTTGATTAGGTTGTTTCTCGTCAAATCCTTCGGTCAAGAAGCTTCTAATCTTTCCTAGGATCGCTATGCCTCGATCCTCGCTTGATTCCGACTCCTGAAACTTAAGATTTCTTCGAAAACGCTCCGAACGGTAAAAATGAACTAACAGGAAAGAACGAGAGGTTTTCTAACGTACATTCTATCTGACAAGCTACTTCAAGCTTAAGTAACCTCAAACAAAACCTAGTGCTCAGGGTCCCAAAAACACCCCCGGGAACATTATAGTGAAAACTTCCAGAATTTCCTCCTGATCTCAATAACTCCCAATTTATCATCCAATAACCTTCTCGTAAGTCAATATCCCAATAAAAAAAACCCTTGTTATGACAAAACTGCTAATTCATAATATAAGACTGTCCCATGCCGAATAGCTCGAATATATCTCAATAATAATGGGATCTCATTCACAAATCACAATATGCACCCAAATATTCAAATATACCCTTAACGGGCCAAATTATCAAAACACCCTAATATTCAAATGTGGACCCACATGCATGCATATAACATCATATTATAACATAATTCACATAAACATGCATATATTCATTTAATAGCATAATTAAATAGTTATGGCCCTCTCGGCCTACTAATCCAGCCATTAAACCGCATTATGGATTTCGGGGCATTACAACTATCTAGCTAGCTAAGTAAATATTCTGGGACACTACAATTCTCCCCTACTTAAAAGAATTTCGTCCCCGAAATTTACTTACCAAAAAATTCTAGATACTGTGCTAACATGTCCTCCTCCAACTCCCACGTTGCCTCCCATTGAGAACTATTACTCCATAGGACCTTGAATATCGAAATACTCTTAGACCATAATTCCTTCATCCCTCTATCTAGGATGCTAACTGGTCGTTCTTCGTAACTCAAGTATTTCTGGAGGGCTATCGTATCATACTTGAGGACGTGAGATGGGTCTGATACATATCTATGCAGCATCGAGATGTGGAACACATTATTGCTATCTGTTAAAGCTGGCGGTAGGGCAAATCTATATGCAATTTTTCCCACCATGTCCAATATCTTAAAAGGACCTATAAACCATGGACTAAGCTTGCCTTTCTTCCCAAACCGCTTCACACCTTTCATAGGAGATATCTTTATGAAGACTTGTTCTCTGAATTTGAATTCCACATCACGCCGCTTGGCATCCGCATAACTTTTCTGACAGCTCTGAGCAGCGAGCATACACTTTCTAATCAACGCTACCACATCCTGAGCTTCTCTAACAGCTTCAGGTCCAAGAAGTTGCCTTTCTCCTATCGCTTCCCAATGTAACAACGATCGACACCTCCTTCCATAAAGTAGCTCATAGGGTGCCATTTCGATCATTGACTGGTAACTATTGTTGTAGGAGAATTCTATCAGCGAAAAATACTTACTCCACGATCCTCTGAAATCAAGTACACAAGCGCGCAACATATCTTCTAAAATCTGTATGGTACGCTCGGACTGACCGTCGGTCTGAGGATGAAATGTCGTACTAAGACTTAACTTGGTACCCATGATTTGCTGCAAGCTTCCCCAAATCTCGATGTAAACACCGATCCTTTATCGGATACTATGGTCTTAGGGATTCCATGCGGTCGTACTATTTCTCGGACATAAACATATGCGTACTGGTCTGCTGTATATGTAGTCTTGATAGGTAGGAAATGAGCTGACTTGGTTAGTCTATTTACTACTACCCAAGCCGAGTCATACTGCTTATTTGTTCGTTGTAGTCCTGTCACAAAATTCATGGCTATGTCTTCCCACTTCCATTCTTGAATACTAAGCGGTTGCAATAAGCCTACAGGTCGCTGATGTTCTGCCTTCACTTGCTGACATACTAAGAATTTAGACACATACTCCACTACATCTTTCTTCATTCTTGGCCACCAATACAATGCCTTAAGGTCGTGAGTCATCATGGTCGACCCTGGGTGAACTGAGTATTGGGTATTGTGCGCTTCTTCTAAAATCTTCATCTTAACCCCATGGTCATTCGGCACTCATACCCGGTCCTTATATCTCAAGAACCCCTGTCCTGAGATCGAGAAATTTGGGGGCTTGCCTTCTTTAACTGCATCCATATGTTTCACTAATGGGACATCATGCCCGTGCTCGATCCGTATATCTTCTAATAGACTTGACTGGATAGACAAGTTAGCCAGTTGACCAATGACTATTTCTATTCTGACATTGATCAACTCTTGCTGTAGTGGCTTTTCTATTCCGGCTAACGCTGGTAGACTTCCATAAATCTTCCTACTTAGCGCATCAGAAACTACGTTTTATTTTCTCAGGTGGTATAGGATTTTGCAGTCATAATCCTTTACTAATTCTAACCACATGCGCTGCCTCATGTTGAGCTCCTTCTGTGTGAAGAAATATTTTAAGCATTTGTGGTCCATATAAATCTCACAACGTTCTCCATAAAGATAATGGCGCCAGATTTACAATGCAAAGACCACCGCTGGCAACTCTATATCATGCGTTGGATAGCATTGATTCCTTTAGCTTCTTTGAGGCATAGGCCATTACTTTGTCATTTTGCATCAGCACACAACCCAAACCTTTCTTCGACGCATCACAGTAGACTACAAACTTGTCGTTGGGTATTGGTACACAAAGTATTGGTGCTGAGCATAGCTTATCCTTAAGCAACTAGATGCTCACACTTATCCGTCTAGATGAAAATTTGATGCTTCCGGGTCAGGTTGGTAAGCAGAGTGGCTATCTTAGAAAAGCCCTATACAAACCTCCGATAATAACCTACTTGCCCAAGAAAACTTCTAACCTATGAGATGTTCTTAGGTCTTGGCCAATCCTTCACAGCCTCTACCTTAGATGGGTCTACAAAACTCTGTCCTTGGATACTATGTGGAAGAGGAACGCTACTTGCAGAAGCCAAAATTCGTACTTCTTGAACTTGGAGTAAAGTTGAAGCTCTTTCAATCACAACATGGTCATTCTATGTTCCTCATGCTCAACTTCGTCCTTTGAATACACCAAAATATCATCAATGAATACTACGACGAATTTGTCCAAGTAATCCTTGAAGACCCTATTCATTAAATCCATAAATGTGGCTGGAGCGTTGGTAAGACCAAAAGACATAACTAGAAACTCGAAATGTCCCTAACAAGATCTAAAAGCTATCTGGGAATATCCTCTTCCCATACCTTGAGCTGGTGATACCCAGACCGTAGATCAATCTTTGAAAACATGGTCGCTCCTTGGAGTTGATCAAACAAGTCATCAATCAAGGGGTAGCGGGTACTTATTCTTAATTGTCACCTTATTCAGCTCGTGGTAATCTATACACATCTGCATGCTTCAATCCTTCTTCTTCAAAAATAGAACCGGTGCTCCCCATGGAAAATGGCTCGGTCTAATGAAACCCATGTCTAAGAGTTCTTGTAGCTGCGTCTTCAACTCCTAGAGTTCGGCAGGTGCCATTCGGTATGGTGCCTTTGAGATAGGCTCAGTGCCCGGTACTAGTTCGATTATGAAGTCTATTTCCCAAGTCAGCGGCAACCCTGGTAAGTCATCAGGAAATACCGCTGGGAATTCTTTTATAATTCGGACGTCTCCAACCTTTAGTGGTGTTTCCTTTACCACATCTGCGACGCTGGCTAAGAATACATGACATTCTTTTTCTATCATCCTCTGAGCTTTGAAAGATGAAATAAGCGGTGTATGTAGTCCTGAAAACTTTTCCATAAAACATAGTCTCTACCTATCAGGAGTCTTAAACGTCACTTGCTTGCGTCTACAGTCAATGGTTATGCCATGCCTTGCTAGCCAATCCATGCCCAGTATGACGTCGAAGTCTTTAATCTCTAGTTCTATCAGGTCTCCTTCTAGTTCTACGCCCTCGATTTTGATCGGTACGCCTCGTACTATCCATGACGATAGGACTACTTCACCCGAAGGCAATTCTGTCACAAACCTAGTTCTAAATCTTACACAAGGTCTGTCTAATTTCTCTATCATTCCTAACGAGATATATTAGTGTGCAGCTCTCGAATCAAATAATATTGAACGTACATTATCGAGAATAGGAATCTGACTTATGACCACTTTATTACTAGCTTTAGCTTCTCCCAAGGTCCAGGCAAAGCCTCTTGCAGGAACCATCTTGTTGTCCATTTTCTCTTCTTGCTTGAGCTGTGGACATTCTTTCTTCCGGTGAACTTCCTGACATCAATTGTAGCATCCCTTGGTGTTTGCACGTAACTCACCAAGATGTTTCTTTTGGCACTTAGAGCATTGCGCGTATTCTAGATAATACGACCTACTACCTCCATTGTTTGTCCATGCTCTTTTATCATTGTCGGACTGCTTATTGTCAGGATGCCTTCTCTTCTGACCATTATTGTTGCTATGCTGATGGTTGTTGTTGTGGATTTGAACATTCTGAGGTTGACTCTGTTGTTTAGGGTCAGGCTTACTGGCCTCCTCCTTACTAACATTTGCCTGAAGCCTTTCAACTTATATAGCCATTTCTAGAGCATCGACATAAGTAGTGGTTCTAGGATTTGCTAGCTTGACCCCTAGCTCAATCTTGTGTCTGAGTCCTCTAACGAACTTGGTGACCCTCAAAAAGTCTGTTGGAATCAACTGTGGCGCAAACTTGGCTAGTCGGTTTAACTGTTGAGCATACTCTGATACCGTTAAGTTACCCTGCTTCAGAGTGGTGAACTCTTCTACCCTTGTAGCGATGACTGTCGAGTTGTAGTACTTCTTGTGGCACAGCTCCAAAAATTTGGTCCATGTCATGGTGGCGATGTCATGAGTCTACTGAACTAAGTCCCACCATATTCTAGCATCCATCATAAGAAGAGACGGAACACGGGATATGCGGTCTGCGTTGTCGAGATTCATGTGTACTAGAATCGACTCTACATTCCTGAGCCATTCTTCTGCCTAGAAGGGGTCCGTTGTCCCTTCAAAGTTTGGAGTGTGTTGCTTACGAAACCTCTCATAGATTGGCTCCATGTACTAAGGTTGGTAGGGTGCATAGTTCGCCATTGGCCATCCCCAATAAGGAACTACTTGTTGGGGTGCTTAAGCAATTTGCTGAGGCTACGGTTGCGGCTGTGGCTAAGGCTGAGTCTGAGTCTGTTCTGCGGCTGAGCTTGTTGTCATTGTTGCTGCAAGAACTCTTTAACTTGTTGTCGTAGCCTGACAATTTCAGCGGTGTTGTCAATTGGAGGCGGCGTCACACTTCTGTTAGTAGCAACATTGGTAACACGCGCTCCCCTTCTGCGAACTGGAGGGGCTTCATTAGTCTCATGAGCGGTGTTGGAGGCATTGGCGTTTGTGCGTGCAGACCTTCTAATCGACATTTTCAGTCGAGTTCTAACAGTAGAGAAAAACATGTTAGAACTTACCCTAGTAGGCTATAAGGCAAAAACTTAGGCTAAACAAACATAACTCAGACCTATTAATTATGATTTCGTATGAAAAAAATTATATAATCCTTCTTTATAATTAAGGTGTGTTTCTATACTTAGAAAAATAAGTCATCTTTATTATTTCCTAATTGTGTTTCTAATCATCCTATATGACTTAATTCTCAAGCTCGAAACTTGTCGTTGTTCCAAAGTTAAACATATTTAGGGAGGGGTGGGATCAGTAAAATTGTTCCCACTACTATGGCCCCCTAAATCTCAATATAGAGCTCGGTCCATTGATTTGTATCCATCCTCACCAAACTTGGTCATTATTTATTATAATTGTAAAAGAAAATCAAACTCATACATGTTATAAAAAATAACAATAATATTCATTCGGAAAAAGGATTTCACTAAGTACAATCATAAATGCAAAGATAGTAAATAAATAAATAAAGAAATAAACTAATCTAAAAATCAGGATCTTCTATATCTGACCCTTCATCTAACATATCATCATCTATCTCCTCGTAATCATCATTATCTTGAGCCTCAAAATTTCCTCGTGGAAGATTCATAAAGATTTTATGTTTTTGCTCATTAGTGAATTGAAATTCCAACTTAGAGGTGAACCTAAGTATGAGAAAATACTATCTAATAGCTACTTGTAAATCATCCTCATCATCTATAGTCTCCCATATTTCTTCTAAAGTTGAAATTTCAGAAGGAAAACTCTTTAAAAAGCCTAATTACTAAGACATATTGCTCTGTAGCTCTCATCAGGATTTGCTTAGTAGTTTGGAGGTGAACTATCTCCTTGTGGAGTAAGATTAATCTTCGAGTGATTCTTTCTAACACTCCTACTGTATTCCTTGGCTCTCTAATCCTTTTTAATGCCTTAATTTCTCAGATATCCTCATAGGTCAAGGCTCCATCCATTCTTAATTGAAAACATAAGGGCTAAAACGTTAGCTAATAAAATAAACATAATAACTATAACATAAACACTTACATTGGCGGTCAGATTCGGAGCTTGAGCATGTGTATCAAGGAGAACTTCATGCATATGAACCGTTGCTCTAATACCAACTGTAATTACCCAACTATTTCTAAGACCTTGGACCATTAAAACTACTAGACATAACTACTATTTTGGGAACATACATAAGAAATAACATAATTTTATTAAAAACTCCAAAATAACTATTGTGAAAAATACAAAGTAAAATATGAAATATAAAATACGGTATTAGTACCCATTATTTAATACATAAAAATATAACTTTAATTGTTAAAATACTAATTAAGGAATTACATCAAAACATAATTTAAAAGACTAAAAATTAACGTCATCTTCGATCAACACGCAGTCCACTCAATCCATTCATCCTTAACATGCATGCCAAGCTGCCATGAATCCTCTCACCTTCCATAATCATTTTCGTGCATCAAGCTAAAAATAAAGGAGTGAGCCTAATGCCCAGCAAGGAAAATCTACTAACACATAAATCATAAATCATAAATCATAAGACTATATCATAAACATATACTATAAAACATATGACTATAAAAACATATATCATATAGGACTACAATATTACTGGCCATTAACTCATTAACATGGCATGTGTAAACCATCTATCTAGTTCCTCTGTCTACTAATCGAGGAAGGTTAGATCACATGGTGGTATATGATAACCCATCTAGGTCCTCCTTCTACTAATCGAGGTAGGGTAAATCATAACTCAAACCCATGAAAATGATAAATATTCTTGGGATTTGCTGTGATATATCGGCATACGTTCGTGCAACGTGTTTTCCATATTTCCCGTAGGCGATATATTGACCCCCTAAGCTGTGATATATCGGCATACATTGATATATCAAACACGTATTTGCACTTTTTCAGCATATTTTGAGTTGGATAAACCGCTTTGACTGAGTCTAAACGTGATCGTAACAACTGTTGGAAGGTTCTAGAGCTTCTAGATCATTCTTTTGTTAAAAATGTTCATCAAAATACTTAAATCCTTAATAAACATAATTATGACAAGTGTCACACTCTTATTAGCTCTATCTAAACCTTAGGTTATAATAAATATATTTCTAGAACTAGAGATATTAATCAAACCTTATGTTGTAATAGATATTCATAAACTATAGGTTAAACTTATAAAATCCATAATTGCTGCTATGAGTTTCCAACTAAGTCCCGGCTAGAACCAAAATCAACTGAATCTAACATACTACAAACTAATACTAACTACTACTACAATCCAGCTAGCTAAGTAAATATTATGGGACACTACAACTCCTAACCAAAGGAATGTTGACCGTGAATGAGCCTCCCCCTTCAGCCTTAGCCCCTAATCACACTAGCTAGGTGGTCAAATGACCAATATACCCTTAGCACTAACTTTAGCCCTAAGGCATATCCAAGGGCACTCTAGTCATTTGGCATAATTCCCCGAACCTCAATGATCTCATACAATTCTTGATAATCTATCAAACCAAAATATCAATCAATTAATTCCCGTTACACTATAATCCCTGATAATTTACCATAATACCCCTACGCTCACCCCGAGCCCGGTATTTTACCCTGTTGTGACTTTTCCGCTAACTAACCCCCAAGGATCGACTCATGCTGGGTAACTCAAATATATCCACTTAATAATGTGGTTGCAATCATATACCACACATATTAACAATTATACCCTTAATTGGTCAAAATTATGAAAATGCCCTTCTAGTAACAAACGGCCCCACATGCATATTTAATACACCTAAACATGCAAGCATAATCATATCATAATACAATTTACATAACGAAATGCTCATAACACATAAGCACTCAATTAATTCAATTATTGCCTCTCGGCACCCTAATCCAGGCACTAAGCCATATTAGGGAATTTGGGGCGTTACAATCTCGAAGAAGGCACTTGCAGAAAGGGTCTCAAAGAAGACGCTTGCAAAAATAGTACTATGCATAATGACTAGAAGGATACTTCTCGTACATAATAAAACATGTGCTCAAAAATATATTAAAGGATAGCGAGAACACAAAGGGTCAACATATCCTTACAAGTTGTCATGGAGCACCAACAGAAAGGAATCACACGTAATAGAGAGGAGTCAAAGGGAACCCTTTCAAAATAAAGTTATTGGCACTATGACCATGAGGAGTTGCTGAAGTTCCTCAACAAAACAAGAACGACTTCTCAAAGTTCCACACAAAGAAAAAGGAGGCTTTCAAAGTCTCTTACCAATGAGAGAACGGGAAAGGGATTTACACTTCCCTTATAATTGTGTGAACATGTGAAATTATCTTGTGAACACGGTATATCTGAAATAGTTGCGAGATAAGGGTTCTTGTGAAATAGGCTCTTGGCGAACTGCGCCTGCAATGCAAAGCCGCAATTTAGTAGCCTACAAACGGAATGCCCCTGCATCATGAGGTCGTAATGCAAAGTCAACATTTGGATATCTCTTTAGTAATATCCATCTCACAAAATGAGAGGCGTTTCAACTCATACTTTACCAAGTGTGAATGATGGAAATCCTCCCTCGACCTTGACTCCCAATTGAGTTCGCTTCCTACTTTAGACATTCCTCGTAGCATCACCAAATAAAGATGTCAAAGATGGATAGCTTAAGTCGACAGAGGGACGAGACAGATCACACCTTATGAAGGGGTCTCCCATAGAAAGGGCACCCTCCCTCATCAAGGTTGCTTACGACTTCTGACTCAATCGGGCTCAAATCCTTCATTTAACATGTATCTAAATGCCACACTACAATAGTAAATGAAGTCATGGAGACACAAGGCGTGTCTCAGCCTTTGATGCACCACTTACAGTTACATTTTTTAAACAAAGGTAAAGTCCTTCACATTACCCTTCTTACCCATCTAATACACACGAATGCCTATACCACAGGGTGCTAACCAATCCTTATTCTGTCTTCTAAAAATCTGATACAAAATTATCCCTTCAGTCTAACTTTATGTTCTTCTGTCATCCCAATCTCGGTTGTAGCTGTCTAAGAAGATACTTCAGCTAGTAGATGACATGTCCACCGGTTTCATTTTTCTTCATATCTCTCAGATGTTATTCAGTAATTTCATTGTGGCTTCTGATCAAATCATTTCATACTTGATCCCTTCTCTTCCTGTAGCGTGACCTCAGATACCCTTGGAGAAATCAAAGCTAACACCTTCTGGAGCCTAACCTGTGACCCTGCTTCTTCAGTCTTAGTATCATCGGTGTAGTAGTCATTCACAATCTGCTTCCAACTTGGGAGTAGTTCAACACATCCATAACCAACCTGGATGTGCCTCATCCATATTTTTCATGTACTCTCTGTTTGTTGAACTTACCTGTGTTGTTGAAGCATAAGTCAGTTAAGAGCCTTGACTAATAATCCATCACACCCCACTTGGTACAAGTAATAATTCCTGAAGCATACCCAGCCACTCCTTACATACCCATCTGAATCCCTATTGACCAACTGAGATTCCATTCAGCCCATCTAATATAGTTCAAGTGATGTCCCCTACAATCCACGGTTGTCCCTTATCTAACAAATTAGCTCCCACTCAGGCTCATATCAAGGCTTTCATATGATGAGCTCTTCACTTTCACTACGAACCCCTTTACTACTTGAATTCTAATTCTTCTTTTAGAAATTTCTAATTCATCCCCAACAAGCACTAATGTCTCAAGCCCTTTTTATAATAACCTTGAGGCATATACTACATATCTGAATCTTTCTAGGGAGATACGCAACACCGAACTCTTTCAGCTCGTTATATAGCTAGGAACGAGGACTATCAAATCAATCGATCACCTCCGCGGAACTAGCCTCGGGCTTTGAATGTAACAAGGCATTCTAGTCTTCCCTTCTCTAATCTTGCGCAATCCGCCCTAACATACTAACCCATTCCAAATAGAAAACGTGCCCTTACATGGCGACTTCCCAGATGGCGTCTCCTGCTTCTGGTGCATACTAAATAACTTCACTAGGCCTCAACACTGTCCTCACAACTAATCTGTAAACTATACCCCTTCCTGCCAAAACCAAGAGCAATAGAACATTCAAGGGTTCTTCTTTTCCTATTACTGAACATCTGCCCTTACTAAATCCCACATATGGAAGTATTGTCATATGTATTTCTTGCCCTACGACATTCACGCTCCATACCTCATTCCTTATATCTTAACTAACATGGCCCTCCCTTTTGCCCAACCATAGATGAAAATCTCAGGCACTGGAGCAGCCCTGATGCTCTGGGCCTTCCCAGAATTTAATCCTTAGATGAATCATCATTTCTGTCTACATCTGCCCGTATCAACTTCCAAAGCAGATTGACAAACCCACCAGACTTATTGACATACACTGTCGTTGTCTTACAATTCTAAACCAAGTTCATAAACTTATTAGTCTCCGCAGCCCAAACTACTTCATAGTAATCTCTTTTATCAAATTACTGCCTGAATTCGTCCCAACCCATCATGGCAACATTTTTGGGTTTGAGTACCACCTCTCACCACTTTTAGGCATCCTTCTACCACAAATGCTTAGCACAACAACTCTATCACAACCTATCATCTTCATAATATCACAGATGGAATTAGCTATACCCATCCACTAATATATTCCTGAGCAAATCCAAACCCTCCTCAAAACCAGAGGATAATGCCTCTAACGCCATCCATACAATAATTCATATTAATCTCCATCCTCAGGTTAAACCAACATTGGTACTCTTACTATCAAGGAATACAAAAGAACTTTTCTCCCAGTAAAACTCGTTGTTTCACCCATCTAATCTCAACTATCAAACCTCACGACCTTACTCACATACCAGCAAACGTCTACAACGAATTTCAGGGGGAGATGGAGGATTCCAACCCTAGAAGTAATCTGTAACCCTCACTAGAATAGTTCCAAGTCCAATTAACTTTTCTGAGCACATACAATTTGAATGAATTTGCCATCACCTACTAAACGCCTCAACCCTGATGTTCATATCCAGAATCATCCCACGGGTAGGTCCAAACAATCACAATAATCACACACACATAAAGCAAATCATTATCCAAATATTCATCTACATGAGATAGCAATGCTAATCAGCACGCCTCAATATCATCACACAGCAGTCAAGGCCAAGCCCTATCAGAATCTCATGCTCCATATTAAACATACAAATTAATGCATTCATATTCCACTCAAGCATTTAAGCATGTAATCTCATGTATTCAATTACAAAACCTTGAGTCGAACTTGTCTTTAGCGGCGAGTGTAAATGTACTGCCAGTCTTCAGTAACCCTTAAACCTAGACCGCACTGACACCAAGTTGTAACGCTCTAGATAACCAAGACCATTACACTGTGTATTTGAAATAGTGCAGGACTTGCTAATCAAGTCTTTTAAATGATAATGTAATCCTAAAGTCATATAAAAGTAAGGTTTAAAAGATTTTGGTTATAATTGGATAATTTTCAGTAAAATAAATGCTTTGTACATGGGATCCCAAAAAAACAAGGTTTAAAGGACAGATTTACAAAATTTCTAAAAATTTATATACAATCTAGGCCACTCTAATTGAAGAATACATATTTTAGGTTTCTGTCTCTGTACAATCCCTCGACTGTGGCAGACAAGCAGCTGACAATGTACACCTCGCCCCCAGAGCTCTCCAACTCATGGTTGAACCATCTTACCCTTACCTTTACCTGCACCACCATAATCCAATAATAACAATCAAATAATACATAAAAAATTTAACTATGCATTCAACATGTCAAAACGGTCACCCACTCAGTGGTGACAAACAATGCATCACAAGCCATTCATCTGAGCATTTAACAAGCGCTAAGCATCTGATTAGCCATAACAAACACATCAATACTCAATATTTTATCACAATCATCATACAATACTCACGGACAATGCCCTTAGGCCACGCCCTCTGTTTGACCCACTGACTTCGGCTCGCTTAGGCTGTGCTCAGTGACTATTTTGCTAACCTCAAATCGTAGTGGCCGAGCTGCGTCCTGTGCGTAAATATTGGTCCCGACACTCTCAGGCAATTTATTTCAAGCTCACATGGCATATCATAATCATACAACATTTTTATTCAAATATAGGGAACCTTAGCCCCAACATAGTCACATAAACTGGTGCAGTTTTCTTACCTTGAATTCTGAGCGGAGATAATAGAGCGGTCCCGAGTACGATCCTCAGTCTTAAGCCTTGGCGATAAACCTCAATTATGGCTGAGTTCCTCCCTGTTTTCCAGCTCCAACTCCCAGCTAGAACCCTCTAGCTTTCCTTCTATTTTCCTTCAAAGTATCCCAGCCAAAATCAAAGCTTATGCCCATTTGTTCACCTCAGCTCAATGTTCAACAAGGGAGGATGAGAAAGAGGGAGTACGCGAGAGAGATGAGAAATCCTCCTATTGATTCCTTCTGTTTCTAGTTTCCTCTAATGCCTAAATCCTGACTATATCCTTAGATTTTAAGAAAAGACTATTTTGCCCTACCATATAAAATTTAATTCCTTAATTAATCTAAGGGTAGAGTGGTCATTCTCTCCAATTCCCGCTAATTCCTCCAATGTTTCCACTATTTTCCAGATAATCCCGTAATCCAATTAATTTCAAATTATTCACCCAATGTCTAATAATCCTTGATATATTTTCCAAATTCCCGAAAATACCCCAAGGCTCCCTTGAGCCGGGTATTAATCCATGTCGTGACTATTTTGCCAATTCGCTCACTAGGCCCGTCTCGAGCCATATGCTGCAAATATATCCACATAATAGTGTGGTCACAACAATTTATCACGTATAATCACATTCATGCCCTCAACGGGCCAAAATTAAAAATACGCCATTATAAGCTAAACAGGGCCCACATGCATATTTAATGCTCATAAACATGCATTTAATCATATCCATATAACCATATAATCATGTATGCCACAAAATCGTGCATTTAATAATTTATTCATATATATACCAATTATGCCCTTCGAGCACACTAATCAAGGCCCTTTATCCTTATTAGTAATTTTGGGTCGTTACAATGATATGATGTAAGTATCTTTGCTAGGGATTGTAGTGTAGTCACTTGCACCTCTATTATCAGTTATGATGATTTTATGATTTCTTCTTTGTCTCTATGTTGAATTCTTTAATGTATGTTTAACTTTTGTGAATAATTAATTGGCCATATCACTACTACAAAATAGGCTTTTCTCCGCGGTTGTTTTCTTGAATAGACGGCAATTTTTTGGAGTAATGGGAACCGTAGTGTATTCGATCGTAGAGAAAAGTTAAAATAAAATCGCAGAGAAAAACCATCATTTTCGCTGTAGTTCTTTTAAATAAACTGCAGTGAAATAATTTATTTCTCTATGGTTTATTTAAAAAACCGTAGAGAAAGAAATTCTTACACTGCGCTTTATTTAAAAAAAACCCCAGTGAAAACATTATTTTTATAATTATTTTTTATTTTTTTCATATATATTTTGATTTCAGATTATTTTTATATATAATTGTTTTAGTTTTATTCTCATATATATTTTAATATAAAATAGTATATTTTTCATAAATAGATTTTATATAATAATATAACATTCTATTAAATACCTAATTTTATAAATTATTATCTAAATAAACAAAATGTATAAATAAAAATTAAGAAAAACATTCACATATCATTACTAATGAAAAGACACCATTTATATATTCATAAGTAGTTTTTATATACATACATAAG
Source organism: Humulus lupulus (assembly GCF_963169125.1). Taxonomy (NCBI): domain Eukaryota; kingdom Viridiplantae; phylum Streptophyta; class Magnoliopsida; order Rosales; family Cannabaceae; genus Humulus; species Humulus lupulus. The sequence continues at coordinate 137,988,891 of NC_084798.1, read as the reverse complement.
AAAAATAAATAAGAACTTACAAATACCATTTAACATATAAGTCGAGTTAGTAAGTTACACATAAGAAAAATTAGACTTTATAAATAAATTGCATTAATCTTGCTAACCAATTGCTATGTAGTGGGAGTAGGTTGTCCTTGACATTGAATTCATTTTTGTGAAACCACTACAAAATTGACAAGTAAATATAGATTAGATAATAAAATACTATATCTTGTTTTTATAGAGAAAAAAAATGTTAAAAGTATAACATACTTTGTTTTTAATAATTTATGGCAGATTTGGTGCATTTACAAGATCGTAAATGTATCTTAATACATAAAAAGGGCATTCATGACTTTCAGGTTGTTTTGGACAAGGATCTCTCAACAAATTTTTAAATGTGCCAATGTATTCATTTCTCGAACATTGTGTGTATGCTCTACAAAAATTAAAATTAATTATCTACATATTATATATACTCTCAACTCTAAAAAAATTAACATTGAATACATTTAATTAAAAAAAAATACTTTTCCATAACCTCCTTTCTTATTGGTGGAGTTTTATGATTTTTCAGTGGGTGCAGAATTATGGTTGTCCTCTGCATCATCACGAGCACCAACATCCAATGTCGGCTAAAACAATAATAATTTATAATTATTATATGATTAAAAGACAAAGATAGTAGCGATAATGTTTTAGGTAGTTCGTTCTTACTTAACAATCCTAGGAATGAAATATATTTGGCCTCGTCTATCCATAATCACAATCCATTTGGCTTTGAGACCCACCATATTATTTTTACTATCATCATCACCAATCGAAAGATGTTCGGTGTCAAAAAAATTGTATAGCTGTCGTGAATTTGGGTGCATGCTTTCCCAAATGCATATAGAATCAATCACATATATTACATATTCAAAAACATTTTCAATTAATAATATAACATATCATAAAAAAAAAATTATGTAGAGTTTCCTTTGTTTCTATAACATATCCCAAATTATTAGTACCTATAAATTCCATTAAAAAAAACACAACAATCAACATGCATAATTTCGTCCATTAACCATCGCAACACTGAATTAACAGAACCTACTTCACTAAGATACACATGTTCTCAACCTTCTATTCTCTCTGCAACACAAAATTTCTTCTCAAAACCTATTTCACTACGGATGAATATCTAATATATCAAAACTTCTCAAACTGGTGTTATCACATAACATATTGACTTCTAGTTAGATTGATACAAACAACATAGCTGAGGATCCAATATTATCCATGGAGGATGCTTGATATGATCAAGATATGATCAAGATAGCCTCGCGATGTAACGCCCCAATTTCTAATAAATTATCGAGAACACGGTGTTGGATCATAATCATAAATATTGCTCTTTTATTGAATAAAAACGTGAAAATAAATATATGGATCCATGGTTTTACAAAAATAAAATAATGTTCTTTAACATATTAAAATGAGCAACATTTAAATAGAACTTTAAAATAATACATTCTTTATAAAGATAGGCTCACTTGATCTTCCTCGACTATATGGTCCCCACGAGTACATCACGAAGCTTCTAGGTCTCACTCGCCACCGGCCTTTCTATCATGAATTTTCATCACAACAGCATCATAAAGGGTGAGCCTCTAACCCTAGTAAGGAAAATACAAACAAGAGTTAGTCATATAATCAAGCATATCATAAATTTCACAAATGGCATAACAAAAATTATTTATACTAATCATACAACATCATAAAACCCTTGGTCATATCATAGCCTAAGTCATAATTCTAAATCATAGTCTAATATCCTAGTTCATAGTCATAAGTCAGAGGTCATAAGTCATAATCATAACTGTAGGTCATAGGTTATAATAACAAGTCAGATATAATATAAAGATAAGTGCTTATACAGGGGTGGCAAGTAAGCCCCCGACATAAGATTGTCATACACCGAACATCAACTTAGGTCAGTCATAAAATTTTGGCAACTGATTCTACCGGACATATTCCATCACACATCATTGGACACCTCAGGTCCAAACACACTTACCCCTTTCTTGTACCTGAAATGTTAGGTCATATAAAACATAAGTTAGGTCATAAACTAAACTACATAATTTTCCTTACCTTGAGTGTAGAGAGAAAAAGAAAGAGAAGAGATTGATTGCTATAGAAAACATCCAATCAACCTTAATTAAAAAATAAGATATATATATATTAGAGCCTTATAATAAAATTATACTTTCAAGAATTTTCTAAACCTCACAAAGTCATACCTTCAACCTAGAACCAAAATGATGAAATCTAGAGTCTTCTCTCTATTGTCTATCTCCAACAAAAACACCAAGAGTTTTGATACTTGGGTAGATTTTGGCTATATATTTCGGCTATAATAAGTTTTAGAAAGACAATGTTGTTTATGGAAAAATAAAGAAAATAGATGGAAAAGATACAGAGCATTATAAGGACTAGTGTTTCGGCTATAGCCATGTAGAGTGTTTATGTCAAAATGGAGAGAGCTTTTTGGACTACAGATTTATAAGATACGAGAGGTTTTTGAGAGCTTTTGAGTATGAGAAATATGGTGAAGGGTAAGTCTCTATTTATAGGCTTCAAACCCCAACTCCCTTCCTTGATTTTCTCCACACTATTCAACTTAAATTTTAAAAATCAAACATTGCCTCCACTATATGGTTTTGCCAGCCTAGTCTTACTCCCTTCTTATTGCTACATCATCTCCAAGTATGCCACATTGTCTCCATTTGGTTCAAACTTTAGTCAAAGTCCAAACTACTATCCTATATCTCGTAACTCTTCACCCTTCTATAGTAAAATTAACGTAACTTGAGATTTAGGAGTCCAATTTAAAATACTTTTATACTGTGTAAAAGCTAATGCAATTATCTACAACTTTTTAGAAATACTATTTTTCCAAAATCATAATATAACTAGGTCAGAATTAGCTCCGAAGTTACAGCACTCTAAAGTAACGAAAACTTCATTTACTTATCTAACTCTTAGTTTAACCCATCACACTACTATCTCTACTTAGTTATTTAACTAATTAAATTTAATATTTTAAAACCCCATTTATCTAAATCTTCTTGACACATAGCCACTTAATTCAAATAGATCTAATCTTGCCTATCTTTAAAATTTAAAAAGAGTAAAATCCTTCCTATTTTTGTGCCAAACCTAAAACTAAGCTATTTTTGTTTTCATTTTAATTCTAATACTTGGACTTAGTTTAATGCCACATGTTCACTTCTTAATCCATCAAATAACATGTGCATCTAATACTTAATAAAACTATACACTAATTTAATCATATGCTAAAAGAATTATATTTACACAAACTATAATTATTTCTAAGTCATAAAATCATAACTTAAATAATTTAAACTTAAAGCAATCTTTATTCCACAACTCAAGTCATAACTAAATCTAACCTAAGAACATATATAAGGAGTTTATAAGAAAATTATAACCTTGGTAATTACAATCTTCCCTCATTAAAGAAATTTTGTCCTTGAAATTTTACTTAACAAATACCTCGGGATACCACTCCCTTATATCTTCTTCCAATTCCCATGTTGCCTATCTTTCATTGCTATTACTCCACAAGATTTTAACTATAGGTATACTTTTGGACCTTAACTCCTTAGTTCCCCACTCTAGAACGTGTACTGGTCTTTCTTCACTACTGAAATCTTGATTAATCTCTAGAGCATTATAATCGAGCACATGGGTTGGATTTGATAGAAACCTTCTCAACATAGATATATGGAAAACATTATTCGTTTCAGCTAATGATAGCGGTAAAGCCAACCAATATGTTACTTGCCCTACTTTGTCCAATATCTCAAAAGGACCTATAAAACTTGGGCTTAACTTTCTTTTCTTTCTAAAATGCGTAGTCCCCTTCATCAGAGATACTTTGAGAAAGACTTGATCACCTACTGAAAACTCAACATTTTATACTTAGCGTTGGCATAGCTCTTCTGGCGACTTTGAGCGGCAATCGTTTGTTGTCTTATCTTCTCTACTACCTTTGTTGCTTCTCTTACAGCCTCGGGTACTAAGTATTGTCTTTCACCAACTTCGTCCCAATGAAGTGGTGATCGACACTTCCATCCATATAAAATTTCATAAGGCGCCATACCTATTGTCGCTTGATAATTGTTGTTGTAAGAGAACTCTATTAATTGAAGACACCTGCTCCATGATCCTATGAAATCTAAAGCACACGCCCTCAGCACATCTTCTAATATTTGTATGGTACGTTTTGACAAACCATCGGTTTGATGGTGAAATGTCGTACTTAGTATTAACTTAGTGCCCATTGCACGTTGTAGACCTTCCCAGAACTTTGATGTGAAAACTAATCCTCGATCGGAGACTATCGTCTTTGGAACTCCATGTAGTCTCACTATATCTTCGCCACGTAAAGCTCTGCGTACTGCTTAGAATTATAAACTATTCTTACTAGCAAGAAGTGAGTAGATTTTTTGAGTCTATCTACTATCACCCAAACCGAGTCATGTTGGTTGGTGGCCCTTGGTAATCTGTTACGAAGTCCATCGCTATATCTTCCCATTTCTTCGGGAATCTTCAATGGTTGCAAAGTTTCAGTGGGTCTCTGATTTTCGGCCTTAATTTGTTGACATGTAACACATTTTGCTACAAATATTGCTGTCTTTCTTCATCCTCGCCCACCAGTACATTGTCTTGACATCGTTGTACATCTTGGTCGATCCTAGGTGAAGTGAATACGAAGTAGTGTGCGCTTCCTTCATAATACTTTCTCTTAATTCACCACTTTCATGCACACATACTCGATTCCTATATCGTAGCATGCCTTCTTTTGTCAAGGAGAAATTAGCATTTTTTGAGCTTTGTATTGTTGCCTTCATCTTAAGAAGATACTCGTCCTCTTGTTGTTTCTCCTTTATTTCCTCCATTAGTGATGACTTGATCGTGAGGTCAGCTATTTGCCCAGTTGTCAGCTCGATTTAGGATTTCTTAATATCATCTCGTAAGGGTTGTGCAATGCCCTTAAGCGTCGATATGCTACCATAACTCTGTCTACTAAGCGCATCTGCAACGACATTTGCCTTTCCCGAATGATACAAAATCTCACAATCGTAGTACTATACTAACTCCAGCCTTCTTCGTTGCTTTATATTGAGCTCCTTTTCTATAAAGAAATACTTTTTAATTTTATGGTCCGTATAGAGTTTGCACTTTTCTCCACACTACCCAAGCCATCATTAAAATAACGAAGGTGTGGAAAATCCTCATCTTTAAAACAACGAAGGTGAAATGTTCAACTTCACCTTACCCCCACAAAAACTAATGTTAGAATTGGGGGTAAATAGTCTTTTCGTAATTTCAACAGACAATCAGATTTACAACCTCATATATAAAGATTTGTTGGCCTCCTAATCTTTAGAGTGAAAACCACCACTGCTAATTCTAGGTCATAGGTCGGGTACCTTTGTTCGTACTTCTTTAGCTATCTCGAGGCGTATGCGACCACCTTTCTGTCTATCATCAAAATTCATCCAAGTCCTTGTTTTGACTCGTCGAAATATACTACATACTTTCCCCTGTCATCTGGGATGCATAGAACTAAGGCTGTTAGCAGATTGGATATTAGTATTTAGAAGCTTTCTTTGCACTTTTCTGTCCATACAAATCTCTGTTGTTTCCTTGTCAAGCTTTTAAGGGGGTAGCTATTTTGGAGAACCCTTCAACAAATCGTCTTTATTATCGCACTAACCTTAGAAAACTTCTCACCTCCATGGCACTCTTGGGTTTGGGCCAATCTTGTACTGCTTCGATCTTGGCTGGGTGTACTTCTACGCCATTTTTAGACACAATGTGTCCTAGAAATGCCACCTTCTCTAGCCAGAATTCACATTTCTTAAACTTAGCATATAATTAATGACTCTTTAGTCATTCTAACATAAATCGTAGGTGCTCTTCATGCTTGGCTTTTGTGTTTGGGTAGATTAATATGTCATCTATAAACACAACAACGAACGTATCCAGGTATTGCTAAAATACTCGGTTCATAAGGTCCATGAACATGTCTGGTGCGTTCGTTAAGCTAAAATACATCACCAGGAATTCATATTGTCCATATCAAGTCCGAAAAGTTGTATTTGGGATATCTTCTTCTCGTGCTTTTAGTTGATGATACCCCGACCGCAAATCTATCTTTAAGAATACCGTAGATCGTTGTAGTTAATCAAAATGATCGTCTATTCGAGGCAAAGGGTACCTATTCTTAATCGTCACTTTATTTAATTCTCGATAGTCGATGCACATCCTCATACTCCCGTCCTTTTTGACACAAAACACTAGTGCTCCCCAAGGCGAATAGCTCGGTAGGACGAAACCCTTGTATAGAAGCTCATGCAGTTGTATCTTTAACTCCTTTAACTTTGTAGCTGCCATTCAATAGGGAGCTTCCGAGATTGGTGCCATCTCAGGTGAAAATTCTATTTCGAACTCGATCTCCCTCCTCGGAGGTAATCTCGGTAGGTCTTTTGCAAATACCTTAGGAAATTCGCATACTATGTGCACATTCTTTTGTTCGAGTTGCGTCTGTCGTGACTTGTCTACTATGCTAGCTAGAAATGCCTGGTAATTGCTACTAATTATATGTTGAGCTTTGAGAGCTGAGACAATCGTATGCGAGTTCTAGAAATTAGTCCTCTGTAAGTGAACTTCTTGCCATCTTCTATCTAAAAATTGAACATCTTACCCCTTACAGTCAATTTTTTCCCCATATTTTGCTAACCAATCCATTCCTAATATCATATCATAGTCCTTAAGGTCTAACTGGATCAAATCTACTGGTAATTCTCTTCCTTTGATTCTAACTACAATGCTACGTACCCCTCTACTAGATAGCATTCTTTCCCCTGAGGGTAATTCCATGAAAAACCTATCTCTAAAAAGTTTGCATGGCTTATCTAAGCTATCAATCATATTCATAGAGACAAAGGAATGCGTCGCTCCTGAATCGAATAAAACATTGAATTGCTTGCCAGAGATTGTGATCTGACCATATACTACTCTATTGCTAGAACCCTCACCTTATGTAAGAGTGAAAACTCTGGCTGGTATTAGCTTTTTTTCCTTCTAATGGTCTCTCAATTTTGGGCACTCTTTCTTGAGATGGCCTTCATCTCCACAATTGAAAAAACCTCTAGTCTTATATCGACATTCTCCTTATTGTTTTCTCTACCAATTAGGCATAAAGGATATTCTACGTCAGGTTTCTTATTCCCATTGCCTTCCGACGTAGTTTTCCCTATCTTGTCCGCCCTCTGATTATGACCACCGTCATGTTTCCTTTTGTGGTCGTTTTGTTTATGATTACTTTTCTTGGCATCCTTCCTGGCCATTCATTCATTCTAAATTTTATCCTCCTCTTGCTCGGCTTCCTGAGCTATTTCCAACATTTATGTATATGTGGTTATTCCCTGAACCAACTTTACATCTCGAAATATCATTGGCTTCAACCCTTTTACGAACCTTTGAATTCATAACGTATTAGTGGGTACCATGTCCGCTGTAAACTTGTCCAGTCGATCGAATTTTCTGGCGTATTTCATCACAGTCGAATTCCCTTGATTTAACGCAATTAATGAATTCGTCCATCCTTGTGGCGAGAATCGCATGGTTGTAGTATTTCTCATGGAATACTTGGATAAAATCTTCCCAAGTCATGACATTGACATCTCGGTTCTGCTTCACTATATCCCACTAGATGCGGGCATCTTTCTTGAGTAAGCTTGAGGTGCATGAGATTTGGTCCTCGTTTCCTAAGCACATATGTTCCAATATCGATTCTACCAAATGAAGCCATTCTTCAGCTTCTTTCTTGTCCTCTTTCTTGTTTGATTTGTTGTCCTTAAGTCTTCCGGATCTTCTTATATCCTGCTCCATTTCCTTTTTTGTTTCCCCCGGAAGAGAAAATTGTAAAATCTAAGACAACAAACAAAAAAATTATACCCTAGCCTATTGTACTACTTTCTATTAGGTCCATCTATCTATTAGAACTATCCTATTACAATTAAGTCCAACTTGGGTAAATGGGCCTTAACAATTGAATCTTCCATGGAGGAGAGCTGGGTTCAGTATATCATACCCACTACTAAGCCCCCCTAACTTCCACTTGGACCCAAAAGACAGGAATTTCAACTCTTGCCTTATTAATTATTATTCATTTTAATTAGATCCAACCTAATAATGCAAAGAAAATGGGCTTTCAAAAATGGGCTAATCCATAAGAGAGGAATTTAAACCTTACACTTTCAATTGAATCCAAAATTCTTAACATTTACTAACAGTATAAATAAAAGGAATTAAAATAACATGTTTTATTAAAAAAATAAATTAATTAGAAACTAGTGAAAAACTTCTAAAAAGAATAACATAAAATAAAACTTAACGATGTGTCCTTATATTCCTATATTCCTCCACATCGGATCCTTCTTCTAGCGTATCTTGAGTGAAGTCCTCATAATCCTCTTGGGTGTAGATAAATCTTGAAGTGAAAGGAACATGACTTAAAAATCCTTCCCTAAGGTTGTCTGGTAATTGATGAACCCTTTCTCCTATTTCTCCATTTGGTAGGATTATATCTTCAAATATTCTAAAATTTCGTGCAAACCTATCCTTAAATGTATCATACTTATCTTCAATAGGTACGTTATGATCAAACAAAACCTCATTCCTTGCTATCTACCAACTTGGCTCTACTAATGGTAATTTAAGTGCATAAGAACCAAAAAAAAATTAATTTGATTTATTCTTAAAAATACTTTTTCGAACTCTGATACATCTTCAGGGTCTTTGATTATCCTTATCACCTTAACCTTCCTAATAAAGTTAGGGTTCATGGTGCTAAGTTCTGGAAATGAGTCATAAAGAAAACAATTATTTCACATAACAAACATATTTCGTAAATCATACTTACTTGGTAGCGAGTTGTTCCTTTGTAGTTGTCGTGTGTATTTCATGGGAACGTTCAGGACAAATATAGTCATGGCTCTGATACCACTTGTAACACACCAATTTCTCATAAATTATCAAGAACATGGTGTTGGATCATAATCATAAATATTGCTCTTTTATTGAATAAAAACTTTAAAATAAATATATGTAGACATGGTTTTACAAAAATAAAATAATTTTCTTTAACATATTAAAATTAGCAACCTTTAAAAAAAATTTAAAATAAAAAATTCTTTATAAAAATAGGCCCGCTTGTTCTTCCTTGAATATATGGTCCCCACGAGTACATCACGAAGCTTCTAGGTCCCATTCGCCACCGACCTTTCTATCATCAATTTTCTATACAACAACATCATAAGGGGTGAGCCTCTAAGCCGAGTAAGGAAAATAAAAACAAGAGTTAGTCATATAATCAAACATATCATAAATTTCAAAAATGGCATAACAAAACTTATTTATACTTATCATACAACATCATGAAACCCTTGGTCATATCATAGCCTAAGTCATAATTCTAAATAATAATCTAATATGCTAGTTCATAGTCATAAGTCATAGGTCATAAGTCACAATCATAACTATAGGTCATAGGTTATAATAACAAATCAGATATAATAAAAAGATAAGAGCTTATACAGGGATGGCAATTAAGCCATAGACATAAGTTTGTCATACACCGGACATCAACTTAGGTGTGTCATAAAATTTTGGCAACTGAGCCTACATGACATAAGTCCGTCATGCATCATTGGACACCTCAGGTCCAGACACACTTACCCCTTTATTGTACCTAAAATGTTAGGTCATACAAAACATACATTAGGTCATAAACTAAACTACCTAATTTTCCTTACCTTGAGTGTGGAAAGAAAAAGAAAGGTAAGAGATTGCTTGCTATAGAAAACGTCCAATCAACCTTAAATACAAAATAAAATATTTATATTAGAGCCTTATAATAAAACTATAGTTTCAAGAATTTTCTAAACCTCATAAAGTCATACCTTCAACCTAGAACCAAAATGATGAAATCTCGAGTCTTCTCTCTAATGTCTATCTCCAACAACAACACAAAGAGTTTTGATACTTGGGTAGATTTTGGCTATATATTGGCTTGATGGAGCTCAATATTTTGGCTATAATAAGGTTTAGAAAGGAAAATTGTTTTTTGGCAAAATAAAGAAAATAGAAGAATAAGATACCAAGCACTATAAGGACTAGTGTTTCGGCTATGGCTAGGTAGAGTATTTATGGAAAAATAGAGAGAGATTTTTGGACTATGGATTTCAAAGTTACGAGAGGTTTTTGAGAACTTTTGAGTGTGAGAAAAATGGTGAGGGTATGTCTCTATTTAAAGGCTTCAAACCCGAACTCCATTCCTTTATTTTCTCCACACTATTCAACTTAAATTTTAAAAATCAAGCCTTCCCTCCACTATATGGTTTTTTCCAGCCTAGTCTTACTCCCTTATTTTTGCTACATCGTTTCCAAGTATGCCACATTGTCTCCATTTGGTTCAAACTTTAGTCAAAGTCCAAACTACTATCATATATCTCGTAACTCTACACCCTTCTGTAGTAAAATTAAAGTAACTGGAGTTTTATGAGTCAATTTAAAATATTTTTATACAGTTGAAAAGCTAATTCAATTATCTACAACTTTGTAGAAATACTATTTTTCCAAAATCATAATATAACTTGGCCAAAACTAGGTCCGAAGTTACAACACCCTAAAGTTACGAAAACTTCATTTAGTTATCCAACTCTTAGTTTAACCATCACACTACTATCTCTACTTAGTTATTTGACTACTTAAATTAAATATTTTAAAACCCCATTTATCTAACTCTTCTTGACACATAGCTACTTAATCCTAATAGATCTGATCATGCCTATCTTTAAAATTTAAGAAGAGTCAAATCCTTCCTATTTTTGTGCCAAACCTAAGACTAAGCTTTTTTTGTTTTCATTTTAATTCTAGTACTTGGACTTAGTTTAATGCCACATGTTCACTTCTTAATCCATCAAATAACATGTGCATTTAATAATTAATAAAACTATACACTAATTAATCATATGCTAAAATAATAATAATTACGCATACTATAATTATTTCTAAGTCATAAAATCATAACTTAAATAATTTAAACTTAAAGCAATCTTTATTCCACAACTCAAGTCATAACTAAATATAACCTAAGATCATATATAATGAGTTTATAAGATAATAAGAACCTTGGTTATTACACGTGATCTTCTATAAACTCTGGGTCATCGGGAACATGTACAACCCCATGTGATCCTTTAATGGAATATTACTCCATCTCTATAAATTTTAGACTAACATCAATTTTGTTCCATTCTTCATCAGTTAACAATTTTGAAGGTTTTGATTGAGCTCCATCAGCGGGGACAACTACATGAGATCCAACTGATGATAAGTGTCGGCTTGGTGATAAATATTTGTGTTTAGTTGTCAATGGACCCTACATAATATCATTTAAGATATCAATACAATGTACGCATGTAAAATTAAAATTTAAACATTTGAGCAAATAATTTTATACATGATCAGTGACAATTAAATGTTTGGCCAAGGAAGGAATTTGTCTCGTGTGTCCCCAACATAAAGTATGTTACCAAAGGGAGGCCACGAGTGCCAAAGAAGGAAGATTGTACATAACAAGGAAGAGAGGCCACGAACTATGCCTACTACTTAGAGATTTATGTTGCTTTACACCATCAGCATCTAGACCAAGATGAAGATGTCTTGCTTCATATTTAAATTCTGGATTTAAATAATTAACTTTTTTCTATGCCTTGGAATCTGTAGGATTTCAGAGTTTACCATCTTTCACTCGTCTAGTTTCATGTCATATCAATTTTTCAGAGTGTTTTGCACTTGGATATAACCACTTAGGCCGCGGAATAAAAGGCAAGTACCACATCACTTTCTGAAGGAATAAGTTTCCTAATCTCCTTACTCTTGTTAGGTTTGTAGTGGGGTAAATCACATTTTGGGAATGTGCCCATGTTTGCATACTCTTTACAATATAACACATTCGTTCAGACATGCGTGGATCTTCTCATACTTCACCCCTATGAAATTTAAAGTTTTCTTCACTTCATACGTAGACCTAGGGAAGCAATTATCTGACGACAAAATCTCCGTAAAAGCAGCTAAAAATTGACTAAAACATTTATCGCTCAATCCATTTTCTTATTTTATGTTGTAAAATCTCACCATCGTTTGTAATCTTTGTTTCTGAGAACAATTGAATAATAGTTTATCTGCATCTCTAACAAATTTATCGAATTTTGAAGGATCAGTAACAAACTCTTGTTGTGCTTCATCAAGCAATTCCATAGGATGATCATCATAATCACTATAATCCAAATCATCAACCCCTCGCCTCTCAAATGGATAAGGATTATTATTTTTCAATGATTCCCCATGCAAATACCATGTACGAAAACTTGTATCAAATCTCTGACAAAATACATGATTCATTATCATGCTAATATTTTAGTTTGATCCATTACCACAATCTATACATGGACTATGTCTTATTTTCGGATCACTACAACTTTTTTTTATCATAATTCTAAAAATTGGTTTAATCTGTCTTGAAATTTTTGTGTTTCTCTATTCTCAAGAATCCATAATTTATCGATAATGATACTATCTACCTAATTCCAATGTCAATATTGAATAGAAAATTGAAATTATAATAATAAAAAATTATGTTCAATTAATAAATTCTGAAATAAAATGGCAGAGTTCCTCTATTTCTATTATATATCCAAAATTCTTATATATTTACAATTTCAACATAAACAAACATAACTATTACATATATTAACCTATATAACATGTTCAATCAATATATTAATCAAGTACCACCGCAACACACAAAATTCGCAGAACCTACTTCACTAAGACACACATGTTCTCAACCTTTTGTTATCTCCATAGCACACAATTTTATCTCAGAACCTACTTCTCCACAGATGAATATCTAATATATTCAAACTGCTCTAACAATAGTTTCTAAATATAAAAAATAAAATAAAAAAATTAAGTAGTAATTATTACTCACCTTCAAAATTAATCTTCAACAATTTCAACACACTTCAATTTCAAACAAGTATTTCCTACCATAAAGTTTAAAAAATGATTGGTAAATATGGTAATTGGATTCCTAAAATAATTACAAAAATAAATTTTAAAAAAATCACTATGTGAATAATATAACAAAATTATGTAAAAAATAATATTATAATATAAAAAATTATAAAAAAAATACATTTTAAATAATTAACATAATTAATATTAACATTATTAAAAAACAAATACACTAGGTAAATAATGTCAAAAAATACCAAAATCTCAAATATTAAAAGAAAAAGTCAAGTTTAAGTGATCAGTACCTGTTTTGAACAATGAAAATGTCTTCTAATCCTCCACAAACGTTCATAAATGTTAAAAAATGCTTAAAAACCACCATATAAACATACATTAAACCCACTCAATATTTCTTAAGTTTTGCCCTAAAACTTTAAAATAAATCAATATTTTGTATATTTACAAGTTTTAAAGTGTTGATGTGGAAGAAAATGAAGAAAAAAAACAACACTTAAAAATGGTGAAAATGGTACTTACTGTGGCTGGGGAAGAAGGGTTACTCTGTTTCAAGCGACTGTGAAAATGCCTGAAATGAGGAAATGAAGGGTCGGGTTCAATATACAGGGAAGGGGGACTTTTCTCTGCAGTTATTTTGAATAAAATACAGAGAAAAGTAGATTCTCTGTGATTTTATCAAAATGACCGCGGAGAAAAGTAATAAACATTTCTATGAGAATTTTATAAAAAAACCTCAAAGAAAAGTCATCGCCACCTCACACTTCAAACTTTACACTGCGTTTTTTAAAATTCGCAATAACATAGTGAAATTTCAGAGTCATTCAAAACTTTGCTCTGCGTTTTTTTTTTAGGTTGAAAAAAAAGCGCAGAGAAAGCCTATATTTGTAATAGTGTATTTTGTATGATTAATGAATCTAATTCAAAATCTGGATAAGGAGAACTAGATATGCTATAATTAAATACTGATAAATACATATTGGATGAGAATATCTATATGATTTGTGAAGCTATTGAGTTCTTGTTCTTAATGTCTATTACAATTTAGAATAATCACAGGGAAGTAGAAAAATAAAATTTAAATTGAAATCTTATAACTTGAAAAAATATGATTTGATTTAGCAAACTTGATATCATTATAGGAAGAAGAACTATAAAATTGGATTAATCATAATAATAGAGTTAGGGGTTTGTGCGGTGTGGGCAGTGTGGATATATTTCAAATTGATTGAATCGCATCACATATATGGTTTGAGCAATTTTCCATACTGCAACCCGCACTGCATATACCTTAAACCGCATAAACTGCACAATATTTTTACACTGCAGTACGGTGCGGTGTGGGTGGTTTATACCTATCACCAAATAATTTAATAATTAAATATTATTATTCATAAAAATTCATAATAAAGCGCATAACTAAAGAGTGCTTAACAAAACTATGAATATAATAAACTAATAAACTTTAAGCAAAAAAAAAAAAAACAAACAAATAACAAAGAAAAAATGTGATATAGAAGTAGAGATTTTAATTAAGGAGGAATATATAATGTTGAAGTAGAATATGTGTTAGCATCCTATGAAACATAATATTTTTTTTCTAGATATTGTGTGTATTATACTATATAAATATATATGCACTAAGTTAAAATATAGTAAAATTGAAAAAAAAATATATAAAAAAATTTAATTTATATAACGATGTGGTGTTGTGGGGTTTTAACCACGTTTATAAAATTTAAAACCTCAAACCTCATCTCACAGTTTGGCAAAAATGCAAACTACATCCCCACCGCGAAGGGTTCCAAACTGCAAATTATGGTGCGGTTTGTGCATTGTGGGCTATTTGATGAACAATCCTAAATAGATTGGATATATAGTTGATGAAATTAAATACCTTAGGTTTTTATTCCATTGAAATTTATATTTGTGTTTTTATTTGCAATTTATTTTGTTTTTTTTATTTCAACAATCTTGTTAATCGATTTCCAAATAGAGCTGAAACTCTAAAAAACTACTAATTAGTAATCAATGCTCATGGGAACAAACTTGACTTTATCACTTTTTTACTTATTCACAATATATATACTTGCGTACTAAAATTCCACAACAGTAAACATCAAAATATATAAAAAGAAAAAATTCACAATTATTGATGATAAGGTTTGATAAAAAGAAAAATATTTATTTGTATGAATGGTCTCCAAATTTTATTTTAACAAGTGGGTCCATTGACCTTTTTTTTGGAAAATGGTCAAAACTTTCTATCTGTTGGCAAATTGGTCTCAACACCTTTAAATGGCCAAATGGTGCCAACAGATAGCAAGTTTAGCGACCAATTTGCCCCAATTTTTTTTTTTATTTTGAGAACCAACTTACCAAAACATGTAATTTTTAGGGACCTCCCATATAAATAAGATAAAAAAATGATATACCACAATAAATAAAACAGAAATACCACCAAGCTCATAAACTAATATACTACACAAATTTAAATATAAATTTGATATAAGGTTAAAATTTTGATATAACATAGCAGAAAAGAATGATGTACCAAGTCAATAAAATGATATACCATCAAAATTTTAAAATAAGATTGAGTAAATTACTCTGACATATCATAAGACAGAAATAATTATATTAAGCCTCTAAAATTATATAACATGAAAATAAAATAAATATATATCAACCTAAATTTGAAATAAGATTTACCAAACCAATATAATAGGGGAAAATGTGGCATAAATATGTATAGTTTCTAATTTATTTCACTTATATACACATAAAAAAACAACTTATGACAAAAATATCAAACGTTACATTTTGGGTGCAACTGTCACTACATGCGTTGTAAAAGCTAATGTGATAGCCACATGCCACCATTTAATTGGTCTAGGTCATATTTATTTTAAAAAAACTAATTAATTAATTTAAAAATAAGAAAATCACAATAAAATTAAAAAAATCTAATCTAATAATAGAAAATAGTTTTTCTTATTATTCTTTCTTCTCTCCTTCCCTAATCTTCAATCTTCCCTCCTTCTCCCACCTTTCTTCTTCTTCTTCTTAGCCATGGCAACATCCTTTGTGCTTAAAAGAAGCATGAGATTTTGAATGACATATACCCATCTCCTCTGATGATGACATATGCCCATCTTAACTGAGGGTGACTTCTGCCCACCAAGCATCAGATATCCAAGCCCCACAAGCTATGTTCTTCACTGGATTGTAGAGATGGGTTTGGGTTGGCAAGGAAAAGGTCCTTGATGGGTAGGGATGGCAAAAAAACCCAGTGGATTGGGCAAGGCGAAGCCCCGACTCGATGGGACAACCCCTAATCTGGATATAAGCAGTGCAAAAACAGGGTGGGTCGAGATCCAACACGACCTGCTAGCAATTGAAGTTGGTCGGATCACGACCCAACCCAATTGTTGTTGTTGTTTTTTTTTTTTATAATTAAAGAAATATTTTAAAAAACCAATTACCACGACTATTTAGGGTGATCCACGATCAAAAATATATTTATATATATAATAAGATAAAATATACTTAAGAGAGATAGAGGAGAAAATTAATATTTTGCTTTGAAATATATTAAATTTTTTTTGTATGCAAGACCATTTATCAAAACTTTTGGGCAACTCATTTCTGTCTATTATGACAGATTTTTTTGCCTTTTATTATTATATTGTTACATTTTTTTAAAATAAATTAGTTTTTCTTTTATTAAAGAAAAAAGAAAAAAAAACCTTACCAGGTCGGGTCTTACCCGCCTTATCACATCCGAGGCATGTCTGACCCGACCCACATCAAAAGCGCAGGGCAAGTCAGGGCGGGAGTTTAGCGAGTCCGTTCAGATCTTTAGCATGGCAGGGTGTAGCGCACCAATTTTTTTTATTATTTTATTAACTTTGTGCTTTGTTTTATTTAATTGTTAAGTGTGATGAATTATTTATTTTATTATATTGTCTGAATTGTTGTTTTATGTGAATTATGAATTAATTGATTTATTTGGAATAATTGTGTAAGGTGTTTGTTTTATTATTAGTTTTAAATTTTATTAAGTGTGACAAAATTATATGATTAGAATATGTTACTTTATTTTTATTTAATTGAGTGTGTGTGTCAATGTGTTTTAATTTTTTTTTCATTTTTTTAAAGAAGAATAAAAATAAGGAAAGAGTATTATGAATCTAGACTTAATGTGATTCTTGAACATTTTTTCTTTTATTATGAAAAGAAAATAGAAAAGAAAAGAAATATAAGTTGTCATCTTGTAGGAAAAGATGACAAGGCTTATCTTTGATTTGGTTCACATTAGGATAAGGGTTTAGGTGAGGTGTAAGGAGTGGAAATGATGGGATTTAGCTTAATTTGTGGGATAGGAATTTAGCTTTTCACACTTGAGTCCTCTTCTTAAGGTTAGGTCACTAGAGGCTAGAAACAGGAGAACATAGGAGCCTTGGGAATTTTTTTGTTGGCTGCCAAAATTGGGAGGAGAAGGAGAGAGAGAGAGCTCATGGGAGAAAGAAAGAAGAGAAAGGAGGAAGAAGAAGAAAGGGATGTCGAGAGCCTAGGGAATGTGTTCTAATGTTCATGGCTTATTTTCATCTATTCTCTTCATCTTAAGTTCTAAGCAATAAATTTTCTCTTTTGGTTTTGACATAACCTAGGTCTTGAGGTGCCAAAGGATTGATCAATTCTTTTGTGTCTTTAATCGCTATCAAGGAGGTAATGGAGAATCCTAGCCTTTTACTATTACCATGATGGTTTATTGTAAATCTTCTTTATGGTTTTTGATATATTGGGAATTGTCTATGGTTTATCTCTATGCATTTAGATTGTGGGTCTTGGTAGGTTATTATATTTCCTTTGAGCATGTATGTTTCGAGTACGCTACTACAAAAATCATCTTTTAGGACACTTTTTTAGGGCACTCACCTAAATGCTAGCCCTAAAAACATCTCTTCGACTTTTTAGGACACTCATTGAGAGTCCTTAAAGAATTTCTTATAGGACACGCTGTCCGAGCCCTAAAAATTGATGTGTGTCCTAAAAGTTTGAATTTATTTTTTTAAACAAAAGTTCCTAGACTTTTTAGGGCACTCATTGATATTCCTTAAAAAATATCTTTCAGGACTCACGGTGTGAGCCCTAATTACTAATGTGAGTCCTAAAAGACTATGAAAAAATTTTAGTCAGTGAAGACTTTTAAGGACACACTTTAAGTGCCCGAAAAAATAATACATAAATAAATTAACAAATTAAATTTTATTAATAAATAAATTAAAAAAACAAACCTTATCTCCCACTCAGCTCCCCTCATCTTTCTCTCTCCTCTCTCTCGGATTCTCTCCCGCACCTGAAGTTCTCATTCCCTCTCTCCCGCCTGAGACTTTGAAGAGCCCGACCGTCGCCTTCCCCGCCACCACTAGGAACACACGCCAACTAGGGAGCTTCGGAGGCCACCAGAGCTTTGACCCATGCGAGCCCGAACCCTCACACGCCCCCTAAGGCGGACAATGGAGCTTGCGATTTTGGGTTTTCCAACAGTTTCTGATGAGATTCCGACAACCTTGGGTCGTTGAGAGTCGAGCCACCACCACCATCGTACTCAACACTTTCATGCGAGCAAAACCCAACCAAGGATTGGGTTTGAAGTCACCGAATTTCATTTTTGGTTATCCTCGGAATCTATGGAGTCTGAAACTTTTTGCCTCCAATCCGGCCACCACGTTCTGTTCCACGAAGAACCACCACCACCACAACATTCCACAAGCCTTAGGATTCGAAAGCCAATCACTGTTTTCTCGAAGCACCGTTGTAGGGTGGTGGTGTCGCCACTGTCCCCAGAGCTTTAGCAGGAGCTTTGGCTACCAATTTTTTTTTTTAAATTAGAAATAAAACTTCATAGGACTCGCAATGCTAGCCCTAAAAACATCTGTGAGTCCTATCAACATTCTTTTAGGGCTCACAACGCGATTCTTAAAAAACCTAAATTTTAAGGCTCGAGCCCTAAAAATTTTTTAGGGCTTGCTAAATAGCCTTTTTTATAGTAGTGCTAGGGTATGCCTTAGTAACCATGATCTTGTTGTATGCTCTTGTTATAAACCTAATGTATTATTTTCTCAAAGGGCAGGAAAAGTTGGTGATATAATTTTGTAAATGGTGCTATGGATGTTTCGGCCTTGTGTGTATCAATTAAGATGGTTTCATTAATTTATTTCATGCTAATGGTAATATTAAATTACTTAAAAGAGGTGTAGCAACATGCTAGGTTTCATGTGAATGTAAATGAGAATTTTGGTGTTTGATGTTTATGTTCAAGAAGGTTTCGGTCTATAGGGAAATTATCAATGCATGTTGGTCATTTTTCTTTTTTTCTTTGATGTCACCTACACCCATTAGAAACATGCTAGTTTATTTGGTTAATTGAGAATTTATCTTAAGTCTTTTATAAATCTTAATTTTATTAAGCATGTAGGTTATTGTATGAGTTTTATGAAGCATGATATAAAGATGAATTTCATGATTAAATATGCTTGCAGATTTTTGTTTATATTTGGTGTGAAATTTGGTGAAATAATGATTTACATGCATAAGTGATGTCCCGAATGCTATGTTGATTTTATGAAATTACAAGGGTGTTTTAACTCACATTAAAATGAAATTTTTACTCAAATTAATACCTACAGTTTTTTATATATTTTATGAAGAGAATATAAGTTTTAATTCCAAGTTGGTGATTTTTGAGGGTTTAATATGTTGCTGGAAGATTTTGGTAAAAATGTGAAATGTCTTTTAAATGAAAGGAAGTTTGTGTGTTTGTTGAAATAAATTAATACCCTAAATTATGCATATATTCAAATGATATTGTTAAATATAAACATGCATTTTCAAATTCTTAATAAGTATGGTTTTCTTTATTTTAATTAAGAAAATGTTGGGATTAAATTCGCTTGTGACATTTAAATAAAATAGATAGTTGCTGAAAGTTAAGATTAATAAATTAAAAATAATTATTTTGTTTAACATGTATAAGTTTATGCTACACAAATTAAGTCTCAAAGAATACAAGAAAAAATATATTTTTCCCACACTTAAAATTCCTTACGATTTCAAGAACATAAGATCTTAATGCTAGAACTCTAGAGAGAAAAATAAAGAGAATATTAAATATCTCTTTTCATTAGAAATAAATGGTAACAAAATTCTCCCAAAAATTTGACCCCATTCTTAGGTGAAGGGAGGTCATATTTATAGTAGAGCATTATTGGCTCACTGTACATAGTGGTCCATGGGGACACGACCCTACATATGCAGTCTACAGATGGTAGTGGTGGCAGGAGCATGGTGCTCGGCTCCAATACATGCTAAGGGTCTGCGGGAGCAGCTTGACTTCAGTACCTATTTGTACCTCCACCACATGTTTGGTACGAATGTGAGAGGTTGGCTAAGAAGGATCACCTTGGGTACCTTACTCGTATGACCACTACTTGTCGGGCGTGCATATTAGGGTTAGGTACCTGGGGTCTTCAGAGTCGTACCCTGTACGTACTTCATACCTGTACGATTTCATTGAGTCATGTGTAGGTTCTTACCCCCACAAGGCGTCCTATTCTCTTAACCTTTCATTGTTCCTCCTCTGCTCATATAATTGCTCCATTGGTGTCAACTTCCATGGAAAGCAAGGCCTTGTAAGGCTGCGTGGTGTGAGGCGCCGTGTGGTTGATTGGTGCACGCGAGGTACGAGACAGGGGTCTGGCGAGGTGCACCTACTGGGAGTGCAAGACGCAAGACTGGGATTTAGCTACTTGGTGTGTGAGGCACCTAATGAGGGCCTTGTGGGGTGCGCCTGCTGGGCATAGGAGGCGCGAGATGGGGGTCTGGTGAGTTGCACTTGCTGGGCACGCGAGGCGCAAGATGGGGGTCTTGCGGAGTCCACTTGCTGGGCATGCAAGGTGCGAGATGGGGTGTAGCCACTTGGTGAGCGAGGCTTTGGAGGAGGGCCTCGCAGGGTGCACCTGCTGGGTGTGCGAGGTGCTAGATGGGGCATCATGTGGCTAACGGGGCTTCGCCTGGCGAGGCTGCCCATCATATGTCTAGGGGTGTAGGCACATGTACGCATTCTGGCCTTCACGGGACCATAGCACAGATGTGGGTCTTTAACAGTATGGAATTTTTAGCATCCACACTTGCCCCTAGTCTAGGAGAGGGCCTTTAGGCGCTCTGGTAGACTCTTCGCTATGGTGTCTTCCAAGCATAGGTGGTGTTAGTGTGTTTCTTTGCTTTGGTGGTATATAAAAACACACTTTGGAAGTGGTGATCCTCATGATCCCTTCATATTGAATGTTAGCCTATCATTTATCTTTTTGGAACTCAATATGGGTGTTTGGCTTCATGTTTTACCATAGATCAATCATTGGATTCAAACACAATTACTACACTTTCTTTTCTTAGCTTGGTGGTACTTTTGTCTTCAAATCTTCCAAGAAGTGAGTGGTTCCATCCCTCACAAGGGCACTTTTTCTTTCTTTTCTCCGTATTTTTTTATATGTAAATATCTATTTATGCTAAGAGACTAAAACATCTATCTCCTTTCTTTTTGTAGGCTTGTACTTTCGAACCCTGGTATTTCTGCAGCTACAACGGTGTGTCCCGACCAGAGTTCCTCGTGTGCTAATTTATGTATATGCACCTATTTGTGCATATACCCTCCCTTGCACCCCGTAGTAGGTTGTTTCGAGCACTTGTGTCTAGAGTTTTGAGCTTATTCCTTTGTGTTTTGTAGTGCACTTTCCACATACACTTGCTCCCATATCACCAACGAAACGTGACTTTACGGCCTGTGAGGGGTGGTCTATTGTTCCTCCGGGGGTCGAGTTTGTAGACTTGTCCTCAGACTCGGGGTCCCCCGAAAACAACCCTTTCCAAAACTACGACACCTTAAGGAGGGCCCGTATATGTCACCTTGAACGCATGGCCGAGCTTAGGAATAAAATCTGGGTGGTGGAGAGCAAGATAGATTCAGCTTTGAGGGGTGATGGAGTCTCTTTCTCCTTTGATCTTAATGATCACATTGCTAGCCTTAGATTGAACCTTCTTGACCTACAAATGGAGCTAGAGTTCATGGAGAGAAACCTCCCTCCTGAAACCTCAACCCCGTGTTCTCCCTATAGTTGCCCCGAGGTCGCCCCTGGTTCCCCTCAACCCTTGTCCAAAATCAACTCATGTTTGATTCTTCCACACGCAATGTCCCGGTGGAAAACTCATGCAAGAAGAAGAAAATGGAGGGTAAACTGCTCTGTTTTGACCTCAACTTTTTCCTTTGTGAAAGAGAATGAGACGACAGGTCGCTCCCGAGAAGTCGGACTCTGGTCCTCTATTGGTGTCCACCATTATTTCACACGTGTCAGAAAATAGGCTGCTAGAGTCATCCGAGAAATACCTCATTAGCAAAGAGTACAAGTTGTATGTACCCTCCAATAAGTGTAGGGTTGATAATCCCCCCAGGGCTATGTCACTAGGAGCGAACATATTTTGAAGGTTGGTGGGACCATTCCCTTACACCCGTTCTTCGTAATGGTCCTTAATCACTTCGACCTTGCTCCACTTCAGCAAGCACCCAATAGTTGGTTCACCTTAAGGTGCCTGTATATGGCAGTCATGAAGCTTAACGATCTCGCTGCCATGGCCCAGGAGGTGCATTTTATGTACAATCTCATGCTCACTCCTAAATCTAAGGTCTTCTACTTTTTACAGAATGCCAACTCTCAGGTCTCTTTGATAGAGGGTGCCGTTTCTAACCTGAGTTTCTGGAACATTTCCGCTCATCTCCAAGTAAGTACATCAAGTATTTCCTTTTATATTGAGTTTGTTATTGTGGAACTTATACTCATATTGATCACTAAGTTTATTGTTCAGAGAGCTTTACTGTCCCCGACGTTTCTGAGTCGGAGGCAGCACTGGTAGATGTCTTCCTTGACGCCGGCCCTGCAATGAAAATGGTTGCCCATCTCTTTACTATGGAAAACTTCAATCATGATGGTCTATCTAGGGTTTTGGAGCCCAACCTACTATGGCACATTTCTAAGCGAAAGAAGAAGGTGACTTCGGCAGAACATCACTCAGACGAGGGTGATGTTGAATGGATGCCTGAGGAGGTTTCACCCAAATCTAAACGTCCAACTTGGCTATCTTCATCCTCTGGGTGGTGCCCCTCTTTTGCTCCTACGTACTGCGACACGGCTTCTCATTCTCGCGGTCCACAGACCATGCAAAGGCGCTTCGTTCTTCCTTTCTCCGATGAATTTGAAAATCTCCCTTACGCTCTCACTAGTCATGGCCATTCGAGGTTCCCTTTGTCTAATGATCTTGTGCCTCCTCCTCCCTCAGTGAGTGGGTCATCTATCCCTGCTCACCCGGTCACTCTAGATTTGGAGAGGACGTCCTGGGTGGGTCGAATGTCAGGTCCTTATGTGCAAAGGTATGCCCGAGTTTCTGAGGGTATCCCCGAGAACGAGTGGAGAGGTCTCATGAATTTTACCATGGTAGAGCTTGGGGAGACCCTTGTGCACTCCAAAACTTGGGTGAGTTCATGTGTCTTACATTGGTCTTTTTTTTGTTTTGGGTTCCTTGTTTACTCACTTTTTGCTTCCTTGCAGGCTTCTCTAGTGGCTCAACACTTCGTAGACTCACCACTGAGCCTATCTTCATCCAACGCTGAAAGGGGTCGTGTAGCGGTCAGAGTTCATGAGCTTGAGGGACAGATTGCTGATGTCAACCTCAAGCTGGAGAAAGCCTTGGCAAAAGCCTCTTCATCATCAAAAAAGAAGAAGAGAGCGGAAGCTAAGGCTGAGGTGTTGCGAGGGTGGGTCACTCTCCTGGAAGCTAATTTGGTAGAGGTTGAGTATAAGTTCATAGAGCGCACCCTTTATGGAATGTGGAGGCACAACCCTAGTTTTGACTTCTCCTCCTTTGTTGACCATGTCGTTGCCAAGATGGCCGAGTGGAATGCTCTTGGCGGGAGGCCTTGAGATTTTGTTTCTACAGTTTTTATCTTTCAATTCAATTTGGTTGTATGCTTATTCGAACCTTATTATACAGAAGAGGTTTCTCCTAGTTTTTTTTTTTTTTTTTTGCTTTTTCCTTCAGGATATTTTCTAAGTCCTCTTGTGGTTGATGTCGACTTTATCAAGCAACATTATTGCAACGTTCTTCTTATATATATATGTGATCATTTGTTTTTGTTTCTTTATGCTTGAAGTCCTTTTGAGACCACTCAAAGGGGTTTGATAGGTCTCTCTTTTTTCTAATAACATGTTGGTACTTTATTTGGACCGGTAGTGATGGTCTCTTTGGTGCACTTTGATTGTATTTGTAAGGATATGTTGACCCTTTGGGTTATACCCATCATCTTATATATATATGCGCGCGATTGTTATTTCTTGCGAGAAGTGTCCTTCTCGTCATTATGCATAGTACTATTTTTACAAGGGTCTCTTTAAGGACCCTTTTTGGCTAGACGGCTTGGTGGCCGCTCTAGGCTTATTGGTGGATGCTCTTCCTGAGGCCTCTCCTCCCGTGGAGGTATCAACCTTTATTAGGAGGTTCTTCTTGTAGGATCTTTTGACCCTCTTGATGTTCATAAGGGTAGCTAATCCTCGTGAACTCAAGAGATGCCTTGCAAGGTTTTCTTCCTCATTTCCTTTTTTTTATAAGGGTCTCTTTTGGCTGTATACTCTTCCCCCCCAAGTGGTGTGCAAGATTTATCTCGTCGGGCACTTTGATCATTTTGCTCATGCACTTTGATAATTCCAATTAGTGATAGATAAACGAGAGTTAGATTCATTAACAATGAGTAGAGTACATAGGTATCTATTACAACATTGTCCTTACTACATATCAGGGCCTCTAGGTTACCCCTCTAAATCCTAGCTGCTTTTAAGAGGAGGACTCAAAACTATGTTGGGGGGGTAACTATGGTAACCCTTTTGATTTATCGTACTAAAAGTGAAGCTTTACCCGATGTTCCCTCTCACGAGTGTATGCACAACCATAGATTTTGATCCCATCAGTAACTTTGGGGTTGAACACACGCGGGTTTGTGCTCCCATGCACTACCATCGCCATAGGTTCTGGCAGTTTCATGACTATGTGGAGGGACGTGTTATAACATTCCCTTGCTTCTTTATGTTCCCCTTTCACGCTCGCTACCCCCCTAAGAGTTGGGAATTTTATGGCCAAGTGGTATATCGAGGTTATCGCCTTCAATTCTATCAGAGAGGGTCTCCCTAATACCACGTTGAAGGTCGAGGAATAGCTTATTATGAGAAAGTTTGCCATTACAGTAGTCTGTCTGGGCGGCTCTCCCTTGGTGAGGGATAACTCGATTGTGCCCAGGGGTAGTATCGAGTCTATTGTAAACCCATACAGGGTGGTGTTGCATGGCTTTAAGTTCCTGATGCCCAATCCCATCTTCTCTAAGACCGAGCAATATAGGATGTTTATGGAGCTTCCATTATTTACCAGAACTCGATGCTCCTTCATGTTAGCCAGTTGTACAATTAATACCAAGGCGTCATTGTGCGAAAATGCACACCCACAAGTCTTCTTCAGTGAAGGTTATTGAGTTTTTTTCCCCCTTAATTTTTTTCGGGATCGATGTTCTAAGCATAGCATGCATGGGGGTGGACTTCATCTGGCATCCTTGGTGTATCTATCCCGCCCCTTTCATGATTCTCCTCTGAATCCTGGTCCTTTGAAGATCGTCCTCACCTCTCCTTCCACTTCTAGGGCTACATCTCGTGCTCGTGGCGATAGTGGTCAATCATCTGGTCATTCATTTTCTCATCGGACGTATCTACCCAAGTGTCCCTACTTATGAGTTCTTCAATTTCCACCTTTAAATGAGTGCATTCCACTGTGGTGTGTCCAATGTCTTTATGATACTGAAAGTACTTTTTGGCATCTCACTTTGACCAATATCTCTTCACGGGTTGGGGTCTTCGGAAGAGGAATTGATTCTCGTTTGCTACGAAGATATGCTCCCTAGTATGTGTTAAGTCAGTGTAGAAGGTGTGGGATGTTTGCCTAGGATTACCTCCGTGTTTGTGCTTCCTCTGGTTGTCATATCTTGGCCCTTCATACACTCTTTTCTATTTTCCGTCATTCGAACCTTCAGGAGCTGAGGGCTTTACATTTGATTCCTTCAAGTTCTCATGGCCATCTTCGACACGAATGTACTTTTGTGCCCGTTCGTAAAAATCGTCTAAGTCAATGACCTCCCCCTCTAGCATGTTATCCCACAGCTTACTACCCGGGTGCACCCCGGTTGTAATGGCCATTTTTAACTCCCCACAGGTTAGGCTGCCTCCATATTTAACCTATGGATATAGCTCTTTAGGCTCTCTTCTTCTCCTTGTTTCACAATAGAGAGGCTTGTCCCTGGCATGGTTTAATCACGCACAACGTGATGTTGCTAGAGAAATTCGTCAGAAAATTGTTGCCAAGACCTGATGGACCCTGGCCGGAGTCTCTTAATCCACTTTTACACAGGACCCTTTAACGTGACAGCAAAACAGTTGCATCTGGCTCTGCTAGTAATTCCCATTCACTTCATTAGTTCATTGAACGCATCAAGATGGTATTTTGGATCTATATTGCCCTCGTAAGGGGTCATTTGAGGCTCATTGAAGTTGGCTAGGAGCTACACTGCTTAGATTTCTCTAACGAAGGGTAATTCCTAATCAACCTCATCGTCGAAAGCGTGCCCCATAGACGTGGTAATTATCTTGCTCCGTAGGCTCCTCATCTCAGTATCTAAATCTTGTCCTTTTGTTCAAGGAGTCTCTCAAGTTGGATGGATTGGCCCTCCCTCTCTTTTTGCCTTCCGAAGGAGCCGCAAGAGGTGTCGTCCTCTCATTTCTCCTTTTCCTATTATGCTCTTCCCTTAAGTCTGGGGGTGTTTCCCTTGAGGTGACCTCAACTTCATCTTGCGCGTTAGTGTCGTTCATCTGCGCTAGCCTCCTAAGCTGCTTCACCCGTCCGAGACGTTCCTGTCGATTAGGCTGTGGGGTATTGCTAGTAGAGAGTCGAGTCCTCCCGTCATCTACAGGGACTATGGTTTCTCCTACTTCCTGACCTTTTTCCTTTCGCCTAGGAAGAGGCATGCTTGACTTTCCCTGTAGTACGCC
The DNA here is from genome assembly GCF_963169125.1 of Humulus lupulus. Classification (NCBI taxonomy): domain Eukaryota; kingdom Viridiplantae; phylum Streptophyta; class Magnoliopsida; order Rosales; family Cannabaceae; genus Humulus; species Humulus lupulus. Next base: position 137,961,532 of record NC_084798.1, on the reverse strand, counting down.
ATTCAACGCCTATTGCATATTCTGTAAGGTGGTTTTTAGCTTTTGATTCTTTCGGTGTAACTCGCGTATCTTCTCTTCAAAAAATTGAGTCCTAAAACTTGAGCTTATGGAATGTACTCAGGGACTCTTGTCGGGTCTGCGTGTTAATGGACCCGGATCTTTCCATCCGGAGTTCAGTACTCGCGGTGACCTTGGGGGAAAAAATGCTCCAGCACCCACTGTAGGGGCTGCTGCCGGTCCTTGACGGTTTCCATCTGCCTGAACTGCTGGGGATGAAGCCTTTCGTTCATCTTTAGGAGCCCTGGGCTCTTTTGGTGCATCCACATTTTCAGGTGGTGGAGGATTCCTTATGGAAGCCTCAGCTGATCTCCGTCCAAGTAGACCTAAACCTCTCATGGTTCATTCAGATGGTTGGAACGTCTAGGTATCTTTCTCTACTGAAATCAACAGAAGAAAAGTGGCTTGACACTTATCCTTCCCACAAACGGCTCCAAACTGTTGATGGTGAGAACTCGTCAACTAAGTTAGATCAAGAACTTTTTGGGTTGTAAAAGAAGTGAACTTAAACTGACTAAACTTGAAGCAAACTTCCTTACTATTTCAAGAACATAAAATATCAATGCTGGAATTCTAGAGAGAAAAAAAAGATAATGTTGAATATCCCTTTCATTAGCAATAACTGGTTACGAAATTCCCAAAAATTTGACCCCTTTCTCCGGTGAAGGGAAGTAATATTTATAATAGAGCACTATTGGCTCACTGTTCATGGTGGTCCATGGGGACACAACCCTGCATATGCAGTCTACAGATGGTAGTGGTGCTAGGAGAGTGGTGGTCGGCTCTAGTACACGCCACGGGTCTGCGGGAGCACCTCAACTTCAATACCTGGTTGTACCTCCACAACATGTTTGGTACGAATGTGAGAGGTTAGCTAAGAAGGATCACCTCAGGTACCTTACTCGTCCGACCATTACTTGTCTAGCGTGCATATTAGGGTCAAGTACCTGGGGTCTTCAGAGTCATACCCCCATACATACTTCATACCTGTAAAATTTCTTTGAGTCATGTATAGGTTCTTACCCCCACAGGGCATCCTATTCTTTTAACATTTGAATGTTCCTCCTCTGCTCATATAATTGCTCCATTTGTTACACCTTCCATGGAAAGCAAGGCCTTGTGAGGCTTCAAGGTGTGAGGTACTATGTGGTTGATTGGTGCACGTGAGGTTCGAGACGGGGGTCTCGCGGGCGCACTTGGTGGGCATGCGAGATGTGAGATGGGGGTACAGCTACTTGGTGTGTGAGGAACTGTATGAGGGCCCCGCGGTGTGCGTCTGCTGGGCACGCGAGGCACAGGGCGGGGGTCTCGCGGGGTGCACTTGCTATGCTCGCGAGACGCGAGACAGGGGTCTCGCGGAGTGCAATTGCTGGCCACGCAAAGCGCGAGATGAAGGTGCAACCACTTGGTGAGTGAGGCCCCTGATGAGGGCCTCGCGGGGTGCACCTGCTGGGCGCGCGAGGCACGAGATGGGCGCGGCTGCCCAACACACGTATAGGGGTGTGGGCATATGTACGCATTTGGGCCTTCATGGGATCTTAGCACGAGATGTGTGTAACGACCCAAAATTGCTAATAAGGCTTAAGGGCCTTGATTAGTGTGCCAGGAGGACATTAATGGAATAACTGTGATTTAAATGAGTAATTATATGATTAGTAATGTTTATATAATAATTGATGATATTATGTGTTAATGTGATATGAAATAAATATGTGAGAACCACATTATTATGTGGACAGGTTCGCAGAGCATGACTCGAGACGATTCTAGGGTCAGATAGCAGGAAAAGTCACAACGGGACCTAAGAGATGACTTTGGATAATTCGGGGGTACTTTTAGATAGCGGGTAGCGATTTGGACTATTGGGTCATGAAAATAAATATATGGAGATATATTTGAGGTTAGGATGTCTAGGCGGGAATATTGGGGGATTTTACCATTTTGGCCTCGGGGACGGTTCCGGCACCCCGAGCCTCAGGATTAACTTAATGAGTGAGATAGACATTAATGGAGACAAACCGGGAGTTAGTTTTGTGACTAGATGATAAAGGCTTAGGCTTGGGAACGAATCGTGCTCGAGAAGCGTTGCTTGTAATTCAATAATCGCACAGACTAAAGGTAAGAAAACTGCACCAGATTGAATATATGTGACGGGACTAAGGGCTCCCTATTGTAAATGCTTGAAAAGATGGTATTATGCCATGCAAGCCATTTAGTGAACCAACGGCCTAAGGGTGCCAAGGGTTCCACTAGCGCACAGGGCGCAGCTCAGCCACTGGTAGCCGAGGACAGCTTATTATGCACTGAGCTCGGTTGAAGCGGGCCGGAGTCAGTGGGTTAAACATAGGGTGCGGCCTAAGTTGTCGGCCCTGAATATTATGCGATATGAGTGTAATACGTGATAGATTGTGTCTTGAATCTGAATGCATGTGCTGAATATCTGTTGTGAGTTATCTGATGGAAATACATGCATAATGAGTTAATTGTCTGTTTTCATTGATTGTGTTGTGTAAGATGTTTTCTTGCTGGGCCTTGGCTCACGGGTTCTACGTGGTGTAGGTAAAGGCAAGGGCAAATTAGACCAGCCTTGATTGGAGAGCTCAGCGAGCGGAATGTACATAGCCAGGTGCTCGGCCTCCACGGTTGAGGTCTAAGCAAGGATGTGAAACCTAAAGAGTGTTTATTTTGCCTTAGTATGGCTAGTGAATTCTCATGTACTTTTGGGAGTCTATAAACTTAATTTAACTTTGTTTTCTTATGGGATCCCATGTATACTACAGTTTAAATATATGAAATGAGTCTTTTGAGACCAAAACCTTTTTAACCCTAGCTCTTACATGTTTAGTGACACGTTTTTGGGTTAATGACTTGATTAGCGGTTCTTGCACATTTATAAATACACAGTGTAACGGTCTTGGCTATCCAGGGCGTTACAATGTGGGTCTTAAACCGATATGGAATTTTTAGCGTCGACAATTATATTTTCTCACATCAAACCTGCTAATTTTGTCAACTTAAAATAAAATTTTATTTTTCTAAAAGAAACATGAAGTTTATAAGTACTTCTAAATAATTTTAAGCTTTGTTACTTTCTATGCAATTTAAAATAATAAATGATTTTTTTTTGTTTGAGAAACTAAGAAAATGTTTAATTAAACTATTTTTATGAAATAAAAATATTGTCTTAAGAGGTTTAATAACCTTAGGGTTTTAAAAGAAAGAAATAATAGTGAGGAAAATTATGTTCCTAAATCTTTATTTGAAAAAGTTAGAAATAAGCGTGTATATATTATCGTTTTTATCATCACTTTTTAACAATGCTCCCACGTATGCATATCACATACAAATGCACTTTTACGTTCAAATATATGCCTATTATTCAACCATATAATTTTTACTTGAAAACAATGCATAAATGACATGTAGAATTGGCATTATTTTGTTGTGATTCTATGTGAAAAATGTGTATCTTTGGAAATTATGTGTAATTTGCACCATATGTGAATGGCCCATGCACACGTGGGGTATATGAGTTTTGCACAAGAAATCTCATGTGATGTTAAAGAATACTATTTGATTATGATTATAGGCTCCTTGTGAAGTTTGTTCAATTTTTTCTTTGCTCGGACCTGAGGTAAGGAAGTAAGATAGAATCTTTATATTTATGCTATGAAACGATAAGATTGGTTTGTGTTATCCAGATTTCCGGATAGCGTTTAGATTGATGGCCTCGGGGAAACAGAATTATCGATGTCCTTCACGATAGGTGACCAGAGCTCGCGGATATACAGAAAGGCTTCACCTCTCCCGCTTGGTGTCCGGATTACTCTTCCAAGCAAACACCATACGGAAACTCGTCAACTCTCCCGGAGCTCCCGAAGGAGTATCCATCGGGGAAGCTCCTTCCGGGAGAAGCTCTTCGAGTGGTCTCCGCGGAAGCAGTTCCGTGCCTCGCACGGAACAAAGCCAAACGGTCGAGTCCTGGAGGAGGCATATTTGGAATGATATCCGCCTGACACAGGATCCCGCCTGACACGCCCGTCAGGTCAAAGCCGCACACATCCCAGCACGCCTAAGGGTACCTTTTCGCCTACTGTTCCGCTGACAACTTGGAAAAGACGGCTGACTTTGTGTGTTCCCCATTCTTTCACGTAAATATACCCACATAGAGTCTTGTAGCCATGCTACTATAGTAATTGTATCCCTATTTATGGCTGGTGTAATTAAAACTCATGTACGTAGAGAAAAACCCTAATCCAAAACCCTAGCTATAAAGACCCCTTCATTTTACAAGAGGAGGGAGAAAGAAAGGATATAGCAAAAAACTCTACTAAGATCTCTCTAGCTTCATCTTCTTCAAGAGAACCCGAGAGAAACATTGTGAGCGTGTGAAGTTCTTATGCACCAGCCATCTTACTGTAATCTTTTCCAAGTATAATAACATCGACTCGTGGACTAGGGCTTGTTAACGCCTGAACCACGTAAAAACACTGTTTGTTTAGTTACATTTCAGTATTTCTACAGTTCTTATCTTTTATTATTCTGTTAGTTATTCGTTTCCGAAAAACTCGGTAAACATTTTGGTGCTTTCATTGAGAGCTGTAGGAAGTTGTTAGTCAGCTCTTTTTCTGTGTACGTTTTTGTATTCACTTCGTGCTAAAGAGATGGTGACTACGAGAAAATCCGCTGTTGACAAAAATGCTACGGTCAACCCCGATACCGTGATGGAAGATGTGGTGCAAAGTGAACCCTTAGACTACCAAGGTGAAGACCCGACATCCCGCCAGGATCAGGTCAGTACCGAAGATACAACATACTTAGAAGACGAAGAAGAGTATGTCCAAGACGGTTATTACAAGGACGGCTGCTACTATGAGAAGGACCCAGAACTGGTCCAAGTAGCCGAAGAACTGGTGGCCACTAAGGCCAAGCTTGCTGAGCAGGAGCGCGTCTCCGAAAGAATGCAACGCATGATGGAACGCCTCCAAAGTAGGTTCGGAGATCTAGGCGACTCGGACGAGGATACCTCTGTTCGAGGTGGTGCTGATGCCCCCATGCCGGATCCAGCCGCTGCTGGACCATCCAAAGCCGCCCCTAACAAGGGCAAAGAAAAAGTGGGAGAGCCTGTGCGCGCTGACGCCCCTGCACCTCCTAAAGGCGTGAATCACCAGGCCGACTGCCCCCCCCGCGCGCAGAAGGTCTCTGGCGCTCCTAAGCCCAGACGCCCTTCAGCCCCAAGGGGGCACTCTGTGCCTAAAGGGCCCGGTGCTAAGGCACCCAGGCCTAGGGGAAGGAACAACCGCCCCAGTGATTCCGTCAATCAGGACGGTCGGGCTGCGAACTCGCACTCCGAAGATAGCTGGTCCACGGTGGACCTAAGAAGAAGGTTGGAGGCCAAGTATGAGAAGGCCAAAGGGGAAAAAGCCCGGCCTCGCGGAGATGACCTCCGAAATCATATTAATGACAAGCTCCGGGGACGTGACCTCCCGGAAAGTGATACGAAGAGGCTCGAGGAGCAGATTGCTGCCTTGACCAAGCTGGTCCGGAAGCAAAGTGGGGCCCTGTCAGATTCTGAGGAGGAAGACCCGGAACCATGTATTAGGAGGATCGCGGAAACGTCCCTCCCAGATAACTTCAAAATGCCTCACATAGAATTATATGATGGGAGGACAGACCCGCGTACCCACCTAGCTAAATACAATAAAATGATGCAAGTGGCGCGCGTCAGTGAGGACGCCAAATGCATGTGCTTTTCACTCACCCTTACCAAGTCTGCGGAGGACTGGTGGAAAAGATTAGCTCCCGGATCAATCCACAGTTGGAAGGAGCTACAGTCCGCGTTTAGGAGGCAGTTTATTGCTGCCCGCGACCACGACATGGAGGTTGGTTCCTTAACCAACATCAAACAGCAACCCACTGAGAACCTCAAAGCTTTCATTCAGAGAATGATGGAAGCTGCTGCAAAAACCAAGGTCAGCGATGACATGAAGCTGATCGCCCTTCAATCGGGCCTTACTGTCGGCTCCCTGCTATGGGGAGAAATGCAAAGGAGACGGGCAGAAACCCTGTCCGAATTCATGTCAAAAGCTCAGGGAATCATCAACCTTGAGGATGCCTACCAGCAAGCCTTTGGAGTTCCCCCGGCTCCAACCCCTTCCGTGACTGCGCCGAGCTTTGCTTCGCAAGCTCCCGCACCAGTCCTCACGCTTCCAGGAGCCCGATTCACTCCGAGTGTGTATGGGCCTTCCGCGTCTGTTCAGACGCCGGGTCAAACACATTTCTCTGGGTATGGAGCGGTACAAACCGGATGTAGTATCGCTCCTAGCATGCCGCAGCCGCAAGCGGAAGCCCCGGAACGAAGTTTGAGCCAATCGCGGAGCAAACGAAGCGGAAAAAACTCCAACCGGGGAGACCATTCAAAAAAACCCCGAAAGGATTATGAGCCCAAGTTCACGGAATATACCAGTTTGATAGACTCGCGAGAGAATGTCTATCGGGCGACCTGTAATATGGTCAACTACAGGAAGCCCCCGAAAGTGTCTCACGGAGGAAGGCGTCCGCGAGACTCCAATAAGAGGTGTGAGTTCCACGGAGACGTGGGGCACACCACGAATGAGTGCCTTCAGCTGAAGGATGAGATCGAGTCCCTGGCAAGAGCGGGACACCTCGGTCAGTGGGTGAGAATACCCATAATCTATCCCGGACAGGGGGTGGTTCACGGAGCTGCATATTCCCCGGGACAGAGGGGGGCCGCTAGCGCACCTGGAGCCGGTCACCCCCAAGCTCCCGGGTCTCAGTTCCCAGCACTTCCTGCTCCACCCGCTCCGGCGCCCATTGCCTTGTTGGCTCCAGGACCAGGCAACCCATATCCACCCGGCCTTGCTCCGCCACCCGTTGACGGACACGTCGCCACCATTTCCGGAGGACCACACCTTGCCGGAAGTACCCGCAACTCCCAGAAGAGGTACTTGAAGGAGTTAGAGCACGCCGAGGAGATGTGCGCTTTGGTCCAATCACCTGCTCAACGTCCCCGAATGATGGATCTTCCCATCACCTTCACGGAGGACGATGCTCGACATGTGCACTTCCCCCACAACGATCCCCTCGTAGTGGAAGCCCAGATTGCCAATAAGAAGGTCTCACGGATCTTGATCGATAACGGAAGCTCCGTGAACATCCTCTTCAAAGCGGCCTTCCACGCGATCGGATTGACCGAGACGGACCTGGCCCCATGCCCCATCCAGCTTCAAGGTTTCAATGGGGACGCACTCATGCCATTAGGCAAAATTCAACTTCCGGTCACCCTCAGAGGAGAAAGCGACGCTTGTGCCTTCAAGCATAGCACATTCGTGGTGGTCGACTGCCCCACGGCGTATAATGCCATCTTAGGCCGACCGGTCCTGATCGATTGTGGGGCCATAACCTCGATACGTCACTTATGCTTGAAGTTTCCCTGCGACGATGGGCGTATTGGCACCCTCCGAGGAGACCAGAGAAGTGCACGGAGCTGTTATAACGTCTCCGTCCGAGCCGTCTACACGGTCCAAGAGACGTTTGCTGCCATTCCTTTGGCGGAAGTATTGCCAGGAACTAGGGATGCTCAGGAGGCATACTTTGACGAACTAGACCCAAGAGTGGGAATCGAGAAAGCAATAGAGCCGATGGAGGAAGTCGAAGAGGTGATCCTCAATCCGGAGGAACCCACCAAGGTCATTCAGGTGGGGAAAAACCTGCCGTCGGCCGTTCGAGATAAGATCGTGGCCACTGTGAAGGATAATCAGGATATCCTAGCATGGTGCCACGCTGATATGACAGGGATTAATCCCAATGTTGCGTGCCACGCACTCAACATAGACCCAGCTGCAACTCCAATTCGCCAAAAGAGGAGGCCACTGGACCCAGTGAGAGCCGAAGCCGTCAAAGCTGAAGTGGACAAATTGATGTCCATAGGCTTTCTCCAGGAGTCGCACTATCCCGTGTGGTTGGCCAACCCAGTTCTGGTCCCGAAACCCGATGGGTCCTGGAGAATGTGCATTGACTTCACGGACCTAAACAGGGCCTGCCCGAAAGATTGTTTCCCTCTCCCGCGAATCGATCAGATGGTGGACGCTACTTCCGGGTACGAACTCTTATCCTTCATGGATGCGTATTCCGGATACAATCAGATCAAGATGCATGTCGCGGACCAGGAACACACCAGCTTCCTCACGGATAAGGGTGTCTACTGTTACGTGGTCATGCCTTTCGGTTTGAAGAATGCTGGGGCGACTTACCAGCGTCTGGTAAACAGAATGTTCAAGGACCAACTGGGGAGGAACATGGAGGTGTACGTGGACGACATGTTGGTAAAGTCCAAGACCTCCGGGGACCACAGTAACGACCTTGAGGAAGCTTTCGCCGTGATCCGAAAGTACGGGATGAAGCTAAATCCAAAGAAATGTACTTTCGGGGTCTCGTCTGGAAAGTTCCTTGGTTTTATTGTCAGCTCCCGCGGCGTGGAAGCCAACCCTGAAAAAATAAAGGCGTTCATAGATATGCCTTCCCCCCGGAAGCATAAGGATGTCCAGAGCGTTACCGGAAGGATAGCTGCTCTCAGTCGCTTCGTATCCAAGGCCACCGACAAGTGTATCCCCTTCTTCAATGTTCTGCGAGGGAACAAGAAGTTCGAGTGGACCCCCGAATGCGAAGCGGCCTTCCAACACCTCAAAGAACATTTAACCCGAGCCCCCATTTTGTCCAAACCGGTCGAAGGAGAGGCGTTGTTCTTGTACCTAGCTGTGACTGAGCACGCAGTAAGTGCCGCTCTCGTCCGGGAAGATGGCCGCATCCAGCTCCCTGTGTATTACGTAAGCAAGAGGTTATTGGACGCTGAGTCCAGATATTCGATGATCGAGAAACTCTCCCTCTGCTTGCTGATCGCTTCACGGAAGCTGAGGCCATATTTCCAGGCGCACACCATCAAAGTACTCACCAACCACCCTCTCCGACAAGTCCTGCAGAAGCCCGAGTCTTCTGGCAGATTGCTTAAGTGGGCCATGGAACTAAGCCAGTTCGACGTCCACTACCAACCGCGTGTTTCCATAAAAGGTCAAGCTCTCGCGGACTTTATTGTGGAGTGCTCGGGAATGAATGACCTCCCAGAAGATCCTGTCCCGGAACTTCCCACCTGGAAGGTCTACGTAGACGGAGCCTCAAATGAAAAAGGAGCTGGAGCGGGGGTTATCCTAATATCTCCCCAAGGGCATCAGCTCCAGAGCGCCCTCCGTTTCGCATTCCCAGCATCCAACAACGAGGCAGAACACGAAGCCATGTTAGCTGGGTTACGACTGGCCAGAGAAGTCGGAGCCCAAAAAATCGAAGTGTACAGCGACTCCCTGCTTGTGGTAAACCAAATATCCGGGGAATACCAGACGAAAGGCGAAAGGATGGCTGCCTACGTGTCTCTCTCCCGCGGCCTACTGCAGCATTTCAAAGGCTACAAAATCCGCCAGGTCCCCCGGGACCAGAACTCACTTGCGGACACGCTGGCCAAGCTTGCAACGGACCCGGAGATTGAACAGTATGGCTTAGTCCCCATCGGGCACTTAGAAGCCCCCAGTACTGAGACGCGAAGGATAAACGCCATCATCGACCATTCCCACTCCTGGATAGGACCCATCCTCAGATTTCTCACCACCGGAGAACTCCCCACCGATAAAGCGGACGCAAGGAAGCTCCAGTATCAAGCTCCCCGATACGTGGTTATGGATGGAAAGCTTTACCGCAGGGGGTTGTCCATACCCTTCCTTAGGTGTGTTGCCGGAACCGAAGTCAGCACCATCATCCATGAGATTCACGGAGGCTTCTGTGGCGATCATACCTCCGGGCTGAGCCTCTCCAAAAAAATCCTTCGACAAGGATACTTCTGGCCCACCATGAAGAAGGATTGTGTGGATTATGTCAGGAAGTGTGAGCAGTGCCAGAGGTACGCCAAGGTTCCGCGAGCGCCGCCTACGGAAATTACCCTAATGACCAGCCCCTGGCCGTTCGCCGTTTGGGGCATTGACCTAGTAGGTTCCCTCCCCACTGGAAAGGGTGGAGTGAAGTACGCCATAGTCGCGGTAGACTACTTCACCAAATGGGCTGAAGCTGAACCTATGAACACGGTCACATCTAAAAAAGCACTGGATTTTGTCATCAGGAATATAGTGTGTCGTTTTGGGCTTCCACGGAAAATTGTGTCCGACAACGGAAAGCAGTTTGACAGTGAACACTTCACGAACTTCTGTGCTTCGCATGGAATTATCAAAAGCTTTTCCGCAGTCGCCAGACCACAGGCTAATGGACAAGTGGAAGCTGTAAACAAAATATTAAAGACCACGTTGAAGAAAAAACTCCAAGCCTGCAAGGCTCACTGGCCGGAAGAACTTCCGCGAGTACTTTGGGCTTATCGCACAACAGAGAGAATTTCGACGGGGCACACGCCTTATTCCATGACCTTCGGTTGCGAGGCCGTCATCCCAGTAGAAGCTATGATCCCCTCTCACAGGCAAGACACCTACGATCCTACCCGGAACCATGCCCTCCTCCAGGAGTCCTTGGACATGATCGAGGAGCTCCGGGAGCAGTCGCAGGTCCAACTAAAAATGTACCAAGGCAAGATAGCCCGACACTTTAACATGAGAGTCCAGAGCCGTACATTCGAAGTTGGAGATCTTGTCCTACGGAGAGTATTTCCTGCTACGCAGGACCCGGGAGTAGGAGTCCTCGGACCCAACTGGGAAGGCCCCTACGAAGTCCAACAAAAAGTGGGCCATGGGACGTATCACTTAAAGAGACTCGACGGATCTAACGTCCCGCGCGCCTGGAACGCGGAGCACCTCCGCCGTTACTACCAGTAGGCCCCGGACCATCCAGTCGGAAGTCCTTGGTGAAAATAACAAAAGCGAAAAATGTGGAAATAATCCTCCCTGTTGTAAAACTCACGCCTAGCAGGCTAATTCAATGAAACACGGAGAGATTCACTCCGCTTTTACTGCACTTTTTATCCCTGTGTTCAAAGCTGCGTTTTAACAAGTGACCACGCGGTCCGGAGACGTCCGGACCCCACGCTCACTTGGGGGGTATACATGGCTAAGGCATAACCATACGCCCCTTGAACAAAACGTACACAGAACACCACTTATGTGCTACCACTTATGTGCTAGCATTGTGTTTGAAATTTTTAAATTGTTTGAAATGTTTAAATTGTTGAGCTTAGGTTTATTTGTTGCCATGAACATGCTTGCATTACGTGTCATATGTGCTTATGTGAAAATTGCCGTGGAAATGCCTGCCATTATGTATCATAAGTATTATCTCCTGTGTAGCCCAGCGATGGACGGGACTGGGGGTCGAGGCACGTTCATAGAGCTACGCCAAAACACCCCCAACTCCCTGACAAGTCCTTTGCAGAATTCTCCGCGATCGCTGTAGAGCTTTGCTTCGCAAGCTCCAGCTCCGGGTCCCGCAAGGCGAAAGATGGCAAGATCCGCGAGCGCTGTAGAGCTTTGCTTCGCAAGCTCCAGCTCCGGATCCCGCAAGGCGAAAGATGGCAAGATCCGCGAGCGCTGTAGAGCGTTGCTTCGCAAGCTCCAGCTCCGGGTCCAGCGAGGCGAAAGATGGCAATATCCGCGACGGTTGTAAGCCTTGCTTCGCAGGCTCCAACTCCGGATCTCACAAAATAATGCATGGCAAGCTCCATGGCCATTGCAAGTCTCAGCTCCAGAAGCAGACATACTTGATCCCCCCACTCACAGCCGGCTTTGCTTCGCAAAGCCCCTGCTCCAGGATCACACCTGGTGGGCGTGGCGATTTCCCCAACAGCAATAAGCCTTGCCTCGCAGGGCTCCATGCCAGGTCCCTGAAGTCAGCCACAATGAGGTTCGCAACAACAGTTAGTTTTGCTTCGCAAAGATCTAACCTTAAGTCTAGCGACGCTCACCAAAAGAACTCCCGTTCCAAACAATGGAACGACTCACCTTAGCAATCCCAGCGAACAGTATAACTACAAGTCCCTGGATTGGCTATTTGCCTCAGGAAAGATAAAGTGCGGTGAAAGGAGCCTGGCCGTTGGAACCAGGAAACCTTCGTAACCTAGAAACTACATGGGAAAAAGACATCATCCGTTAAAGCTTCAAGTGGGAAGTGCATAGGTTTTGGCCGTTGGAACCAAAACCCCATACGCCCCTACAACAGTTTCTACCGTATAAATGTCTACCCTAAGCGCAAGGATAAATAAAGAACTCGGCAGAAAAGAAAGGAGAATGCTATGATTATGGTAAAAATGTCCGCAATGAAAAACTCAAAATGAAAAATAATTAAAGATAAAACCCCTTCAAGCATTGGGGGTAACTACAGCGTCCACGACCGCAGCTTCGGGGTCCACTGTTTCAGCTGAGGCTGGCGGAGTCGGCTCATTGGAAGGAGGAATTTGGTCATGAGAAGGTTCAGAAGTCCCCGCCTCTCCGGGATATCCCGCCTCAGGAGCTTCAGCACGATCGTCAATGTTATAAGTTTGGACATACGCCTCTGGGCCCTGATCCCACACGAGTAGCTTCTCCCTCATGGCTTCGGCATCATCTCCCAGATAGCCTAACACCTCCGGGTTCACTTTCCAGAGTTGATGCATGAGGACCACATGCGATATATTAATAGTCCTGTTCAGTATCACCTCAGCATCCTCCTTCTCCTTCAACCGCTCCGCCTCGGAAGTTGCCAGCTGTGCTTCCGCGGCAGTTAGTTGGGCCCTCAATTTTTCCATTTCGGCCTTGGAGGCATCCCGCTCCCCCTTAAGAGAATCTATCACCTTGCGCTGCTCCCTATTTTGGTTCAGCACGGATTGCTTCTCGGTCACATGCCCCCTGGCAGTGAATTGCAAAGCCCCGATCTCTTTATCCTTCTCGGCGAGCCCCAACTGAAGCATAGACACGAGATCCCTGCTCCTCTTATGGAGTTGCTCCTCGTCGTGCAGCTTACTTTGAAGAGTGGAATATTCCTCTTGCCGCTTAAGGAGGAGATCGTTCTTTGATTGCAAGCGGGCTTCCAGGGTATCTTTCTCCACCTTGGCTTGGGACAGCTCTTCCCGGAGCTTGGAGTTTTCGGTCTTAATCCCATCCGACCGCTGTCTAAACTCATTCTCTGCCTTGGCCCGGTACTCTTGATATTTGGCAAGATATTTCTTCTCTGCCTCTTCTTCAGCCGTGCGCCGGGCCTGATCAATCTTCTCCGAAGCCCCCAAGGCCTGTTGGGTCAGCTTCTGTTTCTCCGCCTCCAAGGCCTGGCGAGCCAGCTGGCTCTCCTCCAGCTGAACGAGAGCTGCACCAACCTCCCGGAACGAGCGTTCCGCGATCAAAGAGGCCTGCAAGGAAAGACAACCGAATGAGCTAAAGCCGGACCAAAAGAGAGGTGATCCCAAAAAAATAACAACTGACGGCTTACCCCGGACAGTTGCTGCTTCACAGCGTGTGTCAGCAACAGCGGATCCTTGCTGCTACTGATGGCCCATTTCTCAGAATTGAGCTCGCATAAGCTCAGGGCCATGTCCTCCATCATCTCAGCTCCGAACGGCGCCAATGCACGTCCAAGCCTAGGCACCAGCCTCTTCTCCAAGGCTGGACCATCCAGAACCGCTCCGGCCGGGTGAGGAGATCTCACCCCCTCGGCCAGCTCAGCCCTCTTCACGGCAGACAAGTTATCTGCCCTTCCCTGAGTAACGGCCTTCTCCGCCTCTAGCCGCCTCTTCAAAAAACTATCGGCCCGTCTTACACCCTCCAGGAGGGCAGCGGGAAAACTGGTCGGCTTCCGTGGAAAGTGGAACTTCAGGCCAGGCAGGGGAAGATTGGTTGTCTGAGAAGACGGAGACCCCGGAAGAGAGGACCCCCTTTGGACTGGAGGGGGAGGCAGCCGGGATATTAAGGCCCCGGTCTGTTGCTTTTGCTGCTGCGGTAGCAGAAGTAATTGCCCTTGTTGCTGCGGCTGGTTTGGATGTTGCTGTTGCTGCTGCTGCGGCGTTGGTGATTGTCTCTCTTGTTCCTGTTGCTGCTGTTGTTGTAGTTGTGATTGCTGTCGTTGCTGTTGTTGTTGCCTTCGACCGGGAGAAGAGTGTCTAAGGCGTTTGTTCTTAGCACCCTCAGCATCTCCTCCGGGACGCTTGCTCACCCCAGTTGTCCTCACGGGGAACACAAGCCCTTCCCCGTCGCTACTGCTACTCGAGACCATCATAGTCTCGGAAGGCCCTTCAGCAGGGGACTTCTCTACCCTCGGGGACGCTTGCGCCTCGCCACTTGTCTTCTTGGGGGAGGCAGCCTTACCTCCCCTACCAGCCTTGGGCTTCCGTCCTTTCCCCGTGGGCGGGTCCTGGCTGGTGGCAGCCTTCTTAATAAGCAAAGTAACCCTTCCCAACATCTTGGCTTCGGGATACTCTGCAAGAAACGTACAAAGCAAGGTTAACGAACCAACAAGAAATGAGAAAGAAGATAAGCGGAAGACAAGACAATCAGCAACATAAAAGTACAAGCAAGCCCGCCAGCAGGGAACAAGAAACAAGAAAAAGAAAAGTTTGAAAGGGACGACCATGCACGAGAAACGTGGATGGCCTTCCCCGAGCAAAACAAAACATCGCTTCCTGCTCCAGGAAGCTCCCGTACTCCTTGAAGTCCGGGAAGAACATGCTGAGAGAAGAAGGGTCAACCATGATGACACCTTCTGGCAGACTACCATCACTCAGACACCAGAGGAGCTCATCTACCCTATCACAGTACCTGTCGAAAGGTATCCTACGCGGATCTAGCCTAAGGAAACGAGGATCAAACCCCATCTGAGAGGTTTGGGAAACTTCAGACAGGCTGGGGGTGTGGATCAATCGAAAACTAGTCTTACCTCTCCCGGAGGAACTAGCCCCCGGAGCCCCTTCGTTAGGGTAAGCCGCGGCGTGGCGAGCCTCGATCTCCTCTCCCTCCGGCTGGGGGTCGGGGAACCTCTCCTCCCAACTAGGAGATAGAGTATTTTCGTCCCGAGCGGCTTGGGTGATCACCTTAGACAGCTCCAGGGCAATCTGCTCCCGGATGTCAGCCGACACCTGAGTCTGCCCCCTACCACTTACTGGCTCGATATTTTGGAAGGAGGCGAGTAACCCATACTCCCTCAACGATTCGGAGGTCACAAGTCCCTCCACTCTCAACTCTTCCTCGGAAAGCCCTTCGTAGAACTTGGACCTCCTTATCATCTCCGCGCAGCGAGGTGTCCGCGGAACGACTTCTGCAAAAATCAAATACAAGCGTTAGAGATCCTCCCAAAAGGCAAATCAAACACAAAGAAACAAAGTTGAAAAGGAAAAGAGGAAACACTTACCAGGGATTTTGAAATCCAAAGATAGAGCTGGCACCCTCTTCAGCGGGAAGCCAGTCGTCAGGAACCAGTATTCCCGGAGGTCGGGAACCCTCGCGGTATGACAAGTGGGGCACATCACATCCGGGTACCTTTCTAGCCTATAAAACCCCACCTTGTCTGAATGACCCCTCATAGGCTGAGACTTCAACCCATAAAAGTACAGCACCTCCTCCGGGGTAGGAGCTTCCAGCCTCCGGGACTTGCAAAAGATGAACCACCCCGCTAAGAGCTTGTAACTGGGAGGAATTAACTGGAAGGGGGCAATCCCCGCCTTCACACAGAAATTGGCGAAGTAACTCCTTAGGGGCAAGTGCGCTCCGCACACTATGTGTGCCCAACTCCAGGCACCAAAGCCTTCGTGGCTCTGGCTAGCTGACTCGCCCAGCACCGACAGACGGTGCCACATCAGACCTGGGATGTTCTTCAGGCCTGCCTCAGAGGAATACAGCTCTAGCATGCCATAATTCCTGAAAAGGTTCGGTTTTTGGTCCATCTCCCAGATGGAACTATTGGAGGTTGGTGGGCTAGCCGCGACCGCTTTCGCTTTTCCTTTCCCCTTTCCACCCGCGACAGGAGAGCCTTTCTCTTGGGCAGAATCAGCCTCCCCCGCAGCAAGGAGTTGTTCCTTCGAGATGTTCGTCACTGGACAAAAGAAAAGAAAGAAGAAAACACTCTAAGCAGTCAGCACCCTTGTCATACCCTAGTGGTATCAAAGGCGTCGGGGAGACCCTCCTCGAAAACTGCTTGGAGAGGCTCCCACCGAGCTTACCGAGGGGTTGGCACCATGCCACCCGAAGGACAGCAAGGAACCAGACTCAGACCCCGAGCCTAAGCCCACCAAAAGAAGTGTTTTTCCAGAGAAAGACACCCTAAAGGCGTTCATGCTTATGCCCTAAAACAGCAAAACACGGGACGACTTTCCAAACGCAAATCGCCAAAACATGCAGAAAAGGCTACTTATCGACTCACAATCAATCACATGCCTACCAAAGCCCTATTCACAAATGCACATAAGCAATAATGGCAGAAACCTCTACTCTAACAACTACCAACAACCTAAGGTTTGGGAGGAAAGAGCAAAGTAGAAATACTTACTGATGTTCGGGTAGTTGGAGGTTGAGGGAGTAACTGGATCACTGCACAGCACGATCGCGAGAAGTAAAAGCTGCAAAGACGAACGGCGATTCAAACCAGGAACTTCGGAGTAAACCCACTGCCAAATCAAAAAGAAAAGTTTCCAGATACTTACCAAAAGAAATGGCAAGTTCGGGGGAACGTAAGCTGGGAAGCCTGAGAGTTCGAAGGTTTGGAAATCTGAAAATCCTAAAGATGGAGAATCTAAAAGCGTAAAGAGGAAGAAAGGTCCTTTCCCTCGTTTTTATAGCAGGGAAGAGGCCGTTTCGAATTCCTCAAGTGGACGGTCCCGATCTTCCCATTCCGTGTGCATCAGATCCAACGGCTGGAGAGGAAGCGACGATCCTATTTATGACTCCTCGGATGGGAATAAAGTATTTATTTCCCATCATTACACCACCTCGGGCCCGGAGTACCATTAAAAACCGTCAAATCATTAGTTAGATGACTGACGCACGCATACTCAACCAGTCGCCTCACGCACACGTCTTGGTCGCAGAACCATTCCCAGAATGACACGTGGTCCTTGCCGCACTTGAGTACTTGATCTCAAACAGAAGAAATTCTCTTTCTTTTCCATACTAACACTCAGGCGGGAAAAAGGAACCCTTCCGGGAACACAGAAGGTGCCCCCTTGCCTAATCTAAGAAACCGATTGTACAAGCTCCCGGATCCCTCAAAGCTCCGTGACCTTGGGGGGTAAATGTTATCCAGATTTCCGGATAGCGTTTAGATTGATGGCCTCGGGGAAACAGAATTATCGATGTCCTTCACGATAGGTGACCAGAGCTCGCGGATATACAGAAAGGCTTCACCTCTCCCGCTTGGTGTCCGGATTACTCTTCCAAGCAAACACCATACGGAAACTCGTCAACTCTCCCGGAGCTCCCGAAGGAGTATCCATCGGGGAAGCTCCTTCCGGGAGAAGCTCTTCGAGTGGTCTCCGCGGAAGCAGTTCCGTGCCTCGCACGGAACAAAGCCAAACGGTCGAGTCCTGGAGGAGGCATATTTGGAATGATATCCGCCTGACACAGGATCCCGCCTGACACGCCCGTCAGGTCAAAGCCGCACACATCCCAGCACGCCTAAGGGTACCTTTTCGCCTACTGTTCCGCTGACAACTTGGAAAAGACGGCTGACTTTGTGTGTTCCCCATTCTTTCACGTAAATATACCCACATAGAGTCTTGTAGCCATGCTACTATAGTAATTGTATCCCTATTTATGGCTGGTGTAATTAAAACTCATGTACGTAGAGAAAAACCCTAATCCAAAACCCTAGCTATAAAGACCCCTTCATTTTACAAGAGGAGGGAGAAAGAAAGGATATAGCAAAAAACTCTACTAAGATCTCTCTAGCTTCATCTTCTTCAAGAGAACCCGAGAGAAACATTGTGAGCGTGTGAAGTTCTTATGCACCAGCCATCTTACTGTAATCTTTTCCAAGTATAATAACATCGACTCGTGGACTAGGGCTTGTTAACGCCTGAACCACGTAAAAACACTGTTTGTTTAGTTACATTTCAGTATTTCTACAGTTCTTATCTTTTTATTATTCTGTTAGTTATTCGTTTCCGAAAAACTCGGTAAACAGTTTGTATGAGGAATAAATATATGCTATGTAGGATGATGTACCATGTGATGTGAAGTATGAAATGCTATTTGAGATGATATGATGACTTTGACGAATTACTTATTTCCTTTGTGTTGATATGACTAGATTGCATGTGTTTTGGGTGTTGTATGAAAGAGCTAATGGTTGTTAGCATTTTGAACCCGACACAAAAAAAGGGTTACTAAGGATATAAAGACGTAACCCGAGTTACTAAGGTACGATGTAACTCATAGGGAGGACGCGCCAAGGTTATTCAAGGACCAAAGCCTCATGTTTACCTCACAGAGGAGGGCTTTTTAATTTTATGCTTTTACTGGTTACCTCAAGATGTGACATGGACAAGAGAGGCGGCCATGTTCACAAGGATGTGATGATGATGTTTGAATATGCTTATGATGTATGATGTATAATGATGATGTATGATGATAATATTTATGTATGATGTATGATGATGACGTTTAAGTATGATGTATGCTGATGTATGGATATGATGTTGTATGAGACTTATGATATAATTATGGTTTTGTTGTGTTATCTTTGCATGCTGTTTGTACTTCCTTACTAGGCTTTTAGCCTACCCCCTTACTTTTCCTTTTCGGTAGTAAATAGGGTTTTTCTTTGGCACACGCTGTGATGTGAGGAGTTCTGACGTCAGAGTGTGTATGGTGTGGGTTATCGTATGGGCAAATAAACGATCAGCTTAAACGCCAATTTTTTTAAACAACGATGTTTTATTTTATTTTGTTTACAAAACTTATCAGTGGGACTTGAACTATATTTATTTTTAAACGTTGCATGAGAACTTTTATTTTTATTTTGAACTATTGGGCCCAACTTGCATGTTTTAGCAAGCCCCCACTGGATTTTCATATGTTAAGTGGTTTTCATTAGATGAGTTTATGAGGTGGATGACCAATTACAAAGTAGTAGTCTAGGGCATTTTACACAGGCCCAACCTGCCCCATTTACATCCCTACGAGAGATTTGGGTTTAAAATCTTAGATCTCCAAATGTGCTTTAGGTTTGTACGGTGGCTTTAGTTGAAACTTTGGGTTTAGTAATTCTTAAATGGTAAGCTTTGTATATTTTTATTTTAAATTTTCTCTGTGTGTTTTGAGATTATGATTTTCGGAATTATCAAAGTATTGCATTTCAATTGAATGTTTATAGATTTTGCAATTCCATTTCTCTAAATAAATTACCAAGTAATTACCAGCTTACATTGCACGCTGAATTGTCTTAAGCAGATGGGTCCAACATACAATATGATTAATCGGACACGCGATATGAGTACACGCGGTATCTCCCCTTGCAGTTCAAAGGTCACCATTCTTCGCTTGCATTCTATCATTATCTAATACTTTGATAATCAATCCATCCCCAGAATCATATCAAAGTCATCCATTGTTAATTATATCAGGTCCACAGACAACTCCCTGTTGCCTATCTCTGTCGGTAATGTTCTAACCCATCTCCAAGATACTACCAGTTCCCCAGTTGGCAACAAATTCCTAAATCCCTTAGCATATATATCACAAGGCCTACACAGACGATCTATCACTCTAGCAGATACAAACAAATGAGTAGCTCTAGAATCAATCAATTCAGTAAATGAAGTACCGGCACTAGAAATCTGACATGTCACGGCCAAGGGACTAGCCTTAGCCTCAATCTTGGTCAAGGTGAATACGCTGGCTGGTGTGAGGCTGTCGTTCTTCTTTTCTGGCTTGTGGGTCATCCTTCCTCAGATGACAAATACTCCCACATGTAAAGTAGACTCTGAATCTGCACTCTCCCTGATGTTGTCGCCTGCACCAAGGACATCCTGGGAAACTCCTCCAGATATCTTCCTCGCCCTGATGGCCACTAAAAGCACCCCTTGCTCTCATTTTTGAACCAGGAGGAACAAAAGAATCTAGGCCTTTCTCTTCTGCTCATTGGGGCCACTACCTTGGCTAAAACCAGTAAAAGGATGCACCATCCTCTGAGCATCGCGCCTAGCGTCTCCCTCTCGCCATATCTGATCCTCGACCCCCTCAGCAGTAAGGGCCTTCTCCACTACCTGAGCATAGGTGGTAGTCCTAGGATCTAATGTTATCTTGATGTCATGGGCAATCATGTCGTTCAGCCCCCGTACAAATCGATCCCTCCATGCCATGTCAGTGGGTACCAAGTCTGGAGCGAACTTTTCCAACTAGTCAAACTTCAGTATATACTCTGTAACCATCATCCAATTCTGAGTGAGGTTTACAAACTCATCCACCTTTCCAGATCAAACTGCAACACTGTAGTATTTCTCGTTAAAGATGTCTCTAAATTCTTTCGAAGTCATAATTGTCACATCCCTCCTCTAGGACACAACGTCCCACCAAATGCGGGCATCTTCTCTCAACATATAGTTGGCACAGGCCATTCTATCATTCCCTTCAACCCTCATAAAATTAAGGATGGAAGAATCATATTCTTCCACTGCTCTACCTGCAGTGGGTCTAGACCGCCATCAAAGGTGGGTGGGTGCTGCTTCCTGAAACTCTCATATAGAGGTTCCCACCAATTTTCCATCACAGGCTTGGCTGGCACTGGTGCCACAGCCTGTCGAATTTGTAACCAAATCTCCGAGGAGGGGTCTGTTGCCCCAACTCTCGAAGATCATCTTCTGTTCGTTGAAGTCTGGCTTCAATTTCGAGAAACAACTGTTGCCAGTTCAGTGGGGCAGGTGGATGGTCCTGACCCTCGTTGTCATCCTTGACCCTATTACCGTGGAGTCTGATCAATCATCGAGGCATAACTACAATATGTCTACAATCAATGATGTCACACATCAGGCATGATAACAACATCAAAAAATCCACCTTCCAGTCCCATCAATCAATCCAGTACAACCAACAAATCAACACATCACACACAACATAAGCATATAGAAATCAAGGGGTCGTGCCCTAGCATCATGCATATATAAACACATTCATCATGTTCTATCTACAAAATTCAAGCAAACAAAGCAACATAATACCAACCAACCCTGATCACGCTTATCACTGGCAGCGAGTGTATATGTTCGGTCGATCTCCAGGAACCATAAACCTTCTCATTCTCGGATACCAAGTTGTTACGCCCTACTACCTTAGAGTTGTTACCATGTGATTTATAAATGTGCCATTATCTTGCCAATCGAGGTTTCAGGTTAAAAAGTGTGATTAAATTGAAATGAAGACTTATTTGATAACATTGTATACAAAGATTTGGACATTTATTAATATCATAAAGGTTATACATCTGGGATCCCAAAATACTGTTTCAGAAATGTATTACAATTCAAAAATGTAGATACAGTTGACCTAAGCGACAAAGCAAATCATTACAACATATTTTCCCAAAATAACCCTGGTCGTGGCAGTCAGGTAGGTCGAACATGTACACACCGCTCCACGCTCTCCAACTCATTGTTGGTCAACCTTTCCCTTGCCCTTACCTACACCATACCCGTGAACCGAAGCCCGGTAAGAAAACTCAACTTTTAATAAATCAAAATGCAATCACGGAATTAAGCAGTTCAACAGATAGCATAATAAACATATAGAAACCTATGCCGACCCAAGTGCTTTACCAGGCACTAGGTTTGCGGTCGTGAATACAACACCCTAGAGGGTCTCGCCCTAGAAGCATGCACTCAGCGTGCTTAACGTCGATCCCAGCGCTTGCCGAACCCAGCCTTCGCTGTTCTCTGCCTTCGCCGTTCACAACCTTCGTCAATCACTCATAAGCATGCACAACACACCATGGCATTGACAGATATTTACACATATGTTAAACACAAATAATAGGGCCATTCCCTGAAACACATATAATGGGGCCATGTCCTACTCTACGGGCACAAACAGTTTTCTTACCTGTGTCCCCAACTGAAAGATCAACTCAATCCTGAGCACGATCCCCTAACCCGAGATTTGACGTAAACCTAGTCACAATGCATCCATAATAACAATCCACCAAGCACTAAACCAAATAAGAACTTCATAATACTATTCTAGCCTTTGTGACCTCGAATTATTTTAAACTGAGTAGTAGGATCTTTTCCGAGCCGTAACATTTGAGTTCCCAAGCATAAAAACCCTAAAATGGCCAATATTTCCTATTTGAGTCGCTGCCTAGCCCTTAAGGGCCACGACGCACTCAAGTTAGAGAGCATTAGGCTCTCATCAAAGGGCTAGGGCCCGTGGCACACCTCAGCCTGCGCCGCGGCGCCTAGGCAAAATTTCGAGGCCCCCAAGCCTCTGTGTTCCAGCGGGCGGCGACGCTTGATGAACAGGGCCGAAGCTCGAGCCCCAAAACCCAAAAATTCCACCATCTTCAGTCTTCTAAACCTCTTGCAATTCAGTCCAAACATACTCTAACACCATAATTCTGCCCCAAATCACTTACACTATACTCAGAGCAGTATATAAATCCAAAGAAACTAAAGAAAACCTCATCACAATCCAAATTCAATCACCTAAGTTCCAAACCCCAAAACTCCAAAAAGAAATAGAGAAATTTACAAAAAGCTTGCTCTAAACCTTACCTTTGTGTTAATCACGACCCTAAGCCAATTCCTCGGTACTTCTAGCTTCAATCCTCAACAAATCCTAGCCAACTCCTCAATAATTCAATAAGCTTCCAAGCCCAAAGAGAAGGAAAGAGAAAGTGCCAAAGAGAGAGAGAAGAGAAAGTGCCAAGGCCTAAGCTGAGTCTATCCCAAAGTAAAAAAGACAAAAATACCCCCAAGTTATCCTTACCCTTTCTAACGTTACCAAGGGCAACAACTTCTTTTGCCACATTCCTGCTAACCCTCGAATAGTCCTATAAAACCCCATTTAATCCCAACATACCAAAATGGTCACTAAATCACCAACCATTACCCGGTAATCCCGAACACATGCTATGTTCCCAAAATACCCCTAGGCTCCCCCGAGCGGGGTATTTGACCCCGTTGTCACTACAATTATATCACCACAATCTTGTGGTATTAAGCACAACATACATATATATTGCATTTATGCCCTCAACAAACTAAAATTACAAATATTCCTCTATTAACCAACTTGGGCCCACATGCATTTCTAATCACATAATCATTTAATTCACATATTAACATAATTAAATCAATTATTGCCATAATTGCATGCTAATCAAGGCACTAAGCCTTATCAGAAAATTTCGGGACGTTAAATGAAGACTGAGCACATTGTCAAGAAAAAGCTACTAAGTCCAGGAAGGTAGTCTGGCTGGATTGATTGATTCTAATGGCAGCCTTTAAAGCAGACAGATCACACTCCTTGGCAAGGACATCCGCAGAGCCGCCACACCCATGAGCTAATTTTATTGTGATATCAACAGACTTGACATGCTTGGAAGATCCTTGGGTAGTTTCCTCTTTTACCTTGTAGGTAGTGCCTTTCCGAACAACCACCATGGTCTCATCAGCAAAATTTGAGAGCATGCTATGAGGATAGGATTTTTTATATGATACTAGGATACACCAAAAAATGACACTTTTCCAATACTTTGATCAGAGACAGAATCTGATCCATGATCACCTTAGGCAGATTCATCGAAAGTCATGTGCCAACCATATACAGAAGAAATGTAAGCTCTTGCAAAATAGTATCATAGTGAGTAGTAGGGAGCCAATTAGCACAAGAAAATTTGTATAAAGAACCATATTTATGAGTGAGTTGCAGAACCTTAAAGGATGTGTATTTGGACCACTCAATGGTTTGACCTACCAACTCTAAAGGCACAACATTTTTATCTAAAACAACAATCACAGCTGGTGGTATAGGCACACCCAAAACCATAGCAATCTCGCACTCACTAAATTTAAACCAATTCCCTCAAACAAACACTTTTCAATACATGAATGATTCCACATCAATGATTTCAGAGATCAAGTTATTATAAAATTCTCAAACCCCATTATCGACCTAATCCAACGAGCATTCTTAAGAGGCTTAATAACCCCAAACTGCCTATGAGCATCTAACACAAAATTCCTCTCAGCAATAAACTCCTTATTTTCATACAATTTCATATTTTGATGAAACTCATAACAGAAATAGGTAATTTTGTAAACCTTTGGTGGAGACTCCAAAGATGTGTGGGTCACCATCTTCTAGATTCCTTTTCGAGAAATTTCAGTCATGGGCTTTTTGCCAGCAGACTTGGAAGTCGAGTGTTCCTTCAATGTTGTCACTTTCACAACATGAATAGGAGATGGTCCCTTTTTTATCACTTTTGGAGATGTAAGAACAGGAAGGTTAATCATTTCCTCCTAATGACCAGACTCAAAATCAAAAGCATGGAAATCCAACTCCACAGTAGGGTCTTCTTCTTCATCATCAAAATCAAGAAACTCGGATTCAGTGGCAGACTCGTCACCTTCTTCTTTCTAAGGACGAACAAGGCAGAGGCACTTTGCAAAGACGAGAGACCTTGGGTTTTTTAATTGTCGAGTCCAAAGGGGTTGAGGAAGACGGCTTTGCAACAATCCAAAATATACAAGACCAAAATGATGCAAAAAATTAAAAGGTTTTACTTTAGTTCATATTTTAGTTTGCACACACTTTTAGTTTAGCAAACTAAAATACAAGTAATTATCCATAGAGTTATAATATAGTAGTTATCCTAAAATTTATAATGTGTTTTCAACTTTATCTTTTAAAAATGGTGACCCATCAAAACGATCCCCAGATCGGGCCACATGTGCATACCCGCAAGCAGACTCTGGCGCTCACTGTTCCATCTTACTCTTACCTACAACATGAATAACTAGGTAAGCAAAAAATCCTTACAACACATGTATACTAAACCCCGATAACGGGTTGACCTAAGGTAGTTACTACTACCAGTTACTAGGGTATTGGATAAGTTTCAACCTTATCACACAATTTTCTCAAGTAATAGCCATATCAGAAACTAACACTTTGGTTGTACCTAACAGTCCAGTTTTACACATATCATAAAACCTGCACTCAGAAAATGCCAGAGCATTCAAGATATAAATATAATTACACAATTTAATCAATTAAAATAAAGGCAAAGGAACATGGCTCCAACTCAGATTACCTCTTAACATCATAGCTCCAACCCGAACTATATTACCGTTGCCCAGGCAAACCCAGTCCATTTATTTTTGTCTTGGCTCCAACCCAGACTATGTCTTACCCTCGTCCTGGCTCCAACCCGAAATATATTTTACCATGTCCTAGCTCCAACCCAGACTATATTTTATCATGTCTTTGCTCCAACCCAAACAATGTTACACCAAGGTTCTGGCTCCAACCCGAACCCAGTTACTATTTAGTCACATATGCATAAGCATTGCAAAGGTGGGTATCAAACATACCCTGGTCTTAATGACCCAAAAAAAACTAGTGTAATCTACTACTACAAGTACAGAATAGTATATTCATGTTATAACCAAGAAAGGGAAAGGCTAACTTACCCGGATTCCTTAGGTTCTGATTGGTTCGCGATTAGGAAACTGTATTTTTGAAAAGTGAGATTCTAAAATGAAAATCTGAATTTAGTGACTAAAAATAGGTTTCTGAAAATGCAATTGGTTCAATGTCTGTAAACTTTTTTTGTGTTCTAAAAAACTGAATCTGTGAAAATGGAGAAAACATTATTTTATTGTTTTCTACTTTCCTTCATAAAATATGAATTATGATTTGGATTTAATTTTCAAATGAAAGCTACCAATCATGTATTTTAACGCGTCCCAAAGATTTTAAAAATCTAAAATCATAAAGTTGTATCCAAATTGGATACCAATCAAACCCTTAGATTCCAGCTGAACCCTTAGTACCGCTAATCATATTCCCCTTGGAAGTTACTATAATTAATACAGTGTACTCAAATTAAACTATGACATATACTTGGAGCTAATATTCTATAATAGTTGCACTAAATCAATACACATAGACTCTATACAGTAGTCTCGTACACACTTCATAATTTAGAAAGGTCGGATTTTCATTTCGGTCATTAAATTATCGTAGGAATCGGTGGCAAGATAACATGCTCTCAATACCATATGATTTAATATCTCTTGGTAGTGAAACTATTTAATTTGATAATTATGTACTCTTATTTAGAATCAAAAGAGTTAACAAAAATCTCTTTTTAGAAAAATATCATAATTTTTCCCTCTTTTATGGTAATTTTGAAAAGAAGGGCAATTGGACCCTTAATTTATTAAAATGGTAAAAATCATATTCTATTTATCTCAAACTAATTTAGATTGGTTTAATATCGCATGTATTTAATTAATTTAGTAAAAAGAAATTTTTTCCATTTTTCACACTTTGATCTTTTAATTTTTAATTAAGTGATAAAAGTCCATTTTTAAACATTTTCCATATCGCGAAAACTCTTTTTAGGTTAGGAGAACCAACCTCCCAAAAATCTTATTTTGTTAAGGTAAGTATTTTACATTTTCCAGATTTTAGGGAAATTTTTTAAAATATATTTCTCTTCAACGGTAATGTATTTTTCACTAAAACTTTTCAAGGACCTTTAAACATATATAAAATATCTTCCTCTAAAATTTCATAATTTTTAGTATAGTATAACTCACTCAGATATATAATGAATTCTTGGCAGTGCATGCTGCCGAGTATTTATTTTCCCCAAATTTGCATCACAATGCCAAAAAATGCATAACTTGAGCATAAAAATACCTTTTTATGGTTTTCCAAAGCATAACATCAAGTAATCTCAAATTAATACACAACTACATAATTTATTTTCGGAAACAGAGGCAAAAAAGTTCAGTCTTACACGTTGGAAGCAGACCACAAATTTTGGCAACATGCATTTTTACTACCCACAATATTATCAAGATTTCTAGCATAAACCTAGGCCACCAGCATGAATGCAAATCATCATTCCATACTAAACACATTAATATATACCAAATGAAGGATTAACCATAAAAATTACACATGCAGCTTAGATTTACCAATCATACAAAAAGTTAACAAAAATCACAAGATTTTTACCTTTTGTTGTTCTGGGTTTTGGATTTGTGTTCACTTAAGCCTTCAGTCCCACCACAATCTTACAATACCTTCAAACCTTAACCATTCACCGCAAGGTCAGATTGTACCAAAATGAAAGGAGGAAATAATAGAGAGGGATTGACATCTCAAACCATAACGAAATTACCTCTTTTGGTGCTCAAGGTTGCATGCATGCACTTAAATGGGCTTGTGCGACTTGGGGTTGCTCTTTCGAACCACTATACCTTAGACCCATGGACACAAGTGATTAAAATCAAATAATAAGGAGGAGTTAGAGGTGTCATAGGATCGGCATGTAGAAGGAATAAGAAAAGGTAGATCTCTTTAATTTTTTTTGGATTCAAGGGCTTACCTTTTGAGATTTCAAAAACCTCTGCCTACACCACCTTTCTTTCCATCTTGGCTTATCGGTGCTCTCCTAAGCTTGAATCTTGCATTATCATGGGAGAAATGAGATCCAACTCAGAGAAGAATGGTAGAAACATTCGACATAATGAAAGACGAGAAGAAAGAGTGAAAGATGTTACCTTGAGCTCGGTTTTTCTTAGGGTTGTTCACAAACTCAAAAGGAGTTTCTCCTTGGGACAAAAAGAGAGAGAGATAGCTTAAGTGAGAGGGAGAGGGAGAGACTCTGGCTTTTTCTTAGAGTTGGAAAATGAAAAGAAAGGAGAGGGAAGTGGTGTCTCAATTTTGGGAGGGAAAGAAGGAAGAGGAAGGGTCTTGTTATTTGATTGGTTGTAGACTAACTAGGAGTAGGGGTTTTGGCTATTACATGCATGAGTGACACCTCATGCATTTCAATTCCCCCCATTGTCCGAAACCCAACACTCATTTATTTATTTATATATATATTTAAATTAATACCTCCAATAATTTACAGAACTAGCAATTATTCAAAAGTGGTATTGGTGCCACTAAACAACTAACCCTTAATACTTGGGGAAAGATAGACTAAATGTGACACCAATATTTACTATTATTGCATTTATTTAATATTTTTCCCAAATAAATTTGTGGAATTAATTTTTAGTTAATTTTCAACATTAGGCTAAATAGCCATTCTCCTTCTTTTAACCTATAGTTTTTAAATTTTCATACATGAATTAATTTGAATATTTTGTGACAAAACATAATTTTTGTCTCACTATTAAAAAAAATTTGTCGTTTTATCCCATATTGACCTTAAAGCCCTCAAAGGCCAAAACAACCATTTTGCACCCTGAAGCATAATTGATTGGAATTTAAACCTCAACCATTTCTTAAATTTTATTGGCTTAACAATAAATTCCCCGATTCTATAAAAATATTATTATGTCGTAGTACTTTCCCTATTTTATTTAATCCGAGACTTTTCTTCCATTATGGTTTACCCATTGCTCAAAGATAAAGTTTTGCTTTGCAAAAAGACTAGATCATTAACTATATCATCACAGCGGCTATAACAAATTTTGAATTGTCTCGAAATCATATATATATAAAATTTCAAAAAATCTTTCACCGGCTACTAACGGGGGTTCAAAACATGGAACGTCACAATACCTACAATTTATAGAAGTTTTGTCCTCAACACTCAAAACTGGTGGGGATACAACTCCCGCATCTCGACTTCCGTGTCCTAGGTCGTCTCTTCAGTCCCGTGTTTACACCTGCGGAAGTCTTCGCAACAATGTCTCAAACATTTGAGTGTTCACCGTATTCTGCTCACGTCCAATCTTTCCCAGGTCCTCCATCTGAGCCGCCAAATCTGGTTCTGGATGTATTCCTTGTCCTCGACCTCTTCCTCGGCCTAGAACCCTTCTTGTAACACCCCAACTTCAGGGACCGTTACGGTGTGCCTTGTTAACAGTGCTAAACTCTCTAATCGAGTCATTTGGCCAAAATCGTGTAACTAAGTATGATTAGCGGTTTATGGATTAAAACTTTGGATAAGATGTAACGTTTCATTAGGACGTTTCATATATATGTTGGGATCCCAAAATTATATTTTCAGAGTCTATTACAAGAAAATATTAACAATAGGCCTTTCTGAGCGGCAAAACAGGTTTTAACCCTAGTTCCTTCTCAACCTCGGCCGTGGTGGACGAGCAGCTGCATATGTACACCTCATCACCTAAGCTCTCCAACTCAAGGATGGTCCAGCTTTCTTTTGCCTTTACCTGCACCACATAGCACCCGTGAGCCGAAGCCCAGCAAGAAAACACAGTATAACATGATGTAATATCAACAGTGATTGTATTACTTATTCAGGACCAACAGTCCAAACAAATAGGTGACTATCACAAAAGTCACAAATATGGGGACAACACCCTTTTAGCCATGTGATGATAGGATCACGAGGCTTAACAGATATCAAAAGTCACTAATATGGGAACAACACCCTTTAGCCATGTGACGATAGGATCACCAGGGCTTAACAAATAAGTGAGCATCTCACTAGATTTAGCAGGATAGGTGCATGCTGATTAGTCACCAACATAACCTTCCTCCTGACTCTAGAGTCATAACTATGGAACAGCATTCCCTAGCCATGTGACAAACAGTCACCGAGCCATATTCCCTGGCTCTGAAAAACTAGTCTCAGACTAGCCAAGCGCTTATAAGTTCGTCGACCTTAGGGTCGGTCCAGCGTTAATACCCCGTATGAGTCATTCTTGCTGATATTGATTAGATCTAATCTTCATTTGGCTCGACGTTCACAACGCTATGCCATTTCTGACTCTTAGGTCAGTAAAACATGACCAGTGTTCAACCCATTGTGAACTTGACTAGTAAATCACAGATGGATCTAACACCATTGCCGATTCTGACTAGTAAGTCAGTGCCACACACAAATAAGCCATGCCACCGAACATATATCACATATCCAATATCCATAACAAGGTATTCAACATGCTTACCTAACAAGTACTAGTACAATTAGAACTATGCACGAATATAGAGGCTCAAGCTCTGAATGATATCATACTCAGTATACAAAGCATGTCCTAATCACATGTTTCTCATGCATCACATGCATTTTATTTAACAATCCAACATGCACCAATAATAGCCATGCACTTCACGTTTAATAATCAACAAACATGCATCAAGAATAGCCATGCATGTCACATATACACAGGGTGCAGTTTTCTTACCTCAGATTCGAGCTAGAATGATTAGAAGAACCACCCTTGAGAACGATCAACCTTTAGTCCTTTAGCGGTCACCTAGTCATAACCAAATATAGGATATCATCAATAAAAATGATCAACATAGGATCCAAAACCAATATCTAGCCTCCGGAACATCAATCCACACTTAACCGGGTAGTAGGAACGACCCCGAGGCCAATGGCTAACATCCCCAAGTCAAAAACCCATTTCTTGCCAAAACTGCCTCTATTGGCTGCGGCCCTCCCTAGCCATGTCGCGGCTCACCTTCAGACAGAGGCAAAATCCTCCCCAGAAATACACACACGCCGCGACTAACAATAGCCAGTCCGCGGCCCTATACGCAAACCAGCAAGCCACCAGCTTGCTTCCCCTGCGTTTTCCCTCGAAACCAAACCCTCAAACCAGTGCCAAACCTCAACCTAACACCAAATTCAACCACTAAACATCATCTACAACTCACCCTCATCAAAACCCAAGTTAAACATCAATCAACACTTCCATTAATCCAAACTTTCCACAAAGAATTCACAAGCTGAAAACTAAAGCCCAAAACAGAGGACACCATAAAATTAATGGCTGGAACTTACCTCAAGTTTGGGATTAAATCCTCTTCAATGGTTGACCTAAGTTTCTAAGCTCCCACCTTTGATCTCCTAGCTTGTTGCCTCGGTTTGGGTTCTCAAAATTCAAAGGAAGAATGAGGGGAAGAACATGTACGGGAGAGAAGGAAGGAGATGAGGATGATGCTCTGTTTTCGTTCTGAATTTCTACAGTCTTGAAGTCAATATAAATCCAAACCAAATGACCTAAATACCCCTAGGTCATTAAAAGTTTCTAAAGCCTTCCCAAGGGTAAAACCGTCCCCTCCTGCTTATCTCGTTAATTATAATTAACGCTCTCCAATTCCCACTATTCTCAATATTCTCAAATGCCAATAAATCATATCCCATTATCCTTTAATTCCCGGTAATGCTCTAATCATCAAAATGACCCCGAGACTCACCCCGAACCCCGAACTTATACCCGTTATGACTAGACCGAACACTTACATTTCATGATCGTCTCTTGCCAAATAGCTCGAACCAATCCACCTTATAGTGTGGCTATATTAATTAATCACAACCATGCACCCAAAATACACAATTACGCCCACAGCGGCCAAATTACCACAATACCCTTATAATCATAAATACACCGATATGCACGCATTTACCATCATATATTAATATAATTCACATAAACATGCATATGATCATTAAATAGCATCATAACTCAATTATGGCCCTCCCAGCCTCCTAATCAAGGTCCTAACCCTTATTAGGAAATTCAGGGCATTACAACTCTCCCCTCCTTACAGAAATTTCGTCCTTGAAATTTACTCAAACCGCTCGGAACAAGTATTCCGCACAATGGACACAAATTCCTCAGGTCATTTCCTCAACCTCACTATCTCTATAGCATTACCGTAACCGAAGGTACATTCTGGTCAATAAAACCGTATTACTTTTGTCACAATCTGAACTGGCTATTCCTTACCGGAATACCTAACCTTAACCTTGAGATTCTATAACTCAACCCATAAGTCCCTTTAACCCATGACCACTGCATGGAAATACATAACTTGCTGTATACAACTGCCAATGCTAAGATATAACTGATTCAAAGTCAATTTATTCAGACCCATTCAGGATCCAACTGCCAAAATGAACTAGGGCTTAACTTGTCTTAATTTCTCACCCTTTTCCCATGGTGATACTTTAAAGAAGATATATTCTTCCACCTGGAATTCTACATTCCTATTTTTCAATTCATTAACACTTTTCCATTTATTCTGGGAAATAAGCGACCAAGCTTCAATCTCCAGCAATCCCATTAATCCCCTGAACCACCTCAGGATCCAGAAATAGATTAACACATTCATCTTATAAGATGCTCCTCCAATAATAATTGGATAACCCTCTCTCTCTGATTTACCAGGAGTCTGAGAGTAATAATCTGTACTGAATTTTATCTCTATTCTCATGGCCTTCCATCCCTTCCAAAACTTGGAAGTCCCAATAAAGTCTTCATCTAATAAGATAAACCTTGAATTTGATGAAGGCTCTTTATCCCTTTCACAAGAGATTTGAACACTGATCAACTGTACTATTTACTTATCCTTACTGATAAAATAAACTCACTTGGACAAACTGGTCCACAATGACCCAATGTCAATTCACATTGACCCACTAACCTGGGCAATCCCACCGCGAAACCCATCGCGATGCTATCTTATTTTCATTATGAAATTCTCAATGGCTATAATGGCCTCACCGATTTCCAACCCTCTGTCTGACCTACTATCAGGCTAAGAACTTTACCATGCATCCTATTACATCCCTCTTCATCTCAGGCCATCACCATAGGGCTTTCATATCCTGTTACCTTTCCACGATGCCTGAATGAAAAGAATAGAAGAATAACATGAGATTCATCTAGAATCTCCCAATTAATCCCAATATCCTTCAGATTCCAAATCCGACCTCTTTACCATAATAAATTCATATCTGTCACTGTACAACTCTTAGCTAATCCAGTTAAGACTTTCTATCCAATCTTTCTTATCTGTGGCTCAATTAGTTATCTTTCCTTTTTATCCTTTCCAAAATAATAATCTCAAACATAACACTGGCCACCTGGCCCACCAGAAGCTCTACTCTAGTTCTGGTCAGATTCTTTAATCAACATATTGCATAGGCAATCGCTTTTCTCTATTACAGGGATGTCATAACAATCCACTAAATGATCATGGTCTATAAAGGACCCAGAACACTTTCCCAAGGCACCTAAAATATTTTACCACCCATGGACACTCCTGTCACCAAGGCACTCTTCAACCTTGGCAAATCTCCACAGAGAAAATATCACAATACCATCGTCCAAGACGATCACAAATCCCATTCAAATAAACCTTTGAATGCTCTATTCATCTGATTCACAAACACTTAGCATTAAACCAATTCTCAAGACATGTTCAGCACTCGCAGTGCTCTAATCCAATATCAACACAATCCTTTATATAATTTCCTCTATCTAATCTCTAACTGGTCTTAACCAGATCCAAGATCCACCTTAAGGAATTCCATCTTATTCAGCAACTAAACCTTTAATTCATATAACTCCGCTGAGCCACTCAAAATAGTGTTTACAGATGATTCTATTTCTGGCACTGATCTAATCACCATTCCAGTCTCTTTTTATAAAAAGAAGCCCTGGCAGACCACCTGGAAATACATTCAAAACCCACAGACTAATCCAGTCTATCTTGATCTCACTGGCACGACCCAAGTGATATCCATCACACTAGCTAAGAGTTCCATGCATCTCCCTGCACAAAACACTAGCTCTTACTACAGGTATCATAAACATAAAGAACCATGTACCATACCGACTAACATAAGGCTTTTCGCTCTCAAGCCCAAGAATTACTATACTTTCCTTGCCATTTAGGATTACTCTTAATTACTTAACCAATCCAAACCCTGGATCAAACCAAAGCTCGTCATAACCAGCTTTATCAAAATCACTGATGAGTCCTTTCCATAACCCAACTCATCTCTTAGGTTGCCATTACCATATTGCATTCTCATCACATCATAACCATGTGATCTATAGACACCATCTCTATACCCTTCTCTATATATACTAACAAAGGAATAGCATGGCACCAAAGCCAAACAACATAACTCAAAACTCAGAACTAGGAAACTGACCTGTCACCCCTGAGGAACTAGTCTCGGTCTCTAATTCAGACTGCTCCGGAATAAACACTCGAGTTGGAATCGAGCTGTCTATCCTCCTTTGCTCAAGCTCTCTTAGCCTTGGGCAATTCTTCTTACGATGTCCAAACATCCTACATGAGAAACATGCTCTTGCTCGACATACACCAAGATGACGCCTCTTACACCGCGTGCATATTGGACGGGTCTTCTAGCTTTCCTTTTTACTTGTTCCAATAAGTGGAGGTACCACTATCTGAGCTCCATCCTCTCCAACACTCTGCTGCCCAATATGATGTCCTGCGTTCTCAACTGCAAGAGCCTTCCTTACCATCTGAACATAGGTAGAGACTTTATGAACTGGGGCAACTCTAATGCCCTGAGCTATTCCAGGATTCAGCCCCTGAATAAACTTTTCCTTCCGAGCTATATCTGTGGATACCATGTCAAAGGAAAACTTGGCCAACCCATCAAATTTAGTAACATACTCGGCCACCGATGCACTACCCTGAACAAGATTCAGAACCTCATTCATCTTAACGGTCTTGGCCACATCACAATAATACCTCTCATTGAATAGCTGCCTGAATTCCTTCCAATCCATCACAGCTGTATCATGTGTCTTGGATACTACCTCCCACCATGTCCGGGCATCATCCCGCAATACACATGTAGCACAGATCACCCTATCGTGACCCACCAGCCCCATACTATCAAGAATGGAACTGATCATGCCCATCCATTGCTCAGCTCTGAATGGATCTAGGCCTCCCTCGAAGACTGAAGGATAAAAATTCAGGAATCTTCCAGAAAGGAATTCCCATATACTCTCAACCCTAGGCTGAGCTAAAGCTGATGCCACTCCTGGCATAGCAGAGGAAGAGGTGCTCCCCAACAGACTCCGCTAATGTTTCAAATACCTGATCTCTTCCTCATGCCTCTACAATCTTAATTGCAAATCTGTAAGCGTCTGTTGAAAATTCATAGGTGTAGACGAAGAACTGATACCCTGACTGTAACTCCCAGCCCCTGTATAACTACCACCAGGCCTCATAATCTGCCTTGAATATAAACCTGTTGATTAAATCTGCAGTCAATAACTTGACCCATTAATCACAATAAGCATATCAAGGGCTTTCCCCCATGGGATAAATCTTACCACACCCCAATCATAAACCACTTGCAGTGCTACAAACATTCCCAAGGCATTCATACATTACTCATAATCCCTGCTCTTCCAATACTCAAACCATGCCTCCAACCCCAACATGCAAATATCACAGTTATATATTCACAGAGCAGGTAATCATATGATCACAATCATATATATATATCCATGGAGCATATAATCATATAATCAAGAGCCAAGCTCTATCAGAATCTCATGCTCCCTAATACAATGTACAGGTAAAGCATTTACATTCCATTTAAGCAGCTGTGCACATAACTACAGAAATAGTTACCATCTCATGAGTGAAGCTATCTTCAGTGATGAGTGTACATGCCCAGCTTGTCTTCAGGAACCATAAACCTTAGCTCGTTCTGATACCAAGTTGTAACGCCCCAACTCTAGGGACCGTTACGATGTGCCTTGTAAACAGTGCTAAACTCGCTAATCGAGTCATTTAGCCAAAATCGTGTAACTAAGTATGATTAGCGGTTTAGGGATTAAAACTTTGGATAAGATGTAACGTTTCATTAGAACGTTTAATATATATGTTGGGATCCCAAAATTATATTTTCAGAGTCTATTACAAGAAAATATTAACAATAGGCCTTTCTGAGCGGCAAAACAGGGTTTAACTCTAGTTCCTTCTCAACCTCGGCCATGGTGGACGAGCAGCTGCATATGTACACTTCATCACCTAAGCTCTCCAACTGAAGGATGGTCCAGCTTTCTTTTGCCTTTACCTGCACCACATAGCAACCCTGAGCCGAAGCCCAGCAAGAAAACACAGTATAACATGATATAATATCAACAGTGATTGTATTACTTATTCAGGACCAACAGTCCAAACAAAAAGGTGACTATCAGAAAAGTCACAAATATGGGGACAACACCCTTTTAGCCATGTGATGATAGGATCACGAGGCTTAACAGATATCAAAAGTCACTAATATGGGAACAACACCCTTTAGCCATGTGACGATAGGATCACCAGGGCTTAACAAATAAGTGAGCATCTCACTAGATTTAGCAGGATAGGTTCATGGTGATTAGTCACCAACATAACCTTTCTCCTGACTCTAGAGTCATAACTATGGAACAGCGTTCCCTAGCCATGTGACAAACAGTCACCGAGCCATATGCCCTGGCTCTGAAAAACTAGTCTCAGACTAGCCAAGCGCTTATAAGTTCGTCGACCTTAGGTTCGGTCCAGCGTTAATACCCCGTATGAGTCATTCTTGCTGATATTGATTAGATCTAATCTTCATTTGGCTCGGTGTTCACAACGTTATGCCATTTATGACTCTTAGGTCAGTAAAACACGACCAATGTTGAACCCATTGTGAACTTGACTAGTAAATCACAGCTTCAAAGATGGATCTAACACCATTGCCGATTCTGACTAGTAAGTCAGTGCCACACACAAGTAAGCCATGCCACCGAACATATATCACATATCCAATATCCATAACAAGGTATTTAGCATGCTTACCTAACAAGCACTAGTACAATTAGAACTATGCACGAATACAGAGGCTCAAGCTCTGAATGATATCATACTGAGTATACAAAGCATGTTCTAATCACATGTTTCTCGTGCATCACATGCATTTTATTTAACAATCCAACATGCACCAATAATAGCCATGTATGTCACGTTTAATAATCAACCAACATGCATCAAGAATAGCCATGCATGTCACATATACACAGGGTACAATTTTCTTACCTCAGATTCGAGCTAGAATGATTAGAAGAACGACCCTTGAGAACGATCAACTTTTAGTCCTTTAGCGGTCACCTAGTCATAACCAAATATAGGATATCATCAATAAAAATGATCAACATAGGTTCCCAAACCAATATCTAGCCTCCGGGACATCAATCCACACTTAACCGGGTAGTAGGAACGACCCCGAGGCCTATGGTTAACATCCCCAAGTCAGAAACCAATTTCTGGCAAAAACTGCCTCTATGGGTCGCGACCCTCCCTAGCCATGCCGCGGCTCACCTTTAGACTGAGGCAAAATCCTCCCCAGAAATACACACACGCCGCGACTAACAATAGCCAGTCCGCGGCCCTTTACGCAAACCAGCAAGCCACCAGCTTGCTTCCCCTGCGTTTTCCCTCGAAACCAAACCCTCAAACCAGTGCCAAACCTCAACCTAACACCAAATTCAACCACTAAACATCATCTACAACTCACCCTCATCAAAACCATAGTTAAACATCAATCAACACTTCCATTAATCCAAACTTTCCACAAAGAATTCACAAGCTGAAAACTAAAGCCCAAAACAGAGGACACCATAAAATTAATGGCTGGAACTTACCTCAAGTTTGGGATTAAATCCTCTTCAATGGTTGACCTAAGTTTCTAAGCTCCCACCTTTGATCTCCTAGCTTGTTGCCTCGGTTTGGGTTCTCAAAATTTAAAGGAAGAATGAGGGGAAGAACATGTACGGGAGAGAAGGAAGGAGATGAGGATGATGCTCTGTTTTTGTTCTGAATTTCTACAGTCTTGAAGTCAATATAAATCCAAACCAAATGACCTAAATACACCTAGGTCATTAAAAGTTTCTAAAGCCTTTCCAAGGGTAAAACCGTCCCTTCCTGCTTATCTCGTTAATTATAATTAACGCTCTCCAATTCCCACTATTCTCAATATTCTCAAATGCCAATAAATCATATCCCATTATCCTTTAATTCCCGATAATGCTCTAATCATCAAAATGACCTTGAGACTCACCCCGAGCCCCGAACATAAACCCGTTATGACTAGACCAAACACTTACATTTCATGATCGTCTTATGCCGAATAGCTCGAACCAATCCACCTTATAGTGTGGCTATATTAATTAATCACAACCATGCACCCAAAATACACAATTACGCCCACAGCGGCCAAATTACCACAATACCCTTATAATCATAAATACACCGATATGCACGCATTTACCATCATATAATAATATAATTCACATAAACATGCATATGATCATTAAATAGCATCATAACTCAATTATGGCCCTCCCGGCCTCCTAATCAAGGTCCTAACCCTTATTATGAAATTCGGGGCATTACACTTCTCTTGCCTCGGTCGTGACCTACATCCTTTTTAATTTTCGCTCTCTCGACTGGGCCTTGTGGATTAATAGCTCGGCCTCCTTCGGCGCGATTGTTAGGAGCCATCTCAAGCCCCTATACAAAATGTATAGTAGGGAAGATTACTAACATAAAAATAACTAAGCGTACAAGTTCTTCTCACACACGAAAACAACAAACGATGTACAATTCCAAAGAATTAGTCATAACATTCAAGGGTACAACCTAGAAATACAAAATTATCATGAGATATCATGCCACAAAGTTTTATCTAGCAGAACTGTAAATACAAAAGTGAGCCCTAACTACACGTTGGGTATCTACGTACGCATGCTACAACTATACAAAAGTTGTACAACTTAGGAGGTTTGCAAAGTCTTTACAAGAGTATCAACAAGACTTTCATATCAAAAACCTAATATATCCTATCCATTAGCACATCGAGCTCTATATCGATACCCTTGTTGATATGCCCTCAACCAAGGAGATAGGCCAATCCATGGTCCAGACTATTTCTCAATCTGCATACAAAATTCATCCCAAGTGTCTTGAACTAGCCTCCAACGTCTGTGCCAAAACCATATCTGTGTCGAGCCTCTCAGGCAAGTGTTTACATATCTCTTCCTCAGTCATTCAGGTGTGTTAGCCCTACCATAGACCAATGTGATGTGGTGCGCCCATCGCCAAATGGCACGTCGATGCTCCAGATCGTACTCAAAGTGTTAAGGATTCTCATCGTTAGAGAATCTATAGTAATCGATCTTGGGCATAGAGATCATGGATAAGACCACTATCATAGGGTTACCTATCTCAAGCATCTTATCTATAACTTAAAATTTATAGAATCTCTGTTAAGTAAAACAAGTAAAGTCAAAGATCCTAAAAGACAATACTTACAGTGAGTGTCGGTCTCTTTAGCATAATGTACATGTGGTTTTTTCTATAGAATTGACTCAACATGAACTCTAATTTGTAACAATTCGAAATATACAAGACCAAAATTATACAAAAAATTAAAGAAATTTACTTTAGTTCATCTTATCAAAAATCCATATAAAAAATACTTTGGAAAGATCGTGTGCGCACACTTTTAGTTTAGCGAATTGAAATACAAGTAATTATCCAAAGAGTTATAATATAGTTCTTATCCCAAAACTCATAACGAGTTTTTAACTTTATATTTTCAAAAATGGTGATCCATCAAAACCATCCACAGGTCAGGCCACATGTACATATCCGCAAGCAGACTCCGATGCTCACTGTTCCACCTTGCGAATACCTACAACATGACTAACTAGGTATGCAAAAAAGCTTAGCAAGAATAGCCTTACAACATAAGTATACTAAACACCGATAACGGGTTGACCTAAGGTAGTTACTACTACCGGTCACTAGCGTATTAGATAAGTTCCAACCCTATCACAAAATTTTCTCAAATAATAGAAAAATAAAAAACTAACACTTTGGTTGTACCTAACAATAAATTTTCACGCATATCATAACATCGGCACTCAAAAAATCCCCAAACATTCAAGATATATAATTACACAATCTAGTCAATTCAAACAAATAAAGAATATCATGGCCCTCCATACCATGTGATGTAATATTTCTTTGTGAAGAAACTATTTTTCATTGCAATAAGGTTGGCCTAGGAGCTCTTTTTTAAACAAAGCTTCGAGGTAATAATGCTGAGGAGTTTATGACGAATGTTTTTATTGGTTGGGAGTACTCTACCAGCTCGGTTTATGAGGGTTGATTGTTGCTGGTTTGGCATCCTGGGTTTGTTTCTATAACTATTCTTCAAGTTAGTCTGCAATTTATTCACAGCCAAGTGAATTTTAGGGATAGCAATCACGCTTTTTGTATGACCTTTGTCTATGGTAAAAATTCGATTGAGGAAAGGCAAGTATTATGGTGGGATTTAGCTTCTTTGGTGTTCCCTGTGAAGCCGTGGCTTATGGCTGGTGACTTCAATGCGGTGTTTGACTATGATGATCGAATTGGAGGGCATATTATTACTGAGTTCGAAATGGCTGATGCTCAACAGTGGAGAGCTCTGGGTTTGGCGGATAAGATGCGATCTATTGGTTCTCGATACACTTGGACTAATAATCAGGAGTTTGGGGCCAGAATTTTCTCTAAGTTGGACTAAGTTTTTAAGAATGAAGCTTGGATGGACATGTTCCCTCATTATGAAGTTTTAACTAATTGGGAGGAAATTTCTGATCACTGTTATTGTCTTATTAAATCTGCTGTTACTGAGTTGTTGGGGGTGAAACCTTTCAGATTTTATAACATGTGGACCGAGCATAAGGACTTTAGAAGTGTTGTGTTGAGCAGCTGGTATAAACCTTTACATGCTCAAGGTTTATTCTATATTCTGAGGAAACTAGACAGACTTAAGCATGTGTTGCGTAAGTTCAATAAATAGGCGATTGGAGATGTGACAATTAACTTTTCAACTGCTAAGGAACAGTTTCAGCAGGCTCAGCTTTCACTTAAGCAAAATCCTCATTCTGAGACCCTCGAAGATGTTGTTCGGACTGCTGGTGTTAGTCTGTCAATTCATTCCAGGATTTATGAAAGTTTCAATAGGCAGAGGAGCAAAATTACTTGGCTTCGCTTTGGCGACGAAAATTCAGCCTATTTCCATGT
Source organism: Humulus lupulus (assembly GCF_963169125.1). Classification (NCBI taxonomy): domain Eukaryota; kingdom Viridiplantae; phylum Streptophyta; class Magnoliopsida; order Rosales; family Cannabaceae; genus Humulus; species Humulus lupulus. The sequence goes on along the minus strand of NC_084798.1, from coordinate 137,920,415 downwards.
GTGTTTGAAGCAGAGAAGAATTGCTAACAGGATCACTTCATTTATTGATGATCTTGGTCAGATTCATGATAATTTTGAGGATGTTGTTAGTCACTTTATTCATCATTTTAGAAGCATTATGGGCAGTTCTAGCTCAGCTTCCACTGGTATTCAGCAGAATTGTATTGTTCATGGTGCTGTCTTAAATTCGGTCCAACAACTGGGTCTGTTAAAGCCCTTCACAAAGAAAGATGTGAAAGTTGCTTTGTTTCATATCAACTCTGTTAAAAGTCTAGGTCCGGATGGGTTTAATGCTGGTTTCTATAAGTTCTTATGGTAGGATATTGGAGATGAAATTTTGAATGCTATTTTGGGGTTCTTTGAAAAAGGTAAGCTGCATAATGAGATAAATAATACTACTCTTTCTCTCATTTCCAAAGTGGAGAATCCTTCTAAGGTTGTGGATTTTAGACCGATTGCTTGCTGTAATACTCTTTATAATTGTATCTCGAAAATGATTTGTATGAGATTGGCTAGGGTGTTACTGTGTTTAATTAACCAAAATCAGGGTGCTTTTTTTTAGAATCGATCTTTGGCTCATAATATCTTCATATTTCAGGATCTTATTAAAGGTTACAATCGTAGGAATATTTCTCCTCGGTGTGTTTTGAAGATTGATTTGAGTAAAGCGTATGATACTATTGATTGGCTGTTCTTAGAGAACCTTTTGAAAGCGTTTTTGTTTCCTAGTAAGTTTATTCATTAGATTATGGTTTGTCTGAGGGGAACTACCTACTCTCTTATGTTGAATGGAAGGATTCAAGGGAAGTTTATTGGGAAAAAAGGGCTTAGACAAGGGGATCCTATATCTCCCTTATTATTTGGTCTTGTTATGGAATATCTTACTAGACTCCTTATTCAAGCATTGCATCATAAGGATTTCAGATTTCATCCCATGTGCAAAAATCTGAACTTCGTTAGTCTCTGTTTTGCTGACGATCTTGTGTTGATCTGTAAAGGGAATGTTCGCTGTGTCCAAATTCTTTGGGATGGTTTTTCTCTGTTTAGTAGAGCTTCAGGTTTAGCTATGAATTTGGCTAAATCTCATGTTTATTTTGGTGGTTTGACAGTTGAAACTAAGAAGGATATTCTGGATTGTATTAAAATTGAAGAGGGATCTTTTCCTTTTAAGTATCTCAGTATCCCTCTCCGTCCTACCAAGTGGAAGGCTGGTGACTGTGGAATTATCATAAAAAAGATATATCTTCGGTTGCATTCTTGGGCTAGTCGTCACCTTTCATTTGCGGGTCGAGCTCAGCTCATTCATTCTGTTTTACTGGGTATTAGAGCCTATTGGATGAGTATTTTCTTACTTCCCCAAAGTGTCACTCTTGAGATTGATAGGCTTTCTCGTAATTTTCTCTGGGGTTCGAAAGGTAATCGTAGTAAGCTGCATTTTACAGCTTGGGGCCATGTTTGTGTGCCGAAAAGCTTGGGAGGCATTGGGTTCAAGGAAGGTCCGAAGTGGAATAAAGTCTTACTGGCCAAATATGTTTGGGCATTATCATCCAAACAAGATCTGCTTTGGGTTAAATGGGTTAATAATATCTATCTCAAAGGTATATACTTTTGGGAGTACAACCTAATGGCTGATGTGAGCTGGTATTGGAGGAAGTTGGTGCATCTAAGATCCTTTCTGCCCAGAGGTACCTTGGTGGCTGCGGTTTCAGGTAGGACGCTTCAGCTGAACAAGCTGTATTTGTTGCTGCTTCAGCAGAGTAAAGTGAGGTTTGCCAAAGTGGTTTAGTGCATCTTGTCTCTTCCAAAACACAGATCTGTCCTCTGGCAATCTGTCCGTGGTCACCTTCTGACCCGAGACAATCTTATTCTTCGGTAGATCACTATTGATTCTCCCTTATCTCCAGTTTGTGAGATAGATTTGGAATCACATGCTCATCTGTTTTTTGACTGTTTGTACTCTCAATAGCTTTTGAATAAGATTGCTAATTGGTTGGGAATTGCTATTTCGCCTTCCAAATTCTGTGATTGGATTGCTTGGATGGATGGGCGGCCTAAAGGTCTTTCTCAGTGATTCTTGGCCGCTGCTCTTGCTGCTACTGTCTATTTCATATGGCGGAATCGTAACTCATGTATTTTTAATTACGCAGTTATTTCTAGCAATAGGATTCTTTGTCTGATTAAGGCTAGCTTAAAGGCTAGATTTTTGGGTTTTACTAGGAAGAAGCTTGGAATTTTGAGAAGAATTTTCATGATTCTATGGATCAGTTGTAGTCTATTTTTCTTCTATGTGTTGGTTCAATTGTAATCTGTTTGTTCTGAGCTCTTTTTGAGCATGTGCTTGTATTTTGTTGGTTGATTCAATAAAATTTCTTTTTGAATAATAATTATTCCTTCGTTTATTGTTTTTATGAAAAGAAGGGCAATTGGACCTGTAACGACATAAATTTGCTAATAACGCTTAGGGCCTTGATTAGTGTGCCTAGAGGGCAATAAGTGAATTATTGTTATAATATGTGAATATGTGATAGTGATGCATGTTTAGTTGAATTAAATACGCATGTGGGCCCCGTTTGGGATATTAGGGGTATGTTTGAGATTTTAGCCCATCGAGGGCATAAATGTGATAAATGTGTTATGTTTGTGATATATCTGTGTAGCACGATTCGAGACAGTTCTAGGGAGCCGTTAGTCAGAAAGTCACAACGAGGTTGAGAATTCGACTCGGGGCGAGTCGAGGTGTATACCGGGTAGGAGATATTTTTCGTGGTTATCGGGTTATGAAAATAAATATTTGGAGATATATTCAAGTATAGAATGTCTAGGAGAGAATATTGGGAAAAAATTAATATTTTGGCCTCGAAGACTTAGCGGGACTTAATAGATGACTAAATTTCCCTTGGGTCAATTAAGGATAGAGGCTAAGTTTAAGGGGGCAGCTTGGTCATTTTGTAAGGATAATATTAGACTTAGATAACTCAAGAAACTGCTGGAACTAAGTAAAAAGGAACAACTCTCAGCTTTTCCTCTCTAGGTCAGTTCATCATTTCTCCCTTTGGTGTATGAGTTTGGCAGACTCCAATCAGAAATCCAAGGTTTAGAGCTTGAAGTGTGTGAGCTTTGAAGGTTGAGGAGCAAGAGAAAGCTAGGAATCACCAGCTGAGGTAAGGAGTTTAACTTTAAAATCCCTTGAGTTTTAGTAGAATTATAGCTAGAACTATAAGCTGCATGTGAACTAGAATTTTGAGTGAAATTTGGTTGAGGGCTGAGTTTTGTGGTTGCTTGAACTTATTGTGAAGCTTAGATAGTGTGGTAGGGAGGTTCAAGCTTAATTTTGAGTTTAAGTGTTGGCCTGAGGTGATTTTGGAAGTTATGGCTCGAAGGGAAAAGCAAGGAAAATGGTGTTTTCTGGGTTTGGAGGTGAGGGCCGCGGCCCTAGGAGGGGCATGTCGCGACCCGTGTGTACGCGAGGCCTTGGCAAGCCATGGAGTTCGGGGCACGCCATGGAGGTTGGCCAAGCATGCTGTGGCCCGTGTGTGTGTCCAGGGAGGTGTCTAGCCTTTGTTTTGAGGCTAGCCATGACTCTTGTGCGGTGGGTCGCGGCCCTAGTTCAAGGTGTAGGGATTTTAGTGGGTTTGGACTTGGGAACTTAATTACGAAGGCTCGAGATGGATTTTGTCACCCGGATTGATAGAATTCAAGGTCCCAGAGATTAAAATTGTGGTTTGAAGTTATTTATTGGATTAGAGTGTGATGGGTGGATATTGTTAATGTGTTGTGATTAGGGCTTCGGCGAGGCTCGGACTAGGGATTTGTGCTCGGGGTATCGGTGCTTAGAAAACTCGGGACACTGGTAAGGAAATTACTTTTCCTATAGAGCTTGTGTTACAGGGCTCAGCCCTATTTGATTGTGTTGCGAGGCATGGCACTTCGATTGAATTTATGTGTGTTGTGATACTTGTTTAGTATATTATGTGTATGTATTAATGATGGAACAGCGATGGCCGGGAAGGGCGAAGGTCGGGAACGGCGAAGGCTGAGAACGAACAGGGGCCGAGAGCAGCGTTTAGCACGCGGAGTGCGAGTTGCCAGGGTAAGACCTCGAGGGAGACCTGGGATATCGTTACGGTTTAGACAGCGAACCCAGGGCCTGGTAAAGCGCTTGGGATGGCATGGCCGTACATGTAGGACCTGGTGTTGGCTTGATTTTGTATTAAGTGTTTGATATATATTTATTATCTGCTTGTGAGGGTTTTCTTGTTGGGCTTCGGCTCATGGGTGCTCTATGGTGTAGGTAAAGGCAAAAAGAGAGTCGATCAGCCATGAGTTCGGCGAGCGGGACGAGCGTCGCGTACATGTTTGGTCTTTCTGGCTGTCTCGGGCAGGGTTATTTTGGGAGATGTTTGTACAAAACCTGAATTTTGTCATTTAGTCGACTCTAACTAGATTTTGAGTTGTAAATATTTCTAAACAATGTTTTTGGTATCCCAAATGTTATAAGCCTTATAATTTTTCAGTGAAAGGTATATTTTCAAATTTGTGGCTCTAATTATGATTTAATTACACTTTTGTCTTAAAACCTCGATTAGCGAGTTACTTGCACATTTAAACTCAGTTTGTAATGGGTCTAAGGCAGTAGAGCGTTACAACTTGGTATCAGAGCGAGGCAAGGTTGATTGTTTATGGAGAATGACCAAACATGTACGCTCGCTGTCAGTTGCAAGCTAGCCTCAGGGTTGGTTGGTATGATTGACTATCATGTTGAAATATGTGGTTAAATGCCCTATTTGCCTGCTTATTTGATATGGAGCATGATAAGTGATTTAATATATGCATGATGTCAGGGCATGGCCTGTTGTGTGTGTGATATGTTATTTGAGTGTTATATGGATTGTTGCTTGTGGTTGACTGATGTGAATGGGAGGTGGTTTTGGATGTTGTTATCATGCCTGATGAGCGGCGTCATTGGTTGTAGGCATATTTGCTGAGATGCCTCGTCAATCATCTATACTCTGTGGTAGTCGGGCCGAGGATGATAACCAAGGTTAGGATCCTCCACCTGCCCCAGAGAATTGGCACCAGATGTTTGGTGAAATGGAAGCAAGGTTTCAACGAACAGACGAAGAACTTCGCCAGCCGAGGCAGCAGGCCCCTCCACAGGTTACAGAGTTTCTGATTCAGCAGGTTATGGCGCTAGCGCCAACTCAACCTGTAGTGGAGAATAAGTGGGAACCCTTATATGAGCGGTTCAGAAAACAACATCCTCCAACCTTTGAGGGTGGGCCAAACCCGCTGCGAGCAGAGCAGTGGATGAATATGATCTCCTCACATCTTGATTTCATGAAGGTTAAGGGGAACGAGAGGGTAGCCTGGGAAAGCTACATGTTCAGAGAGGATGCCCGCATCTGGTGGGATGTGGTGGTCTAGAGGAGGAATGTGACCGTTATGACCTTGGAAGAGTTTAGGAACATTTTCAATGAGAAATATTACAATGTGACAGTCTGAGTTGCGAAGGTTGATGAGTTTATCAACCTAACTCAGAACCGGATGACCGTGACAGAGTATGCTCTGAAGTTTGATCGTTTGGCGAAGTTTGCGCCAGATCTAGTGTTGACAGATGCGACGAGAAGGGATAGGTTTGTACGGTGATTGAATGTTATGATTGCCCATGATGTAAAAATCACTTTGGATCCAGAGACTACTACTTATGCTCAGGGGGTAGACAAGGCCCTTACAGCTGAGGGGGCCGAGGACCAGATTTGGAGAGAAAGCGCTGTTAGGCGTGATGCTAGGAGGACAGTGTAATGCCCTACTTCCTTAGAGACGTTACTAAGTTAGTTTAAAATGTGCATTCAACTCGTTAATCGAGATTTTAGGTCAAAAAGTGAAATTAAATCATAAACAGGGTTACAAACTTTGAAAATAATTTCATTTACTGAAAATCATAAAGTATTTGACATTTGGGATCCTAAAATATTGTTTGGAAATATTTACAACATATGAGTACAAACCACGACGACTAAACGGCAAAATCTAGGTCTTAATACAATCATCTCTTAAAACCACTGGCTGTGGCAGCCAGGCAGGCAAGACATGTACGCGCCGCTCCATGCTCTCCGTACTCATGGTTGGTCGACTATTCCCTTGCCCTTAAATGCACCATAGAGCACCCGTGAGCTGAAGCCCAGCAAGAAAACCCTCATAAACAAAAAAACATATGCATAATAAACATATAGCATATAACAGGCCATTAATAGGCTTAAACATATACGGCCAAGCTGTCCCAGCCGCTTTACCAGGCCCTAGGTTCGCGGTCCACACCGTCAGGATATCCCAGGTATCCTTTAGGGTCTCGCCCTGGCAACTCGCACTCCACTTGCTCAACGCTACTCCCGACCCCTTGCCGTACTCGGTCTCGTACTCAACGTGCCCAACGCCATTCCTGGTCCTTTGCCGTTCCCAGCCCCTGCCGACCTCGGCCTGCGCCGTTCCCGACTCTTGCCGAACATTTACACAATTGCATTCATAGCATAATAAACATATACTGAACTTTAACAAATCCATTCAAAGGGCTACGCCCTGCAATTCAGACATATTGGGCTCAGCCCTACATACAAGCTCTATGGGAACAGTTGTTTTCTCACCTGCGTCCCGAGCTTTCCGAGCACTGATATCTCGAGCACAGTCCCCTAACTCGAGCCTCGCTGAAACCTTAGTAACAACGCATTAACAATATTCATCCATCAAATTCTAATCCATTAAATAACTTTGAGCCATAACTCCAATCTCCGTGACCTTGAATTCTATCAATCAGGGTGATAAAATCCATCCCGAACCTTAACCTTTGAGTTCCCAAGCCTAAACACACTTAAAAACACAAAATGGTACTAAGAGTCGCGGCCCGCCCCTAAACCCGAGAGCACACCAAAAACAGGGCATGCGAGCCACGGCCCTAGCTAAGGCATGCCGCGACTCGCCCTTCTTCCAGGCCACCCAAATGCCTCGGAGGGCCGCGGCTCAGCAAGAACAATGTCGCGGCCTGACCGTTCAAACCCAGCCAATCATCCTTAAAAGTCAACCTAACAATCCAAACATTAATCACAAAAGTCTTAAGACAATCACAGCAACAAAACCTAACAAGAACTTAAACCAAAAACCTCATAAAACCCAAAACCTCATTAAATCCAAAATCAATCCTTCACCCAACTACATGCATATTCTAAAAACCAGCAGAAACTTCAAGCTAAAACCTTGTAATTTAAAGTTTACCCTTGCTGAACTTAGTCTCTGAATTTGGTCCTTAAGACTCAGGCTTCTAGCTCCAAAGATTCCCAGCTTCACTACTTAGTCCTTAGCTTGAGTTCACCAAGAATTCTCTCAAGCTCAAATGGAGAGAAAGAAAAGAAGACAACTTCAAGAGAGAGAGAAAGAGAGATTCGGTTTCTGAATGATTTAAAAAATTCCAAGTTTTGTTTTATTTAACTTAAGTCTATAGGGTTACTTCAAGGCTCGGGTACGAAAACGTCCCCGAGGAAAAAAATGGTAAATTTCCCCAATATTCCCTCCTAGACATTTTAACCTCAAATATATCTCCAAATATATATTTCCATAACCCGATAACCCCATAATACATCTAATACCCGAAATACCCCTCGACTCACCCTGAGTCGGATTCTCAAGCCCGTTGTGACTTTCTATCTGACCGCTCCCCAGGACTTTCTCGGACCGTGCTGCACAGATAAATCGCATACATATCGCATTTATCACATTTATACCCTCAACGGGCTAAAATTACAAACATACCCCTAATATCCAAGCGGGGCCCACATGTATATTTAATTCAACTAAACATGCATCTCTATCACATATTCACATAAATTCACAAATTAACATATTAAATCATTTATTGCCCTCCAGGCACACTAATCAAGGCCCTAAGCTTTATTAGCAAATTTGGGTCGTTACAGACACTGCCTCCATTTATTAGATCCAGCCAGGGTAGTGGCTCTGGTGAGCAGAAGAGGAAGGCCCCAGATACCCTTGTCCCTCCCAGTTCTGATAGGAGGGCATGGGGTAGTTTTAGTAGCCGTCAGGGCAGAAGTGACAACTGGAGGAGTTTTCTTGTGTGTCCTCGGTGCAGACGACGACATCAGGGTGAGTGCAGGATTAGGGCCTGCTTTGTTTGTGGGAGTGCCAACTATCTGAAGAAGGACTACCCACAAGCCAGGAAGGAGGATATGAAGCAGGGCCACAGTCTCGCTCCTACCAGGGTGTTTACTTTGACTCAGACTGAGGCAGAGGCTAGCCCCTCAGTAGTGACAGGTGAGATCTCTAGTGCTGGTTCTTCTTATACTGCATTGTTTGATTCGGGAGCTACCCACTCGTTTATGTCTGCTAGAGTGATAGATCAGCTGTGTAGATCTAGTGTTATGTATGCTAGGGGTTTCAGACCTTATTGCCGACTGGGGAACTGGTAGTCTGTAGGAGGTGGATTAGAGCTTTACCAGTAGAGGTAGATGGTAGGGAATTTCTTGCTGAATTGATTGAGCTTGCGATGGATGACTTCGGTATGATCCTAGGGATGGATTGGTTATCAAAGTATGGGGCGACAATTGACTGTAAGCGCAGGATGGTGACTTTTGAGCCAGAAGGGGAAGTACCCTTCGTATTTGTGGGAACACCTGATAACTATTTTTGTACGAGAACTCGATCAAAGGGAGATACTTACTCCATGATCCCCCAAAATCTAGCACACAGGCTCACAACATGTCCTCCAATATTTGAATCATCCTCTCAGACTGTCCATCCTTCTGAGGATGATAAGTAGTACTAAACTGGAACTGCGTGCCCATAGCCTTCCACAAACTCTCCCAAAACTTGGAAGTGAAGGTGGGGTCTCTGTCGGCTACTATCGACCTTGGAGCCCCATGAAGTAGAACAATCTCCTTCACATATAACTCAGCATACTGCTCCACAGTATAATTTGTCCTAACAGGCAAAAAGTGGGCGGACTTGGTATACCAATCCACGATTACCCACACCGAGTCATGCTGCCCCATGGTCCTCGGCAAACCAACCACAAAGTCCATGGTAATATCTTCCCACTTCCATTCTGGGATCCCCAGAGGCTGTAGCAACCCCGTTGGCCTCTGATGCTCAGCCTTAACCTGCTGACAAGTTAAGCACTTGGCCACATAATCTACCACATCCTTATTCATGCCCGACCACCAATGCAAAACTCTCAAATCCTGGTACATCTTCGTTGTACCCGGGTGCAAAGAATAGGGAGTGGTATGCGATTAATCTAAGATCTCCCTCCGAATATCAGAATCCATCAGAATGCAGATCCGACCCTTGTACTTTAGTAATCCCATCTCTGAAATAGAAAAGTCCTTAGTCGCTCTGACTAAGACATTCTCTCAGTGACCTCTCAATTGAGAATCTCTCCCCTGCGCCTCCTTGATCTTCTCAAGGAGTGTAGACTGAAGAGTGATGTTGGCCAACTGACCAACCACCAACTCTATATCTACTCAAGTCATCTCCTCATCTAGCTTATCAGATATCTGTCTCGAACTAAACAACTGTCCTGGGCCTTTCCGACTCAATGCATCAGCCACCACATTAGCCTTCCCAGGATGGTATAGGATATCACAGTCATAATCCTTAACCAACTCCATCCACCGCCTCTGGCACATATTCAGGTCCTTCTGAGTAAAGAAATATTTCAGGCTCCTATGGTCGGTGTATATCTCGCACTTCTCACCATAGAGATATTGCCTCCAAATCTTAAGTGCGAACACCACCACTGCCAACTCCATATCATGCGTGGGATATCTTTGCTCATACTCCTTTAACTGTCTCGATGAATAAGCTATCACCTTACCAGCTTGCATTAGCGCACACCCCAAACCCTGTCTGGATGCATCACAATAAACCACAAACTTTTCATTATCTGTCGGCAAACTTAACACTGGCGCGTTGTTCAATCGCCGCTTCAACTCCTTGAAACTGTTCTCACATCTGTCTGTCCAGACATACCTTGTCTTCTTCTTCGTTAATTCTGTCAAAGGCGTAGCTATTCTGGAGAACACCTCAACGAACTGCTGATAATATCCCGCTAAACCCAAAAAGCTTCTCACTTCAGGAACATTGCTCAGTCTAGGCCAATCTCTGACCGCCTCAATCTTACTTGGGTAAACCAGAATCCCCTCCTTACTGACGAGATGGCCCAGAAATGTAACTTATGGTAACCAAAACTCACACAAACTGAAATTAGCATATAACTTATGCTCCCTCAATCACTGTAGAACAAACCGCAGATGCTGCTCGTGCTCTGCCTCTGACTGAGAATATACCAGGATGTCATCGATGAACACAATCACAAACTTATCCAAATAATCCTTGAAAAAACTTTTTACCATGTCCATAAAAGCTGCTGGGGCATTGGTTAATCAAAAGGACATAACCAAGAATTCATAGTGTCCATACCTCATTCGGAAAGCGGTCTTTGGTATGTCCTCCTCTTTAATCCTTAATTGATGGTAACCTGATCGGAGATCTATCTTGGAAAACACTATTCTTCCCTGTAACTGATCAAATAAATCATCGATCCTAGGCAATGGATGCTTGTTCTTAATGGTTAACTTATTCAACTCCCTGTAATCAATACACATCCTAAGCGATCCATCTTTCTTCTTTACAAACAACACTGGAGCACCCCATGGCAAGAAACTCGGTCTGATGAACCCTAAATCAAGTAACTCTTGCAACTGAATCTTCAACTCCTTTAACTCTGCTGGAGCCACTCTGTAAGGTGTCCTAGATACTGGCTCCACTCCTGGTACCAACTCTATAACAAAGTCAATCTCCCGCTGCGGCGGAAACCATGCCAGAAACAAATCTGGGAACTCACACACCAATCTAGTCTCACCCAATCCAGCCGACACCACCCTAGAGGTATCCAAAAACTCGCTAGAAATCCCATGCAACCTTCTTGCATCAAGTCTCTAGCCTTCAATGCTGAAATCATTGGCACTCGCAGTCCACTAGCTGTCCCAACAAACACAAAGGGTACCTCCCCTTCCGGTTCAAAAGTCACCATTCTGCACTTCCAGTCAATCGTTGCCCCATACTTCAATAACCAATCCATCCCTAGAATCATATCAAAATTGTCCATCTCTAACTCAATCAAATCAACACACAATTCCCTACCATCTATCTCTACTGACAATGCTCTAATCCATTTCCTAGAGACTACCAGTTCTCCTGTTGGCAACAAAGTTTGAAATCCCCTAGCATACACACCGCTAGGTCTACAAAGTTGGTCTATCACTCTAGCGTATACAAATGAATGGTAGCCCCTGAATCAAACAATGCAGTATACAAAGAACCAGCACTAGAGATCTGACCTGTCACAACTGAGGGGCTAGCCTCCGCCTCAGTCTGTGTCAAAGTAACTTCCCTGGCAGGAGCAAGACTGTCACTTTGCTTCAGCTCCTCTTTCTTGACTTGAGGGAAATCCCTCTTCAAATGACTAGCACTCCCACAAACAAAGCAGACCCTGATCCTACACTCACCCTGGTGTTGACGTCTGTACCGCGCATACACTGGGAAACTCCTCCAGTTGTCACTTCCACCCTGACGGACAGTAAAAGCACCCCGTGCCCTCCAATCTGAACTGGGAGGAACGAAGGAGTCTGGGGCCTTCCTCTTCTGCTCACTAGAGCCACCACCCCGACTGGATCCAACAAAAGGTGGCACTGTCCTCCTGGAATTACGCCTAATTGCGCTTTCCCTCCATATCTAATCTTTGGTCTTCTCAGCTGTAAGGGCCTTGTCCACTACCTGAGCATAAGTAGTAGTCTCTGGATCCAAAGTAGTATTGACATCGTGGGCGACCATAACGTGTCTCTTCTTGCCGCATCAGACGGCACTAAATCTGGCACAAACTTCACCAATCTGTCAAACCTCAAAGCATACTCTGTCACTGTCAATCGGTTATGAGTCAGGTTGATGAACTCGTCAACCTTCACAGCTCAAACTGCCACACTATAATACTTCTCATTAAATAAGTTTTTGAACTCTTCCCAAGTCATAACTGTTATGTTCCTTCTCTGAACTACCACGTCCCACCAGATGCGGGCATCCTCTCTGAACATGTAGCTAGCACAAGCTACCCTCTCATTTCCCTGAACCTTCATAAAATCCAGAATTGAGGAAGTCATATTTATCCACTGCTCTGCCCGCAGTGGGTCTGGTCCACCCTCGAAGGTGGGAGGATGATGTTTCCTGAACCTCTCATATAGAGGTTCCCACTTATTCTCCATAGCAGATTGAACTGGCACTGGCGCCACAGCCTATTTATTAGCAGTCCAGTGACCTGAGGTGAGGCCTGCTGCCTCAACTGTCGAAGCTCTTCCTCTATTCGCTGCAGCCTAGCTTCCATCTCGGCAAACATCTCTTGCCAATTCTGTGGGGTAGGTGGAGGGTCCTGACCCTGGTTGTCATCCACGGCCCTACTGCCGCGGAGTCTAAATGATTGTCGAGGCATCTCAACAAATATGCCTGCAACCAATGACGCCGCTCATCAGGCATGATAACAACATCCAAAACTACCTCTCAAACACATTAACCATCCATAAACAGTAATTCACATAACATACAGATAGCATATAACACACAACGGGCCATGCCCTGGCATTATGCATATGTTAACTCATTCATCATGCTCTATATCAAATAAGATGGAAAACAGGGCATTCAATCACATATTCAAGAATACTAGTCAATCATACCAACAAACCCTGAGTCGAGCTTGTCACTGACAGCGAGCATACATGTTCGGTCAATCTCTAGAACCATAAACCTTGGCTCGCTCTGATACCAAGTTATAACGCCCTACTTCCTTAGAGTCGTTACTAAGTGAGTTTAAAATGTGCATTCAACTCATTAATCGAGATTTTAGGTCAAAAAGTGTAATTAAATCATAAACAGGGTTACAAACTTTGAAAATAATTTCATTTACTGAAAAGCATAAAGTATTTAACATTTGGGATCCTAAAATACTGTTTGGAAATATTTACAACATATGAGTACAAACCACGTCGACTAAACGACAAAATCTAGGTTTTCATACAATCATCTCTCAAAACCACTGGCTGTGGCCGCCAGGCAGGCCAAACATGTACGCGTCGCTTCACGCTCTCCGTACTCATGGTTGGTCGACTTTTCCCTTGCCCTTACCTGCACCACAGAGCACCCGGGAGCCGAAGCCCAGCAAGAAAACCCTCATAAACAGAAAAACATATGCATAACAAACACATAGCATATAAGAGGCCATCAATAGGCCTAAACACATACGGCCAAGCCGTCCCAAGCGCTTTACCAGGCCTTGGATTCGCGGTCCACACCGTGAGGATATCCCAGGTATCCTTTTGGGTCTCGCCCTAGCAACACGCACTCCACGTGCTCAACGCTGCTCCCGGCCCCTTGCCATACTCGGCCTCGCACTCAACGTGCTCAAAGCCGTTCCCAGCCCTTTTCCGTTCCCAGCCCCTGCCGACCTCGGCCTGCACCATTCCCGGTTCTTGTCGAACATTTACACAATTTCATTCATAGCATAATAAACATATACTGAACCTTAACAAATTCAATCAAAGGGCTATGCCCTACAATTCAGACATATTGGGCTCAGCCGTGCATACAAGCTCTATGGGAACAGTGGTTTTCATACCTGCATCCCGAGATTTTCGAGCACCGATATCCCGAGCACAGTCCCCTAACTTGAGCCTCGCCGAAACCCTAGTCACAACACATTAACAATATTCATCCATCAAGTTCTAATCCATTAAATAACTTTGAGCCATAACTCTAATATCTGGGACCTTGAATTCTATCAATCAGGGTGATAAAATCCATCTAGATCCTTAACCTTTGAGTTCCGAAGCCTAAACACACTTAAAAACACAAAATGGCACTAAGAGTCGCGACCCTATGGGGGCATGCCACTGCCCGCCCCCAAACCCGAGAGCACACCGAAAACAGGGCATAAGCGCCACGGCCCTAGCTAAGGCATGCCACTACCCGCCCTTCTTCCAGGCCACCCAAATGCTTCGGAGGGCCGCCGCTTAGCAAGAACAATGCCGCGGCCCGACCCTTCAAACCCAGAAAAATCCTCCATTTTTTCTTCTAAAACCCAGCCAATCATCCTTAATAGTCAACCTAACAATCCAAACATTACTCACAGATGTCTTAAGACAATCACAACAACAAAACCTAACAAGAACTTAAACCAAAAACCTCATAAAACCCAAAATCAATCATTCACCCAACTACATGCATATTCTAAAAACCAGCAGAAACTTCAAGCTAAAACCTTGTAATTTAAAGCTTACCCTTAGTGAACTTAGGCTCTGAATTTGGTCCTTAAGCCTCAGGCTTCTAGCTCCAAAGATTCCCATCTTCACTACTTAGTTCTTAGCTTGACTTCACCTAGAATTCTCTCAAGTTCAAATGGAGAGAAAGAAAAGAAGACAACTTCAAGAGAGAGAGAAAGAGAGAGTCTGTTTTTGAATGTTCTAAACAATTCCAAGTTTTGTTTTATTTAACTTAAGTCTATAGGGTTACCTCAAGGCTCGGGGTACGAAAACGTCCCCGAGGGAAAAATGGTATATAGGATTCTCAAGTCTATAGGATTCTCAACCCCGTTGTGACTTTCTGTCTGATCGCTTCCCAGGACTGTCTCGGACCGTGTTGCACAGATAAATCGCATACATATCGCATTTATCACATTTATACCCTCAACGGGCTAAAATCACAAACATACCCCTAATATCCAAGCGGGGCCCACATGCATATTTAATTCAACTAAACATGCATCTCTATCACATATTCACATAAATTCACATATTAACATATTAAATCATTTATTGCCCTCCAGGCATGCTAATCAAGGCCCTAAGCCTTATTAGCAAATTTGGGTCGTTACAGACAGTGCCCCCTTTTAATTGATCCAGCCAGGGTAGTGGCTCCGGTGAGCAGAAGAGGAAGGCCCCAGATACCCTTGTTCCTCCAGTTCTGAAAGGAGGGCACGGGGTGGTTTTAGTAGCCGTCAGGGCAGAAGTTTTAACTGGAGGAGTTTTCTTGTGTGTCCTCGGTGCAGACGACGACATCAGGGTGAGTGCAGTGTTAGGGCCTGCTTTGTTTGTGGGAGTGCCAACCATCTGAAGAAGGACTGCCCATAAACAAGGAAGGAGGAGCCAAAGCAGGGCCACAGTCTCGCTCCTGCCAGGGTGTTTACTTTGACTCAGATTGAGGCGGAGGCTAGCCCCTCAGTTGTTACAGGTCAGATCTCTAGTACTGGTTCTTCTTATACTGCATTGTTTGATTCGGGAGCTACCCACTCGTTTATGTCTTCTAGAGTGATAGATCAGCTGTGTAGACCTAGTGTTCTGTATGCTAGGGTTTTCAGACCTTATTGCCGACTGGGGAACTGGTAGTCTCTAGGAGGTGGATTAGAGCTTTACTAGTAGTGGTAGATGGTAGGGAATTGTTTGCTAACTTGATTGAGCTTGCGATGGATGACTTCGATCCTAGGGATGGATTGGTTATCAAAGTATGGGGCAACAATTGATTGTAAGCGTAGGATGGTGACTTTTGTGCCAGAAGGGGAAGTACCCTTTGCATTTGTGGGAACACCTGGTGGACCACGGGTACTTATGATTTCGGCTTAAAGGCTAGGGACCTGATGCAGGGAGGTTGCATAGGATTCCTAGCGAGTGTTGTGGATACCTCTAAGATTGTGTCGGTTTGACCAGGGGAGACCAGATTGTTATGTGCATTCCCAGATTTATTTTCAGCAGATCTGCCAGAGCTGCTGCCGCAACGGGAGATTGATATTGTTATAGAGTCGGTACCAGGAGTGGAGCCAGTATCCAGGACACCTTGCCGAATGGCTTCGGTAGAGTTGAAGGAGTTGAAAATCCAATTGCAGGAGCTACTGGATTTGGGGTTCATCAGACCGAGTTTCTTGTCATGGGGTGCTCCGGTGTTGTTTGTTAAGAAGAAGGACAGATCCCTCAGGATGTGTATTGATTATAGGGAGCTGAACAAGTTGACCATCAAGAATAAGTACATACTGCCTAGGATTGATGATTTGTTTGATCAACTACAGGGAAAGACAGTGTTCTCTAAGATAGATCTCCAATTAGTTTACCATCAGTTAAGGATCAAAGAGGAGGACAGAGCACGAGTTGCATCTGCGGTTGGTTTTACAATGATTAAGGGAGCATAAGTTATATGCTAAGTTCAACAAGTGCGAGTTTTGGTTACCGCAAGTTACATTTCTGGGCCATATTGTCAGTAAGAGGGGATTCTGGTTGACCCAAATAAGATTGAAGTAGTTAGAGACTGGCCTAGACCGAACAATGTTTCTGAAGTAAGGAGTTTTCTGGGGTTGGCATGATATTACCGGCAGTTTGTTGGGGGGTTCTTCAGAATAGCTACACCGTTGACAAAATTGATGAAGAAGATGACAAAGTATGTTTGGACAGACCGATGTGAGAACAGTTTCAAAGAGTTGAAGCGGCGGTTGATCACCGCGCCAGTGTTGAGTCTGCTGACAGATAATGAAAAGTTTGTGGTGTACTATGATGCATCCAGACAGGGTTTAGGGTGTGTGTTGATGCAAGCTGGAAAGGTGATAGCCTACGCATTGAGGCAGTTAAAGGAGTATGAACAGAGATATCCCACACATGATCTGGAATTAGCAGTGGTGGTGTTCACACTTAAGATTTGGAGACATTATTTATATGGTGAGAAGTGCGAGATTTACACTGATAATAAGAGTTTGAAGTATTTCTTCACTCAGAAGGATCTGAATATGCGCCAGAGATGGTGGTTGGAGTTGGTCAAGGATTACGATTGTGATATCCTGTATCATCCTGGAAAGGCTAACATAGTTGCTGATGCCTTCAGCCAGAAGGGCCCAGGACATCTATTTAGTTCGAGACAGATATCCGAGGAGCTAGCAGAAGAGATGACTAGAGCGGGTATAGAGTTGGTGGTTGGTCGGTTAGCCAACATCACTCTTCAGTCTACTCTCCTTGAGAGGATCAGGGAGGCTTAGGAGAATGATTCCCAGTTGAGGGGTTATAGGGAGAACGTCTTGGTCGGAGCGGCCAAGGACTTTTCTATTTCAGAGATGGGGTTACTTAAGTATAAGGGTCGGATCTGTGATGTGGCCAAGTGCTTAACTTGTCAGCAGGTCAAGGTTGAACATCAAAGGCCAGTAGGGTTGTTGCAGCCTATAGGGATTCTGGAGTGGAAATGGGAAGATGTCGCCATGGACTTCGTAGTCGGGTTACCAAAGACCATAGGACAGCATGATTCGGTGTGGGTGATTATGGATACGCACACCAAGTCCACCCACTTTTTACCAGTCAGGAAAAATTATACTGTAGAGCAGTATGCTGAGATTTACGTGAAGGAGATTGTTCGACTGCATGGGGCACCAAGGTCGATAGTATTCGACAGGCACCCCACCTTCACTTCCAAGTCCTTGGAAGGTCTGAAGAAGGCTATGGGCACACAATTATGGTTTAGTACCGCTTATCATCCTCAGACAGATGGACAGACTTAGAGGATGATTCAGATATTAGAGGACATGCTACGAGCCTGTGTGTTAGATTTTGGGGGAACTTGGAGTAAGTATCTTCCTTTGATCGAGTTCTCGTACAACAACAGTTATCAGGCAACTATCAGAGTGGCTCCGTATGAGATGCTCTATGGGAGGAAGTGCAAATCACCTATCCATTGGGATGAGACAGGTGAGAGGAGGTATTTAGGTCTTGAGATGGTTCAGAGGACCAATGAGGCTGTTGAGAAGATTAGAGCTCGAATGCTCACCTCCCAGAGTCACCAGACAAGTTATTCAGATCTGAAATGCAGGAGTGTGGAGTTCTAGGTTGGTGAATATGTGTTTCTCAGGGTTTCACCTTTGAAGGGAGTGAAATGGTTTGGTGTTCGGGGCAAGCTGAGCCCTAGGTTTATTGGCCCCTTTGAGATTCTGGAACGGGTTGGAGAGGTAGCTTACAGATGGGCAAAGCCTCCAGCCTTATCAGGGGTCCATAACGTGTTTCATGTGTCCATGCTCCGAAAGTATGTATCAGATTCAACACATGTTTTAAGTTATGAAAATTTGGAGTTGGATCAAGATTTTTCTAATGAGGAGAAACCAGTTCAGATTCTCGACTGGAAGGATAAAGTCTTACGGAGCAAGACCATCGCCTTGGTGAAAGTGCTGTGGAGGAACAACAAGGTTGAGGAGGCGACATGGGAATTGGAATCTGAGATGCAGGAGCGGTGTCCCGAGTTATATAGGTAATTTTGAGGACGAAATATGTCTAAGGAGGGGATAGTTGTAACGACCTAAATTTTCTAATAAGGCTTAGGGCCTTGATTATTGTGCCTGGAGGGAAATAAGTGAATTATTGTTATAATATGTGAATTTATGCGAATATGTGATAGTGATGCATGTTTAGTTGAATTAAATATGCATGTGGGCCCCGTTTGGGATATTAGGGGTATGTTTGAGATTTTAGTTCGTCGAGGGCATAAATGTGATAAACATGTTATGTTTGTGATATATCTGTGTAGCACGATCTGAGACAGTTCTAGGGAGCCGTTAGTCAGAAAGTCACAACGGGGTTGAGAATTCGACTCGGGGCGAGTCGAGGTGTATACCGGGTATGAGATATTTTTCGTGGTTATCGGGTTATGAAAATAAATATTTGGAGATATATTCAAGTATAGAATGTCTAGGAGAGAATATTGGGAAAAAATTAATATTTTGGCCTCGAAGACTTAGCGGGACTTAATAGATGACTAAATTTCCCTTGGGTCAATTAAGGATAGAGGCTAAGTTTAAGGGGGCAGCTTGGTCATTTTGTAAGGATAATATTAGACTTAGATAACTCAAGAAACTGCTGGAACTAAGTAAAAAGGAACAACTCTCAGCTTTTCCTCTCTAGGTCAGTTCATCATTTCTCCCTTTGGTGTATGAGTTTGGCAGACTCCAATCAGAAATCCAAGGTTTAGAGCTTGAAGTGTGTGAGCTTTGAAGGTTGAGGAGCAAGAGAAAGCTAGGAATCACCAGCTGAGGTAAGGAGTTTAACTTTAAAATCCCTTGAGTTTTAGTAGAATTATAGCTAGAACTATAAGCTGCATGTGAACTAGAATTTTGAGTGAAATTTGGTTGAGGGCTGAGTTTTGTGGTTGCTTGAACTTATTGTGAAGCTTAGATGGTGTGGTAGGGAGGTTCAAGCTTAATTTTGAGTTTAAGTGTTTTCCTGAGGTGATTTTGGAAGTGATGGCTCGAAGGGAAAAGCAAGGAAATGGTGTTTTCTGGGTTTGGAGGTGAGGGCTGCGGCCCTAGGAGGGGCATGCCGTGGCCCGTGTGCACACGAGGCCTTGGGAGGCCATGGTGTTCGAGGTGCGCCTTGGCACTTGGCCAAGCATTCCGCGACCTGTGTGTGTGTCCAAGGAGGTGTCTAGCCTCTATTTTGAGGCTAGCCGCGACGCTTGTGGGGTGGGTTGCGGCTCTAGTTCAAGCTGCAGGCTCGGGATGGATTTTGTCACTTGGATTGATAGAATTCAAGGTCCCAGAGATTAGAATTGTGGTTTGAAGTTATTTATTAGATTACAGTTTCATGGGTGGATATTGTTAATGTGTTGTGATTAGGGCTTCGGCGAGGCTCGGACTAGGGAATTGTGCTCGGGGTATCGGTGCTTAGAAAGCTCGGGCACAGGTAAGGAAACTACTGTTCCTATAGAGCTTGTGTTGCAAGGCTCGGCCCTATTTGATTGTGTTGCGGGGCATGGCCCTTTGATAGAATTTATGTGTGTTATGATACTTGTTTAGTATATTATGTGTATGTATTAATGATGGAACGACGATGGCCGGTGTATCGCCTTCCTACGTTAGAGTCGTTACTAAGTGAGTTTAAATTGTGCAATTAACTCGCTAAACGAGATTCTTAGAGCAAAAGTGTGACTAAGCTAAAATAAAAATCATAATCTTTGCAAATAACCTCACTTTATTGAAAATTATAAAAGCTTAACATTTGGGATCCCAAAATACAGTTTAGAAATATTTACAACTCAAAATGAAATCACGGTCGACTAACCGACAAAATCCAGTTTATACATTCATCTCCCAAAATGCCCCTGACCGTGGCAGTCAGGCTAACCAAACATGTACACTCCGCTTCGTGCTCACCATACTCATGATTGGTTGATTTTCTCCTTGCCCTTACCTGCACCACAGAGCACCTGTGAGCCGAAGCCTAGCAAGAAAACTCACAACAGACAACATATGCATATCAACACTTATCAGTTAAACAAGCCATCAACTGGCTAAAAACATACGGCCATGCTGTCCCAGGCGCTTCACCATGCCTTGGATTCGCGGTCCATACCATGAGGATATCCCAGGTATCCTTTAGGATCTATCCTAGCAACTCGCACTCCACGTGCTAAACGCTGCTTTCGGCCCTGGCCCCTTGCCTCACACGGCCTTGCACTCCACGTGCCTATCGCCGTTCCTGGCACATTGTCGTTCTCGGCCTTTGCCGTTATCGGTCTTCACCGTTCACGGCTCATGCCGTACAATCACCACATTCACATATGATAAAGCTAATCAACAAGCTAAACATTCATAAACTCAAACAAAGGGTCAAACCCCATGGTCTACGGGACTCAGTAGTTTTCTTACCTTAGATTCCCTAGCTCTGTTCACTTTGTAACGCCCTACTACCTTAGAGCCGTTACTTAGTGAGTTTAAAATAGAAATCGTGCTCTTGGACTGACTCTACGCGGTTTCTAAAACCAAAAGTGTGAATAAACCAGAATTTAAGGCTGTACTCTTTGAAAATGTTTAGTTTCATTGAAAACGTTAAGTGTCAAACATCTGGGATCCCAAAATAAGGTTTACAAAATATTTACAACTCAAAAATGGATTTACACCAGGTTAACTTTCAAAAGAATGAGTTAATATAGCCATATAAAAAATGCCCCCAACCAAAGCAGTCGGGCAGGCCGAACATGTACGCGCCGCCCCCACGCTCTCCATACTCATGGCCGGTTGACTGACTCCTTGCTTTTACCTGCCACACAGAGCACCCGTGAGCAGAAGCCCAGCAAGAAAACCCAAATAGTACATAACATATGCAAATAATATAGCTGACATAATCCACTGATAAATAGGAAAACCATCAGACTAAACAAGTACGGCCATGCCGCCCCAGAGGCCGTACCAAAGCCTGGGGTCTCGGTCCTCACCGTAAGGATAACTCATGTATCCCTTTGGTCCCACCCTGGGTATAGCATCCCATGTGCTGAGTGTTATTTCCGGCCCCAAGGCCGTACCCGGCCTTTGCCACTCTCGGCCTTAGCCGTTCATTTCATTATAATCGCACGCATAATACAATTCGAAATAATCATTCAAACATATAATTATTCATCCAAGGTCATACATTTACAAGTAAAACAATCTAGGGCCATGCCCTACAATAACACTGTGGGCCCATGCCCTAATCCCGGGTATTACGGTTTTCTTTCCTTTAAATTCGATGGCCTTGATCAACCTGACTCCTTGAGCATGATCCTACTCGAGCCCTAGCGCTTACCTAAGAAAAATCCATAAGTCAAAGTCATTACCAAACCTCGAGTCCAAAACCTAGCCTCGGGACCAATCCCGAGCCCCTGGGAAGTCCTAGATCCCCAAAACAAAGTGGCGGAATCGAGCCCCGAACCCTAGGTCAAAATCCCTTCACAAAAGCCCAAAAATCCCCTCTGTGAACAGTGCAGCGCTACAGCACTCTAAAGAGGGCTCTGTAGCGCTACAAGCAGAACCACCCCATCAGAAACAGGGGCTAGCGCTACAGCGCCCCCTGACTAGCGCTGTGGCGCTAGTTGCAGCCAGACCAAACCCAAAATCGCATCTTGCGATTTCCTTCTACCATTTCAACCCCAAACTTGTTCAAACCTTTTCCAAACCCAAAAACAAACATATCCACACCTCACACTCATCCCAAGCATCCCATGAACTCAGTCCCAAGCTCAAGCAACCCAAAACTCAAAATCCAACATAATGAACCCAAAAACCAGAAATTCACTCAAACAACAAAGATAGGGTCTTAGAAATCATACCGTGGGTGGAATTTCGACCTTCAATTGAACCCTAGACCTCCTTAGCTTGCACCTTCACAACCTTGACCTGTTTTCCCCAAAAACCCCATCCATTTAGCTCAAAAATACAGGTCAAACCAGTCAAGCCCTAAAACAGAAATCCCCAAGAACTTACCTCAACTTTCTGATGTAATCTTGCTAACCCCTTGCCAATCCTCAAGTCTAGCTTAGGATCCTTGATGCTCAGCCTACCCTAGCTCTCCACTGAGCTTGACTCCAAGAAAAATGAAGGAAAATGGTTGGGAGAGCCACAAACCGTTCTTAAAAGCCAAACCCTTCTGTTTTCCCTCTTTTCTTTTCTCTTCCTTCTTTCTTTCTTTTTAGCCTATACTCTTTTCTACAAAATCCACTAAGTATAAAGCCCCCCTTTAATTCAACTCTTACAAGCCTAAAGACCAAAATGCCCTCCCTTAATAATTCTAAACCTTTATGTCCATAAAGGGGCATTTTAGTCATATTACCCAAATTCCCACTAATTCCTCAAGTGTTCCTAATAATTCCCGCTCGCTACCCAATATCTGATTAATCATCCAATATACATTCCTCATCATCAAGATTAACCTCAATATATTTCCCAAATTCTCATTTAAACTCCCCAGGCTTAACCCAAGCCGGGTATAAATTCCCGCTTTGACTTTTCCGCTAACCCGCTCATTCTAGGATCGTCTCGAGTCATGGATCATAGATACCAACATAGTCATGCCCAACATGGCCAAATTACAAATATGCTCAATCAGGTCTACATGCACACTAATTCACATAGTCATGCATCACAAATAATCAAATAGTCATATAACGTGCATTAAATCATAATCATGCATTAAACTCATTAAAGTCACACACAGAATCCCAATATGCCCTCCAGGAATGCTACTCAAGGCCCTTAAGCCTTAATAGCGAATTTGGGTCGTTACACACTTGATCCTCGAGGACGATCCCTCTTGAGCCCTAGCGTACACCCAGTCATAGCCATAGATTAGAATCATCACCAAACCTCAAGTTCAAAACCTAACCTCGGGACCAATCCCCAGCCCTCAGGAAGCCCAAATTCCACCAAACAAGGTGGTGGAATCGAACCCCGAACCCCCAGGGAAAAACCCTTGAAAATAACCCCAAAACCCTTTTTTGGAAACAGAGTAGCGCTACAGCGCTCTAAGGAGGGCGCTACAAACAGAGCCCAACTCGCCCAGAACACTTGGCCTAGCGCTACGGCACCCAAAGGCTAGCGTTGTAGCGCTAGTCACAAAACAGCAAAACCTGCCATTTTCTCCTTCGACTTTCCAAACTTAAAAAAAACTCATCCAAACTTTACCCAAACTTAAAAACAAGCCTACTAACATGTCTAACTCATCCCAAGCATCCCAACCATACACAACTCAACCACATGCATCCTTAATCCAAGATTTCATTATAACTAAACCTAAAACTCAAAAACTCAGCCAAAACCATAGAAATCACAAAGCTTGAAACTAAAGTTCCTTACCTCTGATGAATGAACTTGGCTGAAGTTATCTTCCACTCTTGCTTAGCCTTCACCTCCTCAAATTCCCAGCTTCAACTCCCTAAGATTCCCACAGAACCTTGCTTAGAGAACTAGCTCAACACCAACACCATAAACTTAAGAAAACCTCAAAGTCTTACCTTAAGTGGATGAATTTCTTTGCCAATTCCTCAAGCTAACACAAGGATTCTAGCCTCTAGCTCCTGCCCAAACTCCTCCTGAGTTTCTACTCCAAAAGACCTCAAGAACTGGTGGAAAAATGCCAAATCGACCCTGCCTTTCTTTTCCTTTTTCTTTCCTTCTTCTTCTTTATTTTCTTTCCTTCAGAACATTTCCAGCCCTTTCTACTCTTCCCACTAAGGCACAAAGCCTAAGTTATTCCTATCCCTTATAAGACAAATGACCACAATACCCTCCCATAAATCCTAAGTCTTTAAATCCACCTAGGGGTATTTTGGTCCTTTCACCCAATTCCCGCTAATTCCTCGAGTGTCCCTAATATTTACCACTTACCTCCCGACACTTAACTAATCACCAGTTATATTCTCCAATATCAAAATAGATCCCAATATATTCTCTAAGTTCCTATTTATACCCCCAAGCTCGCCCTAAGCCGGGTATAAATCCCCGCCGTGACCTTTTTCGCTAACTCTCTCACTAGGTTCGTCTCGATTCACAGATCACAAATATATCCACATAATAATGTGGGCTCAACAATTTATCACATTTTTATACAATTATGCCCTCAATGGGCCAAAATTACAAATATACCCCTGACAACCAAATGGGGCCCACATGCATATTTAATCACCTAAACATCCATTCTAACCACATATTCATTAAATTCACATAAATTAATACAAAATAACAATTATTGCCCTCCAGGCACACTAATCAAGGCCCCAAGCATTATTAGTAAATTTGGGTCATTACAACTATCCCCTCCTTAGAGAAATTTTGTCCTTGAAATTACCTGAACAACTCGGGATACCGCTCCCTCATCTCTGACTCAAGTTCCCATGTCGCCTCCTCAACCTTGTTGTTCCTCCACAACACTTTCACCAAGGCGATGGTCTTGTTCCACAAAACCTTATCCTTTCGGTCAAGAATCTGAACTGGCTTCTCCTCATAGGACAAATCCTGGTCCTGCTCCAAACTTTCATAACTTAGCACGTGAGTTGAATCTGATACATACTTCTGGAGCATGGAAACATGAATAACATTATGAACCCCTGATAAGGCTGGAGGCATCGCCAACCTGTAAGCTACCTCCCCAACCCACTCTAGAATCTCAAAGGGTCCAACAAACCTAGGGCTCAACTTTCCCTGAATACCGAACTGTTTCACCCCTCTCAGAGGTGAAAATCTAAGGAACACATGATCACCAACCTGAAATTCTACACTCCTGCGTTTCAGGTCTAAATAACTTTTCTGGCGACTCTAGGAGGCGAGCATTCGTGCCCTAATATTCTCAATAGCCTCATTGGTCCTCTGAACCATCTTAGGACCCAAATAACTTCTCTCACCCGTCTTGTCCCAATGGATAGGTGATCTGCACTTCCTACCGTATAACATCTCAGACGGAGCCACTCCAATACTCTCTTGATAGCTGTTATTATACGAGAACTCAATCACAGGGAGATATTTACTCCAAGATCCCCCAAAGTCTAGCACACAGGCTCGCAGGTAAAGGCAAAGGGAGAGTCGATCAGCCATGAGTTCGGCAATCGGGATGAGCGGCGTGTACATGTTTGGTCTGTCTGGCTGTCTCGGCGAGGGTTATTTTGGGAGATGTTTGTACTCGATTTGTAACTAGAGTACTTGATGTTACACATCTCTGATTATGATATAATTACACTTTTGTCTTAAAACCTCGATTAGCGAGTTAATTGCACATTTAAACTCACTTAGTAGCAGCTCTAAGGCAGTAGGGCGTTACAGGACCCTTAATTTATTAGAATTGTAAAAATTATATCTTATTTATTTCAAACTGATTTAGATTATTTTAATATCCCAAGTCCTTAATTATTTCGTAAAAAGAACAAATTTCCATTTTTCACACTTTGAACTTTTAATTTTAATTAAGCCATAAAAGTTGATTTTCAAACCTTTACCATATCTCAAGTTTTTGGAAAAAGCCCCTGAAATTTTGTCCACTTATTCTAGGACTAGGAGAAAATCTCGTGACAAAACTCGTGTAAAGTTGGGAGAACCAACCTCCCAAAAACCTCATTTCATTATGGTCAGTATTTTACATTTTCCAGATTTAGGGCAAACTTTAAAAATTCAAATCTCTTACACCGTACTGTATTTTTCTCTAAATCTTTGCAGGGACCTTTAAATGTATATAAAATATCATCATATAAAATTCAATAATTTTTAGGATAGTATAACCAACTAGAATATATAATGAAATCTTGGCAGTACATGCTGCCCTGTATTTTTTCCAGATTTGCATCACAATGCCAAAACGTTCATAATATGAGTATAAAATACCTTTTTGAGATTTTCCAAAGCATAACATCAAGTACTCTCAAAGTGCTACACAACTACATAATATATTTTCACGAACAGAGTGAATAAAGTTCGGTCTAACGCGTTGGATGTCAGACCACGAATTTTGGCAGCATAGTTTTTTACTCACCACAATATTATCAAGCTTTCTAGCATAAACCTAGGCCACAAGCATGAATAAAAATTATCATACCATACTAAACACATTACTACATGCCAAATGAAAAATTGACCACAAAAATTACACATGCAACTCAGATTTACTAATCATATACAAAGTTAACCAAAATCACAAGATTTTTACCCATTGTTGTTGTAGGTTTTGGCTTTGTGTTCACTTAAGCCTTGAATCCCACCACTAGCCTCAAATACCTTCAAACCTTCTCCAAACAGAACAAGGTCAGATTGTAGCACAAGGAAAGGAGGAAATAATAGAGAGGGATTGACATCTCAAACCCTGAAGAAATTGCATCTTTTGAACGGCTTGAGGTTGCTCTTTTGAACCTCTAAACCTTAGAGACATGGACAAGAGTGAGTAAAATAATAGAATAAATAGGAGTTAGAGATGCCATAGGTTCGGCATGTAAAAGGAATAAATAAGAAAAGCTAGATCTCTTTTTTTTGGGGGGGGGGGGGGGGGGATTCAAGGGTTTACCTTTCGAGATTTCGAAAACCTTTGCCTACACCATGTGTCTTTCCTTCTTGGCTTATGGGTGCTCTCCTAAGATTGGAGCTTGCAATACCATGGGAGAAGTGAGATCCAACTCAGAGAGGAATGGTAGAAACATTCAGCATAATGAAAGATGAGAAGAAAGAGCGAAAGATGTTACCTTGAGCTCGATTTTGCATAGGGTTGTTCACAAGAACAAATGGAGTTTCTCCTTGAAAGAAAAAGAGAGAGAGCCGAAGTGAGAGGGAGAGGGAGAGACTCTGATTTTTTTCAGAGTTGGAAAACGAAAAGAAAAGAGAGGGAATGAATGTCTCAGTTTTGGGAGGGAAAAAAGTGTAGCGCACCAAATTTTTTTTATTTTTTTATTTTGTGCTTTGTTTTATTTAATTGTTAAGTGTTGTGAATTTTTTTTTATTATTTGTTAAATTTGTTTGGCAGAAATTTTGTGAATTTAATTGTTAAGTGTTTATTTATTTATTTAATTTGTGAATAAATGAGTTTTGGTTGAATGCACCAAGGTCCCTAATAGGTAGTGATGCAACCTAGTAATTAATTGTGTGCATGCATGGTTGCATGGCCATATTTTATTTTATTAGAATTATTTTAGTTAATTAAAATGAAGAAAACAAAAATTAAAAATAAAGAAGAGGAAAGAGGTGCGAACGTGTGAAGCATAGTGGGAAAGAAAGTGCTTCTTTTCCTATTTTATTTGGAAATTAAAAGAAATCAAATTGAAGAAAATATCTAAAATGGGAAAGGGAGGTTGTCATCTTTATTTTTCTACCAATTAAGAGAAATTCAAACAAAATAAAAATAGAAGAAAATAAGCAAAAAGAGGAAACTTACCCATTTTTTCCATTAGGTTATTATTGGCTAGGTTAGAATAAAAAGGGAAGAAAGAAAAGAGAGAGCCATTTTGCATGTGGTGCCGTCAGCTAGGAGGAGAAGGAGAGAGAGATTGTGCCTGAGAGCTAGAGAGGGAAAAAGAGAAAGAAAGGAAGAAAGGAAGAAGAAGGTTTGGGAAAATCTAGGTTTGTGCTCTTGTTCCAACTTGTGATTTGATTCTCTACCCCTTGTTTTTCTTTTCTTGATGACTAAGACCTTTGTTTTTCTTGGATGGTTGTTGTTTTCTCTTTTCATGGGGGTTTTGAAAACCCTAGGCTTGAGAAAATGGTGATTATAGTTTTGGATATTGGTCATCTTGTGTATTCTTGATTCTACAAATCAAGAGAGGTAATCAATCCTTAGCCATTTTGTTTTTATGTTTTCTTGACTTATATGAATGGTGGTATGTTGACTTTGACTCTTTTGATTTTAGGTTGAAATGTTCTATTGTAAGATGCATGGTGATTTTGATTATTTGAATGATGGGTTTCAGCCTATTCATGTATAGGAATTCCCTTTATATTTTAATATTTTTATTTTATGTTAGGTTCATGTTCTAGGATGCTATGTTATTTTGGCATAATAAATGATTTGGACTCTTATTATTGAATCCATGAAATTTGATGAACATGTATATGAGATTATGATGTATCAATAGGTTAAGGCATTCATGAGTGATGATAGAAATATGCTAGGAATTCATGTGAATGTAAATAAAAATTTTGGTTTTATTTTATGTTTAAGTCATGGGGTGTAACGCATGATGAGTTGTTTTGTTTTTATTTTTGTGTCACCCATGCATATTAAAAACATGCTAGGTTAATTGGTTGAATGATTGTAATTGTCTTAAATCTTTTTATAAATTGATGTATTGCTAATACATGAAAATTCATATTTGGGTTTTGAAAGCATGAGTTTGAAAGGAATTTTATGATGAATATTGCTTGCTGATTTTGTGTATAAATGGTATGAAATATGATGAAAATAATGATTTGCATGCATAAGTGATATTCGAAGTGCTATGATGATTTTATGAAATTAAAAGGTATTTTAATTCACATTAAAATGATATGTTTACTCAAATAAATACCTACAGTTTTTTTTTATATTTTATAAAGAAAATATGAATTTTAATTCCAATATGATGATTTTTGAGGGTTTAATTTGTTGCTAGAAGTTTTGGTAAAAATTATAAAATGTATTTTAAATGAAAGGAAGTTTGTGTGTTTGTTTAAATAGTACAATACCCTAAACTATGTATATATTAAATATGATATTTAAATGTAACCTTGAATGTTCACATTTTAGTAAGTATGGTTTTCTTTATTTTAAATTAAGAAAAATGTTGAGATTAGATTCACTTATGATTTTTAAACATAATAAATGTTGGCTGAAAGTTTAGATTAATAAATTAAAATAATTATTTTTGTTATCACATATGAGTTTACAATACATAAATTAAGCCTTAAATGATATAACCAAAAATATATTTTTCTCATACTTAAAATTATATTTTTCTCACATCAAATCTTGTATTAATTTAAATAAAATGTTACTTTCTAAAGCAAATGTGATATTTATAAGTACCTTTAGATAAATTCAAATTTTTGTTATTTTTATGCAATTTAAAAATAATAAATTGAATTATTTTAATTTTGAAAATGGCTAAATAAATTATTTTTTTGAAATAAATAATTGTGAGAAATTATGTTGCTAAATCTTTATTTTGAAAAGGTTAGAAAAAAGCTTGTAGAAATTATCGTTTTTAACGTCATTTTTTATCAATGCTCCCACGTATGCATGTCGCATGAAAATGCACTTTTACGTTAAAAAATATGTCTAGTATTCAACCATATAATTTTTTCTTGAAAATTATGGAGGAATAATATGTAGAATTGACATTATTTTTTTGTGATTCTATGTGAAAAATGTGCATGTTTTGAAATTATGTGTAAATTGCACCATGTGTGCATGGCCCATGCACACATGGGGTATATGAGTTGGGCACAAGAAAATCTTATGTGATGTTAAAGAATGCTATTGATTTTTGTTATAGGCTCGTTGTGAAGTTTGTTCAATTTTTGCTTTGCTCGGACCTGCTGTGAGGAAGTTAGATAGAATTCTATTTATTTATGCTATGAATGGTAAGATGGGTTTGTTTGAGGTTAAATGTTATGTATGATGATGTACCATGTGATATGAAGTATGAAATGATATTTTTTAGATGATATGATGAATTTGATGAATCATGTATTTCCTTTGTGTTGATATGACTGGATTGCATGTGTTTTGTATGCTGTTTGAAGAGCAAATGGTTGTTAGCGTGTTGAACGAGACACAACAAAGGGGTTACTAAGGATATAAAGATGTGACCCGAGTTACTAAGGATATAAAGACGTAACTCATAGGGCGGACACACCGAGGTTATTCAAGGACAAAAGCCTCCTATTTACCTCATGATGTGACATGGACAAGGGAAGGGGCCATGTTCACAAGGATGTGATGATGATGATGTTTGGATATGCTGATGATGTATAATGTATAATGATGATGTATGGTGATAATGTTTATGTATGATGTATGGTGATGAAGTTTAAGTATGAAATATCATGATTTATGGATATGATGTTGTATGAGACTTACGATATGATTATGCTTTTGTTGTGTTTTCTTTGTTTGTTGTTTGTACTTCCTTACTGGACTTTTAGCTCACCCCCTTACTTCCCCCTTTCTGGTAATCAATAGGGTCTCTCTTTGGCATGCGTGGTGATGTGGGGAGTTTCAACGTCAAAGTGTATATGGCGTGGGGGTATCCTATGGGTGAGAAAACAATCAGCTTAAATGCCAATTTTAAAGAATGATGTCATGTTTTATTTTGGTTTCAAAACTTATTAGTGAGACATTAACTATATTTATTTTTAAAAACTTTGCATGACAATTTGTCTTTTATTTTAAACTATTGGGCCCAACTTACATGTTTTAGCAAGACCCCACTGGAATTTTCATATAATAAGAGGTTTTCTTCAATAAATTTATGAAGTCTAAGGCGTTTTACAAGAAGGAAGAGGAAGGGTCTTATTATTTGATTGGTTCTAGACTAACTAGGAGTAGGGTTTTGGCTATTGCATGCATGAGTGACACCTCATGCATTTCAATTCCCCCCATCGACCAAAACCCTACTCTCATTTATTTATACCTCCAATAATGTTCAAAACTAGCTATTATTCAAAAGTGGTATTGGTGCCACTAAACCAACAACCCTTAATACATGGGGTTAGATGCTAACATAGGGTAAAATTAAAATGATAGAATAAATGTGACACCAATATTTACATGTATCACATTCATTTAATCTTTTTCCCAAATAAATTTGTGGAATTATTTATTGGATAATTTTCACCATTATGCTAAATAGGCATTTTCCTTTTTTTAACCTATAGTTTTTAAATTTTCATACATGAATTAATTTGAATATTTTGTGACCAAAAATAATATTTTTCACACTATTAAAAATAATTTTTCAATCTATCCCATATTGACCAAAATGTCCTTCAAGGCCAAAACAAGACTTTTTCACCCTTAAGCATAATTGAATGGAATTCAAACCTCAACAAATTTCATAAAATTTATTGGCTTAATAATAAATTCCCCAATTGTCTAAAAATATTACTATGCCATAATATTTTTTTAATTTTATTTAATCCAAGACTTTTCTCCCATTAGGGTTTACTCCTTGGTCAAAGACCAAGTTTTGCTTTGCAAAAAGAATAGATCATTCACCAGATAATCACAGCGGCTATAAAAAATCACTAATTATCTCAAACTCATATAATATTATTAAAAATAATATTTCACAAAATCTTTCACCTGCACGAACCGGCTACTATCTCAAAACATGGAACGTCACAATACCTGCAATTTAAAGAAGTTTCGTCCTCGAGACCCAGAACAGGTTGGGATACTGCTCCCGCATCTCAGCTTTCATCTCCCAGTTCACCTCTTCAGTTCCGTGGTTACACCACTGCACCTTCACCAAAGGTATCGTTTATTTCCTTAACACCTTCTCTTTCTGATCCAAAATGCTCTCGAATTTTCCTCATAACTTAGCTGAGGATCCACTCTAAGTTCCTCGTAACTTAGCACATGGGTGGGGTTGTTCACGTACATCCTTAATTTTGACACGTAGAACACATCGTGAATCTGGATAATGCGGGCGGAAGGGAAAATCATCCTCCTTAATGTGTTCCAAAATTTCAAACGATCCTATGTACCTAGAGCTCAACTTTCCCTTTCTTCCGAACCTCATGGCCCCTCATAGTGGAGCTATTTTTAACAACACTTTGTCCCCCCTTTATTGTTTTATTTTATATTTTATTTATTTATTTATTATATTTTTTATATTAATTAAACAAAAATTGTTGAAAATGATGTATTTTGATTCGGTGCTCAATAACTTCGTCACCTGTCCAAAAATATAAAAATTATCCAATATAATGATTATCAATATTTTGAACGAATTAAACAATTAGAGAATCTAGTTAGAAAAAGGTTAATATTTTTCAAGAATTAAACACTATATTATTTTACAAAATAATCTTTAGATACTCAAAATGTGCTTTTCGGTTTTTAAAAATATTTTCTCTCTTTGATTTTTACTTTTCAACTCAAGGCAATATGAGTGTGAAAGTCGAGTGTATTTTACAATATCTAGAGTGTATTTTTTTAAGTCTCGAGACTCCATATATTTTATCTTTGTAACCAAAATAGAATCTTTCACACTGCAAGAATGGTAGCCATTTTTAATGGTAGAGTATCCTCCATAAAATTTTAGTTACATAGTTCCAACTTACTCAATGACAACTTTCACACATTAGAGTTGGTAGCTCTTTTCTAAATTGGAGCCTAAGAGAAAAATGAAAGAGATATTTGAGATAACCAAATGCCAATTTTTGTATAAAATACTATTTTAAGAAATAATATTTCATTTATTTTCATAAAAATGTGAAAACTTTATAAGTAGATAATCAAATAGAAATTAGAATCAAACTGCTAACCAAAATTTTGAAAATTCGTGGGATTTGGAAACGATCACTAGAAATGAGTACTCACATAATGAGGACAAGGCAAGATAAAAAATATTTATATTGAAGCACAAACTCACATGGATTTTATAAGAGAGTCTGTAACGTCCTGAATTTACTATTAAGGCTAAATGCGTGGACTATAGTGCCTGGAGGGCATAATAGGATATACATGTTGAATTAATTTAATAAATGTGTGACTATGTGGCATACATAATTTATATGATAATATGGATTTGAATGCATGTTTATGTGTATTAAATATTCATGTGGGCCTGTTCTTGATAATAAGGGCATATATGTAGTATTGGCCCGTTGCGGGCATAAATGTCATTATATGTGTGTAAAT
Organism: Humulus lupulus; assembly: GCF_963169125.1. NCBI lineage: Eukaryota > Viridiplantae > Streptophyta > Magnoliopsida > Rosales > Cannabaceae > Humulus > Humulus lupulus. The sequence goes on along the minus strand of NC_084798.1, from coordinate 137,887,173 downwards.
GATTGAGACCATATTATTACATGGAAATATTTATAGTATACTGCTCGAGGCAATCCTAGTGAGCGGGTTAACAGAATAATCACCACGGGATCAAATACCTGACTCGGGGAGAGCCTAGGGGCATTTCGGGGATTTAGGGTGTATTCAGAATTTATGGGGTAACAAGCAATTATTTGGTGATTAATTGGGCATGTTGGGATTAATTGGGAATTTATAAGAAAAATTGAGGATTAGTGGGAGTTGAGGCTAATCACGATATATCCCTTAGGGCTATTAAAGGATAAGAGTAGGCTTAAGGGGCATTATGGTCATTTTATCATAATGATAGACTCGGCCAATTTGAACTGTGTAGAAACCTTAGGAAAAAATCTGATAAGCTTCAACCCAATTACCCTTTTCCCTCTCTCATGGTTCCCTCTCCTCCTCTTGAAGACTTAGACAATTATGGAGAATTCTTGTGGTGAGGCCTTGAATTTGAAGCTGGGAACTTGGGAAAACAAGCTGAGGGTGTGGGGAAAACCTAGTCTAAGCTCGGAATCTCCAGTGAGGTAAGATTCAAGCAAGTTTTGTTACTAGAATCCTGAGTTTATTTTAAGTGTCTTGAGGATCTAAATTTAGGTGTTTGAGCTTGGGTTGTGGTGATGGTTTGGTTTGATTTTTTAGGGTTATATGCTGCTTACAATGTTTGGAAATGATTGTGATGTATAGTTTTGGTTTATGTTTGAAATTGTGATGAACTCTGGTGGAAAAAGCTTGGAAAAAAATGCTGAAAAAGCCCCAAGATTTATGGGTTCACGGGGGCGCGCCGCAGCCCACGTGACCCCAGGAGCCCTGGGGCTTGCTATTCTGCAAGCTCACCGCAGCCCAACCACCTTTGGGTATTTGGGGCTGGCGCCTCTGACTTGGGGGCGTGCCGCAATTCTTAGGGCCAGGTCATGACCCAACTAGGTAGCCTTAGCCCGATTATGCTTTTGGGGCTCGAGGAATTAAACCTAAGCGCTCAGGACAATTTTTACTACCCGGTTTAGTAGAATTCAAAGCCCCCGATGCTAGTATTTTATTCCAAAGCTTTTAATTGGTTTAGGATTTGAATGGTTATCCACTATTGCATTGTGACTAGGTTATACCACAAGGGTTCCGGATTAGGGATCATGCTCGTGGATGTCATATGCTAATTGCACGAGACTTGGGGTAAGAAAACTACACCCGAGTTGTGAATGGGCCTAAACCCCTTTAATAAATATGTTATGAATGTGAACATATATGTATCTGAGAATATCTGGATGGGCATGCTTGTATACGCTGCCATTGATTACTAGCTATGCATTGAGTATTTGTGATTATATATGTTTGTAGGCTAACCTAAGGATGCCGGGGGTCGATAGCAAGCGTGCGGAACGCAGCCCGGCATAAGGGCGCTAGGCCTGGATATTATACCATAAACAAAAGTGTGGTTCACACTTAATCATTTCTATTGATTGATGTGTTTGGTTTACATATTTGACTAAGTTGAATATTATTGTAGGTTGGTTACTTATATCCTATTGTTAATTGACTCCGATAATTTATGTTTACCGTGTTTATACTATTGCCTAGTTGTGCACGCTGGTTTAAGTGTTCTTACTGAGCCTTGGTTCACGGGTGCTACGTGGTGCACGTAAGCAACAAGGATAGCAGGACCAGCCATGAGTTGGAGAGCTTCAGGGGCGGTGTGTACATATGCAGCCTGCTCGATCGCCACGGTCGGGATAGCTTGGGAGGAACTAGGGTTAAACCATATTTTGCTGCTTAGGACAGCTAAGTTGTATTCTATTTGTCTTTTACAAGTTTGTAAACTGATTTTGGGATTCTATGTATAAACTTAATATTTTAATAATCATTTTGTTGACCAAATCTTTTAAAAGTTGACCATGAATTAGTCTTTACTTACACATTTAAGTTCAAACGACTTGCTTAGTGAGTTAAGCACTACTGTAAACACATAGTGCAATGGTCCTGGTTAACCTGGGCGTTACAACTTGGTATCAAAGAGGTCTAGGTTTAAGGGTTCCTGAAGACTGGTTGGGCATGTACACTCGCTGCTAAAGATAAGCTCGACTCACAGTTAGGTATCTAATGAATTTATTATGTGATAATTGTTTAAATTGAACCAATGTGCCTTATCTACATGCTAGTATACAGAGCATGATGTGTATGAAGTATTTGGTTGAAATGAGATTTGATAATTGATGCATGAATAATGTAGATTTGTGTTTGATATGTGTATTGTGTGTGTGGTTATTGTGATTGTTTGGACATGCCCGTGGGATAATTCGGGATTTGAATATCAAGGCTGAGGGGTTAAGTCATTGACTGTGGACTTATCCAGAAATTATGTATTCAAGATAGTCAACTGGACCTGGTACATTAGTATGGTTGTTGTAGATGATAGTTAGGGTCAGAACCCTCCATTTGCCCCTGGAATTCACAACAGATGTTTGCTGGTTTGCAAGCAAGACTACCAGATGAGAATGAGGAGATTGGATGGTTGAGACAGTGGGTTCTGTCAGGGAACGCTGCTTCGTATATCTTGACAGTAATGACACTAGTGTTGGTTCAACCTTAGGGTGGAAACATATGAGAATTATGGTATGAAGGACTCCAAAAGCTTTATCCTTTAGTCTTCGAGGAAGGTTTGGGTTTGTTCAGAGCTGACCAGTGGATGGGCGTGATTAGCTCCATCCTCGACTATATGGGAGTGGTAGGCCATGATAGAGTTGTTGTATCACACGTATGTTGTGGGAGGATGCTCGGACATGATGGGAAGTAGTAGCCCAGACCCAGAATGTTGCCATGATGGGTTGGGAGGAATTCAGACAGTGGTTTGACGAAAAAAACCACTGTGACGCAGTCTGAACTTTGAAGACCAATGAGTTTACGAATTTGGTTCAGGATGGTAAGATAGTGACAGAGTACATCCATGAATTTGATGGGTTGGCCAAATCTTCTTTTGATTTATTACCAACAAATGTGATTCGGGAAAAACGATTCATTTAAGGATTGAAATTTAGGATGGCCCAGAGTGTTAGGATCGCTCCAGTTCAAGGGACTTCTATCTATGCTCGGGCAGTAGGGAGGGGCAGGAAAGGGTAGGTGCTCTGTAAGCTCAGCCAATGGTATTCTCATTTGCAGGATTAGGTAGGAGGAAATGCCCAGTAACCGAAAAAGAAGGACCTCTGATAGTTCTATAACTCCTAGACTTGACAGGAGGGGTTATAGTTTACAGGATGGCCGCCAGGGCAGCAATGAGGCCTGGTGAAGTTATCAAGTATGTGCCAAGTGCGGGAGACACCATTTGGGAGGACGCCGAGTGAAGGCATGTATTCTATGTGGAATGATTAGGCATGTCAGGAAGGTTTTCTTGACATCGGAGTTGAAAGAACCAAGGAGTATAGATTACTCGACCCCAGTTCGAGGGTTTGCTTGGATATAGTCAGAGGTCGAGGCTAGTCCTTCGGAGGCGACCAGTTGGCTCTCTAGTTCCTATTCCTTGTTATATATGGAGCTGAATGAATTCGATGCTACGTATCTCCTAGAATATACATAGATTTATGGCATATACCTTATGGTTGTCACGCCATGGGGCGTGAGATTTTAATGCCTATCTAGAAAATTTGTCACTTCCCGGAGAAGGGTTAGAGTATTATTGGTAGAAGGTTGATGGTGTAATTGATTGAGTTTGCCATATAAGGATGTTGATATGATCCTGACTATAGATTTGTCTACCAAATAAGGGACAACCATGGATAGCAAGAAATGATGATGACTTCTGAATTTAAAAGGAAAGGTCCCGGCTGCATCTACGGGATCCCTAGATATTGTAGTAGGCACCACTTGGAATATATCTATTAGGACGGATGAAGACTGGATCGGCCAATAAGTTAAATGATGGGTGCACAATGGATTGTGGAGAACAATGTTACATTAAGAAATTGAGCATGCTACAAGATTAAGAAAGGGATAGGATCGATGTCAATGATATCATGAAGAACGACATTAGCTCAGCAGAAAAAATTAAAGGTTAAGTTGAAGAAATATTTGATTTGAGCATTGATTAGGCAGAGCATCTCATCATGGGACACGTCAACACCGTTCACTGAGAATGAAGGGTTCAATTGCCTAGTTGCAATGTGGGACAATGTTCTCTGGAATTTACCCTCGATCTGGTTATTATCAATTGAGGATAAAGCAGAGAGACATTTTAAGAAATTACTTCTTGCACTAAGTAGGATGTAATGGGTTTTCAGTGAAGGATTTTAACTGACTAATGCTCCAAGGACACAGATAAGTTCAACCAGCAGAGAGAGTACATGAATGAAATGGACAAGCCATACTCAGATTGATTAAGGATGAGTTGGTCTACTCCCAGTTAGAAGCAGAACGTGAATAACCACTTCATTGATAATACTAAGACTAATGAAGCAGGGTTACAGGTAAGGCTCCAGAAAGAGTAAGTATGGATTTCTTCAAGGGTATTCAAGGTTATGTTATGGGAATTGATGGGATCATGTATGAAGTAATTCAGTTAGAAACCAAAAAATTACTAAAGGAATACTTGAGGGGTGAGAGGTACAGTGAGATCGGTAATACACATCGGCTACTACTTGAAGCATCTTCGAAGATAGCCATACCCAAGATTGAGGTAACACAAGAACCTAAAGTTTGTTTGAATGGATAGTTTCGTATGGGATTTTCAAAAGATAGAACAAGGATTGGTTGCCACACTATGGTATTAGAATACTTATGCAATGGACTGATATAGGAGGACGACATGATGAATATTTTCCTTACTTTAGACATGAAACTATATGGTGGTGCGTCGAAGACTAGGGTGCGCCCATGTACAGACTGAAAAGAATTGTTGATCATGCTTCATGGTAGATGAAGGGATAAGAACACAAATGTTCTACATAGGGTGTTAGGTTGACAGTGAAGCCAGATAGCCATGGTTAGGGTGTGGTGATGTCGCCTATGGCATAGTAGTTCGTGCACTAGTGTAAAGAGTTAAAACATTTGGTCACCCATAAAGGAATAACATTGAGACCAAGGCCCCAATAGGAACTAATGGGTGATTCTCATTGGAAATCATTGATTGCATAGAGACAATTAACATGGATGCTGACATCGTGAGTTGGAAAGGTCTGCGCCAGTTGGATAAGACGCCGCGGATTACAGTATCGTCAGACGAGGTAACAACCAAGAACTGTATAGTATCTGCAGTTGATAGTTTGCTGATATATCTCTATGGACTATGAAATTCAGGGAGGAGATCTTGTGGGAATGGTTAAGAATCCAACTAGTTTAGTATTATGGGTTATTATTTGAAGATCAGATGAGTGATCCGATTGAACCTGGTGCTAAGGTGGCTAGATGAGTATTACACTACACTACACAAAATACCTCTTTCTATAATACATAATTATTAGATAATTGGAAAAGTATTATAATAGGTAACCTAAAAAGTTAGAAAGTTGTAAAGTTAAAAATGGAGGGAAACAAAATATAATCGCTGGGTAAAGTTAAAATGGAGGGAAACAAAAAAACAAACACAAAATATTCTCATCAAAAACAAAAAGAAAGACCCTTTTAACATTTTAGGGTTAGCCACGATTTCCACTTCTCTTCCCTCCCAACTTCACAGTAACTCCACTTCTCTTCCCTCCAATGCGTGGTAGGAAGGCAGTGCCAACATCACACTCAGCCACAGGAAGGCAGTGCCACCACCATCTTCATGGGAAGTCGCAACCCTCCGAGAGCTCGAGGTAGCTTTATTTCTCTTTCTCTATCGCTCTCTGTTTCTTTCACCAATACACTCTCTCATTCGGACTTTCTCTATTTGTCGCAGGTGTACGGCGGGATGGTTGGGGCTCGCGACTTTGGGCGCGTGGCGGGGAGGTCGATGAGGTCCTCTCTACAACCGACATTTAAGAGGTCCTACCCTCCCAAACACGTTGTCACCACCAGATCTAGACCGTCACTCGGTTCAACCCCCATCTTCGTCTCCTTCCCTCCTTCCATCCCTCCCTCTCTCACTCTCTAAATATATATATCAGTTTCACTTTACCCGCTCGTCTCTCAAAATTTCCCAAATCCCTTTTGGTTTTTTGATTCTTAAGTTTTCCACTTTCTTTTTTGTTGTCCATTCATTACTGTTACTTGTTCTATTATCGTTTTTGTTGTATAATTTCATTTTTTCTTTTCTGGGTTCTTGTTGATCTAAATTGGCTTTTGTTGTTTTTTTTCCTGGGTTTCCTTTTTTCTTTTCGTAAACCCTCCCTGACCTACTTCCAATCATCAATGAGAAATTTGGTGCTTATCCAGCTCTATGGTTCTTTTTTGAAGGTTAGTATTGATGGGATTTGTTAAGACCCAATTAGGGTTTTTGTATGATTTTCCAGTTATTTGTGGTATGGATAATTTGTTTAAATTTAAGTAAAGCTATTGGTTTATTGAATTTATGTTATTGATTTTGGCAGAATGTTAATGTAATGATGAACCAAGGAGGTAATACCTAGGCCATAGCAACACTGACTCCAATTCACTCGAGGTAGCTTCTCTATCTTTCTTATTGTTTTATAAATATCATATTGTATTGGTTTGGTGGATAGGTTTTGTTTTCTACATCATGTGAGATTTGAGGTTAGGGCTAGTATATTTTATAGTTAATAAATGTTGATTTAAGGGCATAAGTAACAATGCTATATAGTATACAATAATGATTGATACATAAAGAACAACCATGCGTTATAGAATAACGTATGCATCATTAAACTTCTAATGTTATTTCTAGTTTTTGTGTGTAGAACTAGTGTATTTTATGTTATATCAATGTAATAAAATAGAATTAGCTCTTATTGTTTTTGTATACAAAGAATGTATAGTTAAATAGTTTATGACTTTACGTGTCATGCTTCTTGGTCTTTCATAGCTGCAAAATTATTGTTTATATGAGGAAATTATGTATGTGTACAATCGTTTATGTCTTGTGGATTGGTTATGTTATGAGGTTTAACTTTGATAGAAGTTCTTGCAATGCTTGTATCAACTATTAACTAAAAAAGTGTAAAATTATTGTTTGTTATAGAATCGACATGCATACGCAAGCCAAGGACAAACATCTTCACATCTTCATATAACAGCTGGCAATGAAGCCATATTATGGACAACTCATAAGGTGGATAACTCCACATCGAATGGAATCACTTCTAACTCAACTTACCATTATGACCCGCACATGCAGCCACCTGTTTCTAGTTCATCAAGTTTGGGAACAGTAAATGCACCACAGAATTACAATGGATATGCATCATACGCAAATCCTATTGATCCATATGGTTATGGAAGCTCAGGATTCTCAAGATACTATAGTGGTGATCAGCAGCAATCTAACCCTTCCTATTCGCAACTCGTAGGAGCATATCAAAACACAGGTGCTCCTTATTAGCCTATTTCTTCATTTCAGAATTATGGGTCTTATGCTGGGCTGCAAGTTGTACAAGCATTTATTACAATCCTGGTGATTATCAGACAGCTCGAGGTTACCCAAGTAGCAGTTACAATAATTCTCAACTTTGAATAGCCAACAGCTGCCACCTCCACCTCCAGTTATGCCCCATGGTCCACCTCCAGGTCCTCCAGGTCCACCGCCATACGCTTCGTCTTGGAGGCCTGAGTCCAGTTCTTCTGAATTCCCTCATGTGCAGGTATGGATTTTCAATTTCAGAGTTTAGGAGGAAAATTACACGCTATTATGTGTGAGCTTATGTCTTGTATATCAAATTATTTGCTTCTTATACATATCAACTCTCTAATATTGACATCTTATGAGCTGTCATAATGATTGTGATGAGAGCTTTAAAAATATCATTGAATCTTAAATAGTTTTGCAAAAATTACAAACACTTTCTGGCATTTTATTTTGAATACTTTTTCACTTGATTGGGGTTGGAGGAGCTTTATGTCAAGCTGACATAGTCATGTCTTGTCTTATCTATATGCTATTTTCTGATTTTTTTAATTTAAAAAAAAATGTGTTGAATTCCCTTAATATAAGAACTAGAAGTGCTTATTTTTCATCTGTCAGAGTAGCCAAACATTGTTGGTATAGATGCATCTGGTCACTATGTTTTGAATCTCTTCATTTTTCCTTCTTGTTATTATTGATCAATATTCCCTTTTAGCTTCTCATATAAAATGGTCAGACTACAAAACCATCTTTAGTTTGGTTTTGCTCTAATAGGTTTCAACTGATATTTTTTCATTGGGATTGTTTATCACAAATCAAGACCAATGACCAGGGCCTCCTTTTCTCTTTCCTTCTCCACACACACACACACACACACACTTTTATGCCTATGCAATGAAAACCACAAGCCATCTACAGTCTACACCATGCTTATGACCTGTGGTACCTACTATCATGATGCTTTGGTTTAGGTTTTGTTGATATTGTCAGCCTATTCCTGTTATGTTAAATTGCATTTTCTTTGCTTGCAACTTGCCATACCACATTTCTGGGCCTGCCTTTCCCAATACCTTCTTTTTATTCATCCAGCTGAATTGACAATGAGGTTTCATTAATTTTGTTTTTAAAGAGAGCAAAAGTTTTTAACGTTGCTCGCCCATTGTTGAACTCAAGGCGTATCATGTGGTTCTCTTTAATTAAGATAGTATTAAGATGAGTATATGAGTTTGTGTGTTAGTGGTCCGTTTCAAGGCCCTGTAATATATATAAAAAAAGATTGAATATATATGATAAATAATGCATAATATTTTACATTGTCGGAAAAGTATTGTCTTTAGATTTTTTTGTGACTGAATGAACATTTTTTATTAGCTGGTTAGATTAATAAGTTATTTTTTGATTAGTTTTTATATTGCTATGTTTTTTTTTATTTATGTTTTGGTCAGTCGAGTGCTGTAGTTAATGGTGCTCACGATGGTTACTGGAGACATGGTGCTCCTGCTTCTCAAATTCACCATAGTAGTCAAAATCAACCCCACCTTCAAAAGCCTTTGGATCAAAATTCTTCCTATAGCAGATTTTAGGATCAACAAAAGTCTTTTTATTCTTCAGGATCCAATTCACAGTATTCCGCAACTCATCAGCGCCTCCAGTGCCTTCATGCCCTCAAGGAGCAATTCTTTAGGAATTCCTTGCTAGTTTGCTTGATTTTTTTTTCAAGTTGTACAATTTCTTTTCTCTTCTAAAGTTGCCTCATGTGTATACATTGAGTGTCTAATATGGATGATCAATGCTATATATGTGTGTTTTTTTTTTGTTTTATTCATTTTATTTTAGTTTTAACTTTATTTTTTCTCTCTCTCTTTGATCTGCTACTACAAAGAAAATCACCAAAAAACAGTTTGGATTTTGTGTTATATGTATGTATTTATTTATATATATGATATACAGTTGCTAAATATATGAGATTATTAGTTGGTTTTTGTTTTTGTTGATAAATAAATATGATCTATAGATTTGTTTTTGTTTATATCTGTAGTTTTTTAATTTTTTTTTTGAGATCTGTTTAATGGAGTGAAAAATTGAGACTTTGGTAAAAAAATATGTCTAATTTGCGTATGATTTCCATTAGTTGCACTGATTTAAGGAGGTTTTGTTATATTCTTGGTTTTCCAAATTTAAAGGTTATGGTGCTTGATACATGATTTGTTATGTTTTGCCGGTTAAATTTTTTGTTGTATTAAATTTATTCTCTCTTTTTTGTGTCTGAAAGGGGAAAGTTTTTGGGTTTTCTATGTAAATTATTACCTGTGTCTTAGTTGGACACTTTGATCATGATTTTGAGCATGAAATCTATACATTTCCCTCATAATCACACTTTATATATTGTGATACTTTTCAGCTTAGTAGTAATTATGAATAGGATGATTTCTTTCAGTTTCCATATAACTGCCATATTCTTTTTCCCTCACTATGAATAATATGATATTTCATGACCTCATTAGTTTTTATTTTATGTTTTATTTACTAGATTCAACAAGTGAAGTGCAATAGAAAATCTGATTTTTAAGGCTTTGGTGTGCTGACATTTGGAAGATCATGAATTCCTACTTTTACATTTGAATATGCAACTGTTTAAGACTATTTTGTTGACTATTGTGAGAATGTTTTGTTTATGTTAATTAGGCAAAGTTGCATATCTTAAGACTTTTAGAATGTTTTTTAGATAATGTAGAATGTATTTTGACACAATTATTTGGTTATATGTGTTATGAACCATATAATTGGTACTCAAAAATATATTTCTACAATGTTAAGGGTGTCTTAAGTATATTAAATGAAGTGGGTTCGAATTAAAGCAATAAAAAATAATTATAATGTACAGGTTTATATAATAATAATTCAAGCTTATCCAAATATTATAATAATACAAAAAATGTGTTATTGTATCTTTTACAATAACACTGGTTTATAAGCATAAAATTATGTTATGCAAACTATTTTCTATAATGCAGAAAGTGTGTTCTTATATAGTGTATCATAACACTAGTTCATAAGTACAAAAAAGTGTTATATAATCTATTTATAAATAGCATAATGAAATACTTATCTAACTATTACAATAACACAACAAAGGTGTTATCGTAGGCTATACCATAACACATGTCTATAACTATGGAAAAGTGTTATGCAAAGTGCTTCGACCTACTATAACACTGTTTTCCTTAACACATCAAAAAGTGTTATGGTATATATTTGATAATACTTGTTTGGTTTGAAAGTATTTTTTCTTGTAGTGCTACCTCCTTATGAATATTGTATCTAGGAATTTGAATGGATGTTTGGAACAAAACTTTGTGTATTGGAAGGCAAAGGGTAAAGTTGTGGACCGTAAGGGTGGATTACACTAGACTGCTGGTAAGATGAGTGGATACGAAAAGTTATGATTCAACAGATTGGGTTAACACACTTCTGTTACTGTGAACAGGTATCACAATAATGCGTATGGGCGAAGGCAGAACGTATGTCTCCATAGGACACCAAAGTCGATGGTGTTGGATTGAGACCTTTTATTTCCCAAGTTTTGGAAAAAGGTTGTAGAGGGCACTAAGTACAAGGCTGGGACATATAATTATTGGTTACCTTCAAATAGACTGATAATCTGAAGGAATGACTTAGACTTTAAGGATTTTACCTCGAATGTGTAAGTATTTGGGGTAGTGAGATAAGTACAGTCCCTTGATTGAATACTCACAGTGGTGAAAGTCGGTCAATGGCTAGGGTGACTCTAAATAAGATATAGTGAGATAGAGAACGATAAGTACTCGTTCCAAGTAATGAAATGAGAGACAGGAAGTATTGTGGTTTAGAATTTGTCCGGGGAACCAATAAAGTTATTAGCATTGTTAGGGCAAAGCTTTTTGCCTATTTAAAAGGACATAAGAGTTCACAAATTTCAAGTATGGGAATACATAGTTCCAGGATGAGAGACTTTGTATTTCTCTGAGTATTGTGGACTAGAATGGATAAGATATTTTGGGAAAGAAAGAGGAGTTTTGACTCCCCATTTAATAGAATTTTGAGATTCTACCAAGGACTAGGCCAGGGGCCTACAGATTAGCCTTACCCTAGTATGGGTGGTGGCCCATAAGGTGTTACTGGTGCCAATGTCAAGGAAAGAGGCATAAAATATTACCGCTGATGGGATAAGGAAACCTTATAATTTAAGTGGGAATTACTGAACAAGAAAAAGCTAATGGAATTATGAAAAATAAGATAAAGTATTATAGAATAAGACTGTCACTCTAGTGACAGTGTTACTAAGGGATAGCTAGGTAAAGGACTAAACTCTGAGGCTTAGTCAAATTTGTAGGATTGGTATCCCAAGACATTTGAATAAATTTTGAGGATTAAATTTCAATAAGGAGAGGATAGTTGTAACATCTCGAATTTACTGTTAAGGGTATGTGCATGGACTACAGTGCCTGGAGGGCATAATAGGATATACATGTTGAACTAATTGAATAAATGTGTGACTATATGGCATAAATGATTTATATGATAATATGGATTTAAATGCATGTTTATGTGTATTGAATATACATGTGGCCTACTTCTTGATAATAAGGGCATATTTGTAGTATTGGCCTGTTGCGGGCATAAATGCGATTATATGTGTGTAAATGATTGAGACCACATTATTACGTGGAAATATTTGCGGTATAGGCTCGAGGCGATCCTAGTGAGCGGGTTAGTGGAATAGTCACCATGGGATCAAATACTCGGCTCGGGATGAGCTTGGGGGTATTTTGGGAATTTAGTGTGTATTCAAAATTTATGGTGTAACGAGCAATTATTTTGTGATTAATTGGGCATGTTAGGATTAATTGGGAATTTATAAGACAAAATGAGGATTAGTGGGAGTTGATGCTAATGACGATATTTCCCTTGGGGCTATTAAAGGATAAGAGTAGGCTTAAGGGGCATTATGATCTTTTTATCATAAGGATAGACTCAACCAATTTGAACTGTGTAGAAACCTTAGGACAAAATCAGATATGCTTCAACCCAATTACCCTTTTCTCTCTCTCACAATTCCCTCTTCTCTTGAAGACTTATACAATTATGCAGAATTCTGGTGGTGATGCCTTGAATTTGAAGTAGGGGCGCCGCGGCCCTAAACTTCCCAGTCGCGGCCTACCCGCCTTTAGATCTTGGGGGATAGCACTTCTGACTTAGGGGCGCGACGTGACCCTTAGGGCCAGGTTGTGGCCCGCCTAGGCAGCCTTAGCCCGATTAGGCTTTTGGGCCTCGGGGAATTAAACCTAAGCACTCAGGATGATTTCTAATACCCAGTTTAGTAGAATTCAAAGCGCAGGAGGCTAGTATTTTATTCCAAAGCTTTTAATTGGTTTAGGATTTTAATGGTTATCTACTATCGCATTGTGACTAGGATATACCGCAAGGGCTCAGGATTAGGGATCGTGCTCGAAGCTGCCATACGCTTGCTGCTCGGGACTTATGTTAAGAAAATTGTACCCGAGTTGTTAATGGGGCTTGAACCCCTATTAATAAATATGTTATGAATGTGAACATATCTATACATGATAATATCTGGATGTGCATGCTTGTATACACTGCCATTGATTACTTGCTATGCATTATGTATTTGTTATTATCTCTGTTTGTAGGCCGACCTAAGGGTGCCGAGGGCCGATGGCAAGCGTGCAGAACGTAACCCAGTCTAAGGGTGTCGGGGCGGCTAAGAGACCAGGGGACTCGGCCTAATGGTGCTAGTCCTGGATATTATACCATAAACAGCAGTGTGGTTGATACTGAATCATTTTTAATGATTGATGAGTTTGATTTACGTATTTCACTAAGTTGAATATTACTGTTGGTTGGTTACCTATATCCTATTGTTAATAGAATATGATGATTTATGTTTATTGCGTTTATACTGATGCCTAGTTGTGCATGTTGGTTTAAGTTTTCTTGCTAAGCCTTGGCTCACGGGTGCTACATGGTGCAGGTAAGGGAAAGGGATAGCGGGACTAGCTATGAGTTGGAGAGCTTCAGAGGTGATGTGTACATATGCTGCCTACTCGATCACCACTGTCGGGATAGCTTAGGACGAACTACGGTTAAACCCTGTTTTTTCGCTTAGGACGACAAAGTTGTATTCTATTTGTCTTTTACAAATCTGTAAACTGATTTTGGAATTCTGTGTATAAACATAGTATTTAATGAAAAATAATCATTTTGTTGACCAAATCTTTTAATACTTGACCTTGACTTAGTCTCTAATTAGACATTTAAGTTCAAAGGTCATGCTTAGCGAGTTAATCACTATTTTAAACACACAGTGTAACGATCTCGGTTAACCAGGGCGTTACAGATTCAAACCTAACTATATCAAGTGCTTTAGTGAAAATGTCACCAATTTATTTTCCACTCTGAACATATTCCAAAACCAAGGTTTTATTTTCCACAAGTTCCGTGATAAAATGATGTCTGATATCAATGCGCTTAGTCCTAGAGTGTTGAACATGATTTTTGGAAGTATTAATTGCACTAGTATTATCACAAAAAACTACCAAACTTTCCAATCTTATCCCATAATCAATCAACATTTGTTTTATCCACAATAGTTGAGAACGACTTCTTCCAGCAACTATATATTTGACCTTAGCAGTACACAAGGAAATGGTGTTTTGTTTTTTGTTGTGCCATGACACCAGATTATTCCCCAAGTAAAACAACCACCACTTGTGCTTCTTCTATCATCAACATTTACTACCAAATCAACATCACTAAAATAGACTAGATTAGTGTAAGTTTCTCATGAGTACCAGAGACCATACTCAAGCTTTCCATTCACATAACGAATAATACATTTAAGCTAACACATAGAATTCCATTGGATTCCCTTGATCCTTGGTAAACACACCTATACTATAACAAACGTCAGGTCGACTAGCAGTGAGGTATAAGAGACTATCCAACATGCTTCTGTATAGTGCGGGATCAACCTTAACTCCTATATCAACCTTGGTTAATTTGAGAGTAGTAGCCATAGGTGTTTTTGCATGTTTGGAAGTATCCAACACAAACTTGTGAACCAAGCTTCTTGCATACTTACTCTGAGAGATAAAAATCCCTTCATCTACCTGCTTCATTTGTAATCCTAGGAAAATGATCTGTTCTTCCACCATGCTCATCTCGAATTCATGCTGCATTTGCTTTTCAAATTCTTGTACTTTAAGATCAATAGTAGAACAAAAAACAATGTCATCAACATAGATTTGAGCAATAATAATGTGAGAATAAATATTTTTGATGAAAAAAATTTCGTCAACTCCCCCGCTTCGATATCCTTTGAGGATTAGAAATTAAGCTAAATGCTCATACCAAGCACGGGAGTGCTTGTTTTAAACCGTATAAAGCCTATTTTAACTTAAACAAGTGATTAGGGTAATGAGGATCTTTGAATCCCTGAAGTTGCTCAACATAGGCATCTTCATTCAAAATACCATTCAAAAAGGCAGATTTGACATCCATTTGAAAATCTATGAAACCAATAATACTTTAAATAGCCAAAGGCAACCTAATAGATTCAAGTGTTATTACGGGAGCAAAAGTTTCATCAAAATCTACACCCTCAATTTTTGTGTAACCTTGAGCCACTAACCTAGCCATGTTTCTAACAATTGTACAAAATTCATCCCTTTTAATTTTATAAATCCATTTAGTAACAATCAAATTTCAATGGATAGGTCTCAGAACTAGGTACAAAACATTATTCTTCGTCAATTGCTCAAGTTCTTCCTGCATAGCCTTATTCCAAGATTCTTTAGAAAGTGCTTCTTTCACATTTTTAGGTTCAGTTGATGAAGTAAAACACACATATCCATTGAAAGGTTCCTTTAGAGTTACCATACCTTCCGCAATATTACCTATAACCAAGTCAATGGGATGATTCTTTTTTATTCTAGAGGAAGGTTCCTTTAGAACAAGGCCACTAACATTTATAGAGATTTTGTTACTGTCTTGTATGGAAGTTGATACCTCTTCTTTTGAAGTATCATGATCCAGATTGGTGTCCTAAGTTGTAGACACAGATGCCTCATCTTCTTTGACAGTCTCGTCAACAAGATTGACTATTTCTTCTTCATTGGAGTAAGTTGAACAATCTTTTTTCATCATCAAACACAACATTAGCAGACTGCATAACAATTTGAGTTCTCATATTGTACACACGTTAACCTCTACTTTGATGGAGTACCCTAAAAATACACTAGCATCTCTTCTGGCATCAAATTTTCCTAGATGTCCATGATCTTTAAGCACATAACATACATACCCAAACAAATGAAAGTAACATACAATGTGTTTCTTACCTCTCCATATTTCGTATGGAGTTTTAGAGGTACCTGGTCGAAGATAGATGCAATTGATAGTGTAGCAAGTTGTATTGATGGCTTCGAACCATAATTTCTTGGAAATTTTTTTGTTGTTTGACATCATTCTTTCCATTTCTTGAAGAGTTCGATTCTTTCTTTCCATGACTCCATTTTGTTATGGTGTCTTAGGAGCTGGAAATTCTTGAGCTATGCACGGAGATTTACAAAAGTCATCATAAACAATATTTCTCAAATTCTTCCCCATGATCACTTCGTATTCTAACAATTTTCCCTATGTTACAATCTTTTGATCTCTCAATTTTAAACACAGGCTTTTAAAAGCATCAAACGTATCAAATTTTTCTCTAAAAAGTCAACCCATGTAAGGCGAGAAAACTCATCAACAAAGACAAAGATGTATTTTTTGCAACTTATACTTTCAACCTGAATGGGAACCATTAGATCCATGTGGAACAATTGGAACACTTTCGATATATTAATGTCAAAAATACCTTGGTGCGTCTTTTTGATTTGCTTACCAAGTTGACATGGTTCACATTTTACTGAACTCTTTTTTCCTAATTTAGGCAAACCACGAACAAGCCTTGGATTTGAAAGTTTTTTCAAAATTCTGAAATTAATATTTCTGAGTTTCTCATGGCACAAATCTATAGAGTTTTTTGTAGCCATATGACATGTAAAATTTTGGGAGAAGGTGTACAATTATCAATTGATCGAAGACCTTTTAACAGATTGTTTCCTTCATTATCAAGAACCACACATTCATCGTGAGAAATTTACAACAAAACTTTGATCACATATTTGACTTATGCTAATAAGATTTTCTTTAAGACCTTCAACCAAAAGAAATTTTTTTATTTTGGTAAACCTTCAAAGTTTAAAGTTCCTTTGCCAAGAACTTTCCCTGCTACACCATCTCCAAAGGTAACAACTCCACAATTCATGGGCTTAAAATCAATAAAAATGGTTTTATCACCTATCATCTGACGAGAACAACCACTGTCAAAATACCATGCATCGGAAAAACAAGTTCTTAAACATGATAAACTTACAAGACATTTGATTTCTCTCCTTTTTACCCAAACCTATTTGGGATGGTTTTTTGTCGATGAATTTTCCGAGAAACATGATATTTTAGGTAATTCATTTTGAACAATCTCAATAGGGTAAAACATCTTGGTCGTATATGCCTTTTAACACCACAAAAATGACATATTAGAACGAAATGATTTGTTTTCCTTTTGAGTATATTTACCTTTTTACCAAAATTTCTGTTGGAAAATACCTTGGTTTGTGATGTTGAACCTTCAGGCAAAACAACAGTTCCTACAGAGACAAAATTGTGAGAAATAGGCAAATGTTTTGATTTAAATGTGATGGCTTTATCTATGGATATTGATTTGTCCACTCCAATTCCTCCACAATTTACAGCCTTTTGACCTGCACGCAACTGTCATCAAATATCGCAGAATAGGGATTGAGCATCTTCACTTCTTTTTCTATATGATCAAGTTGTTTCAAGAGACATTTACTCTCATCGTATTTTAACACAATTTCTCGTTTACAATTGATCACACAGATATGAACTTTCTCTGTCTTTTTCTCTAGATAAAGAATTTTAACTGCCATGATGCAATTTTCTAAACATACACAGAGCCATTGAGAATACATTTGTTTGTAAGTCTCTTGTCGGGATTCAGCATCTAACTCAGACGTATTAGAATCAGAATCTGAATCCTCAGCCTGTGAGATCAACCCATTGAGACAAACTAGATTTTCTCTTTCCTACACAGAAAAGGGTAAGCAAAACATAGTAGTAGATATTAAAGCAAGATTATTTGATCCCTCATCATCATTATTTTCATAATCTTGCTCGCTCCATGTTGCCGCTATCCCTTTTTTCTTTTTCACGATGTTGGTTTAGTGCAACAAACTTTTTTTATTTTAATTAATTTTGTGCTTTATTTTATTTTAATTGTTAAGTGTTAGAGAATTATTTTTAATTGTTTGGTAAGAATTGTGTGAATTTAATTTGTTAATTATTTAATTTTAATATTTTAATTTGCAAGTTTATGAGTTTTTGTTCTATGTACCAAGGTGCATGTGTAATGACCCAACTAATTCTAAGACCCCAGACCATTAAAAACTACTAAGACATAGCTACTATTTTGGAAGACATGCATAAAATAATAGAATTTTATTATAAAAATCCAAAAATTGGATCCCATTGTTATTATATACAAAAAATATAAAGAAAACATAAACCTTTAATTATTTCTTGAAATACTAAATGCAGAAAAATAAATAGATAAATTGAAAAGACTGAAAAATATAGACTTCATCCTCGATCATTCAGCAGTCCATCCACTCAGTCCATCCCCAATACACATGCCAAAGCTGCCATGAACCAATTCCACCCTCCAAGATTATTTTCCTGCACCATCTAAAATAAAAGGAATGATCCTAATGCGCAGCAAGGAAAATATACTAAAACATAACATAAATCGTAAGAGTAAAAACATATACTATAAAACATATAATGTAAAAACATAAGTCTTATAAACATAGGACTATAATATTAATGGCCATTAACTCATTACCGTAGTATGTGATAAAATTATCTAGGTCCTCTGTCTACTAATCAAGGTAGGTTAGATCACAAAATAGTATATGATAAACCATCTTGGTCCTCTGACTACTAATCGAAGTAGGTTTAATCATAACTCTAATCTACGATAATGATAAGAAAAAAATCTTGGGGTTCATTTGATATCTAAGCAACTATATTTCCAAAGTGACTACAATATAAAACATATACATACATACATACATATATACATAAACATAACATAGAATCTAAGCATATAATAACACATAAAATCTAGCCTATTTTCCATACCGAAAATTGGGACATTAGAGAAAGAACGGGATTGGAGAACTCCTAAAATCAAGTATTAAGAATCATAAGTTTCTAAAGAAATGTAGATGAAAAGGAGATCTAAACAATCAAGATAGAAACTTACCGAAAAACCTTATGTTTCAAGAAACTTAAACACCTAACCAAACGCCATAATAACAAGTTAGGATCTGGAAGAGAATGAAAGAAAATAAAAGAACTATAATGAATTAAACCCGAGGATAAGAATACCTTGGATAGACTAGAACTTCGATCTACACCTCAATACCGAAATATCACTATATCTTACGTCCCAAGTGTTCAGAAAAGCTTAGATTGAAAAGCTTTTTATCCCAAAACCCTAGTGTTTTATCTTTAGAATAAACTTAGTAGCTTGGAGGCTCTAAAGAATGCTTGAATGATTAATGAAATGGCTGAGTGCAATGTCCTATTTATAAAGTTAAAGGAATGAAACAAACCCTTTCTAAAAAGAGTAAATAATTGAATAAATTGGATTTTTTGGTTCAGCAAATGCCCATAACTCATTCAAAAATGTTCAGGAGCAAATCTAGGTTGTTGAGGACTATTTCTAATTTCATTCCGCGAAGTTTCAAAAACATCAAAAAGAGTCGATATGTCCCAAGCCTCTGTGGTTTCGTTCGTACGAAGTCAATGTGTTTTCTGTATCAACCTTAGGTGACATATTGACCTCCAGAGCTGCGATATATCAGCATACACTGATATTTTAAACATGTTTTTTTCACACTTTCACCACAGTTGAAGTTTGTTTGAACAACTTTGACTGAGTAAAACGTGATCCTAATAGTTGTTGGAAGGTTATAGAGCTTCTAGATATATCCTTTATAATTTTATTCATCTAAAATGCTTAAATCCTCAATAAACATACATTTGACAAGTGTCATGTTCTTAATTATTCTATCTAAACCTTAAGTTATAATAAATATAATTTTTAGGACCAGCTATATTAATCAAACCTTACGTTAAAATTAATATTATTAAACTATAGGTTAAACTTATAAAATCCATAACTATTTCTATGAGTTTCCAACTAAATCCCGGCTTGAACCAATAATCACGAAAACTAAAATACTACAAGCTACTACTACTACTACTACTACTACTACTACTACTTAAAAGAATTTCGTCCACGAAATTTACTTACCAAACAATTACCGATACCGTGCTGGAATGTCTTCCTCCAATTCCCACATTGCCTGCCGTTCTATAGTATTACTCCATAGGACCTTGACAATCGGAGTACTGTTAGACCGTAATTCATTATCCCCTTCTCTAGGATACTAACCGGTCGTTCCTCGTAACTCAGGTCTTTCTGAAGTGCTAACGTATCGTACTTGAGAACGTGAGATGGGTCTGACTCATATCTACGTATCATCGAGATATGAAACACATTGTGGCTATCTGCAAGAGATGGCAGTAGGGCTAATCTATATGCTATTGTTCCCACCTTGTCCAATATCTCAAAAGACCTATAAATTGGGGACTAAGTTTGCCTTTCTTCCCAAACTGCTTCACTCCCTTCATAAGAAATATTCTTAAAAATACTTGATCTCTCACTTTGAATTCCACATCTCGCCGCTTGGCATCCGCATAACTCTTTTGCCAACATTTGAGCAGCGATCATATGCTTTCTAATCAACTCAACTACGTCCTGAGCCTCTCTAATAGCTTCGAGTCCAAGAAGTTGTCTTTCTCCTACCTTGTCCCAATGTAACAGCGATCGACACTTCTTTCCCTAAAGTAACTCATAGGGTGCCATACCGATCATTTCCTGGTAGCTATTATTGTAGGAGAATTCTATAAGTGGAAAATACTTACTCCACAATCCTCCAAAGTCTAGCACACAAGCGTTCAACATATCTTCTAAAATATGTATGGTACACTCGGACTGACCGTCGATCTGAGGATAAAATGTTGTACTGAGACTTAGCTTGGTACCGTTGGCTTGCTGCAAGCTTCCCCAAAAGCTCGACGTAAACACCAATCCTCTATCGAATACTATTGTCTTAGGGATTCCATGCAGTCGTACAATTTCTCGGACATAAATATGCGTGCTGGTCTGCAGTGTACGTAGTCTTGATAGAAAGGAAGTGAGTTGACTTGGTTAGTCTATCTACCACAACCCAAGCTGAGTCGTTTTGCTTATTTTTTCGTGGTAATTCTGTCACGAAGTCCATGGCTATGTCTTCCCAGTTCCATTCTAGAATACTAAGCAGTTTCAATAAGCTTGCAGGTCGCTGATGTTCTACTTTCACTTGCTGGCATATAAGGCATTTGGACACATACTCTGCTACGTCTTTCTTCATTCCCAACCACCAATATAGTGCCATAAGGTCGTGAGTCATCTTGGTCGACCCCGGGTGAAATGAGTATGGGGTAATTTGTGCCTCTTCTAAAATCTTCATCTTAATTCCATAGTCATTCGGCACGCATACATGACCCTTATTTCTCAAGAACCTTTGTCCTGATATGGACAAATCCGTAGTCATGCCTTCTTTGACTGCAACCATATGTGATACTAATGTGTCATCATGCCCTTTTCCAATCTATATATCTTCTAATAAACTCGATTAGATGGACAAATTAGCAAGTTGACCTCTAACTAGTTCTATTACGACATTAATCAGCTCTTGGTGTAATGCCCTGGATAGCCAAGACCGCTACATTGTGTACTTATAAAGGTGCAGGACTTGCTAACCAAGTCTTTTAGCAGAAAACGTGATACAAAAACCACTAATGAACTAGGGTTAAAAGGTTTTCGTCTCAAAAGGGTACATTTCATATAACTAAACATTTTTACACATGGGATCCAAAAAAAAAACAGCGTTCAAAAGTCAGTTTACAAAATTTCCAAAGTTTACACAATCATTAGCCACTCTAAGGCAAAAAAGACGTTTCTGGTTCTCCTTTTCCTGTCTCCCTCTCAACCGTGGCGGCTGACCAGCTAATCATGTACATTATACTCTTAGAGCTCTCCAAATCAGGGCTAATCAAGCTTGCCCTTGCCTTTACCTGCACCACGAAGCACCCGTGAGCCAAGGCCCAGCAAGAAAACATATCATGTTACATAACAAGCAATAATAACTTTTGGATAACCCTTTAAGCATGTTCATACACACATGAAGATTCAACCAGAGAATCAGCTAATCATCACTCAGCTATACAACATAACAATCCACCAATCAATAATAACAAACAAATCACATAATAATCAGGGTCAATGCCTTAGGTCGCACCCTCTATTTATCCCATGGACTCCGACCCAATTAAAGAGGGCTCAGTGCATAATAAGTAGTCCTTAGCTACCAGTGGCCGAGCCGCGCCCTGTGCACTAGTGTAAACTTCGAGAGTCTTACGCCGTTGGTTTACTATTTACATGGCATAATATCATCCTTTCAAAGCATACAAAATAGGGAACCCTTAGTCCCATTATAAATCCACAACCAGGTGCGATTTTATTACCTTTAGTTCCCAAATGTACTGACTACAAGCGATGCCTCTTGAGCACGATCCGATCCCCAGGCCCTAGCTTAGTACCTAGTCACAACCAAGATAAGGGATACCATTAATAATCGTAAAAGGGCTTCAAGATAAAGTTCTAGTCTCCAGAACATTGAATTTCACCAAACACGGTAGTAGATTCAATCCCGAGCACCCTAGGTAAAATTCCCATGCTTAAAGTCCCAAAATCCCTTAAGGGCCGCGGCTCAAGCAACTCATGCCACGGCATTGCCCCTAAACAGAGCCCATCTAGGCCCAGAACCAGACACAGGTCGTGGCCCTACTTAGACCATGCCGCGGCCTGCCCTCCATCTCCAGCATCCATCAGCTTCAGAGAGCCACGACTCACCAAGAACTATGCCGCGACCCGACCCCTTCGCACCCAGAAAAACCACCATTTTTTACTCCTAAACCTCACTCAAAACCATCCAAAACTATCCCAATTCCACAACTCAATTATCCTTAAACTTCTCACATGATTCCAACAACACAACCCACCAGAAACCTAGTCTAGAAACTCATTAAAAACTCACTTCAATCTCTGAAACTCACATACTCAAAAACATCAAAACCAGTCATGCAAACTCATAATTCAAACTCTAAATTACGAATTGAAGCTTATCTTCTTTGATGAACCAACTTCCTTAACAATATCTGAGCTAAAACCCAAGCTTTCAAGCCTCAATTCTGCCCTTCCACACAAAAGTTCATAAACACTTCAAAACCCACCTATAACATAGAATTTTAATCACCATGCTTCAAGCTTATATCTTACCTTAGTTCTTGGTTGAATCCTTAGCTGAACACTGGACTAATCCTTCCAAACCCCAGCCCAATCCACTGAATTCCCAGCTAAAATCCTCAAGTTCTAGTAGTCCCCGAGAGCAAAATGGTAAAATTCCTCAGTATTCCCACCTAGACTTCCTAACCTCAATTATATCTCCAATTATTTATTTCCATAACCCGATAACCTAAATAACCATCCAATACTTAAAATACCCCTTGACTTAGCCGAAGTCAAGTACTAAGCCCTATTGTGACTTTCCCGCTAGCTATCTCCCTAAGATCGCCTCAAGTCGCATGCTGTAGAATTACCCACATAATAATGTGGTTCTCACATTTATAGCATATAATCACATTTATATTCATATAAACATATTAGCATGCTTATCATATAATCATGTGTTAAACTTAATAAACTCACATGTAAACCAAATATGCCCTCCCAGCACACTAATTAAGGCCCTTAAGCAGTATTAGTGATTTCGGGTCATTACAACTATCATCTCCTACTGAGAATTTCGTCCTTGAAATTGACCTAAATAGCTCGGGATACTGATCCTGCATCACTGTCTCTAACTCCCAGGTCGCTTCCTCGACCTTGCTATTTCTCCACAACACTTTAACTAACAAAATCATCTTATTCCGTAGAACTTTGTCCTTCCGATCCAAAATCTGAATTCGTCGCTCCTCATAGGACAAATCTGTCTGTAACCCTAAGTCCTCATATTTCAGCACATGTGTCGAATCTGAGACATACTTCTGCAACATAGAGACATGGAATACATCATGAACTCCCGACAGCGACGGTGGCAAGGCCAACCTATAAGCCACCTGTCCAATCCTTTCTAGAATCTTGAAAGGTCCAACAAATCGAGGGCTCAACTTGCCTTTTACTCCAAATCTCCCACCCCTCGCAGTGATGAAACTCGCAGAAACAGGTGGTCCCCAACCTGGAACTCCACGTCTCTTCGCTTAGGATCAGCGTATCTTTTCCGTCTACTCTACGAAGCAAGAATTCTTGCTCGAATCTTCTCAATAGCCTCATTGTTCTTCTGAACCATGTCTGGCCCCAAATATTTTCTCTCACCCATCTCACCCCAATGAATGGGTGACCTACACTTCCTTCCGTATAACATCTCGTAAGGAGCCACTCTAATGGTCGATTGATAACTATTGTTATACGAGAATTCGATCAATGGAAGATACTTATTCCAAGATCCCTCGAAATCAATCACACACGCCCTAAGCATGTCCTCCAACACCTGAATCGTCCTCTCAGACTATCCATCTGTCTGAAGATGAAAAGTTGTGCTAAACTTCAACTAATTCCCCATGGCTCTCTGCAGAGCTCCCCAAAACATGGAGGTAAAGATAGGGTCTAGATCAGATACAATAGATTTAGGAACCCCATGGAGATGAACTATCTCCCTCACATACAACTTTGCATACTGTTCCACTGTGTAAGTTGACTTCACTGGCAGAAAATGAGCTGACTGATTGTATCTGTCCACTATTACCCACACCGAGTCACAAAGTCCCACTGTCCTTGGTAGACCTCCCACAAAATCCATGGTAATGTCCTCCCACTTCCACTCTAGAATACCCAAAAGCTAAAGTAACCCTGCTGGTTGCTGATGCTCAGCTTTCACCTGCTAACATGTCAAACATTTGGCCACATACTTTACCACATCCTTCTTCATCCCGAGCCACCAATATAATGTTCGTAGATCCTGGTACATCTTCGTGGTACCCGGATGAAGTGAGTATGGCGTAGTGTGAGACTCATCTAGTATCTCTTGTCTGATCCCTTCATCTGCCATCACACAAATCTGTCCCTGATATCGAAGGACACCAGCCTCAGAAACAGAATAGTCCTTAGCTATCCCTGCTAAGACATTCTGCCTAACTTCCTGTAACTGCACATCTACCAACTTCCCCTCCTTGATCCGCTCTAGCAGGGTTGACTACAAGGTAATATTGGCCAATCGGCCCACCACCAGCTCTATCTTTGCTCTAGCCATCTCATCAGCTAACTCCATCAAGATTTGGGTGGAACTATACAACTGACCTCGGCCCCTTCAGCTCAACGCATCCGCTACAACATTGGCTTTTCTCGGATGATAAAGAATATTACAATTGTAATATTTAACCAGCTCCAACCAATGCCTTTGCCTCATGTTCAAATCCTTCTGGGTGAAGAAATACTTCAAACTCTTATGGTCAGTGTATATCTCGCACTTCTCTCCATACAGGTAATGCTGCCAAACCTTCAGTGCAAATACCACCGCCGCTAATTCCAAATCATGAGTAGGATACTGCTGCTCATACTCCTTCAGCTGCCGCAATACATAAGCTATAACTTTCTCATTCTGCATCAACACACAGCCTAAACCCATCCTCGATGCATTACAGTACACTACAAACTTTCCTCCATCCGAAGGAAGACTCAGTTTAGGTGCAGTAATAAGCTGTCGCTTGAACTCTTGGAAACTGTTCTCACACTTCTCTGACCAAAAAAACTTTTGGTTCTTCCGTGTCAACTCTGTCATTGGTGAAGCAATCTGCGAGAACCCTTCTACAAACCGCCTGTAATAGCCTGCCAACCCAAGAAAACTCCGCACCTCTTAGGCGTTCCTTGGCCTCGGCCAATCTCTCACTACTTCCACCTTGGTCGGATCCACCTTAATCCCTTCTACGCCAACCACATGCCCAAGAAAAGTTACCTCGGGCAACCAAAACTCACACTTCTTAAACTTGGCATATAACTGATGCTCCCTTAACCTCTATAAGACCTATCGAAGATGTCGCTCATGCTCTGCGTCTGAACTGGAGTACACTAAGATGTCGTCGATGAAGACAATGACGAATTGATCCAAGAAGTCCTTGAACACCCTGTTCATCAGATCCATAAAAGCTGCCGGGGCGTTGGTCAAACCAAATGACATGACCAAGAGCTCATAGTGCCCATAACGTGTTGGGAAGGCCGTCTTCGGTATGTCCTCATCCTTGATCCTCAGCTGGTGATAACCAGATCGAAGATCAATCTTTGAGAACGGCGTCTTTCCCTGCAGCTGATCGAACAAGTCATCAATCCTTGGTAGCGGTTCTTATTCTTTCTGCAGTCAATAGTAGACCCATATCTGACCAACCAATCCATTCCTAAGATCATATCAAATCCTTCATGTCTAACTCAATCAGATCTACCGAAAGCTCTCTACTATCAACCATCACTGGCAGTGCCCTAATCCACCTCTTAGAAACTACCAGTGCCCTAGTAGGCAATAAAGTCCCAGACCCTGCAGTCCGATACTAACTAGGTCTACACAGTCTATCAATCACTTTACTAGAAACAAAGGAATGGGTAGCACCAGAATCAATCAATACAGTAAAAGGGGAGCCAACGCTAAAAATCTGACTTGTCACTACCAAGGGACTAGCCTCGGCCTCTGGCTGTGTCAAGGTGAATACTCGAGCTGGGGTCAAGCTATCCACCTTTCCTCCTTCCCCTTTCTTCACTGTTGGGCAGTCCTTCTTGAGATGCCCCTCCATTTCACACACATAGCAATTCTTGGCCCGACATTTGCCCTGATGGTGTTTTCTCCACCTCGGGCACTCCGGATAACTCCTCCATGGTGAACTGCCGCCCTGACAGCCACCCTGACCACCCTGACCCCTTCTATCAAGACCCGCAGCGATCGAAGTGTCAGGAGTCTTTCTCTTGAAATCACTAGGGCCTCCACCCCTAGCTGACCCAGAATAAGGAGGCACCACTCTGCGGCCCTCGCGCCACATCGAACTTTCCTTCCAAATATTATTCTTTGCTTCCTCAGTGGTAAGAGCCTTCTCAACAGCCTGGGCATAAGTTATTCCCCTAGGTACCGTTGTGATCCTAACATCCTGGGCTATGATAGCATTAAACCCCCCAATGAATCTGTCTTGCCTAGCAGCATCAGTAGGCACAAGATCTGGTGTGAACTTCGCAAGTTTGTCAAACTTTAGGGCATACTCAGTAACGGTCATATTGCTCGGCACTAAACCCACAAACTCATTAACTTTTGCTGCCCTGATGGCAACATTATAGTATTTCTGGCTGAACAAATCTCTAAATCCTTCCCAACTCAAAGCAACGACGTCCCTGGTCTGTGAAGTCACTTCCCACCAGATGCGGGCATCCTCTCTCAACATATTTGTGGCACAGGTCACTTTGTCATGCCCCTTTATCCTCATAAAATCGAGAATAGTAGTAATCATAGTCAGCCATTGCTCGGCCTTCAATGGATCAGGTTCTCCCTCAAAAGTATGGGGATGCTGCTTCCAGAACCGCTCATACAATGGCTCCCACCTGTTCCTAACTTATGCTTACTGAATAACCGGTGCCACTACATGTGGCACAATTAGGGCAGCACTCCCTGATGGAGCCTGTTGTCGCAAAATATGGATCTGCTCATCCTGGTTCTGTAGCCGTGCTTGCATATCTGCCATGAGTTGCTGCCAGTTCTTAGGGACTGGCGGAGGAATTTGGCCCTGGTCATCACCCCCGGTCCCAGACCTAGTGTCGGCTAGTCGTGTAGATTTTCTAGGACGCATAGCTATCCAAGTCAATCTACAATCAACGACTCGACAATCAGACCATGATGACAGGGTAAACTATTTTCCAAAATCCACCAAAGGAACATAACCAACACAAACAATCATGATATAGGAATTTGTCCACATCCACCAGCTGCTAATAAGCATGCCCAACCTTTCCACACAATAGCTAAGATATAAGCCTTCATCCATACACAATATGCAGTTAATCATTCAAATATTCATTTATATGCACAACGATGCTAATAAGCATGCCTTAATATTTTCATACAGCAGTCAAGGGCCAGGCCCTATCAATATCTCATGCTTCCTATTAATCCAATAAATAACATCATTCATAAGTCATTCCAAGCATATAAGCATATATACACATTACCAAATCCTGAATCGAGCTTGTCTCTAGCAGCGAATGTACATGCCCAGTCGATCTACAGGAACCCTTAAACCTAGGACGCTCTAATACCAAGTAGTAATGCCCTAGATAGCCAATACCACTACACTGTGTACTTATAAAGGTGTAGGACTTGCTAACCAAGTCATTTAGCAGAAAACGTGATACAGAAACCACTAATGAACTAGGGTTAAAAGGATTTGGTCTCAAAAGGGTACATTTCATATAACTAAACATTTTTACACATGGGATCCAAAAAAAAAAAAACAGAGTTCAAAAGTCAGTTTACAAAATTTCCAAAGTTTAAACAATCATTTGCCACTCTAAGGAAAAACAGACGTTTCTGGTTCTCCTTTTCCTGTCTCCCTCTCAACCGTGGTAGCTAAGCAACTGATCATTTACATTTTGCTCTCACATCTCTCCAAATCATGGCTGATCAAGCTTGCCCTTGCCTTTACCTATACCACGAAGCACCCGTGAGCCAAGGCCCAGCAAGAAAACATATCATATTACATAACAAGCAATAATAACATTTAGATAACCCTTTAAGCATGTTCATACACTTAACATACCACAGTAATTACAAAGCATGAAGATTTAACCAGAGAATCACCTAATCATCACTCAACTATACAGCATAACAATCCACCAATCAATAATAACAAACAAATCACATAATAATCAGGGTCGATGCCTTAGGCCACACCCTCTGTTTATCCCACTGACTCCGACCCACTTAAATCGAGCTTAGTGCATAATAAGCTGTCATCAGCTACCAGTGGCCGAGCCGCGCCCTGTGTGCTAGTGTAAACTTCAGCACTCTTAGGCCGTTGGTTTACTGTTTACATTGTATAATATTATCCTTTTAAAGCATACAAAATAGGGAACCCTTAGTCCCATTATAAATCCACAACCGGGTGCCGTTTTCTTACCTTTAGTTCCCAAGTGTACTGACTACGAGCGATGCCTCTTGAGCACGATCCGATCCCCGGGCCCTAGCTTAATACCTAAGCAGAATATCAACATAGTGTTGATTGGTGACAACGCCATGTTCATCATGACTGAGGAATCCCCGGAAGTTCCAGCTGAAGGAGCTACCAAGACTGATAGAGACAAATATGAGTGTTGGCAGGTGGCCAATAACAGGGCACGGTACTAAATGTTGACTAGTATGATCGACACTCTCAAGACTAATATGGAGACTGTCGAGATGGTCTATGAAATCATGGATCAGCTCTAAGATATGTTCAGTGCAAAGTCTGTACAGACTCGTTTTGAGGCCACCAAGAAATATGCCAATGCTCGGATGGCATTGTCTCAGCACGTTCATGATCACATGATCAAAATGACCAACTTGTTTCAGGAAGCTGAACTACATGGAGCAATTATAGATGAGGAGACTCAAGTCGGCTTAATCCTCAATAGTCTCTCTCCTACTATCCTGTCGTTCATTACCAACTATGTGATTAATAAACCAACTATGGTCTGACGTAGCTCATGAAAAAGCTTCAGAATTTTGAGTCTATCAAGGGTGGACCAAGTAAGGGAGGAGAAAAGAAGACTACAGTTGTTGCTGCTGATCTAGCTAAGACTGAAGCTAACCAAGCTTCGTCTTCAAAAGCTAGAAACAAGAGGAAAGATGGACAAAAATACCATTGCCCCAAGTATCTAGCAGCGAAAAACAAAGGTAATGATTATAGTTCATATATCTTAGAAACTTGTGTTTTAGAGAATGATAAATTTGTTTGGATTATTGATTCAGGATCTACTAACAATGTTTGTAACTCTTTACAGCTTCTTCAATCATGGTTGGAAGTGGATGAAGGTGGCTTAAAACTTAGAGTTGGGAACGAAGCGTTCGTTATGGTCCAAGCTAGAGAAACAACTCACCTGAAGTTCAAAAATAAATATTTAATTGTTAAAGATGTATTTTTTATTCCAAATTTTAGTAGAAATTTAATTTCAGTTTCCAGTTGCAATTAGAACAATTTGTTATGACTTTCACAAGTTCTAATATATCTATTTCTTTCAATGGATTACAATTGTGTATTGTATGTTTGGAAAACATGCTTTATATTCTGCGACCTAACGAACCCCTCGCTCTGAACAATGATTTATTCAAACTAGCTAAACCTAGGACCAATAAACCTCAAAAGACTGATAACAATAACATGACGTATTTATGGAATTTGAGACTATGTCACATTGGCTATGATAGAATTCAAAGACCTACAAAGGAAGGGCCTTTGAGGGAACGCACCTTAGGTGAATTACCTGTCTGTGAATCTTGTCTAGAAGGAGAACTAACAAAGCATCCATTCTCTGCAAAGGGTGATAGGGCCAAGGAACCACTTGGACTTGTTCATTCAGATGTTTGTGGACCTTTGAATGTACAAGCCAGGGGTTGTTTTGAGTATTTTGTCACTTTCATTGACGATTACTCTAGATACTCATGTCTTTACCTAATGCATAAGAAATCATAAACATTTTCAAGTTTCAGGAATTCCTAGCTATGGCTCAAAAAAATTAGGTAAAATGTTAAAGATCTTGCGATATGATAAGAGTAGAGAATATTTGGATATGTAGTTCCAAGATCATTTAACTGAGCTTGGGATTTTATCACAACTTACTGCCTCGAGTACTCCGCAAAAAAATGGTGTAGCGGAATGTGTGAACAGAACATTATTGGAAATGGTTAGATGCATGCTTAGTTACTCAAATCTGCCAACTTCATTTTGGGGACATGCAATTCAAACTGTGAACGACATTCTAAATGTCGTACCGTCGAAATCAATCCCCAAAACACCTTTAGAACGCTGGAATGGTTGTGATCCTAGTTTACGTCATTTTAGAATCTGGGGGTGTCCCACCCACATCCTAGAATCCTAGAATCGCAAACCAAAGTTTGCATGTTTGTTGGCTATCCTAAAGGCACTCAGGGTGGACTTTTCTATAGTCATTTAGAAAGGAAAGTGTTCATGTAACGACCCAAAAATGCTAATAGGGTTTAGTACCTGAATTAACTTGTTGGGGGGGCATAATTGGATATGTGTACTTAATTGGTTAAATGCATGAGTAATGTGATTATGTGGATATATTATATGCATGTTTATGGGTATTAGATATGTGATTATATGCATGTTTATGGGTATTATGTGGCTCTTTACTGTTTATAAGGGCATATTTGTAACTTTGGCTCGTTAAGGGCATAAATGTGATAAATGGTTAAGACCATATTATTATGTGGATATATTTGCAGTATATGGCTCGAGATGATCCTAGTGAGTGGATTAGCAAAATAGTCATAGTGTGGTTTAAATACCCAGCTCGGGGGAGCCTAGGGGTATTTCATAATTTAGAGAATGTTTTGGGATTTATTGAGTAATAAATAAGTATTTGGTAATTAATTGGACATGACATGATTAATCAGTAAATGTTAGAAACACTTGAGGAATTAGCGGGAACTGGGAAAATGATCGTTTTACCCATAGAAACCATTAGAGGGATGAGTAAGTTCAAGGGGAGAAATAGTCTTTTTGGGTTAAGGATATACACAGAAAAGTCTTAGGAATGTATCAGAAACAGAAAGAATCCTCTCTCTCTCTTGTCCCACACGTTCTCATTCTCACTCTCTCTAGAACCTAAGTGAATTTGAAGAATTGAAGGACATCAAGCTCGGAATTAAGCTTAGGTTGGGCTGGGAAAAAACCTGAGGAATTAAGGCTAGAAGTAGACAGGGTTTAGCTAGCTAGGGGATTCAAGTTATCAATTCAGGTAAATATCTAACCTATGCTTATAGAATTTTTTTGAAATGATGATGAACTTAGAGTTTGCATGAGAATGATTTCTAAGGCCTAGTTTTAGGTGTTAAGGAGAGTAAGAATTTTTTGTTGTAGCGTCTCAGAATTTTACATAGCTAGATAGTAGTAGTAGTAGCGTGTAGTATGTTAGTTTTCGTGGATATTGGTTCATGCCGAGATTTAGTTGGAAACGTATGGAAACAATTATAGATTTTAGAATTTAACCTATAGTTTAGAAATATTAATTATAACATAAGGTTTGATTAATATAGCTGGTCCTAGAAATATTATATATTATAACCTAAGGTTTAGATAGAATTAATAAGAACGTGACACTTGTCACAAGCATGTTTATTAAGGATTTAAGCATTTTGGATGAATAGTTTAATAAAGGATAAATCTAGAAACTCTAGAACCTTCCAACAACTGTTAGGATCCCGTTTTACTCAGTCAAAGTTGTTTAAACAAATTAAAAATATGCTGAAAGTCTACAAAAACATGTTTTATATATAAACGTATGCTGATATATCGCAGCTATAGGGGTTGATATGTCGCCTATAGAAGTTACGAAAAACACGTCGACATCGCACGAGAGAAACCACGGAAGCTCGGGGCATAGGTAGGGGTGATATATTGCCTAGGGTAGGTGATATATTGGCTCTTGGAGCCATTTTTGAAACTTTGTGGATTTAAATTATAAATAACCCTTAACCACATAAACTTGCTCTTGAACGTTTTTGACCGAGTTCTGGGCATCTGTTGAACTGAAAATTCAAATATATTCAATTTATATTCATTATTTATTCAATTTAAGAGGGGTTAGTTTCATTCCTTGAACTCTATAAATAAGACCTAGTACTTAGCCATTTCATTCATCATTCAAGTATCCTTCAGAGCTTCCAAGCCGCTAAGATTATTCTAGAGAGAAAACACTTGGGTTTTGGGTTAAAAGCTTTTCCAATCTACGCTTTTCTAAACACTTAGGAGGTAAGATAGAGTGACTTTTCAGTATCGAGGTGTAGATCGGAGTTCTAGATCATCAACGGTATTCTTATCCTCAGGTTCAGTTCCTCATAGTTCTTTTATTTTCTTCCATTTTTCTTTTAGATCCTAACTCATTATTATGGCTTTTGCTTAGGTGTTTAAGTTCCTTGAAACTTAAAGTTTTTCGGTAAGTTTCTATCTTAATGGTTTAGTTCTCTTTTCAACTCTTTTTTTTAGAAACTCATGGTTTTTACTGTTGGTTTTAGGAGTGTTCCAATCCCATTCTTGTCTCCAATATCCCGGGTTTTGGTAAGGGAAATAGGTTAGATTATATGTGTTATGATATGTTTATATGCTATAATATGTTATGTACTATGTATATACGTATGAATATGATTTTAGTCTCTTGGGGCTTATAGTTGCTTAGATAACAAACCCCAATATTTTTTTTTATCATTATCGTGGTTTAGAGTTATGATTTACCCTACCTCGATTAGTAGACTGAGGACCTAGATGGGTTATCTTATACTATTTTGTGATCGAACCTACCTCGATTAGTAGACTAAGGACCTAGATGGTTTTATCACATGCTACAGTAATGAGTTAATGGAAATTAATATTGTAGTCCTATATGATATATGTTTTTACGTCATATGTTTTATAGTATATGTTTTATAATATAGTCTTATGATTTATGATATATGTTTTTAGTAGATTTTCCTTGCTGGGCATTAGGCTCATTCCTTTTATTTTAGATGGTCCAGGAAAATGAACTTGGAAGGCGGGACAGATTCGTGGCAGCTTGGCATGTGTATTAGGGATGGATGGATTGAATGGACTGCGGGAAGATCGAGGATGACCTTGTTTAAAGTCTGTTAATTTATGTTTTATGTATTTTTGCACCTAGTATTTAAACAATTGATTAAAGTTTATGTTTTTATGTTTTATGTACTAAACAATGGGTACCCATACCATATTTTGTATTCGGTACCGTATTTTGGATTTTTAATAAAGTTCGAATATTTTATGTATGTATGTATGTATTCCAAAATAGTAGTTATGTTTAGTAGTTGTAAATGGTCTGAGGTCTAGAATTAGTCGAGGCATTACATTTGTGGACTGAATATGATGTTTAGGTTATAGGGATAAGTCTCTTGGGTTCAATTATGGGATTTCCCAAATATTGGGGTTGAGTTTTGGGATTTACGCTTGAGCAAAACGCTGGAAAAAGGATTGTTTTATTGGGTTTGGGGCCTCAAGTCGCGGCCCTATTCTTCAGGCGTCGAGGCTCGCGTGCTTAAAGAGGCTGGATACCTCTAGTTCTTCAGGCATGCAGTGACCCAGAGGGGGTGCAAGTCGAAGCCCGTGCCCTCCAGCAAGGAGGGTTAGACCTCTGTCTAAGGGGTGGGCCACTTCCCTTAGGGGCAAGTCGCGGCCCTAAGTAGGAATTAATGGGCAGCCAAGGTTTTAGGCTCGGGGAGGCTTGGGGATTCAAACCTAAGCGCTCGACATGAATTCTACTACCCGGTTTAGTAGAATTCGAGGTCCCAAAGGCTAGTATTTATTTCCAATTCATTTATTTGGATTAGAGATTGATAATTATCCATGGTTATTTATGACTAGGATTATCGTTAAGGCTCAGGACTGAGAATCGTGATCGAGACCACTCTTTTTTTATAGCTCGAGATTCGAGGTGAGAGAACTGCTCCCATATGGTTGTCATTGGGACTGAGATTCCCTGTAATTGAATATATGCGTTCTGTGGGTTATATATCTGTTATGTGGAATATGAAAGTACGGCCTAAGGGTGTCGGGGTTGATGATAAGCGAATCGGACGTGAGTCGGCCAATGTGAGCCGGGATCAACTAAGTAATCAGAGGTCTTGGCCTAAGCGAGCCGGGGTGAGCTGAATAAATAGAGGGCTTAGCCTTAGGGCGCCGAAATCTGAATACTTGTATGAATGATTGAGATGTATGCTTGAGAATACATGTTTACCATTGTTTAGATTAATGCTTGCACTCTCCTAAATAAGTGAAGTATATTGATTAAAGTTAATTAATTGCTAGTACTGCTATATGTATTTGCGGTTTATGGTTTTCTTGCTGGGCCTTGGCTCACGGATGCTACGTTGTGCAGGTAAAGCCAAGGGGAAACTGGACCAACCATGAGCTAGAGAGCTCTGGGGGCGGAGTGTACATTATCAGCTGCTCGATCGCCACGGCCGAGGGAAAAGTTACAAAAGTAGAGCTCTAAATTTTGTTTTGCCATTAGACTGGCTTTTGTTTTATCAGCTTTTGGGAGTTGTATTTATCGCTTTCACCCTGTTTTTGGGATCCCATGTACCAAACGTTTGTTTTAATGAAAATTAATCGTTTATGATCAAAATCTTTTAACCCTAACCTATTAGTTGACTTTATAATCACAATTATGTCTAAACGACTTGATTAGCAAGTCTTGCACTGTAACGCCCCAACTCTAGGGATCACTACAGTGCACATTGCAAACAGTGCTAAACCCGCTAATCGAGTCATTTGGCCATAAACGTGTAACTAAGTATGATTAGCGGTTTAGGGATTTAAAAATCTTGGTTATGATATAACGTTTGATTAGAACGTTTACTTTATACATTGGGATCCCAAAAATATGATTTAAAGGTCTATTACAAGAAAATATTTACATCAAGTCGTTCTAAGCGGCAAAACAGGGTTTAATCCTAGTTCCTCTTTCAAACCTCGCCCAAGTATTGGTCGAGTAGCTGCATATGTACACGTCATCACCTAAGCTCTCCAACTCAAGGATGGTCCAGCTTCCTTTTGCCTTTACCTGCACCACACAACACCCGTGAGCCGAAGCCCAGCAAGAAAACTCATATGCTCATAAACAGTCATATCATGATATCAAATCATATGTGGCATGCCTAACAAACATAATTCTATTCAGGCATGCAAATGTGTTCAAACAATGCTGGGGTATCCAGGATAAGAAATCCTGCCCTTTTGAATGGATGACTATCAAGTCAATCCTAATCAGATGAGTGTTTCAACACTTGTGGTTCTGGTAAACCATGCTGAGTGACAAACAAGCAAGTCACTACGGGGCTCAACACCCAAAGCCATGCATATGATGATCAAAATGATCATACAAAGCTCATAGCTCTGATTAGATGAGTGAATATCACTTTGAATTCCTGTTAAACCATAATGAGTGACTGCCAAACAAGTCACTAGGGGCTCAGTGCCCATAGCCGTGTACCGACATTGTTACCTGGGCTTTCCTGCAATGGCTCTAACCAGATGAGTGACTGATGGGTAGTCACTAGCTTATGCAAAAGAGTGGCTGATGTGTAAGCCACTAGCCTTAACAGATGAGAGACTGATGGGTAAGTCTCTAACTTAACAGATGAGTGACTGATGTGTAAGTCACACAAGCGCTTTTAGTTTTCATCGAACTTGAGGTCGGTCCTGCATTAATGCTCTTGTTGAGTCATCTAATGCAGATGTCAATTAGATCTAATCTTTGTTGGCTTGCATTGAACACGCTAAGGCCGTCCTGACTTATGAGTCAGCTCCATGTGACCAGTGCCCAGTACCACTGCCGAACCTGACTAATGAGTCACAGCTTCACAGTTGATACTAACACCTTTGCCAATTCTGACTAATGAGTCAGTACCATGCACAAGTAAGCACTGCTACCAAACATATATCATATGTCAAACATCCAAAGATGGGGAATTCAACATGCTTACTTAACAGTTGCTAGCATAATAATTATCATGCATAAATACAAAGACTCAAGCTCTGACCAATCTCATATTCATCATTCATGGCATGCCCTATTCACATGTTTCTCGTGCATCATATGCATCACAATTAATCATCTAGCATGCCTCAATAATAACCATATGCAAATGAGTAGGATTGTTAAGAATTCGTTATGCTATCAATGTTTACATTCAGACATCCAACATGCATCCAGAATGACCATGCATGTCACACATGGGGTACAGTTTTCTTACCTCTGGTACGAGCGAGAACGACCCTTGAGAACGATCGATCCTTTAATCCCTTAGCGGTCACCTAGTCATAACCAAATATAATCTCCAATTAATGAAAATCAACAATGATAGGGTCTTGGCCTAAACCCCACTCTCGGGACCTCGAAACATGCCCACACGGTGAGTAGATTCGATCCCGGGCCTTAAAGATTGAAACCCCGAGCCAAAAACTGTTAAAAACACTTAGAATAGGGTTTTGAAGAAATAGGGTAGCGCTAAAGAACTTCCCTCCTAGTGCCCCAGTGCTCTACTCAGAACCACAACCCCCCAACCTCCTCTGCACGTAGCGCTATAGCGCTTGACACTGGGCGCTGTAGCGCTACCTTCAGCCAGCTTCAGCCCAGAAATTTCCTCCTTCGATTCTACCATTTCCAACCCAAATCAAAGCTTCCAAACATCAAATTCAGTCCCAAATGAACCTAAAAACCATCCTCACATGCCCCAAGCATCACAATCCAAAGAACCCTAGCCAAAACACCCATTGAAACTCAACTTTCCAACTCAAAAACCAGCTGGAACTTAACTCAGAAAATAGAGTAAGAGCTATAGTTCTAATGGCTAAAAACTCACCTCAATCTCAGCAACACACCCTCTTCAATGGTGGAGCATAACCCTAGCTTGGCAAAGCTTGGTTCCTTGGCTTAATTCCTCAAAAGAAGCTTGAAAATCCAAAGAGAAATGAAGGAGAAAACCTATCGGGAGAGAAGGAGAAGGATACTCTATTTTTGTTTCTCTTCTACAGCCTTAATGGTTTATATAAATCCTATAGGGGAAAAGTCCTAAATGCCCTTTAGCCTAAAAGAAAACCTTAACAGCCACCAAGGGCAAAACCGTCCTTTCACACCTATTTCGTTAATCATAATTAGCACTATCCAATTCCCGCTATTCTCAATATTCTCAAACACCAATAATCCATACCCCATTACCCTTTAATTACCAGTAATGCTCTAATCATTAAACCACCCCGAGACTCACCCCGAGCCCCGAACTTAAACCCGTTATGACTAGACCGAACACTTGCATTTCATGATCGTCTCATGCCGAAAAGCTCGAACATATCTCCATAATGATGGGATCTCATTCACAAATCACAAAATGCACCCAAATTCATAATTATGCTGTAAACGGCCCAAATTGCCAAAACAATTTAATAAACACTTGTGGACCCACATGCATGTATATAACATCATATTATAATATAATCCACATAAACATGCATATAATCATTGAGTAGCATAGTAAATCAATTATGGCCCTCCCGGCCTCCTAATCAAAGTCCAAAACCTTATTAGGAAATTTGGGGCATTACATGCATTATTTCAAAATACACAGTGTAATGGTCTTGGTTACCCAGGGCATTACAGTTTACTTCTACGAATGCTACTTTTCTAGAAAATGACTATGTCCAAAACTTCAAACTGAGCAGCAAAGTAGTTTTAGAGGAGATGGTTGAAGAATTTACTCCAACCAATATTCCATTGTCATCAACGTAAGTTTATGATAAAATTCCCACTCTTCATTTCCAACTGACACAAGTCGATTTAAATGAAGAAAGTACCACTGTTCTTGAGCAAACAGTCACAGAGCCTTCTCGTAGTGGAAGGGATTCTAGGAACCCAGTTCGCTATGGTTTTGATGATGAAACCAATATGGTTGTTGGTGGCACTAGTGCTAATTGAGTGGGAGTGTTAATCATTTACAAGGAACTAAGTGTTAAATGATATGAACATCTATAGCTTCTGATGAAGAAGAAAATGATGGTTTCCTTTTAGTTTGGTTCAAGGTGTTAAATGATAGAGATCTCATTTTAGTAATTAATATTAGTTTACTGAAATATCATTTACAAGGAACTAAGTGTTTTAAGGATTAAATACAATAAGGGGTAAAACGGTATTTTAGTCCCTTCTCATTGTAGACCGTCTAAAAAAGGATTGAGTGATAATTATGGCTGTAAAGATGGATAACTAATAACATATCTATATTGCTTATAGAACATTCTATGAATTCAAGAGTGCAATTTTGAGTCTTTAGTGGAGTCATGAGGAATTTATAAGTTAGTAAATTTATTTGTTAAATTTATGATCACTTATTGGAGCTTGATTTCATAGGCCCATGGTCCCCATTGTACCTTGGATAAAATCATCTAGATAGTGTCAATTAATTGATTTAATTATCAGTTAGAATTATCAAAGTTGACGAGATCAATTTTGGATAGTTTCACAAAGTTATACAATTTAGAGAAGAAAAGAGATTTTAGGGTAGATTTATTAATTAAGACAAATTGGTGTCTAAATTAATAAATAATTTTAAATATAGGTTCAAATTATAAATAATTAATTTGATATAGGATTTAAATCATTATTTGATTAGTTAATCAATAGAAAATAATACAAGCCTTGATTTTAAGTCCATTGGGCTTATAATTAAAGGGAAAATTTCACGGGCTTAAAGCCCATGAGAATTTCAACCTAATGGCTGATATTATCTGTTATTTTATTGAGTTTTTAATTAAAATCAATTACCTAATTGAGCCTATAAAATGAATGCTAAGTGAGAGTTGAAAAGAGATAATTGAGATGATCTGAAGATCGTTCTTTGATGCCTTAGGGTTTTAGACTCTCTCT
This sequence comes from Humulus lupulus, assembly GCF_963169125.1. Lineage (NCBI taxonomy): Eukaryota > Viridiplantae > Streptophyta > Magnoliopsida > Rosales > Cannabaceae > Humulus > Humulus lupulus. Next base: position 137,847,583 of record NC_084798.1, on the reverse strand, counting down.
ACAGCATAAGTCATTTTCAAAGCCATAATATTCTTTTCTATTCTTCTTATTTTTGTATCAATAACATGTGTTGAGAATTACCCACTCTAGTCTAGGTGATTCTAAGGATACTTTGAAAGGCTATGAAGAAATTTGAAGATCGGTTCAATTTATTTGTGATACTCTGCGACAGAAAGGATTCAAGGGTTAGAGAAACTTAAGGAATGACTAATACATTCAGCTGCGTATAATGTAAGTGTTCTTATCATTATTTATGTTTGAATTCAATTATAGAAACATGTTCAAGGTTGTCTTATATTAATGTGTTTAATATATGATTTACATGAAAATAATTAAGATTTTGTATAAGTATTCCCAATAGTAATGTACCACACATCAGTACCAAATTTCTTCACCATAAACTCAAAATTATTTTTCGTCACAAAGATGGACGCCTTGGTTTTCAATTCAAGCTTTTTCTGAAAGAAATTCCCAAGGTGTAATTCTCTTGAAGATGTTCCGGTTGAGGAAGGATGATTTTGATAAGAGGCCTCTATGTCTTCTTTGGTAAACATGGGAGCACTTCAAGTTCTATGATCATCGCCTAAGTCCAATGGAGAACTCAATCTACTGCTATCTTCAATTCTATCTGGACGACTACTACTGGTGCTAGGTGTTTGTCGACCTTGTGTTTTGACATGCTCTTCCTCTACTACTTGTACATGCATAACATTTGATCTCTGGGTTGGAAAATCTGTCCTATTATGTGGCCCATCAGCAATAGGATCGTCATTGACATAAGGATCATAGTCATAGGGATCGTACTCTGTTGTGTCAGGAACATAGGGCAGATCTCTAACAGGGATATCATCATGGACAATAACATGAGGATTTCTCTATGGAACAAATGTCCCAACCTCACTTTGAGTTCCCCTGATTCCAAGACATGGGGGAGAAATTTTATTAACACTGGGAGAGGCCGATGAATTTACTAAACAATTCTTCTGAACAAATGCTACACATAAAAGAATCATATTCTCTACAGATTTTGATGTTATCTTGATGAATGCATGAACATGCCTATCCTTTTCCATAATGGTAGGTTTGAAGGGTTGTAAGAGGCATGTGTATGAGACCTCAAGTATCAATTCGTACACACATCAATGCACTTCAAGCTATTCGTACAAAATGTCAAGCACTTGCTTGTACGTCACACCCTTCTCCAAAGGTAGCACTTGATTTCCATCATCCCTGAAAATTCAATCCCTATCTTCCAGTTTCCAAACATCATTGTATGCAACAAATATTGAAACAGTCGAATCTGTATAGAAAAAAAAAATTAGTCAAAAATTAATATTATAAGAAACAGAAAAAGAAAATCGAGTTCTATCGATGTGGCTGATTAGTGCTCAAACATTTCAATTTATTAGTTTTAAAGTGTAAAATAAATTAAGTTTTAATTAATATTTTCATGAATTTATTATAATATATTTTATAACTGAAAATTTTAATTTTAATTTAATTTATGTTTAATTTTCATGAAATAAATTGCATTTGGACATTAATAAAAGGAAAAAAGAAAGAAATAGTTGAAATTGAAGAAAAGAATGAAAAGATGGCATTTTTGTGGTCCAAGCCCAGTAAGAGTCGGCCCAAGAGCAGCCCAGCCTGCCTCCTCTCTCTCTCCTCTCTCCTACGAGTCCTAGGGCCACCTGGCGCCTTCTGCGCTTGCCACCTGTCTTCGTTCGCAGCAGCCCCACGCCAGGACCAGCGCCTGACCCTGTCCACTTGCTGCCTGCTTCTTTCCCCTACTAAGAGTCGCACCACATGGCCTTCCCTATTGGCCGCGAGTTGGTCAATGCCTCCAGCTACCATAACTATGTTGACAGCCTGTTTTGTGTGCATTTTGGGCCTTGGACCCTCCGATTTTGAGCATTAAAGCTCACATTTTCTATTAATTTAGAAAATTGGCATGATGACCATTTACTAAACTAGTTATGTTAATATTAATAATAAGATTTGATTTTTCAAAATCATATTTTATTATTAATGTTTCAGATTTGTTTTGTAAACCCCATTTGTAGTTTAATTTCTTTTTAGTCCTTTTCTTCTTCTATAAATAGAGACTCTTCTTTCACATTTGAGAGAGAATTTTCAGAGAAAAGAAACTATAGCAAAATTTCTAGTCACTTTCTTCTCATACTTTCTTCTTAGAATTTTGTGAGAATTATGAGAATAGTGGCCTAATATTCCTAGGAAGATTAGGGATGATTCCATATGCTAAAGATGTTATTTTGCTATTTTTATTTACTATGTTCTTAATATAATGCATTTGAGTTATTTATGTTCTTTCAATATCATCTTTATTTTGTTATCTTTATTTACTTTTGCTAATAATATATAGTATTAGTCATGCTCTTTCTATGTGCTTCTAATTAGTAACAACAATATTCATACATGATTTTATGTCTAATCTTCTACTACATTATTGCCCTTGGGTATTTTGTCATTTATTTTTTTATTTTTTATAAGATTAACATTGTGCTCCTAAAGTAAGTGACCTATCTAAGTAAAGACTTAAGGACCTGTCAAGGTCCATCGAGGCATATCGAATCCTGTCCAGGTGGCCTGTCTAAGTTAAGGCTTAGGAACCTATAGATCTATAGAGAGGTATATCGAGCCTCGTCGAGGTACCAATCCTAAAATTCATCGAGGCACATCGAAATGCATTGAGATTCCTTTTCCCTAAACCCATCGAGGCATGTCGAGTTGCATCGAAAATCATCGAGGCAGATTAAAAACCCAGAAAAAATGCAGAAAAACATAGATCCAATCCATCCATGAAACAGTAAAATAAAGCATGAATGCATACATAGATCTATTTGAAATAGTTAAAGCAATGTAAATAAACAAGTTTCCTCACTACATATAACGAAAATATACTTAACCATAGGATTTGTGCCCTTAGATAGGAATACCCAAAGTGGAGTTTCTTGCTTGATAGTATTCAACACTTGCCCAAAGAACAACTTCAAAACAAATGTTAGATGCACTCCAAACTTGTCATAGATTGAGAGAATAAATGGTGGCTGCCTTATTTTTTTGAGTGAGAAAGCTTGGACATTAGAGAAAATTGTGAGAGAGAGAGAGAGAGTTAGAGAGAAGACAAGAGAAATAGAACTTATGTTAAGGCATTTTTTGAATCAAGGAGAATACTAACATAAAAAGGTGATGTGTACATATCATTGGATATTTTTTATTTAGCATCCTATACAATACATAAATACCAAAATCTCCCTTAGATGACCTAACATGTCATGTGAATATTTCTTTGGACTTTTATGGATGGCAGCCGAATGATGTGTTTTGAGTAGTCTCAACTATTTAATGAGATTTTCAACAAGCGAAAATATTTGTGGGTAAGGGTAAGTATGACAATAGTTTAATTGCTTCTAAGACTAGTTTGGTAAATTTTTTAGAAAAATTAAAGAGTTGTATGGTAAAATAAATATTAGTTTAGAAAATAATTTAATTAAAGATAAAACTAAAATTTAAAACGCACACAACTCAACTTCATATTTTTTTAATATGGGAATCTATATTTATTTTATATATTTACTTGATTTTTATGTAGATTATTTAAAATAAAAATAGTTGAGATAAATAAAAAATAATAATTTATAAAATTGATTAAAAATTAAATTATAAGAAATATTTAAAAATTGAAATATTTTTATTTTGTTCTAAAAAATATTATATTTTAATAACTTATATTTAATAGATATTTTAAAATGTTGAGTATTTTAGCAATATTATATTTACACAACACTTAAATTACATAGTTTATCAAATAATATAATATTATTTTTTATAACTCACAACGCATTTGAATAATGATTTACCAAACAACTTCATGCTTTAGCTATTTTTTCTTACAACGTAATATAATTGTTGCATAAGTTATAAATTTACCAAAAAAGTATTAGGGTTGGTGTCTTAAAAGTATGGAATAAGATATATTTTTTTGGAATTAAATAAAAATACATTTTTTTAATTGATTGTTTGAATCACCATTGAATAATTATAAATATCAGAAAATTCTATATTTATTAATGAGAGTATGATCTTTTATGAGTACAAGAGGATTAAGATCATAGATAATGATTAAAATTGTCAGCAACATATTAAAGTATGAAATCTTTAATCAATGGTTGCTAGTACAATTTACTTAGCATTTTTTTATAATGCATATGATCTAGATCTGGATTGCAGATGTGGATATACATCTTAGTAAAGACACTTTATATAATTAGATTATATATGATTGGACCAATGTAAATTAATTTCTGTATAAATATATCGTTTGCCAATCATGAACTCATGTTCATGTCTATTGGATCTTTTGATTCACTAGTTAAAGTCTCTTAGTATAATGAGGGTAGTAAGTTTTGTTTTGGAAATTTAATAGTATGAATGGCTGGGAACATGACCTTATAAGAATGGAATCCAAGCTTTCCTAACAAAACGAATATTGGTTCTCTTAAGGGTTAATTTTAGAACTGAATAGTTATTAAGTTCAAATTTATAATATGATTATAAATTAATTGTTCCCTAGTGAATTCGAGATAATTAAGGAATAAGAGGTAATTAGAAGGGTAAAACGTTAATTTTGGTTCGCTCTAATTAGTGAACCAATAAATTGAAGAACATACCTATTTCTATTCCATATTTATAGTGGACTAATAACTGAATTAATAAATAAGATTACTTAATTAAAGAATTTAATTAATAATCTCATTTATTGGAGCTTAGTATTATAGGTCCATGATCCTCAAGTCACCTCTATACTACATTGTAAAGGGTGTGGATATAATCGTCATATTAAAATGAGAAAAATACTTAATTGTCAATGAATTAATTTTTTGAGGCTAATTTATAATTATGTGTAATTAATTAAGTAAATATGAAAGTTATTTACTACCTAGGTATTGTGAACTTAATGAATTAGCAAGTCAAGATTCAATGAAAGCTTAAAGAACATTTAAAAAGAATCACACAAAACAATTTTTACAAGGTTCACCACTACACGAAATAATGGCTAATCCTTGAGACCTAGCCCAGAGAAAGAAATCCACTAAGGTCAAAAATGCAAGTTCTACAAAGTATCTCTAATTTTACATTAACAACAAGAAAATCTTCTATACTTGTCTCTGTTACAAATTTCCTTACATTGAACACTTCAAGTCTTCTCACTTGAACTTTCACAGATCTAATCTTCTTTCAATACTTCATCTGAAGAACACTACTGTCTGCCTAATCGTGAAAATATTATACGTAAGTATACGTAATCGATTCAAGTAATATAGAGTAAATAAAGTATCGTTCCCACAAGGACTATCAACCAATAACCAATAAATGCTTTTAAATTTCTATTTGGCTGTCGAAAATAGCGTGATTTTTTTAAAATAAGACTTAAAATTAAAATAAACTTTGCAACAATAAAGATTGATTCAATAATTAAAAATCTAGGGTGTTAACTTCATCAACTTTTCATTCTATTAATTTTATTAATTAGTTCTAAATTTCTTTCTTCCTATTTTAATAGCAAGTTAAAATAAATCGATTAATATTATTTTTCAAGATATAAGATCTCAACCTATATGCAGGTTTTGTATATCTATGTGATAAACTTAAACATATAGCAGCCATTAACAATAGAAACCTAATTACTTCACAAGCCATACATGTACTCTCGTCCTATATGTAACCTATGTCTATATAATGATAGCATATTCAATTCTCATCTTTCGAATTTTGAATCAAAATCATAAATCAAGCAAATATTGATCAGGTATTTACTAGCATTAAGCAAACATTATATAGATTAGAATAAAGAAGAAGAATCAATAGAACATCATAAATAGATTAAATAGAAATCCAAGTGACTACATTAAACCCTAGATAGAGATGTTTAGTTCATATTAGACATGACTAAAACATGACTAAACATAAAATTGAAAGACTTGAAGAATATATAAAAAAAGTATGAAAGTTCAGAAAAACTAATCTCAGAATCAAAATTACTCTCTGTACTCGTAATTAAATTCTAACCTAACCCCAATTAAACATAAAGTCTGCATTTATACTAAGAAAAAAACATGAATTCCTTTTTTTCATAGGCGGGCCGCGACATGGCATCTCCTAGGTCATGACCCATATCATTTTTAAAGCGATTCACATTCATATTCAGGTCTTCAGGTGTTGCGACTCTCTAAACCCTAGTGTTGGCCCGTGTCTTGATGCCCTCCTGGGTTCGCCTTTGACTTCCACTTGCGTCGCGACTTATAAGAGCAAGTCGTTGCTCTAATTCCCTTTAGCAACCTTGAGCGTCTGACTTGTCTAGGGTCACGACCCTTAAGCCTATGTCACAACTCTAACTCCGTTATTTTAAAATTTAAGTCTTTCAACATCCTTCCTTCATCAAAAACTTATTTTAACTCGTCCTTTGCACCATTTTGATTCAGGCGACCACTGAAAGCTCCTTTTTTTTCACCATTTCCTCTTCTTTTTACATTTTTCTCATGATTAACTGCACCAACCTAAAACAAAGACAAAAACAAGCGTAATCTTGCACAAAACAAACATAAATACTCAAGATTACCACAAAAACACATCCTAAAACAACACTAAAATGGAGTTATGAAACTCCCACAAACTTACTCTTTTTTCGCCCTCAAACAAAGGACTCAAAACAAACCTAGACTGTATCAACAAAGACAACATCCACAACATGAATTACACCAACAACAACACTTATTCCGCAAAATAATGAATGCTAATCATATAATTCTCAGAAAACTACTCAACAATTTATGCAATCCATAATTTTGATCAAAAAACTCCATCAACACACTTTAGTCTACCAACATTTTCGATTACCAAGTCATGATCATTAAATAAACATATTTGAATTCAATTATGCTAACCAAATTCTTTCTGATCAATCCATTCAAACCAAATAATTTCATAAGCTTACTTACTTGCTATTCTCCACTAATATAAATCATGACATGCATAAGAATATATAGGACTTGTATAAGCTTGTAATGATGGCTAAGGTAAAGGTAGATGAAAAAATAATTTTTAAGCTCACTTTACTATAAGCACATGACCAACAATCACCGACTTTACTCCCATGGTAAATATAATCTCATAATCCCCTTTCTTGATTTTATTTAGAGAGATATAAAATATTTCCTTTTTTTTCCAGATGATAACTACACTCCCCCAAACTTGATTCTTTTATATATTCTTATTAAGAGTGTAATTTTTATTGATATACTCTCTCTAATCTTTAGCACTTTTCATTTTCTTATCCCACTATATTAAAAAATAAACCCCATTACACATCAATCCCCATAACTTTTTTCAATCATGTGCTCGTAGTATTTTAGGGACGGATATATAACCAAGTTTCAAGTATTAGGTTTAACTAGCGGCTTAGAAAAAAAAGATACAATGTTAGGCTTAAAAGGGGTAAACAAAGGATTAATTCATTTTAATTCGGCACAAAAATCTCAAACGGTCCAAATGACAGCCTAAATCATATTCCTAAGCATACATAATGTATTGTTTCACCTCAAATAACATTTAAGCAAGTTATAGAATTGTAGAAAATAATTTCCACTTTCCACTCATCAATCTACTAACCAATTTCAGCAAGCATAATCAATATCAAAAACATCATGACTAGGTATTCAACAAATGTTGTCTAAACTAAAATGAGCTAACATAGTGTTCAATCAAGCACACAGATTTTTTTCAGATTTCATTTTCTTTGGATTATACGTATAACATTCACTTTGTTCTCATTGGCACTTATTGTCAACCATCATTCATGTTGGTACTAAACACACTAAAACAAAACTCTACATTAAACAACTAATGCAAACTAAACAAACAACACAAACAAAACGAATGGAAAAATAATCTCCCTCCCCCAATCATAAGCTAAACCTGGTCCCCAATGTTTAAAACCAAGTTACGAAAGAAAACTTACCTGGTGCGAATCATGTCAAAAGGGTGGTGAATTTAGAAAAGGATGCCAAGGTGGTGGATAAGGAAAATAATGTCTGTCCTCCTCCTGATTTGACCACTGGTAAACCAACTCATTTTTTCTGTCTGCCTTAGTTCGATGATAATCATGAAACTCCCCCAAATAATTATGAGTGTGTTCATTTTGCCGGTTGATATAATCTAATCTGGGCAATTGTGGATCCGGTGGAGCCTCAAGTGCCAGAAATGGAGGATAAGTTCCTCTCTTCTCCTCCTCAATGGCCCGTGATTCTTCTAGTTGAACATTGCCATGGACAGGTTCATCGGCTACATCTCCTTCTTCTTCAACTCTCACAGGACGGGGTTGCGGTGCAGGTGGGTCCAATGATGGGGCATTGAATTTAAACATGGAAGCGCGAGAAATAGGCCCTGTTGCCTTCCTATAAATATCACTAGGATACTTAGGTATCTCCCACACCTCACATAAATCAGTAATCATCAATCCATGCTCCAAACCAACACTGGTAGTCATTCGGCATAAATCTCGGATACTATTTCAGATAACTCGTCCAATATCTACAGAGAGTCCCGTCATGATAGCATAGAACAGAAGACACCGATCAATTCCCACTTCAAATAAGTGAGTGTTGGGCATAAGCCTTACACTCACAAAGAGAGTCCAGGCCTTCGCCACTTGATTCATTTGAAACCATCTGAAATGCTTCAGTTCTCCATTCTGCATTACAAAAGTAGCATTGGGAATGCCTAACATTTCTGCCACTTCAACCCAATCAATTTCACTATGATAAGCTAGTTGATAATATTCATCATCCTGTTGTGACAACATCGGTAGTCGATATAATGCATCAATATTATCAATATTACATTCCACCAAAACCCCTCACACACAATCCTTTCTATTAACTGCTCCTGGAAAATTGGCATAAAACTCATAGACCATAGAACAGTTGGCCTTTGGAATTTTATGATCCATAAAATTTTTCCAATAAAGACGTTGAATTTCAGCCTGAATTAGGTCATAAGTTGCCTTGAGATAAGGTTCATCTTGATACTCCATGCCTCGTTCTTGAATAACTGGATGATGAGATAACCTTTGATAATGATACAAAGGCATCCTTACTAATAAAGCGAGTAGAATCATATTCTAGAGGAGGTGGTGGTGGCGGGGTTGGTTGTGGTTGAGGTGGTTGGGTGCGGGAAGTGGAAGGGAGATTAGTATTCTTAGTAAAAGCAGCCCTAGCAGGTTGTTTTCATGGTCCCATAATCACACAATGCACCAAAAATTACAACAAAAATTTGACGGCACTACTGATAATTTAACTTATTTTCCAAATATAATAATACCCCAGTAATCCTAACTCAAAGCACACAAAATATACTATCAATGTAGTCCAAAATTCCAATTCAATCTCTTGTCACATAAATACTTCAAGATCAGTAAAATGGAAAAACTTATGTGCCTATGCGTCTTGAGATTTCCATCTCTTCAATTGTTCCTCCAATATTCAATATTACAAAGAGAAAAAATTAGGGTTAGATTAAAAGAAAGAATGAAAGAAGGAAAATATATACGTAGGAAGGAGCGAGTGTGGCTTTATGGTTGTATTAAGAAGAAAGGAAATGTAAAAAGGAGAGAGATTTTGTAAAAATAATTCTGTTGAAAGGTAGAAAAATGTGAAATGAGGATAGGCTGAGAAAAAATGAATTTAAACCAATTTCCCCTTTTCTGACAGAGGCGCGCCACGACCCAGCTATAGCATGTCCTGCCATATATAGATCAACATCTAGCTTTTTTTACCGCCCAATAAGCTTGATGCTCAAGTTCCACCAGTAGATGACATGCCTTCCCAAACACCAATCGATTTGGTGACATACCAATCAGAGTCATAAAGGTTGTGTGATAAGCCCACAGTGAATCATCAAGCTTTTTCGACTAATCTTTGCTTTATGTGTTTACAGTCTTCTCCAAAATACTTTTAATCTCCCGATTGGACACTTCTGCTTGACCATTAGCAAGTGAATGATAGAACAAGGCCTTTCTATGATGAATTCCATAGTGAGGGCATAGAGTCGTAAATGACTTATTACATAAATGACTTCCTCTGTCACTAATAATTGCTTTTGGAGTACCGATCTAGGAAAAAATATTTTCATGAAGGAATTTAAGTACCTCTTTGCCATGACAAGTAGGAGTTGCTACAAATTCCACCCATTTAGAAACATAATATACTGCCAGCAAAATTTACTTGTTATTATAAGATGATGGGAAAGGCCCCATAAAATCTATTCCCCACACATCAAATAACTCAACTTCTAGAATTCCAGTCATTGACATTTGATCTCTTCTTGATATGTTACCGGTCTGTAGGGAACGATCACAACTCTTAACAAAGGCACTAGCATATTTAAATAACGTAGGCCAATAAAACCGACATTGTAAAACTTTTGTTGTTGTCCTCGTTCCTCCAAAGTGACCACCACAATGTAAAGTATGACAACGAGTAAGTATGGAAATCATCTCCTCTTCTGGGACACATCTTGTAATTACTTGATCAGCACAATGACGAAAAAGAATGGGCTCAACCCAATAATAATGCTTGACTTCCGAATAAAACTTTTTGAGTTGCTGCCTTGACATGTCTGGAGGCATAACTTTAGCTACCAAATAACTGACATAATCTGCAAACCAAGGTAGCTTTTCTTCACTTTCAATCGAAAATAACTGTTCATCCAGAAAGTTTTCATCAATTTATTCCTCTATCTCACTATGCTCTTCTCATTTTTCCAATCTAGATTTTCTGCCCCCTTTTTATCCAAAATTTCCATATCAAACTCTTGTAATAATAGGACCAATCGAATCAAGCGAGGTTTAGCATCTTTCTTGGTCATAAGGTACTTAATAGCAGAATGATATGTGTACACAATCACCTCATTACAAATTAAATATGGTCTGAACTTGTCGAATGCAAAAACAATTGCAAGTAACTCCTTCTCAGTAGTTGCATAATTTAATTGAGCATCATTAAAAGTTCAAATAGCATAATAAATCATTCAGAATACATTTTCAACTCGCTATCCCAGAACCGCTCCTACTGCATAATCACTAGCATCGCACATCAATTCAAAAGGATGTTCAAAATTTGATGATACAACAATCGGAGCAGAAACTAATTTCTCCTTCAGTTTGTTAAATACGTTTAAACAATCAGCATTAAAGTCAAACACCACACCATTCATAAGTAAAGTAGATAAGTGCTTTGAAATCTTCAAAAAGTCCTTTATAAATCTCTGATAAAATCCAGCATGGACCAAAAAACTACGAACCCCCTTCACAGAAACTGGTGGAGGTAAGTTTTCTATTGTAGATATCTTGGCCCTGTCTACCTCAATACCATGGCGTGAAATTTTGTGGCCAAAGACTATGCCTTATGTCACCATAAAGTGATATTTCTCCCAGTTTAATATTAAATTTGACTCCTCACATCTTTTCAAAACCCTTTCCAAATTAGACAAGCTTGCATCAAAAGAGGACCCAAAGACTGAAAAGTCATCCATAAAGATCTCTATACCTTTTTCCACAATATCTAAAAAGATAGATTATACATCTCTGAAAGGTTGTTGGAGCATTACATAACCCAAATGGCATTCTCCAAAATGCAAAAGTTTCATAAGGGCACATGAAGGTAGTCTTTTCTTGATCCTCCGATGCTATGGGAATCTGATTGTATCCCGAATACCCATCCAAGAAACAGTAATAAGGATGACTTGCCAATCTGTCTAACATCTGACCTACAAAAGGCAAAGAAAAATGGACTTTCCTGGTGACCTTATTCAGTTTATAGTAGTCTATACAAATTCTCCACCCTATCACCGTACGAGTTGGAATTAGTTCATTATTATCATTCTTAACCACCGTCATACCACCCTTCTTCGAGACTACCTGAACAAGACTAACCCATGCACTGTCAGATATTGGGTAAATTACCCTTGCATCTAACCATTTGAGAATTTCCTTCCTTACCACCTCTTTCATTGAAGGATTAAGCATCCTCTAAGCATCAATACTAGGCTTACTATCCTCCTCCATTAATATACGGTGCATCAATGTTGAAGGGCTTATACCCTTGATGTCTGCCAGAGTCCACCCAATTGCTAGCTTGTGGGCCCTCAACACCCTAAGTAGCTTTTCTTCCTCATTTAGAGAAACGAAGCTGAAATAATAACTGGGAGGGTACCCAAATAAGCTTCTCTATAGACGGGAGAGATCTCTCAGGCACTTGCCCCAATTCCTCATAATTCTTTTTATATATTTTCCCCGATGAGTTCAACCACTTAACATATTCACTGGCTTCAATATCAGCAGACTCTTCAGGATATGCCACCACACTCAACTCAATTGGATCCTCAATAGACTTAACCCTTTTACCTTGTTCCTCCAATACACTAACACTAAAACAATAGCCACTGGCTGAAGAATATTTCAAGGCTTTGAAAACATTATTAACTACCTCATCACCTTGTACTCTGAGCCTTAACTCACCCTTATAGACATCTATCAATGCTTGCCCCGTGGCTAAAAATGGTCGTCCCAATATAATAGGCACGTCCTCAACTTCCTCCATCTTTAATATAATGAAATCCGCTGGAAAAATGAACTTATCTACCTTTACTAGAACGTCCTTTATAATACCTCGAAGGTGTGTCATTGAGCAGTTATCCAGTTGAAGAGTAACCATAGTGGGTCTAGCTTCTCTAAACCAAGTCTTTTAAATATGGACATCGACATTAAATTAATGCTTGCACCCAGATCACATAAAGCCCTCTCACAATGAATGTTCCCAATGGTGCAAGGTCTAGTGAAACTGCCCAGATCTCTTAACATTTGAGGAAGTTTCTTTTTAATAATTGCACTACAGTCTTCAGTTAATGCCATAGTTTCATAATCCTCCATTTTTCTCTTATTAGACAATATCTCTTTCGTAAAATTCACATAACTAGGCATTTTTTCTTGAGCCTCAACAAAAGGAATGTTAATGTGAAGTTTCTTAAATACCTCAAGAAATTTGGAGAATTTTTTGTCAAAATTGGCCTTTCGGAACCGTTGAGGATAAGGAATCCTTGGTGTAGGCTTAGTGTATTTTGGCTTCTCTATCTTTGGAAGATCTTCAGTAACCTTCTCTTATGCTTGACTAGTGACATGTTGATCCTCTATCTTCTTTCCCTTGTCATCCACTGTAGGTCCATCATACTTAGTTCGAGTCATCAAAGTGACAACTTGGCATTTCTCTTTAGGATTTACCTCTATGGAACTAGCCAAATTCCCTTGCTGCCTACTAGAAAGTAGTTAAGCTAACTAACCCATTTGTGTCTCCAAATTCCTAATTGAAGACCTTATCTCGGTCATGAATTGATTTAATTGGTTTGCCTGAGTTGTTGGTGAGTTCATTGGAGGATGTGGTGGTTGATGAGATGGGTGTGGGTTTGGGTCAGAATAAGGCCTAGAATGTAGTCCATATGTGGGTTGATGAGGTGGTTGTTGAAGTGGATACTGTGGTTGTAAACCTTGGTTATTTTTCCAAGAAAGGTTAGGATGATTTTTCCACGCAGGAGTATATGAATTTGAGTAAGTGTTGAGTGAAGGTCTTGAAAAGTTACCAATAACCTGTGCATGTTCCAAAGATATACTATTTACGTCTGTTGAGCAACTAGTTGTGCTCGGCATTGTTCATAAGAATCCAGTCCCCCACAAATCTCACAACTCATGACATTATGTAATTGCATTCCCTGTGCAGCGAGGTTATTCTACTACAATTTCTTGGTTAGAGATGCTACTTGAATGGTCAATAACGCAATAGGATCGACCTCTAAGTCTCCTGCCACCTTCTTATTCTCACGCTCAATAGGTCAATTATAGTTATTCATGGCCATCTCTTCTAGTAATTCATAAGCTTCATTAGTGCTTTTTCTCAAAAACTCTCCTCCCGATGCTGCATCAATTATTGTTCTTGTATTTCCCCCTAAACCATTGTAAAATGTATGCACCAGTAGTCACTTCTCTATTCCATGATGTGGGCACTTCCTTTGCAACTCTTTAAAATGTTCCCACACATCATATAAAGACTCCTCATCCAGCTGATGGAAGTTATTAATCTCTCCTCGATATCGGGCTGACTTCGCAAGAGGAAAATATTTACCAAGGAACTTCTGAGCCAAATCTTCCCAAGTAACTATAGAGTTGGATTGTAATGAATTCAACCAACTCTTAGCTCTGTCTCTTAATGAAAATGAGAATAATCTTAATCAGACAGCATCGTTACTCACCCTGTTCATTTTGAATGTTGCACACAACTCTAAAAAATTGGTGATATGGAGATTTGGATCTTCATTTGGTAATTCCCCAAATTGTACACAATTCTCTACTAATCGAGGGTTTTATCTCAAAATTATTCGCCTCAACAGTAGGAGGATGAATAATTGAATGTATCCGCGTAACAGTAGGGAGTACATAGTTTCTCAATGTCTAGTCGGCTTCAACTACATTAACCAGATTTGCATTGTTGTTCACACCGTTATTAGCATTCTCAGCCATGGTAAAATCCAACATTTTCTTTATCTTTCAGTTTTCTATGCACGTTCTCTCAATTTCAAGATCTATCGGTACTAGTTCCTTTTGTCAACTTCCCCGCATATACCAATAATTCCTGAAACACAATACAGCCTCAATCTGAATGAGTGTAAAATAAAGAAACCAAATAAGAACAAAAAACAATTAATTTTGATATTGGAAATTGAGTCCCCAGCAACAACGCTAAAATCTTGGTCGTGAAAATATGATACACAAGTATATGTAATCGATTCAAGTAATATAGATAGTAAATAAAGTATCGTTCCCACAAGGACTATAAACCAATTTCCGATAAATGCTTTTAAATTTCTATTTGACTGTCGAAAATAGAGTATTTTTTAAACTAAGACTTAAAATTAAAATAATCTTTGCAACAATAAAGATTGATTCAATAATTAAAATCCTAGGGTGCTGACTTCATCAAATTTTCATTCTATTAATTTTATTAATCAGTTCTAAATTTCTCTCTTCTTATTCTAATAGCAGGTTAACATAAACCGATTCCTATTCTGTTTCAAGATATAAGATCTCAACCTATATGCAAGTTTTCTACATCTATGTGATAAACTTAAACATATAGCAGACATTAAGCATAGAAACCTAATTACTACACAAGCCATACAGGTACTTTCGTCCAATATGTAACCTATGTCTATATAATGATAGCATATTCAATTCTCATCTTTCGAATTTTGAATCAAAATCATATATTAAGCAAATATTTATCAAGTATTTACTAGCATTAAGTAAACATTATATAGATTAGAATAAAGAAGAAGAATCAATAGAACATCATAAGTAGATTAAATAGAAATCCAAGTGACAACATTAAGCCCTAGATAGAGATGTTTAGTTCATATCAGACATGACTAAAACAACAAAATAATTATTCATAAACAAAAAATTCAAAGACTTGAAGAAGAAATAAAAAGTATGAAAGGGTAGAAAAACTATTCTCAGAATAAAAATTAATCTCTAAACTCGTAATTATAATCTAAACTAACCATAATTAAACATAAAGTCTGAATATATACTTAGAAAAAAAACAAGAATTCCTTTTTTTCATAGGCGGGCTGCGACTTAGAATTTCTTAGGTCACGACCCATATCATTTTTAAAGCGATTCACATTCTGATTCTGGTCTTCAGGCGCCGCGATTCCCTAAACCCTAGTCATGACCCGTTTCTTAATGCCCTCTTGGGTTCGCCTTTGACTTCCACTAGCACCGCGACTTATAAGAGCAAGTCGCAACTCTAATTCCATTCAGCAACCTTAAGCTTCTTACTTGACTAGTGTCGCGGCCCTTAAGACCATGTCGCGACTTTAATTCCGTTATTTTCAAATTTAAGCCTTTCAACATTTTTCCTTCATCAAAAACTTATATTAACTTGTCCTTAGCACCATTTTCATTCAAGCTACCACTGAAAAGCTCCTTTTTTCACCATTTCCTCTTCTTTTTACATTTTTCTCATGATTCAACACACCAACCTACAACAAAGATAAGAACAAGCATAATCTTGCACAAAACAAACATAAATACTCAAGATTACCACAAAAATACATCCTAAAACAACACTAATATGGAGTTTTCACTACCATGAATGAACGTTCTTCAAAGCTCGGAGTTCTTCAACCTGTCAAAACAACAAACCACAAAGATACCAAAAATACAAACCCTAGCAGAGCTAAGTTTCTCTCAAAAACATCAATAATAGTTCTCACCACCACATCAATTTAAAATCACCCATATATCTTCATAGTCCTCACTAATAGAAAATCGTTAGGAATTTTTTTCACAGCACGAAACTCCAAAAAAAAATAAAGTCAATTAATCATAACATAAATTTTAATACATGCCACGTAAGAAACAAGAAGATGTTAGGACTACACCGAACTTCCAGATGCAACTGGAAAAACAACAGATGAATCATAATATAGCCAAAATACAAACAATAGAAATTATGACACTTATAATCTCCCCTTTTTGCAATTTATGATCAGTGCAAACTCAAACTACAAATATTAAGAAAACATCATAAAGAACATTAAACAAAGAAAACACTGATATCTTTACCTCAATGATCATAAAACAAGAACTATTGAGCTAAACGATGAAGCCTACCACACATGGTCTTATGCAAAGGAGAAGATGAAGGAGTAGAATTTGAGTCTTGAGACCATCATCATTAGTAAATGACTACCCCTGGACTCTATCTGGAATCTTATCAAACGCTCGTGGAGACAACTCCCCCTGTCTCAGTGCTAGAGATTGACCTGACTGAGCTAATGACAACTCCCCTTCAACAGTAGAAGGGGGAACAAAAGCAGGAGAAGACTCTGGCGGAATAGGAGTAGATTGAGGCTAAAGGAGCTCTCGAAGACCAATCAACTGAGACAGAACCCTGCACTCAAATGCTTTGGAACGCAACTAAGATTGCTGAATCTGTTGGCTTGATATAAAGGAAGCCCGTTGGTGATTGTTAGAAAATTCCCTACCAGACCTTTAAGACTATCCAATTGAGATTGTTGAGAGTAAAGCTTCTCAAACAATTTGTACTTCCACGAGGTAGGAGCTAAACCCTTCAATAGAGGATACTTAAGAGGCTTGGGAGGAGGTACAGGTTTGGAGGACTGAGGTTGAAAAGTCTTATCCAAAACCGGTATAGGATTGAAAACATCTTGAGAAGTAAACATAGGTTGTGTAGATATGGAAATCTTGTGGACCAAGCAAGGACATGAAGTATTATCCTTGTCATACCTAAGGACAGACAAATCTATGGAAATCCCAGTGCCCACAACAAACAAAAACTGACTAATATCATAAGTAATAGTTGAAGTATGAGAATTCAGAGTCCAATTAGTGAGAGCAACTTTATGCAGAACACGATAAAAACTTGTCAAGAAAAGAGTAGGGAAATCATTAGTTACCTCATTCCATTGAAAGTTAGCTTGAACAGTTAACTCACGACCTACCAGGTTTAAATCAAAGGCATACTCAGCATTGAAAATAATATCATGAACCAAAGGCATACCCAAAAGACCCTAAATAGTGGAGGGAGCAAACAAAATACGTTTACCGTTACTAAATGCAGTAAACTGGTTGGGATGTTGAGCTTTTAGCAAAGATTTTTCTAAATTAGAATAAAATTCCCTAACTAGATTTTGAGATGGTATGACAAGACCAGTGACTGTGTGAACCCACTTCTGAGACTCGAGAATCTCACGGAGTCTAGGAAAATCCTCTAACACCACAGAATGTTCACCATGCAAATGACGAAAAGACTAATATTCTTTGTAACGTTTTTCATCTTATCTATTGACAAAGAAAAACACTAAGCTCATATCAGACTCAGGAATCCCACAAACTGCAGAGGATGGTTTAGATTTTTTTAATTTTTTCTGGTAACCACTATAAGACTTGGGTTATGGGATCTTGGAAAATCTCTGACACTTATCACATTTTCGCACAAACTCCATTGAGTCTTCATTCATAGTTGGCCAGAAGTAACCCTGCCTCAAAATCGTTTTTGACAAGCTCTCCCCCCCAGCGTGATCCCCACAAAAGCCTTCATGTACTTCCCTCATCAAATCTTTAGCCTTTTCCGGTGTAATACATCTGAGTAGTGCCATGGAGTACCCTCTTCGGTATAGAATACCATCGACCAATATGTATCTAGCAGCCTGCCTCTGAAGAGTCCTGGCTTTGTTTCTATCTGCTGGTAGTACACCAGTTGTGAGATACTCCAAGTACGGTGCCATCCATGTATCCTCTATCTGAACTTCCATACTGGTTTCATCTGCTCATATGCCTGGCTCGCGTAGTCGTTCCACTGGCACTATATTTAAAGTGTCAGCGTCTTTTGCACTCGCGAGTTTGGCTAAGGCATCTGCGTTTGAATTCTGATCGCGAGGTATTTGCTGGAGGGTATACTTCTCGAATTGCGCCAACAGATCTTTGGCTTTGTTCAGGTAGGCCACCATTTTCAGGCCCCGTGCTTGATACTCCCCTAAAACCTGATGCACTACCAGCTGTGAATCACTGTAAATATCCAGCACTTTTATACTCATGTCTTTGGCCAACCTTAGCCCAGCGAGTAGTGCTTCATATTCAGCCTCGTTGTTTGATGCGATGAAATTGAACCTAATAGCGCAGTGAAATCAATGCCAATCTGGCGTTATCAATATCACTCCTGCTCCTGCGTGAGATTTGTTGGATGATCCATCAGTGAATAACTTCCACGAAGGAGCTTCGACTTGGGGCTTAAGCGCACTAGATTTTTCGCATTGCTCGTTATCAGGGAGCTCAATGAATTCGGCGATAAGATCAGCCTAGACTTGTCCTTTTACTGCTGCTCGTGGTGAATATGTAATATCAAATTGCCTGAGTTTGACTGCCCATTTTAATAAACGTCCAGCCGCCTCTGGTTTTTGCAGAACTTGCCGAAGGGGCTGGTCAGTTAAGACTGTGATGGGATGGGCTTGGAAGTAAGGACGTAACTTCCTTGAGGCCAAAATTAAGCAATAGGCTAATATTTCGATGGGAGGATACCTCAATTCGGCCATGATTAACCTCTTGCTAACATAATAAACTGCCTTTTGTATGCCTTCTTCTTCTTGTACTAGCACCGCACTAGCAGCATATTCGGTGATCGCCAGGTAAATGAAAAAAGTTTCTCCATCTATAGGCTTTGATAAAACAGGGGGCTGTGCCAAGTGGGCTTTTAAGGCTTGGAATGCCTGTTCGCAGTCTCCAGTCCACTCGAACTTTTTGTTGCCTCTAAGTAGATTAAAGAAAGGGACGCATTTGTCCATCGACTTTGAAATAAATCTACTGAGTACGGCAATCCTTCCAGTTAAACTTTGCACATCCTTGATTTTTACTGGCGATTTCATGTCGATCAGGGCTTTGATCTTTTCGGGGTTGGCCTTGATTCCTCTTGAATTAACAATGAACCCCAAAAATTTCCCTGATCCTACTCCGAAGGAACATTTGAGAGGATTTAGCATCATCTGATATTTGTTCAAAACATTGAAACATTCCTGTAAATCCTTCACATGTCCTTCTGCCTTTTTTCACTTTACCAGCATGTCGTCCACGTACACCTCCATGTTTACTCTAATCAACTCCTTAAACATGTGGTTAACCAATCGCTGGTAAGTCGCACCAGTGTTTTTCAGTCCAAAGGGCAATACTTTATAACAGTATAACCCTGTATCGATCTGAAAGCTAGTGTGATCCTCATCAGGGGGATGCATACTGATTTGATTGTACCCCGAGTATGCATCAATGAAAGAGAGGATCTCATGTCCTGCAGTTGCATCGACCAGCTGGTCGATCCTTGGGAGTGGGAAGTAATCTTTTCGGGCAGGCTTTATTAAGGTCTGTGAAATCCACACAGGTTCGCCATTTTCCGTTGGGCTTGGGAACCAGTACTGGATTAGAGACCCACGATGGATAAAACGCCACCCTGATGAACCCGTTCTCCATCAGTCTTTCAACTTCCTCTTTTAAGGCTTTCGATCTATCCTTATCGAGCAACCTTCTTTTCTGTTGCACGGGTGGAAAACTCTTGTCAATGTTCAGGACATGGCTGATAATTGCAGGATCTATCCTAGCCATGTCTTTATGTGACCAGGCACAAACTTCCTAGTTCTTTCTAAAAAATTCCACCAGTGCGTGCTTCGTTGTGGCTTCTAGATTTTTACCAACCTTCACTACTCTGGTCGGATCTTTTTCGTCAAGTAGGACCTCTTCAAGGTCCTCAACGGGTCCAACATCTTCCTCAAAATCCCCAAAGCGAGGATCTAAATCTCTATCCTCACTTTGGGCAACATCCTATTTGGTGACTCCATCACCGGATTGGTCTTGTGTATCAATAGCCATCTGCAACCTCTCTGGGAGAGTGCTCTTCGACGTTCCCTTCTTTGCCTTTGTGATCGAGGCATTGTAGCACTCCCTTGCTTCCCTCCGATTTCCAACACGCATCCTACCCGTGCGTCTGTTGGGAATTTCATGGCCAGGTGCCATACTGAGGTGACGACCCGAAGGTCAACCAGCATGGGCCTTCCAATTACAACATTGTATGCCGAAGGACAATCCAATACTCTGAAAGTAGCGAGTAATGTCCTGGTAGTAGTCGCTGTACCTGCTGTTACCAGAAGTCTGATTAACCCCGTTGGGGCGAGTCCCTCACCAGAGAAGCCGTAAATTGTTTGGTTGCAGGGCTCTAAATCCTTGACGGACAACTTCATGCGTTCCAGCAGAAGATTTGTACCGGATGTTTACTGAACTTCCTGTATCGACTAGTACTCTCTTCACCATCATGTTGGCGATTTGAACATCCATGACCAGCGGATCGGAACTTGGGAACCGAACATGCTGGGCGTCGCTATCAGAGAAGGTTATTTCACCATCCTCTAATCGAGCCTTCTTTGATGCCCTATCCTCCACAGTCATCATCTCGATGTCCTGGTCGTGGCGGAGGGTCCAAGCATATCGTTCCCTCGCCTTTCCACTGCTTCCCGCGAGGTGCGGGCCTCCATAGATGGTGAGTAAAGTGCCATCTACGGGATCAGGCTGCAAAGGTGGCGAGCGTTGGCGTACGAGCACCTGCTCATAGCCACCTGGAGCCTCTCGTTGGGAAGTTCCCGAGGCCCGTACGTATCTCTTCAAGTGTCCTTGTCTGGTAAGGAACTCGATTTCATCCTTTAGCCGGTTGCATTCGTTTGTATCGTGTCCGTAGTCGTTATGATAACGACAGAACTTGGTTGTATCTCTCTTCGAAATATCCTTCTGAATGGGAGCGAGTCTTTTGTAAGGCACAGTAGAACTCATGGCCTGATACACCTCTCTCCGAGACTCGACAAGGGCAGTGTAGTTAGTGAACCGCAGTTCATAACGATTGCCCTTATCGCGTTTATTTTTAGAGGTGGAAGGCTCATTATGCGGCTGCTTTCCCCCATTCTTGCCATTGCCATTGCCATTGCCGTTCCTGTTGCCTCTGTCATTGCCCTTGGGTTTTGACCCATTGACGGCTTTGGCGAGCTCGGTAGTCCCCTTATCCTTGCTTGGGGGCTTTCCTTCGCTGGCGATGGCATCCTCGAGCTTGATGTACCGATCAGCTTGATCCAAAAATTCTTGAGTAGTCTTAACTCCATGCTTTCTGAGGCTACTCCACAAAGGCGTGCGGTGCCTAACTCCCGCAATTAGGGCCGTCATCTTGCCCTCATCTCCCACTGTTTTGGCTCCAGCCGCTGCTCGCATGAAGCGCTGGATGTAATCCTTCAGTGGCTCTCCCTCTTGCTGGAGTATCTCCACCAGCTGGTTCGTCTCAGTTGGATGCACACGACCCGCATAGAATTGTTCGTTAAAATTCCTTTACGAACATCTCCCAAGAAACAATACTTGCGGGAGGGAATTTGAAAAACCACTCATGCACAGCATCCGAAAGTGCTGCAGGAAAGATCCTGCATTGAGCATCTTTGGACACTTTCTAAATGTCCATCTTTATCTCAAACTTGTTGACATGAAATACCGGGTCACCATACCCATCAATGTTCGGAAGCGTGGGCATCTTAAACTTGTTGGGAGTTTCTGCCACAGCTATCCTCTTAACAAAAGGAGTGCCCCTTCTCCTGTTGTACTCGATATGAGACGTTCTTCCCCCGACCAGCTGTTGTACTGCCTGGTTCAAGGCATCTATTTGGGCTTGCATGGCGTCAGGAATTGCTGGGGCCTCTGCTGCTGGGGGAATGTATGCATCATGTCGTTCCCGATGGTCGTTGAGTACATCTCTTAAGTCTTCGTCTCTTCACCACTGCTTGCTTGCTCCGAGCCGATTAAAGACATTATTTTGTCTGGGCTGCCCCCCAGCGTTACGTCTCTCGGGTTGGTCTTCCCTAGGTGGTGGGCTTCTGCCCCCAGCTCTCTCTTCATTTCTTCGACCGGCACTTCCTCTGCCTGAGTCGGCCTCATTGTACCCATGGCCATCTCTGAACGTCGATTGGCTATGGTGGGATCGACTGTCCCCTCGATTGCCTCCTCGAGCCGAAGCTTCTCGAGCGTTAGAGGGTGACCTGCGTTGGTCGGTAGGTCCCCATGCATTATCATGCCATGGGGGCCCCCGGACCGCAGAGCTTATCTTTGAGTTCCTTCTGTTTCATGAAGGACGCTGCCCCCTACACGGTGGGTTCGGCTCTTCACCCCTATGGCGTTTGGGACTACGGGGCTGTTGCCCGGCCCTATTCTGCCTTGGCTGTGGGGGATTGCCCCGAGCAGCCTAGGATGGAGGCTGTGCTTCAGGATCCCTTGGTGGGACATCCTCCTGAGGCTTTGGCGGCTGCTCGGGCCTTTGGGGGCTCGACGGCTGGATCGACGGGCTCGGATTAGGACCCCTTTAGGGTGGCCCATTTGCGGGTTGATCAGGCTGTGAGGCAGGTGCAACCTAATTCCTAGCAAACTGCTGGGCTGCTTCGAGGGCTACCATGGCCACCCTCTGACGACGGTCCATCTCCGCTTGTCTTTCACTCAGTTCCTGGCACTGTTGCTCTATCTCTTGTTGCTGCCGCGCCATAATCTCCGCAGCACTTTCTTGGCTGGCCCTCAAATTGGCCAGTTCATCCTGCAATATCCCCAGGGTATTTTTCAGCGTGTCTGAATCCAGTTCTTCCTCATCAAATTCCAAATGTGGCACATTTTTAGCCATGTGTGGAGAAGGAGGCGGTTGAGATGGTGTAGCGCCAGCCGCCTGCCCAGCTTTCTTTGTTGTTTTCCCCATTACTATTTCAACGATTTAGTATCAAGCTCTCAATGAAAGCACCAGAATGTTGACTCTTATTTTGGACAACTGACATGGAGTCAAAAAGCTTGATGTGGATAGATGTGTTGGAATGAATATAATGACAAAAATAGTGAAAGACACAAGAAATTATAGTTGTTCGGCCCCAAGAACTGGTAATGACCTACGTCCACTTAAGCTATTATTGATATGAGATCTCAAAGGAGTGATCAAAGAACTAGGGTTCTCCGAGTTTCACAAACCTGAGAGAGATAAATAGTGCAATCGTAATACAATAGCTCTAATTCTCTCGTAAGTATGTAATTTTAATTAAGCAAAAGCCAAAAGTCCCTTCCTTGAGCTATCTTTCTCTATTTATAGGCTCAAGGAGGATTACATGAATTTGTTATAGATATTCTCTCCTAATTAATTGGATAATCAGGAATCATTGGAGATAATCTCGGAATTGATTATGATCTCTACAAGATTATCTTGAAATATGCGGAATGTACGGACATGCTGGTCGTGAGAAAAATTCAACTGCCGCGCCTGTAATGTCTTACTGGTTGATACTCTAGCAGAACTATGCCAGGTGTCAGCCACGTGTTCAAAATCGCCTGCCACGTTATCCGTAGATAGTAAAAATTGGTTTTGATTATTATATTTATTTAATTAATAATAAGATGACAATGAAAATTCAAATTTTCAATTTTTAAATTCAAGTTGTAATCTTTTCCATAAAAAGATGATACCACATTTGAATTTATAATTATTAATTAATTAAAATAAATATGCATGAAAAATAAAATCCCCTTATTTTAGGGAGGTGTTACACAGATAGGGCTTCGTGGATTGCCCTATTCGTGTACAACTACTGATAGTTATCGGTTATTGGTTTTTTATTTTATTTAATTAATTAATAAAACATTTTAAAATTGATTTTAAAATGAAATGTAAGACGTTGTCTTTAATTATAATTTATTTATTATTATTAAAATGGTCAATTTTATGTGATTATTATTCTTATTATGATAATAATACCTATATATTATATATGATAGAAAATAGGATAATAGAAGTTTATTAAGAGAAGCATTAGTAAAACTGATAATCTTTTTCTCACAAAAGATAAACCTTTTCTCGAACCTATAATCAAGAGTCTCGTGTGCTAAGAATACTTTTGATTGACAAATCTAGTTCTTGTTCTTTATGCGCCTACCCACATCTTGAGGTGTAAGGAACATCTTGGAAGATCCTTGTACGAGTATTCAAGTGAGGATAGGAAGATCGAAATATATACAAAAGATTCAAGGATTCTTGATAGGCTACAAGAGGTAAATTGTTTCCTATTAATTTTACATATACATATTTTGTTGATTAACATATTGCATATTAAAGGATCCTCATATAAAGTTGTTTATTTGAATTTTTTTTGTTGAATACAATACTACCATTACCTCAATTTCTGTTGCGCACTAGGAGCAATTCCTAACAATTGGTACCAGAGCCATCTTTAATCCCTGTGTATGTTAATTACTATACGGGTATCATCTGTATTTTTTATATTATGTGTAATATATGAATGGATGGATATTTATGTATGAATTGTTTATTTTTTAAAGGGTTGGTTTCCATGGTGCCTTTGGGTTAGGAAAAGATCTTAAATTTTTTAGATATACAAAAATTGTGAACCATTTTGGGGCATAAAATTTTGTAATTTATTTTTTTATGAATTTCTTGATAAAATACTGTTATTGCCCGAGCCTCGAGCACAAACCGAGAGCCCTAAGTCACTGCCCTTGTGCCTATGCCGAGTTGCGCCCCTGCATCCACGTGTGTCCTGCGCGCCCACATCGAGTTGTGCCCTTGCGCCCAGGTCATGCGCGCCCTTACTAGCCTCCACCCACGGCCCTACCAGCCACCGTCGTCCTCCTAGCTGCCACCAACCATGACACACCCATTAGGGTTTGTGTCCTGCAAACCCTAATGGATGTGTAATTATCTATTTCGGCCATTTTGAGCCCAATATAATTAAAAGTATTTTCATTATAATTTTTGAATTAATTATCGTGAGTCAAATTTCCATTGGGCCTCAATAACTTGTTGGGTATTAAAACACAAAGTTTGATTCTTTTAAAACTATTTAAAATAATTCAAAAGTTATTTAATTCATAATGGATAATTAAAGTGGTTATGGGCCAAAGACTAAAAGAGAAGGTCCAGAGATTAAAGGAGTTGCTCTTCATTAGATCTTAGTTAGTTTAATTATTTTTTTGTATTTTTTGCAAGTGTTGTAATTTTCTAGAAATACCCAAAGCACCCAACTCGCTTTTATTTATTTATTTGCTTGAACATGATTAAATTGTTTAATACTTAATCATGCATTATAACATGACATACATATTACCCACACAGTACATATTAAGCATGCATTTTTTAGAAACATGCTTAGGATTGATTATCTGGTTTTATTTGATAACTCTTATAATTAATTTAGTCTTAATTAGTTAAGATGGTAAAAATAATTAGAAGGTTGTTTATTTTATCTCAAGGTGAACTTCTCATAAGAGAATAAGATCAGTGACGTATTTCATGTTTGACTGACCCTAAGGCACATTCTTGAGCTAAGTCATTAATAAAAAAATATTAGGTTACACTCCGAAGATGTATCTAGGCTTTCGAGCACGACTAGTACATCATGACCAAACTAACGGTAATTCATAAGTCAAGAAAGAAAATGATTTATTAATTTTTAACTTATGGAGTTGAGATCTTTTCTCAAGATTAATTTGTGATTAGTCTGACCTACCCCAAGGCTAGTCCATTAATTTTCAAATTAATCTATCGTGGACTAGTAACTATTTTATGTGTGTTATTTTATGTATTGGATTCATGCGTCATGTTTACTATTCCAAATATAAAGTGATATTTATTATATGCATTAATTCATTACATTTTATTTATTTTTCAACAATATGTCCAATGCAAACCCTATAATTTCTATACTTGCTAATGAGAAATTTATTGGTGATAACTACATAAAATGGAAATCAAACATGAGCATTGTTCTGATATGTGAAAACCATATGTTTGTCCTGAATGAGGAAAGTTCTGAAGTTCCTGCTTTCACTGCTGCCAAAATTGCTAGAGAAAAGTATGACAATTGGATCTTATATAAAAATAAGGCCAAATGTTTTATGCGATGGGCTCAGAATTTTTTTTGAAATTGTTGAAACAACTTATGAGATTTATGAATCTTTTCAAGGCATGATTGGCCAGCAATCGGATAAGTCCAGACATGATGCAACGAGAAGCTTCATGAACATGAAATGAAGAAAAATGTTTCTGTCAGAGAACATGTCCTAGACATGATCAACATATTGCACGATGTAGAAATCCATGATGCGACTATTGATGAGAGAACTCAAGTAAGTGTGATACTTGAATCTCTCACACCAACTTTTGCGGCATTCACTACCAACTATGTTATGAACAAGTTGGAGTACAACATGACCCAACTATTGAATGAGTTGCAAACTTTTGAGTCTCTAAACAAAAGTTCCACTAAGGTTGAGGAGGCAAATGTTCTTGAAACCAAGCGTTCCCCTTCAAATTGTAATTCAAAGTAAAGGGAGGGTGGCCAAGGAAAAGACAAGAAAACGGACAAACAACCAGAGAAGATCAACCAGTTTTCCAATAAGAATAATTATTCAAAGAACTCCAAAAAGAAGGCCCCAAAAGGATCATGTTTTCATTATGGAGTTGATGGCCATTGGAAAAGTAATTGTCCTAAGTACCTAGCTAAACTGAAAGACAAAAAGAAGAGTAAATTAGATTGCCCGTTTGTCTGAGGATGATAAGCTGTACTGAATTTTAGATGAGTCCCCATAGCCTTCTGCAGGCTTCCCCAAAAATATGAGGTAAGAATGGTATCCTAGTCCGTCACTATAGATTTTGGAACCCCATGGAGACGTACAATCTCCCTCATGTATAGTTCTGCATACTGGTCCACGGTATATGTAACATCCTCTTAATCCAGGACCGTTACACTGTGTACTTTAAATTTTGTCAAACTTGCTAATCAAGTCATTTGGCTTGAAACGTGTAACTATGGTTAATGTCAAGGGTTAGGGTTAAAATTTTTGGTCAAAGGATTCGTTGACTTTTATTTAAAAAGTTTCATACATTCGTGGGATCCCAAAATATTACAACCAAACTCTTAAGGAAGTGTAGGTGTATCAAAAATTACATCCAGCCGACCTAAGCGTCAAAAACAATGCTAAAACCTTAGTTCCTTTAAGATATCCTCAGCCGTGGTGGTCGAGCAATCACATATGTACACATCTCCACTGAAGCTCTCCAACTCATGGCTGGTCAAGCTTTCCCTTTCCCTTACCTGCACCATAAAGCACTCGTGAGTCAAGGCTCAGTAAGAAAACTCTACATGTGCATAAATAGAAAATATAGATATCCATATACTTATCAAGCATGTCCAGCAATAATAACCTACACATATAGTCATTCGGATACAAACAAATGGTCATTGGATCAATTTGGGGCCTTTGCCCTGAACAATTGACCATAGATACAACCCCGGGGCATATGCCCTAGCTACATGACCATAGAGTCACCTGGGGCCCTCGCCCTTAGCTCTGAGTAACTAGACACGTCCAAGCCATCCCTTTCCCTTTCTTTTAAATAATTAAATAAATCTAATAAAAAGGAAACTATAGAGTGTGTAGAAAATTCTACACAAGTGCACCATGCAACCGTGCACATGCACGCACTCAATCACTAGGGTGCATCACACCTACCATGCACCTTAGTGCATCCAACCAAAAGTCAAATATTCCCATTTTAAAAACAAATAAATGAATAAACAAATAACAAATTAAATTCACAAAATCCTACCAAACAATTCTAACATTTAATTTAAACAAATAAATAAAATAATTCAAAACACTTAACAATTATATAAAAACAAGTAAAAAATTTAATAACTAATTTTTTTTGTGTGCTACAATATACCCTCCTTAAAAGGAATTTCGACCCAAAATTCTTTTCTACCAAATTATTCAGGGTATCTTTCTCTCATGTCTTCCTCCAACTCCCATGTTGCTTCTCGTTCCATACTATTCTTCCACGGGACCTTAACTAGTGGAATCCTTTTAGGTCTCAGTTCCTTGATTCCCTTTTAAATAACACGCTCTGGTTGTTCATCATAACTCAAGTCCTGCTTTAACTATAACGGCTCATAACTCAAATCATGAGAGAGATCTGACACATACTTACGCAACATCAAGATGTGAAAGACGTTATGCATTTCGGCTAATGCTAGGGGCAGTGATAAGCGGTAAGCAACTTGCCCTACTCTGTCCAAAATCTCAAATGGACCTATATATCTAGGGCTTAACTTCCCTTTCTTTCAAAAAATGCATCACACCTCTCATCGGCGAGACTTTCAAGAAAACAAACTTGCCCACTGAAAACTCGATGTCCCTTCTCTTTAGATCAGCGTAACTCTTTTGCCTACTCTATGTAGTAAGCATCCTTTGGAGAATCTTCTCGATCGCCTCACTGGATTCCCTAACTGCCTGAGGGCCTAAACTCTGATTCTACCCAAATTCATCCCACTGTAAAGGAGATCTACACTTGCGCCCATAAAACATCTCATAGGGAGCCATCCCAATAGTAGATTGGTAAATGTTATTATAAGAGAATTCCATTAGAGGTAAGTATCGGTTGCAAGACTCTGAAAAGTCCAAAGCACAACATCTCAACATGTCCTCTAAAATTTGTATAGTTCTCTCCGGCTACCCATCGGTCTGGGGATGAAACGCAGTGCTAAACTTTAGCCTTGATCCCATAGCTCTCTGTAGCCCCTTCCAAAAGTTCAATGTGAAAACTGACCCTCGACCAAAAATTATCGACTTTGGCACCCCATGAAGTCTCACTATCTCACTTACATACAATTGTGCATATTGGTCCACTGAGTATGTGGTCTTAACTTGCAGGAAATGGGCAGACTTAGTGAGGCTATCCACTATTACCCACACAGAATCATGTTGCTTGGGTGTTCTGGGTAACCCTACAACAAAATCCATTGCTATATCCTCCCATTTCCATTCAGGAACGTAGAGCGGTTGAAGTAACCCTGCCGACCTTTGGTGTTCTGCATTGATTTGTTGGTAGGTCAAACATCTGGCAACATACTCAGCAATATCCCTTTTCATTCCATTCCACCAATATAGTGCCTTAGGGTCTTGGTACATCTCTGTGGACCCTGGGTGTAAGGAATAGGGGGTTGTATGCTCCTCTTTCATAATACTTTCCTTAATCTCAACATTATCAGGAACACAAATCATATACTTGTATTGCAACAATTCACCTTCGGACATTGTGAAGTCACTGCTACCACTTTCTGGCACCAAAGCCTTTTGCTTCATTAGGGCTCCATCCACTTTCTGTCATTCTCGAATTTGTTCCAATAGGGAGGATTGTAATGTGAGGTTCGCTAGGATTCCTGTCACAAGTTCGATGCCGACATTTATAATCTCCTTCTGAAGAGGCATCTCTATTGTATGTAGTGTTGAGACACTTCAATGTCCCCGCCTACTCAATGCATCTGCAACCACATTGGCCTTGCCTAAGTGGTATAGAATTTCACAATCGTACTCCTTCACTAATTACAACCACCTTCGCTGCCTCATATTCAATTCCTTTTGAGTGAAGAAGTATTTCATACTTTTGTGGTCAGTGTATATTTCGCACTTGTCCCTATATAGGTGATGTCTCAATAATTTTAGTGTGAACACCACTGCTGCCAACTCAAGATCATGAGTGGGATATTGTTGCTCATAATCCTTAAGTTGTCTGGAAGCATAAGCTACCATCTTATCGTCTTGCATCAAAAAACACCCTAAGCCGATTTTTGATGAGTCACAATACACCACAAATTTCCCGCCCTTTGTGGGAACATAAGGGATAGACGCAGAAATCAACATATCCTTCATGGTAAGAAAGCTTTCTTCATATTTCTCTGTCCATCCAAACCTTTGATGTTTGTGGGTTAAGTTGGTCAAGGGTGTTGCGATCTTTGAGAAACCCTCGACAAACTTCCTATAGTAACCCTCCAATCCTAAGAAGCTTCGAATTTCTGAGGCATTCTTCCGCTGGGGCCAGTCTCTAATGGCCTCGATCTTTGATGGATCTACTGCTATTCCATCCTTGGATACTATATGCCCTAGGAAAGAAACTTGTTCCAACCAAAACTCACACTTAGAGAACTTAGTGTATAGCTAATGTTATGGCAATCTTTTTAGGGTCAACCTTAAATGCTCCTCATGCTACTCCTTGGTCTTCCAATAAATAAGGATATCATCTATGAAAATTACCACAAACTTGTACAAATAGTCCTTAAATACCCTGTTCATCATGTCCATGAATGTTTCTGGGGCGTTAGTGAGTCCAAAAGACATCACTAGGAACTCATAGTGCCCCTAGCTAGTTCTGAAAGTCATTTTCGGAATGTCTCCCTCTTTCACTTTCAACTGATGGTACCCGGATCGCAGATCAATCTTTGAGAATACTGTCGCCCCTTGAAGTAGATATAACAGTTCATCTATCCTAGGGAAAGGATATTTGTTCTTAATGGTGGCCTTATTGAGTTCTTGGTAATCGATGTACATTCTCATGCTCCCGTCCTTCTTTTTCACAAATATGAATGGTGCTCCCCATGGAGAATGACTAGGTATTGTGAACCCCTTGTCCAAAACCTCTGGTAGATGGTTCTTAAGTTCCTTCAACTCCACAGGTGCCATTCGATAAGGTAGTTTAGAGATCGGTGCGGTTTCTGGTGCAAGCTCGATCACAAACTCGATTTATCTGTCCGTGGGTAATCCTAGTAATTCCTCAGGAAACACCTCTGGGAACTCACAAACAATATACACATTTTTCAGTTTTAACTATGACTCCTTGGATTTATCCACCACACTTGCCAGAAACGCCGAACAACCATGTTGCATCATATATCATGCTTCTAGTGCCAATATTATGGGTGTTCGAAAACTCTCTACTTGTCGTCTAAAGGAAAAGACCTTTCCTTCTTTTGGTCTGAACTGCATAGTCTTCTTTGGACAATCTATCATCGCACTATGTTTGGATAACCAATCCATGCCAAGTATGACATCATAATCTAGTATACTTAGTTCTATAAGGTCTGCTGGGCTCTCCCTGCCCTCTATCCTTATAAGTGTTGACGGTAACTACCTAGTTGACAACATCATGTCTCCCGATGGTAACATTGTACTAAAGCTATGCTCAACAGTTTATAATGCATACTTAACTTATCAATCACATTCATGGAAACATAAGAGCAAGTCACTCCAGAACCAATGAGGACTCTACACATCATACCAGATATAGGGAGCTGACTTGTGTCTACAGTGTTGTTGTTGGTTGCTTCATTATGAGTTAAGGAAAAAACCCGTGCTGGCACCAGATTGCTATTACTATTTTGTCCCGCCTTCCATTGTGGGAAATTCTTCCTCAGATGCCCTGCCTGACAGCACATAAAACATTTATTGGTACCGACTTGGCATTCTCCCATATGTCTTTTCGAGCATTTAGGACAGATGGAATGCTCCACTCGGTTACCTTAGTGATTTCCACAATTTCGTTCATTATAGTGATTGTTATGGTGGTTATGAGTGTTGTGACTGTTGTTATTCGTGGTTGGGGGTCTTGGTCTCTTATCAGTGCCACTGTTCTACTCTTCATTAGCTTTCCTTTTGTTACGCTCATTGAAGCCCTTGTTTCGGTAGTTCTCTCTTCTGGCAGCATTATCCTTCCATATCTAATCTTCCAAATATTCTTCTTCAAGTGCCCTATCAAGTACTTCTACATAACTGACCACTTCAGCACTGGTCATCATAACATCCCTAGCAATCATCGACTTGAACCCCCTCATCAATCCTTGAACACTCATGACCTTGGTAGTCTGTCAAACTTCTAGGCATACTCTGTGACTGGAAGACTACCTTGTGTTAGTGTCACAAACTCATTAACTCTAGTAGCTAGTACTGTAGCATGGTAGTACTTTTTGCTGAAAACATGTACAAAGTCAGACAAGGTCATGGTGTCTAAGTTTCTGTCTTCTTAACCATGTCCCACCAAATTGTAGAATCCATTTTTTGGATTGCTAATTATCGTGTTGTCCCTGGAAATCCTTAGTCTGTACTAGTAGCCTTTGTCTTATTTTTTCATGTCGCAACTCATTACTTATCCTCATTGTTGCGTTAGTTCGTAGCTTGTCATTGTCCTCTATGTTGAACTATGTTATCGTGGATTTACTCGCCTCTCCGCCTCCTTAGTCTCCATTTACTCCATTGAGGTTTTGCTACCAAATGTTGTGGCGTGTCCACTTTGTCTGCTCCTCTTCTACTACAAATATCTATCTAGTTAACAATATCACCTCGCAAAATAATGTCGTGGAGTAAACTTTTGAACCTATGTCTATATTAACAATCGTGTTGTAGAGCATATGTGTCCTTTGATCTTGATAGTGTCCAGTTATATTATCATTGACGTATTCCATTAATCGCTTTACTTGAAACTTGGCAGTGTCATACTTACGATTTCCAATGATGCATCTCATCCATTAAATATGTTCATTCACAACAAACATCTTTCAGGGAGCTGATGTAACGCCCTGGTTACTCCAAGACCGTTACTGTGAACATTAAACTGTACTTAACTCGCTAAACAGGTAATTTGGTTATAAATGTGCATCTAGGTGTTATTAATAGCCTAAGGTGAAAAATCTCGATCAAAAGGAAATGATATTTTATTTAAAACATAAAACTGTACATAGGCCCATAAAAGTGTTTACAATATATTTACAATCCAAAACAGTCATTACAGTGTAAAAATTACAACCCGCCAACCTAAGCGGATAAATATAGGGTTAAGCCCTAGTTCCTATGAGAAACACCTTGGTCGTGGTGGTCAAGCGGCCGCATATGTACACATTGCCACCTAAGCTCTCCACTCAAGGCTGGGTGAGTTTTTCTTTCCCTTTACCTGCAGCACATAGCACCCGTGAGCCAAAGCTTAACAAGAAAACTCTTTACGGCATGTATACAATATCAATTGATGATTATGATAATCATATTGGGCTTATAGCCCTAAACAAATAAGTGAATATCACTTCAAGATTCCAGTAACCATGCTGGGGCATGTAGCCTTAACCAGATGAGTGAATGATGAGTATGTTACAAACATAAACCAGATAAGTGACTATGGAGTCACGGACTTGATTCAGATAAGTGACTAATGAGTAAGTCATGAACTTCGGCTCCGCATCCTTAGCCTTGTGACGCTGCAGTCACCTGGGCCAGCCCTAGCTCTAAGTACCTAGCCTTTAGACTAGACAAGTGCTTTTGTTTTCATGGAACTTTAGGTCAGTCAAGCATTTCACGCTTAAGTTGATAATGCTTATGTGGATTAGATCTAATCTTATCAGCTTGTGTTAAAACCGCTAATACCATTCTGGACTCATAGGTCAATTCCATACGACCAGTGCTTAGTACTATTGTCGAACTTGACTAATAAGTCACAACTTCACAGTCAATACTGGTGCCATCGCCGATGCCTGACTCATAGGTCAGTGCTATACATTTATAAGCAAAGATGCTATGCATTTAATATGCAATCAAGGTGAATATATATAACACTCAACATGCTTCACCAATAACCATGCATGTCACATACTGGGTGCATTTTTATTACCTCTGGTTCGAGTGTGAAATAATAAAAGAACGACCCTTAAGAACGATCAGTCCTTAAGTCCCTTAGTGGTCGACTAGTCATAACCAAATATGGAATTCCATCAATACAAGGAATAATAAAAGGTTCCCAGACCAAGACCTAGCCTTCGGGACGTCGAATCCTACTAAACCGGGTAGTAGGAACGATCCCAAGGCCTAATGTTTGAGTTCCCATGACAAAAATACATTTATGGGAAAATAGGCACTTAAGAGCCACGGCCCTACTCCATTATGTCGTGGCCCGCTTCCCAAACAGAGGCGCTAGCCTCTTCTTCATCTGCACCTTGCGCTGCGGCCAGGCATGCCCATTAGCAAAAACCCTTGTTTCAACCCATCAAAACCTCATCAACCTCTTATCAAATCAACCCAGAAGTCACAACCAATCACCAACACATCATGCCCACTGGTTTAACCACAAAACCCAAGCTTTAAACCATTTAAAACCTCATCGAATTCCCACTTCTATAATCAAAACTCTCAAGCCCAAGACTAACAAAAAAACATAGCAAGGAACCAGAAAAATTGAACTGAAACCTTACCTTAAACTCATTATTAAACCCTCTTCAATGGTAGAACACAATCCTACATCCTCAAGGCTTGATTCCCTAGCTTGAATCCTCAATTGGAGCTTCAAAATTCCTAAGGAAAAAGAAGAAAAAGATGAACGTGGGAGAGGAGAAGGAAGGCTCTGTTTTACTTTAGCTTATGTCCTTCAACAACTTTCTATGGTTGAATATATCCCTTGGTCAAATGACCAAAATGCCCCTAGGTCATAATTATTTCCTTAACAACCCCTAAGAGCAAAATCGTCATTTCCTGAATATCTCGTTAATTATAATTAACGTCCTCCAATTCCCATTATTCCCAATATTCTCAAATACTATTAAATCATATCCCATTACTCTTTAATTCTCAGTAATGTACTAATCATCAAATTACCCCGAGACTCACCCCGAGCCCTGAAATAACCCCGTTATGACCAAACCGCTAACTTGCATTCAAAGAACGTCTCATGCCGACTAGCTCGAACACATCCACATTATAATGTGGCCTCATCCATAAATCACCAACATGCATGAAAATATACAAATATGCCCTCAATGGGCCAAATTGCCAAAATACCCTTATAATAAAAAGTGGACCCATAAGCATGCATTTATCATCATATAATAATATAATTCACATAAACATGCATATAATCATTTAATGGCATAATAAATCAATTATGGCCCTCCTGGCCTTCTAATCCAACCATAAACCTCATTAGGGATTTTGGGGCATTACAACTATCCCCTCCTTACAGAAATTTCGTCCTCGAAATTTACTTGAACAGCTCGGGTTATTGAGTCTGCATATCTGACTCTAGCTCATAGGTCGCTTCCTCGACCTTACTGTCCACCATAATACCTTATCCAAAGGTATCATTTTATTCCTGAGGTCCTTGTCTTTTCTGTCTAGTATCTGGATTGGTTGTTCCTCAAGCATGAGGAGAGATCCGCCTCAAGCTCCAGGTCTTCGTAACTCAAAACATGAGTCACATAGATACATGTAATGCCCCGAATTCACCGATGTGTTTAACGGCATGAATAGTTGGCCGGGAGGGCCATACTTGCTTAATTATGTTGTTAATTGATTAAGTGCATGTATATGTTGATTATATTATGATATGATGTGAAATGCATGCATATGAGTCCATATTTCTCATTACAGGGGTGTGATGGTAATTTGGGCCGTTGAGGGTAATTTGTGTATTTGGGTGCATAACTTGATTTGTGAATGAGATTCCATTATTATGGAGATATATTCGAGCTAAGCAACATGAGACGGTTATTCTTAGTGGATTAGCGGTTTTACCATAACGGGGTCAATTTTGGGGTAATAGAAATGTTCATTTGATGATAAATTGGGAATATTTGAGATCAGGGTGAAATTTTGGAGGTTTTGACTATAATGTCCCCGGGGGTGTTTTCGGGACCCCAAGAATTAGGTTTTATTTGAGGTTACTTAAGTTTGAAGTAGCTTATCAGATAGAACATACGATAAGAAAACCTTCCGTTCTTCCTTTTCAAAGTTCGTTTTACCGTTTAAGCCTTTTTGACGAAATCTTGAGTTCTAGGAGTCGGAATCGAGTGAGGATTGAGGCATAGCGATCCTAGGGAAGATTAGAAGATTCTTAACTGAAGGATTCGACGGAGAACAACTCAATTGAAGGTAATCGAAGTTTAAGTTTTGAGTTTTTCCGAGTTTCTAAGCTTTGAATTGATTTTGTGAATCGTTGAGTTTTCGGTTCATTTGAGCCTTGGGTTTTGACGGTTTTGATGTATGGGGAAACTTGGGAACTTTGTTTTGATGATTGGGGAATGTTTAGGGATTATTTTGGAGGCTTTGAAGTGTTAGAAACGCGGTTGGGAATGGCCCAGGGTGAAGCGTCGCAGCCCTGTTCTTGTGGCGCCGCGACCCTTCTTTGAAGAAGCAGGTGGCTTTTCTGTTTCGCTGGGCGCCGCGGCGCTTGCCTCTGGAAAATTCTGGGGGCCGCGGCCCAAGGTGCTAGGGCCGCAGCCCTTGCCCTGTTTTCGCCCCGTTTGCTCGTTTTGACCCCGGGAACCTAGTTTTAGGCCTCGGGAGTGTCCTTGCTATTTGGATTAGCTTGGATTGATCTCTCGCAGGCTAGATAATGGTTTGAGAGCCTTGATTATCTTGATTATTGATGGTATCCCATATGTGTTGTGATTAGATAACCGCTAAAGGACTAAAAGCTAAACCGTTCTCAAGGGTCGTTCTTTTGCTCATTCTAGCTCGAATCAAAGGTAAGAAAACTGCACCCCAAGTGTAACATGCATGGATATTCCTGAGGCATGTTGAATGTGAGAATATGGACATGGATTTTATATGAAATGCTTAGCATATGTTGCTCATTTGTGCATGGCACTGACTTATTAGTCAGGTTTGGCAAGGGTGCTAGTTTCACTGTGAAGCTGTGACTTATTAGTCAGGTTCGGCAGTGGTATTGGGCATTGATCATGATGAACTGACTTATTAGTCAGGACGGCCTTGGCGTGTGTCACACAAGCCAGTAAGATTGGATCTAATCAATTGTCAGCATTGAATGGCTCAGAGAACATTAGTGCCAGACTGACCCCGAGGGTCGATGAATGAAATAAGCGCTTGGAGGCTAGTGGCTTACTCAGCAGCCACTCTCCCATTTGAATAAGTGACATGCATGGCAGTCACTCAGTGCGGTTTACCAGAACCCGTTGAAGGCTAGTGGCTTACCCATCAGCCACTCTTCCATTGAATTAGTGACTCGCTTGTCTGTCACTCAGTGTGGTTTATTAGGACCTCATGTGGTGTTCACTCATTTGTTTGAAAGCTTTATGCTCAGTGTGACTATAATGATAATCATTTGATAATGTTTATATAAAGTGTTATGTTTTCTTAATGGGCCTTTGTTCATGGGTGCTATGTGGTGCAGGTAAAGGGAAAGAAAAGCTCACCTAGCCTTGAGTGGAGAGCTGATGTGGTGGTGTGTACATATGCAGCCGCTTGACCACCACGGTCAAGGTGTTCTCGGAGGAACTAGGGGGTTTACCCTATTTTTGCCGCTTAGGTCGGCGGGATTGTAACTTTACAACAGTAGTGACCTTTTTGTACTGAGAACAGTTTGTAAACGTTTTGTTTAGGTCTGCAGAGCAGTTTGTAATAAAATGTCCATTTCCTTTTTATTGGTTTTATACCTTAACCCGTTAATTACACTTAGAGCACGTTTTTTACCAAAGGACTCAGGTAACGAGTCAAATTTCTGGTCCACCTTTCACCGTAACTGTTCTGGGGTAGCCATGGCGTTACAACTTGGTATCAGAGCAATGCCAAGGTTAAGGTTCCTGTAGACTGGCTGGGCATGTACACACATCACTGAAGTCAAGCTCGACTCATGGTTTGGTAACTCTTTATGTGGTTATGTGCATAACTGCCTAAATGTGGTGCAAATGCTTTACCTGTATGCATGAGTCACTGTGTTGGCCTTGTGCCCCTGAACTATTATGAATTGTTATATGATACATGCTGAGTGCTGCGTGCCATAAACATGTATCTGTTTGAGCATATTGAATGACTGTGGAATATGATAAATGTCTGCTTGTTCTTGGACCGTGAGGCGGCAAGAGGTTTAGTTATTACTACCTGACTGGCCGTATTAATCATTGTTTCAGTAAGGTATCAGTGACAGAATGAACCCAGAACAGACAGACACTACAGCTGGCCAGAGTGGTCAGGGTCAGAATAATGACAACAGCCAGGGTCAAGAGAATGACCATTCCCAGATTCCACAGCCAGCACCTGCAAACAGGCAGGAGTTGTTTAATGATTTGCAGGCTATAGTGTTGAAACAGGGAGAGGAGCTTCGTCTCCTAAGGCAGCAACAAGTGCCTACAGTGGTTAATGTACCAGAGGCACCTTCTGTGTCAGTGCCAGTTATTGGGCAGCAGCCTGGGGTTGAAAACAGATTGGAACCTCTTTATGAGCGGTTCAGGAAACAGCAACCTCCAGTTTTTGAAGGCAGCGCTGATCCTATCAAAGCTGAACAATGGATGAGCATGCTTACCACTATGCTTGACTTTATGAAGGTAGTGGGTAGTGAGAGGGTGGCCTGTGCTGCCTATATGTTTCGGGAAGATGCCCGGATATGGTGGGAAGTGGTTGGTCAGACCAAAGATGTCAATCTCCTGAGCTGGGAGGAGTTTCAGACCTTGTTTAATGAGAAGTACTATAACGATGCTATAAGAGCGGCAAAGGCCGATGAGTTTATGAGGATACTTCAGGGAAGCTTATCAGTTACTGAATATGCCTTAAGGTTTGACCGTTTGGCAAAGTTTGCCAAAGAGCTGGTGCCCACTGATGGGACTAGGAGATAGAGATTTCTCCAGGGGCTACAGCCCAGGTTAGCCCGTGACGTTCGCATCACCACTGTGGCAGGAGTCACTACTTATGCACAGGTGGTGGAGAAGGCACTTACAGCTGAAATTGCAGAGACTAAGATCTAGCGTGACAGTGCAGCCAGAAAGGATTTCAGGAGGACAGTTCCTCCATTTGTTGGTTCTGGTAGGGGTGTTGGCCCCAGTGATCAGAAGAGGAAGGTTCCTGATACCTTCCTAGTCCCAGGTCCTGACAGGAGACCTCGTGGTGTTACAATAGGTCGTCCTGGGGGCAGTGAAGCCTGGAAGACTCGTCCTGAATGCCCTAGGTGCAAAAGGCGCCATTTGGGGGAGTGTAAGGCAAAGGCCTGCTTTTTGTGTGGGGTAGTGGGTCACTTTAAGAAGGATTGCCCTCAAATAGGGAAAGAAGAAGCCAGAAAGGTGGATAGCTCGGCCCCAGCTCGAGTGTTCACGTTGACTCAAGCAGAAGCTGAGGCTTCCCCCTCAGTTGTTACAGGTCAGCTTCTTAGTGCAGGAACCCCTTATCGTGTGTTAATTGATTCTGGTGCTACACATTCCTTTGTTGCTAGTAGCATTAGTGATAGGTTGTGTAGACCTTGTGATTTCTATGCTGTGGGGTTTGGTACTTTGTTACCCACTGGGGAGATAGTGGTGTCCAGAAGATGGGTCAGATCTTTGCCAGTGACAGTAGAGGGCAGAGAGTTGTCAGTGGATTTGATAGAGTTAGTTATGACTGACTTTGATATGATACTGTGTATGGATTGGTTGGCAAAGTATGGGGCAACTATTGACTGCAGAAGGAAGATGGTCACATTTGAGCCTGAAGGTGAGGATCCTTTTGTGTTTGTTGGTACTGTGCATGGACCTCGTGTTCCTATGATTTCTGTGTTGAGGGCCAGGGATCTTTTGCAGAGAGGATGCGTTGGATTCTTAGCCAGTGTGGTTGACACCACTCAGGTCGTGCCAGTGAGACCAGAGGATACTAGACTTGTATGTGAGTTTCTGGATGTGTTTCCAGAAGATTTACCAGGGTTGCCACCACACAGAGAGATTGAGTTCGTTATAGAATTGGCACCAGGGACGGAGCCAGTGTCTAGAGCACCATACAGAATGGCCCCAGCTGAGTTGAAAGAATTGAAAGTGCAGTTGCAAGAGCTGCTGGATATGGGTTTCATTAGACCTAGTTTCTCACCCTGGGGTGCGCCAGTTCTGTTTTTAAAGAAGAAAGATGGTTCTCTGAGAATGTGTATAGATTACAGGGAACTGAATAAGTTGACAATTAAGAATAAGTATCCTTTGCCAAGGATAGATGATCTGTTCGATTAGTTACAAGGTAAGAAGGTATTCTCTAAGATCGACCTTCGTTCTGGTTATCACCAGCTGAGGGTCAAGGAGGGAGATATACCGAAGACTGCTTTTCGTACCAGGTATGGGCATTATGAGTTTCTAGTTATGTCATTTGGATTGACTAATGCCCCTGCTGCTTTTATGGATATGATGAACAGAGTGTTCAAGGATTACTTAGATCAATTTGTGATCGTCTTCATCGATGATATTCTGGTATATTCTCAGACTAAGGTAGAGCATGAGCAGCATCTGAGGTTGGTTCCATTATTATGGAGATATATTCGAGCTAAGAAACATGAGACGGTTATTCTTAGTGGATTAGCGGTTTTACCATAACGGGGTCAATTTTGGGGTAATAGAAATGTTCATTTGATGATAAATTGGGAATATTTGAGATCAGGGTGAAATTTTGGAGGTTTTGACTATAATGTCCCCGGGGGTGTTTTCGGGACCCCAAGCATTAGGTTTTATTTGAGGTTACTTAAGTTTGAAGTAGCTTATCAGATAGAACATACGATAAGAAAACCTTTCGTTCTTCCTTTTCAAAGTTCGTT
The DNA here is from genome assembly GCF_963169125.1 of Humulus lupulus. Classification (NCBI taxonomy): domain Eukaryota; kingdom Viridiplantae; phylum Streptophyta; class Magnoliopsida; order Rosales; family Cannabaceae; genus Humulus; species Humulus lupulus. Next base: position 137,806,469 of record NC_084798.1, on the reverse strand, counting down.
TTACCGTTTAAGCCTTTTTGACGAAATCTTGAGTTCTAGGAGTCGGAATCGAGTGAGGATTGAGGCATAGCGATCCTAGGGAAGATTAGAAGCTTCTTAACCGAAGGATTCGACGGAGAACAACCCAATTGAAGGTAATCGAAGTTTAAGTTTTGAGTTTTTTTGAGTTTCTAAGCTTTGAATTGATTTTGTGAATCGTAGAGTTTTCGGTTCATTTGAGCCTTGGGTTTTGAGGGTTTTGATGTATGGGGAAACTTGGGAACTTTGTTTTGATGATTGGGGAATGTTTAGGGATGATTTTGGAGGCTTTGAAGTGTTAGAAACGCGGTTGGGAATGGCCCAGGGTGAAGCGCCGCGGCCCTGTTCTTGTGGCGCCGCGGCCCTTCTTTGAAGAAGCAGGTGGCTTTTCTGTTTCGTTGGGCGCCGCGGCCCTTGTGTGGGACGCCGCGGCGCTTGCCTCTGGAAAATTCTGGGGGCCGCGGCCCAAGGTGCTAGGGCCGCAGACCTTGCCCTATTTTCGCCCCGTTTGCTCGTTTTGACCCCGGGAACCTAGTTTTAGGCCTCGGGAGTGTCCTTGCTATTTGGATTAGCTTGGATTGATCTCTCGCAGGCTAGATAATGGTTTGAGAGCCTTGATTATCTTGATTATTGATGGTATCCCATATGTGTTGTGATTAGGTAACCGCTAAAGGACTAAAAGCTAAACCGTTCTCAAGGGTCGTTCTTTTGCTCATTCTTGCTCGAATCAAAGGTAAGAAAACTGCACCCCAAGTGTAACATGCATGGATATTCCTGAGGCATGTTGAATGTGAGAATATGGACATGGATTGTATATGAAATGCTTAGCATATGTTGCTCATTTGTGCATGGCACTGACTTATTAGTCAGGTTTGGCAAGGGTGCTAGTTTCACTGTGAAGCTGTGACTTATTAGTCAGGTTTGGCAGTGGTATTGGGCATTGATCACGATGAACTGACTTATTAGTCAGGACGGCCTTGGCGTGTGTCACACAAGCCAGTAAGATTGGATCTAATCAATTGTCAGCATTGAATGGCTCAGAGAGCATTAGTGCCAGACTGACCCCGAGGGTCGATGAATGAAATAAGCGCTTGGAGGCTAGTGGCTTACTCAGCAGCCACTCTCCCATTTGAATAAGTGACATGCATGGCAGTCACTCAGTGGGCTTTACCAGAACCCGTTGAAGGCTAGTGGCTTACCCATCAGCCACTCTTCCATTTGAATTAGTGACTCGCTTGTCTGTCATTCAGTGTGGTTTATCAGGACCTCATGTGGTGTTCACTCATTTGTTTGAAAGCTTTATGCTCAGTGTGACTATAATGATAATCATTTGATAATGTCTACATAAAGTGTTATGTTTTCTTGCTGGGCCTTGGCTCATGGGTGCTATGTGGTGCAGGTAAAGGGAAAGAAAAGCTCACCTAGCCTTAAGTGGAGAGCTGATGTGGTGGTGTGTACATATGGAGCCGCTTGACCACCACGGTCAAGGTGTTCTCGGAGGAACTAGGGGGTTTACCCTATTTTTGCCGCTTAGGTCGGCGGGATTGTAACTTTACAACAGTAGTGACCTTTTTGTACTGAGAACAGCTTCTAAACGTTTTGTTTAGCTCTGCAGAGCAGTTTGTAATAAAATCTCCATTTCCTTTTTATTGGTTTTATACCTTAACCCGTTAATTACACTTAGAGCACGTTTTTTACCAAAGGACTCAGGTAACGAGTCAAATTTCCGGTCCACCATTCACCGTAACTATTCTGGGGTAGCCAGGGCATTACAATACATACCTCTGAAGAGCTGAAACATGAAATATTTTATGCAGGGCCGACAATGCCGGTGGTAAGGCCACCTTGTACGCGACCTGTAATGTAATGCCCTACTTCCTTAGAGCCGTTACTAAGTGATTTTTAAGACAAAGCAGTGTGCAATGAACTCGCTAACCGAGGTTTTGAGACAAAAGTGTGACTAATTAAAATTTAAGGCTGTAATTTTAGAAAATGCATTGTTTCATTTAAAACTGCTAGTATTAAACATTTGGGATCCCAAAATAAGGTTTGAAAACTATTTACATCTTGAAATAAGTTTAGAGTGGGTAAATCATAAAATCATAGATTATTACAGCCATTTTCAAATAAACCCCCAACCAAAGCAGTCGGGCAGGCCAAACATGTACACGTCGCTTCACGCTCTCCGTACTCATGGTTGGTTAACTCAGTCATTGCCCTTACCTGCAACACAGAGCACCCGTGAGCCGAAGCCCAGCAAGAAAACTCATGCAGAACATAACATATGCAATGTATACAGTTTATCATAACAGATAATCCACAAATAAACAGGTCAACCATTAGACTAAGCAAACACGGCCATGCCGCCCCAGAAACCTTACCAAAGCCCTGGGGTATCGGTTCTCACCGCGAGGATAACTCATGTATCCCTTGGGTCCCACCCTGAATATAGCATAACACATGTATCCATCGGGCCCCGCCCTGACTATAGCATCCCATGTGCTAGGTGTTACTTTCGGCCCCACGGCCGCCCCGGCCTACGCCGTACTCGGCCCCACGGCCGCCCCGGCCTACGCCGTACTCGGCCCTTGCCGTTCATTTCATCATAATCACACATATAGTACATTCGAAATGAACATTCACACACATCACGGTTCATTTAAGGTTAAACATTTGCACACAACACAATCTGGGGCCATGCCCTGCAATCATCTCATCATGCAACATGCAATATAGGGCCATGCCCAGCAATCACACTATGGGCCCACGCCCTATCCTACGGGTGTTATAGTTTTCTTACCTTTCCAATCAATAGCTTAGATCACCTGACTCCTTGAGCACGATCCCACACGAGCCTTAGCGCACACCTAGGCACAAACATAGGTCAAAGTCAACACCGAACCCCAAGTCCGAATACCTATCCTCGGGACCAATCCCGAGCCCCCGGGAAGTCCCAAATCCCCAAAACAAAGTGGCGGAATCGAGCCCGAACCCTAGGTCAGAATCCCTCATAAAAACCCAAAAATTCACCTCTGTGAACAGTGCAGCCCAGCAGAACCAAAAATCGCATCTTGCGATTTTCTCCTCCCATTTCAACTCCAAACTTGTCCAAACCTTTTCCAAACCCAAAATCAAGCTTATACACACTCCACACTCATCCCAAGCATCCCAAGAACTCAAAACCCAATCACATTCAACCCAAATCTCAAAACTAACATGATGAACTCAAAAACCAGAAATTCAATCAACAACAAAGTTAAAGGCTTAGAATTCTTACCATTGATGCAATTTCGACCTTGATTCAACCCTAGGCCTCCTTAGCTTGTTCATCCTCAAAGCTTGCCCAGAAATCCCCTAAAGTTCCCAACAACTCAGTTCAAAACACAGCTCAAACCAGCCAAAACCCTAAAACAAAAATCTCCATGAACTTACCTCAAACTTCTGATGTGATCTTGCTAACCCCTAGCCAATCCTCAAGCCTAACCCAAGATCCTTGATGCTCAGCCTATCATTGCTCTCCACCAAGCTTTGCTCCAAGAAAAAATGGAGGGAAAATGGTGCAAGAGTGCACAACCGAACCACCCCTCTGTTTTCCCTCTTCTTTTCCTTCTTTCCTTTTTTTTTCTTTCTTTCCTTCAGCATTCACACTCTCTAACAATCCCACTCACAATATAAAGCCTTAAAAATCTATCTTTAAAGGCCAAATGACCAAAATGCCCACCCTATTAAATTCTAAACCTTTAAGTCCATAAAGGGGCGTTTTAGTCATATTACCCAAATTCCCACTAATTCCTCAAGTGTCCCTAATATTTTCCCGTTGCTTCCCAACACCTGATAAACCATCAAATAAGTACTCCCCATCATCAAGGTACATCTCACTCTATCCTCTGAATTCCTGTTCATATCCCCAGGCTCGCCCTGAGCCGGGTATAAATTCCTGCTAAGACTTTCCGCTAGCCTGCTCACTGGGATCGCCTCGAGTCACAAATCACAGAAACATCCACATCACGGTGTGGTCTCAACAATCATCACATATCAATACAGTTATGCCTAACATGGCCAAAATTACAATGATGCCCTTCTAACACGATCCGGGCCTACATGCATACTAATATACATAGTCATGCATCTCAGATAAACAAATAGTCATATAACATGCTTTAAATCACAATCATGCATTTAATTTATAAATATCACACATAAATCCCGTCATGCCCTCTTGGCACGCTAATCAAGGCCCTTAAGCCTTAATAGCGAAATTGGGTCGTTACAACTATCCCCTCCTCATAAAAATTTCGTCCTCGAAATTTATCCAAACACATCAGTCAGTAAACCCGCAACTCTGACCATCATTTCCAAGGTCCACCGCCTTTACTTTACTTTTCAACTACACTCTTACAAGAGTAACATTCTTGCCCCACAAGATCTTGTCTAATAGCCATACTCTCGATAGCCTCTCGTTTACACCGCAACCCTGTTGAAACCTCAGGGTCTGCCTAGATTACAATGACCAATTCATTGTCTTCTCGATAGCCAATTCATTGACCAATTCATCACCTCTACTAGGTGGGATCAGCTTGTAGGCCCCGCTGGCCTAATCCTTAGTACAACTTCTGAATTTTATGTTGAAATAAGAGTCAGAACTCTCCCTTCTTTCTCTGAACACCTTACAGATCCTCGTCTGTTATTACGTAGAGTTACAAATCTTTCCTTCCGGAACTTTATTTCCTCAACATTTAACAATTTACCTGCTCTTTATTCTTTCAAATAGGCAGACACCCCTGCCTTGAGAAGTTTCAACGACCTCTTTGGCTTTCTCTCTGAACTAAAGCCAAACCGTAGTATTCACTATGCGTTACATTAACAAGACACCAACAACTGCCACCACGACTAACTCGTCAGGGATTACACTTCCCTTAATACCTCAAGTATTCGCCTACTCAGCGCTTAATTCCTTAAGATCTTTGATAACTTTCAGACTGCCAAATAACTTGCAATCAACTGATAATTCTAGGTTCCCACTCTGTTCTTTTTGTCCTCTAAATCCATCCCAACAATTTAAAATACTATAGGGTCTCCATTCCGTATCATCGACGTTCTATCTCGAACCCAGTTCACTTGACCCAACAACATTAACTCCCTCAACTTAGTTAAAGCTTTTCATGTCCAAACAATTTACTCAAGGTCTAAAGTGGTCTATTCCCATGATACACTACCACATCACCTAACCCCTCAGGGTCCAAAGGAAAAAGCTATATTCCGGCACCCGCTCGACCCTCCCGGTACGACGTACCCTAGGAGGTGGAATAATGTCCATTCAGAATTCTCATTCATAAACCAAATCTAATTGGATCCTTCATCCATTCCTGGTACTCTAACTTGTACCACCTTAGCAGGGTTCTTCCCTGCTTCGACCCAAGCCGACACTTCGGATTCCATAGCTCAGTGACCCTCACCAGCTAATCAAACCTACTAACGTTACGCCAATCTCAGTCGTTGCCTTATATCCTCCATCACAATCTATGGCGTTATTCCCTGACTGATACTCGCCTCACAGCTAGGAGCTCCGCCTCCAATTATACCCCCCTCGCTCAATCGAGGAATTCAAGCACTGGTCGTCCGTCTGCTACTTTTCACTGCATCTGGGTCTCAACGTTAACCTTCTTACTAATACCCAACACTCAAGTACCTCATCATAGACCATGTCCTTTATTCCACCACTCTTAACTTAGCCATAACACACACACATTCCAGCATTCCCAGATATTAATCAATTCTTACCTTGTCTTCTGAATTTCTTTCTGATTCGACACACTCAGTCCGTCTAACCTCAAGTTTTACTGTTCTCCTCATCTCTGATGTAGTTGTTCCCGGAGATGCTTGTGCAATAGATGACGCGCTTACCAGCCTCATTATGCCTTCAATTCTTCAGACGTTCTTCATTAGCTTCTTTGCGGCTTCAGATCAATTCTTCTCTTACCTGTCCTTTCTCCTTGTAGCTCTAATCTGAGCATTCCTGACGATGCTCAAACTAACACTCCATAGAACCTTACCTGAGACTCTGCCTTCTGGGTACTAACGTCTTCAGCATAATTACCAGTTGCTCACCATTTTCGTCTGGGAGTAATCCACATGCACTGCTCGTGAGCTTGAAGGGGACTTGCCCATACCATTCACGCATTCTCCGCCTAAAGAACTTACCTGTGCTGCTGCAGCTTGAACCGTTCCAGAATCCTTGTTACCAATTCCTCACACCCCAGCCGGCACAAACTAGACAATTCACGAAATGTCTTAATCCTTGGTTTCTAACTGGTAATAACCAGGTCGTAGATCAGTTCTTGGGGACATCGTCCCTTCTTGTATCCAATCTTGTACTTTTCTTCCTAACCCGACGATGCTAACAACCCCTGCAGTACAACACTCTGGCTTTTCCAGGGTCAAATTCGTTCGATTGCTTCAATAGACTTTCTGTCGGCCAATACCGTCTTTTACAACATCCCTTATACCAATCCTATCTGTAGTCTGACCTTGAAGTATTCCCTAAATCTTTCTTTGCATACTCACATAACTTTCCCACTGGTCAGCTCTGTCTCCTTTACGTACTCCAGATGCGATCCTCTACAATCCGTCTGCCAGAGTCTCTATTTCCTTCTCAATAAGTATTACTGTCCTCGGCCTCTCAAATGGCACCTTTGAGTCGACCTCTCTATGTCCATCTCCCACTCGGGACATTCTCAACACCGAGTCCTTCCAGTTCGTTACGCAACCATAGCATAACCATTCAGTTAAATACTCATCCTCGAGGAATCAGCCTCGAACCTCAAACGTATCGATGCATTCCAGTTCTCCGTCCCCTCACTATGGGAAATCCATCCCAACATATCGAGTCATTCTATGTAGAAGTCCTCACCTGACCTCCTCTCAGGTGGCATCCTCTCCCCTATGCGCATACTAACTAACCTCCCTGGTTCCTGTCGCCAGCTCGACAACCACCTTAGCAATCAAGCTTCATTCAAATCTTAAATTAAGTGCCCAAGCACTGTCTGGGGTCCCTTCAACTCGATAATCACAATTCTCTCCTTACTAATTCCATCAAAGGAAGCACTGCTCCTGCGGCTCTAGAACTCATGCTCTAATCATCATCCATCAGTTCCTCGAACCCCATGGCTCTCTCTGCCATCCACATACAGACGATAAATCCTTACATCAGAACAGCCCAAACTCCTTAGACTATTCCAAAACTCAAATCCTTAAATGGGTCGCCATCAATTCCAGATACATCCATCAGTTTAAATTCCCAAAATGAACTAGCCAATTCACCAAACCCATTGATCTATGCTGTTGTTACCCCCAACAGTCCAAACCAAACTTATAAGTCCACCAGTCTCCACAGTCCAAATCATGTCTTTTAAAAAAAAATCTCATCTAACCATTCATCATCTAGGTCCTTTCCAACCCATTAAGCCAGTACCTCATCCCTAGTACCAATTCCAGGCATCCCTCTGCCTCAACATTTAACATAACCCCCTAATCAGGATCTCTCGTCCTCTTAACCAAGGGTGGAATTAACTCAGCTCATCTATTGATAAATTCCTTGTCAACTCGTACCTTCCTCAACTCTAGAGGATAACACCCTAAATGCCTTTCATATAGTACCCTTATCTGTCCATACTTCACAATAAACCATCACCGGTAACCTTACTGTTAAAACATCTAATTCAACCATCTCCCCAGAGAATCCGTTGTTCTTCTATCCCATCTCAACTAACAAACTCCACAGCTAACTCACACACTAGTGACCCCTTTGCTGCTGCTCTCAGGGATAACTGGAGATCTCAACTCCAACTTACATCTAGAAACCCCCTTTTCAACACAATATCAGGTCCCCAAACCCTTCTAGGAACCGACAACTCGAGTTCATCTGTCAAAACTGACCAACTCCTGAACTCTGTGGTTCCTACTCTGAACCAAACCACCACTAGGTCCAAATCTCCACAAGTATAATGCACACACAAGCACGTACTAGTTCAAATCCACAATGATATACATTTAGCTACCAGATTTAACATCACTAAGTATATCCAGGTCTCAACATGCTTCATACAAGCAAATAAACGGATAAACTTATGAATTTAATTCAAAAAATTAACCACATACACTCAATATGCAAACCATTATGCCAATATTCATCCACGTGCATAATAGTATTATTCAGCATGCATCAATCTCAACATGCAATAATCAAGGGCCTAGCCCAACCGTATATCCTGCATATGCCAACTCATTACTCATGCTCCATATAAAATAAGTAGGCAAACAGGGCATTCAAGAATGTATTCAGACATGTCAATTAATCATACCAACCAACCCTGAGTCGAGCTTGTCACTGACAGAGAGCGTACATGTTCGGTCGATCTCCAGAACTAATAAACCTTGGCTCGCTCTGATACCAAGTTGTAACGCCCTACTTCCTTAGAGCCGTTACTAAGTGATTTTTAAGACAAAACAGTGTGCAATGAACTCGCTAACCGAGGTTTTGAGACAAAAGTGTGACTAATTAAAATTTAAGGCTGTAATCTTAGAAAATGCATTGTTTCATTTAAAACTGCTAGTATTAAACATTTGGGATCCCAAAATAAGGTTTGAAAACTATTTACATCTTGAAATAAGTTTACAGTTGGTAAATCATAAAATCATAGATTATTACAGCCATTTTCAAATAAACCCCCAACCAAAGCAGTCGGGCAGGCCAAACATGTACACGTCGCTTCACGCTCTCCGTACTCATGGTTGGGTGACTCAGTCATTGCCCTTACCTGCAATACAGAGCACCCGTGAGCTGAAGCCCAGCAAGAAAACTCATGCAGAACATAACATATGCAATGTATACAGTTTATCATAACAGATAATCCACAAATAAACAGGTCAACCATTAGACTAAATAAACACGGCCATGCCGCCCCAGAAACGTTACCAAAGCCCTGGGGTATCGGTTCTCACCGCGAGGATAACTCATGTATCCCTTGGGTCCCACCCTAAATATAGCATAACACATGTATCCACCGGGCCCCGCCCTGACTATAGCATCCCATGTGCTAGGTGTTACTTTCGGCCCCACGGCCGCCCCGGCCTACGCCGTACTCGGCCCTTGCCGTTAATTTCATCATAATCACACATATAGTACATTCGAAATGAACATTCACACACATCACGGTTCATTTAAGGTTAAACATTTGCACACAACACAATCTGGGGCCATGCCCTGCAATCATCTCATCATGCAACATGCAATATAGGGCCATGCCCGGCAATCACACTATGGGCCCACGCCCTATCCTACGGGTGTTATAGTTTTCTTACCTTTCCAATCAATAACTTAGATCACCTGACTCCTTGAGCACGATCCCACACGAGCCTTAGCGCACACCTAGGCATAAACATAGGTCAAAGTCAACACCGAACCCCAAGTCCGAATACCAAGCCTCGGGACCAATCCCGAGCCCCCGGGAAGTCCTAAATCCCCAAAACGAAGTGGCGAAATCGAGCCCCGAACCCTAGGTCAGAATCCCTCATAAAAACCCAAAAATTCACCTCTGTGAACAGTGCAGCCCAGCAGAACCAAAAATCGCATCTTGCGATTCTCTCCTCCCATTTCAACTCCAAACTTGTCCAAACCTTTTCCAAACCCAAAATCAAGCTTATACACACTCCACACTCATCCCAAGCATCCCAAGAACTCAAAACCCAATCACATTCAACCCAAATCTCAAAACTAACATGATGAACTCAAAAACCAGAAATTCAATCAACAACAAAGTTAAAGGCTTAGAATTCTTACCATTGATGCAAGTTCGACCTTGATTCAACCCTAGGCCTCCTTAGCTTGTTCATCCTCAAAGCTTGCCCAGAAATCCCCTAAAGTTCCCAACAACTCAGTTCAAAACACAGCTCAAACCAGCCAAAACCCTAAAACAGAAATCTCCAAGAACTTACCTCAAACTTCTGATGTGATCTTGCTAACCCCTAGCCAATCCTCAAGCCTAACCCAAGATCCTTGATGCTCAGCCTATCATTGCTCTCCACCAAGCTTTGCTCCAAGAAAAAATGGAGGGAAAATGGTGCAAGAGTGCACAACAGAACCACCCCTCTGTTTTCCCTCTTCTTTTCCTTCTTTCCTTTTTTTTTTCTTTCTTTCCTTCAGCATTCACACTCTCTAACAATCCCACTCACAATATAAAGCCTTAAAAATCTATCTTTAAAGGCCAAATGACCGAAATGCCCACCCTATTAAATTCTAAACCTTTAAGTCCATAAAGGGGCATTTTGGTCATATTACCCAAATTCCCACTAATTCCTCAAGTGTCCCTAATATTTTCCCGTTGCTTCCCAACACCTGATAAACCATCAAATAAGTACTCCCCATCATCAAGGTACATCTCACTCTATCCTCTGAATTCCTGTTCATACCCCCAGGCTCGCCCCGAGCCGGGTATAAATTCCCGCTAAGACTTTCCGCTAGCCTGCTCACTGGGATCGCCTCGAGTCACAAATCACAGAAACATCCACATCACGGTGTGGTCTCAACAATCATCACATATCAATACAGTTATGCCTAACATGGCCAAAATTACAATTATGCCCTTCTAACACGATCCGGGCCTACATGCATACTAATATACATAGTCATGCATCTCAGATAAACAAATAGTCATATAACATGCTTTAAATCACAATCATGCATTTAATTTATAAATATCACACATAAATCCCGTCATGCCCTCCTGGCACGCTAATCAAGGCCCTTAAGCCTTAATAGCGAAATTGGGTCGTCACATGTAACGACCCAAAATTCTAATAAGGCTTAAGGGCCTTGATTAGTATGATGGGAGCACATAACTGGATTACGTGTGATTTAAACGATTGAATGCATGCTTAAATGATTATTTGGATATATGTGATGCATGACTATGTGTACTAGTATGCATTTAGGTCCTGACTAGGCTATAAGGGTATATTTGTAATTTTGGCCCGTTGAGGGCATAAATGTAAATATTTGTGATAAATTGTTGAGACCACATTATTATATGGATATATTTGTAGCTTGTGACTCAAGGCGATCCTAGTGAGCGGTTTAGCGGAAAAGTAACGGCGGGGATTTATACCCTGCTCGGGGTGAGTCTGGGGTAATTCTGGGAATTTAGAAAATATATTGGAGATTATTTGATATTAAGGAATATAATTCGTGATTAGTTAGGTGTTGGGAAGTAAGCGGTAAATATTAGAGACATTGGAGGAATTAGCGGGAATTGGGGGCAAATGACCAAAATGCCACTAGATTGATTTAAAGGCTTAGGAATTATGGGAGGGCAAATTTGTCATTTTGTTTAAAAATCAGAGATAAGTATTACTCAGCCTTTATGCACTTAGTGGAATGTCTAGAATTTAAAGGAAGCTGAAAAGGAAAAGAATAGAAGAAGCAAAAGGATAGAAAGAAAAATAGAAGTCTCTTCTCTCCCTCGGTTTAAGATTTCTTCTCCATTTCTTGGGGCCTTTTGGAGCTGTGCTTCAGAGGAGGGCTAGGTCAAAGCTTAGCAATTGGGTTCTTGATAAAGCTTGAGGTATAGCAGAAGTTAGCCATCCAATTGAGGTAATTTTTAAGGTTCTTCTCTTAAATTTCTAGTTTTAGCTGAAATGGTTTTCTAAACTTGAGTTTTGGATGGAATCAAGGGGGATAAGCTTGGGGAAGCGAAGGGCTTGAGGCTGAAAGGATACTAGAGATACCCTAGGTTAAAATTCTCCATTGAAGGTATGAAATTATAGTTTAAAGTTCTGAAGTTTCTGTAGTTTTCTATTGAGCTTTTTAGCTTCATGCTTAATCATGGTGAATTCTCTATCTTGTGGTGCATGTGGTTGATTTTCAAATGGTTGGATCTTATGGGATGTGTTATAGATGTTGGTAGGATTGTTTTGGAATATGGTTGAGGTTTGGAAGGATTTTGTAGAGGTTTGGCTTGGGGAAAATCAAATAATGAAAAAAACAGGGTTGGCTGTGCTGTGACTAGCGCTGTAGCGCTAGCCTTTGGGCACTACAACGGTAGGCCTAGTGGTCTGGACCATTTTTGCTTTGGTTTTGGCGCCATAGCGCCCACTTTAGGGCGCTGTAGTGCTACATTGTTTCCAGAAGAAGGTTTTTGGGATATTTCTTAGGGTTTCTTCCCAGGAGCTCGGGGTTTGATTCCACCACCCCGTTCGGTGGAATTGGGGCTTCCTGAGGGCTCGGGATTGGTCCCGAGGTTAGGTTTTGGAATTGAACTTTGGTGATGATTCTAATCTATGGCTGTGACTATGTGCTCGCTAGGGCTCGGAAGGGATCGTGCTTGAGGGTCAGTATCATCTCATTGATCAAAGCTAGTGGAATCGAAGGTAAGAAAATTGCACCTAGTTATGTGATTGTATTAGGACTAAGAGCACCCTATATCTGTATGTTGTCATAGATGGTATTATGACATGGGACATGTGATAAACTACCTAAGAGTGCCGAAATCAATATTTGTGCACAAGGCCCGGCTCGGCCACTGGTAGCTGAGGACAACTTCATATTCACTGAGCTCGGTTTAAGTGGGCCGGAGTCAGTGGGATAATAGGGGGTGCGACCTAAGGGCGTCGACCCTGATTATTATATGTGAATTGGTTGTTAATGATAATTGATATGCTTTGTATGCTGAATGCCTAATTATATGGATGTCTTGGACTGTTGAGTATATGATTACACTGTATGGATTATCTGATTGTTTTATTGATGATTATGCTCTGTAATTGTGTTTTCTTGCTGGACCTTGGCTCACGAGTGCTACGTGGTGCAAGGAAAGGCATGCTCGACTCAGGGTTTGGTAATTGTGCATAATTGTTTAAATGCTTAAGTGATTAGAATGGAATATGAATGTTGATATTTGCTTGATTAATATGGAGCATGAGATACTAATAGGGCCTGGCCCTTGACTGTTGTGTGGTGGTATTGAGGCATGCTTATTGGCATTGCTGTGTATGTGAATGAATATTTGAATAAACTGTTATATCATGATTTTTTGTGAATGTCTAAGTTCCAATGGTGGATCATGGAAGGATTATTACCCTGTCATCGTAGCCTGACCGCTGAGTCGTCGATTGCAGATTAACTTGGATAACTATGAGTCCAAGATGACCTGTACGACTTACCAGCAGTAGGTCTGAGGCAAGGGATGATGACCAGGGCCAGACCCCTCCGCCAGTCCCTGGGAACTGGCAACAACTTATGGCAGACATGCAAGCACGGCTACCGAGCCAGGATGAGTAGATCTATATTCTGCGACAACAGGCTCCATTAGGGAGTGTTGCCCCTATGATGTCACTTGCAGTGGTTCTAGCTGTACAGCCAGTAGAGGTTGGAAACAGATGGGAGCCATTGTATGAGAAGTAGCCCCCAATCTTTAAGGGAGGACCTGATCCACTGAAGGCCGAACAGTGGATGACCATGATTACTACTATCCTCTATTTCATGAGGGTAGAAGGACATGACAGAGTGGCCTGTGCCACATATATGCTGAGAAAGGATGCCCGTATCTGGTGGGAAGTGGCATCACAGACTAAGGTTGTTACCACTCTGAGTTGGGAACGATTTGAGGGTCTATTCAGTTAGAAATATTATAATGTAGCCATAAGGGCAGCAAAGGTAAATGAGTTCGTGGGGCTGGTTCAGGGCAGCATGACAGTTACAGAATATGCCCTGAAGTTTGACATACTTGCAAAGTTCGCATCAGATCTTGTGCCTACTGATACAGGGAGACAGGATAGGTTTATTAGAGGGCTTAATGATATGATAGCCTGAGATGTGAGGATTACAACAGTTCCTGGGGGGACAACTTATGCCCAGGCTGTGGAGAAGGCTCTTACCACTGAGGAAGCAGAGAATAAGATATGGAGAGAGAGTGCAACAAGGCAGGAGGGCTGTAAGGAAGTGCCTCCATACTACTTGTCTGGTAGAGACGAAGGCCCCAGTGAACTGAAGAGGAAGACCCGTGATACTTCGACTGCTCCTGGTTCTGATAGGAGGGGTCGAGGTACCCAGGGTGGCCGTAAGGCAGGCAGTGATTCATGGAGGAGCTACCCTGAGTGCACGAGGTGCAAAAGATGCCATCAGGGTGAATGTCGGGCTAAGGCCTGCTATGTGTGCGGGGTGGTAGCACATCTCAAGAAATACTGCCCGACAGTGAAGAAAGAAGATGCAGGGAAGGTGGACAACTTGACTCCAACTCGAGTGTTAATCGTGATGTAGGCGGAGGCCGAGGCTAGTCCCTCGGTAGTGACAGGTCAGCTTTCTAGCACTGGCTCTCCTTTTACTGTATTGATTGACTCTGGTGCTACACATTCCTTTGTTTTTAGTAAGGTGATTGATACATTGTGTAGACCTAGTGAGTACCGTACTACTAAAAGTGTCGGAATCAATATTTGCGCACAGGGAACGGCTCAGCCACTGGTAGCTGAGGACAGATTGAAATTCACTGAGCTCGGTTTAAGCGGGCCGGAGTCAGTGGGATAATAGGGGTGCGACCTAAGGGCGTCGGCCCTGATTGTTATATGTGAATTGGTTATTAATGATAATTGATAAATTTGGTATGCTAATTGCCTGATTATATGGATGTCTTGGACTGATGAGTATATGATTACACTATATGGATTGTCTGATTGTTTGATTAATGATTATGCTCTGTTATTATGTTTTCTTGCTGGGCCTTGGCTCACGGGTGCTACGTGGTGCAGGTAAAGGCAAGGGTAAAGTGGACCAGTCCTGAGTGGGATACTTGTTCTTAATTGTTAACTTGTTTAGCTCTCTGTAATCAATGCACATCCTTATAGAACCATCTTTCTTCTTCACAAACAGAGCTGGTGCACCCCAAGGTGAGAAACTAGGTCTGATAAAATTCAAATCCAACAACTCTTGCAGTTATACTTTCAATTATTTTAACTCTGTATGGTGCTTTAGACACTCGCTCCGTCCCTGGTGAAAGTTCTATCACAAATTCAATTTCTCTGTGTGGTGGCAACCCTGGTAGATCTTATGGAAACACATCCAGAATCTCACGGACTAGTCTGGTCTCTTGTGGTCTCACTGGCATGACCTAAGTGGTGTCCACCACACTGGTTAAGAATCCTATGCAACCTCCTTGCAATAGGTCTGTAGCCCTCAAACTAGAAATCATAGGTATACGAGGTCTATGTACAGTACCAACAAGCACAAAAGGATCCTCACCTTCAGGATCAAAGGTAACAATCTTCCTTCTGCAATCTATGGTTTCCCCATATTTCACTAACCAATCCATACCCAGAATCATGGAAAAGTTAGTTATAACTAACTCTATCAAAGCCACTAACAACTCTCTGCCCTCCAGTGTCACTAGCAAAGATCTGACCCATCTCCTAGATACTACTGACTCCCTAGTGGGTAATAAG
This sequence comes from Humulus lupulus, assembly GCF_963169125.1. Lineage (NCBI taxonomy): Eukaryota > Viridiplantae > Streptophyta > Magnoliopsida > Rosales > Cannabaceae > Humulus > Humulus lupulus. The sequence goes on along the minus strand of NC_084798.1, from coordinate 137,790,965 downwards.
GTCCCGAACCCTAAAACATAATAATCACATGGTCTACACAGTTTATCAATAATTCTACTTGCAACAATAGAATGTGTAGCACCAGAATCAATCAAAACAGTATAAGGGGTTCCAGCACTAAGAAGCTGACCTGTAACTACTGAGGGTGAAGCCTCAACTTCTGCTTGAGTTAATGCCAACACTCAAGCTGGGGTTGAGCTGTTCGCCTTTCTGGGTTCATCTTTTCATGCTTTTGGGCAGTCTTTCTTGAAATGACCCATTGCTCCACATAAGAAGCAGGCCTTAGCCCTACACTCTCCCAAATTGCGCGTCTTCCACCGAGGGCAATCAGGATAAGTCTTCCAGGCTTCACTGCCACCCTAGCGGCCAATTGAGATACCACGTTGTCGCCTGTCAAGGCCTCGAGCTGGGAGGTGTCAAGAACCTTCCTCTTCTGATCACTGAGGCCTCTGCCCCTACCTGAACCCACAAATGGAGGTCCTACCCTCCTAAACTCTCTTCTGGTTGCATTGTCCCGCCAGATCTTGTTCTATGCACTCTCAGCTGTGAGCACCTTCTCCACCACCTGTGCATAAGTAGTAACTCCAGCCACAATGGTGATACGAACATCCCGGGCTAGTCTAGGCTGTAGCCCCTGGAGAAACCTCTCCCTTCTTGTCCCATCAGTGGGCACTCGCTCCATGGCCAACTTTCCCAATCTGTCAAACCTTAGAGCATATTCAGTCACTGATAGACTCCCCTGAAGTAATCTGATAAGCTCTTCAGCCTTTGTAGCCATGATGGCGTCATTGTAATACTTTTCGTTGAACAGAGTCTAAAACTCTTCTCAACTCAGGGCATTGACATTTTTTGTCTGGGATATCACTTCCCACAAAATTCAGGCATCCTCCTGAAACATGTAAGTGGCACAGGCCACTCTCTTATTACTAGACACCCTCATGAAGTCAAGGATGGTGGTAATCATACTCGTCCACTGCTCTACCTTAGCTGGATCTGCCCTACCTTCAAATATTGGAGGTTGCTCTTTCGCGAACCTTTCATAAAGAGGTTCCCATTTTCTTCCAGCCACCCGGAGCTACTCAACTATTGGCACTGATACAGGTGGTGCCTCAGGCAAAACGTACTCTGCCAGACTTATTGTTGTCTCAGGAGGCGGATTTCTTCTTCCTGCCTCAATACTCTGGCCTATAAGTCATTAAATAGTTGCTGCCAGTTATCAGGAGCTGGTTGTGGAATCTGACTCTGGTCATTCTCTTGGCCATGTCTGTTATTATGGCCTTGATCATCCTGGCCAGCTGATGAATCTATCTGTCTTGGAATCAAACTATCAACTTATAGTGTGCTGAAACAATCAATGCGACCAGTTAGGCGGTGATAACTAAAACTCTTGCCGCCTCATGGTCCAAGATCAACAGATAATCACCCATATTCCACAATTATACAGATATACAAATGGATACATGATCATGCAATTAACATTTAACATGTATTAGTTAATAAACCACAATGAACAATACTAATAAGCATGTTCTACCAACATCAATGCTAATAAGCACATTCTTACTGATGATGAAGTAGTCAAGGCTCAGCCTTATTAATGTATTTCATGTTGAAAGGTAAAACATTTATACTTTATTTAAGCAGTTAAACATATAACCACATAAATAATTACCAAACCATGAGTCGAGCTTGTCTTCTATGGCGAGTGTACATGCCTAGCCAGTCTACAGGAACCCTAAACCTTGGCACGATCTGATACCAACTTGTAACGCCCTGGTTACTCCAAGACCGTTACTGTAAACTTTAAATCGCGCTTAACTCGCTAAATGAGTCATTTGGTTATTGTATGCCCTAATTTTCCACGGGCTATTAGCGAGCTGAGATATGGCCTAATTATATCTCAGCCAAGTGGATACCACATGACCGGAGCTGCTGTCATTAGGTCCTACTTCTTTAGCTCGAGGTAACCAAAGGTTTACCTCGAGATTATTTAAGGGCCGAGTCAGGAAAATAAAGGCCGCAGGTCAAGAAGGCGTCCAGCTCGAGGCACGAGCTGGAGTTGGAAGTTGTGACCCTTTATAAAGTCAACCACACAATGTAAACATGCATATATCAGAGATCACGTGTCTGATATATCCCTGAATTCTCGGATGTGCCGCATGAACGTGCGTGTTCAGGCACCCACGACTGGGTTGGGCCGTGCAGCCCATTATCCCTTACCTATTGATTAGACCACACTTAATTTGTCAAGTTTTAGAAATTAATCATGAATGTCACAGAAGTGACATGATGGGTCAGAAGTTCACTAGATGACCCCCCTTACCAACTCCCAGGTGCCCTCTCCTATAAATATGGAGACACTGGAAGTTCCAAAGGGTTGGATTCTATTGTGTAACAAAATACCCTGTAAAAGAATACCAGAAGCATAGCAATAATATTGGCTGGTGGAGTAAAAGGATTTTAACCTTTGAACCACCTAAAAAAACGTAATTGTGTCATCAATCCATTTAAAGATCATTCATCTGTTTCGGTTCATGATTAAGCACTAATCTCTTTCTCTTATTTTCTTAATTACCTGTTGGCGAAGAACCACGTCAACAGTTTGGTGCTTTCATTGAGAGCTAGTTAGATTGGTGCTATCGCAAACATCCAACTATGGTGACCACTTGATCAAGACACGGTAACGAGGCGGAACAACATGATGGGCAGGAGGCCCATCATGCCGCCATCTCCGGTGAGCAAAACCTTGAAGTTCAGTAGCGGCCGGGCAAGCAGCCAGTAGGCCAGGATGACACTGGAAGTTCGGCACCCCGGCCGCCTAATCCAAACCCGAACTTTTACACAGTGGTAGAGATGGAGAATGCTCAGCTGAGGAGTCAACTGGCGAAAGCTAATCAGCAGATTAAGGAGGTGTTGGCCCGACTACCCCCTCTTACAACCAACGCTAACGTCGGAAAGAGGCAAGGCGGGACCCATAATTCCCATCGGGGTAATCGGTCCAGGCCTAGCCGCTCGATCAGACCTCCGACGTCCAACTCTACTCCCTCATCGCACTGCCGAGAGGCAAACTTCGAAGAAATACCCAAAGCTGAACAACAGTATAGCCGCTCGGTCCGAACTTCAACTCCCAGCTCACTGCCAGCCTTGAACGCGCCCAGGAGGGCTCGAGGGAATTCTAGAAGGAGATCTGGGGAGGGATCACAGCACCAGCCCGTCCCGGCCAGCCGTCTTGCACCTCGTCCAGATCGCCAGGCGCAAGGCCCGCAAGTTGGCAGGGCCGAAAGGCCCCCACCAAACCTGATCCACCCTGATGGAACCAGGATTGCATCCCCGGTTAGACATCCTTCTTCACCAATAAGATATCCGTCTCCTCCTCGGACTATCTGAGATATTCCAGCTTATGGAAGCAGCAGGAGAAACACGCCATCCGCAGGACCTTCCCATCGTAGCAGGGAGCCTAGAGGAAGCCCGGATCCTCACCCCAAGAGGCGGGCTCCGAGCTTCTCTAACGGGAGCTACTGGACCGGAAGTCGCCAAAGTGACCTTTCTGGCGGAGACCTGCGTCAACGCCTAAGCTCGGCGTAAAGTCCTCGAGCCACCCCGAGGGGCGACCTACGTGATCGCCTTAACTCTCATAGGGGAGACCCTGTAGGAGGTGGCAGCCATGCTCGCTCAGGGGGAGACCTGTCCGAGGTACGTAACGACGGGAATGTCCCAAATAACCTGTCTCAAGATAGGAGGGGAAATAACCCACCATACGTATACAATGGATCCAGAGCTCTTGAACAGCTCCGGAATAACCAAGGAAATCAGGAGAAAACACTTGAGCGCCTGGCTCAGATGGAGGAGCTAATGAGGAAGCTCCGGTCGGAGAAAGAGAAAGACGAATATGATTCGGGGGACGAGCTTGAGCTCTTCGCCCCCAGCATAGCAGCAAAGGCTTACCCGCCCGGTTTCCATATGCCGCACCTGTCCAAATTCAATGGAGACGGAGATCCGTCAGATCATCTGGGTATGTTCAATACCCTCATGATGGCCCACAACATTGGCCCCGAGCTGAGATGTTTGATATTTCCCTCCACACTGATTGGGCCGGCCAGACAGTGGTTCAAACAAAGTAAGAAGCAATCAATCAGCTCCTGGAAAACTTTCTCTGTTGACTTCAAAAGAGCATTCCGAGCTTCCCAGGCGGCCGTCGTTAAGGCCGATTCCCTGGCTAACGTGAGGCAACAACTCGACGAGCCTTTGAAGGCTTACCTAAGCAGGTTCGCGAACGTCACTTCTCGGGCCAGAGATGCAGATGATAGATCCAAGCTCATGGCTTTGAGGACTGGAATCCTCGTCGGAGGGGGACTCTGGAACGAAATGCAAAGGAAGGGAGTCAGCTCAGTAAACGAATTCCTAAATAGGGCTCAGGGGTGGATCAACTTGGAGGAGGTCCAAGCCTCAGCTGCAGGAACCAGCCAGGTCCCTGAATAGCCTGCTGGAGTGGGAACGGAGGTCGTGATAGCGACCCAGAACGTTACACAGAATAACCAGTTCGATGGAGGCAAGAGAAAGGGGAACGACAAGGGCAACCAGCACGAACCAAAGAAGAATAAGTCCGTAGAAAAATTTAAGCCGGTCTATGCGAATTATACGGAACTCACCCACTCTAGGGAGAACATCTTCCTAGCAAACTCTGCTCGCCTCCCCTGGAGGAAGCCGGAGCCGCTAAAGCACCAGAAGGAGAAGAGAGACACCTCCAAGTTTTTTCGTTTCCACAACGACATTGGCCACAATACCGATGATTGTAGACACCTGAAAGATGAGATCGAGACTCTCATCAGAGCTGGCCCCTTGGCTCAGTAGGCGCGGAACAGGGTTCCAACAAGCCGACCTGCTCCGGAAGTCCCGGTCACTCAGCCCGGGTCTCGGGTAGATCAAGACGTCCCTCCTCTAGTGATAGGAGGAGAGATATCCACAATCTCGGGAGGTCTGCATTTGCCTGGCACGAGCAGGGGTGCCCAAAAGAGGTACGTAAACGAACTCAAGGCTCATAATGGAGTAGAGTTCGTCCCCGAGTAGCATCTGCCAAAGCAGCAGCGATTGGAAAGGCAACCAATCATTTATACTATAGAAGATGCGAGCCATGTTCAGTTCCCTCATTATGACCCTCTGGTCGTAGCAGTGCAGTTCGCTAATTGGAGGGTTAGGAGAGTGCTGATCGATAATGGGAGCTCGGTAAACCTTCTATTCCGGTCCATGCTGGAGAAGATATGTTTGACTGTCGCCGAGCTAAAGGCGACCTCCATGATGCTGTATGGTTTCTCAGGAGAAGGATCAGCGTCTATAGGGACGATCGAGCTGGTGATCACCTTAGGAGAGGGACCTCGAACAGTCTGAAAACTCCTTGAGTTCGTGGTCATCTACTGCCCCGCTGCATACAATGCCATTTTGGGCCGACCTACACTTATAGCTTTTTAGGCCATCAACTCTGTTCGCCACCTCGCGCTGAAATTCCCTTCTTCCATAGGGATATGCACGATCCGTGGTGATCAGCTTGCTGCCAGGGAATGCTATAGCATTTCCATGAAGGGAAAATCGAAACCCGGGCAGCTGACGATGGCCATCTAAGGTGGAGAAGAGGAATCTCAGGAACCTTTGCCTAATCCTGAGATTGAAAAACCTCAAAGCGCCGAGGGGGAAAGTATCGTCCTAAGTGAGGATATTGACCCCCGAATAGGCGAGGACAAGTCCGAGCTCCAAGCTATTGAAGAGCTCGAGGAAGTAAATATCGATCCACAAAATCCTTCACGGATGGTTAAGCTCAGGAAAAACCTCTGTGGTAAGAGGAAGGCGGAGTTGATCAAATTTCTGCAGGATAACCTGGATGTGTTTGCATGGTCACACGAGGACATGGTGGGAATCAGTCCAAATGTCATCATGCACACCCTTCATTTGGATAAGAGCGTTCCTGCAAAGTCCCAGAAACAGAGGCGCCTGGGAACAACTCAGGCTGAGGCCTTAGAACAAGAAGTAGCCCGGCTCAAGAAATGTGGCTTTATCCGTGAACCCAAGTTTCCGGTTTGGGATGCCAACCCTGTGCTGGTCCCGAAGCCCAATGGGAAATGGTGGACCTGCATCGACTTCTCCGACCTGAATAAAGCGTGCCCCAAAGATTGTTTTCCCTTACCAAGGATCGAACAATTGGTGGACGCCATGGCGGGGCACAAGTTCATGTCCTTTATGGATGCGTACTCAGGCTATAATCAGATCGCCATGAACCCGGCGGACCAGGAGCACACCAGCTTCATGACCCCAACTAATTTCTATTGTTACAAGGTCATGCCATTCGGGCTGAAGAACGCCGGTGCTACATACCAGAGATTAGTGAATAGAATGTTCGCCAACCAGATCGGGAAGAACATGGAAGTGTACGTTGATGACATGCTGGTCAAGTCAAAGACTGCCGATAACCATGTTTCTGACCTGGAAGAATGCTTCAAGATACTAAGAGAATACGGCATGAGGCTTAACCCTCAGAAGTGCACTTTCGGGGTCGCGTTTGGAAAATTTATGGGTTTCATTGTCAACACTAGAGGAATCAAGGCGAACCCCGATAAGATCAGGTCATTGCCCAAGCTCCCCCAGTCGAGCTGAAGATGATCTTGTCCCCATGGCCATTTGCGGTCTAGGGAATCGACTTGGTTGGCGCCCTCCCTACTGGAAAGGGCGGGGTCCGCTATGCTATGGTAGCCATCGACTACTTCACGAAGTGGGCTGAGGCAGAACCTTTGGCAACAATAACTTCCAAGAAAGTCCTCAACTTCGTGGTCAAGAGCATTATTTGCCGATTCGGGCTGCCCAAGAAAATCATATCCGATAATGGGACTCATTTCGACAGCGACCTCTTCACCGAATTTTGCAAAATGTATGGAATTGTGAAAAGCTTCTCATCCATGGCCTATCCCCAGGCAAATGGCCAGGTCGAAGCTGTAAATAAGACACTAAAGGTGAGCCTTAAGAAGAGACTAGACGAGGCCAAGGGGGTCTGGCCAGAACTGCTCCCCCAGGTTCTGTGGGCATATCGGACCTCGCATCAGACTCCTACGGGTCATACTCCTTTCTCCCTGACTTTTGGGAGTGAGGCAGTCCTCCCTGTCGAGATTAAGGTATCTTCACATAGAGTCCAGGCATATGACCAGGACCGCAACCGCGAACTACTTTGCGCCTCCCACAACCTGGTTGATGAATGACGAGAAGATTTGCAGCTTCAGCTCGCACATTACCATAAAAAAATCACTCGTTATTTCAACTCAAAGGTAAAAAAATGCGCATTTAGCATTGGCGACCTGGTCCTCAGGAGAGTCTTCTTAGTCGGTAAGGATCCCAAGGATGGAGTATTGGGACCGAACTGGGAAGGGTCGTATCAAATCACCGAGGTCATTAAGAAAGGAACTTACAAATTAGCTCGGCTCAATGGAGAAGATGTCCCACGAACCTGGAACGCTATTCATTTGAAGAAATATTATCAGTAGCACCCTTATAATGCTTAAAGGCCACCTTTTTTTTAAGCAATGAGAATTAAATCTTTGTTTATTATTGTGTATATTTGTGGGTGTAATCTCAAGTAACCACGAAAGACCCTTTCCTAGTTACTTGGGGGGCATATGGTGCCTGGATATAACCAGGTCGCCTTAAAGGCTTAGAAGTTTATTCAAATTGATTGATCGTTGTTTTCCTTAAAAAACACTAGATATTGATAAAGGATTAACGCGAACTAAGTCCTATCCTGGATATAACCAGGTCGGCCCAAAACTTAGAAGTTGATTCAAATTGATTAATCGGTGTTTTTCTTAAAAAGCACAAGATATTAGTCAAGAATTAACACGAACTAAGTTTTCAAACTAACGTCCTGGACATAACCAGGTCATAAAACTTAGAAGTTAATTCCAATTGATTGATCGTTGTTTTTCTTAAAAAGCACGAGATATTGATAAAAATTAACGCAAACTAACGTCCTGGACATAACTAGGTCATAAAACTTAGAAGTTAATTCAAATTGATTGATCGTTGTTTTTCTTAAAAAGCATGAGATATCAATAAGAGGTTAACGCGAACTAAGTTTTTAATGCAATGTTCGGAGTGCAACCATGACTTATCTTAGAAGTTGGGTCAAGATTGGTTAACATGTTTTTTCTAAGAAAAATATAAAAGCATCAATCATAGCACCAACAAAAAGATATAAACCAATTAAAAGAAAAAATGGATAAAGCCAATTGTCTCGAGGTGAAAAAACCTCATACAAAAGTTACAAAAAAAATAAAATAATAATGTGTTCAAAAAAGAAAAAGAAAGGCCCTAGGGTCCATCGGGCTGCTCTGTATAGGTCGCCGTCTCGCCCTCCTACTCGGCCGCTGTGGAGGTCTCCCCGGTCTCAGAGGGCGCCTCTTGCTGAAGACGAGCTTTAAACCCCTCCAGGAAGGGCTCCCAGACATCCGGTCCTAGAAAGGAGAAGTCGCCATCTGGATTGAAAATCCAGCAGTGGTATAGCATGTCCTCCATGGCGGAGCTGGAAGCTGCCTTCTCCGTTGCCAAGGTGGCCTTGGCCCCAGCAGCCTCGGTTTTGGCAGAGTCTAGCATGGCCCGGGCAGCCTTGGCCTCCTCGAGTTCGGCTGTTACAGTGGCTAGGGCGGCCTTGTTAGCCTCAGCCTCTTGCAGCTTGGGATGGAACGCGTCCAGCTCGACCCGTGCGGCCGCCAAGGCATCCTTAGCCTCCTGTTCCTACTTTTGGGCCGTCCTCAAGGAGGCCAAGGTAGTCTGCTGGGCGGCCAGAACAGCCTGATGCTTGCCCCTCATGTCCTCGAGTCGAGCCTTGGACCTGGAAATGCTCCGGTGAAGAGCCAAGGCACCCTACGAACCAAAGAGGCAACTGCCTTAGAAAAAAAAAAAAAATAGAAAGAACGTGCGATGCATGATAACCAAAAGAGTACAAAATGTAAAGTCGGCTTACCGTTAGAGCCATTCCCAGTGAAGACTCCGTCACGCTCTCCGGGCTCCTTGTTTCGATCGCCCGCAGGTCCTTTTCGGTGGTGTCGTAGTTGTGGTCGACGTCGTAGGTCGCCGTCTCGTACACCGTCCCCCGAAAGACGTTAGAAATTTTCTCTAGGGCCTGGGGGTCCACCAGAATGCGCACCTCGAGGGCTGCGATTGTCAAAATCCCGGGGTCCGCCCCCATATCCCGAACAAAGGCGGGAGCTCGTGGAGGGGGCGGGGGCATCTTCTCCACTGCGGCCGGAGGTGGTGGTACCTTGGCCTGGACAGCTGGGGTCTGGTCTTTCCCCTTTGTAGGGGACTTGGTTGGGGTCCCAGCGGCTTTCTTCGCCACCCGGAGCTTCTTCATTTTGGGCCCAGAGGCTCCAGTGGAAGAGTTCCCTCCGGTGAACATAGCTCGCAGGTCTTTGTTCCTGGGCTGAGACATCTCCTCTGAAAAAAAACAACAACATTAGTATACAAATAAGCATTTATGCAAGAACACAAATAAGAGGGAAAAAGCGGAACTCAAGCATATATATTGAAAGGGATCCTACCCCCCGAGCTAGAAGAGGAATCTATGGTCATGACCATCGCCCCGAAGCTCCTGCGGGGGTATCTAAGACAATGACCTCGCGAGCTGGAACAGGTTTTGGGTCCGAATCTGGCTCGGGGCTAGACTCTTCTACATACTTCTTAAGACCCGGAGCTACAGCACCCTCCCGAAGAGAGGGCCACGACCGGAGATTAGTCCCATACTCCTCAAAGAGGGCCGACCTAAAGGCTAAGGTGTTGTCTACGACTACAGTACCCCTAGGGCAGCTACTCTCGTAATCCAGCACGAGCCGGTCGACACACTAGAGTAGGGTTACGTCGAGGTTGGGGTTGTTTTGATGGTGTTGGACGGGCTGGTTGGGATTAAACCTAGCTAGCCGAGGATCGGCGGTGGCCCTATCTAATCCCCTGAAAATGTAAGGATTACCTTGCCCAGAGGGACCTGCGGCTGCTCCGGACCAGATCCTCTCCTCGTTCGTTCATTGGGCGAACTCCAGCGCCCGCTTCCTCCTTATGAGGGGCACCTTATCCTCCTCGTCCTCATCCTCTCCTTCCCCCGAGGCCTCCTCCTCGGGGATGGGCCTCATCTCGCAAGCTGGGGGAGGCCCCCAAGGTCTCCTCAAGGCCAAAGTCTCGCCTAGAGAGATCAGTTTGCATGCCAACATCGTCTCGTCTATCACGAGCTGGCGGTAGTCCTTCTCACTGGGGGGCAGACCTGCCAGTGTCTCGTACTGGCTCCCGAGGATCACAGACTTTTCTGTCCTCGCGAAAATGGCTGCAGAATTGTTCTAAGTCAGAAATCGATAAAGGGGAGCTAACCAATACATAACTTATGAGCTAAGAGTAAAAGGCACTTACGAGGATGGTTGAAGTAATGAAGTTCGCAGTTGCGAAACCCCTTGGACATAAAGAACTAGTCTTTGAAGTCGTTGGGGTGGCTGGGCAGTTCGATAACCGCAGCCGTGTTTGGAAAGCGGGTCAAGTAGTAGAACCCGTCGCCTCGCCCCCGTTGCTCCGAGCTGGCCTTGAGGTAGAAAAAATACAAGATATCCGCCGGAGTGGGGACCTCCCATTCCTGTTTCAGGAACAGATTTCTCAACCCTGCCAAGAAACGGTAGGAGTTGGGGGGGAGCTGGAAAGGAGCCAACTTCACGTAATTGAGGAAGTCGGCGAAGTATTGGTCCAGCGGGAGGAAGGCCCCAGCCTTGAAGCGCTCGTCACTCCAAGCCGCATACTCCTCATCGAGCGACGCGCAGCTCCGCTCACCTTCTGTGGGAGGTCGGCCGATCAGGGCGCCCCCCCCCCCCCAGCTCAATGTTGTGGGAAAGGAATATTTTATTCACTTTTCCCTGGTTAGTGATCTTCGAGACGATCCTCTCGGCCTTGAAGAAAGCATCGGGCGCCACCTCGAGCTCCTGCTCCACGGCCGGCCCGAAGACGGGGATTGGGGAGTCTGTCATCACCTCCTTTCTTTTGGATTGTTGGGAGGACGAGCTGCCTGCGATCCTCTTAGGAGCGTTCTTCTTGGGTCCCATCTGGTCACCTAGCAAACAAAAGAAGAAATTTTAGAAAGGGCGACCTAAACATAAGGGAGAATCTAAAGAAAAGTGTTTCCTTTGCACGGGCTGAGGTAATCTCAACCCGTGGAGAGTGAGACGATGCGGTTCTATGAACACGCTCCTGTGCTCCCAACAGATCCCCGATTACTCAGAATTCGTGTGTTAGGAGGGTCAGGGTAAAAGTTTGCCTTGGAAGGAAAGTTTCAGTAGGCAAGAGGTGCAAAACCGCCTGTGAAGCGTGTCCCCTAAGCTACCCGGTTTTGCACCCAAAAGTGCTGGATATTTTAAACAGACCTACCAAAAATCCTACCCAGATGATTTCCCCAGGAAACGCACCCTATGAACCACGCTCCTAAATGATTTTCTTCGACAATCGATGCCCTAAATTAAAAACCCACACCCTCCATACTCACAAAGACCAACAGAATATTGTATGCAGCTACAGTAACTATTTACCTAGGCTACAGTGAAAAGAAAATTTAAAGCATGCACAGTCAGAAAACTTACGAAATGTTTTGCTGTGGGGGAGATGAAGGGGTCGTCTGGGTTGGGGTCTTTCCGGAATGACTGGTTCCAAGACCTCAAAGGGGTCCTTTCACTTGATCTTTTGGAGTGCTGGGAATGGTAACCGGGAGAAAAAGAGGATTTTTTGAGGGAGAGTAGAGAGAAGATGGGAAATTTAGAAAATTTTCAAATAAACGAGTGGCCCATGCGTAAGATGACCACCCCTTTTATATACGTGAAAGGCCATGTGAGGAGGGCCGTTGGATTGCCCTGATGTGGGATCCGACGCACTCCACTCGAAAGGCGAAACAACGGCTGGGCATATGCTAGGCCATTTAATGCGGTTCTCGGAAGACGTACCGTCACCAACCACGATGCTCCACGTATTCGGCGCCTGCATAATAGGTGGAATATGGAGAGTCCATGGAGAAGCCTAAAAGCCCCCACTGTGGCCCCAGATGGTGTCTTGTGCCACGAGCAGAGGCTTGAGGGGCACATGTACGCCTTGATTTTCCACGGGCTATTAGCGAGCTGAGATATGGCCTAATTATATCTCAGCCACGTGGATACCACATGACCGGAGCTGCTGTCGTCAGGTCCTACTTCTTTAGCTCGAGGTAACCAAACGTTTACCTCGAGATTATTTAAGGGTAGAGTCAGGAAAATAAAGACCGCAGGTCAAGAAGGCGTCCAGCTTGAGGCACGAGCTCGAGTTGGAAGCTCTGACCCTTTATAAAGTCAACCACGCAATGTAAACGTGCATATATCAGACATCACGTGTCTGATATATCCCTAAATTATCGGACGTGCCGCATGAACGTGCGTGTTCAGGCACACATGACTGGGTTGGGCCGTGCAGCCCATTATCCCCCTTACCTATTGATTAGACCACACTTCATTTGTCAGGATTTAGGAATTAATCATGAATGTCACAGAAGTGACATGATGGGTCAGAAGGTCCCAGGTGCCCTGTCCTATAAATATGGAGACCCTAGGAGTTGCAAAGGGTTGGATTCTTTTGTGTAACGAAATACCCTGTAAAAGAATACCAGAAGCATAGCAATAATATTGGCAGGTGGAGTAGAAGGATTTTAACCTTTGAACCACCTAAAAAATCATAATTGTGCCATCAGTCCATTTAAAGATCATTAATCTGTTTCGGTTCATGATTAAGCACTAATCTCATTCTCTTATTTTCTTAATTACCTGTTGGCGAAGAACCGCGTCAACAGTTATAAACATGCATCTAGGTGTTATTAATAGGCTAAGGTGAAAAATCGCGATCAAAAGGAAAGGATATATTTTATTTAAAACATAAAACTATAAATGGGCCCATAAAAGTGTTTACAAGTTATTTACAATCCAAAACGATCATTACAGTGTAAAAATTACAACCCGCCGACCTAAGCAGCAAAATATAGGGTTAACCCCTAGTTCCTCTGAGAAACACCTTGGTCGTGGTGGTCAAGCGGCCGCTTATGTACACATCGCCACCTAAGCTCTCCACTCAAGGCTGGGTGAGCTTTTCTTTCCCTTTACTTGCACCACATAGCACCCGTGAGCCAAGGCTTAACAAGAAAACTCATTACTGCATGTATACAATATCAATTGATGATTATGATAATCATACTTGGCTTATAGCCCTAAACAGATAAGTGAATATCACTTCAAGATTCTAGTAACCATGATGGGGCTTGTAGCCCTAATCAGATGAGTAGCTGATGAGTAAGTCATGAACTTAAACTAGATAAGTGACTATGGAGTCACGAACTTGATTAAGATAAGTGACTAATGAGTAAGTTACGAACTTGGGCTCCGCACCCTTAGCCATGTGACGATTCAGTCACCTGGGCCTTCTTGCCCTGACTCCAAGTAACTAGCCTTTAGACTAGACAAGCGCTTTTGTTTTCATCGAACTTATGGTCAGTCAAGCATTTCATGCTTATGTGGATTAGATATAATCTTTTCGTCTTGCCTTAAATACGCTAATATCGTTCTTGACTCATAGGTGAATTCCATACGACTAGTCCTCAGTACTATTGCCGAAATTGACTAATAAGTCACAACTTCACGGTCAATACTGACACCATTGCCGATTCCTGACTCATAGGTCAGTGCCATACACTTATAAATAAAGCTGCTATGCATTTACTATGCAATCAATGTCGATATATATAGCACTTAACATGCTTCATCAATAACCATACATGTCACATACTGGGTGCAGTTTTCTTACCTCTGGTTCGAGTGTGAAATAATAAAAGAACGACCCTTGAGAACGGTCAGTCCTTAAGTCCCTTAGCGGTCACTTAGTCATAACCAAATATGGGATTCCATCAATAAAATGAATAATAAATAGTTCCCGGACCAAGACAGAGCCTCCGAGATGTGGAATCCTACTAAACCGGGTTGTAGGAATGATCCCGAGGCCTAAGGTTTGAGTTCCCATGAGAAAAACACAATTTTGCCCAATTAGGCACTTAAGAGTCGCGACCCTACTCCACTATGCCGCAGCCTGCCTCCCTAACAGAGGCGCCAGCCTCTTCTATGTCTGCACCTTGCGCCGCGGCATACCCACCTAGCACCGCGGCCCTACCTGCCCATACGCCAAAAACCCCAGTTTTCTCCCATCAAAACCTCATCAAGCTCTTATCAAATCAACCCATAAATCACAAGCAATCACCAACACATCATGTCCACTTGTTTAACCACAAAACCCAAGCTCTTATCAAATTCCCACTTCTATAATCAAAACTCTCAAGATCAAAACTAACACAAAAATAGAGCAAGGAACCAAAAAAATTTGAATTGAAACCTTACCTTAAACTCAGGATTAAACCCTCTTCAATGGTAGAACACAATCCTAGACCCTGAAGGCTTGATTCCCTAGCTGGAATCCTCAATTGGAGCTTCAAAATTCCAAAGGAAAAAGAAGAAAAAGAAGATCGTGGGAGAGGAGAAGGAAGGCTCTGTTGTACTTAAGCTTATATCCTTCTACAACTTTCTATGGTTAAATATATCCCTTGGTCAAATGACCAAAATGGCCCTAGGTCATAATTATTTCCTTAACAGCCCCCAAGGGTAAAATTGTCCTTTCCCGTCTATCTCTTTAATTATAATTAACGTCCTCCAATTCCCATTATTCCCAATATTCTTAAATACTAATAAATCATATCCCATTACCCTTTAATTCCCGGTAATTTACTAATCATCAAATTACCCCGAGACTCACCCCGAGCCCCGAAATAACCCCGTTATAACCAAATCGCTGACTTGCATTCAAAGATCATCTCATGCCGAATAGCTTGAACAAATCCACATTATAATGTGGCCTAATCCATAAATCACCAACATGGATGAAAATATATAAATATGCCCTCAACGGGCCAAATTACCAAAATAACCTTATAATAAAAAGTGGACCCACAAGCATGCATTTATCATCATATAATAATATAATTCACATAAACATGTATATAATCATTTAATGGCATAATAAATCAATTATGGCCCTCTCGACATTCTAATCCAACCATAAACCTAATTAGGGATTTTGGGGCTTTACAACTGATATCCACTCTTCTCTGTCATTTACATCATCTATATGAACCCTTGGGATCCCACTGCTCTCATCGAGAAGTTTCTTTCCAGAAGTCCTAATTACCAGAGGCATACTTTCTACACAACAATTACAAAACTACAAAATTTAAAAGTGGGAAAGAATATTGATAACATTTAGAGCAAGTACTTACGACACAGTGAGGTGAGATTTTCTAGTCTTTAGTGTGTATGTGGAGGTCCTTGGAAACATGGACGACCGTCTCTGATACAATTTGTAAATCACTCTAGTCTAATACTTTGTAAAACTTTTACATGCTCATAAACTTATAGAAGAAAAATCACAGTGAGGCCTTTCTAAAACATGCAAGTTGGGCCCAACAGTTTAAAAGGAAAATAATAGTTTTCATGCAACATTTTAAAAATAATTAAAGTTCAAGTCTTACTGATAAGTTCTGAAAGTTAAAAATAAACATAACATTATTCTTAGAAATTGGCGTTAAATTGATCGTTTTCTCATCCATGGAATGCCCCCACACCATACACACCCCGACGTTGGAACTTCCCACATCACCACGCGTGCCACAAAGAAGTCCTATTTGCTACCTGGAAGGGAAAGTAAGGGAGATGAGCTAAAAGCCCAGTAAGGAAGTATAAATAACACACAAGTATACACACATACACATCATAAACATTGTTATCATAACCATAATCATCATAAACATAATCATTATAACCAATATCATCATAAGCATCATCATCATATACGAATTCATCATGAACATTATCATCATAAGAATCATCATCATATCTTTGTGAACATGGCCCGCTAACTTGTCCATGGCACATCTTGAGGTAAACAGGATCTCTGGTCCTTGAATAACATCGGCGTGTCCGCCCTATGAGTTACGTCTTTATATCCTTAGTTACTCGGGTTACGTCTTCACATCCTTAGTAACCCATTTGTTGTGTCGCGTTCATCACGCTAACGACCATTACATAACATACAACATTCAAATCACTCACAATCCATTAATATCAGCACAGAATAGCATTTCATTCATGGTACATCATCATATATAACATTTATATTCATACAAACCAATCTTACCGTTCATAACATAAACAAATAGAATTCTATCTAACTTCCTTACATACGGTCCAAGCAAAGAAAAACTGACAAACCTCACAATGAACCTATACCAAAACTCATATACCCCATGTGTGCGTAGGCCATGCACACATGGAGAAAACTACTCATAATTTCAAAATAGGCATAATTACACATAAAATCACTAAAAGAATAATGCAATTTATACCTATCTTACATGCATGATTTTTAAATAAATATCATATGGTTGAATATTAGACACACTTTTTAACGTAAAAGTACATTTGCATGCAACATGCATATGTGGGAACGCTGTTAAAAGGTGACGTTAAAAACGATAATACTACGTACTTATTTCTATCGTTTTAAAAATAATGATTTAGTAACATATTTTTCATACCATTATTTATCTCTCTAAAAATCACTACGTTCGTTAAACCTCTAAACATTATTTTCATTTCATAAAATAATTTATTTAGCCATTTAAAAATATAACAATTCCATTATTTATTTTTAAATTACTTGAAAATAATAAATGCTAGAAATTATGTAAAATACTTATAATTAGCATGTTTCCTTAGAACATAACAATTTAATTCAAATTAATAAAATTATAAACTTGGTGTGAGAAAAATATAATTTTTTTTAGGTGTGAGAAAAATACATTTTATTTTTATTATTTTAAGACATAATTTTAAGATAAATAAATTCACAAGTGATAATCCAATAATTATTTTTAAATTATTAAACTAAACTTTCAGCCACCATTTAATTTATTTAAAAGCACAAATGAATTAATCTCAACATTTTTCTTAATTAAAATGTAAAAAAATCATATCTATTAAAATGAACACTCATGGTTATATTCAAAAATACCATTTTTAATATTGACATTACTTAGGGTTATATGATTTCACAAACACAAAAATTTTCCTTTCATTAAAAAAAAACACTTTCCAATATTTTACCAAAAATCCCAGCAAAAATATATACTCTAAAAAATCACCATATTCAATTAAAAACCTCATATTTTCTCTAAAAATATATAAAAAATATGTAGGTATTTATTTTAGTAAGAATATCATTTTAATGTATATTAAAATTCCATTTAATTTCTTAAAACATCATAGCACTTGCAAAATTATTTAAGCATGCAAAAATATTATTTTCATCATATTCTAAACCATTTAAAAACCAAAATCAGAAAGCTTAACAAATCCAAATTCCATCTTTTACGTCATGCTTCACAAAATTTACACCATTACCATACATGTTTAAATCTATCAAATCAATTTAACAAACCCTAGCATGTTCCTAATATGCATGGGTGACACAAAATCAAACAACTCATCATGCATTACACCCTTTTAGCAAAAACCCTCATGAATTAAACATAAATATAAAACCAAAATTCTCATTTACATTGACAAGCATCGTAGCATGTTTCTATCATCATTTATGCATACAATAACCTATGGATACATCATAATCTCATAAACATATTCATCAAATTTCATGGATTTAATAACAAGAGTCCAAATTATTTATTATAGCAAAAATTATATAGGGTCCTGGAACATGGATCTAACATAAAAGCACAATATAAAGGAGGGGGGGGGGGGGGGGTCCCTAGGCATGCATAGGCCGAAACATACATATACACAAACATAAAATATCAACAATCATCATATTTTAATAGATCAAATCTGAAACCCTTGACAACCTAATCATACATCCTCCTTAAATAACAAAATAATCACAATCATAAATCATTAAGTATCATATTCAAGTATCTTAAAACAAACCAAATCAACACATGGCAAGGATTCAAATAGACATCAAAACTTTTAAAAAAAATCCTTTCAATAAAGACAACAAAATCAAGCATAAGGTTAGGGATAAACTACCTCCTTGATAGAAGCAAAACCCAAAAGACAATCACTCTTGAATACCCCAGGGTTATCGAAACCCATGAAAAGAAGAACAACAAAATCTTTGGATGGTGGGGGAGAGAAACCTTAGACTTTGAAATTAACAAAAGATCAACAAGATTAAAAACCATACCTATGACTCTCCAAGACCTTCTTCTTCTTCCTACTATTTTTTCTTCCTCTCTCTCTCTCTCTCTCTCTTGTCACATTCATTCTATCTTTCTCTCTTTCTCTCTCTCTAAGTTTCGGCAGCCACCATGGAAAATGGTTCTCTTCCCTTTCTCCTTCCCTCTTTATTCTAACCTAGCCAAAATAGCCTAAGGAAAAAATGGTAAGTTCCCCCTTTTTGATAATTTTCTTTTATTTTAATTGTATTTGATTTTATCTTAATTGGTAGGAAAATAGAGATGATAACATCTCTTCCATTTTTAACAAAATTCACCCAAATAAAATAGGAAGGTAATCCCCCTTTCGCACTATGCTCAAAAGTCTAAGCCATCCCTTTCCCTTTCTTTCTATTTTTTTTAAATAATTAAAAAAATCTAATAAAAAGGAAACTATAGAGTGTGTAGAAAATTCTACACAAGTGCACAATGCAACCATGCACATGCACACACTCAATCACTAGGGTGCATCACTACCAACCATGCACCTTAGTGCATTCAACAAAAAGTCAAATATTCACATTTTAAAAATAAATAAACAAATAACAAATTAAATTCAAAAAATTCTACCAAACAATTCTAACAATTAATTTTAATTAATAAATAAAATAATTCACAACACTTAAAAATTAAATAAAAACAAGCACAAAATTTAATAACTAAAAAAAATGGTGGGCTACAGACATGATGCCCTTCCTATGCCTCTCGGTGTTCAACCAATAATAGAGACCATGAGACTTATTTTTATAATTCCCTCTCCCACTCACTATTTAAAATTTTGTGTTTTTCTCAAAATCAATATTTTTTAATTAGGTTGTAAAACTAATTAAATTAGTTTTACCAAATGATATTCTAATTAAATACTAATCTAATTATACAAGATAAATAATCGTGTCATAGATTTTATTTTTCCCTTTCAAATAGAGTACCATTTTATTTAATAAAATAATTTTATTAAATAAGAAAATAAACAACTTTAAATTATTTTACCATCTTAACTAATTAAGACTAATTTAGTTATATGAGTTATCAAATAAAAGCATATAGTCAATCCTAAGCATGTTTCTAAATATATGCATGCTTAATATATACTATGTGGGTAATATGTATGAAATGTTATTATGCATGATAAAGTATTAAACAATTTAATCATGTTCAAGAAAATAAATAAATAAATAAAAGTGAGTTGGGTGTTTTGGGTATTTCTAGAAAATTATAACACTTGCAAAATATACACAAAAATAATTAAACTAACTAAGGCCTAATAAAAAGTAAATCATTTGATTTTGGACCTTCTCTGGGTCATTACCATTTTAATTAACCATTATGATTATAAACTTTTAATTATTTTAAACAAATTTAAAATAATTAAACTTTGCGTTTTAATACCCAACAAGTTATGGAGGCCCTATTGGAATTTGGACTCATCACAATTAACTCAAAATTTATAATTAAAACACTTTTAATTTTATTGGGCTTAATCATTCCCAAATGGATAATTACACATCCATTAGGGTTTGCATGACACAAACCGTAATGGGTGTGTCATTGGTTGGGTTGCGACAGGCAGGGGTGCGATTGGAGGCGAGTGCTAGGCGTCCAATGCGTGCTGGGCGCGCAGGTTGCTGGGCGCTTGGCAGAGGCCTAAGTGGCACTGGGTGCGCGCAGGGGCACTAGGAGCTAGGCGCAGGGCACTGGGAGCCGAGCGCAATCAAGGGCATAGGGCATTGCAGGCGACTTGGGCCTTGGGGTTTGTGCGCGGGGCTCAGGCCGTTACATAATTTTTCAAAATTTAAAATAAATTACAAAATTCCTATGCCCCAAAATGGCTTACAATTTTTGTATCTCTAGAAAAATATAAAAACATTTCCTAACCCAAAAACACCATGAAAACCAACCCTTAAGAATATGAATTATTCATACACAAACATCCATCCAATCATATATATCACATAATATAAAAATGCATATGATACGCACACAATAATTAACATATTCAGGTATTAAAGGTGGCTCTGATACCAAATGTTAGGAACGACTTCTAATGCGCAGCGGAAATTTGCGGTATTGGTATTGATTTTTTTTTCATATAAACAATCTTTATATGAGGATCCTTTAATATGAAATATGTTAATCAATATATAATATGAATATGAAAAATAATACGAAATGATTTACCTCTTGTAGCCTATCAAGAATCCTTGAATCTTTTTTTATATGTTTCGATTTTCCTATCCTTGCTAGATTACTCACACCTAGATCTTCCAAGATGTTCTCTACACCTCAAGATGTGGATGGGGACATAGAGAATAAGGATCAATCCTTGATTATAGGCTAGAGAGAAAAAGTTTTCTTTTTGTGAAAAAGATAATCGTTTTTCTTCTCTATATAAAACTTGTCAATAATTGTTGTATCAACTCTTACCTTTATTAGTGTTGATAGAGCCGCCCTAGGGACCTATGGACCAATAATTCCAAGCTCTAATAAATAAAAGATTATTAACCAAAACTCTTTCATTTAATATCCATATTTATTAATCTCATGATTATTCAACTATAAATATGAGAATGAACTCTTAAGAATTAAAGACATATATTTACTGAGTACTTAGTTGTAATCATAAAGTGTCCATTGATATAATCATTACATACAAATTAATCCTATATCGATGATTCATAATTAAATGGGAATAAAATTACCATTTTACCTTTTTAATTATATCTTGATTCCTATTGTACCATTGACTTTACTAGTGAAGGTTTATTCATAATCTGATTATGATTTTGACGTCAATAACCTTTTTCAGTTCCAAAATCCAACCTAATTGGGAATCATCATTCAATCTATAAGAAGGTATAGATTCCATATCTGTTAAGCTATGTCCCCAGCCACATACATCATTGAGTCCCCAAAACAATAGTTGTTAGCCTAATCATTCTGACAAACCGTAATGCATGAATCAAAGGGTCAAGTAGCATATATAGGAGTTCATAGTTACTTCAAGATTAAGATCAGTTTGTATATGATCATAACTTGATGTGTTTTATAATACTATGAAACAGTCTTTAAACAAGTATTATTAAATCACATCTGGTCCAGTTCAACATAGTCTAAGCATGCAAAGTACCTCCACTAAAGTGTCCTACTACACTAGTAACCTGGATCTAGGTCACATGTATTCATAATACTTGTGGAACGTAGTAGCAGTAATTAATCTAAAGATTCCATAACTTGATTTTACTGCGAACTATTTAAGTTCATTATCTCAATCTCGATCCTCTCATACCAATATGAGATTGAGTCCACATAGATGAACTTGAGAATTTTTTGATATTTACTTAATATTATTAGAAAAAATATATTACATGAGCTAAATATATACAATAATTCAATTTAATTTTTTTTTATTAAAACTGTTGTCTACTACAATTGCTTTAAGGGCACAATTCCCAGCACCTCCAGCCCTACTAGATCCTACTAATGGAGGCATTGCTCTCCGAACACCGCGTCATGCAAAACTCTCCCTCCATATCATGTTCTCTCCCTCCTCTGCTGTGAGGGCTTTCTCAATCACCTGGGCATAAGTAGTTTCCCCATGTACTGATGTAATTCGAACATCCTTGGCTTTCTTAGCATTCAATCCCCGAAGAAATACGTCCTATCGTTTTGCGTCAGTAGTGTAGAGTCCAAGAACTTTACTTAGCTAATTGTTTAGTAGTATTATAGTATGTTTAGTATTATCTTTGTAACAGTGGATTTTTGGTTCAGACCGGGAATTATTTGGACACTCATAGTAGTACTTATAGATTTTCTAAGTTTAATCTATAGTTTAAGAATAATTAGTATAACCTAAGGTTTGATTAATGTGACTGATATTAAGGATTATATTTATTATATTATAAGGTTTAGACATCAACAAATAGGATTTTAAGCACATGTTATGAATGGTAATTAAGGATTAAGTATTTTTGAGGATTAAATTAAATAAGGGTAAAGTTTGAATGATATAGGGTCAGTCAGCAGCTTTGAGTACGTTGAGGGCTTAGTCAAGGCTGTTTACTCCATTCAAACTTAGCTAAAAATGTGTAATTTCGTGTTTAAATATTCAGCGTATGCCGATATATCGCAGCTATAGGGGGCGATATATCGCAGCACGTAGATACGGAAAACACGAATCGATGCACGGTCGCCTCGGGAACAGTGGTCCAGGCGATATATCGCCTATAGGGGGCGATATATCGCCTCCACCAGCATGTTTTCAAATACTTTTGAATTCTTTTCCTTTCAGCCATTCAAACTCTTTCAACAGTCCTGCATCTTTTGAACGAGTCTTTAGCCTCTGCTGAACGATTATTCAAATGATTTTCACCTAAAAAGCCATTATTTTTATTCAAGTAAAATCAAGATACTTTCATTCCCAAACTCTATAAATAGGACCTAGTACCCAGCCATTTTTTCACCATTTTTTCACCATGCTAGTGTTAAGTAAGTGTGAGAGTGTAAACACTTGGTTTGGGGAAAAACTATAAGCTTAAACATCATAAGCTTATCAAACACTTTGGGAGGTGAGTTCTATAGTATTTCGGTGGAGGTTAGATTGATCTTGCAAATCTTTGAGGTAAACCCGAAACTCTATTTCATTTATTTCATGTTATTTCCTTTCTCAAAAACCTTCTACTCAGTCCCCTAACCTCATTCTTATTTTGGTTAGGGAATCCAAGTTCTTAAGCATCCAAGTTATTTTGGTTTAGTCTTTCCATCTCTTTCATTTCATCTCCTTTCTTTAGACTCACTCTTTCTTATGGTTTTAGGAGTGTTCCAAAAAGTCCCAACTCAGTCCATTTTATCCCGGTAACTTTGGTAAGGAAAATAGGCTAGAATCAATATGTTATGTGCTTATGTTATCTATATGTTTTATGTTATTAAAGTGTTATGATATGTGTATGTGTATGTTTGTAGGCTTGGGCATATGACCCATATGACTAACAAGACCCCAAAAGGGTTATGGGCATATGACCTACTTAGCTAGTAGGACCCCACTAATCCCATGGGCATATGCTTGTTTAGTCTATGGGACCCCAAGTAATAATGGCCATTATAATAAGTGTATGTTATATGTATTATGTTAAGTCTTTATGTTTTTTTATGAAATTATGTATATGACTTTGTGTTAGATTTTCCTTGCTGGGCATTAGGCTCACTCTTTTCTGTTTATGTGCAGGAAAATAAGCTTAGAGGCGGTAAGATTCGTGACGCTTGGAGGATGTGTATCGATGATGAATGGAGTCAAGGGTCCGAGCGTTATTCGATTCGAGGATGTAGTCTCATTTTATGTTTTCTATGGTTTTATGTGTATTTTCCGCATTATTATGTAATGTCTTTTATTTTAAATCATCTTTTGTTTTTAAAGACAATGGGATCCCATAATCCTTCTTAGTATTCTGTTTGTTTGTAAATAACTCTTATTTTGCAAGTTACTCAATAAATTATGGTATTTTCGTAAAAATGTAAGTTTTATGTATAGTTTCGTTAATGGTCCAAATAGTCTAGATTAGTGGGTCATTACAAGTAGGCACCAAATCTGGTGCAAATTTAGCCATCCTATCAAAATTCAAGGCATACTGAGTGACTGACATACTACCTTGTACCAAACTGGTAAACTCGTTTACCTTCGCTGATCTAACCGCATTACTGTAATACTTCTTATTAAACATGTCTCTAAACTCATCCCAACTTATAGTAGAAACATTTCAAGTCTGGGATGCCACCTCCCACCAAATATGGGCATCTCTCTAAACATAAAGGTTGAACAAGCCACTGTGTCATTACCTACCACCTTCGTAAAATCCAGGATGGAGGTAGTCAGGTTCATCTACTACTCAACCTTGAGTGGATTTGGTCCCCATCCATGGTTGGAGGATTTTGCATCCTGAATTTCTCATACAGTGGTTCCCACCTGTTTTCAACCTCATGTGGTTGTATGGCTGGTACCATTGCAAGTGGCATGTCTAGTGTAGTGTTCCGTGGCAGAGCCTACTGTCTCAGCAAGTATATCTCTTCCTCTTGACTATGAAGTCTGGCTTGCATATCAGGAAGCATCTGCTACAAGTTCGCAGGAACTGGGGGAGGGTTCTGGCCCTGGTTATCATCACTAGCCTCGATCTCAGTGTCAACTAGTCGAATTGATCACCATGGAGGAATAGCTCTCAAAGTATAGCTAAAATAAATGACTTGGCTGACTAGGCAATGATAAAAGGTTTTTAGAAGTCACCCCACGGTCCAACATAAACAATTAAGCAAATACATGCAACCACAATGCTAACAAGTATTTCAATAACACTATCATACAGTAGCAATGTTGATAAGCTTTCCTTTTCATGTACACATAGATGTCAAGGGCCAGGCCCTATCTATAAATCTTGTGCTCCCTAATAAGACTTGGAAATAAGGCATTTATATCTTATTTAAGCAGTTAAACACATAACCACATACCAAACCCTTAGTCGACCTTGTCTTTAGCGGCGAGTGTACATGCCCAGGCAGTCTTCAGGAACCCTCAAACCTTGAACGCTCTGATACCAAGTTACAACGCCCTAGAAAGCCAAGAACATTACATTGTGTATTTTAAATAGTGTTGGACTTGCTAATCAAGTCATTTGGATATAAACGTGTAATTAAGAGTAATTAACAGATTAGGGTTTAAAAGTTTTTCTTATAGGAGCGGTTACTTTCATTTAAAAGGATGAGTCTGTAGATGGGATCCCAAAATAAATATTTACAAGGAATTTACAACTCAAAGGTAATTACAACATAAGATGGCCTAAACGAAAAAACTAGG
The DNA here is from genome assembly GCF_963169125.1 of Humulus lupulus. Classification (NCBI taxonomy): domain Eukaryota; kingdom Viridiplantae; phylum Streptophyta; class Magnoliopsida; order Rosales; family Cannabaceae; genus Humulus; species Humulus lupulus. Next base: position 137,765,730 of record NC_084798.1, on the reverse strand, counting down.
ATTTGACTCTAATCCCTCTTGAATCCTTAGTCATGGAGTCGAGTAGCTGCAAATTTTACATGCCGCGCCTAATTCTCTTCAACTCATGGCTTGTCCACCTTCCCTTTTCCCTTACCTGCACCACATAGCACCCGTTATCCAAGGCTCGACAAGAAAACTTATATTAATGGATTCAAATAAGCAACAAAATAGAAATAACCAGCTTTGAAATAACAACCCTACTCAATAAAAAATATAGCCCAATTTAAACAGCCAATGAGTTAGACATGTGCAGACCGCACTTCTAATTATTTAGGTGGTGCTCGAGCCAGACAAGTGCATATTGTACTCTGAGGTGGCCCTAGCCGAAACGAGCTGCGTTTCACATGCTTATTGCCGACCCCGACTCTCTTAGGTCGTAGTTTTAAATAAGGTATAATCAACATACAATTTTCCTAATACACAATCAATTACAACATATACCAGCATCCCTAATCAAGTAATCACATGAAAAATCATAATCATATTCATTAACAGGGGCCCAAACCCTTATCACAACCAGGGTGCAGTTTTCTTACCTTGAGTCTTGAGTAGGTAGCGTATGGCGATCCCAAGTGCGATCCTTACTCCTGAGCCCCAATGGTATAACCTAGTCACAACACAATAATGGACAACCATTAAGCACAAGACTATTTAAAAGCTTCAGGGTTAACTCCTAGACTCTGAGGTCTTGAATTCTACTAAGCTGGGTAGTTGAACCATTCCTTAGCCTTTAGGTTTGAGTTCACAAGCTTAAACACCCTATTTGGCCAAAATCCTTAGTTTGAGCTGCGACGCTCCTTACAGGCGCCATGGCCCTCTACAAGTTAGAGAGAAAATTCACTTACTTCCCTAGACACATTTCGTGGTGTAGCTTACCCAGCGTCACAGAGATAAGGTAGTTTAGAGAACCACTCCTAGCCCGCGGCGCGAACTTGTGAACCCAGATATTCTAGGTTTTTTTTTCCTGCATTTTACCCGAGCCCAAATCTCTCCAAACCAAACCCAAAGTTGTACCAAATTCCTAATTGTGTATAGGACTTTCAATAACACAACATAAGCAACACAATTACCCCAAAAACGAAACCACCTCCTTAAAAAAACTCAAAAACCAAAGTTAGAGTTTAAACCTTGGCCAAAAACATAAAATAAATAGAATTCCCTCAAAGACTAGAGCATAAATTTTACCTCATCTATGATTATGACCACAAGTTGCCTCTTCATCCCAACCCTAGCTCTAGCTCCTTAGATTCTTAGGCCAATACTCCTCAAAAATTCAGAAGCTTCCCAATACTCCAAGAGAGAGAGAGAGAGGGAAACAAGAGAGAGGGGGAATTTGAGCTGCTGAGTGTTGATTGTTTTCCTTCGGATTGGTTTTTCTAAAAGCTTTTAGTGTCAACTAAGTCAAAACAAGGCTAGGAAAAGACCCTAATGCCCCTAACCAAGTGCTTTGCCTTTAATGCCCTCAAGGGCAAAACGATCCTCTGCCACATTTCTGACTAATCCTCAAATTACACCATAATTTCCAAATTAACCCTGACATACCCAAATAATCACTAAATGAATTCCCATTACCGAAAAGAAACTTAAGTTTTCAAGAAACTTAAACACCTAATCAAGAATTATAAACAAGAGTTAGGATCCGGAAAGAAAATAAAAGAAAACTTAAGAATAAGAATAACTTGAATGATCTTATGAATTGATCTAAACTTCAATACTGAAATCTCACTATATCTCACTTCCAACGTGTTTAGAAAAGCTTAGAATGATAAAGCTTTTAACCCAAAATCCAAGTGTTTCTCTCTATAATTACACTAGCAACTTGGAGGCTCTAAAGACTGCTTAAAGAGTGAACAAAATTACTGAGTACTAGGTCTTATTTGTAGAGTTCAAGGAGTGAAACTAACCCCTTTTAATTTGAATAAATAAATAATTATAAAATGAAAAAGATTTGAATTTTCATTCAACAGACACCCAAAACTCGGTCAAAATCGTTCAAAGGCAGGTCTAAGTGGTTAAGGCTATTTTTAAATTAAAAAATCCTCAAAATTAAAAAATACATCACCAAGGGCGATATATCGCCTACCTGGGCGATATATCGGCTCCATCATAATCCCAAGCCATGTTCGTATGTTCGTTCAAAGTCGATGTGTTTTCCGTATCTTCCGTAGGCGATATATCGGCCCCTAAGCTGCGATATATCGGCATACTTGATATATCAAACACGTATTTTCACTTTTTCATCATAGTTTGAATTGGATAAACAACTTTGACTGAGTCTAAACGTGATCCTAATAGCTGCTGTAAGGTTCTAGTGCTTCTAGATCTTTCTTTTATTAAAACTATTCATCAAAATACTGAATTTCCTTAATAATCATAATTATGATAAGTGTCATGCTCTTAATGGTTCTATCTAAACCTTAGGTTATAATAAATATTATATCTAGGACGAACAATATTAATCAAACCTTATGTTATAATTAATATTCTTAAACTATAGGTTAAATTATAAAATCCATAACTATTGCTATGAGTTTCCAACTAAGTCCCGTCTTGAACCAAAATCAATGGAAACTAACATACTACAAACTAATAATAAATACTACTACTTTCTAGTTAAGAAAAAATTCTGGGACACTACAATTCTCCCCTACTAAAAAGAATTTCGTCCACAAAGTTTACTTACCAAACAATTCCGGATACCGTGCTAACATGTCTTCCTCCAACTCCTACGTTGCCTCCTGTTCAGAATTATTACTCCATAGGACTTTGACTATCGGAATACTCTTAAACTGTAATTCCTTCATCCCTCTATCTAGGATGCTAACTGGTCGTTCCTCGTAACTCAAGTCTTTCCTGAGTGCTATCGTATCGTTCTTGAGGATGTGAGATGGGTCTGACACATATCTACGCAGCATCGAGATGTGGAACACATTGTGGTTATCTGCTAGAGCTGGCGATAGGGCTAATCTATATGCAACTGCTCCCAACTTGTTCAATATCTCAAAAGGACCTATAAACAGGGGACTAATCTTGCTTTCTTCCCGAACCACTTTACACCTTTCATAGGATATATCTTTAAGAAGACTTGATCTCCAACTTTGAATTCCATATCACGCCGTTTGGCATCCGCATAACTTTTCTGATGGATTTGAGCAGCGAGCATATGCTTTCTAATCAGTGCTACTGCATCCTGAGCTTCTCTATTAGCATCGGGCCCAAGAAGTTGCCTTTCTCCTACCTCGTCCCAATGTAACGACGATCGACACCTTCTTCCATAAAGTAGCTCATAGGGGGCCATCTCGATCGTTGACTGGTAGATATTGTTGTAGGAGAATTCTATCAGTGGCAAATACTTACTCCATGATCCTCCAAAATCAAGTACACAAGCACGCAGCATATCTTCTAAAATCTGTATGGTACGCTCAAACTGACCGTCGGTCTGAGGATGAAATGTCGTACTAAGAATTAACTTGGTACCCCTAGCTTACTGCAAGCTTCCCCAAAATATCGATGTAAACACCGATCCTCTATACTATAGTATTAAGAATTCCATGCAGTCATACTATTTCTTGGACATAAATGTTGGCGTACTGATCTGTTGTGTATGTAGTCTTGACAGGCAGGAAGTGAGCTGACTTGGTTAGTCTATCTACTACTACCCAAGCTGAGTCGTGCTGCTTATTTGTACATGGTAGTCCTGTCACAAAATCCATAGCTATGTCGTCCCACTTCCATTCTGAAATACTAAGCAATTGTAATAAGCCTACAGGTGGCTGGTGTTCTACTTTCACTTGCTGGCATACTAAGCATTTAGACACATAATCTGCTACATCTTTCTTCATTCCTAGCCACCAATATAATGCTTTAAGGTCGTGAGTCATCTTGGTCGACCTTGGGTGAACTAAGTATGGGGTATTGCACACTTCTTCTAAAATCTTCATCTTAATTCCATGATCATTTGGCACACATACCCGGTCCTTATATCTCAAGAACCCCTGTCCTGATATCAAGAAATCTGTGGCCTTGCTTTCTTTAACTATAGCTATTTGAGATACTAATGTGTCATCATGACCTTGCCTAATCCATATATCTTCTAACAAACTTGACTGAATGGACAAGTTAGCTAGTTGAGCAATGACTACTTCTATTCCTACATTGATCATCTCTTGCTGTAGTGGCTTTTCTATTCCGACTAACGCTGCTAGACTTCCATAACTCTTTCTACTTAATGTATCAGCAACTACGTTTGCCTTTCCCCGGTGGTATAGGATTTCGCAGTCATAATCCTTCACTAGTTATAACCACCTGCGCTGCCTCATGTTGAGCTCCTTTTGTGTGAAGAAATACTTTAAGATTTTGTGGTCCGTATAAATCTCACACCGTTCTCCAGAAAGATAATGGTGCCAGATTTTCAATGCAAATACCACCGCTGCCAACTCCATATCGTGCATTGGATAGCGTTGCTCGTACTCCTTCAGCTGCCTTGAGGAGTAGGCTATTACCTTGTCATTCTACATCAGCACACAATCCAAACCTTGCTTCGACGCATCGCAGTAGACTACAAACTTTTCATTGGGTGTCGGTACACAAAGTACTGGTGCTGAGCATAGCTTATCCTTAAGCAACTGGAAGCTTTCTTCACACTTATCTGTCCAGTTGAATTTCTGCTGTTTCTGGGTCAGGTTGGTAAGCGGAGTGGCTATCTTAGAAAATCCTCCTACAAACCTATGATAGTAGCCAGCTAGCCCCAGAAAACTTCTTGCCTCTGACGCGTTCTTAGGTCTTGGCCAATCCTTCACAGCCTCTACCTTGGTTGGGTCTATATCAACTCCATCCTTGGATACTATGTGGTCAAGGAACGCTACTTGCGAAAGCCAAAATTCGCACTTCTTGAACTTAGTGTAAAGTTGATGCTCCTTTAGTCGCAGCATGGTGATTCTTAAATGTTTCTCATGCTTGACTTCATCCTTTGAGTACACCAAAATATCGCCGATGAACACTACGACGAATTTTTCCAAGTAATCCTTGAAAACCCTATTCATTAAATCCAGAAATGCGGCTGGAACTTTGGTAAGACAAAAAAACATAACTAAAAACTCACAATGTCCATAACGAGTTCTAAAAGCTGTCCTGGGAATATCCTCTTCCCGTGTCTTGAGCTGGTGATACCCGGACTGTAGATCGATCTTTGAAAACACAGTCGCTCCTCGAAGTTGATCAAACAAGTCGTCAATCTGGGGTAGCGGGTACTTATTCTTAATTGTCACCTTATTCAGTTCGCGGTAATCTATACACATCCGCATGCTTCTGTCCTTCTTCTTCAAAATAGAACCGGTGCTCCCCATGGCTAATGGCTCGGTCTAATGAAACCCAAGTCTAAAATTTCATGTAGCTACGTCTTTAAATCCTTGAGTTTTATAGGTGCAATCTGATATGGTGCTTTTGAGATAGGCTCGGTGCCCATTACTAGTTCGATTGTGAAGTCAATTTCCTGAGTCGGCGGCCACCGTGGTTAGTCATCAGGAAATACTTCATGGAATTCTTTTATGATGTGGACATCTCCAACCTTTAGTGGTGTTTCCTTTACCACATCTGTGATGCTGGCTAAGAATGCATGACATCCTTTTTCTGTCATCCTCTGTGCTTTGAGAAATGAAATAAGAGGTGTACGTGGTTCTGAAACCTTTCCCATATGACATAGTCTCTAACCGTCAGGAGACTCGAACGTCACTTGCTTACGTCTACAGTCGATGGTTGCGCCATGCCTTGCTAGCCAATCCATGCCCAGTATTATGTCAAAGTCTTTGATCTTTAGCTCAATGAGGTCTCCTTCTAGTTCTACATCCTCAATTTTGATTGGTACGCCTCGTACTATCCGTGTTGATAGGACTATTTCGCCCGAAGGCAATTCTATTACAAACCTAGTTCTAAATCTTTCACAAGGTTTGTCTGATATCTCTATCATTCCTAACGAGATATACGAGTGTGTGGCTCCCGAATAAAATAATACTAAACATACATTATTGAGGATAGGAGTCTGACCTATGACAATTTTATTACTAGCTTCAGTTTCTCCCTAGGTCAAGGCAGACTCTGGCAGGAACTATCTTGTTGTCCCTTTTCTCTTCTGGCTTGAGCTGGGGACATTCCCTCTTCCGATGACCTTCCTGACCACAATTGTAGCATCCCTTGGTTTTGCATGACACTCCTAAGGATGTTTCTTTTGGCACTTAGAGCACTGCGGCTATTCTACATAACCCGACCTACCACCTCCATTATGTGTTCTTGCCCTCTTGTCATTGTCTGATTGCTTGTTGTTAGGATGCCTTCTCTTCTGACCATTATTATTGCTAGGATGATGGTCCTTGTGGTGGTTCCGACCATTCTGAGGTTGACTCTACAGTTTAGGCTCAGGCTTGCTGGCCTCCTCCTTACTAACATTTGCCTGGAGCCTTTCCACTTCTATAGCCGTTTCTAGAGCATCAGCATAAGTAGTGGTTCCAGGATTTGCTAGCTTGACTCCTAGCTCAATCTTTGGTCTGATTCCTCAAACGAACTTGGTGACCCTCAAAAAGTCGGTTGGATAAAATTCTGACGCAAACTTGGCTAGTCAGTCAAACTGTCAAGCATACTCTGCTACTGATAAGTTGCCCTACTTCAGACTGGTGAACTCCTCGACCCTTATAGCGATGACTACCGAGTTGTAGTACTTCTTGTGGAACATCTCCACAAATCTAGTCCATGTCATGGTGCCAACATCATGAGTTTGCTGAACTAAGTCCCACCATATTATAGCATCCTTCTTTAAAAGATACGAAATGCAGGATATGCGATCCCCGTTGCCGAGGTTCCTTTGCACTATGATTGACTCTACATTTGTGAGCCATTCTTCCTCCTCGAATGGTTCGGTTGTACCTTCAATGTTTGGAGCGTGATGCTTACAAAATCGCTCGTAGATTGGCTCAATGTACTGAGCTGGGTAGGGCGCATAGTTTGCCACTGTGCACCCCCCATACGGACCTACTTGTTGGGGTGCTTGAGCCATTTGCTGAGGCTGGGGCTGAGTTTGAGTCAGTGGCTGCGGCTAGGCCTGTTGTCGCTGTTACTGCAGCAATTCTTCCACTTGTTGTCGTAGCCTGCAATTTCTGTGGTGTTGTCAACCGGCGACGGCGGTGCACTTCCATTAGCAGCAGTATTGGAAGCACGCGCTTCTCTTCTGCGAACTGGAGGGGCTTCATTAGTCTCATGAGCGGAACTAGAGGCATTAGCGTTCGTGCATGCAGATCTTCTAAGCGACATCTTCAGCAAAGTTCTAACAGTCGAGAAAAAGCGTGTAAGCCTTAATTATGATTTCTTATGAAAAATTATGTAAGCCTTCTTTATAATTAGGGTGTGTTTCTATACTTAGAAAATCAGTCATTAATTTCTAAGTTTGTTTCTAATCATCCTATATGACTTAATTCTCAGGTTTGAAACTCGTCGCTATACCAAAGATAACCATATTGAGGGAGGGCTTGGATCAGTAAAATCGTTCCCACTACTATGGCCCCCAAACTCTCAATATAGAACCCGGTCCATTGATTTGTATCCACGATCACCAAACATGGTCATTATTTATTATGATTGTGAAAAAAATCAAACTCATACATGTTATCAAAATAACAATAATATTTATTTGGAAAAAGGTTTCACTAAATACAATCATAAATGCAATGATAATAACTAAATACATAAAGAAATAAACTAATTTAAAAATCAGGATCTTCTACATCTGACCCTTCATCTAACATATCATCATCTATCTCCTTATAATCATCATTATCTTGAGCCTGAAAATTTCCTCGGGGAAGATTCGAAAAAGTTCTATGTTTTTGCTCATTAGTGAATTGCAATTCCATCCTAGAGGTGAACCTAAGTGTTATACCCAAAAATTGGAGATCAATGACGTGGCAATAGAGATGACAAATGACAGTACATGGTCCGTAAAAGACACATTAAATAGTCAATAAATACATTGACTCCTCAGAGTTGTGATAAAGTGACCCAGTAGACTGACGAAGAATTTGGACTGCTTGAAAGATGTCATAACCAAGCCAAGTGCACCTTGGTCCGAGGAAAGCTAAGGAAAGTGCATCCTAGGAGGCTAAGGAGAATGCATCCTAGGAGAGCTAAGGAGAGTGCATCCTAGGAGGCTAAGGAGAATGCATCCTAGGAGGCTAAGGAAAATGCATCCTAGGAGAGCTAAGGGGAGTGCATCCTAGGAGGCTAAGGAGAATGCATCCTAGGAGGCTAAGGAGAATGCATCCTAGGAGAGCTAAGGAGAGTGCATCCTAGGAGAGCTAAGGAGAGTGGTCCTAGGAGACCCCAAGAGGGTGGTCCTAGGAGACCCCAAGGATTTGGTCCGAGGAGAAATATGGCATGCTAGAGGAGAGTGCCATGTTAGAGAAGAGAAGTGCATGTCCTACCACCATGCATGTCCTACCACCATGCACGTCCGACCAACAAATGTTTGTTCTACCACCATGCACATGTTCGACCAGCCCTTGCATGGGTGGTCAGTAGGAGGTGGATCAACTAGTTAGAGGAGACTAAGTCATGATTCCCAGAAACAACTTCAACAAGATATGCGGGAATCTCTCATTCTTCCCACAAATGGGGGGTTTGTTACATTTTGAATTTTGAATGTTTCTTTGTAATTTAAATGTAATAAATATAATAAAATATCCCGGTTCTAGGGGATACCGTATGTATTACCCTAAGCCTATAAATAGAGGGCTTATGGGATGAGAGAGGGGCTTCTTCCGCTTCTTCTTTCTAGAGAGAGAAAATTTGGGTTTGAGTATTCTAGAGAGAGAAAGTGCTGATATTTGAGAGGATTCTTGTATTTTTGCAATCTGTACTGGAGAAACTCAGTTGGCTTAGTCCATCTGATCTTGAGTACAGATCTATAAATCACAACTCTAAGTGGATTAGGCTATTACCGACAATCGGGGCTGAACCACTATAAAAATCTTGTGTGTTCTTTATTTTCTTTATTAAACCGTCTGTGTCGTTTAAATTCTCTTGAAGGCTTGTCGTATTTGACGTTCTCACGTCGTTGGCTAAAAACGCAGTCAACACTAAGTATGAGAAAATAATATCTCATGGCTACCGATAAATCATCTTCATCATCTGTAGTCTCCCATATTTCTTCTAAAGTTGAAATTACAAAAGGAAAATCTTTAAAAGCCTAATTACTTAGACATATTGCTCCGTAGCTCTCATCAGAATTTGCTTAGTAGTCTGAAGATGACCTATCTCCTTGTGGAACAATATCAATCTCTGAGTGATTCTTTCTAACACTCCTACTGTATTCCTTGGCCCTCTTATTCTTTTCAATGCCTTAATTTCTCGGATATCCTCATAAGTCAAGTCTCCATCCATTCTTAACTGAAAACATAAGGACTGAAAATAACTATAACATAAACACTTACATCGGCGATTAGATTCGGAGCTTGAGCATGTGTATCAAGGAGAACTTCATGCATATGAACCTGGCTCTGATACCAACTGTAATGAACCAACTATTTCTAAGACCTTGGACCATTAAAACTACTAGACATAGCTACTAATTTGATACAAACATAAGAAATAACATAACTTTATTGAAAACCCAAATTATTGTATCAAATACAAGATAAAATAAAATTAAAATGTGATATGGTATGGGATCCCATTGTTTATAAATCATAAAACATAAACTTTAATTCAATTGTTAAAAAAAACTAAGTGCGGAATTACAAAAGAAACATAATTCAAAAGACTAAATAACGTCATCCTCGATCGACACACATTCCATTCCTTCCATTCTTCCTTAACAAACAAGCCAAGCTGCCAAGAATCCTTCCGCCTTCCATATTCATTTTCCTGCATCACATTAACAAGTAAAGGAGTGAGCCTAATGCCCAACAAGGAAAATCTACTAACAACATAAATCATAAATCATAATTATAAGACTATATCATAAACATATACTATAAAACATAAGACTATAAAAACATATATCATATAGGACTACAATATTAATGGCCATTAACTCATTAACATGGCATGTGATAAACCATATAGGTCCGCTGTCTACTAATCGAGGTAGATTAGATCACATGGTAGTAGATGATAACCCATCTAGGTCCTCTGCTAGTCGAGGTAGGGTAAATCATAACTCTAAACCATGAAAATGATAAAAATTCTTCGGGCTTGCTATCTAAGCAAGTCATAAGCCCAAGTGAATAAAATAATATTCTTGGGGCTTGTTATCTAAACAAGTGATATGCCCAAGGAATATAAAACATATTTATACAAAAACATATTATAGCATAAAATATATCATATAGCATAAAACATATCATAACATAAAACTAGTAAGACATAGCTACTATTTTGGGGAACATGCATAAGAAATTACATGACTTTTTTAAAACCCCAAAATAAATATTGTGCAAAATACAAAGTAAATTATAAAATATAAAATACGGTATGGGTACCCATTGTTTAATAAAACATAAAACATAAACTTTAATTCAATTGTTTAAAAACTAAGTGTAGAATTACAAAAGAAACATAATTCAAAAGACTAAATAACGTCATCCTCGATCGACACGCAGTCCATTCATCCTTAACACACAAGCCTAGCTTCCATGAATCCTTCCTCCTTCCATAAACATTTTCCTACAGCACACTCAAAATAAAGGAATGAGCTTAATGCCCAGCAAGGAAAATCTACTAAAATCATACATCATAAATCATAAGCATAAGAATATATCATAAACATTTACTATAAAACATATGACTATAAAAACATATATCATATAGGACTACAATATTAATGGCCATTAACTCATTAACATTGCATGTGATAAACCATCTAGGTCCTCTGTCTACTAATCGAGGTAGATTAGATCACATGGTAGTAGATGATAACCCATCTAGGTCCTCTGCTAGTCGAGGTAGGGTAAATCATAACTCTAAACCATGAAAATGATAAAAATTCTTTGGGCTTGCTATCTAAGCAAGTCATATGCCCAAGGGACTAAAATAATATTCTTTGGGCTTTTTATCTAAACAAGTCATATGCCCAAGGACTATTAAACATATTTATACAAAAACATATTATAGCATAAAACATATCATAACATAAACATATAAGCACATAAAATCTATCCTATTTTCCTTACCAAAAACTAGGATATTTGGGAACAAGAACAGGATTAGAACACTCCTTTAAACCAACAGTAAGAATGGTGAGTATCTCTAAAGAATGAATATGAAAAGAGAGCTAAACCATCAAAGAAGAAACTTACCGAAAAGAACCTTAAGTTTTCAAGAAAATTAAATAGCTAATCAAGAATTATAAACAAGAGTTAGGATCGGGAAAGAAAATAAAAGAAAACTTAAAGAACTAAACATAAGAATAAGAATAACTTGAATGATCTTATGAATTGATCTAAACCTCAATACTGAAATCTTATTATATCTCACTTCCCAATTGTTTAGAAAAGCTTAGAATGATAAAAAATTTAACCCAAAACCCAAGTGTTTCGCTCTATAATAACACTAGGAACTTGGAGGCTCTGAAGACTGCTTGAAGAATGAAGAAAATGGATGAGTAGTAGGTCCTATTAATAGAGTTCAAGGAGTAAAACTAACCCCTTTTAATTTGACTAAATAAATGATTATAAAATGAAAAAGAATTGAATTTTCATTCAACAGACGCCCAGAACTCGGTCAAAATCGTTCAAAGGTAGGTATAAGTGGTTAAGGCTATTTTTAAATTGAAAAGTCCTCAAAATTCAAAAATACATCACTAGGGGCGATATGTCGCCTACCCTGGGTGATATATTGGCTCCACCATAATCCCGAGCCCCGTTCGTATGTTCGTGCAAAGTCGACGTAATTTCTGTATCTTCCATAGGCGACATATATCATTATAGTTCTATGATTCAGAGTATCGTTTCCTATTTGATCCCTTTGAAGTATATCGGCACCTAAGCTGCGATATATTGGCATACATTGATATATCAAACATGTATTTGCACTTTTTTAGCATATTTTGAATTGGATAAACAACTTTGACTAAGTCTAAACGTGATCCTAACAGTTGTTGGAAGGTTCTAGAGCTTCTAGATCTTTCTTTTATTAAAACTATTCATCAAAATACTTAATTTCCTTAATAATTATAATTATTACAAGTATCATGCTCTTAATGGTTCTATCTAAACCTTAGGTTATAATAAATATTATATCTAGGACAAGCAATATTAATCAAACCTTATGTTATAATTAATATTCTTAAACTATAGGTTAAACTTATAAAATCCATAACTGTTGCTAAAAGTTTCCAACTAAGTTTCGGATTGAACTAAAATCCACGGAAACTAACATACTACAAACTAATACTAACTACTACTACTATCTAGTGAAGTAAAAATTCTTGGACACTACAGTTTTCTTGCTGAGCCTTGGCTCACGGTTGCTATGTGGTGTATGTAAGGGAAAAGGAAAACTAGACCAATCACGAGTTGGAGAGCTTTGGTTGCAGCGTGTACATATGTAGTTGCTCGTCCACCACGACCGAGGTTGTCTCAAAGGAACTAGGATTGTATCCCTTGATTTGCCGCTTAGGTCGGCTGGTTGTAACTTTTGATTGTATATACCTTTTCAAACATTTGTTTGTGACTTTTTGGGATTCCATGTATGTATTAAAATTTTAAATGGAAAGTCAACGGTTTCTTTGACCAAATTTTTTAACCCTAACCCTTGACATTAACCGTAGTTACACGTTTATAACCAAATGAATTGATTAGCAAGCCTGAGACTATTTAAAGTACACAGTGTAACGGTCATTGATTAGGAGGAAGTTACATGATTGACCCGACCAAAGCATTGACTTTGAAGGCAGAGGTGTACAAACTCCTCGCAAACGAGTTTATCCGAGAATCGTAGTACCCCGAAGTGATTGTCTAACCTAGTTCTGAAGCCTAAGCCAAATGACACTTGGAGGACCTGTATAGATATCTCCGACCTTAACAAAACCTACCCAAATGACTCTTTTCCTTTACTAAAGGTCAATAAGATGGTCGATGCTACCTCCGGGTACGAGCTCTTATCCTTTATGGGTGCACACTCAGGGTAGAACGAGATTTCCATGCATGTTGTAGACCAAGAGCACATCAGCTTCCGGATTGACAAAGGGGTGTGTTGCTACAAAGTGATGCCTTCTGGGCGCAAAAATGTTGGTGCCATCTATCAGAGATCGGTAGACTGGATGTTCTATAACCAGATGGGTCGAAACATGGAGGTTTATGTAGATGATATGTTTGTAAAATCCAGAATAGCTCCCGACCACGTGAGAGATCTGGCGGAAGTGTTCTCCATCCTCTTCAAATTCAAGATGAAGTTGAATCCCCAAAAGTGCCCTTCTGGAGTTGCCTCCAAGAAGTTCTTGGGAGTCATAGTTAGCGCCAGCGGGATAGAGGAAAATCCCAAGAAGATCAATTCCTTAGCCCAAATTCCACCACCCTAAAAGCTTAAAGACCTACAGAGCCTCATCGAGAGGATAGCAGCACTTAGTCGCTTTGTTTCCATGGCAACTAATAAGTGCGTTCTATGTTGTTCAAATATTCGTGTGGGCAGAGGATTGCGAGTAGGCATTCCAGCAAATGAAGGTGCATATGGCTAACCCGCCGATCCTATCAAAGCCCGTAGACGGAGAACACCTCCTCTTCTACAAGGTTGTCTCAGAGGATGCCATCAATGTCGCTGTAGTTCATAAAGATGGTTGTGTTCAACACCCAGTCTATTATGTGACTAAGAGACTCCTCAGAGTAGAGTCTAGGTATCAACTTATGGAGAAGCTAACTTTTTTCCTAATGGTTGCTTCTCAGAAGCTAAGGCCCTACTTCCAAGCACATCCCATCAAGGTCCTTACAAACAAGCACTCGCGGAAATTCCTCCAGAAGGCAGAGTCCTCAGGGGGAGTCCTCAAGTGGGCCATTGAACTAAGTGACATTACTTATCATCCGAGGACTACCATCCATGGACAGGCACTGCATAATTTTATAGTCGAGTGTACGGGGACGCGTGAGTAAAATTTTATAGTCGAAATGACCCAATGGTTGGGCCCACGTAGAACCTGTAAGTAGATGGGCCCTCCAATGAGAATGGAGCAGGAGCAAGCCTAATCTACGTATTCCTCTGAAGGGCATAGGGTCCACAGTTCCCTAAGGATCTAGTTTAACACCTTTAACAATGAGGCTGAGTACGAGGCCCTTATTGTTGGACTCTAATTGGCCTAGAACTCAAGGCTAAGAGCCTTGAGATTTTGAGTGATTCCAAGCTTGTAGTGAATTAGGTCCTCGAAGAATACAAGGCCCGGGGTACAAAGATGGCTTCATATTGAGCAAAGGCCTACACAACTTCATAAGATTTTCCAACTGACAAGTGCCGAGGGAACATAAATCTAACGCTGAAGCCATGGTCAAGATTTTTACCACCAAGGACTCTAAATTTATTAACGTGGTCCCAATTAACTTCTTTTCTGCCCCATGCATCTTAGCCCTCGAAGAAGTAGAAGTAGTCCAGCCTCAGGATGATTGGATGGAGCATATTGTGAAGTACCTAGTCTCTGGAGATCTACCGCTGGACAAGAAAGCTACTCGGAAGTTGTTTTACCAAGCACCTCAGTACGTGATCATGGACAACAAGTTGTACAGGCGAGGATATTCATTGCCCCTTCTTCAATGTGTGTCCAAGAAAAAAGCTAACCTTATACTCCAAGAAGTACACGAAGGCTTTTACGGGGGCCACACCAAATTGAAATAATACTCGTTTAATGACATAAATTATAATGATTTGGATATTCATTGAAATCATAAAAAGTTATATAGTTGGGATCCCAAACTACTGTTTAGAGGTTATAATACAACTCAAAAATAGAATTTTGGTTGACCTAGGCGACAAAGTAGTTAATTACAGTACAGTTCCCAAAATTAAACTAGTCGTGGCAGCCAGGTAGGACGAACATGTACCCATCGCTCCACGCTCTCCGTACTCATGGTTGGTCGACTTTTCCTTTACCCTTACCTACACTATAGAGTACCCGTGAGCTGAAACAAAGCAAGAAAACTCAACATAGAACATATCACATATCAATCCTACAATATATAGCAAAACAATCGACAGACTAAACATGTAACGGCCCATGCCGACCTAAGTGCTTTATCAGGCCCTAGGTTCGTAGTCTTCACCGAGCGAGTGAATAAAGCATCCTTGGAGAGTCTCACTCTAGCGGCCTACCCTCAGCTTGCTTAATGCCGATCCTGGACCCTTACCATTCTCGGACTTCTTCGTTCCAGGCCTTTGTCGTTCTCGACCTTCGCAGTTTCTGGCCCTCGCTGTTCATTCATAATCATACATAACATTCACAAACATTTACACATATATTAAACATAAAAAATAGGGTCGCGCCCTGAAATTCAAACAATAGGGCCATGCTCTACTCTATGGGTACAATAATTTTCTCACATGTGTCCCTAGCTGTCTGAGTACCGCTATCCCGAGCACAGTCCTCTAACTCGAGCCTCATTGAAAACCTAGTCTCAATGCATTCATAATAACCATTCATCAAGCCTTAAACCAATTAATAACTTCAAAATAATAATCTAGCTTTCGGGACCTTGAATCCTACAAAACCTGGTAGTAGAATCCTTCACGAGCCTTAACATTTGAGTTCCCAAGCTTAAAACCTCAATTTCCCCTTTCTTTCCATTTTGGGCTGCAGCATGACCTCTAGGGTCGCATCGCGCCTATAGGTCATAGAGCAGAACTTTCTCTACTGAAGGATACAGGCCGCGGTGCACCATGCTTGCACCGCGATGCCTGGGCAACTCAAAGGCTTCTCCAGCCTCTTTGAACACGGGCCGCAGCACGAGCCTCCAAACCTAGAAATTCCCCCATTTTTCTGCGTTTTTCCCCAAGCGTAGACCACTAATTCATACCCTAAACATCAATTAAACCAAGAATTGAGCCTAGATTTCCTATCCATACAACCTAGGCATCATAACAATCCAAAAACAGTTCCTTATCCTCATCAAACCAAGACCCAACTCCAATGCAACTTTCAAACTTTCAACAGAATTAAACAAGAAAAAACTCAAATTTAAACCCTTACCTCAAAGATATCTTCAACCTTGAGCTAATCCTCAAGCTTAGCAAGTCTTCTCCTCCAATTCCTTAGCCTAGAGTCCCAAAGAATTCCTCAAATTCCAAGAGCCCAAGAAAGATAGAGGGAGCTGTGAGAGAGAGACAGTAAGATAGCTATGAGAACTCTATTTTTCTTCTAAGTGGTTCTAGAGTCTCAACTACTGAATGTTTAAGTCTATCCTTTTGCCAAAAGTCCAAAATGCCTTCAATACTATCTTAAATCCTCTAGTGTCACCAAGGGAAATTCTATCAATTGCCACATCCCTCTAAAACCTCGAGTGTTCCTATAAATCCCCATTTAATCAAGACATGCCCAAATAATTGCTAAATTACTACCTGATACCCAGTAATTCTCGAACACATACTGTACTCCCAAAATACCCCTAGGCTCCTCTCGAGTCGGGTATTCGACCTCGTTGTGACTATTTAACTATTCCCCTTCCCAGGGCCATCTCGGATCACACATGATAAATATATCACCACAAACTTGTGCTATAAATCACAATACACACATATATCACATTTATGCCCTCAATGAGCCAAAATTACAAATATGTCACTACTAACCAAATGGGGCCCACATGCATATTTAATCACCTAAACATGCATTTCTAATCACGTAATCATTTAATTCACATATTAACATAATTAAATTAGTTATTGCCCTCCCGGAACGCTAATCAAGGCCCTAAGCCCTTTTAAAAAATTTGGGATGCTACAACTATCCCCTCCTTACAGAAATTTTGTCCTCTAAATTTACCTGAATAACTCAGGATACCGATCCCACGTATCCGTCTCAAGCTCCCAAATTGCCACTTCCACTTTGTTGCTCCTGCACAACACTTTTACCAAGGTGATGGTCTTGTTCCACAAGACTTTATACGATAATCCTTGATCCATCTCCAAGTTCTCATAACTCAGCATGTGTGTAGAATCTGATACATACTTCCAGAGCATGGATACATTAAATATGTTGTGAACCCTTGATATAGTTGTAGGCATTGCCAATCTATAGGCCCTCTTCAACCCATTCCAGGATCTCAAAGGGGCCAACAAACCTAGGGCTCAACTTGCCCCTCACTCCAAATCATTTCACCCGTCTCATGGGAGAAACTTTGAGAAACATGTGATCACCGACTTGAAACTCTAAACCCCTGTGCTTCAAGTTTGAGTAACTCTTTTATTGACTCTGAGAGGTGAGCATTCCTGCTTTGATTTTCTCATTCGTCTCATTGGTCCTCTAAACAACCTGATGACCTAAATACCTCCTCTCACATATCTCATCCCAATAGATGGGAGATATGCACTTCCTCCCATATAACATCTCATACGGAGCCACTTCGATAGTCGCCTGATAACTGTTATTGTACAAAAACTCAATCAAGCAGAGATACTTTCTCCAAGATCCCCCAAAATCCAGCACGCAGGCTTGCAACATATCCTCTAGTATTTGAATCGTCCTCTCAGACTGCCCATTCATCTGAGGATGATAAGCGATACTGAACCGCAACTGTGTGCCCATAGCCTTCTGTAGGCTCTCCCAAAGCATGGAGGTGAAGGTGGGCTCTCTGTCGGACACTATCGACCTTGGAGCCCCATGTAGTCGTACAATTTCCTTCTCGTATAGTTTAGCATACTGCTTCACTGTATAAGTTGTCCTAACAGACAAAAAATGGGCTGATATTGTGTACCTATCGACAACCACCCACACGGAATCATGGTGTCCCACAGTCTTTGGTAATCCAACCACAAAGTCCATGGTGATATCCTCCCATTTCCACTTCGAAATCCCTAAAGTTTGTAGTAACCCTATTAGCCTCTGATGTTCAGCCTTTACCTACTAACAAGTCAAACAATTGGCCACATAATCCACCACATCTGTTTTCATTCCCGACCATCATTACAAGGTTCTAAAATCTTAGAACATCTTCATCATACCAAGATGTAAGGAATAGGGAGTGGTATGAAACTCATCTAGAATCTCTCGCTGGATACTGGAATCCGTCGAAACGCAAAATCGATCTTTGTACCTCAACAAACCCATCTCCAAAATAGAAAACTCCTTAGCCACTCCGACTGAGATGCCCTCTGTGTGTTCCCTCAACTGAGGATCCTCCCCCTGTGCTTCCTTGATCCACTCAAGGAGCATGGACTAAAGAGTGATGTTCACTAGTTGACCAACTACCAACTCAATACTTGATTTAGTCATCTCTTCAGATAACCTATTTGATATCTGCCTCGAACTGAATAATATTCCTGGGCCCTTCTGACTCAACGCGTTGGCCACCACATTGGCCTTCCTAGGATAGTATAAAAATTTCACAATCGTAATCCTTTACCAATTCCATCCAATGCCTTTGGCGCATATTCAAATCCTTCTAAGTAAAGAAATATTTCAAACTCTTATGGTCGATCTATATTTTGCACTTCTCGCCATACAAATAATGCCTCCAAATCTTTAGTGCAAATACCACTGCTGCCAATTCCAGATCATGTGTGGGGTACCTCTGCTCATACTCCTTCAGCTGTCTCGACACGTAGGCTATCACCTTTCCAGCTTGCATCAATACACACCCCAAACCTTGTTTGGAAGCATCGCAGTACACTACTAACTTCTCATTGTCGAACGATAGACTCAACACTGGAGCGGTGATCAGGCGCCGCTTCAACTCCTTGAAATTGTTCTCACATCTATCTGTCCACACATACTTTGTCTTCTTCTGTGTCAAATCAGTCAATGGTGTGGCTTTCTTGAGAATCCCTCAACGAACCAGCGATAGTACCCTACCAATCCCAAAAAACTCCTAACCTCTGGTACATTGCTCGGCCTGGACCAATCTCTCACTGCCTCAATCTTACTTGGGTCCACCAGAATCCCCTCCTTATCGACAATATGGCCCAGGTATTTTACTTGGGGTAACCAAAACTCCCATTTGTTGAAATTAACATATAACTTGTGCCCTCTTAACCGTTGTAGTACCAAGCAAAGATGTTGCTCGTGCATTGTCTCCGATAGAGAGTACACCAGTATGTCATCGATGAATACAATTTCAAACTTGTCGAAGTAATCCCTGATGACCCTATTCATCAAATCCAAAAAGGTTGCTGGGGCATTGGTTAATCCAAAGGTTATGACAAGGAATTCATAGTGTCCACAACTTATGCGGAAAGTGGTCTTTGGTATGTCCTCCTCTTTAATCCTTAACTAGTGGTAGCTTGATCAAAGGTCAATCTTGGAGAACACTGTCTTCCCCTATAGTTGGTCAAACAAGTCGTCGATCCTTTGCAGTGGGTGTGGATGCCAAAAATCCACCAAATAAGAAATCTCTAGTCCCTGATTAGAATAGAGGGATAAAGGCCACTTAATCATGCAATTGGACTCGAGCCTATAGGCCCTTTTTGAATACAGGAGTGTTGATGCTCAAAATCACACCAAGGGAAAATATGAGATCAATGCGAGGCCCTCGAGCCATCATCGTCTCGGGAAGTTGTCACACCATAAAGTCACGAGTCTGGATCCATGCCTCATGGGATCAATGCCATGTGGCCCACATTCGCAAAGCATAGATGAAAAGCACCAGGCGGCCTCGCTCCCCAGCAGGCCCTCGGCCTAGCATAACCGCGCCCGCACACCAGGCGGCCTCGTGCCCCAGCAATACCTCGGCCTGGCGCAGCCGCGCCCGCACACCAGGCGGCCTCGCGCCCCAGCAGGCCCTCGGCCTCGTGTAGCCGCGCCCGCACACCAGAGGGCCTCGCGCCCCAGCAGGCCCTCGACCTCGCATAGCCGTGCCCGCACACTAGAGGGCCTCGCGCCCCAGCAGGCCATCGGCCTCGCGCAGCCACACCCGCACACCAGGCGGCCTCACGAATGGGGGCATGTGTCAAAGGAGCTTCGCCACCATGGGGCTCGCGAGGAAGTCATCTCAGCTCGCACCCATTTGTCAAGGCCCCATGCCTATCACTTATGCACGCAGGTGACCTCGGGGTGCTTCAGGCATCTCGTGTCAGGGACCCGAGAGCCTCGCCTAACGCCACCACCTTTACGCGTGCCAAATGTCCCGTCCCCTATACCTTGGGACCCCAATGCTTAGGGGCCCGGGTATGAGTTGAATGGAACGTAATTGTACGATCTCATACCCCAATGGGTACGGCCCTTAAAACCTTGAATGTCGAAATACGGACACCCGTACCAGTGGGGGAGTGGGAATGCAAGGATATGAGTTATGGCCCGTACGTCTACGGCCAATAGTTAAAGTCGACACCACTACCTCCTGTACCACTACGTCTGCCAGCACTCCTCTGACATGAGTACGGACAAGTAGTGGAGACATCTTCCTGACACCTGCCCCTTTGCTGGATGAACGACCACAACCTCTGAAGCCACTCTCCTGACAAAGTACTTATGTACCACTTGGTCTCCTGGACCACCATGTACCCAGGGCCATTAGAGCCTACTATAAAATGAACTCTAACCCCACCTGAAGGAGGGTTGGAAAATTCATTGTAAGTAGAGGCTATTGAGAAATATACCAAGGCTTGCTATATCATTTATCTTTGTTTACTTTTCCTTAAAGTTTATTCACAGTTCTTATATAAACATCACCTGACTTACCTTTGAGTTTTCCGATCTAATTTCGTTGACGAGATTTCACCGTCAACTGCGGGTATTTATTCTTGATGGTCAATTTGTTCAACTCTCTGTAGACAATACACATCGTTAAGGATCCATTGTTCTTCTTGACGAACAACCCTGGAGCACACCACGACGAAAAACTCAGTCTAATAAATCCCAAATCCAGTAACTAGCTCCATTCTAGAGCCATTCTATAAGGTGTCCTAGATACTAGCTCCGCCCCCTTCGCCAACTCTATGAAGAAATTGATCTCTCGGTGTTGTGGCAACCCTGGAAAATCTTTTGGAAGCACATCAGGAAACTCACATACTTATCTAGTCTCATTTGGTCTACCTAAAACAATCCTAGAGGTATCCAAAATGTTCACTAGGAATCCTATGCAACTTTCTTGCATTAGATCTCTAGCCTTCAGTGCTGAGATCATAGGTACACGTGGTCCACTCACTATCCCCACAAATACAAAGGGTACCTCCCCTTCCGGTTCAAAGGTCATCATCCTGCGTTTGAAGTTAATCATCACCCTGTACTTTGATAACCAATCCATCCCAAGGATCATATCAAAGTCATGAATCGCTAACTAAATCAAATCCACAGATAACTCTTTACTGGATATCTCTAATGGTAATGATGTAACCCATCTCCTAGGGACTACCAGTTCCCCAGTCGGCAACAAAGTCCTGAATCCCCTAGCATACGAATCACTAGGTCTATGCAACTGATCTATCACCCTAGCACATACAAATGAATGAGTAGCCCCTAAGTCAATCAATGCAGTAAAAGAAAAATTAGCACTAGAAAACGGATTTGTCACGACCGAGGTACTATCCTCAGCCTCAGTCTGGGTCAAGGTAAATACTCAGATGACTAATGCTCCCACAAGTAAAGCAGGCCTTGATCTTGCACTCTCCCTGATGTCGTCGTTTGCACCGAGGATACATTGGGAAACTTCTCAAGCTGTCTCCCCCGCCCTGACGGCCACTGAAAGCACCATGTGCCCTCCTATCTGAGCCAGGACGAACAAAAGAATCTTGGGCCTTTCTCTTCTACTCACTGGGGCCACTACCCTGGCTAGATCCACATCGTCCTTCGAGCATCACGCCAAGCGGTGCCCTCTCTCTATATCAGCTCTATGGCTACCTCAGCAGTAAGGGCCTTCTCCACTACTTGTGTGCATAGGTGGTAGTTCCCGGATCCAAAGTTATCTTAACATCACTAACGATCATAACATTCAATCCACGCACAAACCGATCCTTCCGTGCCATGTCAGTAGGTACCAAGTCCAGCGCGCACTTTGCTAACTGGTCAAATGTCAACGCATATTTTGTGACTGTTATCTGATTCTGAGTCAGGTTAGTAAACTCATCAACCTCTGCATCTCGGACTGTAACACTGTAGTATTTCTGGGTTAAGATGTTCCTGAATTATTCCCAAGTCATAACCGCCACATTCCTCCTCTGTGACACAACATCCCACCAAATCTGGGCATCCTTTCTCAACATGTAGCTGGCCCAGGCTACTCTCTCATTCCCTTCCACCCGCAGTGGGTCTGGGGCACCCTCAAAGGTGGGAGGATGTTTCTTCCTGAACCTTTCATACAAAGATTCCCACCTATCTTCCGTAGCAGGTTGGGCTGGCACTAGTGCCACGGCCTGTGGAAGTTGTAACCTAATGCCCTAAGGAGGGGCCTGTTGCCTCAACTTTCGAAGCTCTTCCTCAGTTCGATGAAGTCTAGCTTCCATTTCAGCGAACATATGTTTCTAGTTTGGTGGGGCAGGTGGAGGGTCCTGACCCTAGCTGTCATCCTCGCCCCAATTTTCGTGGAGTCTTAATGATCATCGAGGCATTACTGAAATATTCCGAAAATACTGTTTAGAGGTTATAATACAACTCAAAAATATAATTATGGTCGACCTAGGCGACAAAGCAGTTCATTACAGTACATTTCCCAAAATAACCCTGCCCGTGGCAGCCAGTTAGGGTGAACATTTACCCGTCGCTCCACACTCTTTGTACTCATGGTTGGTCTACTTTTCCTTTGCCTTACATGAATTATAGAGGACCCGTGAGCTGAAGCCCAATCAGAAAACTCAACATATAGCATATCACATATCAATCCAACAATATACAGCAAAACAGTTGATAGACTAAAGATGTAACGACCCACGCTGACGTAGGTGCTTTAAAAGGCCCTGGGTTCGCGGTCTTCACTGAGCGGGTGGATACAACTTTATTGGAGGGTCTTGCCTTAACGGCCTACACTCAGTGTGCTCAAAGCTGATCCTGGCCCCTTTCCCTTCTCGGACTTTTCCATTTCTGGCCTTCGTCATTCATTCATAAACATACATAACATTCACAGACATTTACACGTATATTAAACATAAAAAATAGGGTCGTGCCCCAAAATACAAACAATAGGGCCATGCCCGGCTCTACAGGTACAACAGTTTTCTTACCTGTATCCCGAACTGTCTAAGTACCGCAATCCTAAGTATAGTTATCTAACTTGTGCCTCATTGAAAACCTAGTCACAATGAATTCATAACAACCATCCATCAATCCTTATTCCAATTAATAACTTCAGAATATTAATCTAGCCTCTGGGACCTTGAATCCTACCAAACCGAGTAGTATTATCCTTCCCGAGCCTTAACATTTGAGTTCCCAAGCTTAAAACCTCAATTTCCCCTTTCTTTCCATTTTGGGTTGCGGCATACCCTCTAGGGTAGCGTTGCGCCTATAGGTCAGAGAGCAGAACTCTGTCTATTGAAGGATACGGGCCACGACGCACCATGCTTGCACCGTGGCGCCTGGGCAACTCAGAGGCCTCTCTAGCCTCTTCGAACACATGGGTCGCGACGCCTCAAGTACAGGGTAGCGACCTAAGCCCCAAAACCCAGAAATTCCACCATAATTCTACGTTTTTTCCCAAGCCCAAACAACTAATTCACTCCCCAAACATCAATTAAACCCAGAATTGAGCCTAGATTTCCTATCCATACAACCTACAAACAATTCCTTATCCTCATCAAACACTCAATATCAAACCAAAACCCAACTCCCATGCAACTTCCAAACTCTCAGCATAATTAAACAAGAAAAAAACTCAAATTTAAACCCTTATGTCATAGATATCTTTAACCTTGAGCTAATCCTCAAGCTTAGCATGTCCAATCCTCCAATTCCTTAGCCTAGAGTCCCCAAGAATTCCTCAAATTCCAAGAGCCCAAGAGAGATAGAGGGAGTCATGAGAGAGAGAGAGCAAGATAGCTATGAACTCTATTTTTCTCTAAGTGGTTCTATAGTCTCAGCTACCCAATGTTTAAGTCTATCCCGTTGCCAAAAGTCCAAAATCCCTACAAGACGATCTTAAATCCTCTAGTGTCACCAAGGGCA
Source organism: Humulus lupulus (assembly GCF_963169125.1). Classification (NCBI taxonomy): domain Eukaryota; kingdom Viridiplantae; phylum Streptophyta; class Magnoliopsida; order Rosales; family Cannabaceae; genus Humulus; species Humulus lupulus. Next base: position 137,741,444 of record NC_084798.1, on the reverse strand, counting down.
ATTCCGTAAATTCCCACATCCTACTAAACCCTCGAGTGTTCTTATAAATCCCAATTTAATCCCGACATTCCCAATTAATTGCTAAATTACTACCTGTTACCCGGTAATTCTCGAACACATACTATACTCACAAAATACCCCTAGGCTCCTCCATAGTCGAGTATTCTACTCCGTTGTGGCTATTTAACTATTCCTCACACATGATAAATATATCACCACACACTCATGGTATAAATCACAATACTCACATATATCACATTTATGCCCTCAACAGACCAAAATTACAAACATGCCCCTAATAACAAAATGGCGCCCACATGCATATTTAATTCACCTAAACATGCATTTTTAATAACATAATCATTTAATTCACATATTAACATAATTAAATCAGTTATCGCCCTCCCGACGCGCTAATCAAAGCCCTAAGCCCTATTAGCAAATTTGGGACGCTACACCAGGGACATACAAACTACCCCACCTAGGTGGGGAGTTAGTGCCCCACGCCTGGAATGCTGAGCACGTTCGCCAGTATTACCAATAATATAGGCAATGTATTTTCTATGTTTTATAATCATTTTGTAGCCTCCTGGCATAATTAATGGAAATCGTGTGTGCATAAGACGATAGATGAACTTCAGAGAAACTGCATGTATTTTAAATATCAATTTAATAATTTAACGTCCCGATCACTTGGGGGGCATAGTTGGGCCTCCTCACTGGAAAGCCATTGGCAAACTGTGGCCTATGAAGCTAAGCTTATCATCAGTGAAGCAAGACTAGTGTCAAGGCTGGCTTAACCAGGCTAAGAAACCAAGTAACCTATGGGCAGAGAACTTGAGATGTGTCTTGAGGACCAATAATCAGTTCCCAACTTCCACTAGATGAACGGATCCCCCAGTCATCCGAATCATCCTGGACATGCCCATGTTGTCTGCAAAAGAAAGAACTTGTTAGTAGTCGAATGGAAGGAAAGATAGAAAAATAATAAAGCATAAAATGAGGAACGTGTGCAATTGTGCAGAATCTCCTCAGGAGCCCCACCACTATAAGGTTCCCCTTAAAGAAGAACAGAGTGAGCAAACTCTCAGATTAGTCAACCCATCTCCTGCACAGTGTTGGTCTCATACTAGCAAAATGACTACGCATGCATGGATGTTTGTCTTTGGGTGGCGAAGGAAAACATTGATCAAATATTTGTAATCTTGGAATTCTTCCTCCTTCAATTGACACTCTGAGACTGGCCTACACTCGAGTATAGATGGGGAAACCCATGTGTGGTCGGGACTAACTCCCTCCCCTACATGCTTAACATGATAAAGGGTTACGAGGGATTTACCTTGAGCTATGGAAGATGACTCTATCCCTGCCTCGAGTTCTGCATGAATCTCCTCGTCCTCTTGGTCCTTAGTCATGGCCTGGATGGCGAGCATTATCTCCGCGCATCCTCAGGTTGTACTATAAAGAGTGCTTTCCCTTTTAAGTGTTTTGTATGAATATTGGCATCCTCCAATGATTTCTTTGGATTCGGTGAAGCTGTACAGGCTCACAGAGCTTATGCGCTGACCCTTCTGAACAAGCTCGTACTGGTGCAAACGAGCTTCCGTGAAAAGGAAGGCAAGGCTCATCTTCTCGTCTGGGACGACTTGCATCTCTTGGAACCTCGCGTGGTAGGCGTCCACATGAGGACTATGATGGAAATGACATGCAAAAGAACTCAACTCCTAAGGACCAGCAGAATGGGAGGACAACTTATCAAATATATTTCGAGGAGAAACTTACAAACCCTAACAAACTCCAGGAGTAGGGTGGGATTTGTTTGCGTGGGGAAGCAACTTGTCTAGAATAAGTAGTACTTGTAGTACCACGTGTGGCTCTCGTTTCTGTTTGGTTCCTTATAGGAAAAACTCGGGTACGTATACTTCAATCAAAGTATAATACCTATCGTGATTATCCCTCTTTGGGCAAGCTCAGAAGCTATAGACATAAGGGATCTCTGCCAGAGAAGGGGCGGGCCAGTTTTGCCTCATGTAAATAACACACAACCATGGTAACGTCGGATATCCATTCGGGGATAGTTGAAGGGGAGCTATGCGACAAACTTCAAGAAGTGGGCATTATACTAGTGGAGGGGTAATATGGCTTCCTTCTAGAGGTGTGAAGCACTCCAAGGTCGTGGATGCTCTCGTGCACCGTCTCGTTCTCCCATGACAGGCGTACCAGCATGTCTCTTATATCCATTCTGAAGTGGGAGATGATGTTTTTAAGAGCTCCCTGGTGCCTCAACTTGCTCGGGAGCTCCTTCGCCTCGAAGCCGTCAACGGAAAACTTTCTATCCTCATGCAGGGGACCCATGTTGGCCTCTTCCTCTGAGATGCTACCTCAGATTGGGCCCTGCGCCGCCAGAGGGTTGTCTTCCCTCACTACGAGGGCCTTGCTGTACTCCGCAGCCTTTTTCTTTCTCTTCGCGGGGAGTCATCCTGCTTCTCGAGCAATTTCCAAGGTTTCATGGTTGAAGTAGTAGGATCCTTGTGGATTGAGGTGATGAAGCTCTTCGGACATCTGAAACAAAACCTAGCAGTTAGCGCCTTGACTAGAAGGAAAAGAGAGATCCTAAAACTACTGCTCAGAGAATGGAGGAGAAAGAATGCTAAAGGATCTGGGTGTCCTCGAAACAAAAAAATTGGTGTCAAAGAACACCACCGGAGTTCATGAAGCTTGCCGAAATTTGGGCATTTCAAAATTCTAGTCTAATGCCTAGAAGCACGAAAAAACCCATAAAGCGTGGAACATAATATTTTTATCATTTTAAACGTCAAAGTGGGCGTAAAACAACTAGGTCAAAATAAAAAGCCTCGATATGGAGAGCCTATTGTTTTTGTGCCGTGTGTGAACCCGAAAGTGCTTCTTGTTTGTGAACCAGAAGAACAAGGATTCTGTCCAACCGTCTAAGTGTTCAAAGACACAAATGCCAGTGAGGGTTTTAGGTTGTGGGAGTAGTGAGCTTTGGGATGAGTTTGAGAGCTCTAATATTTTTCATATTTCGAATGACCAAAGTGAGTATGTAAAGAACGGTTCTTAGGTTTTATATGAAAATCTTGGGGTGGAAGCAAATCCATCGTGACCATTGATCACCTACTAGGTAGGCACTCGAGCGTGATCTAGCAGTCACGATTATCAAGGCACAAATCGTGATTATTAGCATGGGACAAGGTGGCCTTGGATATAGGGAAAAAGGATGTTTTCGGTACGAATTGGATGTCTTGGGAGTGGAACAGACTCTTCATTAATTACATTGATTGATGGGCCCAGCAATGGGGATTCAACACTTGGTTTTGCATTTCACCTGGATGCTAAAATGAGTACAAATGATCCAACCCATTAGTATGTAGTATATCATCCAACAACCTAGAAATTAATCATATTTAATTATAAAAGGTGTAACAACCCTCAGAACATACAAGACCAAAAAGATGCGGAAATCTAAACTTTTACTTTAAATCATTGTACCAAAAATCCATGTAAAAGGAAACTTTTAAAAAGGATGTGCGTGTACACTTCCATAGTGTTATGGAAAAAAAAATGTCATAAAAGAAATAACAAGCTCCCAACATTTTCATTTCAAAATGGTCTTCCATCAAAAACCTCCCCAGGTCATGCCACATGTACATATCCGCAAGCAGACTACGGCGCTCACTGTTCCACTTTGCTTTTGCACTTACCTACAACATGAAATAACTAGATAAGCAAAAACGCTTAGTAAGAATAACCTTGCACACAAGTATACTAAAATCGAATATCATGTTGACCTAAGGTAGATATCGCTACCGATAATTAGGGTATTGGATAAGTTCCAACCCTATCATTCAATTCTCAATAATAGCCTGAACAAAAAATCAAGCACATTGGTTGCGCCCAACAACCAATTTTCATACATATAAAAAAAACCTACATTTAGAAAATCTCAAACATTCAAGATATATAACCATATCCGAAATAAATACTCTAGTTGTTTCTAATGACCAAGTTCACACATATCTCAATAGCCTACACTCAGAAAATTCCCAGAACATTCAAGATATATAACCATATCCGAAATAAATACTCTGGTTATTTCTAACAACCAAGTTCACACATATCACAATATCCTGCTCTCAGAAAATTCTCTGAACATTCAAGATATATAACACATATCATAACTAACCAATAGATTAACAACAAGGGATACGAGCCTCAACCCTGTTCCAGCATTTATCTCCTAGCTCCAACACTGACTATATTACCATTGTCCTGGCTCCAACCCGGACTATATTTTTACCCTGTCTTGTCTCAAACTCGGACTATATTACGCTAGGTTTCTAGCTCAAACTTGAACCTACTTACCTTTTAGCGGCAGAATGCAAAAGCATTGCAAGAGTAGGCATTAAGAATACCCTGTTCCTAATGACCCAAACAAAACTAGTGTAATCTACTAAAACAAGCACAAACTAGTATATTCTTGTTGTACCTTACATGGAGTCCTTAGTTCCCAGTTGGATATTTAACACCACTATTCATTTTCCCTTTCTCGATTACTATAATTAATGCAGTGTCCTCAAATTAAACTATGGCATACTCTTATAGCAAATATTCTACGATAGCTACATGCGATAAAGTTCTCTTAGACACTCTATATTATAGCCTCTTATACACCTTACAATGTATAAGGCCGGATTTTGTTTCAATCTTTACAATATCATGAGAAAATCAGCCTTACCTCAACACACTCTTCGTGCTATGCATTTTGATATTCTTTAACTAAACTTTATAGTTTTTGATCATTTATCCAAATAACACTTTTTGACCATTTACAAATAATATCTTCCAACGTTACCCCTTTATCTTAAAGGTTCTATAAAACCAAATCTCCCATTTTTACAATTTTTATCCATAACCTAGGATTACTTTTTATGTTATTTTTTAAAAGAAGGGCAATTGGACCCTTAACTTATAAAATGGTAGTGGTGGTGCTAGTAATCGTGGAACAACCACTTGTTAACCATGTGGTGCTAGTGGTGGTGGTGGTTGTGATACATTAGAGGCTGCTCTTCAAACAGAAGAAGCAGATTCATGTGATGACTCACTGATATTGCTCTGTGTCGATCTAAATTGCTCCATCCATTGATTTAACTACTCCTCAGTTTGACGGTTCCTCTCATCAAATTGTCGAAGTTCCTTTTCTAGCCAATTAATGTGATTATCTTCTGAAGTGGAGACTTTGAGCTGAGTTTTTCTTTTAGGCTTTGGTGTCTTAAAAATTTTAGTAGGGGTGACACGTTTACGCATCCCCCTAACAAGTCCAGAATGTTCAAGGGTGCCCAAAGCCAAAGTTATGACATCTTTGGATCCCTCCACCTCAAAAGTTCCCTCTGCTACCTTTTGTTTGTAGTCAACCTATATACAAAATCAAATTAGTTAATAATTAATATGAACTTCCATTTAAAAATGTTAATTAGTAAAGAAGTAAAATTATACTCACAATCTTCTCCATAATTAATGCTACATCCTTAGTTAACTCTTCTTTTTTGTCCTTTCAGATCCTTATCCACATATCAGCTCTATCAAATTTTGTTAGATCGTGGCCTAATTTTGCTTAAAGTTGCTGCTCTAACTATTTGTAACCACCCTATTCTATGCGGTGATTGTATTTGTTTTGTGCCTACACACCTTGTTTCTTTTTTCTTAGCTCAACACACTTAGGAGATAATATCTTAGCAACGATTGCTTCCCAACCATCTTATTTGATCTAGTTTCTCCATGCATCTAGTGGATGGGCAAGAAGTTCAAGAGTTTTTTTCCTTATACTTTTCAACTTTATTTTTTGTTAGCTAACTCTTCCAATCTCTCCATCGGTCCCCAGCTTCATTGAAAACTTTTGCTTTAGATGTGGCATGTACATCGAATGACTCCTATATAAATAAACAAAATAATTAATCAATTAATAAACTTTATATGTTCACTCATACACAAGTTAATAAAATTTAAAAATTTACATTAATTTCCTTCCAAATTAGCTCTTTAGTTTCATTTGGGACCAACCAATAGTTATCGATATTCTATGGAACGTGGCAATGTTCCAACACTCCAATACGACTTGCCATCTTTGTTGCCCCCTTTCTAATGGATATCCCCAATCGATTATACCCAACCACTAATTTTCTACCTTCACTTATAGCCTTTATGACATTAGCACATACTGTTTTACCCCTATATATCTTCGAAATTTCAACTTCTTGTGGGATTTCACCCACCTCATCATTGTCATCGCCAAATGGGTTAACATCATTATCATATAAAGGGGGATCCATATTTGTGTACCTACATTTGATGAAAAATAAAAGTTAGCTCATGAAGTATTGCACTAGTCTCCCACCAAAAGTTAACAAAAAAAATACAAATTGCCTTGTTCTTAAAGTGTTTTCATGTAAAAACCACTTAATTTTTCAAGTAAAATTTAATTTTCAAACCATAAACCTTCAACATCCTCACGTAGACCAATGTTTTCATTCTCAATGGTAACATCAGGAAGTGGTGGATTAAGCACAAAAATTTCTTGTTCGAGTAAAACATCCATGTTGTGAGATTCTTTAAGGTGATAGTCTTTTGGTTGGCTTGTTAACACCACCGACCAGCAAGCTTCTAAAGGATCACTTACATAGAAAACTTTCTTGGCTTGGGACGCCATTATAATTCGGTCAGATTTGTGCCCTATTCAATTCAAGTCAACCATTGTAAATTTGAAGTTCTCTTGTTTAACCCTATTATCACTCTTCACCCAATCACATTAAAAAAGAGGAATTCAGACATTTATATAATCTAATCCCCGAATTTCTTTGATAACTCCATAGAATGCCATATCACATTCTATGGGAATTTTATCTTTGGAACTAGATATTTCAAAAGTTTTGGCGACAATACTAACACCATAATTTTGTGTCTTTCTACTATTATCACGATCCATTGTGTTGAATTGAGTATCATATATACAATAAGATTGATATTTAATGATATCCATTTTAATGATTCTGATACTGTATCAGGTGTTTTACTCAATTCAACTAGGACCTACAAACATAAATTAAAAAAAAATCTGATATATAAAATATAAAAATATCATTCTAACTTAAAACTAGGATCACGAAACACAAATCATAATTTTGTACCTAATTTTCTAACCAGGTGCTAAAATTTTGATAATGTTCATTCTGTAGCCATTTTTGATTCTTTGACTTAGTTGGATAGGAACTTTTGTTCCAATTGAAATGCTCCCTTGAAAAGAGTGTGATCCAAACTTTACTATTGTTTTCAAAGTTAAGTACTTATATCGTTAAATTGTTAAAAAAAATTAGAATTACATGTACTTACTAAATGTAGGGTTGAACATTGTTAATATTTTGTAAGACTAAGCGATGAGCTTCATCTTAATCAACTTGATTTATTTCTAAAACAACACCACCTCTTCCACCTTAACTAATTTCAATCTCAATTCGACATGCACATGCCCCAACACTTGAAACACCTAACAAGTAATCTGAACAAAACTCCATTGCTTCTTTAACAATATAAGATTGAATAATACAACCCTCAGGCCTGCTTCTATTTCTGACATTTCAAAATGGTACATCCATCTTAAATACATTGGTCCACACATTCTCACTTCTCTCGCAAAATGAACTGTTAGGTGAACCATAATATGAAAAAAAAAAAAGTGCAAAAATTGCTCCAACAAGTTTAAAGTGTATTTGATATCTGATTCAAGGTTGTCTAACTTAGAAACATCTACCACTTTAGAACAAAGAGATTTAAAAAACAAGAAAAATCTTGTGATTGCATTCCAAACCTTTTTGGGTAAGAAAGAATGAATAGAAATTGGTAGAATATATGTTAAAAGTGTATGATGATAGTGTGAATTAAACCCAATTAAATTCAAGTTCTTCATATCTACCAATGTTGAAATATTGGAGGAATAACCTTCCGGAACTTTCACTTTGCTCATTTCTCTTTTCTATTCAACGTATAACAAGCTGGTGGTAAATATGTTTGTTTCTCACCAACCTTTGGTGCTAAATTGGTACGCACACCCATATCTTTTAAAGCTAGTCGAGCTTTAATTCCACCCTTACTCCATCCACAAATATTCAACAATGTACTATTAAGGCTATTAGACACATTTTTCTCAATATGCATGACATCCAAGTTATGACGTACGACCAAATGCTCCCAGTATTGAAGCTCAAAGAATATATATTTCTTCTTCCAAAAAACCTTAGGATCAATGAGAAGCTCCTCACCATTTCCATGTCCTCTCTTTCTTTTAATTCTCTTTTTCTTCTTTCCTAGTTTGAATTATACTTTATTGAACTTTTCGATCAATTGTCTTCCAAATAATTGTGGTGGAGCCATTGCGAACTCTTATGAACCATTGAATAGTTTTCCCACGTTCCGAAGACATGACCACAGGGTAAGAACTTTTCGTGTCCCATGTAACAAATTTTTCAAGAGTGCTTTAAATATTGAGAACATGTGTTCTCTTCACAAATAGGATGTAACGCCCTGGATAACCAAGACTGTTACACTATGTGTTTACAATAGTGCAAGACTTGCTAACCAAGTCACTTAAATAACAATGTGAATCTAAAGACATAAAAGGTTAGTTTTAAAATATTTTGGTTATAAATGAATAATTGTCTTTAAAATAAATGTTTGGTTAAAGAATTCCAAATGTTATAAATAATCAAGGCCACTCTAATGGAAAAATACACATTTTAGGTTTTACGTCCCTATACAATCCCTCGACCGTGGCGGCCGAGCAGCTGACAATGTACACCTGGCCCCCAGAGCTCTCCAACCCATGGTCGATTGATCTTACCCTTGTCTTCACCTGCACCACGTAGCACCCGTGAGCCGAGGTCCAGCAAGAAAACTATAACATCATAGCCCAATCAAATCGATAACCAAATAGTTCACAAAGCATAACCAAATGATTTACAAGACATTAATCAATTATCCAGCAAGCCATAACATTCACTTAATCAAGAATAACAGTCGATAAACCAATGACCTAACATCCAGATATACAGCATATCATATAGATCAAGTTAACAACAAACACACATCATGCAATAACTAGGGTTGACCCCATTAGGCCACTCCTTCTATTTAATCCAATGTCTTTGGCTCACTTAGGCCAAGCCCAGTGTTCAACCCACTGATTCAGGTCCGCTTAGACCGAGCTCAGTTATTATTAAGTTTTCCTCGGCTACCATTGGCCGAGCTGTGTCCTGTGTGCCAATATTGATTTCGGCACTCTTATGTCATTTATTTCATGTTCACATGGCGTAATACCATCGTACAATAATGCATAGAAGTATAGGGAACCCTTAGTTCGATCATAGTTACACAATCGGGTGCAGTTTTCTTACCTTTAATTCCGAGTGCTTTGATTAAGAAAGACGACCTAGCGTACACCTAGTCACAACCATGATAAAGGATTCCATCAATGAAAGTGAATAAAGGTTTCCGGACAAAGTTATAGCCTTCGAAACATAGAATTGCACCAAACACGGTAGTGGAATCGATCCCAAGCACCCTAGGTTAGGTCCCCGCACCTAAAACCTCCTCAAAGCCAAAACTGCCCTTAAGAGCCGCAACCCTAAGCACTCTATGCCGAGGCCTACCTCCATCCAGAGGCCCAGCCACAGCAAATAGCAGACAAGGGTTGCAGCCCATCACTCCCCATGCCGTGACCCGCCCTTCATCTTCAGCTCCCACCTGTTCTAGAGGGTCGTGGAACACCAAGAACAGAGTCGGCCTGACCCCTTCGAACCCAGAAAACTCACCATTTCTAGCAATCAAAACTCAATCCAATCAACCCAAATCCATCCCAATGACATAAATTAATTATCACAAACACTCTAACATATTCCCAGCAGCAAAACCAAACAAAACCCTAACTTAGAAACTCGTTAAAATCTCACTTCAATCCTTGAAACCCAGAAGCTCATAAACCTCTTAGAACAAAAATAAATTCCCAGAATTCAGATGCTAAACTATAATTAAAAGGTTACCTATACTGATGAACAAGTCCACCAAGTAGCTGCTGAGCTAATTCCCAAGTCCTTTGCCTCAATTCAATCTTCAATATCTAGAACCCAAAAACACTTAGAACCCATCCAAAGCTACAAAATTTAGACAGATAAATCATAACTCAATGCTTACCTAAATTCCTATTTGAACCTCCAAATTGCTAATGAAATACTCCCCAAAATTCCAGCTCAAATCCTTGAGTTTCTAGCCCAAATTCCCTTGGTTTCCACAAGTTAGCTTGAGAGACTTCTTGAGAGAAAAGAGAGAGAGTAACTGGAGAGGGAGAGTCAGTTCAAGCAGAATTCTAAACATTTCCTACCTTTTGTCTTATCTAACTTAAGACTCTTAAGTTAATCCCAAGGCTCGGAGTACCAAAAACGTCCCTGAGGGCAAAATGGTAAATTCCCCAATATTCCCTCCTAAACTCTCTAACTTCAATTATATCTCCAATTATTTATTTTCATAACTCAATAACCCAAATAAATGTCTGTTACCCAAAATACCCCTTGACTCGCCTCGAGTCGGGTATCGAGTCCTGTTGTGATTTTCCCGCTTATTTGCTCCCTAGGATCGCCTCGTGTCTTATGCTGCAAATATATATCCACATAATAATGTGGTCTCAACAGTTTATCACAAATAATTACATTTATGCCATCAACGGGCCAAAATCACAATTATGCCCTTCCATGCAAAACAGGGCCCACATGCTTATCTAATACTCGTAAACATGCATTTCACGTATCCATATCACATAATCATACATTTTTCCAGTAATTCACATAACTACCAATTATGCCCTCGCGACACACTAATCAAGGCCCTTAAGCCTTATTAGTAATTTTAGTTCATTACAACTATCCCCTCCTTAGAACAATTTTGTCCTTAAAATTTACTCGAACACATCAGATAATAAACCTCGTACCTCTGACTATAACTCCATGGTCTAATGCCTTTACCTTTTACCCTTTAATAACACCCTTACGAGAGTAACAATCTTGTTCCACAAGATCTTTGTCTAATAACTATAATTTCGTTTACCCTTTCCTTGCATATTAAATCTGCTCAAACCCCATGGTCCGCTTACTTCCTCAACAGTAATTTTATTGTCTTATGACTGATGCCAGAAATACTCATAAGTCATCACCCCTGTAAGGGTGAGATCAGCTTATACGCTCCCGGCCGAAATCTTGGTACAACCTCAAAATTCCTCTCGAATCGGGAGTCAGAACTCCCCTTTCTTTTCTAGAATATTAGACTCTTCCTTGCCTGCACTACTTGGAGAGATACAAATCTCCCATTCTGGAACTTTGTATTCCAAAATTTACAACTTACGAACTCTTATGACCTTTCAGATGGAAAATTCTCTCGCCTTAAATATTCCAACAATCTCATTGGTTTTTCCCCGAACCAATATTGAACCGTGGTACCCACTGCCTTTAATTTCTTTACTTAGCACATTACTTCTTGCTTTCTATCTTACAATATCTTATACCATGCCACCTTAGTTGTAATCCAACATTCTTCACTGTGATTATTTCATCAAAGAATTATACTTTCCTTAATATCTCAAACATTTGCACATTGAATGCATAATCCCTTAGAATAACCGTTAAGTCTTCTGAATGCCATATCATCTGTAACCAACCAATAATTTGAGGTTCCAACCTTTTTCCCTTCGTTCTCTAATTTATTTCCAAAGCTTTGAAAACGAAAGGATTCCAACTCATCATTATCAATGCTCTGCCCCCATTACTAGTTCACATACATTAACTCAATTTGTTGAGTTATAACCTTCCATGTCCAATCACCTTCCTAATCATCTAATGTGATCCATTCCTATGACCCACCACTATACCATTTTACCTTCCAATATCCGAACATATTAAATTTTGTCACCCATTTAATCCTCCTGGTTACAATATACTTTAGGAGGTGGAATGATATCCATCTAGAACTCTCATCACCACGCCAAATTTCCATTGGACCACTCATCCGATCTATGCACCTTAACTCATATTACACTAATAGGGTTCTTCCCTGTCACCACAAGATCATCACTCTGGATTCCATTGTTTGAGGGATATGTATCCATTCATCACCACTCATAGATGCTATACCAATCTCAATCGTTACCTTGTCCGTCCCACTGTAATCTGTGACGTTCTTTTTAACTGACACACATCTCCCAAGTAAGAGGTATGCCTCCAATTAAATCTCCTCCTTGTATAGTCAAAGATTTGTAACATCAACCATCCATTACATTTCACTAAATCTTGGTCTCAGGGTTATCTTTCTCACAAATGATGAAATGCTCAAATTCCTTACACTATACATTCACCGTTAACTTAACGTTCCATGTATATCGGCCATGTTCCCATTCTTTCACCTCTCGCGAGGCTCAAACCATCCTCTCGTCAGTCTATGCCTAGGGGCGCCTCAACCTGTGATGTACCACTCACAGTTTAATGTCTTATAAAAAATTAGGTCCTTCATGTTACCCCTCTGTATTCATCCATTACATGCCAATTTCTATATCACAAAGTGCTAATCAATCCTCACTCTATCTTTTGAACATCTGATCCGAAATTATCCATTCTGTCCAACTTCAAGTGTTTCTATCATTCTAATCTCTAGTGTAGCTGCCCTTGAAGATACTTACATAGTAGATGACATATTTACCAGTCTCGTTGTGCTCCCTATCCTTCAGATGCTCTTCAGTAGCTTCTCTGTGGCTTTAGATCAAATCTCTTCATACTTGACCCCATCTCTTCTTGTAGCATTACCTTGGATTCCCCTAGCGATATCGAAACTGACCCTTTCAGGAGCCTTACCTGTGACCCTGCTTCTTTAGTATTAACATCACCGACATAGTAGTTGTTCGCATTCTGCTTCTAACTGGAGAGTAGTCCAACATATCACCAATGAACCTGAAGGTGACTTGTTCACACTGTTCCTATACTTTCTCCTTATAGAGCTTATCTCTGTTGTTGAAGCTTAAATCAATTAAAAATCTTTGTTAATAATTCATCACACACTACTTGGTGCAAGTAGTAATTCCTGAAATGTCTCTTTCCTTGATCCTTAGCTGGTAATAACCAGATCGAAGATCAATTCCTAAAGACATTGTCCAGTCTTGCAACTGGGAATTTAAACTATTCACCCTTAACAGAAGATATCAATGATTCCCACGATACGATGCTCCGTCTGATCCATCCCGAAGTCAAAAACTTCTTCAACTGGACCAGTAATTCTTTCTGACCAACTAGTACCATCCTTCATAATGTCCTTGATACCAAACCTATCCGTAGCTCTGTCTTGAAACGTACCCAATCACTCCTTGCATACCCATCTGAATTCCTACTGATCAGCTCAGGTTCCACTCAGTCCAATTAAAATACTCCAAGTGATATCCCCTACAATCCATGGTTGTCTCTTAAAAATTCACTCTCACTTGGCTCATGTCAAGGCTCCCATACGACAAGCTCTATTACTTTCACTATGAACCTCTTTATTACTTATGTTCCAATTCCTCTTTCAAAATTTTCTAATTCCTCCTCAACAAGCACTATCCTTGAGGCATATACTCCATGTCTAAACCTTTCTTGGGAAATACTCAACACCGAACTCTTCCAGCTTGTTATGTAACCAAAAAATGTGAACTATCCAGTCAACTGGTCATCTCCGCAGAACTAGCCTCGGTTGTGAATGTAGCAAGGCATTCCATTCTTCCATTCTCTAATCATGGGCAATCCATCCTAACATATCGAATCATTCCATGTAGAAGTCGTGCCCTCACCTAGTGTTTTTCTAGGTGGCGTCCCCTACCTCTGGTGCTTATTAAATAACCTCACTAGATCCCATCACTGTCATGAAGGATATCTTGTAAACCAGACCCCTTCCTGTCAAAACCAGAAGCCAAAGAACTATCTGGGGTTCCTCTACTTCGGTTTTCGAGAATCTGTCCTTACTAAATTCCACCAATGGGTCTACTATCATTTGCATCTCTTGCCCTACGACATTCACACTCCATACCTCATTCCATATATCTCAAGTAACATGGCCCTCCCTACTGCATAAATATAGATAAAGATCTCATACACTAGAGCGGCCCTGATTCTCTGGACCATCCCAGAGTTTAATCCTTAGATGGGTCATCATTTCCGGCTACATCCGCCTGTATCAACTTCCAAAATGAATTATCAAACTCGCAAAACTCATTGACATCACTTGTCGTTACCTTACCATTTTGAGCCAAGCTTATAAACTTATTAGTCTCCGAAGTTCAAACTACGTCTTTATGACCTCTTTTATCAAATCGCCATCTGAGTTCTTCCCAACCCATCATGCCAACATCTCGGTCTGAGTACCATTTCTAGGCATCCTTCTGCCACAAATACTTAGCGCAACCCCTCAGTCACGACCTCTCATCCTCACATAACCAAGGATGGAATTAGCTTTGCCCATTCACTGACTAATTCTTAGGCTAATTCGAACTTTTCTCAAAACAAGAGGATAACGCCTTTTAAGCCTTCCATATAGTACTCTTATCTGTCTGTATCCTCATATTAAACCAACACTTACAACCCCCACTGTCAAGATATACCCAGCAGCTATTTCCCCATAAAAGTTTGCTATTAACCTATCCAGTCTCTGCTATTAGACCCCACAGCTTACTCATATACTACCTAGCATCTGCTGCGACCTTCAGGGGAGATGGAGGTTTCCAACCCCAACTATCATCTGCAACCCCCCTCTATAACAACACCAAGTCCACTTAATCCGCCTTTACTGACTAAACCCCTCAACTCTTATGTTCATACTCCGAACCATTCCACGACCAGCTCCAAACAACCACAATAATCATGCACACATAAAGCATAATAAACACTAATCTACAATACTATTCATTTAGCTACCAAATTTTATTGCTACCATGTACGTTCACATTTTACCATGCTTTCCACATACCAATAAACAGATATAACATATAAGTTTGATTTAGACAGTTCACCACATACAATCAGTATGTAAACTATAATCCAAATATTCATTCACATGCAATTTCAATGCTGATCAGCACGCCTCAATCTCATAACACAATAGTCAAGGGCCAGGCCCTATCAGTATCTCATGCTCCCTATAATCATATAACTTAATACATTCATATTTCATTCAAGAACTTAAGCATATAATCTCATATATTAAATTACAAAATCCCGAGTCGAGCTTGTTTTTAGCGGGGAGTGTACATGTCAAGCCAATCTTCAGGAACCCTTAAACATAGACCGCTCTGATACCAAGTTATAACACCCTTGATAACCAAGACCATTACACTGTGTGTTTAAAATAGTGCGAGACTTGTTAACTAAGTCACTTAAATAAAAATGTTAATCTAAAGACATAAATAGGTTAGGTTTAAAAGATTTTGGTTATAAATGAATAATTTTCATTAAATTAAATGATTGGTACATGGGATCCCAAATCAGTGTTTAAATGACATATTTACAAGATATCCAAATGCTATAAATAATCAAGGCCACTCTAATGGAAAAATGCACCTCGCCCCCAGAGCTCTCCAACCCATGGTCGATTAATTTTACCCTTGCCTTCACCTGCACCTTGTAGCACCCGTGAGCCGAGGCCCAGCAAGAAAACTATAACATCATTGCAAGATCAATATCGATAACCAAATAGTTCGCAAAGCATAACCAAATGATTTACAAGACATTAATCAATTATGCAGCAAGCCATAACATTCACTTAATTAAGAATAAAAGTCGATAAACCAATGACCTAACATCCAGATATACATCATATCATATACATCAAGTTAACAACATACACACGTCATGCAATAACTAGGGGTTGACGCCCTTAGGCCACATCCTCTATTTAATCCATTGTCTTTGGCTCACTTAGGCCAAGTCCAGTGTTCAACCCACTTTCTCCAGTCCGCTTAAACCGAGCTCAGTGAATATTAAGCTGTCCTCGGCTACCACTGGCTTAGCCGTGTCTTGTGCGCCAATATTGATTCTAGCACTCTTAGGCCATTTATTTCATGTTCACATGGTGTAATACCATCGTACAATAATGCATACAAGTATAGGGAACCCTTAGTCCCAACATAGTTACACTACCGGGTGCAGTTTTCTTACCTTTAATTCGAGTGCTTTGATTCAGAAAGACGACCCTCGAGCACGAACCTGCCCTGAGCCCTAGTGTACACCTAGTCACAACCATGATAAAGGATTACATCAATAATAAGTGAATAACGGTTTCTGGACCAAGTTCTAGCCTTCGAAAAATCGAATTCCACCAAACACGGAGGTGGAATCGATCCCAAGCACCCTAGGTTCGGTCCCCGCACCTAAAACCTCCTCAAAGCCAAAAACTCCCTTAAGAATCGTGACCCTAAGCCCTCTATGCCATGGCCAGCCTCCTTCTAGAGGCCCAGCCTCACCAAACAGCAGACACGGGCCGCGACCCGCCCTTCATCTTCAGCTCCCACCTGTTCTAAAGGGCCGCAACACACCAAGAACAGAGTCGCGGCCAGACCCCTTCAAACCAAGAAAACTCACCATTTCTTGCAATCAAACCTCACTCAAATCAACCCAAGTCCATCCCAATGACATAAATTAATTATCACAAACACTCTAACATATTCCCAGCAACAAAACCAAACAAAAACCTAACTTAGAAACTCATCAAAATCCCACTTCAATCCTTGATTCCCAAAAGCTCATAAACCTCTTAGAACAGACAAAATTCCATGAATTCAGATGCTAAACTATAATTAAAAGCTTACCTTTACTAAAGAACAAGTCAACCAAGTAGCTGCTGAGCTAATTCCCAAGTCCTTAGCCTCAATTCAATCTTCAATATCAAGAACCCAAAAACACTTAGAACCCAGCCAAAGCTATAGAATTTAGACAGCTAAACCATAACTCAATGCTTACCTAAATTCCTGTTTGAACCTCCAAATTGCTACAGAAATACTCCCCAAAATTCCCTTGGTTTCCACGAGTTAGCTTGAGAGAATTCTTGAGAGAAAAGAGAGAGAGTAACTAGAGAGGGAGAGTCAGTTCAGGCAGAATTCTAAACATTTCCTACCTTTTGTCTTATCTAAGTTAAGTATCTTAAGTTAATCCCAAGGCTTGGGGTACCAAAAACGTCCTCGAGGGCAAAATGGTATATTCCCCAATATTCCCTCCTAAACTCTCTAACTCAATTATATCTCCAATTATTTATTTTCATAACTCAATAACCCAAATAAATGTCTATTACCCAATATACCCCTTGACTCAACCCGAGTCGGGTATCGGGTCCCGTTGTGACTTTCCCGCTAACTTGCTCCCTAGGATCGCCTCGTGCTGTATGCTGCAAATATATATCAACATAATAATGTGGTCTCAATAGTTTATCACAAATAATTAAATTTATGCCCTCAACAGGCCAAAATCACAATGTTGACCCTTGATTTGGCCAACGACACAGAGTCAAATGTACGACAATAGATAAAACGACAATTAAGAAAGATAATCCAATGGAAAAGAAGAAAACACCAAGGATTTATAGTGGTTCGGCCCCAAAGAATGGTAATGACCTACGTCCACTTAGTGCTATTATTAAGATCGAATCTCAAAGCAATGATCAAAGAACTAGGGTTCTTGAGTATCACAAACCTTGGAAGAAATACAATGAAACGATGGATAATTGCACTATAGCTCTCTCTCTCTCTTTATCTTAGCAAAAAGACTCAGCCATCAAAAGTCCCTTCCTTGAGCCATTTCATGTATATTTATAGGCTCAAGGAGGATTACATGGGACAATGGGCCATATCTTTCCTTAATAACTGCGTATCAAGATAATAATGAGGAAATATTCAATGAAATAATTAAAAGATTACAATTTTAGAAGGAAACAAATCAAATTATACGACAAGCCTGGTCGTATCTAAAAGTTAAGCTCTAACGAAGCGATGTGCCTCTGGTCGATTGTCGAACAGCACTTCCGCCATATGTCAGCCACGTGTGAAAAATCTCTGCCATGTCATCAGCATCCATTTTTTGGGTAAAAATTTGCCCCCAAGTTTATTTATTGCGACCAGTAATAATTAAACTTAGGAAACTGACCCATCAGATACCCCACGAAATCTGTCAGAGCCACCCGTGCTTTCTTGAAAAAAGTGATCAATCATGTCCAATCAAGTCTTTTCGGTCTCCCAATAACTTGTCTGACGGCTATTACACTTCCCCATGCTTTAATAAAGGTAATTCATGATTACTTCTTCCACCGTGTCGCAACCAGTATAAGTAATACGCCAAATCAACATATTTACTTTGTACTTTTCACTTGCCATCTCCTTTCCAAGAACCGCGAAGAACTTCTATCTTCAAAGGCCAGAAATCCCAGAAACTCACATCTGATCATTCAAAAGTTTTCGTGTTTAGACTACATGTTCAGACTCCTCTTTTCATCCAAGTAAGTTTTGCTAACCCATTTGACGTTTGGGACGCCATGCAAAACTGTTTTTTGTGCATATATTTATCTCTGAACCTTTGCATGTTCTTGACTAAACTGTTATGGGGATTTTGTGTATATCGATAGATGCTTGATAGGATAGTGAAGTAATGATTCGTTGGAGTTAGGAGCCAGTTTGGTAGTCGAGATTGTAGATTCAAGGCGTAAAATTGAAGTAAAAATTTGATTTTTAGGCTAGTTGAAAAACTAGGTTTTTCCCGCCCCTTCGGAGTCGAAAAAGTTTTTTTCCTGAAAAACTTTTTACTTCCACTTTTCAATCTGTTTTTCAAACTACTTGTATAAAACATAGTGTTTTTTTCTAGAATGCTGCTGGCCGTATAAAAGCTTAACTTTTATACGTGAGCAACGTTATTCTAACTCAACAGAGATTTTTAGGCTTTACCTTCTCATCTCCCCCTTTCTCTGTTCGCAACTTTTCATGCAAGATCCATGGGGAGGTGAGAGGCCTATTGACGACGACTTGGTTGCCCAATTGCTTGAAGATGAGGATCAACTATCGCTGTTGATACCAAAAATTCCTTTTTTTCAAACCCTACCCAATAGACCTCAGTTAAATCGTCAAGCCATGGGTAGAGTAAAATCCACTGCCCTGAAAAAGAAACCTTCCAACCCTTCAAATATCCCTGGTCCTCAGGCTGGAATTCCCTAAACCAGTGGTTGGGAAAGAAATATCCCTGACCCTAACATTCAAACTCATGCTCAGCCTCAAAACACCGTTCAACAATATGTTGAATGGTACGTCACCCTTGTCAGCCGGATAACAATCAAGATGATATCTAATTATATTAAAAAATATGGATTTCCTGGGGTGACGCTAGTCCAACCCACTCAAGACCAACGGGCAAACTTACCTGGAGGCGCTTTCAGGGCCTGGTCGAGGTACCACATCGAAGAAGGAGCGACCCCTGCCTCTTCATCCTTTTTTCCAGGGGGTGGCCAATTACCTCGGGGTCGCCCCTTTTCAAATAACTCCCAATGGATATAGAATGCTTTCTACACTCTATATCCTCTATAACCATAAGAAATTGCCCACCCCCATGCCATATGAGGTCAACTATCTGTTCGACCTAAAATCTAACCCCAATTAGGAAAACACGGGTGTGGACGCCAAAAATCCACCAAATAAAAACTCTTTAGTCCTGGGTTGGAACATAGGGACAAAGGTCACTTATTCATGCTATTGGGCTCGAGCCTGTAGGCCTTGTTGAATACAAGAGATCATCTCATGAGAAACAACACATTATGAGCCACAAGGCTTGGCCCTGCTAAGCTAAGGGGCCACATTGAATACTGCAAGAGGATAGGTGCACAAGGCCCTCACATAGTGAGGTCCGACGTGCCCGCGCAAGGCTGACATGCTCACGGGTAAAGATGCACTCATACGCATAAATGCTGCCAAAGACGCCCGGGACATACACCCGTGGATGCTCAATATTCCATGCTTATAAAAGACCCAAAGAACGCACTTAGACCCCCATACGCCTACACTCTCATTGGGTCCTCGGGCCATCAGGCATGCACCTCCTAGCAAGGCCATCAGGCATGGGCCACCAATGAGGCCCTCATGCGCGTGCCCGCAGCGAGGCCCTCCTACGCGCGCGCCCCCTAGCGATGCCCTCCATGGCCCCAAGGTGGCCTCGCCACTTAGGCTCAACGTGGCCTCGCCTATGGCCCCAAGGTGGCCTCACCCATGGCCCCAAGGTGGCCTCGCCACTTAGGCTCAAAGTGGCCTCGCCCATGGCCCCAAGGTGGCCTCGCCACTTAGGCTCAAAGTGGCTCGCATATGGCCCCAAGGTGGCCTCGCCACTTAGGCCCAGAGTGGCCTCGCCCATGGCCCCTAGGTGGCCTCGCCACTTAGGCTCAAAATGGCCTCGCCCATGGCCCCAAGGTGGCCTCGCAACTTAGGCTCAAAGTGGCCTCGCCTATGGCCCCAAGGTGGCCTCGCCACTTAGGCCCAAAGTGGCCTCGCCCATGGCCCCAAGGTGGCCTCGCCACTTAGGCTCAAAGTGGCCTCGCCTATGGCCCCAAGGTGGCCTCGCCACTTAGGTCGAAGGTGGCCTCGCCCATGGCCCCAAGGTGGCCTCGCCACTTAGGCTCAAAGTGGCCTCGCCCATGGCCCCAAGGTGGCCTCACCACTTAGGCTCAAAGTGGCCTCGCCCATGGCCCCAAGGTGGCCTCGCCACTTAGGCTCAAAGTTGCCTCGCCCATGGCCCCAAGGTGGCCTCGCCACTTAGGCCCAAGGTGGCCTCGCCCATGGCCCCAAGGTGGCCTCGCCACTTAGGCCCAACGTGGCCTCGCCCATGGCCCCAAGGTGGCCTCACCAAATAGGCCCCATGGTGGCGGCCTCGCACATAGCCTCATTGGGGTCACATCCGCAACACATTTGGCCCCGGGAACAGCCAAGAGAGTTGCGCCATCAATAGGCCTTCCGAGGGGGCCTCGCAAAGGATTGAGAGCTACGTCACCTAGTGGCCACATGAGTAGAGCCATGCACCAAGGGTCCCATTCCTTACACCTTGAGACCCCTATGCTTAGAGGCTCTAATACGAGTCGAATGGGACATACTTGTACGACCTAGTACTGAGTACGGACACCAGTACCAGTGGGGCTGCTGGGGTAAGAGTTATCGCCCGTACGTCTACGGCCAAGGGTCAGAGTCGACACCACTACCACCTGCGCCACTACGCCTGCCGCCACTCATCAGACATGGGTACAGACAAGTAATGGAGACATCCTCCTGACACCTGCTCCTGTACTGATGTACGACCACAACCTCTAAAGCCACTCCCCTGACATAGTACTTATGTACCATTTGGTCCCCTGGACCACCATGTATCTAAGGCCATTAGAGCCTACTATAAAATGGACTGGAACACCACCTGAAACGGGGTTGGAAAATTCATTGTATGCAGAGGCTATTAAGAAATATACATTTTTCACTCCATTGTTCATCTGTGTTCATCCTTTCATAAGTTAATTCTAAGTTCTTATCTAAACATCGCCGCATTTACCTTTAAGTTTTCTCACCTAATTTCGTTGACGAGATTTCACCGTCAACAACGGGGTTTTTCCACTTCTGTCACCAGGAAACAGGTGGCACTTTCCTGACTAACACCTCTTATATCTTGAACGTGGGGAAGTACTATTTGGAGTACTTCCTGACGACTGACATGGTCGCAAACAACTTGGCCTTCACACAAGGAGGTAAAGTCTTTATACCACTGGTCGTTTATTTTTTCTCAATTTTTGTTGCATTTCCCTTAGAAATTTAGTGCGTTTCAGGCCCATGGTTGCGACCATACCCTACTCCAGACATGGAGATCCAATTGGCTCTCCTGGCCAGCATGACCGACATAGTGAAAAGTGTCGAATAGCTAGTTATAGAGGCCAATCTGAGACTGGTTGGCCTTTTGGCCCCTCATCAGGATGTGAGGGAGTCAACAGCGGGGAGTGCCACTGGTGGAGAGGTTCCCAAGTAGCACCCAGACATGTCATAACCCTCTCCAAGGACGGAAACTGAAGTGACAATCAGGGAACCCTCCAGCACCCCGTGGGCTGCAGCTCCCCTCGCCCCAATGGGAAAGGGAGAAAAGAAAGCCACCGAACCTCTCATGCACCTCGACGAATCTTCGGATGAGAACGGTACTGATCTCTCGCTCCTAGATAGTTTGCCAATGCCCTGTCACTTATTTGACGAGGATGGAAATTTTAAGTACGCTCCCAATTTAGATTCAAACCTCTTCATGCTAGAGAGTGAGTGTAACACTAGTAGAGTATATAATATAGCGACCAGTAATGATAGCTCAGGTATTTCGCTTACAATTTTCTTTGTTTCTTTTCTTGACATAACATACTCAATCGTTTATACCATCTCATTGTTCGTGTATTTTCTTTTCTTACATACATGGAATCTGAGAATGTGTTCGACATATACAGTGCCCCCGAGGCTCCTGAAGCTCCCTCGAGCAAGAAGAAAACGAGCAAGCGGCATCCCGGGGAAAGCAGTAAAGCGCCTCAGGCCAAGAAATCTCGTACTGTTGTCCCTCCAGCAGACAGACCTTCAAAAAATGTAACACCTCCTTCGCCTCTCGAGCAGCAAACTCCCCCTGCTCCTGTCCAGTCGACACCGGCCCCAACCTACCAGACTCATCAAGCTGCTCCTACTGCCACAGGGGACGACATATTGAGTCACGCCTTAAGATCGGTCAAAGATAGGGTGGCCAAAATTTTGAAGCATGAACATTGCTGAGGGGCGATGGCTTCGACGGAGACGATGGACATCGACCAGATCTTAACCCGCGCATTAAATGAGTTTACTAGTGTGAGTTATCTTTCTCTATGGAGACAGCCCTTTTATACTCTACAATTAGTTTAACTTTTGCTCTAATCGCAGCCAATGCTGACCCTTACTACTGGCTGGCTTTGCTCAGGTGCTATCATCGAGGAGTCCAGGACTTTGGAGCAACGACATGTTGAAGAACTCAAAGTTGCCATAGCAAAATATGCTGAACAGCTCGAGGCAGCGCTTGAGGAGAAGAACAAACTGGCTGAGGAGTAAAGGGACAGGTAGACTGCTCTGGATAAGGCCATCGAACAAAGAGACAACTTCAAGGAGTCTAACCGCGCCAACTACTGCGAGGCTAAAAAGCTCGAGTAGGACTTGATTGCGAGCACATAGGAGACTGCAACATTGGAGGGTCGGATCGAGAAGCTTGAAAAAGCTAACACCAATAATTTGGAAAGGTACAAGAATGCCACGGTTATGTGTTTCTATGACTTTTGGAAACGCAACCAAGAGGCTGACTTCAGCTATCTTCCCGAGCGTGCAAGGCATGATGAGATAGCCCACTGCGCTGGTCGATTGGCGGAAGAAGAGAGAGCAAGGGTACCTGCCTCGCCCGAAATCTCCTTGGCCACTGTCGTGGATAAGGCGGACAATGAAGCTACAACTGTCGTCGACCAGGGCACCGCTCAAGATCCCCCAGCCTCATAGTCTGCTATTTTTCTTTCTCTTAAATTTTTCAAGTACACGGCCTACGGGTCATGATGTAAAGACACTTATTTTCTAGTTGAATATTTATTGCTGCACGGGCAGCTTTTGCTTTTAATTGAACAATTACATCCGAGTAGTAACTGCTCGTGGTCTAAAAAGGATACATTCTGATATTATAATATTTGCATCTTATTATAACATCTGTTCGCATGACCGAACTTAGCATAGTACTTTGGTTTGATTTATCAAA
Organism: Humulus lupulus; assembly: GCF_963169125.1. Classification (NCBI taxonomy): domain Eukaryota; kingdom Viridiplantae; phylum Streptophyta; class Magnoliopsida; order Rosales; family Cannabaceae; genus Humulus; species Humulus lupulus. The sequence continues at coordinate 137,717,535 of NC_084798.1, read as the reverse complement.
ATTCAAAATTTTGAAAAATACTATAAGTACCCAAGCATGCTTTCAGTTATTTTGTTCATGTGTTTACATACCTGTCGATATGCTTTGCTTACTAGATTCCTTATGTGCCACCCAAGTGATCGAGGAGCTTTGAGTCCTTGGTCACTTGCCTTGACCAAAACCTGTTCGAACAATACTGCTCGGAGCAAAATAATTAAAATTGTAATACAGCAAAACAACACACGTAATGAGCAAATACTTGTATAAAATACAATAACTAGCAAGAATGTCTGGCTGCGCAAAGTGACACGGAGCCAAATGTACGACAAAAGATAAAACGACAATTAAGAAAGATAATCCAATGGAAAAGAAGAAAACACCAAGGATTTATAGTGGTTCGGCCCCAAAGAATGGTAATGACCTACGTCCACTTAGTGTTATTATTAAGATCGAATCTCAAAGCAGTGATCAAAGGACTAGGGTTCTTGAGTTTCACAAACCTTGGAAGAAATACAATGAAACGATGGATAATTGCACTATAGCTCTCTCTCTCTCTCTCTCTATCTTAGCAAAAAGACTCAGCCATCAAAAGTCCCTTCCATGAGCCATTTCATGTATATTTATAGGCTCTAGGAGGTTTACATGGGCCAACGGGCCATATCTTTCCTTAATAACCGCATATCAAGATAATAATGAGGAAATATTCAATGCAATAATTATAAGATTAAAATTTTAGAAGGAAACAAATCAAATTATACGACCAGCCTGGTTGTATCTAAAAGTTAAGCTCTGATGAAGCGATGTGCCTCTTGTCGATAGTCGAACATCACTTCAGCCACGTGTGAGAAATCTCTGCCACGTCATCAGCAGATGTTTTTTGGGTAAACACACAATTATGCCCTTACAAGCTAAACAGGGCCTGCATGCTTATCAAATACTCATAAACATGCATTTCACGTATCCATATAATCATAGGATCATGCATATCACATAATCATACATTTTACAATTTATTCACATAACTACCAATTATGCCCTCCCGGCACATTAATCAAGGCCCTTAAGCCTTATTAGTGATCTTTGGTCGTTACATAGGACATGCCTTATACCCTTGCACGCTAAACCCAGATAGATTTTCTAAGGTGGGAAAACCATTAACGGTCCCTAACAACGCAACTCTAGGTTTGAACTCTTCTTTCCTATATGCATCATAAGCATCAAGATCTACATACCATAGAGTGCTTAAATCATTAATAAGAGGAGCTAGATATACAAAAATCTCATTTATGGGTTGTTTAGGACCTGATATCGATAATATCAACATAGTAAACTTCATCTTCATACACAACCATGGTGGTAGATTGTATATGGCACGCATAACAGGTCAACAACTATATTTACTACTTAGGGAAGTATGTGGATTAATTCCATCAGCAGAAAGGCCTAGACGAATATTTCTAGGTTCGTTAACTCACACCATTTCCAATCGGTTCTCTTCCAAGCAGGCGAGTAAGTTGGATGTTTAATTTACCATCGTGTATTCTATCATAAGCATGCCATGTTAAGATTTTAGCATGATCAACACTTCGATAATGTTAAATCAAACGAGGTATAGGCGATAAGTACAATAAAACATTTGCAGGAACTCCTACCCTAACCTCATCAAAATTCTTTTACTTCTACCATCTTAACTCAGCATAAGTCGAACATGCATTTGCTTCAACAATATTTTTTGATACAGGATGCAATCGTTAGGACAAGCATGATTTTTTTCGTAATGCATGCCTAACGAACGCAATGTCTTCTTTGCCTCATAAAACGACAATGGATTTTCATTATTTTTGGATAATAACTCTCCTAGAAAATAAAGTATATCCGTAAAGATCTTATCACTCAACCCATGTTTAGCTTTTATTGTATACAACCTAAGTAGTGATGACAATTTAGTGAAATTATTACAACCAAGGTAAATGGGTTTCTCAGCATTCACTAAGATGATTTGAAATTTCATTGGATCAAAATTTGTTTAAAATTGTGCATCAGCTATCAATTTTGCAATGTCATCGCTCTCACCATCATTCACATAATCACAATTATTCTTCTTAGATGGAGATTCTCTACTAAATGTAATTTTTTTCTCCATGGAGAAACCACATCTTACAACTTTGATATTTTCCATATTTAAATAAGTGACCCTTTATCTCAGTAATTTTCATTCTTTGATTATTACCACAATTAATACAAGGGAAACAAATTTTACTAGGATCTTGAGCATTTCATACACAAAACACCAAAAAATTCTCAATTTTGTCCTTATATTTCACTGATAATCTAATCGCTGACATCCAATCTTTATCGATTGCCATTATCTTGTTTAAAAATGTAAACAAAAAAGAACAAGCAAAAACTATTTTTAGAATTATGTTCAATTAAATAATCTGCAAAAAATTTGACAGAGTTTCCTGTGTTAATACAACATATCCAATTTATAAAATGAACTAAATTCATAGGAATTAAACAAAAAAAATATTATAATACATAATTATCATGGATACATTTAAAACAGACAACACTTCCCTTATATTTGTAACCTAATCATCTGCCAATAATGTTGACCCTCGATTTAGTCAACAACACGGAGTCGCGAAAAATGATAAGAATTATAAAATTGATTGAAATAAACGACACGAGGATTTTATAGTGGTTCAACCCTAGAGATTAGTAATAACCTTCGTCCACTTAGTGTTTTTTATTGATGTAAAACCCCAAAACTTGCGATCAGAGAACAAGGGTGCACTGAGTTTCATAAGTTTTAAAGCTAGATACAAATACTACGTATAAATGCACTATTTCTCTCTAAATTCAAAATATTGCACGTGACATAAATGAAGCCTATGAGTCTTATTTATAGGTTCATGGATGTACATATGGCTCGTCCTTAAAATGCATTACAAGCATAACAAAATAATAACATAAATAATGATATTTACATTTAAAATAGTTAGATATCTCAGAAATATCTAACTTATAACCCTTTTTTAGCGTTTGTCTCAGTTCCACGAGTACCTCTAGTCGTATGCCTATGCACCCCTTCTTTTCCTACTGCTTAGCATATTCCTTACGCCTATCGAGCAACTTTAATTTCCTCTTAACACTCTGGTCCTCAGCTAACTAGACTTTCATTAATCATAACTACATGCCACTCATCTGCCTCTTAAACATGCCACATCATCATGGAAATATTTTGGGAAACATTTGCCCCCATGTTTATTTTAATGCGATCAACATTTAATAAACTTACTAAATCAGCTATCCTTCTGACCCGTCACATCATACTGTACTTATTTTCTCGAAAAGATAAGTAATCATGACCCTGTCATTTCCCCAGGCACAATTTGCCAGTTATTTCTATTTCCCATGCCAAAACACTCAAGTTTCATCATTAAGTGTCAGATACCCTTGATCGATATAAATTCCCTATTCTTTCTTCATTCCTCTTTTACACAACCATTCTCTCTCTTCAAGAACACTGAGAAGAAACCTCCAAAAACTTTAGACATTTTAGTGTTGTTATAAGGCATCTTCAAGCATATCTGAGCAAATTCATCATGATTTATTCAACAATCCTTACTCCAAGTAAGTTTTCGAACCCATCCTCCTAACTTTGAATTATTTTTCCTGCATTTTAGTTGTGATTTGTCTGTTTTTGTATCTATGTTTTGAATGCTCTTGAGGGTAATTGGTTTTGGGTAAAAGGCACTGGATTTTATGGGATAAAATAGGGATTTTAGGCAATTTATGGAACATAATGATGTTTAGGAAGGTTATTTAGGCATATTGTCAAAGATTGGGCGAAAAGTCGAAGTAAAAATTTGATTTTTGGTATTTCGAAAAAAACTGGTTTTTTTTCGCTCGTTTACGACGTCGAAAAGTTTTTCTCAAAAAACTTTTGACATTCACTTATTAATCCATTTTTCCAACCTACTGGCAGGTTTTTCGTGTTTTTATTCAAGATGCTGCTGGTCGGATAAAAACTTAACTTTGGTCGTAGATTCTCACTTCCCCTTTGTTCTTCTCAGATATTGAAGAATGATCCCTGGGGAGGTGAGAGACCAATAGACATCGATCTCCTTGCTCTAAAATTTGAGGATGAAGATCAGCATATTCCTACGACCAACCATCCTAGAGAAAAAGAAAACCAAACATGGGTTGTGTTAAACATACTACTAGAGAAAAAGAAAAACCATGGACTCACCTATGAGTCAGCCGACAACAAGCACAAAGGGTCCTTCAAGCGACCCTCAACCCCTAAAGGTTACACCACCAGAGATCCAACCTAAGGCTTGACCACACGAGGGTTTACAAGCATATGTACCCTGGTACATTGCCCCTTCAAGCGTCATATCGACCATGATGGTGGCAATGTATTCCAAGAAGTACGGGCCTCCTGGGATTACTCTATATAAGGCTACACCCGACAAGAGGGTAAACGTGTCCGGAGGCACCTTTAGTGTCTGGTCGAGGTATCACATAGAAGCGTGGAAAAACTCGCAGAAATGCGTGGTCCCCTACCTGGAACTTCACGTCCCTATGGTTGGGATCAGCGTAGTTTTTCTGCGTGGTCCCCTACCTGGAACTCGCAGAAATGCGTGGTCCCCTACTCTGTGAAGCGAACATTCGATCTTGGATCTTCTCAATAGCTTCATTAGTCTTCTGAACCATCTTCGATCCTAGATACTTCCTCTCCCCTATACCATCCCAATGAATGGGCGATATACACTTCCTTCCATATAACATCATTGATTGATAACTATTGTTGTATGAAAACTCAATCAACGTGAGGAACTTAGTCGAAAACCCCTCAAAGTCTAGCACACATGCTCTAAGCATGTCCTCCAATGTCTGAATTGTCCTCTCAGACTATTATTCTGTCTGTGGATGAAAGGTTGTACTGAACTTCAACTGAGTTCTCATAGCCTTCTACAAACAACCCCAAAACTTGGAGGTAAATATGGGATCCCAGTTCGATACTATAGATTTAGGAACCCCATGGAGCCGTACAATCTCCCTCACATACAACTCCACTTACTGATCCATACTATAGGTCATCCTCACTAGTAGAAAGTGAGCCGACTTGGTGCACCTGTCCACTATTGCCAACACCGAGTCATGTTGCCCCACCGTCCTTGGAAAACGTCCTATAAAATCTATTGTAATATCTTCCCACTTCTACTCGGGAATATCCAAAGGCTGTAACAACCATGATGGATGCTGGCTTTCAGTTATTACCTGCTGACAGGTTAAACACTTGGCTACGTACTCAACCACGTCCTTCTTTATTCAAGGCCACCAATACAAAGTCTGTAGATCCTGGTACATCATCGTGGTGCCTAGATGGAGTGAGTATGGTGTAGAATGGGATTCGTCAAGAATCTCTCGTCTCATACCCATATCAATAGGAACACAATTTCGTCCCTAATATCTAAGTAAACCCGTCTCTAAAATGGAATAATCCTTAGCCACTCCAGCTAGGAAATTTCCTCTAACCTCCTGCAACTGAGCATCACCCATCTGACCCTCTCTTATCCTCTTCAAGAGGATAGACTGTAAGGTAATATTGGCAAACTGACCCACAACCAATTCTATCCTCGCTCTAGTCATTTCCTCTACTAATTCCTTCGATATCCGCTTCGAGCTAAAAAATTGTCCCGGGACCCTCCAGCTCAAAGCATCTGCCACTACATTAGCTTTTCCAGGGTGTTAAAGGATGTCACAGTCATAATCCTTCACCAATTCTAGCCAACATCTCTGTCTCATATTTAGGTCTCTCTGGATGAAGAAATACTTTAAACTCTTATGATCGGTGCATATCTCGCACTTCTATCCGTACAAATAATGTCGCCATACTTTCAGGGCGAATACCACCCCTGCTAGCTCCAAATCATGGGTAGGGTACCGCTGCTCATAATCCTTCAGCTATCACGACGCATAAACAATAACCTTCTCATTCTGCACAACACAAATCGTAGTCCTAGTCTTGACGCAGAAATACACTACAAACTTGTCCCCTTCCGAAGGAAGACTCAACACCGGAGAAGTAATCAATCGTCGCTTCAACTCCTGGAAACTACCCTCACATTTTTCTGACCATGTGAACTTCAGATTCTTCCGTGTCAACTCATTCAATGGTATGGAAATCTTTGAAAACCCTTCCACGAATCGTCTGTAATATCTGACTAGTCCAAGGAAACTCCTAACCATCGAGGCATTCCTTGGCATCGGCTAATCCCTAACTGCTTCTACCTTGGCCGGATCCACCTTAATCCCATCTCCACTGAAATTATGTCCAAGGAATGTTAACAATGGTAACTAGAACTCACACTTCTTAAATTTAGCATAAAACCGATGCTCCCTCAATCTCTACAATACCCGTTGAAGATGTTGTTCATGCTTTGCCTCTAAGCAAGAGTATACTAGGATGTCGTCGATATAGACAATAACAAATTGATCTAAGAAATCCTTGAACACCCTGTTCATCAGATCCATAAATGATGTTGGGTCATTGGTCAATCCAAACGACATGACCAAGAACTCATAATGCTTGTACCTCATACGGAAGGCCGTCTAGTCCTTGCATAACGATAAATCCTCAGGAAACACATCCAAAAACTCGCATAACGGTCTAGTCTTTCCTGGCCACACCGGCATCACTCTAGTGGCATCCACCACACTGGCTATATAACCTATACAACCTCCTTGTAATAGGCCCCTAGCCCTCAAAGCCGATATCATAGGAATGCAGGGTCTGTGCGTACTACCCACAAAAACAAAGGGGTCATCACCCTCTTGCTCAAAATTCACTATCTTTTTCCGACAGTCTATGGTTGCCCCATGTCTGACTAGCCAATCCATCCCCAAAATCTTGTCGAAATCATCCATACCCTACTCAATTAAATCTACTGACAGTTCGCTACTTTCCACCATCATTGGCAGTGCTCTAATCAATCTCCCAGAAACTATCAGCTCCCCTGTAGGCAGTATAGTCCCAAACCTTCTAGCATAATACTCACTAGGCCTACACAGTCTATCAATCACTTTACTAGAAACAAATGAATGTGTAACACCAGAGTCAATCAGTACAGTATATGAAGAACTAGCACTAGAAAGTTGACTTGTCACTACCGAGGGACTAACCTTAGCCTTTGCCTATGTCAAGGCGAACACTTGAACGGGAGTCAAGCTGTCCGCCTTCCCTGGTTTCTCTTTCTTCAAAGTCCGGCAGTCTTTCTGGAGGTGTCCAACCACCCCGTACAAGTAACAGACCTTTGCCGAAATTTTCCCAGAAGGAACTTCAGGGGTCTTCCTCTTCTAATCGCTGAGGCCTCCGCCCATACCAGACCCTGTAATGGAGGCACTACCCTACAAACATCTCATCTCATAGCATTCTCCCTCCAAATCTTGTTCTATGCCTCCTTAGAAGTGAGGGCCTTTTCAACCACTTGGGCATAAGTTTTCTCCCCAGGTACTTATGTGATCCTCACATCTCGGGCTATCATAACATTAAGCCCTCTAACAAAATTGTCTTGCCTAGCTACATCTGTAGGCACTAGATCAGGTGCAGACTTCGCTTGCCTGTCAAATTTTAGGGCATACTAAGTAACTGTCATGCTACCCATCCCAACTATAGTATTTCTTGTTGAATAAGTCTCCAAACCCATCCCAACTCATGGTAGAAACATCCTGAATCTATGATGCTATCTCCCACCAAATGTGGGCATCATCTCAAAGTATATAGGTGGCACAGGCCACCCTGTCATTACCTTCCACCCTTATGAAATCTAGGATGGAGGTAATCGAACTCATCCACCGTTTAGCCTTAAGTGGATCTGGTCCTCCCTCAAAGGTTGGAGGATGTTGTTTCTTAAATCTTTCATAAAACGACTCCCATTTGTTCCCAATCATAGGCGACTGTACTACTGGTGCACAACCGGTGGCAAGTTAGGTGCAGCACTCCCAGGCGGAGCCTGCTGCCTTAGAAGACGAATCTCTTCTTCCTGACTCTGAAGTCTAGCTTACATATCAGCAAGCAACTGCCGTAAGTTCTCAGGAACTGGCAGAGGGTTCTGGCCCTGGTCAGCATCTCTAGCCTCAACCCCAATGTCAGCTAGTCTAATTGATCACCTTGGAGGCATAACTCTCAAAGTTTACCTACAATCAATGACTCATCTGGTTAGGAAATGATAAAAGATTTATAATCATCCCACAATCCAACGCTGAAAACCAACATCACACAGTCATAATGCAAACAGGCATTTAAACAATTATTCACATACAATAGCAATGTTGATAATCAGGCCTTATCATATTCACATAGCACTCAAGGGCCAGGCCCTGTCAGTATATCTTATGCTCCCTAATAAATGTGCAGATAAAGCATTTATATTACATTTAAGCACTATAACATATAATCACATATATCGTTACCAAAACCTGAGTGGAGCTTGTCTTCAGCAGTGAGTGCACATGCCCAGTCGGTCTTCAGGAACCTTTTAACCTAGATTGCTCTTATACAAAGTTGTAGCGCCCTGGATAACCAAGACCTTTACACTATGTTTTGAAAATAGTGCAAGACTTGCTAATCAAGTCGTTTGAACATAAACGTGTTTCTAGAGTCAGCTGACAGGTTAGGGTTAAAAGGTTTTGATTGTAAAATGGTTGATTTTCATTAAAACAAGATTTCGATACATGGGATCCAAAAAATAATGTTTACAAGGCGGTTACAACCCTCAAAAGTAAATAAACCTAGAGCCAGCCTAAATGGAAAAATACAAGTTTTGGCTCTAGTCCCTGTAAATCCCTCAGCCGTGGCGGTCGAGCAGCTGCTCTAGCTTTCCCTTGGCTTTACATGCACCATGTAGCACCCGTGAGCCAAGGATCAACAAGAAAACAAAATTCAACAAGCATGGATAAAAAAAGAATGCATAATAAACTTTAGATCAACCAGTTCAATCAACAACAGAGTACAAGTACTAAGCTAGGTAGGAATAACAATTCAATCAAACATATAATTCAAACTCAATACAATTAATTAAGGGTCAGTGCCCTTAGGACGAGTCTGTTAGGTATTTAGCTGATCCGACTCGCTTAGGCCATGTTGCGTTCAATACGATTAATATCAGCCCCGGCTCCATTAGGTCAGACCTTCATATCAAACATAACGATATACAGGTTGTGAAACACTCAATCAAAATCAATACGAGCTAACCTGCCTGTCTAGATATTTCCAATCATAAATACATTTATAACCTTGCATATATTCGCATACAAGGAGATCTCAGTCCCATTTTTGACTTAGGTGCGGTTTTCTTACCTTGAGTCCTGAGCGGAGGATGTGGAGTAATCCCGAGCACGATCCTTAATCCCGAGCCTTAATAGTAACCCTAGTCACGGGCAACAATGGATAACTATTCAAAAATACTCCAATTAAATGCTTTGGAATAAAATACTAGCCTTCAGGACCTCGAATTCTACTAATCTGGATAGTAGAATTCATCTTGAGAACTTAAGTTAAAGTCCTAGGTGGGCCGCGACTTGGCCCTAATGGTAACCATGCAACCCTAAGTCAGAGGCGTCAGCCACTCAAGGTTTGCCCCAAAATGTTGAAGCGAAGGGTTTGACGGATGGTGAAACGACCCAGATAGATGAGCATACGACTTATGAAATGAAAATTTCGTCAAGTTGGGCGGACATAGTGGAGGCAGGAGACTTTCAGACTTCGGCCCAAACCCATTGGCAACAATTCAAAATGGGTAATCTTTCATTTTCTGACTAGAAACTTGAATATGTTGAACCATTGATTAAATATGGTAAGAAGATTGCACTAGTCGATATTGATGAAGTGAAATGCCAATCGGCTAATTGGAGTTCTTCTGTCATATGTATGGTTCTTGGTGCTAATCCTCCAATGGCTGTTTTGGAAGGGTTTATCAAAAGGGTTTTGGGTCATCTAGGGATTTCTCAAATAGTTAGGATGACAATGGGTCTGACTATGGTCAAGTTTAATGATGATGCTACAAGAGACCATGTTTTGGAAACTGGTGTTCTTCATTTTGATAAGAAGCCAGTTATAATTCGGCCATGGACTACTGATGTAAGTGCAATTCGTATGATCCGTTCAGTGCCTCTTTGGATTAGGTTACTTGATTTAGGCCTTCAATATTGGGGTAGTAAATGCCTTAGTGCCCTTGTTAGTACGATAGGCAAACCGATAATGGTGGACAAATTTACATGAGAGCATACTAGAGTTCAATTTGCTAGGATCATGGTGGAGATGGAAATCACAGATAATCCTCCTAGGACAATACAATTTTTGAATGAACATGGTCAGTTAACAGAACAAGGGGTGGACTATGAATGGTTGCCACTTAAATGCAAAACTTGTGCGGGTTTTTGTCATTCTATGGTTGACTGCCGCAAGGAGATGAAATTTCAGGGGATCAAGAAGGATAATCCTTCTAGGAATCCTCCTGTGGTAGGGAGGAACAAGGATGAGAAAGCGTTTCTATAGAAAGAGGAATCGTCTTATGTGCGGATTGAAGTGCGTGATAGAGATAGATGCTTCCGTAAGTTTCCTTTTTTCAGGAAAGCAAAATTCTTTTAGTGTTCCAGGGGGATCGAATGTTAACTAACTGACGTATTGTAATATCAACCAGCGTTCAGCTGATTCTTAAATAAGGGAGTGTTTGAGAACAAAGGCCTCAGTTGACAGATTCTTAGGCTCAATCTCAGGTCTCCAAAGTTGCATTGTGTTTTTTTGCATTTGTGTTGGAGAACGTAAAGAGATTTAGTAGGTGAGAAGTATAACCATAAGTGCAATGGAACTTTCGCTGGGATTGGTTGTCAATGTATGTTATGCTATCTCTGCAGAAGTGACATTATGATGAATTAAAAAAGATCCTCCACTAGGATCAAAAGTAACGGCTACTTACTTTAGATCACTTTCATCCGCATCTCTTTCTTCGCTAAAGCCCTTCTCTTATGCCGGGTCTGGGTTTTTATAGGTCTATTCAGGATATAATTTTTTGCGATCCAATCGAAGGCAGTATACTTTTCTTGCAATTCGGGGTTGAAACCCTCATTATTGATCATCTTGGGAAGGATTGAGTGGAATTTACGGAACCATGGACCATTACCATCGCTCTTGGGGGTCTTCTTACCATCACCGCATAACCACCATCCATCACCAATAACATTCCACATCCCACTTCAAACTTTTCGATTCCTTGGGTAGCCAAGAATAGTAAACGGAGCACACCGCAGAAAGACTCGATCAGATTCGACTTTGCCAGATGGAGACCGGCTTGACCCTAAGGTGGAAAGCTCTTTGGGTGGTGGTTTTTCGATTCTCTCTTTCCTCTCTTGAAGATAACCACTTATTTACGCAATAATGATTGAGTAAATTTTTATGGGTAAGACGCCCGAGCAAGGAAGGGAGGAATATGGATGAGAAAGCAGTCTCTAATATGCCTAGGAATTTTACTGAGGATCCACCAGTTGCTGATGCCCAGAATGCTAGTGATAAGGCTTGGCAATTGCCAGAATCAATCCAACCCTTTTGTGGTTCTCTAAGAACAGATAGAGAGGGAGAAAGGATGTTTAGGTGAAGCTAGTTCTTCTCATGGATAACTATAATATTCTGAGCTGGAACTTAAGGTGGTTGAATGGTCCGAAAAAGCAGACTGTAGTGTTGGATATTTGTAGTAAGAATAAAGTGGGAGTTGGTGCTCTCTTGGAAACTAAAATGAGGGGGAATAAAGTCAAGGAGATGATGGTTAATAAATTTTTGAACTGGGATTATTATTCCAGCCTTGTTATTGAGGGTAGAATTTTGATCATATGGAGGAGGATTTTTGTCAAGGTTACAGTTCTTGATGAGACAAGTCAATATGTTCACTGTAATGTTAAAATGGCTGGTCAGAAATTTCCATTTAGTGCAACATTTGTTTATGGGCGTAATACTATGGAGGAAAGGAGGATTTTATGGCAAAGATTACCTAAGCTTTCAGCTGCTGCTTGGGTAATTTTGGGAGAATTTAATGCAATATTTACAGCCAAGGATAGGAATGGAGGGAAGCCTGTGTCTAAAGCTGAATTATTAGATTCTTCTCAATGGCTTGCTAGGACTCAAATGGATGCGCTTAAACAAACTGGCTCTTTCTTTACTTGGACTAATAACCAAGATGGGCGTGCTCGCATATACTCTAAGATAGATCATGTGTTTGCTAATGACGACTGGCTGGATTAGTTTCCTAATACAACAGCAATTTTCAACTAGGAAATGGTTTCTGATCACTACTCTTGTACAGTTTCTATTCAGGCCATGGAGAACTTTGGAGTTAAGTTGTTTCGTTTTTATATTTCTATGCAGATCATAAAGACTTTAAAGAGGTGGCACTTGATAGCTGGAGGAAGTCGATTCAGGGGACTGTATTAAAGGCCATTTATCTAAAGACAATGCGGCTAAAACACAAACTGAAAAGATTTAATAGGGATCATATAGGAGACATAGGAGTACAATTTCAGAAGGCTAAAGATGATTTTTAGGCTGCCATCTTCCATGCTCAGCAACATCCTAGTGATTTTACTCTCCAAGATACTGTCAAGGTTGCTGCAGATGCTTTTATAATTCAGGAGCAAATGTATGATAGCTTCTTGGCTCAAAGAAGTAAGATTAATTGGTTAGGGAAGGGAGATACGAACACTACTTATTTCCATGCTTGTCTAAAGAAACGCATGGAAGAGAATAGGATAGCCTCTTATGTTACTGATCAAGGTAGGGTGGTGGATAACTTTTTCGAAGTGGTCTCTCATTTTCTGAACCACTTGAGGAGTATTATGGGCAGGCCTAGTTCAGTTACTAAGAAGTTAAATATTCATTATGTAGAGATGGGTTCCAAACTCTCAGTTGACCAGCAGCTTCATCTGTTGAAGCCTTTTTCTCTCAGGGAAATTCGAGATGCCTTATTTAGTATTCTTATAATCAAATCCCTGGGTCCAGATGGGTTTGGTTCTGGTTTTTTCAAGGTGTTGTGGCTGGATATAGGCGATGAAATTTGTAGAGTTGTAGGGCAGTTTTTTGAAACAGGCAATATCCCTGAGGAGCTTCTTAATACCACATTGTCTCTGGTCCCCAAAATTGATAATCCTTCTCGGGCTGTGGATTATAGGCCTATTGCTTGTTGTTCTACTATTTACAAATGTATCTCTAAGCTTCTTTGCTCTCGATTAGCTAAGGTCCTTCCTGACTTAGTTCAATCAAATCAGGGAGCTTTTGTTCAAGGGAGATCAATAGCTCATAACATCTTGATTTTCCAAGATCTTATCAAGAATTATGGGAGATCATCTATCTCGCCTAGGTGTGCTATCCCTGATGATTTGCTTTTATTTTGTAAAGGATCTCTGGCTGCTGTTCAAGTGCTCAAGGGTACTTTAGAGGAATTCAATTCTTTAACTGGGCTTCAAATTAGTGCTAGTAAATCTCATGTATACTTTGGGGGAGTTTCTATTGCTGACAGACAGATATTGGCTACTGAGTTACAGCTTTCTAAAGGGTCTTTTCCCCTTAAATATCTTGGTGTTCCTATGAGACCAAGTAAATGGAAGCATGAAGATTGTGACATCATCATCCAAAAATTCAGAATGTGATTACATACTTGGGCTAGCAGGCACCTATCCTTTGCTGGTAGAATCCAACTCATTCATTATGTTCTATTTGGACTGCGGAACTACTGGATGAGTATGTTTATACTTCCTCAAAGTATTATTAAGGAGATTGTAAAGTTGTGTCGTGGTTTTCTTTGGGGAGTAAATGGTAATAGGAGCATGATACATGTGGCTTCTTGGTCGAAGGTCTGTATGCCGAAAGCTTATGGTGGCCTTGGGTTCAGAAATGGCTCAGTTTGGAACTGAGCCATCTTAGCTAAGTATATCTGGGCTATTACTGAGAAGCATGATGTGCTTTGGGTCAAGTGGATCAATTCAATATACTTGAAAGGTTCAGATTTCTGGTCTTATAGGCTTCCTCCTGATACTAGCTGGTATTGGAGGAAATTATGTAATCTAAGGGGACATTTTAGCTGTGATGAGGTGAAAGCTGCTGGTAATTTAGGAAAGTTTCATCCTTCAAAACTGTATAACAGTTCTCTCTGTCAACAACAGGTTGACTACCATAGAGTTGTTTGGTGCCGGTTGTCTATACCTAAGCACAGATTTTTGCTTTGGCAAACTGTAAACTCTCAGCTGCTAACCTGTGATAATTTGCTCAGGTTATGTTTGGCTCTTGACTCTCTTCTTTGTCCTGTTTGTGGTAACTCTGCTGAGAATCATGCCCATTTATTTTTCGATTGCTATCTTTCCAAGCAGATCTTGGTCATCATTTTTGACTGGTTGGGTTTTCAAGCTTGGTGTTCTGAGTTTACTAGTTGCCTAGTTTGGCTCTCTAGCAGGAAATCTGGAATTATCTTTGCTATCATCAACTCGATTTTGGGAGCTGTTGTTTATATTATTTGGAGGAATCGAAATAGATGTGTTTTTGATAGATATTCTTGGACAGCTGATTGTATTGCTTCTAAGATTAAGACTAAGATTCAATACAGAATTCTCATTGTAAAAAATAGGAAATTGTCTATACAAGAACAAAGATTTATAGATAGGATTACAATGTAATCTGGTTAGGGGCCTTCTTTGCTACCTTTGTGTGTACGTGTTGGAGGGGTTTATCCCCTGTTTTTGGTTTTGTGAGTGTTATTTGTATTGTGTACTGTATGGTTTGGCTGGTTGATTAATGAAGTATATTTTCTTCTTGATAAAAAAAAAATACACTCAAGTGTTTAAGATATTTAAGAGTTGTCTAAACTCTTCTAACCCTCCCCAAAACCGACCCCCTCTCTCACAATCACTCTCATCTTCCTTAAAAAATTCTCTCTCAAGTTTTCTCTCTATTTTCAACCATCAAGAACACTAAGAAAGCTTGGATACTTAAACTTTGGTCAAGGAAGAATTTCCCTAAGGTAAAGTTTCAAAAAACTTGACTTTTGTAAAGTTTTTAACCATAGATATTTCAACAGCTAACTATATATGTTCTTGGGGGAGTTGGTTAAGGTTTTGAAAGAGTTTTGAAGGATTCAAAGTTAGTAGAAACATCGAAACCTAAAGCAAGAACAACAAGAGGTAAAAAGTTTACTTTTTATGGTTGTTATTGTATGGTTTTTATTATTTTTATGCACTATTTTGTATATTTAATGCTTAAAGTTCCTTATTATTGATGTAATAATGCTATGGTAGTTGCTTTATAATTTTGATGATGCTTGTGTGTTGGTTTTTGAAAATAGGGACCAAAATCCCTAAGGGTTTTGTTGAAAACCCTAAAACAAAAATACAAGTTTAGAGCTGTGAATTCCAAGGGGTCAAGCATCCACTGTATATTTATTTTGTAAAATTAAATTATACTGTGATGTTGTTGAGATGGAGTACATAAAATTGAGCTTTTGAAACACTCAACAACATTTACCAATGAGTGAGTTATGCTAATTCAAAGTTTAGGTAAAAAACTGTTTTTTTTCTTCGTATTATTACATTCGGGACCACATTTGGACAGCAACTGTATAGATCAAATGAACCCAGCTTTTAATAAATTTTGGTGGACATATTCTTGGCATAACTTAGTATTCTACTGTAATGTTTGGTGACAAAATAATGAACTGTTTGAGAGTTATTAAGTGCCAAATTTTAGAAAAAATAAGGACTCTAAAATAAGGTCATTTTTATGTCAATGTTTGGAAAATATTTTCACCAATAATGCTCATTTTGACCTAAGATTTTACGAAGACCTAAAAGGCATACCAACCCTACTACAAAATTGACATGGCACGATGGTTTTAAACCGTCGGATGGACTCTCATACGTCAGTTCTAATAGCGTCATCCCATGCAATGTCATGTCATGTAAAGCATGAAACGACGGTTTAAATAAAAGTGTCATCTCTTGTCATACATGAGACGATGGTTCCTATTGTCTCTTGTGGTACATGAGACGACAGTTTTTGTGCAAGTGTCATCCATTGCAGTAAATGAGACGACAGTTCCTACTCAAGCGTCATCCTCCTACAGTACATGAGATGACAATTTATGTGCAAGCATCGTCCCCTGCAATACATAAGACGACAATTTTGTGGAAACCGACGTCCCATGTAGAATATGAGAATTTTTTTCATTTATCTATTTTCAATAACTATCACTACAAGAAAAAATGCTTTTAATAACACCAAAAATGTGTTATCAAAACTTACCATAACACTTTCTGATGTGTTAAGACCGACTATGTTATCGTAGGTCAAGGTACTTTACATAACACTTTATCATTGTTATACAGATGTGTTATTATACTGTCAACGATAACACATTTTTTGTGTTATTTTAATATATAGATAAGTGTTTAATTATGTTATTTATAGTCGATTATATAACACATTTCAATACTTATAAATTTGTGTTATACTACACTTTAGTATAACACTTTTTTTGTGTTATACTACACTTTAGTATAACACATTTTTTCTGTTATATTACACTTTAGTATAACACATTATTTGAGTTATATAATGAAATTTGCATAACACAATTCTTTGCCTAAAAAGTGTTATTGTAATAGATATTATAACACATTTTTCGTATTATTTTAATATTTAGATAAGTTTAAATTCTCATTATATATTCATTTATATAACACTAATTTATTCTATTATATTTTATTTTTTATTTATATAATTAAAATTAGCTTTCTAATATATACTGGCATCATCAAATGAACTTGATTTTCAAATAACAATAAGTAAAAACATTCAACATTATATTAACAATCCACAAATTAGTTTAAAACATTCAACATTGTCATCAACAACAAAATGTTCTTTAAGTATTCAAGTAGTCTTAAATATTCAACGTATTGAAAAATTATTACTTTCAGCACAAATATTCTAAAGCTGCCCAACACAAAGCCTTCAAAATTAAGTATCATTTTATATTTCGCTTGTCACATCTGCAAAATAAACAAAGAAATATTTTATTGTTATTATCTAGCATCACAAATTACTTCAAGAAAAATACTATGGAAATTATTTCCAAGAGAGGACACCACATACAAAATAATGAATTAACAACTACACCAAAGCAAACAAAGAAACCAAACACTAAATTATAAGACATTGGTAACAGTAACTCACTGCTACTGACCTTTATTCATCTCTTCTCATATTTTGCTACTGTTTGAGTTTGCGAGTTGGTGTGCTACTGACTCCCCTGACTTATCGCTCATCAATCTACTCATAACCAATTTGCAAGATAACAGTCACAACAGTCACATTTAAGGATTAATGGGTGACTTACGATTCAGGTTTTCGCACATCATAGAGTCTAACAGAACCATCAACAAAACCAGCAGCAAATTGACTGCCATGAACTTGAGAGGAAAACTACAAAGAGAACATGGAGAAGAAAAATAAACAAGTGAAACAATTTCAAGCACATACTAACACAAAATATATAAAAATATAAAACTAAGAACTCCCATTTAGCAAATCTAGTAATCCTGACATTCCAGCCAATCAGCGAAAATTCACACAACCACAAAAGACCAGAATAAAGACATGCCAAAGAAACCACAAATGTAACTCAATATAAAGGGCAGCACATTAAAAACAGAAAGCAACCTGTTCTAAATTTTAGAGCTCATTTGGACAATTGGAAATCTATCAAATTACTTTTGAATAAAGAAACAAAAAATCACTCCCACCCAAAGCTAAGTGAATACCAACAAAAGATCAATATCAACAACAAAAAACTTGGCAAACCTCATCCCAACTAGCACAGTTCCAGGAGCTGCAAAAATAGCTCATATATATAATAAAAAATAAGAGTTCAGGTTCGGTGTGATATTGATTGAAATAAGAAGCAGCTCCAACTTTTCTTACAGGTAATGTCTAGAAAATATGTATCAAGCAACCCATTGACTCAATGTACTTGAGAATAAAATATAAGAATAGGCTTGATACCAAATCCACCCAACACCAAATGCTATTGCAATAGTTAACCTTCATCTAAATAAATTGTTCATAAAAAATTCTCTTAAATTTGTTTTTTATTTTTAAAAAAAAAGTTATTAGCAAAATTACACACCAAGTTTTTGTTGTTTGACAATCTAATACCTAAAAAAGAAAATTGCAATAAAATTCTTGAGTTTGATAAGGTGTAGCAATTTAAGACCTTATGTGGTATTTATATTCAAAACCCATACCTCAGCTAAAGGAAGTATTATTTATGTTTAGATATATATACAAAATTAGATGAACTGCTAAAAAGAAAAAAATAATAACACAAGGGAATGTCCTTCATAAACTATCAACTCACTACCTTTTCTACAGATTTTAAGTTTAAAATAATAAGCATGTAACAAAATTAATGCAATCATTATAGCTGCACACAAGAACACAACAAAAGTATAACTGACCAATGCTGATATGTTGCAGTCTGGTGATGAAAGAACAGAATTAAAAAGTTGCTCCTTATCCAGATCCCAAATCATGATGCAAGGAATCTCACCAGAAGCATACTAGCAACAAGACATCAAATAAATTAGTTAAATGCCCATTACTGACTATAAACATTATGAGTGTCAGCCCTAAGATTACATTTCATTAAGAATCAAATTACCAGATATCCAGATTGTTGTTGCCAATCTACAACAGCATTCAAGCTTCGAATGCCCGGTTTATAACCCTGAATTGAAGAGAAATCAGTAACAAGTTTCTGCTTATCCTTCGATGCATAGTCTTTCCAAATGCGAATATTTCCATCACCTGGATCATGCATAGACAGAAAGTTAAACTCCAGGGAGCTGAACTGATAACAGCTATGTGCCCAAAAAGTATGAGAAAACTAGGCGGCAGTCTAGTATCTTACACGAAGCTGCAAGAAGTAAGCTGTCATCTAGCTCATTCACAAGGGAGAGCTTAGAAATTCCTTTATCTAGAAAATCATGATTATCAAAGCTGTTGAGAAGTGTAGCCTCGTCATAGTTTCATACCCTAAAAGAAAACCAAAGACGAAATGTTACATGACGTGTAAACTCAAATTAGGGTACCAAGAGAAATGATATTCCTAGTTCCTTCACTCTTGAAAAAAAAATTACTCAACATAAATAAAGATAAAAGAAAATCATGCACCAAAAGGAAGCACAATGTATTCAATAAAATTGACTTGATATAGCCAAAAGATTACTATTCCTCAAAACTAGAGGTCTAAGAATTCAGTGAAATGAATGCAGTCATACATGTAGACCAAATACTAGCTTAAATTCAACAAAAGATACTAAGGTAGAAATACTGCACGATTCACATACTAGAAAAATAAGTCGATAATTGGTTACTAACAGTGTCCCTGCCTCATCAGTGTTAACAAGAACAACACCATAACCCTGAAAGTAAATTCAACTGTTACTAATCTAGAAAGTGCATACCAGAAAAATGTGATAATAGAACAGTTAATATATTCACAAAATCTATCACCGATAAAACAGAATACTTTTACAGAAGAGGCCAATACAACATGCCAACTCATATATACATATATTGGAATAATACTTGAAAGAAAAAAAGTATTGGAGTATACTGTGGAATTAGTAATAGAAGAAATTGAAGAAACAACATGAAAGAAGAACTTCGAAAGATCATCAGAAAATCAACAAAAAATGCAGTACTTTATGTATATTTCATCGACCAATCAATAGAAATTAAAAATAAAATCACAAAGATCAATCCCAGCTTACTTTTGAGAAAAATTGACCCACTTTGGATAATTCCAATCACCTTTCTTCATTTCAATATCACTTCCTCCTGACTTCTTTGGTTCCTCAGCTTTGCACTTCAGGCAGCGGATATTTCTAGCAAAATTGGTGAAACTGCATCTGCAGCACATCAAAAGGGAATCAACCATGAGTTTAGGCAAAAACAAAAGTGAAAAAGGGACCTTAAGAAATAGAAAAATTGAAGAAACTGTGACTGTGGCACATCAAAAGGGCATCCATTCCAAGATTGAATTAAATATATACAAAAACTATAAATAGGATCATACTGTGTGAATTGTAAAACATGGGTAAAAAAAAAAGTTGAAAGAATGTATAAAAGGGGTAGTTTAACTCAGCTACAAATAGAATTAATCAAGGAAACAAAAAGAAATCATGAAACATAAAGAATAAAACTATTTGCAAACAACTAAAACCAAACAATTTTAGAAAGGGGACATACATTAAGAACTTGCACTCTTAACGGTGGACCAATTCAACATCAAATACTAACATACAGCACAAAAGTGAGCCCCAGTTGATTAAAAAAAACAAATCTTTTGTCTAAATCATTATCTTGATTACTCAATCAACTCATTAGTCATGGAACCCAATAGTGATCTAAGACCTCTTTCTGTTTTTCAGGCCCTTGAGTGGGGACATTGGGAAAATATATGGCCACCAGACTATGCCAGCAACTACAACCTTGTTACTAATATACAAACACTTCTGTTACCCCCAAAACACAGGTAAAAATCACATCTTTTTTCAGGGAAAATCAAAGCAAAATGTAATAGCTTTAGCTTATAAAAAAAGCTAAAGTAATAGAGTTTTCTGGACATTACAAGTGGGAATCCCCTTGCAAAGAGCCCAAGACCCACAACAGAAACCAGTGGCATAATTATAATAGGACTAAATACGCCATTTATGAAGAAATTTGTGCTTTTTTGGCTAGACTATACGCAGATGTAGACTAGTAGAAATTTTGCTCTAGTTCGAACCAAGTAAATTATGGTGTGTTGTTTCCTGTTATTTGGTTATTATTTGTTGTACTGTTATTTGTTTGATCAATTTTTTTGGTCTTTAAATTTGTATCTTGATTAAAGCTTCTATTTTGTGGTGTTCTTCCTGATATACTTGGCACAGCAAAAACTATCTATTTTTCAAGTTCCTCTACCAAAATTAGATACTATATGACCAAACCAAAACAACACTAAATATTGATAACCTTATATGAACAAGTCTATGCTCCTTTCTGCCTCAATTCAATATATGACATATCATATTTGACATACCACTGTCTTTTTACAGATTGAAACTTATATGTTTGAAGAAAAAATGAAAAAATAAATAAATAAAAAAACCCACTTTCTATATGTAGTATATGTTAAGTGTTGGTCAAATTCTCAAGGTCAACTTGTCTATTATTGGACATCATAACTGAATTTTGTAAATTCAGTTATGACAGTTGGTGCTCAGGCCTTGGAGGGGATTTCAGTCACTTACATCACATGTATATATATAAGGCTCCTATTCTATCATTTAATCCAATTCAGTTTTTACATACATTGTAATATTGAGAGTGAGTTTTAGAGAGCCTAGAGATATCTTGTACTACTGTTATGACAGAAGCTTCGACTCCATTGTTCAACAGATTGAAACTTAGAATCAATAAAGAGATTGCCAAGCCCTTGGGGCTGGTTTTGGCCGTGGAGTAGAGTGGTGTCTGGCCAACATAATAAAAGAGATAGTATTAAGGAACAGAATGAAACATCTCTGAATAATAAAAAAAAGATAAGTAAAAACTGCAAGCAATATTCATTTAGTTACCATATTAGGATTAATATGTACTCTCAGAAAATTATGTTTTCTATAAGATGGATGCATGTATTTATATGTTTATTCAACTAAGCCTCAATCAACGAAACTTAAACGAGTACTCTACCTGGACAAACCCATATAGGCCAGGAATGGACATAGCATTCGCACCAAGTACTTTTAATCCAAAGTCAACATGTGGCTGCAAAAAACATTAGAGACAATAATGAAAGAAGGAAATACATTTTTTTTTTAAGACAAGACCTAATAGAGTGCCACAAATATAAATAAGTAAACAAATAAATAAGAGTTCCATCAAATTATAGAACTCAAAACTGATTCTGTATATCCAACCTCTCCTCGAATGATTAGTTGTAGTGAGAAATAACTAGACTCATAATAGAAAGAGGCCATATGAATCACAATACTGATATGAAAATTTAACAAGAAGATTTTTATACTTCAAGAATTCAACAACTGAGCCCCAAAATTTAGTCAATGTATCATCAGAGACAGCTTAATAAAAATTTATATATTTATATATATTAAATCAAAACAGATATACATGCTTAATAACTGCAATTTAGCATCAAGATGACATGATTTTATGACAAATATAATTCAGAGACGTAAATATGACATGATTTTATAAATTCGATCAAGCACAGAACCATCTACACTGACAGTAACCATTTCCTGCCCAATGACAATTACATGAAGTTTTGAATAAGATGTACATTATCGAAAATAAGATTGCACAAGGGTCCAACAACTTTAAACCTCAGGCTGTGGACAGTCAGTTCTACTTCTGTGCACCATAGTCAGAATGTCTCGAGAATACCCATTTCCCTGGTACAAATGGAAAAAGAAAAAGCGTCAGAGCACTAAAAATCTTACAGAAAGATTAAATTATCTAGGACAGGCCTATGGCTACTAAAACTGTCAGTTAGTTTTCACTTAATTTAATCGGGTAAAATGGCATCCTTGTTAAATCAAAAACAAAATTCAGAGCTTTAGTCCCTTTGATAGATTTGTAACAGGAATAGTCCATGCATTATAGACTATTTGTTCCCTTTTTAAAAGTTTACCAAATTGGACTAGTACGCATTTTTTTTGTAATAAAACAGATGGAAAACTAACTGTACAACTTTCAAAATTCTGGTACGTATAAAGCAACTTAAGATACACAAAAATAGAACTTCAAAACATATTATTAATAACTATATTCTGACATGAGATGAATCATCAAAGCAGAAGAGTAAACATGAACTAAGTCTCCATGATCAAGAAAGGACTCGTGTAAGAAAAAGCAATATCAATAAGGGAATACACTTGGCAGCTGATATGAATAATTGTGATAAGTTCACATATATGATGATAAGTGTGCTAAATAAGTATAGGCCAACATAATCATTCAAAAGTGTGCTAAAGTAGTTGCTGAATTGGAGACCCTTTATGTATATATTGACATAGTTAAAAAATCAAGCAAAGCTAACATTTCAAGATATCGTTTAACTCACCAATGGAAATAGAGCCTCTACAAATATACCACTACACACTTAAACAGAGTGGAGAAGAGAAGATGTTTACCTCAATTGAAAGAAGAAAAGAGCAAAGAAATGGTTATATGTGTGAATCTATAAAAATGGTGATAATCTATATAGCCAGGACATAAAGTACAAATATAGTCACTCCAGTCTAAAAACTCACACCTCACGGCTGCATTCAACACCTCAAATATCAACCCTAATTGACCAACACCCAATCGTGCAAGGAAGACCCAAATTGAACAAGAGAGATGCTCCTGTTTTTATTCTTTATTTCACATGTATACACACATTATAATAAATCATATTAAAAATAATTAAACATAAGTGTATACAATGCAGAGCAAATTAATAAGGAAATTTACACACATATATATAACACATCCATGTATATAGATCAAGCATAATATTTGAAATAACAAACAGAATATCTTAAAAGAATATACCTTCTTATTCAGTTTCTAGAGATCTTTCTCCTTTTTTGAAAGTTTAAATCAAGCCCTAAATCAACTTTTTCCAACCATAATTGTAATGAAGTGAGACCGAAAAAAAAAACACAAATTAAGAGCACAGCAAAGAGACTAGAGCATAAAAATACCCCATAAATACAAAAATGGATATTAAAAAAAAAAGCTTATAGTAACTGAGAGAGGGACAAAAACCGGAGATACCCTGAGTGAGAGAAAGAGAAAGGTAACCAAGAAAAAAACACAAGAAAAAGATTACACATACCTGGGGATTCCGTGTGAAAGAGAAAGAGGCAGTGAGAGAAAGAGAGAAGCGGTGAGAAATAGGTAACGTTGAGTGAGAGGACGAGAGGGTTTGGGGATTAGGCTAGATAATTAAAGAGACTGTGGATCATACAACACGAATGGATCAATTATAATTTACACACTACTTAGTAACCAAAATGTTAAAGAGTTCATCTTGGTTACTTCAATTGGTAAATTTCTCAGATTTTCTAGATCAAGTATCATAAATGTAGCTCAATTTTGGAAACAAAACTAACATAAACGCTAAAATCAACAACTGAGCTGAGCAAAAGTACCATGAACTCACCTTAATGCATGAAGACTCATCTGAGCCTCCAATCGATGACGACCCTCCCAAGAATTTGACATCCGCTGCTCGAATCCAACATGAATGGTCCGGAGTCCCAACTTGGCGAGGATCGAATCGATCTCATTGCTAGATCCACCAGCCTCCACCACGATCTAAACAACTTCGTACGGCACCAGCATCAGCGAGTGCATCAGACCGGTCATGTGAAGGGCCTGGAACGTCCTAAAATAAATGGGAGTCACCATAATGACGGTTCTAGGGTTCTTGACTCCAAATTGACGCCTCTGTTCCCTCTGAACCGTGTCAATAACCGAGTCACCACAATGAGGTAGGGAGAGCTGGGAGTTTGAGGCTGTGGGGAAATTTATGAGAAATTTGGAGAATTTCCTCTCGGAAAGTTTGGAAATTTTTTTAGAGAGTCTCGGAGGTTCGGGAAAATTCGGGGTTTGGGTAGGGAGATTTCTGCTAGGTTTAGATAGATGTGAGGGAGAAAGAGAGAGTTAAGAGAGAGAATGAGATATGTAGATTTAGAAAATGAGAATAGTGAAATAATACAATATTTGGCACAATTATTTCATTTGCCGCCAAATGTATTTGTGCGCCATTTTTTTTATGTGCTGCCAAATTTTATGGGTTTAGGATAACACTTTTTTAAAAGAGTTATACTTAAATGTTGTGGAAAGGGTTATTTGGTGTAGTGTATATTCCTTCATAATTTCCTATGTAATTACAACATAGTTCAGACAGAATCAACAGGCAGACAAAATCAATAGAACTCAGTATGTTCCAAATCTAAAAATTAAAAAAACAAAATATGTAAGTGCTAACTCACTTGGAATATAGAACTCACTTGGAATAACTATGTAAGTGCTAACTAAATACTACAGTTAGTAAATTTTCTTAATTATGATATCAAAAGTTACTCTAGCTATGACTCATCCGCTCAAGAAACTCTAGCTATGATTTCAAAAGGTAACTCCAACAAGCCTCTTAGACCTTTACTCTATCTATGACCCATCCACTCAAGAAACTCTAGCTATGATTACCCCTTCAGATTCTACACCCCAAACAGGTATATAGGTCGATTCACTATTAGAATTTTCTCAGAAAAATCCACAAAATATGCCTAGAGTTGAGAATACCTTACTTCTAAATGAATTTGATTTCATTTATCTAGCCTAAACCGAATACTATTTCCCATTTACATTCAGACATAAACTAGACGGTATTGTATTCTCAAAGTAAAAAAAGAACTAACTAGAAAATCAAGACTCGAAAAATTCAAACCAGGTGAAGAAATACTTACAAATTATATGCTCGTTCAAGGAAGATATTGATACCTCCATAGGAAAGTTCTTTGAAAGCTTCTGAAAGTTGATGGAGGGTTTTTGAGAGATTCTGGAGAAGAAAAAGGGAATCTTTGGTTTTTGTAAAGGAAATTTTTTGAATGCAAAGGTGGTGAAGTTTTAGAACTGATTATCCTATTTATACGTAAACTGCGAAAAGTAGTCCGGGCCATCCGATTGGGTTAGATCAAGATCCGAAGGCCAAGATTAAATGAACCATATGGTGACAAAAAGGTGATAGGGCAGTTTTCTCAGTCCTCGAAACCTGAACGGATGCCAATTGCAGGAAGCCATGTGTCCAGTACTTGAGTAGTGGGCATGTACGATTTTATATGGCAGAAGTCTAAAAGCCCCTACTGTGCATGTCAGAGAGTGATGACATCGAGAACGAGCAGGAGCTCAGGTGGAAAATGTTGTACCCTAAAATTAGCATGAGTTCAATTACTCAGCTCGGGTCCAGCTGGCAGATGAATGTATGGAAAAATTGCCAAGTAAAATATCTTGCTAACAGTGATGTGAACACCTCGAGTTTGGGGGTTCGACAGCGCAATACATCCAATTTTTGGTTATCTGAGTTTACTACGAGCTAGGGTTCAGATAGTTGTTAAACACGAGCTCGGGTGAGAAATTCAGCTCATGAGAACCCTGGACAGACCGCCTACTTAATGATCCCAAGAGACTTGGAGACTCTTTATGCGCTCATTAATGCCCAAGCTGTATCACATATCTATCATTTATAATCAAAGATAACAGGAGTATGTTTATTCTATTATCAAATCATATCCCAATGTAAATGGGAATAATCTTTACTAGTTATATACCTTATTTATCCACGCGGTTACCGAAACCTGTGCATGGAATTTCCCTATAAATACTAGGAATGTTGGATCGGAAAAAGGGGGCCTATTTTTGTATTACCAAAACTCTGCTGGAATTGAGAGAGAAAAGTAATAATATTGACTCGTGGACTAGGAGGATTTTAACCACTAAACCACGTAAAAGTTGTGCGTCTTTGATAGGGTGTTTACTATTTCATTGCAGTTTATAATCTAGCACTAATCTACATGTTTAGTTTCTTAATACATTGTTGGTGAAAAACTGCATCAAGAGAACTCATTCAGCTCAATACACAACACGAAATAAGAACTAACAAGCCAATCGGCCATCTTAGAGGGACTAGTCTCGGGCTTTGACCAAATCAAGGCGTTCCCTTGACCTGGGTCGCGTAATCTATACTTCTTGGTTCTTTCAACTTTGATTTCAGGAAATTCTTCCTGACATGCCTAATCATTCCACACAAAAAATATGCCTTCACTCAATGTCCTCCAAGATGGCATCTCCCGCATCTGGCACATACTAAATAACTTCACCAGGCCTCACTGCCCCTCTGGCGGCTGTCCTGTAAACTATAACCCCTCCTGTCAAAACTAGGAGTAGTAGAACTATAAGGGGTCCTTCTTTTCTCGTTACTAGGCATCTTCTCCTACCTGATGTCGCAAATGGAAATTCCATTACATGAATTTCTTGCTCTACGACATTCTCAAACCAAAACTCATCTCTTGCATCTTCTATAACAGGGCCTCCCTACCACTCCCATACAATCAAGGATGGAGTTAATCGAGACCATCTACTGATCCGTTCTTGAGCAAACCCAAACATCCCTCGAAAACTGGAGGATAATGCTTCTAAAGTCTTCATACGATAACTCTTATCTGTTTCCATTTTCAGGTTGAACGAACACATGTGTCGTTACTGTCAACATATACAAAGCAGCGCTTCCCTGACGGAACCCACTATCACAACAATCCAATCTCCACATCCTGATCTAGTAGTCGTACTCACATACCAGCAAACATCTGCTGTGAATTCTAGGGGCAGATGGAGGGTTCTAACAGTCACTATCATCTGTAACCCCCATACTAACGATATGAGGTTCTTGAATAAATATGTTCTGAATTAGTCCGCAATCACTGACTTAACCTCTCAGCCCTTATATTCATATCTAGAAATATCCCACGGGTAGGTCTAAACAATCACAATACTTACACACATAACATACATATCAAAACACAAATCTATGCTGCTCATGCATCAATTATCAAATCCCATTACTACCAAATATACTCATACACATCATGCTCTCTATGCTAGCATCCAGACAGGGCACATAGATTCAATATAAACAATTAACCACAGAATCATGTCATTAAGTACCTAACCATGAGTGGAGCTTATCTTTAGCGGCGAGTGCACATGCCCAACCAGTCTTAAGGAACCCTTAAACCTAGACCGCTCTGACACCAAGTTGTAACGCCCTGGATGTAGTGTCCCAAATTTGCTAATAGGGCTTAGGGCCTTGATTAGCGTTCCTGGAGGGCAATAAGTGATTTATTATATTAATGTGTGAATCTGCTTCGTATGTGATTAGAAATGCATGTTTAGGTGAATTAAATATGCATGTGGGCCTCATTTGGTTATTAGGGGCATGTTTGTAATTTTAGCCCGTTGAGGGAATAAATGAAATATTTGTGATTATTGTGATCTTTACCACGTGTGAGTGGTGATATATTTGAGATGCACGATCTGAGATAGTCCTAGGGAGCAGTTTAGCTGGAAAGTCACAACGGGGTCGAATACCCGACTCGGGGCGAGTCGAGGGGTATTTCGAGCATCAGACATTTTACTGGGTTATCGGGTTATGAAAATAAATATTTGAAGATATATTCAAAGTTAGAACGTTAAGGAGGGAATATCGGGGAAATTTACCATTTTGCCATCGGGGACGTTTTTGGTACCCCGACCCTTGGAGGTAACTTAAGTGACCTAGGTTTAGTAAAACAAAACTTAGGAAACCCTCAAAAACTTAGGAACTGACCCTATCTTCCTTTCCTCTCTCTCTCTCTCTCTTTTCTCTAAACCTTACCAAGGGAAACATTGAAGATTAAGCAAGGAATTTGGGCTCTAAACTTGGGGATTAGCTCAATTTCAACTTGTGGAGTCAAGCATAGCATAAGGTAAGCTTTGAATTGTGATTTTAGTCTGTAGATTCTGTAATTAATGGCTAAGTATTTTTTTTTTCTTTCTTAAGTCCTTGAAGTTGAAGATTGAATTTGGGATTTGATTAAGTTTTAAGCTATCTTTTTGTCAGGTTTTGTTGATGGGATTATTCTAGGACTTCTGTGGTGATTAAATTGAGCTGTTAGATTGATTTTGGGGTAAATTGGCTTGGTTTTAGTTGTGAAAATGGAGGACTTTTCTAGGTTCCAAGGGTCGGGCCGCGTCATTGTTCCTGATGAGTCGTGGCCCTCTAAAACGTTTGGGAGGCCAGGAAGAGGGGCGAGTCGTTTTGCCCTATAGGTTGGGCTGCGGCGCGGATAGGCAGAAAAGGGAGGCTGAGCCTCTAGTTGGGGCGGGCCGCGGGGCATAGTGGGTTTTTAGACCTCGAGAAGGTTTTAAGCTCGAAAATCCAAAAGTTAAGGCTCGGGATGGATTTTATCACCCGGATTGATAGAATTCAAGGTCCCGGAGACTAGAATTATAACCCAAAGTTATTTAATGGATTAGAATTTGATGGATGGATGTTGTTGATATGTTGTCACTAGGTTTTTAGTGAGGCTCGGACTAGAGGATTGTGCTCAGGATATCGGTGCTTGGAAAGCTCGGGACACAGGTAAGAAAACGGTTGTACCCGTAGTGCAGGGGCATGGCCCTATGGTTTGTATTCCAGGGCACAACCCTATGTGATTGTCTTGCAGGGTGTAGCCCTATTAATTTTGTTTGTATTTCCTTAAGTATTTGTTAAGTTTATGCTATGTGTTGCATATCTGTAAATGTACGGCAAGGGCCGGGAACGGCGAAGGCCGAGAATGGCAAGGCTGAGTACGGCAAGGGGCCGGGAGCAATGTTAAGCACGTGGAGTGCAAGTTTCCAAGGTTCAACCCCTATTGGATACCTGAGATATCCTCACAGTGTAGACAGCAAACCCATGGCCTGGTAAAGCGCCTGGGACGACATGGTCGTTATGTGTTTGGCCTATTGGCAGTTTTGTTATATGCTGATTGATAGTTGTGCATATGTTTATTGCTGGTGTGGAGTTTTCTTGCTGGTCTTCCGCTCACAAGTTCTCTATGGTGCAGGTGAGGGCAAGGGAATGGTCGATGAACCATGAGTACGAAGAGCATGAAGCGGCCTGTACATGTTCGCCTGCCTGGTTGCCACGGCCAAGGGTATTTTAATTGGGAGATGTTGTGTATTAATCCTAATTTTGTTGTCTAGTTGACTTTAATTATATTTTGAGTTGTAAATATTTCTTAACAATATTTTGGGATCCCAAATTTATAACACTTTATAATTTCAATGAATGATTACGTTTTCAAATTATATGACTTTTTTTACAATTTAGCTACACTTTTAACCTAAAACCTCGATTAGCGAGTTAATTTCATGTTTTAAACTCACTTAGTAATCGCCCTAAGGAGGTAGGGCGTTACACTAGATAACCAAGACCATTACACTGTGTGTTTAAAATAGTGCTTAACCTACTCAGCAAGTCTTTTGAACTTAAATATGTAATTAAATACTAAGTCAAGGTCAAGTAATAAAAGATCTAGTCAACAAAATAATTGTTTTTCTTTAAAATATTAAGTTTATACATGGGATCCGAAAATCAGTTTTCAAACTTGAAAAAGGCAAATAGAATACAAATTTAGCCGTGCTAAGCTGCTAAACAGGGTTTAACACTAGTTCCTCCCAAGCTATCTCGATCGTGGCGATCGAGAAGGCTGCATAAGTATAAACTGCCTCTGAAGCTCTACAACTCATGGCTGGTCCATCAATCTTTTCCCTTACCTTCACCACGTAGCACCTGTGAGCCAAGGCTCGGCAAGAAAACTTAAACCAACATGCATAACTTGGGAGTATTATAAAAGAAGTATATATAAATCATTGGATTTAATTAACAACAGGATATAACTAACCAACCAGTTGTATTATTCAACTCAGTCAAATATGAAAAATGAACTCATCAAACGATAACAATGATTAAGTGTGAACCAAACTTCTGTTTATGGTATAATATCAAGGCCCGACGCCCTTAGGCCGACCCTGACACCTTTAGGTCAGCCTGTAAACATATACAATCACAAGTACACATTGCATAGCACATATGTTCATATTCATAATATATTCATATAAAGGGTTTAAGCCCCATTCACAACTCGAGTGTAGTTTTCTTACCTCAGGTCTCGAGCACCAAGCGTATGACAGCCCCGAGCACGATCCCTAATCCTGAGCCCTTGTGATAGTGGATAGAAAATAAGATCCTAAACCATTTAAAAGCTTTGGAATCAAACACTAGCCTCTGGGACCTCGAATTCTACTAAATCGGGTAGTAAAATCCTTCACGAGCCTTAACATTTGAGTTCCCGAGCTAAAAACCTTAACCTCCCTTATTTTCCATTTAAGGTCGCGGCATGCCCTTTAGAGCTGTGACCCACTACTTGGTCAGAGGGTAAGGCTCTCCTAGCTGGAGGACACGGGCCACGACATGCTCCCCCATGCCGCGACGCTTGGGCAAACCAGAGGCGTCTCCAACCTCTTCAAACAGGCGAGTCGCGACTCGGGCCTCCGAACCTAGAAATCCATACATTTCTTTTGTGGCTTTATTTAAGCCAAACCCATAAATCTTCAACCAATTCAGCCCCTATTCTCATAATTAAATCCAGAGTTCATATCACAGCAGCATAACCACCTAAATTTCTAACGAAAATCCTCCTAGGAACCTAGAATTAAGCCAAGAGCCCTTTGAAACATAATGAGCTTAAGAACATTTACACTAACAATAGAATCCACACAAAAATTAGGTTATGAAGCTTACATCTGGAGTGGTTTTGACCCTGAACTGATCCTCAAATAGTTTTTTCTCAAATTCCCATCTTAAATCCACAAATTACAGCCTCAATCCTAAGGTTTCACTTCAAACCCTTAATGACTTTGAGAGAGAGAGAGGTGAACGTGAGAGAGAGAAGGTTTAGAGGTATTCTGATATGTTCTAGTTATTTCCTAAGGTCTCTAAGCTTATCCCTCACCCAATAGAGCAAAATACCCTTAGTATTATCTCAGCCCTACATTGCCTATAAAGGCAAAAGGGTCATTAGCCCTGATTCCTGTTAATTCCTCGTGTCATCCAACCAATTCTCTATTAATTCTGACATGCCAAACTAATCACCAAATACTTTACTCATTCCTCAATAAAACTCACATATTATAACATTTATGCCCGCTACGGGCCAATATTACAAAAATGCCCTTATTGTAAAAAATGGGTACACATGCTTATCTAATACTCATAAACATGCATATAAATATATTTATATCATCATATATATCATGAATGCCATATAGTCACGCATTTTACTAACTAATCATGCATACATCCAATTATGCCCTCCCGACACTCTAATCAAGGCATTAAACATTATTAGCATTTTTGGGACATTACAACTATGATGTCAATAAATGACATCAATGATGATGTCAATCATCTCATGAGTCATTGGAGCCTCATCACCCACTACTGGAGGCATATCAACTTCACCGTGGTAGGTCCATGATAACTCTAGGATATAGAGTTATTTTTATGATCTTTGAGCTTGTTTTTAAGTTGAAAAAGAGTAATGGAAGTGTGTTTAATGTGATTTTGTTTAATTTTTATCCTTTTTGTTCTAGGTAGTGAGTCCATATTAAGAGTTGGTTATTTGGTGTATTATTTGTAAATATTTTATGTTAATGTCTGTTCTGTGTGGTTAGGAAAGGAAGCTTAAAATTGCCAAAAAGAATTAAAAGGAGCAGAAGGAAATTGGGGACTGAAAGGGGAGCATTGCTGTTTCGATGCTGTAGGCCAACCGCATAGCAATCCTGGGAAGAAGACAGATGACGTGGACAAAAGCCAGCTACACTTAAGTAATTACCTCAGCACCTATGGGGCATCTATTTTAATGAATTAAGTCAGCTAGCTAAGGTGGCAAGAGAGGGACAAAAGTTGGAAATGGGCTGTCTAATTAGGGTAAGGAAAAGGACCCTAAAAAGGGAAGCCAGCCGAAATAGGGGGGGGATATACCATTTTTATCACAACAGAGAAAAGAGAGAAGTACAGGAGAATATACACAGAAAAAGGCAGTACCCAAAGGAGGAAGAGTCACGGCCAAGGAAGGAGGAGGACTTTAGAACCCGATTCTACTTCTTCTCTTTCTTCTATATTTCCTTTTCTGTAGTGTATACTCTTGATTCTATACTTGTGAACTGAATATTTTCTATGGATGAACAATTTCTATTTTGGATTGTAATTTTCAGTTCAGATATGAATTAATTTCCTTATGATTTGGGTGGCTATGAACCCTATATGATGAAGTATTGATTCAATGCTTGAGTTTAGTAATTTTGCCATTGTTCATTTAAGTGTAATTAATGCTCAATGATTGTTGTTTAGTGGCCATAATTAACAATTAACTAGCTAGATCTGATTTTGGAAAGAATTTGTCTAGTTGAATCCACTTAAATGATGCAAGAGAAATGCCATGTTTAGGTAGTTCTTAGTAGTGAAATAGGAATATTTTGCTACCTTGTATAACCTGAGATTTGGTGATTAAATGCGTGTTTTACAACCTGATTTAATATAGGAATGTGTTAAATTAAGTTGTGGAATTATATCAGTGGGTTTTGGAAAAAGCTTACTGGTCTCTTGTGAATTCGGTTAACTCTGTGCCTGATTGCTGAACAATTGCTGAACCATTGCTATAACAACTGGGCAATTTATACAGGGGAAATAGCCATCCAGATCTAATTGTTCACATAGATCTTCTCTGAATTAAATTTTTTTTGAGTTCTTCATTTTATTTTAATTAAAATTACGTATACACATTAAATTTCAGATTCATATTCCAATCATGTTCTTAATTTTGTTATCCTATTTTTAAATTGTTCTTTAGTTGATTTTGCAATTATTTAAGTTAAAATCCCTGTGGAGACGATACTCATTTACTACTATATTACTCGTTGTCGACAGTGTATACTCGCACATTTTAAATGCTATAATTTTTCGCAACAAGTTTTTGACGCCGTTGCCGGCGACTTTAAAATTAAATTCAGTTTTATCAACTATTTGACAATTTATTTTGGTTCTTTTAAACTTTGTTGGTTCAGGTTGTGCAATCTCAGGTACCTACAGTGTATGAACCAGCAAGAGGACAGTGAACTTGCTCCTATTGACCCCGAGATCGAACGTACTTTCAGAAAAAGGAGAAAGGCTCAAAAGGCTAACAGCCGAGGCACTAGGGCTGAGCATGTTGATGAAGAAGGGGATGGCCAGCAGGTTACTAATCCCATTGTTTTGGCGGATGACAGAGCCAGAGCAATACGGGAATACACTGCCCCCATGTTTAATGAGCTAAATCCAGGCATTGTGAGGCCAGAAATACAAGCAGCTCAATTCGAGCTCAAGCCAGTGATGTTTCAAATGCTCCAAACCGTGGGGCAGTTCTGCGGGATGCCAACGGAGGATCCTCATCTCCACCTCCGTTCATTCTTGGAGGTGAGCGATTCCTTTAAGCTTCAAGGAGTGAGTGAAGAAGCATTAAGGTTGAAGCTATTTCCATTCTCGTTAAGAGACCGAGCTAGATCATGGCTCAACACTTTGCCTCCTGATTAAGTCACAAATTGGAATGATCTTGCTGAAAAGTTTCTGCGCAAATATTTCCCTCCCACCAGAAATGCAAAATTTCGAAGTGAAATCATGTAATTCCAGCAGCTTGAAGATGAATCAACCAGTGATGCATGGGAGAGATTTAAGGAGCTTTTTGTGGAAGTGTCCACACCACGGCATCCCGCACTGTATACAGATGGAGACCTTCTATAATGGCCTCAATGCAGCTTCTAGAATGGTATTAGACGCGTCAGCCAATGGAGCTATTTTGTCCAAGTCTTATAATGAAGCTTTCGAAATTCTGGAAAGGATAGCCAGTAATAATTATCAGTGGTCTAATACAAGAGCTCCACAAAGTAGAAAAGTGGCGGGGGTTCTTGAAGTAGATGCATTAACTGCTTTGACAGCCCAAATGGCCTCCATGACTAATACTCTGAAAAATATGAGTTTGGGGAACAACATTCGGCCAACTGCTGCCATTCAAAGTGGAGACATTTCTTGTGTATATTGTGGAGATGGGCACATGTTTGACAATTGCCCTTCTAACCCAACAGCAGTTTGTTATGCGGGAAACCAGAACTTTAACCGAAATAGTGGCCCATACTCAAATTCATATAACCCAGCTTGGAGGCAACATCCGAATCTGTCTTGGGGGGGTCAAGGAGCAAGTTCCAGCAACACACCTGCACCAGTAAAGCAAGCTTATCCACCAGGTTTTTCTCAGCAACCACGGGCTCCACAACCGCAACACCCTCAAGGCTCCCAATCTAATTCTTTGGAGAGTTTAATGAGGGATTATATGGCCAAGAATGATGCAATGATACAGAGTGAGCCTGCATCTCTTCGAAACCTTGAAATGCAGCTGGGGAAATTGGCCAATGAATTAAAAAATAGGCCGCAAGGTTCTTTACATAGTGACACGGAGAATCCAAGGAGGGATGGGAAGGAACATTGCAAGGCTATCAATCTAAGGAATGGAAAAATTCTGGAAAATTCTGAGGAGAAAATAAAGGGCAGTGGGGAGCCCACTTCAATCCAAATCGAAGGAGAATCGAGTAACAAAACTGCCCAGGAAATTACTGAAATAGGCCCAGTTGCTACAGCAAAGGGTCAGCAATCTGTTTCAGTAAATTCTGGACCTAAACCGCCCCTTCCATTTCCTCAGAGATTTCGGAAATAGCAACAGGATGGTCAATTCAGGAAGTTTCTGGATGTGTTGAAACAGCTGCATATTAACATCCCCTTGGTCGAAGCACTGGAGCAAATGCCAAATTATGTTAAGTTCTTAAAGGATATCTTGACGAAGAAAAGGAGATTGGGGGAGTTTGAGACTGTAGCTCTTACAGAGGGTTGCAGTGCTATGTTGAAAAGTAAGATCCCTCCTAAGTTGAAAGACCCTGGCAGTTTTACGATTCCGTGTTCTATTGGAGGTCGGGATGTTGGAAGAGCATTATGTGATTTGGGCGCGAGCATTAACCTCATGCCAATGTCTATCTTTAAGAAGCTGGGTATTGGTGAAGCACGGCCTACGACTGTTACATTGCAGCTTGCTGATAGATCCATGGCTCATCCCGAGGGCAAAATAGAGGATGTTCTAGTACAAGTTGATAAGTTTATTTTTCCTACCGACTTTATCATCCTAGACTATGAAGCGGATAGAGAAGTGCCCATTATATTGGGTCGGCCATTTCTTGCTACGGGGCGTACTCTCATTGATGTGCAGAATGGGGAACTTACTATGCGAGTTAATGACCAGCAAGTCACTTTTAGTGTGTTCAAAGCAATGAAGTTTCCTGATGAAGTTGAAGAGTGTTCAAGAATTGAGGTGATTGACACTCTAGTAGCTGAAAGACTTAACAAAAGTGTGGAAAAAGCTGCAATGGGTACTCATATTTTTGAAGACTTTGAGGATTCTAGTAGTGAGGAAGAGCAGATAATTACTTGGGTGGATTCTTATAAACCAGCAAAAAAATTCAACAAAATTTTTGAGGCTTTGAATCTGCTAGAAAAGCACTTCCAGCCACCAAAACCGTTTGTTGAAGAGCCACCCCAGCTAGAGTTAAAGCCGCTGCCCAGCCACTTGAAGTATGTGTACTTGGGTGAAAATGACACACTTCCTGTAATAATCTCTTCCTGCCTGGAGCCTATTGCTGAAGAGTCATTGCTGAAGTTACTGAAACAGCACAAGAGGGCTATTGGATGGACAATGGCCGATATTCAAGGAATTAGTCCAGCGCTATGTATGCACAAGATATTACTGGAATGTGATTGTACTCACTCTGTAGAGCAGCAAAGGAGATTGAATCCCGTGATGAAGGATGTGGTTAGAAAAGAGGTCATCAAGTGGCTTGATTATGGCATAGTTTACCCGATTTCCGATAGCTCTTGGGTTAGTCCCGTCCAATGTGTTCCTAAGAAGGGAGGTGTCACGGTGGTAACAAATGACAGTAATGAACTTATTCCTACTCGCATAGTTACTAGGTGGCGTGTCTGCATGGATTACAGAAAATTGAATAAAGCCACAAGAATGGACCATTTCCCTTTGCCTTTCATTGACCAAATGTTGGATCGCTTGGCGGGTAAGGAGTTTTTCTGTTTTCTTGACGGTTATTCTAGGTATAATCAGATATCTATAGCACCAGAAGACCAAGAGAAAACTACGTTCACCTGCCCATACGGAACATTTGCTTTTAGGAGGATGCCCTTCGGGTTATGTAACGCACCAGCCACATTTCAGCTGTGCATGATGGCCATTTTCTCGGATATGGCAGAGAATATTTTGGAAATTTTCATGGATGATTTTTCTGTTTATGGGGACTCGTTTGAAAGCTGTTTGGAGAACTTAGAAAAGGTGTTAAAAAGATGTGAAGAAACCCTTTTAGTGCTGAACTGGGAAAAATGTCATTTCATGGTACACGAGGGCATTGTATTGGGTCATAAGGTGTCTAGAAAGGGGATAGAAGTTGACAAAGCCAAGCTGGAAGTTATTGAGAAATTGCCAGCCCCTACCACAGTTAAAGGCATAAGAAGTTTCCTTGGACATGCTGGTTTTTACAGACGCTTTATTAAAGACTTTTCTAAGGTGTCTAAAACCTTGTGTAGCTTGTTGGAGCAAAACAGGCCATTTGAGTTTACTGCTGAGTGTAAAGAGGCATTTTTAAGATTGAAGACAGCTCTTATTACAGCCCCAGTGATTGTAGCACCTGACTGGTCGTTACCCTTTGAACTCATGTGTGACACCAGCGATTTCGCCATTGGAGCTGTTCTTGGGCAGCAGAAAAACAAGATCTTTCACTCTATTTATTATGCAAGCAAAACGCTGGTTGATGCCCAAATTAACTACACTACTACTGAAAAGGAGTTGCTGGCTGTAGTTTTTGCCTTTGAAAAATTCAAATCATATCTTGTGGGGACCAAAGTCATTGTGTATACTGACCATTCTGCAATCAAGTATTTGATAGCCAAGAAGGACTCTAAACCGAGGCTAATACGTTGGGTTTTGTTGCTGCAAGAGTTCGATTTGGAAATCCGAGACAGAAAAGGGAGAGAAAATCAAGTGGCGGACCACTTATCAAGGCTGGAAACTAACACTCACAGCAGCAATTTAGAGGCAGAATTACAAATTCAAGACTCATTTCCTGATGAACAGCTGCTGGTTGTGGAGCAAGAACAGGTACCATGGTATGCGGATGTTGTAAACTTTTTAGTTGGGGGTGTACATCCACCTGACTTCAACAAACAGCAACTGAAAAAGTTTCTTCATGACATCAGATATTATTACTGGGATGAACCGTACCTTTACAAGCAGTGCCCCGACCAGATAATGAGGCGTTGTGTGCCTGAAAATGAAGTGTCCAGCATCTTAGAGCACTGCCATTCAGCCCCATATGGTGGCCATTTCGGTGGACAGTGGACAGCAGCTAAAGTATTCCAATCCGGTTATTATTTGCCATCCATTTTTAAAGACGCTCATGAGTTCGCTAAGAAGTGTGACCGCTGTCAGCGTGTAGGCAACATTTCAGCAAAGAATGAGATGCCGTTGAACTATATTTTGGAGGAGGAACTATTTGACGTCTGGGGAATCGATTTCATGGGACCATTCCCGCAGTCCTTTGGGAACTTATGCATTCTGGTGGCTGTTGACTACGTGTCGAAATGGGTAGAAGCAGTGGCTAGCCCCACAAATGATGCTAAGATAGTGATGAAGTTTCTGCATAAGCATGTGTTTACAAGGTTTGGGACTCCAAGGGCTTTGATCAGTGATGAGGGAACCCACTTTGTAAACAAAATATTGGCGTCCTTGCTAGCCAAATACAGCGTCAAACACAAGATAGCCACAGCCTATCACCCCCAGACTAACGGGCAGGCAGAAATTTCGAATAGAGAGATAAAGGGGATCCTAGAAAAGGTGGTGAACCCAAGCCGCAAGGACTGGTCACAGCGGTTAGATGATGCGCTTTGGACATACAGGACAGCTTTTAAGACTCCTCTAGGCATGTCACCTTATCGCTTAGTCTTCGGGAAGGCGTGTCATCTTCCTGTGGAGTTAGAACATAAGGCATTTTGGGCATTGAAGAAGTTAAATTTGGATCTTGTAGTTGCTGGAGAAGCAAGAAAACTGCAGCTGAATAAACTGGACGAGATGCGGCTATTTGCCTATGAAAATGCCAAGCTGTACAAAGAAAAGACTAAGCGGTGGCATGACCAGAAAATTCAAGAGCGGGTGTTTGAGAAAGGCCAGAAAGTACTGCTGTTTAACTCACGGTTGAAGCTGTTCCCTGGGAAGCTCAAGTCCCGCTGGTCTGGTCCCTTTACAGTGGCTGAAGTCTACCCTTTCGGAGCTGTTTTAGTTCGAGAAGATCAGTCCGGGAGGGAGTTCAAAGTTAATGGGCAGAGGCTGAAACACTACTGGGGTGGGGAGGTCGATAGAGAAAAGACCTCCGTCAGTCTGAAGGATGATTGAAGGAGACAGACTATGGGTTGCCCTGCATTTCTTGTATCACACTTGGGCAACCCATGAGTGAAAGAGACAATTTGTAAATAAATAATGTATGTAACTAAGTTTGGGGTGTATTACCCCTTGGAAAAAAAATATAATAATAATAATAATAAAGAAAAAGGTCAGCCAGGGGTTGGTAAAGCTGGGACTAGGCTGAACAAAGGAGTCTGGGCAGAGGCATTATTTAGCATGGTCGCTGGAGGCAAAATGCTATGCTCTAGCATTGCTATATCAACTGGTAGCATTTCTCTTCTGATCAATTTTGAGGCCTTTTATGAAGAAAAGGACAAGAGCTGAAATAGATGTACCTAACCCCAAGCTTATTAGCTTCTTCCCAATCACCTCCATCTTTCCATTCTCACGATCCTCACCTCAGCCGAATTACCCAGAGCCCACACTTTCAGAAGTCAGCATCGCATCACATTAACGGTGTACTATATATATATAATTATAATAAAAAAATAAAATAAAAAACTATAAAAAGCAGAGAGAGAAATTCAGTATATCAGTTTACTATATATATTATATATTTACTGTCTATATATATTTTCCTTTTACTTTTATTATATATATATTAGTATTTCACTTTTATTACATATATATTAGTATATTACGTTATTATATATATATTTAGTACACCCTCCCCACAATACCCAGAACCCCTCATCGACCCCAACCCCAGAACTCCCTCAGCCGCCACTCACAACCCAGAACCCTCGTCGAGCCCCCAGATCCGCCTCTCCACCTCACCGACCCACGACCCTACTCCACGACTGCCCACCTCGCCAAAAGCAACCAGCTCCCATCGACCCATTCAACCAGACCCCATCGGCCCAGAAAACCCACGGCCCTCGCACAGCCGCAACCCCGCCATCCACGACCCTGCACCGAAACTCTCCAAAGCCCTCCAGACCAAGCGGCATTCCAGGTGATTCCGAGAAAACCCACGGAATTTCACCCACCACTAACTGCACTCCTAGACTCACCATGCCGATAATCAAGAGCTGCGCGTTCAAGGCCAAAAAGAAGGCTTTCTCCGATGTCCCGAAGTTTGACTCCGAGACAGCTGAGATCAAATACCACACTTCCATCTCCCAGCGTGATTTCTATATGGAGCGGGGCCTCATTGTAGAGCATACCAACCTAAATGGTTTGCCCGATTGGGTGGCCAATATGATCCGCGATCGCCACTGGGAATCACTGTGTACACAACCCGAGCCAGCTGTGTCTGAGCTGGACAAGGAGTTTTACGCTAATTTCTTAGCCGATAAGTGGCCTACCGAGTTCATTTTCCGAGGTGTAGAAGTCCCTTTCTCGGCCAAGGTGATCAATAACATCTTCTCGTTGGAGACCGTCAAATGCCAGTTCACTTCACTCAGGGGTCATGTAGATGATGAGTTGCTTCAAGATATCATGCCCGTTTTGGCAAAACCTGAATCTGAGTGGGATCTCGATATCCATGGGAATTTGCGATTCTGCTGAACTGATTTGGAGCATGAGCTGAAGTGTCTCTATAGTTTTGTGCAATCGACCTTATGCCCCACGTCTCATGACTCCACTGTAAACCGAGAACGGGCGTGGATGATGTTCTGCCTCGTGAAAGGGGTGCCCATTGACGTTGGGACTGTCTTGGCGCAAGAAATTTTTGAATGTGCTCACAGAGGAAAAGGAAAATTGTTCCTGCCTTCCACTATCACTGCCATCTGCCGTGATGCTGGCGTCCCTGTCTAGCCTGAAGAGGGACTCATCTTCCCAAAAGGGCTTATTAGCTTTGGCCCGGCCCGCGCCCCTAAGACACATGCTGCATCTTCATCCACCTCTACTGACCCTATCATGGAGAGATTGACCCAGCTTGGGTGAATGCAGCAGCAAATGCATAAGCGGCAGGAGCACATCTGTGAGCGTCTGCAGACCTTGTGGACTTATGAGCAGCATAGGGATGCAGCCATGAAGAATGTGTTGCAAAAGGCTATGCCTAAAACTGGTCTGCAATTCCATGCGTTCCCTGAGCAACTTTTGAGTACCTAGCCTGACGATGTTGGCGACAATGCGGCGTTCCCTGAAGAGGACTCCGAGTAGAGGGGGTTTCCTTTCCCTTTTGTTTTGTTATTTTATGTTTATGTGACTGTTCTTAGTATGTTGTTTGTCTAGGTTGTTTAGTTTTTGTTTTAGCTTTTAATTGTTTTCATGGTGTTGCTGTGTTAGTTGTAGTTGTGCATGAGAGATATTGTGATTTAATCTGGCTTAGTGTCCTGCTCGATGATGAACTTTTCCCTTTCAGCCCATTTGCGTGTTGCCCGGATTTTATATGTTAAATATGCTTTTTTAGGTGCTAGTGGTATCATTCATGCTTTCTTTTAGTCCCTGGTCAATAGCTGTGTACTTCTGTTCTCCCACCATATTTTGAATTTTTCGAATAACTGCTTTCTTGTGAAATTTTAAGCTTCTAGAATTGTTTAGTGCGCCCCTTGAGGCGAAATCCTAGCTAGCTTTGCCCTTTAGAAATGATTTAGGCCATCTTTGGATGTTTGGGCCTTTCAAGCTGTCCCTTTGTATATTAATTTCCCTTAGTCACCCTTAGTTGAGCTAATTTGCCTACTCTTTCTTAATACCTATCATTAATGATACCCCTGCTTAAATTGTTATTTTTCACTTTCATTAACCAAACCTAGCTGCTGAAATTTATCAAGAACAGATTATTTGCAGTAAGTTTGGGGTGAGTGGGGTTAGTTTTTAGCCATGTGGTGAGCTATTCCAACTATCATTTATTAGCCACATTGGGGACAATCGTGGGATTTAAGTTTGGGGTGTGTGGGAATGAGCTCACATAAAAATATTCATATTTCTCTTGCTATATATATATATATATATCTACTGTAAAAAAAAACACACACACAAAAAGAAAAACTAAAAAAAAAAATATAGAAAAAAAAAGAAAGAAAGAGAAAGAGGCAATTTTGAAACTAAGTTTGGGGTGCACAAACCCCATCCAAGAAAATGTTGGAGGCTTCTTTCTATTGTTCTAAGTGAATTTGGAAATAAAAATAGCAAGAGAATTAGAGCTAAATAAAATTATTCAGTGTGGGTTAAAAATACATTTTGGGTGAGAGCTTGAGAAAAAAATAATAATAATAATAATGAGAGAGGTTCTTGATAAGTTGAAATGGTTAGGTTATAAGCCATTGGAAATATTATCTTTTATCCTACCCTAACCAAAGCCTTACATTACAAGCCGAGTAAAGTCCTTTTGATCTAAGGGGTAAAGCTAGACTACATTAGTGGAGAGGAGTGCACTAATTCAACCTATGGGAGCAGATAGTGAAACTTGAGGATCAAGAGTAGTTGTTAGAGGAATTCAAGGTGTTGGTGGGAAGCATTTGTACACACTATTGACTGGGTGACTTTAGGGAGGCATTAGTGATATCTTTAGCACTGAAAATGGGAAATGAGACATATAAAGTCAGGGCATAAGCACTACCAGCACATCATTCCATTCCACTCCACATTTATGAGAGCAAAAATTTCTTCACTAAGCCATATTGGATTATTCAAGACTCTCTCATGTACAAGTCTGTGTCTGTGTTATTATTTGAGTTGTGTGTGTGTTTTCTGTTGTTTTTATTTCTGTT
The DNA here is from genome assembly GCF_963169125.1 of Humulus lupulus. NCBI lineage: Eukaryota > Viridiplantae > Streptophyta > Magnoliopsida > Rosales > Cannabaceae > Humulus > Humulus lupulus. Next base: position 137,674,564 of record NC_084798.1, on the reverse strand, counting down.
TTCTTCATTACTCGAGGACGAGCAATATGCCAAGTTTGGGGTGTTGATAACTCTAGGATTTAGAGTTATTTTTATGATCTTTGAGCTTGTTTTTAAGTTGAAAAAGAGTAATGGAAGTGTGTTTAATGTGATTTTGTTTAATTTTTATCCTTTTTGTTCTAGGTAGCGAGTCCATATTAAGAGTTGGTTATTTGGTGTATTATTTGTAAATATTTTATGTTAATGTCTGTTCTGTGTTGTTAGGAAAGGAAGCTTAAAATTGCCAAAGGGAATTAAAAGGAGCAGAAGGAAATTGGGGACTGAAAGGGGAGCATTGCTGTTTCGATGCTGTAGGCCAACCGCATAGCAATCCTGGGCAGAAGACAGATGACGTGGACAAAAGCCATCTGCACTTAAGTAATTACCTCAGCACCTATGGGGCATCTATTTTAATGAATTAAGTCAGCTGGCTGAGGTGGCAAGAGAGGGACAAAAGTTGGAAATGGGCTATATAATTAGGGTAAGGAAAAGGACCCTAAAAAGGGAAGCCAGCCGAAATAGAGGGGGATATACCATTTTTATCACAACAGAGAAAAGAGAGAAGTACAGGAGAATATACACAGAAAAAGGTAGTACCCAAAGGAGGAAGAGTCACGGCCAAGGAAGGAGGAGGACTTTAGAACCCGATTCTACTTCTTCTCTTTCTTCTATATTTCCTTTTCTGTAGTGTATACTCTTGATTCTATACTTGTGAACTGAATATTTGCTATGGATGAACAATTTCTGTTTTGGATTGTAATTTTCAGTTCAGATATGAACTAATTTCCTTAAGATTTGGGTGGCTATGAACCCTATATGATGAAGTATTGATTCAATGCTTGAGTTTAGTAATTTTGCCATTGTTCATTTAAGTGTAATTAATGCTCAATGATTGTTGTTTACTGGCCATAATTAACAATTAGCTAGCTAGATCTGATTTTGGAAAGAATTTGTCTAGCTGAATCCACTTAAATGATGCAAGAGAAATGCCATGTTTAGGTAGTTCTTAGTAGTGAAATAGGAATATTTTGCTACCTTGTATAACCTGAGATTTGGTGATTAAATGCGTGTTTTACAACCTGATTTAATATAGGAATGTGTTAAATTAAGTTGTGGAATTATATCAGTGGGTTTTGGAAAAGGCTTACTGGTCTCTTGTGAATTCGGTTAACTCTGTGCCTGATTGCTGAACCATTGCTATAACAACTGGGCAATTTATACAGGGGAAATAGCCATCCAGATCTAATTGTTCACATAGATCTTCTCTGAATTAAATTTTTTTTGAGTTCTTCATTTTATTTTAATTAAAATTACGTATACACATTAAATTTCAGATTCATATTCCAATCATGTTCTTAATTTTGTTATCCTATTTTTAAATTGTTCTTTAGTTGATTTTGCAATTATTTAAGTTAAAATCCCTGTGGAGACGATACTCATTTACTACTATATTACTCGTTGCCGACTGTGTATACTTGCACATTTTAATTGCTATAATTTTTGCAACAGTCCACTTCACAGATCGCTGTAGAAACCCATATCTGTGTATGAGAGCCTCCACCACATCCAGTTTCTGACTCAGCATATTGACACACTGAACGCATGGGCACCTGACTTCTCCCGATGCATTCACATGATTCTTGTCCATTTGTATAAATGCTTGAAGACCATTCCAAATCTCATAAGAGTTACGACGTCTATTAGTTATCCAACTCTTGTCAATCGTCATAACTGATTCAAGTGGAAAATAAATTATCACATTGTGGTAATCATAAAACACTAAATTTATTTGCTAATAATTTTTTTATCACCAAACTACTAACAATTTGGTAATAATTGCTTTAAAATTTATTAATTAAAAATTTTAATAACACTAATTTTAAAAATACTTGATTATAATTTTCAATTTTTATTTTTTAAAAATGAACAATAAAGTTTTATTATTTTTAACTTATTATTTTAATTTTAACTTAATTTTAAGAGAAAAGTTAATTTAATTATCTATTTTATCTATATATTATCAAATTTTATGAATATATTATAAAATTAATTAAATAAACATATATTTAATTATATATTTATTAATTTACCATTAAAGAATATTATATTAATTTTTCCTTTATAATTTTTTCATTAATTTTTAATAAGTGCTTTAAAATTTATTAATTAAAAATTTTAATAACACTAATTTTAAAAAATACTTTGTAATGCTTAGTTTTTCTAAATCTACTGAAATTTCGGCAACATAACAACTGTAATCTAGTCTATCCAAAAAATTAAAATATGCATAAATACATATAAACCAGTCACAGAATATACATAAAATTTAATACAATAATTTAAATTCACAAATAAACAACAAAAACATATTATAAAAATATTCCCAGATCAACATATTATTTATCTAACCTAACACAAATACAAATTTTATTTAACCTAACATATACAATTAAAACAAAAAATTAATCTAACCTATCAATTTTTCATAACTTAATATCAAATTAACTATAAAATTAACAAACATAAAAATTTAATTTAAAAACTATTTATGTATACAAATTAACTATCGTTATCTATCAATACTCTAATAATTACAAAAACAAAAAAAATATTAAAAATTGGAAACAACACCCAAACGATAGATATAATATCCAAAGACTCCAATGCAATATGAAAAAACAATAAAAAATTTAACAAACATTTATCAATTAATATACTAATCTGTTGACGCGGTTCTTTGCCAACAGGTAATTAAGAAAAGAAGAGAAAGGGATTAGTGCTTAGGTTGAACCGAAATAGATGAGTGATCTTAGAAATGAAATGGTGACTCAAAATACGTTTTTTAAGTGGTTCAAAGGTTAAAATCATTCTACTCCACTAGTCAGTATTATTGCTATATACTGGGTATTTGATTACAGGGTATTTCTTACAATAGAGAATCCAACCCCTATTAACTCCCAAGGTCTCCATATTTATAGGAGAAGGCACTTGGGAGTTGGTAAGATGGTCATCCCGTGACCTTCTTACCTATCATGTCAACTCTGTGACATTCATGATTAATTCCTAAACCTGACACATAAGTGTGGTCAAATCAATAGCTAAGGGGATAATGGGCCGCAAGGCCCAAACCAATAGTGGATGTCTGAATACGCACGTTCCTGCTGCGTGTCCGAGAAGTCAGGGGTATATCAGACACGTGATGTCTGATATATGCCCGTTTACCTTGCGTGGTTGACTTTATAAAGGGTCATAGCCTCCAACTCCAGCCCGTACCACGAGCTAGATGATTCCCTCGACCTGTGGCATTCAGAGTCCAGACCCAGTCCTCAAGTAATCTTGGTGAACCCTTAGGTTATCTCGAGCTAAGGAGGTAGGGTCGTACGATGGCAGCTCCAGTCTTGGGGACATCCACATGGTAACCACGATTAGACCGTACCTCAGCTTGCTAATCAGCCCTTGGGAAAATCAGGGGGTACATCTGCCCCCCAAGCCTCTGCTCGTGGTACACGACGTCGTGTAGGGGCACAGTAGGGGCGTTTAGGCTTCCCCATGAACTCTTCATATTCCACATTCTACGCAGGCACCGAATACGTGGAACATCGTGGTTGGTGACGGTACGTCTTCGGAGAACCGCATTTAGTGGCCTAGCCTATGCCCAGCCGTCGTTTCGTCTTTCGAGTGGAGGGCCTTGGATCCCACATCAGGGCAATCCAACGGTCCTCTTCACGTGACCCTTCACGCATATAAAAGGGGTGGCCACCTTACGCATGGGCCGCCCGTTCATTTGAAATTTTTCAGAAATTTTCCTCTTCTTCTTGCTCTCAAAAATCCCCCCCTTTCTTCTCCTTCCTGTTACCACCTTCGGCGTTCCAGAAACTTAGGTGCAAGGACTCCTTCGAAGCCTTGGAACCAACTACTCCGACGAAGTCCCAACCCAAGCGATTCCTTCATCCACTTCTCAGCCAAACACTCTGTAAGTCCCTTGACTGTGCATGTTTTGAAATTATTTTTCACTGTAGCTTAGGTAAATATTTACTGTAGCCGCATGCAAGGGTTTGTTGGTTTTTGTGGGCATGAAGGGTGAAAGCCTTTTAGGTTAGGGTATTGTTTGTAGTAGAAAATTGTTTAGGAGCATGGTTTACAGGATGCATTTTCTTGGGAAAATTTTTGGGTAGGATTTTTGGGATATTAGTTCAAAATATCAAGGATTTTGGGTGCAAAACAGGGTAGCTTAGGGGACACGCTTCACAGGAGGTTTTGCCTTTCTTTCCTATTGGAACTTTCCCTCCAAGGCAAAATTCTAACCTGACCCTCCTGACACACGAATTCCGAGTAATTAGGGATTTGTTGGGAGCACAGGCGCATGTTCTTAGGACCGCGTGGTCTCACTCTCCACGGGCTGGGCTTACCTCAGCTCGTGTCAAAGAAACACATTTAGATTCTCTTCTACCTTAGGTCGCCTTTTTCTAAAATTTCTTCTTTTTGTTCGCTAGGGGACCAGATGGGACCCAAGAAGAATGCTCCCAAGAAGCCTGTAGGAAGCTTGTCCTCCCGTCAAGACAAAGGGAAGGAGGTGATGGCCGAATCCCCGATCCCCAGCTTCAGGCCAGTGATGGAACAGGAGCTTGAGGTGGCCCTTGACGCGTTCTTTGAGGTGGAGAGGATCGTCTCAAAGATTACCGACCAGGAGCAGGTCAACAAAATATTCCTCTCCCATAACATCGGGTTGGGGAGAGCATCCGTGATTGCCCGACCTCCCGCAGAGGGAGAGCAGAGCTGCGCGCCGCTTGACGAGGCATTCTCGGCCTGGAGCGACGAGCATTTTAAGGCGGGGGCCTTCCTCCCATTGGATCTGTATTTCGCTGACTTCCTCAATTACGTGAGGTTGGCCCCATTCCAGCTCCCCCCCAACTCTTATCAGCTATTGGCGGGGCAAAGATATTTATTCTTGAAACAGGAGTGGGAGGTCCCCACTCCTGCAGATATTTTGTACTTTTTCTGCCACAAGGCTAGCCCAGAGCAGCGGGGGCGAGGCGACGGGTTTTATTACTTAACCTGGTTCCCCAACACGGCTGCGGTCATTGAGCTGCCCAGCCAACCCAACGACTTCAAAGATCAATTCTTTATGTCGACGGGGTTCCGAAACTGTGAGCTCCACTACTTCAATCGTCCTCGTAAGTGCTTTTCAACCTTAGCTCGTAAGTTAAGTATCATATAGCTCCTCCTGTATCCCTTTCTGATTTAGATTAATCCAGCAGCTATCTTTGCGAGGATAGAGAAATCAGTGACCCTCGGGGCCCAATACGAGACACTGGCGGGCTTGCCCCCCAGTGAAAAGGATTACCATGTGCTCGTGACAGACGAGACGATGGTGGCCTGTAAGCTGATCTTCCTAAATCAGACTCTGAACCTAAGGAGGACCCGGGCGCTTCCCCCAGCTCGCTATACGAGGCCTATCATCGTGGAGGAGGTCGCGGGGGATGAAGATGAGGAGGACGAGGAGGACGAGGTTCCCCTCGTGAGGAACAGGAAGTGGGCGTTGGAGGTCGCCCAGAGAACGGACGAGGAGAGGATCCGGTCCGGAGCAGCTGCGGGTCCTTCTGGCCAAGGTAACCCTTATATGTTTAGCAATTTAGATAGGGCTACCGCTGATCCCCGGCTAGCTAGGTACAATCCGAAACAGATCGTCCAACGCCATCGACGTGACCCGGACCTAGAGACAACCCTGCTCCACTGTGTCGACCAGCTCGTGCTGGATTACCAAGATAGCCGCCCTAGGGGTACCGTAGTCGTAGATAACACCCTAGCCTTTAGGTATATCTTATTTGAGGAGTATGGGACCAACCTTCGGTCATGGCCATCACTCTGGAGGGGTGCCGTAGCTCCGGGACTTAGGCAATATGTAGAAGAATCTAGCCCGGAACCAGAGTCGGATCCAGAACTTGCGCCAGTTCGAGAAATAATCGACCTAGATTCTCCCGCAGGAGCTCCGGGGCCGATGGTCGTAACCATAGGTTCTTCTTCTAGCTCGGGGGGTAGGATCCCTTTTAGTATATATATATACTTGAATTTCTCCTTTTCCCCCTTTGTTTTTGTTTATGCATGACTGCTAAATTTTATACTAACCATGTCTTTGCTTTGACAGAAGAGATGTCTCAGCCCGAAGGGAGCCTCCGAGCTGCGTTCGCCGGGGGGAACCCCTTAGCCGGGGCCTCTGGGCCAGAAAGGAAGAAGCTCCGGACGTTGAAAAAAGCTGCTGGAACCCCAACTAAGTCTCCTGCAAAGGAGAAAGAACAGCCCCCAACCGCTAAGGTCGCGGGAACTGTTCCTCCTGCTGCAGGGGGGAGCAGCATGCCCCCACCCCCTCCGCGAGCTCCGGCCTTCGTCTGGGACGCAGGGGCGGAGCTCGGGGCTTCGGCGATTGTACCTTCCAAGGTGCGCATCCCAGTTGATCCCCAGGACCTGGAGAAGATTCCAGAGGCCTTCCGGGGGACGGTGTACGAGTCGGCGAACTATGCTGTCAGCCACATCTACAAATTCAACGAGAAGGAGCTCAGGGCCATCGAAAAGAGGAGCCCGGTGGGCGTGCTGGAATCTTCTTTGGGCATGGCCCTAATGGTAAGCTGACTTTACCCTTTTATGGTTTTTTATTATCATGCCTTGTCCTGTGTTTCCTTTCTTCCTCCGCTTTTTTTTATAAGGCAATTGCCTCTCCGTTTTCGCAGAGCGCCGTTGCCCTTCATCGGAGCATAGCCAGGACCAAGGCTCAGCTTGAGGAAATGAGGAGCGAGCACCAGGCAGTTGTGGCCGCTCACCAGACTTCTCTGCAGATGGCTAAGGATGCCTTGGCGGCCTCGCAAGCCGAGCTGGAAGAGACTCGCCCCAAGCTTCAAGAGCTCGAGACTGCCCTCGCCACTAAGCGGGCAGACCCAGATACTGCGAAGGCTGAGGCCAAGGCTGCCCTGGTTGCCGAGCGGGCAACTTCAGATGCCGCCATGGAAGACATGTTCTACCACTGCTGGGCCTATAACCAAGATGCCGACTTCTCCTTCCTGGCAGCGGCCATCTGGGAGCCCTTGATGGAGAAGTTCAAAGCTCGCCTTGATAAAGAAGCGCCCTCCTAGGCCGGGGAAGGCTCCGGCGCAGCTGAGCAGGGCGAGACGGCGACCTCCACGGGGCCAACTGGTGGGGCTTAGGGCCTTCCTCTTTCGTGCCCTTTCCTTTAATATTTTTAAATTTTTCTGTGTAACTTTTGCATGAGGTGCTTCCACCTCGAGACAATTTAGCTATCGATTTTATTTTTAGTTGATTTACTGCCCTTTGCCTCTACGTATTTTAGTTACTATTTTGAAAAACTTAGTTCGCATTAATCTTTATCAATATCTCGAGCTCTTTAGGAAGAACAACGATCAATAGATTTAAATTAACTTCTAAGTTTTATGACCTGGTTATACCAAGGAACTTAATTTGAAAACTTAGTTCGTGTCAATTTTTATCAATATCTCGAGCTCTTTAGGAAGAATCGATCAATAGATTTAAATCAACTTCTAAGTTTTATGACCTGGTTATATCCAGGAACTTAATTTGAAAACTTAGTTCGTGTCAATTTTTATCAATATCTCGAGCTCTTTAGGAAGAAAAACGATCAATAGATTTAAATCAACTTCTAAGTTTTATGACCTGGTTATATCCAGGAACTTAATTTGAAAACTTAGTTCGTGTCAATTTTTATCAATATCTCGAGCTCTTTAGGAAGAACAACGATCAATAGATTTAAATCAACTTCTATGTTTTATGACCTGGTTAAATCCAGGATAAGACTTAGTTCGCGTTAATCCTTACCAATATCTCGCGTTTTTTAAGAAAAACAACGACCAATCGATATGAATCAACTTCTAAGTCATAAGGCGACCTGGTTATATCCAGGTACCATATGCCCCCCAAGTAACTGGGAAAGGGTCTTTCGTGGTTACTTTATATTACACTTGAAAACATGTACAAATATAAACAAAAGGATAATTCTCATTGCTTGATACAGAAAAAATGGCTTTTTAGGCCTTACAAGTGAATCACTGATAATATCTCTTCAAATGGATGGCGTTCCAGGTCCGTGGGACTGCCCCTCCATCTAGCCGAGCTAATTTACAAGTTCCCTCCTTAATGACCTCGATGACCTGATATGGCCCTTCCCAGTTTGGTCCAAAGACTCCATCTTTGGAATCCTTACTGGCCAAAAAAACTCTCCTGAGGACCAGGTCGCCAACATCAAAGGCGCGCCTCTTGACTTTTGAGATGAAATAGCGAGTGATCTTCTGCTGATAATGGGCGAGCTGGAGTTTCGAATCTTCTCATCTTTCATCAACCAAGTCAAGGGATGTGCACAGTAGCTCGTGGTTGCGGTCCTGGTCATAAGACTGGACCCTATGCGAAAGCACCTTAATCTCCACGGGGAGGACTGCCTCACTACCAAAGGTCAGGGAGAAAGGAGTATGACCCGTAGGAGTCCGATGCGAGGTCCGGTATGCCCATAGGACCTGGGGGAGCTGTTTTGGCCAGACCCCCTTCGCTTCATCTAGTCTCTTCTTGAGGCTCGCCTTGAGAGTCTTGTTGATAGCCTCGACCTGGCCATTCACCTGAGGATAGGCCACGGAGGAGAAACTTTTCACAATTCCCTACCTTTCAAAAAATTCGGTAAACAGGTCGTTGTTGAATTGAGTCCCATTGTCGGAAACGATCTTCTTGGGCATCCCAAATTGGCAGATAATGCTCTTAACCACGAAGTCAAGGACTTTTTTGGAAGTTATTGTTGCCAGAGGTTCTGCCTCAGCCCACTTCGTAAAGTAGTCGATGGCCACCACGGCGTAACGGACCTCGCCTTTTCCAGTAGGGAAGGCGCCAACAAAGTCGATCCCCCAAACTGCAAACGGCCATGGGGACGAGATCATCTTCAGCTCGACTGGGGGAGCTCGGGCAACTGTGGTGAATCGCTGGCACTTGTCGCACTTCTTCACGTATGAGATTGAGTCCTTGGACAGAGTTGGCCAGTAATAACCTTGCCTCAAGACCTTTAAGGCCAAGCTTTGCCCCCCAGTGTGATCTCCGCAAAAACCCTCATGCACTTCCTACAGGATGGCCTTTGGTTCGCCTGGAAGAACACATCGCAGGAGAGGTAGGGAGTGCCCACGTCGGTATAACACCCCATCTACTATAGTGTACCTTGGAGCTTGATACAGAACTCGCCGCGCATCATTACGCCCTTCAGGTAGCTTTTCTTCGACGAGATACTCCAGGATGGGAGTCATCCAGGTCGGCCTGGTGTGGATCATCTCGACCTCCGTCCTGACCTATTCTATACTTGGTTTCTCCAAGAATTTTGCCGACACTAACCCCAACATTTCAGTCTCCGCAGAGGTGGCGAGCTAGGCGAGAGTGTCCGAGCCTCGCCCAAACGCGGATAGCTCAACCTTTACCCTTGCTAGGTGGGCAGCCATCTTGGGTCCCCGTGCTTGATACTCGCCCAGAACCTGGTTTACCACGAGCTGGGAGTCACTGAAGCACTGGACGGAGCTCGCCTTCAGCTCTTGGGCTATCCTTAGCCCGACCAGCAAAGCTTCGTATTCGGCCTCCTTGTTGGAGGCCTTGAATCCGAACCTCAACACCGAGTGGAATCTATGTCCCTCGGGGGATATCAAAATGATTCCAGCTCCGGAGCCGTTCTCGTTGGATGAACCATCCACGAATATCCTCCACAATGCCTGGGCCGAGGCGACCTGGGGTGAGTCTTCTGCAGGATCCTCCCAGAATCCTGTGCACTCGGCTACAAAATCGGCCAGGGCTTGACTCTTTATAGAAGTTCGCGGAGTGTACAGAATCTCGAACTGGCTGAGTTCCATTGCCCACTTTAACAAGCGTCCAGATGCTTCAGGTTTTTGCAAAACCTGCCTTAAAGGTTGATCAGTCATGACGTGTATTGAGTGGGACTGGAAGTACGGCCTGAGCTTTCGTGAGGCCGTGATAAGGCAGAACGTCAACTTCTCCATCAACAGGTACTGGGATTCAGCTCCGAGGAGTCTCTTGCTGATGTAGTAGACTGGCTTCTGAATCCGATCTTCTTCCCGGACTAATACGGCACTGGCTGCATCCTCCGTGACAGCCAGGTAGAGAAAAAAAGGCTCTCCTACTTTTGGTTTGGATAGTACGGGTGGCTCGGCCAGATGTGCCTTCAAGTCGAGGAAAGCGCTTTCGCACTCTTCTGTCCACTCGAACTTCTTATTTCCCCGGAGCAGGTTGTAGAATGGCAAGCATTTATCGATGGATTTTGAAATAAACCGATTGAGGGCTGCCACCCTTCCTGTCAGGCCTTGGACATCCTTGCGCGACCTGGGTGAGGGAAGCTCGAGCAATGATCTGATCTTGTCGGGGTTTCCTCGATTCCTTGAGTATTGACGATGAAACCCAGGAATTTTCCCGACGCGACTCCAAAAGTGCACTTCTGTGGATTTAGCCTCATGCCATACTCCCATAGTATCTTGAAGCATTCCTCCAGGTCGGAAACATGGTTATTGGCAGTCTTTGACTTGACTAGCATGTCATCAACGTACACTTCCATGTTTTTTTCGATCTGGTCTGCGAACATTCTATTTACCAACCTCTGATAGGTAGCACCGACGTTCTTCAGCCCGAAGGGCATGACCTTGTAACAATAAACGTTAGTCAGGGTCATGAAGTTGGTATGCTCCTGGTCCGCCAGATTCATGGCGATCTGATTGTAGCATGAGTACGCGTCCATAAAGGACATGAGCTCGTCCCCCGCCGTGGCATCCACCAACTGGTCAATCCTTGGCAATGGAAAACAATCCTTAGGTCAGGCTTTGTTTAGGTCGGAGAAGTCGATGCAGGTCTGCCATTTCCCATTGGGCTTCGGGACCAGCACGGGGTTGGCGACCTAAATTGGAAACTTGGCTTCACGGATAAAGCCGCATTTTTTGAGCTGGGCTACTTCTTCTTCTAGGGCTTTAGCACAGGTTGTTCCTAAACGTCTTTGTTTCTGGGACTTTGCAGGAATGCTTTTATCCAGATGAAGCGTGTGCATGATGACACTCGGGCTGATTCCCACCATGTCCTCGTGTGACCATGCAAACACATCCAGGTTATCCCGCAAAAACTTAGTCAGCTTCGCCTTCCTCTTGCTACAGAGGTTTTTTCTGAGCTTGGCCTTCCGTGAAGGGTTCTGCGGATCGATGTTCACTTCCTCGAGCTCCTCAATAGCCTGGAGCTCGGATCTGTCCTCACCTATTCGGGGGTCAATATCCTCACTTAAGATGATATTTTCCCCTTCGGCGCTTTGAGGTTTTTCAATCTCAGGATCAGCTAAGGGTTCCTGAGATTCATCTTCACCACCTTGGATGGCCATTGCCAGCTGCCCGGGTTTAGATTTTCCGTTCATGGAAATGCTGTAGCATTTCCTGGCAGCGAGCTGATCGCCATGGATAGTGCATATTCCCGTGGAAGTAGGGAATTTCATCGCGAGGTGGCGAATGGAAGTGACAGCCTCAAAAGCTATGAGCGTAGGTCGTCCCAAAATTGCATTGTATGCAGCGGAGCAGTCGATGACCACGAACTCGAGGAGTTTTGAGACTGTCTGAGGTCCTTCTCCCAGGGTGATCACCAGCTCGATCATCCCTATGGCCGCCGATCCTTCTCCCGAAAAACCATACAGCATCATGGAGGTCGCCTTCAGCTCGGCGACAGTCAAACCCATCTTCTCTAGTGTGGACTAGAATAGGAGGTTCACCGAGCTCCCATTGTCGATCAGCACCCTCCTAACTCTCTGATTAGCGAGCTGAACTGCTATGACCAGAGGGTCATTATGAGGGAACTGGACATGGCCCGCATCTTCCTCCGTAAAAATGATCGGTTGCTTCTCCAATCACTGCTGCTTTGGCAAGCGCTGCTCCGGGACGAACTCCACTCTGTTATACGCCTTGAGTTCATTCACGTACCTCTTCTGGGCTCCCTGCTCATGCCAGCCATATGTGGACCTCCAGAGATGGTGGATATCTCCCCTCCTATCACGGGAAGAGGGACATCCTGATCTACCCGAGAACCGGGCTGACTCGCCGGGACTTCTGGAGCAGGTCGACTTACTGGGACCCTATTCCGCGCATACTGAGCCAAGGGGCCGGCTCGGATGAGGGTCTCGATCTCATCTTTTAAATGCCTACAATCGTCGGTATTGTGGCCAACATCGTTGTGAAAGCGACAAAACTTGGAGGTGTCTCTCTTCCCCTTTTGGTGCTTCAATGGCTCTGGCCTCTTCCAGGGGAGGCGAGTAGAGTTAGCTAGGAAGATATTCTCCCTAGACTGGGTGAGCTCTGTATAAGTCGCGTAGAAGGGCTTGAACTTGTCAACGGACTTATTCTTCTTTGGGCCGTGCTGGCTGTTTTCGCCATTCCCCTTTCTTTTGCCTCCACCGAGCTGGTTGTTTTGTATGACGTTTTGGGTCGCTTCCACGACCTCCGTCCCCACACCAGCGGGCTGATCAGGGACCTGGCTGGTTCCTGCAGCTGAGGCTTCGGCCTCCTCCAAGTTGATCCATTCCTGGGCCCTGTTAAGGAATTCGTTAACCGAGCTAACTCCCTTCCTTTGTATATCTTTCCAGAGTTCCCCTCCGACGAGGATTCCAGTTCTCATGGACATGAGCTTGGAGCTATCATCCGCGTCTCTGGCCCGAGCAGCGACGTTCGCGAACCTGCTCAGGTAAGCCTTCAGGGTTTCGTCGGGCTGCTACCTCACGTTAGCCAGAGAGTCGGCCTAGACGCGGGCAGCCTGGGAGGCTCGGAATGCCCTTTTGAAGTCAGCCGAGAAAGTCTTTCAGGAGCTGATTGACTGTCTTTCGCCTTGCTTGAACCACTGCCTGGCTAGTAAAGTCAGTGTGGAAGGAAAGATTAAACACCTCAGCACAGGGCCAATGTTGTGGGCCATCATCAGGGTGTTAAACATCCCCAGGTGATCCGACGGGTCTCCATCCCCATTGAACTGGGACAGGTGCGGCATACGAAAGCCAGGTGGGTACGCCGTGGCTGCTATGCTGGGGGCGAGGAGCTCCATCTCGTCCACCGAATCGTACTCATCTTTCTCCTTCTCCGACAGGAGCTTCCTCATCAGCTCCTCCATCTGGGCCAGGCGCTCGAGGGTTTGGTCCTGACGTCCTTGGTTATTCCAGGGCTATTCAACAGCTCCGGATCCATTGTACATATTTGATGGGTTATTGCCCCTCCTATCTTGAGATAGGTTATTTAGGGCATTCCCGCCGTTACGTACTTCGGACAAGCCCCCCCCCGAGCGAGCATGGCTGTCGCCTCCTGCTGGTTCCCCTCTATGAGAGTTAAGGCGATCTCGCAGGTCGCCTCCTCGAGTGGCTTGTGGACTTTGTGCTGAACTTAGACACTGACGCAGGTCTCCGCCAGAAAGGTCACTCCGGCGACTGCCGGTCCAGTAGCTCCTGTTGAATAGGCTCGGAGTCCGCCTTTGGTGGTGAGGATCCGGGCTTTCCCTTGGTGCCCTGCTACGTCAGGAAGGTCCAGTTGATGGCGGGTCTCTCCTGTTACTTCCATAGGCTAGGATATCTCGGATGGGCCGAGGAGGAGATGGATATCTCATCGGAGATGGAGGATGCCTGACCGGAGAGGCGATCCTGGTTCTGTCAGGACGGATGAGGTTAGGTGGGGGCCTCTCGGCCCTGCCAACCTGCGGGTCCCGCGCCTGGCGATCTGGACGAGGCGCAGCACGGCTGTTGGGGACATGCTGACGCTGCGAGCCCTCCCCGAACCTCCTTCTAGAATTTCTTCGAGCTGCCCTAGGCGCGCTGGAGGCTGGTTGGGAGCTAGGGGTCGAAGTCCTAACCGAACGGTTGTACCGCTGTTGTTCGGCTCTAAGCCCTTCTTCAAAGTTTGCCTCTCGATGGTGTGATGAAGGAGTGGAGTTGGCTGTTAGAAGTCTGTCCGAGCGGCTATGCCTAGACCGGTAACCCCGGCGAGACTTAGGAGCCTCGCCTTGCCTCTCTCCGACGTTAGCGTCGGTTGTGAGACGGGGTAGTCAGGCCAGCACATCCTTGATCTGCTGGTTAGCTATTGCTAGCTGGCTCCTCAGCTGAGCATTCTCCATCTCCACCGCAGTGTAATAACATGGGTTCGGATTAGGTGGCCGGGGCGCCGAACTTCCAGTGTCGTCTTCGCCCGCCGGCCGTTTTCCTGGCCACTGTTGGACTTCAGGAATTTGTTCACCAGGGATGGCAATATGATGAGCCTCCTGCCCATCATGTTGTTCCGTCTCGTTACCGTGTCTGGATCAAGTAGTTACCATAGTTGGATGTTTGTGACAGCACTAATCGAACTTGCTCTCAACGAAAGCATCAAACTATTGACGCGGTTCATCGCCAACAGGTAATTAAGAAAAGAAGAGAAAGTGATTAGTGCTTAGGTTGAACCGAAATAGATGAGTGATCTTAGAAATGAAATGTTGACTCAAAATACGTTTTTTATGTGGTTCAAAGGTTAAAATCCATCTACTCCATTAGTCAGTATTATTGCTATATACTAGGTATTTGATTACATGGTATTTCTTACAATAGAGAATCCAACCCCTATCAACTCCCAAGGTCTCCATATTTATAGGAGAAGGCACCTAGGAGTTGGTAAGAAGGTCATCCCGTGACCTTCTTACCTATCATGTCAACTCTGTGACATTCATGATTAATTTCTAAACCTGACACATAAGTGTGGTCAAATCAATAGCTAAGGGGATAATGGGCCGCATGGTCCAAACGAATAGTGGATGTCTGAATACGCACGTTCCTGCTGCGTATCCGAGAAGTCAGGGGTATATCAGACACGTGATGTCTGATATATGCACGTTTACCTTGCGTGGTTGACTTTATAAAGGGTCACAGCCTCCAACTCCAGCCCGTACCACGAGCTGGATGATTCCCTCGACCTGTGGCATTCAGAGTCCAGACCTAGTCGTCAAGTAATCTTGGCGAACCCTTAGGTTATCTCGAGCTAAGGAGGTAGGGTCGTACGATGGCAGCTCCGGTCTTGGGGACATCCACATGGTAACCACGATTAGGCCGTACCTCAGCTCGCTAATCAGCCCGTGGGAAAATCAGGGCGTACATCTGCCCCCCAAGCCTCTGCTCGTGGTACACGACGTCGTGTAGGGGCACAGTAGGGGCTTTTAGGCTTCCCCATGAACTCTTCATATCCCATATTCTACGCAGGCACCGAATACGTGGAACATCGTGGTTGGTGACGTTACGTCTTCGGAGAACCGCATTTAATGGCCTAGCCTATGCCCAGCCGTCGTTTCATCTTTCGAGTGGAGGGCCTTGGATCCCACATCAGGGCAATCCAACGGTCCTCTTCACGTGACCCTTCATGCATATAAAAGGGGTGGCCACCTTACGCATGGGCCACCCGTTCATTTGAAAATTTTCAGAAATTTTCCTCTTCTTCTTACTCTCAAAAATCCCCCGCTTTCTTCTCCTTCCTGTTACCACCTTCGGCGTTCCAGAAACTCAGGTGCAAGGACTCCTTCGAAGCCTTGGAACCAACTACTCCGACGAAGTCCCAACCCAAGCGATTCCTTCATCCACTTCTCAGCCAAACACTCTGTAAGTCCCATGACTGTGCATGTTTTGAAATTATTTTTCACTGTAGCTTAGGTAAATATTTACTGTAGCCGCATGCAAGGGTTTGCTGGTTTTTGTGGGCATGAAGGGTGAAAGCCTTTTAGGTTAGGGTATTGTTTGTAGTAGAAAATTGTTTAGGAGCATGGTTTACAGGATGCATTTTCTGGGGAAAATTTTTGGGTAGGATTTTTGGGATATTAGTTCAAAATATCCAGGATTTTGGGTGCAAAACCGGGTAGCTTAGGGGACACACTTCATAGGAGGTGTTTCCTTTCTTGCCTATTGGAACTTTCCCTCCAAGGCAAAATTCTAACCTGACCCTTTTGACACACGAATTCCGAGTAATTAGGGATTTGTTGGGAGCACAGGTATTCAAGGTCCAAACCCAGTCCTCAAGTAATCTTGGCGAACCCTTAGGTTATCTTGAGCTGAGGAGGTAGGGTCGTACGATGGCAGCTCCGGTCTTGGGAACATCCACATGGTATCCATGATTAGGCCGTACCTCAGCTCGCTAATCATCCTGTGGGAAAATCAAGGCGTACATAATCAATAACAAAACCAAAAAAATAAAAATTACAAACGATACCGAAAGGCTCGGGATGATATCAATGAATTGGGCAAAGACTCAGGGTGCTCCAATACATTCTGAAAACCAAAATAAAAATCAATAAAAAGTTTAACAAAGTCATTACAAACAAAATAAACATAAATAATCATTAAAAAAACTAAATTTAAACAAAATAACTAGATTATTAGGGTATAAAGGAACTAACCTAAACAATGGACGGCCAAACATGGCACCGGAACTCCTTGGGCGGCGCTAGGCAGTGCTGGGCGGCAGAGAAAACATAGAGAATCGTTTATGTTTGAGGAAAAAGGAAGAGGAATGGCTCTGCCTAGGGGGTTATATCATTCTGATCTATAGCGCGACATTTCGTCGCTATAGGTAATAAAATTGTCGTCGCTGATGTTGAACGCACCATTTTTCTCAAACGGCGAGACCCTATAGCGACGACATGTCGTCCCTATAAATAAGGGAATAATACATGAATCGTTTTGTTTACTAGGCGTCCAGTCTATAGCGACAACATGTCGTCGCTACAACCATTGAAATTTTGACTGAAATTTTTGGCGGTCCACTTTCCCTCTGTTTTTTTGGGACCTTTAGCAACAACATAGACTAAAATTTTAACTACTCACCCGATTAAATGGTTATCGATAGCGACAACAAGTCGTCGCTATAGGGAGTGGAAATTTACAACAAACTTTTGGAGGTCAAGTTTCCTTGGTACCCTGTAGCGACGACATGTCGTCGCTATAGACAAGATATTTCCCTCTCATTTTTTTCTACGAGGACTCTACGGCTCATCGCCGTAGAGTTAGTTCTCACCTCTTGTTCCTTCAAAATTTCTAGTACCCTACAGTAATGACATGGGCTACCACGAATTTTGAGGGCCTTGTCGTGTGTTGTTGATGACCCTACAGCGATGACATGTCGTCGCTATAACTTATTCATCTTAATAAATTAAATAAATGAATTTTTGTGGATTTCGACTGCATAGAACGACGACTTTAGCATCTGCACTGTAAAGTCCTTTTCTTGTCGTGTATCTACGCATCCAGTGATTCAAGAAATTTTGGGCCAATCCTTTATGGTCTCCTTGATGGAACATTTATCTTGGGGGTATGTTTCTTATTTCGTTTGACTTCATTCTTAACTGCTTCACTATAAACATAAGAAATTGGTACTTGGTATGACACTATGGCTTTTGAATGAATTACATCAGATTTGGGTATTAAACATTCGTATGGAACTTCTGGTGGTGATTCACATTCTGGTGCATTACATCTGATTTTACGTTGATGATTCACATTATGGTGCATTTTCTTAGGCTTCTTTGTTGTTTTTAAATTCGGAGATTTTTGTTTGTATGTGATTTTGGTTTTGATTCTTCAGACATTTGTTGGGATAATATATTACTGTTTTGTTAATATCTGTTTTTCATTGGAATTGTTATTGATAATATAGGCCAAATGAGGGGATAATGGAATGTGTATTAGTATAATTTATGTTTTCATGGATGATTGGAGTTGTAAGTTTTGGGATAATTTTAATAAGTATTTTAAACATGGAATTTGAGTACATTATCAGAAAATAAGAATGGCGCACTATCTACTCCTACTACTACCATTTTATTGTAATTGGTTAGGTACATTATATATATATATATTATATAGCAAAAGGAATAAACTTTCATGTGACTATTATCTTTCTCATGTGTCTTGGTGTGGCTATCCTAGTGCTGTCATGGGATATAAGCACACACTATGGCAAATGGTGGAGATACGTGAGATGGAGCCAGGGAAGAGATTGACAGATACTATGAGCTCGGTCAATTTGTCTCTTTGAATTTTCTTATTTATATAATCACAATTATTGATGATCACATATATACCCAGTACATGTGCTTTAATGTTAAATGCTCAACTATACAGTTACTTGACGATTGCATGATCTAGCTCCCTGCACTATGTGGCTTGAAATCTACAAACCAAGAAACGTCAACTTGTCTTGGGTTATTGCAAATTGGGTACATTACTCTTCTCTATTTATAGCTAACTAATATGCACTTTAATTGACCCAAATTTGTTGGTGAAAATTATATATGGAACCACTTCTGATGCAGCGGGTTGGATAGTTGAGCAATCAACTTCTCTCCTCTTCGGTGTTGAAACTGTGTTGTCAAAAACACTGAGGTGCTCTAGCACTACACTTGTAATATGTTTGGTAATCTTGAGTTACTCCAATTTTATTATCTTAGGGGATGTACTAATAGCTTTACTCGTCCGCTGCTAAGCTCTATTCATTTTAAATGTTAGTTGTGGTTGGCGTGTAAATATATGTATATATTTATATATCTATATATATATTGTTAATAATGAGTTGTTGACAATAATATTGCTAAACGTACTCATAGACCGTGTCAATGCAAAGGATTGGCTTTCAAATTTTATAAGCATTTTCTCTATGCTTTGCAGTGCTTTGGGGTCAAATACTTTTTCTGGACCACTTCCAGAAATTGGTAATTTGTTCAAGCTTGATCGATAAGATGTAAGTCCCTTTTGTTAGTTTAAGATATAAATCAATTTATGTATCTTTTTAAAGTTATTGTAGTTATCAATATATAGTTTCTTCATTTATTTTTACAGGTGGAATAACTTGAGGGGAAAAGACATGAAGGTGTCCCAAAGAGGTTTCAGAATTTGGACTGATCTTTAAGCTTTAATTGGTTTATTCATATAAATGTACTTTGAATAATATTATTTTTCTTATATAAATGTTTTCAAAGTAGTTGATGAAATGTCTCTCTTTAGCATTTTCATTTAGTTTTGCTTTACAAAATTGATCATTAGAAATCCATTTTGGTCATAAGTGTTTTTGTTGAGTAATTAATAAACCAATTAATTGAGACTTAGAAAGATTTCCATGAATGGATCAGGGCTTTTAAGCATGGTGCAAAGATTTCCATGGATGGAATCATGAACATAAATACAGTAGCTACACTCACAACAAGGAAAATGGGCTTTTACTTTGGTTTTTAAGCTTGATTTACTTCGGTTTTCGCTAAAATTCGCAACCGCATTAGTTCGGAGCGAAGTAAAAACTAGCTAAAAACCGAAGTACAATCATCACTTTCTACTTCGGTTTTTACATAATAACCGAAGTAGAAGGTGAATATACGCTACCATCCTGGGCACTTTCTACTTCGGTTTTAAGTTAAAACCGAAATAAAAAGGCTACTTTCTACTTCGGTTTTTAGGTAAAACCGAAGTAAGAGGGCTTCTTTCTACTTTGGTTTTACCTAAGAACCGAAGTAAAAGGGGACATTATACTTCAGTTCTTAGGTAAAACCGAAGTAGAAAGTAGACATTTTACTTCGGTTTTACTTAAAAACCGAAGTAGAAAATGCCCGCCTTTTTTATTTAATATATATTTCTGATTATTTTTAAATGGACGGTTTCTATTTTTATATATATATATTTTGGCCTAATTTTATTTAATTGATCTAATTAATTTTTTTTTTTTGGCCTAATTATTTTTCAACGATTTAATTATATGATATTACAATTATATATATTTTTACAATTGAAATTGGTTAAGAATTTTTTTTGAATGAAAATATGATAACTTTTATTAATTAAAAATGTTGTACATAAGCATATAAAATACAAGTACTTAAGTAAGATAACTAGCCTTAACATTAATACATTTACAAAAGACTAAACTTACAACTAAACAAAATAGGCTTACTCATAAATGTATGTCATCAATTTGCCTAACCATTCGTGTTGGATTGGCAAGAGCTTTGCAATCTCACAATATTGTGTCTTCCCACCAAACTGTAAAATTAATAAATATAAATTAATTTCATAGATTATCGATAGCAAATAAATTATAAAAAAAGAACTTACTTTTTCTTTTAGGGTAGTCATTGCATTTGATGCCCGTACAAGATTTCTAATGTACTTCAAGACATAAAAACCACATTCATGACTTTGTGGTTGTCTTGGACATGAACCATTGAATATCTTTCTGGGATTGCCGAGTAATTCATTGGAAGAAGCCCTATAATATGCACTATTTAAAAAGAAAATTAACAAAAGTTATTAAAATGTAGTAACATGTAATATTTGTTGCATATTAAGAAATATTTTAAAAAATTTAAAACTTACCTCATTATCATTGAATCAATTTCTTCAGGATGTTTGTGTGATTTCAATGGATCTAAGAACACGATTTTTCCTTTTGGCATAGCAATCACCAACATCCAATGTTCCCTAAAATAAGAAGCGTATGTTAAGTAAAATAATTAAATTTTTAATATATGACTAATCAAATAAGAAAAGTTTACACTATTTCTTATCGTATGTTCCAAGATATAAAGTAAAGTTGACCAACTCTATCCATGGTCATCAACCAATTCGCCAAGTCAATGGTTGATCGCTCTACATCGTTAACATTATTAATGCTAAGACGTTCAATGTCATAAAACTTGTAAAGACACGCTGATTTGGAAATAGAGACTCCCAAATGCATCTGCAAAATTTTCTTTAGTGTTAAATATTTTGAAAAATTTCGGCAGAGTTTCCCCTATAAATAGGACTACCCAAACCTGTAAACATTCAATGTCTATGAAAATTTTCAACAGATCACAGAGTAGTACTCATAACTGATTCTAAATTCCTATCATTCCAAAGAATTAGTTTAAGGGATACCTTAATCCGAATATCATTGCTAAGCCTCCAATCATATGCAAGGTAGCAACTTGTTCCATATCCTCTGAAGTTAGGAAGATTGATTTGCGATTCATGAATGATGGGTCCACTGGAATGGAGACGACTGAGTTTATTCCCTTAACTCTGCAAAATTCTCTCACCATAAACTGAAGGCTAACATGGATGTGATTCATGATGTGATCAACAAATGGTTGGCCTTCGGTCAGAGTGTTTTCTGGATTGACGTGAGACCCAGCTGATGACAGATGCGGGCTAGTCAAAGAATTACGGTTCGTCTTATCCTTGGATGAACTTTTTGACATAGGAGGTTTCTTTTTTAGAGGACCCTACGCAACATCAAGTAAAAATAATATTAAAATAATGGACCAACAAATATTTTAATAGGTAACAAATTAAACAATTCGTTTATACCTGGTCAGTCATAATTAAATCTTTTGGCCAAGGAAGGAATGCGTCATAAGTATCTCGAACATAGTGTATCTCCCCAACAGAACACGGGATTTCAGCATCCTCTTGTAACATTTTGGTGACTCGCACCCTCGCGTATTTGTCTGTCATTTGAACACCATGAATAGTCAGTGGACCCACCCCATCAATGATAACACCCTCTGCCACCACATTATGAATATTATCCGAACAAAGTAACACATCCTGCATGTACGGTGTGTGGTATTCTTCGTCGCTCTGCTCGTCATCATTGTCGTGTTCATCCATATCATCTATCCCACCTGCTTGTTTAGCTTTTTCCTCCTCTAAAGCTTTAAGTTCTGCTCTGAGCCTCGCAATTTATGCATCTTTCTTACTAACAACATCAGCCATTTCTGTTGCTATTTTTGGTTTTCTTCCAAAGACAGACGAAATCTTCGCAAACGACCTACAATAATCAACCAAATTTATTTTAAAACTAAAATATTATAGAATTAAGTTAAATGCAACAAATAAAAAATAATATCATACCCAAGTGCTCTAACACGCCCTGGGTGCTCAGGTGTCCCTAAAGCTTGCGTTAATATATCTTTCCGACCCTTTGCAATGATTTCTCCACTACTAACTTTTTCTTTCAGCTCATTCTGTGGAACAAACCAGTGGTCAATTATATTAGTGACTTATAAGAACTTTATCATTCCTAAATTACTTTAAAATACTTGCTTGAAACCACTTACAATTATTGCTTCAATTTGTTTGTCCAAATCTATGACAAGAACCTTCTTCTTTTCTTGTGCTCTTATCCAAACTTGGTACCATTCTACATCTGCCACACCTAGTTCAGTTTTCTACAACATACAACAATTAATTAAAGTTGGTGAGTGCAATATTCTTCATAACAGGTTGACAGTTATAAAATAGTGATGTGAATTACTTACCAGGTCCTCTCTAACATTGGCAAGCCCTCTACGAGATGTACGATGCCTCGAAGTATATTTGAGAGCTCTTTCACGTTGTGCTTCCCGCAAAGCCTACATTAAATAGGTAACAACAAGTTTTTAAGCAATTATTAGTATTTCAAAACTAATAAATCATATACATAATAGTAACATAAACTCAGGAGATAAACGGTGGCTAACAAATGTCCTCCAATCTTCTAGGTCAAGTTCTGGATATTTCTTAGGAAGGATTTGGAGTTCATCTATCAGACCGTCTTCTGCCAAAGGGTAGATGTAGTCACTAGTGATGTTGGTCTTAAAATCTCTCATCATTCTTCCCGCACTTTTCATTAATTCTGGTTTCCAATTTTCTGGAATGTTAAAGGCACCCTGAAATAGAAAGAAAATGATTAATGAAATGCAAAGTAATTCATGAAAATGATCATTATATTAAAGTAATTAAAATATTTTCTTACATATACATCCTCCCATATTTTATTCTTCAATTCTTGTGGGACTTGTCTCCAATCCTTATAATTGAGAGAGACCGTTCTCCTAGTTTTAACTTCAAGGTACGATTGCATCTCACTATATGCTTTCCCTATAGGTTGACCATATCATTAAACTGAATATTTCTCTTTATTCCCTTAGCTTTTTTATTATTGATATTGTTCTTCTTTGTTGGGCCTCGCCTATTTGGTGTGGTCTCCCCTTCAGAAATTGTCATCTGCACATAAACAAGAATTAACGTTACAATTATGACATAAATAAATACATATTTAACATAAAAATGAATACATTACTCACTGGACACATTTTCTTTTCTTTTTTCTTTTCTTGGTTGATCCACAATCTACCCATATTCCGTCTCTAATATCATTTCTAATGTATTCCCCATCATCATCATCTTCATGGAAATCATGGATTTTCTCAACTTGCTCATGTATTGGTTGTCCAACAATAAAATTGTCATGAAACAAATCATTGTTTTCTTCGTCATTTTCATCTTCTATAAACTGTCTTTCCGGGGTTCGTAAAACAACTGACCATTTATCATCAGCAGGATCAGTTATGTAAAACACTTGTTTTGCTTGGGTAGCCATGATGAAAGGATCATTCTTGTGACCTTTCTTACTTAAATCAACCAAAGTGAATCCAAGTTCATCAATTCTAACCCCAACATTGTTGTCCACCCAAGAACACTTGAGCAGAGGAATTTGAAATAAGGAATAATCAAGCTCCCATATTTCTTCAATAACCCCATAATATGCCATAGTACCAGCAACTGGATTATTGTCTTTTGAACTAGCGAAATGCATTGCTTCTGCCACAATACTTACTCCACTATTTTGAACCATTCGAGCATCATCTCTTGACTTTGTGTGAAATATTTTTCCTCCAACAATGTAAGCATGGTGCTTTATTACATGAACACTTGGTCCAAATGATATGCGTTTTAACTCTATCGACACTCCATGGTTTTCTTCTCCCAACCTTGCTAGAATAATATTTTTCAACCATCGACTAAATATTTTATTATGCTCATCTATAATCCATTTCTGTTTATTTTTAACCTTGTTGGGAATCATTGATAGTAATAACTCCATGTGCGCACTACAAATACAAAGTACAACATATTAAAATTTCAATTATACATAAAAATAAGCATAATGTTTATTAAATCTATAACTTACGTTATATATGGTTGAACCTCGGGATTGTTTTCCAACACAACTAAATGAGCTTGATCTAATTCTACACGAGATATGGTCACTACTGTTCCTTTCCCTCGTAATCCTCTATCAACTCCATCCGAGTTATTCCGTGGTTTGCTAATTCCGATTGTGTCGATTCCAACCATGTACTCTGAACAAAATTCCACAGCTTCTTCTGCTAAATAACACTCAACCATACAAGCTTCAGGGCGATGGTGATTACGTACATATCCTTTCAACACCTTCATATTCCTTTCAAATGGATACATCCATCTCGCCCAAACTGGCCCACACAACTTGGCTTCTCTTACTAAATGGACCATCAAATGTATCATGATGTCAAAAAATGATGGTGGAAAATATTTTTCAAGCTTGCATAAAGTTTCAACTATTTCATCATGAAATGCATTCAACTTCTTCATTTCCAATTCTTTTCCGCATAGTTGATTAAAGAAGATGCACACACTTGTCACACTATCTCTAACTCTTTTTGGTAAAACTGACCGAATGGCAATTGGAAGTAATTGTTGCATTAATATATGACAATCATGTGATTTCATTCCAATTAACTTCAAATCTTCCATAGACACCAAGTTTCGAACATTCGATGAGTAACCATCAGGCACTTTCATCCCTGCCAATGATTGACATACGGCTTGCTTCTCTTCTTTAGACAATGTAAAACAAGCAGGAGGCAAATATGTGCGAGCCCCTTTTTCTTCAGGTGCCAAGCGGTGTCTTATACCCATTTCAACAAGATCTAAACGACTAGACAAACCATCTTTGGTTTTACCTGAGATATCAAGTAATGTACCGATTATACTTTCACATACATTTTTTTCTATGTGCATGACATCCAAGCAATGTCTAACGAGTAAATCTTTCCAGTAAGGAAGTTGAAAGAAAATCGATTTTCTTTGAAAACATCCATTGACTTTTTTGTTTTTATTCTTCTTCCCATACCTAAAGTCAACTTTTTCTACTTCCTTAAGAATTTGCTCACCTGACAATGGCAAAGGAGCAATGTCTCATTCCACAGTACCGTCAAATGTTTTTTTTTTATTTCTGTCAGGATGACTTAAATGCAAATAACGTCTATGACCCATATAACACATTTTGCGTCCATTTGACAAGCGACGAGCCCTTGTGTTGGTGCAACAAATTGGACAAGCTTGGTAACCTTTTGTGCTTAAACCTGGTAGGTTACCATATGCTGGAAAATCATTAACAGTCCATAACAACACCGCTTTCAAATTAAACACTTCTTTTTTAAAACCATCATATGCCTCCACACCATTTTCATACAACTCTTTCAAATCATCAATTAATGGTGCCAAGTAAACATCGATATCATGTCCTGGTTGTTTTGGGCCTGAAATCATTAATGAAAGCATCATGAACTGCCTTTTCATCACCAACCAAGGAGGAAGATTGTACATAACCAGGAAGACAGGCCATCAACTATGCCTACTACTAAGAGATCTATGCGGGTTTACTCCATCAGCAACTAAACCAAGACGAAGATGTCTTGGTTCATTTTTGAATTCTGGATTGATATAATATACCTTCTTCCAGGCCTGTGAATCTGCAGGATGCCGGAGTTTACCATCTTTCACTCGTCCAGTCTCGTGCCATATTAAGTTCTTAGAGTGTTCTGCACTTCGATATAATCGCTTCAGCCGCGAAATCAAAGGTAAGTACCATAGCACTTTCTGAGGAATAAGTTTCCTAATCTCCTTACTTTTGTTAGGTTTGTACCGTGATAAACCACATTCTGGGCAAGCGTCCATGTCTGTATACTCCTTACGATAATAAATACAATCATTCGGACATGCATGAATCTTCTAATACTTCAACCCTATCAAACATAATGTTTTCTTTACTTCATATGTAGACTCCGGAAAATAATTTTCTAGCGGCAAAATCTCCTTGAAAGCAGCTAAAAATTGACTGAAACACCTATCACTAACTCCATTTTCTGCTTTTATGTTATAAAATTTAACCATTGTGGGCAATCTTAGTTTATTGCAACCACTGAACAATTTTCTGTCTGCATCTCTAACCATACTATCAAATTTTTCTGGATTATGAAAAAACTCTTCTTGTGCTTCATCAAGCAATTCTATAGGATGATCATCAAAATCATTACTCTCAAAATCATCTACACCTCGCCTACCTAATGGACATGGGTCATCATTTAATAATTCTCCATGCCAATACCATTTACTATAACTCATATCAAATCCCCGACAAAATACATGATCCTTTATCAGGGTAATATTCCCCTTTACTCCATTACCACAATCGATACAAGGACAACGAATTTTATGTGGATCACTACAATTCTTTAGGCAAAACTCTAAAAATTTGTTGAATCCATCTTGAAATTGTGATGTTTCTCTCCTCTCAAGCATCCACGATTTATCCATACTAATAACAATATTCAATTCCTAATAAGTTAGAAAAAAACTTATATTAGGTTCTAGTCTTATAAATTTTTTAAAAAAGTCGACAGAGTATCCTCTGTTTCTATAGCATACCGCAATTTCATAATTACCTATAAAACCAATACAAACAAACACAATAATCAAGCATATATGAATCCATCATTATTAGGTTCTAGTCTTATAAATTTTTTAAAAAATTCGGCAGAGTATCCTCTGTTTCTATAGCATACCGTAATTTCAAAATTACCTATAAAACCATTTAAAACAAACACAATTATCAAGCATAGATGAATCTATCATTATTAGGTTCTAGTCTTATAAATTTTTTTAAAAATTCGGCAGAGTATCCTCTATTTCTATAGCATACCGCAATTTCAAAATTTCCTATAACAACAACACAAACAAACAAAATAATCAAGCATAAATCAATCCATCCTTATATCACCACAGCACGCAAATTTCCCAGAGCCTACTTCACTAATTTTCAAACTTAACTTTCACTAAATCTAATATGCATGATTACATTAGTCTTGTCTTTATACATAAATCTTATAGTAATATAAATAAAAAAAATAACTAACCTTCAATATTAATCTTCAATGCACCTGAAATGAACAACAAAGTTCACCACTCAATCAACGACCCTACTAAAACATTACATTATTAGTAAACTACATAATTAATTATCAAACCAATAAATAAAAAAAATCAAACTAGTTAATGAAACTAATGAACAACACTTTGATCATCTTCAAGCTATTTATTTTTTTTCAAATATTTAAAAAACAAATTTATCTATTGTCAAAATTTCTAAAATTAACTAATATACATATATATTTATAATAAACCTAATTTTTATCACATTATTTAAACTAACAAAATAAACAAATAATTATAAAAATTAATAAAATATTAATTATATTAATTTTAAATTCGGAATAATAAAAAAAAATAAAAAAAAACATAGACAAATAAAAAATTATCATCAAAACCACATTTTAGTAATCTATACCTGTTTTGAAGCTCAAAATCCCCTTGCAATGACAAAATCCGGTCAAAATCCGGCAAGAAACACTACTTTTAAATGGAGAAAATACCCACGGCCAAATGCTTTTTTTTCTCTAAAAAAAAAAGATTTTTGGACTATATTTCGGTTTATAGGGTAGAAATGTTGCAAGAAATAAAGAAAAAACAAAAAAAAAAGTTTGGAGAATAAAAATGGGTGTTGGCTCACGGTGGTTAATGGAGGTTTTGGAGGTTTTTTTTGCACAGAGGGCAGAGGAGGGTTTGAGAAAGATGACCGTTCGGGTCTAGGGAAGGGGATATAAAGCCCTTTTACTTCGGTTTTTACCTAAAAACCGAAGTTAAAGGTCCATAAGTGGATATGTGCGTGGGTGGCCTTGTGCACTTTTAACTTCGGTTTTTAGGTAAAAACCGAAGTGGAAGGTGCACTTTCTACTTCGGTTTTTACCTAAAAACCGAAGTTCAAAGTGCACAAGGGCCGCGTTTGGCTTGGCCATTTTTTTGCATTTTTACTATCTCTAAACATAAAATAAGGGCTTGTGCAACCAAACACGGCCCTCTCCACTATGAATTTTTCATTTCATTTTTTAAAAAAAGCGAAGTAGTGTGTAATTTTTTTCAGAGCGCCAATTTCAAAAGCGAAGTAAAAGAGTTTGAAAATGTTTTTACTTCGCTTTTTTTGTGTGCTCACTATAAAAACCGAAGTAAAAACCTATATTTCTAGTAGTGACTATTAGTGTTAGGATTAATGCCCTAAAATCTTGTTAAGACATTTCATTGAATCAAATAAAAAGAACAATTTTATTATATTTTTAATATTATAATTATTGTTTGAATTAATTATATGATAATATGAAGAAAATTATTTATTCATTCATGAGAATATGATCTGGTATTAGGACTAGAAAATGAAGATCATATATAATGAATAAAATATAAGTAACATATTAAAGTAAATAATCTTTAATAAATGGTTACTAGTGCGGTTTACTAAGCATACGGGATGCAAGTGATCTAGATTTAGATAACTGATATGGGTAGACATCTGTAAAGCCCCAAATTCTCCGATGCATTTAACGGTGTGAAGAGTAGGCCGGGAGGGCCATACTTGCTTAATTGTATTATTAATTGATTAAATGCATGTATATGTTGATTATATTATGATATGATGTGAAATGCATGCATGTGAGTCCATACTTCTTTATACAGGGGTGTGATGGTAATTTGGCCCGTTGAGGGTAAATTGATTATTTGTTCGCATGTCGGTGATATAATTTGAGACCACATTATGATGTGGGTTTGTTCGAGCTGTTCGACATGAGACGATCGTAGATTATTAATTAGCGGCTTAGTCACAACAGGTTTAAGTGTCGGGACTTGGTTTGAGTCTCGGGGTGATTTTGATGGTAAGAGCGTTACCGGGAGATAAAGGGTAACGGGATGTGAATTATTGGTGTTTGAGATTATTGAGAATAACGGGAATTGGAGAGCGTTAATTATGATTAACGAGTTAGGAGGAAAGTACCAAAAATACCCTTGGGAGTCTTTAGAAACCATTAATTGACCTAGGGGTAAAATGGTCATTTCACCCCTAGGATAGATATAACCTTATTTAGCTGAGAAAGGTGATGGAAAAACAGAGTATGTTTTAGAGTTCTCCCGTACCTCCTTTCTCTCACTGTTCTTTGTGGTTTTTGAGCCAACTTTGAGGATTCTAGCTTGGGAAGCAAGCCTTGGGAGTTTGGGAGTGTGTTCCACTAGTGAAGGCCATCATAATTCGAGCTTTGGGTAAGTTTCTAACCATAGTTTCTCTGGTTTGCTCTGTTTGGTTTTGTTTTGCAGCTGAAATGTTTAGGGTGAATTCATGGTTTTTGTTGGGAGTTTTGGCTAGGGTTCCCATGCTTGTGATGTTTGGGATGTGTTGGGATGGTTTTTGGGTTCATTTGGCATCAAGAATAGGCTTTGGAAGCTTGGGAATCGAGTTAGAATCGAAGGAGATGAAGAAGGTCGGTTCAGGGGTGTTCTGGGCTGGAGGTAGCGCTACAGCGCCCACCCTAGGGCGTTATAGCGCTCCTCAGGAGAGTTTCTGGCACTTAGGCAGTTCTGAGTTTAGCGCTGTGGCGCTAGGGGTTGAGTGCTGTAGCGCTACCCTGTTCCTTCCAAACCCCGTTTTGAGTGTTTTTAAGGGTTTTTGACTTGGGGTTTCAATCCTTAAGGCCCGGGATCGATTCTACTCACCGTGTGGGCATGTTTCGAGGTCCCGAGGGTGGTGCTTAGGTTAAGACCCTATTATTGTGGATTCTCATTAATGGAGGTTATAATTGGTTGTGATTAGGTAACCGCTAAAGGACCAAAAAGTCGATCGTTCTCAGGGTTGTTCTTTTGTTCGTTCTTGCTCGAACTAGAGGTAAGAAAAACTGCACCCCAAGTGTAACATGTATGGATATTCCTGAGGCATGTTGAATGTGAGAATATGGACATGGATTGAACATAGAATGCCTAGCATATGTTGCTCATTTGTGCATGGCACTGACTTATTAGTCAGGTTTGGCAAGGGTGCTAGTATCACTGTGAAGCTGTGACTTATTAGTCAGGTTCGGCAGTGGTATTGGGAATTGATCACGATGAACTGACTTATTAGTCAGGACGGCCTTGGCGTGTGTCACGCAGGCCAGTAAGATTGGATCTAATCGATTATTAGCATTGAATGACTCAAAGAGCATTAATGCCAGACCGACCCCGAGGGTCGATGAATGAAATAAGCGCTTGGAGGCTAGTGGCTTACTCAGCAGCCACTCTCCCACTTGAATTAGTGACATGCATGGCAGTCACTCAGTGCGGTTTACCAGAACCCGTTGAAGGCTAGTGACTTACCCATCAGCCACTCTTCCATCTGAATTAGTGACTCGCTTGTCAGTCACTCAGTGTGGTTTATCAGGACCTCATGTGGTGTTCACTCATTTGTTTGAAAGCTTTATGCTCAGTGTGATTATAATGATAATCATTTGATAATGTTTATATAAAGTGTTATGTTTTCTTGCTGGGCCTTGGCTCATGGGTGCTATATGGTGCAGGTAAAGGGAAAGAGAAGCTCACCTAGCCTTGAGTGGAGAGCTGATGTGGTGGTGTGTATATATGCAGCCGCTTGACCACCACGGTCAAGGTGTTCTCAGAGGAACTAGGGGGTTTACCCTATTTTTGCCGCTTAGGTCGGCGGGATTGTAACTTTACAACAGTAGTGACCTTTTTGTACTGAGAACAACTTGTAAACGTTTTGTTTAGCTCTGCAGAGCAGTTGTAATAAAATCTCCATTTCCTTTTTATTGGTTTTATACCTTAACCTGTTAATTACACTTAGAGCACGTTTTTGACCAAAGGACTCAGGCAATGAGTCAAATTTCCGGTCCAGCGTTCACCGTAACGGTTCTGGGGTAGCCAGGGCGTTACAACTTGGTATCAGAGCAATGCCAAGGTTAGGGTTCCTGTAGACTGGCTGGGCATGTACACACATCACTGAAGTCAAGCTCGACTCTTGGTTTGGTAACTCTTTACGTAGTTATGTGCATAACTGCTTAAATGTGGTGCAAATGCTTTGCCTGTATGCATGAGTCACTGTGTTGGCCTTGTGCCCCTGAAATACTATGAACTGTCATATGATACATGCTGAGTGCTGAGTGCCATAAACATGTATCTGTTTGAGCATATTGAATGACTGTGGAAAATGATAATTGTATGCTTGTTCTTGGACCGTAAGGCGGCAAGAGGTTTAGTTATTACTACTTGACTGGCCGTATTGGTTATTATTGTTTCAGTAAGGTATCAGTGACAGAATGAACCCAGAACAGACAGACACTACAGCTGGCCAGAGTGGTCAGGGTCAGAATAATGATAACAGTCAGGGTCAAGAGAATGACCAATCTCAGGTTCCACAGCCAGCACCTGCAAACTGGCAGCAGTTGTTTAATGATTTGCAGGCTATAGTGGTAAAACAGGGGGAGGAGCTTCGTCTCCTAAGACAGCAGCAAGTGCCAGTGGTTGCCAGTGCTGCAGAGGCACCTTCTGTGTTGGTGCCAGTTATTGGGCCACTGCCTGGGGTTGAAAACAGATTGGAACCTCTTTATGAGCGGTTCAGGAAACAGCAACCTCCAGTTTTTGAAGGCAGCGCTGATCCTATCAAAGCTGAACAATGGATGAGCATGCTTACCACTATGCTTGACTTTATGAAGGTAGTGGGTAGTGAGAGGGTGGCCTGTGCTGCCTATATGTTTCGGGAAGATGCCCGGATATGGTGGGAAGTGGTTGGTCAGACCAAAGATGTTAATCTCCTGAGCTGGGAGGAATTTCAGACCTTGTTTAATGAGAAGTACTATAACGATGCTATAAGAGCGGCGAAGGCCGATGAGTTTATGAGGCTACTTCAGGGAAGCTTATCAGTTACTGAATATGCCTTAAGGTTTGACCGTTTGGCAAAGTTTGCCAAAGAGCTGGTGCCCACTGATGGGACCAGGAGAGAGAGATTTCTCCAGGGGCTACAGCCCAGGTTAGCCCGTGACGTTCGCATCACCACTGTGGCAGGAGTCACTACTTATGCACAGGCGGTGGAGAAGGCACTCACAGCTGAGAGTGCAAAGATTAAGATCTGGCGTGACAATGCAGCCAGAAGGGATTTCAGGAGGCCAGGTCCTCCATTTGTTGGTTCTGGTAGGGGTGTTGGCCCCAGTGATCAGAAGAGGAAGGTTCCTGATACCTTCCCAGTTCCAGGTCCTGACAGGAGACCTCGTGGTATTACAATAGGTCGTCCTGGGGGCGTTGAAGCCTGGAAGACTCGTCCTGAATGCCCTAGGTGCAAAAGGCGCCATTTGGGGGAGTGTAAGGCAAAGGCCTGCTTTTTGTGTGGAGTAGTGGGTCACTTTAAGAAGGATTGCCCTCAGATAGGGAAAGAAGAAGCCAGAAAGGTGGACAGCTCGACCCCAGCTCGAGTGTTCACGTTGACTCAAGCAGAAGCTGAGGCTTCCCCCTCAGTTGTTACAGGTCAGCTTCTTAGTGCAGGAACCCCTTATCATGTGTTAATTGATTCTGGTGCTACACATTCCTTTGTTGCTAGTAGCATTATTGATAGGTTGTGTAGACCTTGTGATTTCTATGCTGTGGGGTTTGGTACTTTGTTACCCACTGGGGAAATAGTGGTATCCAGAAGATGGGTCAGATCTTTGCCAGTGACAGTTGAGGGCAGAGAGTTGTCAGTGGATTTGATAGAGTTAGTTATGACTGACTTTGATATGATACTGGGTATGGCTTGGTTGGCAAAGTATGGGGCAACTATTGACTGCAGAAGGAAGATGGTCACCTTTGAGCCTGAAGGTGAGGATCCTTTTGTATTTGTTGGTACTGTGCATGGACCCCGTATTCCTATGATTTCCGTGTTGAGGGCCAGGGATCTTTTGCAGAGAGGATGCATTGGATTCTTAGCTAGTGTGGTTGACACCACTCAGGTCGTGCCAGTGAGACCAGAGGATACCAGACTTGTATGTGAGTTTCTGGATGTGTTTCCAGAAGATTTGCCAGGGTTGCCACCACACAGGGAGATTGAATTTGTTATAGAATTGGCACCAGGGACGGAGCCAATGTCTAGAGCACCGTACAGAATGGCCCCAGCTGAGTTGAAAGAATTGAAGGTGCAGTTGCAAGAGCTGCTAGATATGGGTTTCATCAGACCTAGTTTTTCACCCTGGGGTGCGCCAGTTCTGTTTGTAAAGAAGAAAGATGGTTCTCTGAGAATGTGTATAGATTACAGGGAATTGAATAAGCTGACAATTAAGAATAAGTATCCTTTGCCAAGGATAGATGACCTGTTCGATCAGTTGCAAGGTATGAAGGTATTCTCTAAGATTGACCTTCGTTCTAGTTATCATCAGTTGAGGGTTAAGGAGGGAGATACACCGAAGATGGCTTTTCGTACAAGGTATGGGCATTATGAGTTTCTAGTTATGTCATTTGGATTGACTAATGCTCCTGCTGCTTTCATGGATATGATGAACATAGTGTTCAGGGATTACTTAGACCAGTTTGTGATCGTCTTCATCGATGATATTCTGGTATATTCTCAGACTGAGTTAGAGCATGAGCAGCATCTGAGGTTGGTTCTACAGAGACTGAGAGAACACAGATTGTTTGCTAAGTTCAAGAAGTGTGAGTTCTGGTTGTCTCAGGTATCCTTTCTTGGACACATCGTCCGTAAGGAGGGGATTAAGGTAGATCCAGCAAAGATCGAAGCAGTCAGAGATTGGCCAAGGCCAAAGAATGCTTCTGAGGATAGAAGTTTCCTTGGATTGGCAGGTTATTACAGGCGGTTCGTGGAAGGGTTCTCGAAGATTGCTAGTGCTTTGACTGAGCTGACACGCAAAAGCCAAAAGTTTGTGTGGTCAGATAAGTGTGAGAACAGCTTCCAGGAACTGAAGCAGAGGTTGATTACATCTCCGATTCTGAGTCTTCCGATAGACCAGGAGAAGTTTGTGATATACTGTGACGCTTCTCATCAGGGTTTGGGCTGTGTTTTGATGCAATCAGAGAGGGTTATTGCCTATGCTTCTCGTCAGTTGAAGGAGTATGAAAAGAGGTATCCTACTCATGATCTGGAGTTGGCAGCTGTGGTTTTTGCCTTAAAGATATGGAGGCACTATCTCTATGGAGAGAAGTGTGAGATCTATACAGACCACAAGAGCTTGAAATACTTCTTCACCCAGAAAGACCTGAATATGAGGCAAAGGCGTTGGCTGGAGTTAGTGAAGGATTATGATTGTGAGATTTTGTATCACTCAGGGAAAGCCAACGTGGTGGCGGATGCCTTGAGCCGGAAGGGTCCGGGGCAGATTCATGGTATGAGACTGATAGCTAGAGAGTTAGCAGATGATATGACCAGGGCTGGTATAGAGTTGCTGGTGGGCCAGTTGGTTAATATTACGCTACAGTCTACATTGTTGGAGAGGATCAAAGAAGGTCAGTTAAGTGATCCTCAGCTGATTAAGATCAGGGAAGATGTTCTGGCTTGAGCATCCAGAGATTATACAGTGTCTGAGGTAGGTTTGTTGAGATACAAAGGGCAGATATGTGTACCATTAGACATTGCATTGAGGCGAGAGATTCTGGATGAATCTCATACTACACCTTACTCTTTGCATCCAGGCACCACAAAGATGTATCAGGATGTGAGATCGTTATATTGGTGGCCGGGGATGAAGAGAGATGTAGTAGAGTATGTGGCTAAGTGCTTGACATGTCAACAAGTCAAGGGTGAGCATCAGAGGCCGGCAGGGTCACTGCAGCCTCTGGATATTCCTAAGTGGAAGTGGGAAGACATCATGATGGATTTTGTGGTGGGCTTGCCCAGAACTACTGGTCAGCATGATTCTATTTGGGTGATAGTGGATCGCTACACCAAGTCAGCTCACTTTCTGTCAGTGAGGACTACATTTACAGTTGATCAGTATGCAGATCTCTATGTGAGAGAGATCGTGCGGCTCCATGGTGCACCTAGGTCGATCGTGTCAGATCGGGACCCTACTTTTACTTCCAAGTTTTGGGGGAGTTTGCAGAAAGCCATGGGGACAAAGTTGAAGTTCAGTACAACTTATCATCCTCAGACAGATGGGCAATCTGAGAGGACGATCCAGATCTTGGAGGACATGCTGAGAGCATGTGTACTGGATTTCGGTGGTTTTTGGAGTAAGTATCTGCCTTTGATAGAATTCTCCTACAACAACAGTTACCAGTCTACCATTGGAATTGCACCTTATGAGATGCTATATGGTAGGAAGTGTAGATCTCCCATTCATTGGGATGAGACAGGTGAAAGGAGATACTTAGGTCCTGATGCAGTACAGAGGACCAATGAGGCTATATAGAAGATTAGAGCTAGAATGCTTGCTTCTCAGAGTAGACAGAAGAGCTATGCTGATCCCAAGCGTAGGAACGTGGAGTTCCAGGTAGGAGACTATGTTTTCCTCAGAGTCTCGCCATGGAAAGGGGTGAGAAGGTTTGGGAAGAAAGGCAAGCTGAGTCCCAGGTTTGTAGGTCCATTTGAGATCCTGGAGAGGATTGGTCAAGTGGCTTACAGGCTAGCTTTGCCTCCGGCGTTGTCGGCCGTGCATAATGTGTTTCATGTTTCAGCTCTTCGGAGGTATGTATCTGATGTGGGCCATAGTTTGAGTTATGAAGATCTGGAGCTTGAACCAGATCTCTCCTTTGAGGAACAGCCAGTTCAGATACTTGACAAAAAGGACAAGGTCCTCAGGAATAAGACAATACCTTTGGTTAAGGTATTGTGGAGGAACAGCAAGGTCGAGGAGGCGACCTGGGATCTGGAGTCAGATATGCAGAGTCAGTATCCCGAGCTGTTCAGGTAAATTTCGAGGACGAAATTTCAGTAAGGAGGGGATAGTTGTAAAGCCCCAAATTCTCCGATGCATTTAACGGTGTGAACAGTATGCCGGGAGGGCCATACTTGCTTAATTGTATTATTAATTGATTAAATGCATGTATATGTTGATTATATTATGATATGATGTGAAATGCATGCATGTGAGTCCATACTTCTTTATACAGGGGTGTGATGGTAATTTGGCCCGTTGAGGGTAAATTGATTATTTGTTCGCATGTCGGTGATATAATTTGAGACCACATTATGATGTGGGTTTGTTCGAGCTGTTCGACATGAGACGAT
The DNA here is from genome assembly GCF_963169125.1 of Humulus lupulus. Classification (NCBI taxonomy): domain Eukaryota; kingdom Viridiplantae; phylum Streptophyta; class Magnoliopsida; order Rosales; family Cannabaceae; genus Humulus; species Humulus lupulus. The sequence continues at coordinate 137,638,292 of NC_084798.1, read as the reverse complement.
CGTAGATTATTAATTAGCGGCTTAGTCACAACAGGTTTAAGTGTCGGGACTTGGTTTGAGTCTCGGGGTGATTTTGATGGTAAGAGCGTTACCGGGAGATAAAGGGTAACGGGATGTGAATTATTGGTGTTTATGATTATTGAGAATAACGGGAATTGGAGAGCGTTAATTATGATTAACGAGTTAGGAGGAAAGTACCAAAAATACCCTTGGGAGTCTTTAGAAACCATTAATTGACCTAGGGGTAATATGGTCATTTCACCCCTAGGATAGATATAACCTTATTTAGGTGAAAAAGGTGATGGAAAAACAGAGTATGTTTTAGAGTTCTCCCGTACCTCCTTTCTCTCACTGTTCTTTGTGGTTTTTGAGCCAACTTTGAGGATTCTAGCTTGGGAAGCAGGCCTTGGGAGTTTGGGAGTGTGTTCCACTAGTGAAGGCCATCATAAGTCGAGCTTCGGGTAAGTTTCTAACCATAGTTTGTCTGGTTTGCTCTGTTTTGGTTTTGTTTTGCAGCTGAAATGTTTAGGGTGAATTCATGGTTTTTGTTGGGAGTTTTGGCAAGGGTTCCAATGCTTGTGATGTTTGGGATGTGTTGGGATGGTTTTTGGGTTCATTTTGTAACGACCCGGATTTTCAAGACTCGATAATGCGGAAATATAAATGTTTTCATTTAACAAAATGTCTCAAAAACCCATAGAAATTTTTTTTTTTTAAAAAGTCGTATGGCCATACTAAACATTTAGTTACAAACATGTTTTACAAAGATTAGAGTGAGCCTAGTTTAGGAAAATTACACAACATTTCCAAAAATAAAAAGGCTTCTCAAAAGGTCGGTCCACATGTACATTTGCAAGGAAGACTCCAGCGCTCACTGCTCTGCCTTGCCCTTGTTCTTACCTTCAACATGAAACAACTAGGTAAGCGAAAACGCTTAGTAAGATCAACTTCCAAACAAAGCATGTAGAGAAATAGGGTTCCGGACCCTAAACAATCAATTTCAAGAACGTTAAAGCATCCTGGCAAACTTATGGTCATGCCTGATAACCAATGATAAATTAATTCGTAACTAGATAAAAATCCTGCACTCAGAAAAATCCCAGAACAAGCAGATATATTATATCACAACTATATCTTATCAACAATTATATCCCTGCACTCAGAAAATCCCAGAGCAAGCAGATATATTATATCACAACTATATCTTATCAACAATTATATCCCTGCACTCAGAAGATCCCAGATCAAGCAGATATATTATATCACCAAATAATTCGAGACCAACGCTCGACAATTTCCAACAATTCATGCGTAACGCGCCCCTCCAACATAATTGCTAATCTATAAAAGAGAACTGAGTCCCCACACTAAGATCTAGCCAATAAATATTCTCATCAAGGGTAACTATTGTGTTACGTAGGGCATCACTACATATTCAAGAGTGTAATCCAATTTACACGATTTTATGGAGACTTCTATGTTAATCAGTGGTGCTGGTGAGCAGCTGCCCCTAGGGTGTTCAACCTCACTCTATCTTGGCAACCCCTAGTATCTCTAGGCACTCTCACGGAATGGCCAATATTCACGGCTGCTATCCGGGAATAACTTATCAGAGCACTTGCTCGGACTCTAACCGTCCAATGATTAAGTAAGCATGAGGGCCCCTAGGTCCCATTTATCTTGGCGCCCCTAGGTTTAACCAGCTTATCCTCATCTCATGGCCACTCGTCTCGGTAATGAATCGGACATAAATAAAATCAAGCAGTGTGACGGGGATCAACCGTCTAGGATATGACGGACTTCTACCGTTCATATTTTCTAAATCAGCACTCACTAGACTAACGTCTCTAAGCAACTTTCTATGACAGCCTATGTATATGCATGTATCCCTATACTAACATACAAGACAATAATCATTTCATGTTGCAGCCATACAATATAAGTTGACTTACTTGGAGTCCTTAGCGCTCAGCAAGTTTTCACCCTCCAACGTTCAGTCCAGTTACGCTTAGCCAATACTGTAGTTATCCATACAGTATACTCGGATTAATTATGGCACTCATAATTCATTATTATTATTTTGGGTAGTTTGGTCATTTTAATAAAAGTCATTTGTAAGGATTTATAATCCTTATTTGGTTTTAAACCTATTAAGAAAAGTCATACAAAATATTCGAGACTAAACCCTAAGTCTCGGGGAGACCTATCCTAAGGTCTCGATACCTAGGCTCGGGTATCACAATGGTATTTCCCACAATCCGCTAAAAATCTTATTCTTTCAAGGTATCGCTATTAACCCGCACTTTCGACTAGTCGGTTAAAATATGTAAGATTTTAGCCGGTATTATATCCAGAAAATACAAATAAATTCCTTAATTATTTTTAAAGAAAATAAACTCTTTAAATTTTTCCTTTTAGTTTTCTTAAGGTTTTAATATCTAAAAATTGTTTTAAGAAAATTGCCTAATTTGTCTTAATTAGGAAAACCGTTATAAATTTCTCATCTTGACTAATTAATTTTCCAAAAGCAATTAATCAATTTTACTTACTAGGAAAATAATTTATTTAATTATTTTTCTCAAAATATAGGGTTTTAAACCCTCTTTTAATTTATTAACTATTAATAAATTAAATCTCTTATTTTTAAAAAGAATAAAAACTCTTTAATAAAAATAATTCATTTAAACTCAAAGGGATAATTTTAGTGAAAATATGATTTCAAGACTTACCAATTTATATCTTGAAATAAGCAAAATTTTACTTTTTACCTTATGTTCCAAAATCTCATTTTTACACTAAGTGTGAAAAACCTAATTTTCAGATTTTTAACTACATACTTCGTTAGTTCATAACTTGAAATTTACTTACCCAATTGTTACCAAAATTTCCCAATTCCATTTTTGTTATGCCATTTAGCCCTTTGTAAAATCTTAGGTCAAAATGAGCATTTTTGATTGGTGAAATCATTTTCCAACAATGAGGTAAAAATGACCTTATTTTCAAGTCCTTATTTTTTGCAAACTTTGACAGTTAATAACTTTCAAACCGTTCAATATTTTCTTACCAAATTTTACAGTGGAATAATAGGTTATGCCAGTAATATGTCCACAAAATTTTAGAAAAAACTGGGTTCATTTTACCTATACATTGGCTGTCCAAACTTGGTTCCGAAAATAAGAATACGAAAAAACAGTTTTTTTACCTAATCTTTGAAATAGCATAACTTACTCATTTCTAAACATTTTTTTGTGTTTCAAAAGCTCAATTTTATGTACTAAATCTCAACAACATCACAGTACAATTAAATGTTACAAAACCAATATACAGTGGCTGCTTGACCCCTTGGAAGTCACAGCTCAAAACATGTTTTGTTTTAGGGTATCCTACAAAACCCTTGGGGGTTTTGGTTCCCATTTTCAAAAATCAATACACATGCATCATAAAAATTATTAAACAACTACCATAACCTTATTACATCACCAACAAGAAACTTTAAGCATTAGATATACAAAATAATGCTTAAAACTAAAAACCCTACAACAAAATCATCAAAAGTAAACTTTTTACCTCTTTGGTGTTCTTGCTTAAGGTTTGGACCTTCCTATTAGCTTTGGCTCCTCCAAAACCTTTCAAAAATCCTAACCAACTTCCCCCAACAACATAGTTAATTAGCTATTTGAAACTCTATGATTAAAACTTGACAAAAGTCTAGATTAATGAGACTTTACCTTAGGGAAAACCCTTCCTAGACCAAGACTTAGCTTCCAAGTTTCTTTGGTGTTCTTGGGGTTGAAAAATGGAGAGAACACTTGAGAGAGTCTCCAAAAAAAATCAGATGAGAGTGAATGAGAGAGTGTGGGGATCGGTTGGGGGTTAGAATAGCTCACAATACTCTTCAAAATATCACAAAACACTTGAGTGCTTTTCTACCCACTTGCCCACTTGACTTCTTAATTAAATGAGATTTGAATTTTATCAAATTGGGTTCACACAACTCTAAAAGACCACATGGCCGGCCACCCTTTGCCATATATGTGATCTTTAATTTTTTTTTTTTTTAATAAAGGTTAATAAAGGTTTCATAAGAAGAAAAGTCCAAATTGGCTTTTGACACCTTTTTTCACTCTTATTAAGTTTTAATCACCAAACTTAACATTAATTAATTAAATTAAATGTATCTCACATTTAATTTAATTAATCACATAATAAAATTTAACCTAAGGTCCATTCATGGAATAAAATTCCCCATTTCGGTAAAATTAGGCATTTAATACAAAATGCCCTAAAATTTCCATTTTCTTTTAGGTTTATTATTTTTGACCAAACTTTAACTTTTATGAATGTATTTTATGCCCAAAATATAATTGCCATGATTTTTCGTTTTATTTTCCGAGATTTTTACCCGATCAGGGTTTTTGTGTCGGTCCAGGACCGAAAGTCTGATCTTGACTTTTAAAATCACAAAATTCATATTTTGGCTAGCAATAACTCATGGAATACTTACAAACAAAATATAATATTATTTAAAATAATATTCTTAACCCAGGGGAAAAATCCCGACCCGAGTCGTTTAAAGGTACTCGAAAATGCAGGACGTTACAATACCTACAATTTATAATGGTTTCGTCCTCGAAACTTAAAACAAATGAGGATACAACTCCCTCATCTTGTATTCTGTTTCCCAGGTTGCCTCTTCAATGCCATGGTTACACCACTGCACCTTTACCAATGGCACCGTCTTGTTCCTCAACACTTTTTCCTTTCGGTCTAATATCATAACCGGTTTTTTCCTCATAGAGGAGTTGAGGATCCACGCTCAGCTGCTCATAGCTGATTACATGCGAGGGATCACGCATGTATTTTCTCAATAAGGATACATGAAACACGTCATGCACCTTGGACAGGGCGGGTGGAAGAGCTAAACGATAAGCTACTTCCCCGATCCTCCCTATGATTTCGAAAGGTCCAACGAACCTTGGGCTAAGCTTTCCTTTCTTTCCGAATCGCATAGCCCCTCGTAGCAGAGCTACCTTTAGCAGCACATTATCGCCAACCTCAAACACCAGGGGTCTCCTGCGTCTATCAGCATATTTGCGTTGTCGATCAACCGAAGTTTGCAAGCGTTGCCTTATCCGTCGGATGTCCTCTGTAATCTGATCAACCTCATCCGATTCGAGAAACTTTCTTTCATCGGTCTCGTGCCAATGAATCGTTGATCGACCTTTCCTTCCATACAACGCCTCATACGGAACCATCTTGATGGAATCATGATAGCTATTATTGTAAGCGAACTCTATTAGTGGAAGCTTCTCATTCCATGACCCTTGAAAGTCAAGCACGCAGGCTCTTAGCATATCTTCCAGTGTCTTAATTGTTTGGTTGCTTTGACCGTCTGTTTGTGGGTGGAAAGAAGTGCTAAACTTCAGTTTAGTACCCAACCTCGTTTGGATTCTATTCCAGAATGTCGAGGTAAAACGTCTGTCGCGATCTGAAACGATGGAGTTGGGTACACCATGCAGTCTCATTATTTCTGCAATGTAAATTTCTGCTAACTTATGTGCGAAACGATGGAGTTGGGTACACCATAAGTTACCTTGATCGGCAAGAAATGAGCGAACTTAGTCAGCCTATCCACAATAACCCAAATGGCATCGTGCCCCTTGGGAGTGGTTGGTAGACCTGTGACAAAGTCCATAGTGACCATCTCCCACTTCCATTCCGGAAATTCTAAGGGTTGTAACAATCCGGCTGGCCGTTGATGCTCGGCCTTTGTCTGCTGACAAGTCAAGCAGTGTGCCACATATTCTGCCGTCTCCTTTTTCATTCCAGGCCACCAAAAGTACTTCTTCAAGTCTTGGTACATTTTTGTGGTACCCGGATGCATGGCATAAGGAGCATTATGTCCTTCGAAAAAGATTTGCTTCTTGATCTCGTCATCATCAAGAACACATATTCTTCCCTTGAACCCCAATACTCCATCCTCGGAGATATGGAATCCTGGTCGCGCCTCGTTCCTCACTTCGTGCATCAATCCTTGAACCCAAGGATCGACTAACTGCCCGCCTCTTATAGCTCCCATAATGGTAGGCTCGATAGAAAGGTTAGCCAATTGACCAACTACTATCTCTAAGTCCAAGGTAGCAAGGTCGGCTTGTAACTGCGGCGAAATTTCCTTCACTGTCATCACATAAGCACCTGGTTGTCGACTCAATGCATCTGCCACCTTGTTTGCTTTTCCCGAGTGGTACAGAATGTCGCAGTCATAGTCGTTAAATAGTTCCCACCATCGACGCTGTCTCATATTCAATTCCTTCTGAGTGAAGAAATACTTCAGGCTTTTGTGATCAGTGTAGATGTCGCAGTGTATCCCGTATAGGTAGTGCCTCCATATTTTTAGAGCGAAAACCACTGCTGCAAGCTCCAGGTCATGAGTGGGATAGTTCTTCTCGTAATTCTTTAGCTGTCGAGAAGCATAAGAAATTACTTTTCCGTGCTGCATCAGCACTGCTCCCAACCCTCGGCCTGAGGCGTCGCTATAAATAGTATATCCCTCTGTGCCATTGGGGATTGTCAGCACTGGGGCAGTCGTCAATCTTGTTTTCAGCTCCTGAAAACTCTCCTCACACTTGTCAGTCCATTCGTATTTGACGTTTTTGCGGGTAAGGGCAGTCATTGGTGCGGCTATTTTGGAAAATCCTTCCACAAATCGCCGATAGTATCCCGCTAACCCAAGAAAACTTCTAACCTCATGCGCATTTTTCGGAGGTTTCCATTGCTTAACAATTTCTATTTTGGCGGGATCTACTGAAATTCCGTTTCCCGACACTATGTGCCCCTGAAAACTTACTTTCTCTAGCCAGAATTCGCACTTCGAAAACTTAGCGTAAAGCTTTTCGTCTCGCAGACACTGGAGGACCAGTTCCAGATGTGTTGCATGCTCTTCCTGGCTTTTCGAGTATATCAGAATATCGTCAATGAACACGACGACAAACTTATCCAAATACTCACGAAATACTCGGTTCATGAGATCCATGAATGCAGCAGGCGCATTGGTTAGTCCAAAGGACATCACTAAGAACTCGTAGTGACCGTAGCGCGTTCTGAAGGCCGTCTTTGGTATATCCGTCTCCTTAACCTTGAGCTGATGATAGCCTGATCGCAGGTCTATTTTGGAAAATACTGACGCTCCTTGTAGTTGATCGAAAAGATCGTCGATCCTTGGTAATGGATATCGGTTCTTGATCGTCACTTTATTCAACTCCCGATAGTCAATGCACATTCTCATCGTACCGTCTTTCTTCTTAACGAATAGGATCGGGGCTCCCCATGGAGAATGGCTTGGCCTTATGAACTTCTTGTCCAGTAACTCTTGCAGTTGTGACTGCAACTCCTTGAGTTCAGCTGGTGCCATTCTGTAAGGAGTCTTTGAGATCGGCGCAGTTCCCGGAATCAACTCTATCTCAAACACAATCTCTCGGTCTAGTGGAATCCCTGGGAGATCTTCAGGAAATACATCCGAAAACTTGCACACAATCGGTACATCCGATGGTTGTTGACTCGTTTCTTTATCCTTATCCACTATGTTTGCTAGAAAATCGATGCACCCGTCACTCAACATTTTTCTCGCCTTTATCGCAGAAATCATGGGACACTTCTTTTCTCTTGACGTACCCTTGAACTCGAATGGTTCTTCTCCTGCTGGGGTGAAGACCACTTTTCTACGCTTGCAATTGATAACTGCTCCATATTTGGTTAACCAATCCATCCCAAATATGACATCATATTCATGTAGGTCCAAGACTAATAGATCCACCATTAGCTCACGATTTTCAATCCAAACTGGTACGGCTCTAACCCATGTCCGCACCAGCATATCCTCACCCGAAGGCAAGGATACCCCACAAATAACAGGCATAGGCTCAGGACTTCTATTTAATTTTTCCACAAAGGATGCAGATACAAAAGAATGTGATGCACCAGTATCCATTAATGCATATGCTGAGGTTTGGGCAATAGAAATCTGACCTGACACCATATCAGATGGGCCAGCTCCTTTGTCACTTTGTGTAAGCGCATAAACTCGAGGCGGAGCTCCAATTTGTTTATGTTGGTCATTTCCATTGCCCTTGGCTGGCATTCGACAATCCTTAGCAAAGTGCCCTGGCTTTCCACAGTTAAAACAGACCCCGCACTCGCCCCGATGGCGGCGGTTACACTTGTTGCACAATGGCCATTGTTCAAACTCACGCCTCGGCTGTTTGTTGTGACTAGCCATTGCCTGATTGGGAGGTCCCCTAAAAATCGGTCTTGTGCCTCTTGGATTGTTTGTTCGCCCCGAGTTCTGGCTGAACCTCAGGTTGAACCTTCCCCTTGGGCCATTCTGATTGGCCTGAAACTGTCCGGGGTTGTTGGGAGTGTACCTCCTGTCTTCGTTCTTCTGTGGATCTGGCTTGTCTGACATGGCCCAAGAATCTTGGCGAAGAGCCCGTTCCACTGCTTCAGCATACGTCTCTGGGCCAGTTCTACCAGTGTCTACACACCTAGCAATGTCTCTGCGTAGGCCCTTCATAAAACTCCAGGTCTTATTCTCTTCAGTGCTCACCTAGTTCTTCGCAAACCTAGACAGTTGGTCAAATTTTCGAACGTAGTCCTGCATGCTCGATGTTCCCTGCTTCAGATTAGTGAACTCATTCACTTTGTGCTCAATCACCGCCTTACTAAAGTACTTGCCATTGAACAAGGTCAAGAACTCTAGCCATTCCATCTCGACAACGTTATGCCCTTTCTTGGCTGCGTCCCACCAGATGCGGGCATCTTTTCTCAGCATATAGGTCGCGCAGACTACCTTATCTCTCTCAGTAGTTCCAATGAAGTCGAAGATTCTTTCCAAAATACTAATCCATTCCTCTGCCATTGAAGGGTCACTGCTCCCCTCGAATATAGGTGGATTTTGGTTCCCGAACCTTTCTGATATAGGTTTTGCTCGGGCAGCTCTTGGTGCTTCTACTGGCTATACAGGTTGCTCAATGATAACCTGCGGCAAAGGTTTTGTTCTTCATTGTTTCCAGGTGGTACTTCGTTGTTTAGAACATTATTGGGTGGCATGGGGAGTCGTCCCAAAAAGGGTGTTAAATCTTTCAGCTTGGAGGGCATCAGCGTCCTCCTGTCTCTTTTGCCCTCTTTCTATTTGAGCTCCCTGCGTCACCACTAGCCTTTGCAGATTGTTCATCTGCTCGGCTATCTCGCGAACTCTATCAGCTTGGTTTGGAGCTCTAGCGGCAGGCGCATTCTGAGCTCTATCAGCAGGTGCGGCCTGGCCTCGGCCAGCAACACCCCTTCCTCTTTGAGCTCTTGTCCTTGCCAATTGTTTGATTTCAATCAAAAGCTCTTAAGCGCATAAGGACGAGAAGTTAATATTGGCACAGATAGTTAATCAACCTAATTAAGCACACCAAACATATCAAGCACAACAAGAAATCAACACTTTTTAACAAAAGTTAGCAACTTCATTTCATAACCTATACCATATACAACAATGTTTGAAGTTTGGGTTGGCAAGTCTAAGGGACTTACAAAATTAGCCCTAAAAAAATGGAGTCATAACCCTGCTAACTAGTTACTAATTTCCTTAATCATATACAAGGTTGGTACATATATCAAAAGTAGGTGGGTTTCTAACACCTATGCAGCTCCTAACACCTAGTCAGTGTCGCTGTCAGCTGCCATATTAGAACCATCCTCAGGATCCTCCTCGGGATCTTCCTCGGGATCTTCCTTGGAATCTTCTTCGCGATCTTCCTCATCTTGGTCCATCGGCTCCTCATAAGAAATTTACCCGTCGCCGAGTTCTTCATCAGCCACTTCCTCCATTGGCGGGTTCTCAGCTACAACTACACCAAAGTCCTACAACCTAGTAGGTTTGCAAGGTCTTTACAAAAAGTATCAACAAGACCCTCACAGCATAACCTAATCTAAGTTGTCCATCAACATATCCAGCTCTATGTCGGCATCCTCGTCAGACTGCTCGAGATCCTCCTCTGGCTCTACCGAAGACTTTTGTCATGTACTGCGTACATTGCCAAATGGCACGCCAATGTCGTCATTCGTACTCAAAGTGGCAAGGAATTCTCATCGTTAAAGAGTCTATAGAAAATCGATTCTAGGCGAAGGGATCATGGGTAGTTTTCCTATCACAGGGTCACCTATCTCAGGTATATCAACCATAACCTACAATTTATAGAATTGAGGTGAATTAAAAGAAAACAACATACTAAAGGAAGAAATAGTACTTACAGTGAGTGCCGGTCTTTCTTTGCAAAATGTACATGTGGGTTGTCTACAGAACCGGCTCAACTCGAGCTCTGATACCAACTGTAACGACCCGGATTTTCAAGACTCAATAATGCAGAAATATAAATGTTTTCATTTAACAAAATGTCTCAAAAACCCATAGAAAAAAAAACTTTTTAGAAAGACGTATGGCCATACTTAACATTTAGTTACAAACATGTTTTACAAAGATTAGAGTGAGCCTAGTTTAGGAAAATTACACAACATTTCCAAAAATAAAAAGGCTTCCCAAAAGGTCAGTCCACATGTACATTTGCAAGGAAGACTCCAGCGCTCACTGCTCTGCCTTGCCCTTGTTCTTACCTACAACATGAAACAACTAGGTAAGCGAAAACGCTTAGTAAGATCAACTTCCAAACAAAGCATGTAGAGAATTAGGGTTCCGGACCCTAAACAATCAATTTCAAGAACGCTAAAGCGTCCTGGCAAACTTATGGTCATGCCTGATAACCAATGATAAATTAATTCGTAACTAGATAAAAATCCTGCACTCAGAAAAATCCCAGAACAAGCAGATATATTATATCACAACTATATCTTATCAACAATTATATCCCTGCACTCAGAAAATCCCAGAGCAAGCAGATATATTATATCACAACTATATCTTATCAACAATTATATCCCTGCACTCAGAAGATCCCAGAGCAAGCAGATATATTATATCACCAAATAATTCGAGACCAACGCTCCACAATTTCCAACAATTCATGCGTAACGCGCCCCTCCAACATAATTGCTAATCTATAAAAGAGAACTGAGTCCCCACACTAAGATCTAGCCAATAAATATTCTCATCAAGGGTAACTATTGTGTTACGTAGGGCATCTCTACATATTCAAGAGTGTAATCCAATTTACACGATTTTATGGAGACTTCTATGTTAATCAGTGGTGCTGGTGAGCAGCTGCCCCTAGGGTGTTCAACCTCACTCTATCTTGGCAACCCCTAGTATCTCTAGGCACTCTCACGGAATGGCCAATATTCACGGCTGCTATCCGGGAATAACTTATCAGAGCACTTGCTCGGACTCTAACCGTCCAATGATTAAGTAAGCATGAGGGCCCCTAGGTCCCATTTATCTTGGCGCCCCTAGGTTTAACCAGCTTATCCTCATCTCATGGCCACTCGTCTCGGTAATGAACCGGACATAAATAAAATCAAGCAGTGTGACGGGGATCAACCGTCTAGGATATGACGGACTTCTACCGTTCATATTTTCTAAATCAGCACTCACTAGACTAACGTCTCTAAGCAACTTTCTATGACAGCCTATTTATATGCATGTATCCCTATACTAACATACAAGACAATAATCATTTCATGTTGCAGCCATACAATATAAGTTGACTTACTTGGAGTCCTTAGCGCTCAGCAAGTTTTCACCCTCCAACGTTCAGTCCAGTTACGCTTAGCCAATACTGTAGTTATCCATACAGTATACTCGGATTAATTATGGCACTCATAATTCATTATTATTATTTTGGGTAGTTTGGTCATTTTAATAAAAGTCATTTGTAAGGATTTATAATCCTTATTTGGTTTTAAACCTATTAAGGAAAGTCATACAAAATATTTGAGACTAAACCCTAAGTCTCGGGGAGACCTATCCTAAGGTCTCGATACCTAGGCTCGGGTATCACAATGGTATTTCCCACAATCCGCTAAAAATCTTATTCTTTCAAGGTATCGCTATTAACCCGCACTTTCGACTAGTCGGTTAAAATATGTAAGATTTTAGCCGGTATTATATCCAGAAAATACAAATAAATTCCTTAATTATTTTTAAAGAAAATAAACTCTTTAAATTTTTCCTTTTATTTTTCTTAAGGTTTTAATATCTAAAAACCGTTTTAAGAAAATTGCCTAATTTGTCTTAATTAGGAAAACCGTTATAAATTTCTCATCTTGACTAATTAATTTTCCAAAAGCAATTAATCAATTTTACTTACTAGGAAAATAATTTATTTAATTATTTTTCTCAAAATATAGGGTTTTAAACCCTCTTTTAATTTATTAACTATTAATAAATTAAATCTCTTATTTTTAAAAAGAATAAAAACTCTTTAATAAAAATAATTCATTTAAACTCAAAGGGATAATTTTAGTGAAAATATGATTTCAAGACTTACCAATTTATATCTTGAAATAAGCAAAATTTTACTTTTTACCTTATGTTCCAAAATCTCATTTTTACACTAAGTGTGAAAAACCTAATTTTCAGATTTTTAACTACATACTTCGTTAGTTCATAACTTGAAATTTACTTACCCAATTGTTACCAAAATTTCCCAATTCCATTTTTGTTATGCCATTTAGCCCTTTGTAAAATCTTAGGTCAAAATGAGCATTTTTGATTGGTGAAATCATTTTCCAACAATGAGGTAAAAATGACCTTATTTTCAAGTCCTTATTTTTTCCAAACTTTGACAGTTAATAACTTTCAAACCGTTCAATATTTTCTTACCAAATTTTACAGTGGAATAATAGGTTATGCCAGTAATATGTCCACAAAATTTTAGAAAAAACTGGGTTCATTTTACCTATACATTGGCTGTCCAAACTTGGTTCCGAAAATAAGAATACGAAAAAACAGTTTTTTTACCTAATCTTTGAAATAGCATAACTTACTCATTTCTAAACATTTTTTTGTGTTTCAAAAGCTCAATTTTATGTACTAAATCTCAACAACATCACAGTACAATTAAATGTTACAAAACCAATATACAGTGGCTGCTTGACCCCTTGGAAGTCACAGCTCAAAACATGTTTTGTTTTAGGGTGTCCTACAAAACCCTTGGGGGTTTTGGTTCCCATTTTCAAAAATCAATACACATGCATCATAAAAATTATTAAACAACTACCATAACCTTATTACATCACCAACAAGAAACTTTAAGCATTAGATATACAAAATAATGCTTAAAACTAAAAACCCTACAACAAAATCATCAAAAGTAAACTTTTTACCTCTTTGGTGTTCTTGCTTAAGGTTTGGACCTTCCTATTAGCTTTGGCTCCTCCAAAACCTTTCAAAAATCCTAACCAACTTCCCCCAACAACATAGGTAATTAGCTATTTGAAACTCTATGATTAAAACTTGACAAAAATCTAGATTAATGAGACTTTACCTTAGGGAAAACCCTTCCTAGACCAAGACTTAGCTTCCAAGTTTCTTTGGTGTTCTTGGGGTTGAAAAATGGAGAGAACACTTGAGAGAGTCTCCAAAAAAAATCAGATGAGAGTGAATGAGAGAGTGTGGGGATCGGTTGGGGGTTAGAATAGCTCACAATACTCTTCAAAATATCACAAAACACTTGAGTGCTTTTCTACCCACTTGCCCACTTGACTTCTTAATTAAATGAGATTTGAATTTAATCAAATTGGGTTCACACAACTCTAAAAGACCACATGGCCGGCCACCCTTTGCCATATATGTGATCTTTAATTTTTTTTTTTTTTAATAAAGGTTTCATAAGAAGAAAAGTCCAAATTGGCTTTTGACACCTTTTTTCACTCTTATTAAGTTTCAATCACCAAACATAACATTAATTAATTAAATTAAATGTCTCTCACATTTAATTTAATTAATCACATAATAAAATTTAACCTAAGGTCCATTTATGGAATAAAATTCCCCATTTCGGTAAAATTAGGCATTTAACACAAAATGCCCTAAAATTTCCATTTTCTTTTAGGTTTATTATTTTTGACCAAACTTTAACTTTTATGAATGTATTTTATGCCCAAAATATAATTGCCATGATTTTTCGTTTTATTTTCCGACATTTTTACCCGATCAGGGTTTTTGTGTCGGTCCAAGACCGAAAGTCTTATCTTGACTTTTAAAATCACAAAATTTGATATTTTGGCTAGCAATAACTCATGGAATACTTAAAAACAAAATATAATATTATTTAAAATAATATTCTTAAACCGGGGGAAAAATCCCGACCCGAGTCGTTTAAAGGTACTCGAAAACGCAGGACGTTACACATTTGGCATCAAGAATAGGCTTTGGAAGCTTGGGAATCGAGTTAGAATCGAAGGAGATGAAGAAGGTCGGTTCAGGGGTGTTCTGGGCTGGAGGTAGCGCTACATCGCCCACCCTAGAGCTCTATAGCGCTCCTAAGGAGAGTTTCTAGCACTTGGGCGGTTCTGTGTTTAGCGCTGTGGCGCTAGGGGTTGAGCGCTGTAGCGCTACCCTGTTCCTTCCAAACCCCATTTTGAGTGTTTTTAAGGGTTTTTGACTTGGGGTTTCAATCCTTAAGGCCCGGGATCGATTCTACTCACCGTGTGGGCATGTTTCGAGGTCCCGAGGGTGGTGCTTAGGTTAAGACCCTATTATTGTGGATTCTCATTAATGGAGGTTATAATTGGTTGTGATTAGGTAACCGCTAAAGGACCAAAAATTCGATCGTTCTTAGGGTTGTTCTTTTGTTCGTTCTTGCTCGAACCAGAGGTAAGAAAAACTGCACCCCAAGTGTAACATGCATGGATATTCCTGAGGCATGTTGAATGTGAGAATATGGACATGGAATGAACATAGAATGCCTAACATATGTTGCTCATTTGTGCATGGCACTGACTTATTAGTCAGGTTTGGCAAGGGTGCTAGTATCACTGTGAAGCTGTGACTTATTAGTCAAGTTCGGCAGTGGTATTGGGAATTGATCACGATGAACTGACTTATTAGTCAGGACGGCCTTGGCGTGTGTCACGCAGGCCAGTAAGATTGGATCTAATCGATTATTAGCATTGAATGACTCAAAGAGCATTAATGCCAGACCGACCCCGAGGGTCGATGAATGAAATAAGCGCTTGGAGGCTAGTGGCTTACTCAGCAGCCACTCTCCCACTTGAATTAGTGACATGCATGGCAGTCACTCAGTGCGGTTTACCAGAACCCGTTGAAGGCTAGTGACTTACCCATCAGCCACTCTTCCATCTGAATTAGTGACTCGCTTGTCAGTCACTCAGTGTGGTTTATCAGGACCTCATGTGGTGTTCACTCATTTGTTTGAAAGCTTTATGCTCAGTGTGATTATAATGATAATCATTTGATAATGTTTATATAAAGTGTTATGTTTTCTTGCTGGGCCTTGGCTCATGGGTGCTATATGGTGCAGGTAAAGGGAAAGAGAAGCTCACCTAGCCTTGAGTGGAGAGCTGATGTGGTGGTGTGTACATATGCAGCCGCTTGACCACCACGGTCAAGGTATTCTAAGAGGAACTAGGGGGTTTACCCTATTTTTGCCGCTTAGGTCGGCGGGATTGTAACTTTACAACAGTAGTGACCTTTTTGTACTGAGAACAGCTTGTAAACGTTTTATTTAGCTCTGCAGAGCAGTTGTAATAAAATCTCCATTTCCTTTTTATTGGTTTTATACCTTAACCTGTTAATTACACTTACAGCACGTTTTTGACCAAAGGACTCAGGCAATGAGTCAAATTTCTGGTCCACCGTTCACCGTAACGGTTCTGGGGTAGCCAGGGCGTTACAACATCTTAGTAAATGTGTTGTATATAATAGAGAATATATATGACAGGACCAATAAGAATTAATTATCTTTATAAACTTGTCGTTTGATATAAAGTTTTTATTCTTATCATAATAGATGATCATTTGTAGAACAGTCTAAATCTTTATTATTCATGAACTCAATTTTGTGTTTATTGGATATTTTGCTTCACTCGTTCAGGTTTCTTAGTATAATGAGATTAATGGCTTTTGTTTTGGAGATTCAATATCATGAATGGATAGGAACATGAATTACAATAATGGAATACATACTTTCATAACAAATCGAATACTGGTTCCCTTAAGGGTTAATTCTAGAACTGAATAGTTATTGAGCTCAAATTTATAATTTGATTTTAGAATTATTATTTGTTAGTTAATTAATGGTACTTAAGGATCACGAGGTAATTAGAAGGGTAAAATTGTAATATTGACCAGCTCTAATTAACGAACTAATAAATGGAGCATAGAACTACATTTATTGATTATATC
Source organism: Humulus lupulus (assembly GCF_963169125.1). Lineage (NCBI taxonomy): Eukaryota > Viridiplantae > Streptophyta > Magnoliopsida > Rosales > Cannabaceae > Humulus > Humulus lupulus. Next base: position 137,621,929 of record NC_084798.1, on the reverse strand, counting down.
AATGGACTACAAGAGAAAATTCTTTAAAATATAATTTCATAAAAACTTAGAGTGCAATTTCATATTTATAGTGGAGTAATCATGGAATTAATAAATAAGATTATTGGATTAAAGAGTTTGTTTAATAATCTGGTTTATTGGAGCTTCGTATTATAGGTCCATGGTTCCCACATCACCTTTGTCCTACATTTTCAAGGGTAAGAATGTCAAAAGAAAGATTTGTAGAGAGAATGACTTAATTGCAAATGAATTAATTTTCTAGGGCCATGAAATAATTATGTGATAGTTATGGGCAATTGGTTAAATATTAATGAATTAATTATTTAACTATATAGTTTTTATTTTGAAAAACAATAGTTTAAAATAAATATTAATCTTGTTTGGATTAATATATAAAGAGAGATTAATAATTATCATATTTAGAATAAGATATTTATTTATTTATTTAAAATTGATATTTTAAGATAAAGTTAATTTTGAATTATTTATTTTGGGATAAATATATTGCCTTAAATTTTAATAAAATAAACAAATGAAAAAATTAGGGTAAACCCTAATGTGGCCCCACACAGGGATATTTCCTATACCTGATATTTGAATTTTGAATTTCAAATTATTGGTTTATTTAGTTATATATTTTTAATTATTCTCTTTTAAATATGATTTAAATTAAATAATTAAATATGTTATAACTTATCAGTTTTATTTTAATAAAATTAGTTAATTATCTTTTTAAACCTAAAAAGAAATGATACTTTTAAGGAGGTCATTGTTTTTCATAGACAATTAGACTATATATTCAAAAAAGATTAATAGTTTTCCTAAATATGAAAACTATTCAATTCCTCTTCTCTCTATGAAACCTCACTAGATCTCATGTGTTGAATATATCTAGAGAGTCATAAATCAACATTTTGAATCGTACTTGTCCACACACGTCCTTGTGTGTTTGATGATTGGTCTGGAAGATCAAGGTGTGAGCTTTCAAGATTTGGGTAGGAAGATCATTGATTTTATACTAAAATATTCGAGGATACTTGATAGGCTACAAGAGGTAATCTCTAATCTGCTTGTATGTGTTTTGATATATATATATAAGTATGTGTGTATGATCTTGGCTGCTATTAATAATTATTAAACATGGCACATTCTCCGTTGCGTATCTCTTATTTGCTCTTTTAATACCAACAATTGGTACTAGAGCAGTCTACATATATATATATATTAAATGGTGTGTGGGTTTCTTGCATTTGTTATATGTATGATGATATGTATATTGAATGGAGGGATATGTTTTTTGAATGTATGGTTGAGTGATGGATCGTTAATTATATGATGCTATTGTTGGATTAGCTTATACAGGATCTTTATTTATTTTCATGTATATCTAATATTAAACAAATTAATACGAGATAGCCTAAAACATGTTTCTAAAATTGAATTCAAGAGAAACAATGAATAGAATACTTACAGTATATGCAGCGGAATTAAAGAGTCCTTCCTTCAGTTTCTCTAACTCTTATATCCTCTCTGTCGCAGAGTATTATCAAGAAACTGAACCGATCTTCTATTTTCTTCACAATCTTCCAATGTATCCTTAGAACCACCTAGACTAGTGTGGGCAATTCTCAACACATGAGATAGATATAGAGAGAAGAAGAGAAAATAACAAAGTGGCTTAGAAAAGGACTTGTGTTTAGAGAGAATCTAAAACTATCAGAAAATCTGACTTGTGACTTATCAAACTTATGTTTTGACTTCTCTCTAAGCACTCCTTTTATAGACTCAATTAGGCCATTTAATTTAATTAAAAATCAATAAAATAATAGCCATTTTGAAGCGCTAGGTCGAAATTATCATAGGCTATAGGCCCGTGAAATTTCTCATTTGATTATAAGCCCATTGGACTTAAAATCAAAACCTGTATTATTTTCTATTGATTTAATTAATTAAATCCTTATCAAATTAATTATTTATAATTTGAACATTGATTTAAACTTATTTATTAATTTAGATACCAATTTATCTTAATTAATAAATCTGCCATAATTTCTCTTTTCTTCTAAAAATTACACAACTCTGTGAAACTATCCAAAATTGACCTAGTCAACTTTGATAATTCTAATTGATGATTAAATCAATTAATTGAGACTATCTAGATGATTTTATCAAGGTACAATGGGGACCATGGGCCTATGAAATAAAGCTCCAATAAGTTATCATAAATCTAACAAATAAATTTATTAACTTATCAATTCCTCGTGACTCAACTATAGACTCGGAATTGCACTCTTGAATTTATAGAATGCTCTATAACAAATATAGATATGCTATTAATTATCCATTGTTACAACCATAATGGTCACTCAATCCTCTATAGACGACCCACAATGAGACAGAACTAAAATATTATTTTACCCTCATTGTATTTTATCCTTAAAACACTTAGTTCCTTGTAAATGATATTTCAGTAAACTAATTTAATTACTTAAATGAGATCTCTATTATTTAACACCTTGAACCAAACTAAAAGGAAACCATCGTTTCACTTCTTCATCAGAAGCTATAGATGTTCATATCTATGATTAGCACTCCCACTCAATTATACTACCAAGTTCCCAAGATGTAAGTATGGGCTTGTCCATAGGGTAAGCTGGTAACGAACAAGTCAAAGAACTCAAATAATACAATCAGTTAGAATACTAACCACTCAGAATTGAGACTGAATTGACCTATGGTCAACTATATGATATGACAAGAATAGATAAGAACGGTATGTTTACTTATCTTATCAACTGTCAATATCGGTCCTGTCCGATGTAACAAATACATCTGATCTTATCTACTTTGCTAATGTTCTGGAAAGAACATAACACTATAATGTGTAAGTAGATCATATTGTAAATTGGCAAGTCAATGTAAATCCGGTGCACCGACTAATCTTAGGACTAACTTATTTTGAACATATAATCATATTTATATTCCACTGTGATTACGTCACTATAAATAAGATTAGCTATATGCTCAGGATTTAATAGAAGTTTATATTAAACAAATAATCATGAAAATAAAACATGTGAGCAAAGTGATTGACCAAGTCAAAAAATGATTTCTATTCTTTTATTGATAATAAAATGAGATTACAAAGAATTTGGGTTTTAATTAAGGCATAAAACCCCAACAAACTCCCACTTGCACTAATTGAAACTAATGCCTTAATTCTACTAATCTCATTTCCTTGATATGCTTATCAAATGTAGCTTCTGGTAGTGTCTTTGTAAACGGATTTGCAAGATTGTCTTCAGTTGCAATCTTCATAACCTTCACATCTCCCCTAGCCACATATTCTCGAATAATGTGATACTTCCTTTCTATATGCTTACTCCTCTTGTGACTTCGTTCTTTTGAGTTGGCTATCACTCCTGTATTGTCACAAAACAATACAAGCGGTTTATCCATTTCTGGAATAACACCAAGATCCAAATAAAACTTCTTTAGCCAGACTATTTCCTTAGATGCATCTGACGCGGCTATGTACTCAGCCTCCATCTTGGAATCTGAGATTGCAGACTGCTTTACGCTTCTCTGAATCACAGCTCCACCCCCAAGAGTAAACACCATTCCAAAAGTAGACTTCCTGTCATCGACATCAGTCTGAAAATCTAAATCGGTGTAGCCTACAAGGTTCAAAACACCACCCTTGTAGACTAACATATAATCCCAAGTCTGTCTCAAATACTTCATGATATGCTTAACAGATATCCAATTTTCCGGTCCTAGGTTTGACTGATACCTGCTCACTACTCCCACTGCCTAGCAGATATCTGGTCTAGTACACAACATGGCATACATCAGACTTCCAACTGCAGATGCGTAAGGAAATTTTCTCATTGCATCTTCCTCTTCACGAGTCTGGGGAGATTGCTTCTTTGAAAGATGAATTCCATGGCGGGACGGTAGACGCCCTTCCTTGGAATTTATCATTGAGAAATGTTCAAGCACTTTATCAATGTAAGTTTCTTGAGATAGAGCTAAAAGTTTGTTCTTTCTATCCCTGGTGATCTGGATACCTAGAACATAACTCGCTTCACCCAAATCCTTCATCTGGAATTGAGTGCTCAGCCAATTCTTCACATCTGATAATTTCTTAACATTGTTTCCAATGAGTAAGATATCATCTACATAAAGAACCAGGAATACCACTATTTGATTTGCCTTTAGTTGGTAAACACAGGGCTCATCAATATTCTGTTCAAAGCTATAGGTCTTGATTATTTCATCAAACCTAAGATTCCAGGAACAAGAAGCTCGCTTAAGTCCATAGATGGACCTATTCAACTTGCAAACTTTTCCTTCTTGTCCAGATACTTTAAATCCTTCCGGCTGATCCATATAAATGACTTCGTCAAGATTTCCATTAAGAAAAGCTGTCTTGGCGTCTATTTGCCAGATCTCATAGTCGAGAGCGGCTGCTATGGATAGGAGGATGCGAATGGATTTGAGCATGGCTATCGGACTAAAAGTTTCCTCATAGTCCACGCCTTCTCTTTGGGTATAACCCTTTGCCACTAATCGAGCTTTATAAGTCTCGATATTTCCATCAACATCTCGTTTCTTCTTGTAGATCCACTTACACACAATGGCCCTATAGTCACTAAGTGCTTCCACAAGATCCCAGACGGAATTTGAGTACATGGACTCCATTTCCTGTTTCATGGCTTCGAGCCATAGTTCCTATTCAGGACTGGCCATTTCCAGTTTGAAAGACAATGGATCATCATCACTAGTGTCACCAACAACCATAATGGTTTCACCATCCAAACCATAGCGAACTGGGTTTCTAGAAACCCTCCCACTACGACGAGGCTCTGTGACTGTTTGCTCAGGAATAGTGGTACTTTCTTCATTTAAATCAACTTGTGTCGGTTGTACATGAAGAGTGGGAATTTCATCATCGACTTGAATTGATGACGATGGAACATTGGTTGGAGTCAATTCTTTAACCATCTCCTCTAAAACTAGTTTGCTGCGAGGTTTAAAGTTCTAGACATAGTCATTTTCAAGAAAATTAGAATTTGTAGAAGTAAACACTTTCTTTTCTGAATGACTATAGAAAAGTCCATCCCGAGTACCTTTAGGATAGCCAACAAACATGCAAACTTCAGTTTGCGGTTCTAGCTTTCCCTCCTTTTTCCTCAGGACGTGAGCGGGACACCGTTAGATTCTATAATGGCGTAAACTAGGTTCACGACCATTCCGGTGTTCTAAAGCTGTTTTGGAGATTGATTTTGACGGCACGACATTGAGAATGTCATTCGCGGTTTCAATTGCATGTCCCCAGAATGAAGTTGGCAGAGCTGAGTAACTAAGCATGCATCTAACCATTTCCAATAAAGTTCTGTTTTAGCGTTCTGCTACACCATTTTGTTGCGGAGTACCAGGGGCAGTAAGTTGTGATAAAATCCCAAGTTCATTTAAATGATTTTGGAATTGCATATCCAAATATTCTCCACCCCTATCAGATCGCAAGATCTTTAACGTTTTACCTAATTCGTTCTGAGCCATTGCTAGGAATTCCTGAAACTTTGAAAATGTTTTTGATTTCCTATGCATTAGGTAAAGACATGAGTATGTAGAGTAATCGTCAATGAAAGTGAAAAAATGCTCAAAACCACCCTGGCTTGTACATTCAAAGGTCCACAAACATTTGAATGCACAAGACCAAGTGGTTCTTTGGCCTTATCACCCTTGGAGAGAATGGATGCTTGGTCAGTTTGCCTTCTATACAAGATTCACAGACAAGTAATTCACCTAAGGTGAGTTCCCTCAAAGGTCCGTCCTTTGTAAGTCTTTGAATCCTATCATAGCCAATGTGACCTAGTCTCAAGTGCCATAAATACGTCATATTTTTGTTATCCGTCTTTTGACGTTTATTGGTCCTAGGTTTAGCTACTTTGAATAAATCATTGTTAAGAGCGAGGGGTTCGTTAGGTCACTGAGTATAAAGCCTGTTTTCCAAACATGCAATACACAATTGTGATCCATTGAAAGAAATAGATATATTAAAACTTGTGAAAGTCATAACAAATCGTTCTAATTGCAACATGGAAACTTAAATTAAATTTCTACTAAAATCCATAATAAAAAATACATCTTTTAAAATTAAGTATTTATTTCCAAACTTCAGACGAGCTATTCCTCTAGCTTGGACCTTAACGAACACTCCGTTCCCAACTCTAAGCTTTAAGCCACCTTTGTTCACTTCCTCCCACGATTCAAGAAGCTGTAAAGAGTTACAAACATGGTTAGTAGTTCCAGAATCAATAATCCAAACGGATTTATCATTCTCTAAAACACATGTTTCCAAGATAAATGAACTATAATCATTACCTTTGTCTTTCGCTGCTAGAAACTTAGGGCAATCTCGTTTCCAATGCCCCTTCTCTTTGAAGTGAAAGCACTTATCTTTACCTTTCTTGTTTTTTCTTGTTCTTCCCCTTAGGCGTCTGTGTACTTGGTTGTGCACTCGTCTTTGCAGCCTTTGTAGGCTTGGGGTTATTTATTTCTACACCTTTCCTCTTATTTCCAGCTTTCGAAGACAAAGCTTGGTTAGCTTCAGCCTTAGCTAGATGAGCAACAACATTAGTAGTCTTATTTTCACCTCCTTTACTAGGTCCACCCATGACAGGTTCAATAATCTGAAGCTCATTCATGAGCTGCATCAGACCATAGTTGAGTTGAGTACGAACGTGCAGACACAGTGCCATCATGAACGTGCAGAGACGGTGCTATCCAAGCATTTACAGTACCATCACGAGCATTGACGGTGCCATCACTAACGTGCGGACACGGTGCTCGTTCTGAGGATTCCTCAATCATGACGAATTCAGAGTTGTCACCAATCAACTCTATGTTGATGTTCATCTTCCAATTAAGGAGTTTTCTCCAGTGAGTTTCTCCATCGAAAGTTGAGAAAGGGTGGGAGTAGACGCAGACACTACTTAGCTTAAAACTAAAAATTATCAATAAAATAGAAATCAATCACATTTGCTCAATAAAACTTCTATTCACAAAAATTTCAAGAAATAGCACAACATATACCAAAAATATGTAAGATATGAGAAAAAATACCAAAAACAATCATATCTCTATTTCTTTAGGTTTTTAACTAATCTATGATATCATTGTCCCGGTTGGCGAGAGTCAAAAATACCACTAGTTAAATAGAGTTGTAAACTCGTTTAATAATGGACACCACTATTAACAACCTACTATTCGATCAAAATAAGAAAACAAAATCTCTTATTTTATGAGCTAGACCCATAGTTTCAATAATCATAGATTTAGTCCTAGTAGTCACCGTAGGGGTGAGTCTAGTAAAATTTGACCTATAATTAACTATCTTTCGAAATCTAACCTTGTCAAAATAACTAATGAACACCTTCCGTAGGGGGACAAATCAAAGCGCCTCGAGGCCCCATTAAGCTATTGACTATGTTAAACAAACGGTGGAGATCGAATAAAATTCTTAAAATAAGCTCATTATAAAATTAAAAATAGTATTTTTATTATTTATTTTTAGAAAATTAATGACTATGGTTTTCCCAAAAAAAATTAAACAGATTAAAATTTTTAAAACCAAAGTCCTATAATTTCTTATTAATTCTAAAGTGTCATATTGAAACAAATTCAATTAATTTGTTGCTAATCAATATTTAGGTTTAACTAATATAATGAACCTATACAATTAAGTCCAACTCAGGTAAATGGGCCTTAACAATTGGGCTTGTATGGAGGAGCGCTGGGTCCAGTATGTCGTTCCCATTAAAAAGGCCCCTTATTTTCCATACAAGGTCCAAAAGACAGGAATTTAAACCTTCGTTTTATTAATTGTTATTAATTGATTAGACCCACTATAGTCATGCAAAGCAAATGGGCCTTCACAAGTGGAATCACCCATAAGGGAGGAATTTAAACTTTACATTTTCTAATGGGCCCAAAAAAAACCTATCATTTTATGAATATTTTATTTGGCAAAATACCATATATCTAACAAACATATGGGCCATTATATGCATCTAAGCCCAATTGCAAAAATACCACATATAGTGTAAACAAACACATGTTATAATTGGATGGGCCTAATCATGTTACTATATGAGCAATTCTATAAATTTATGCAAAAATACCACAATTTATTTAATTTGAAAAAATACCACAATTAATTATCTAGAATTTATCAAAAAATTCAAATTAATTAATTTTTTACAAAAAATAAGTTAATTTTAATGAAATTTATCAATAATTAACAATAGTTAATTTAAATTTCATTTATCAACAATCAACTTGGTTTTAGGATAATTTGATAAAAAAAATATTACTTTAATTTAAATAGGATTTATCAATAATTAACCAAAGTTAATTTAAATCCCATTAAAAAAATATTTTATTAATTGGCTGAAAAAATGATATTTTTCAAAATTTAACCAATTTTAAATTTTTAAATCAATATCTTAACTATTTTCCAAAATATCTTGTGTTGTTATAACTATTAGCTAATATTTTAATAATTAAATATATATATAAATAGTTATAACAACCCTAAAAAATCTCAAAATAGTTAAACAAATTCAAATATCCATAAAAATATCTAACTAACAATGTTCAAATTTCAAATAATTTAAATATTAAAAACTATAGAATAAAAAGATATTTATATTTTCAAATAAAGATTTAATAATAATATCAAGAATTTAAATGAAAATATCTTAAATATCTGATATCATAATTCTAATATTTTAATATATTAAAATATTTAAAATTAAGTTGTTAGTCTATTTTTAAATTTGAATTTGAATGTTTGTAGAAAATATCTAATTATTTAAATCTCAACTAACAAAAAAATCTTATATTTAAAAAAAAAATTAAATGATAAAACAAAAAAGATATTTTTGGTTTTGATTATAAATAATTTATTTCCACAAATTTTATTTTATTATTATTTTTTGAAAAAATTAAAAAAAAAATTGGATGAACATTACCATGGGGTACTATTCATCTCGCTGGTGCTGGCTGGGCGCGCGCGCGGGGCACGCGCATGGGAACCACGCCAAATTTTTCCAAAAAATTTTTTGAGCAATTTTTCAAACCAAAACCATTTTCTAATTAATTTTTAACATATTTTACACAAAATAAAGCATATATAAAATTCAATAGCATAGAAAACACAACAAAATAACTTAAAAAATTACTAAAATTCACATAAAATCAACATGCTTCATAAAAACATGAAAACCATCCAATTATTTAAACATATCAAATAATCCAATTTTAAACATGTTAATTCATGAAAATAAAGATTACCAAAGGCTCTGAGGCCAGTTATTGGATTAGCTTATAGAGGATCTTTATTTATTTTCATGTATATCTAATTGTTGAGGCCAAAAATAATACGTCATTGAAAGGCTAAAAGCGTATGCTCAAGTCCCATAGACATTAAAAAATATGGCTGAGTTGGGGCTAACCCCGAACTGCCATTGCCTCTTAAGCGCAAGCCCCTGGGCGAGGCCACCCATCTCGTGAGGCCACTCATCTCGCGAGGCCTCCATCCGCACGCATCAACACATGGGCGAGACCACCATCTCGCGAGGCCAACACATGGGCGAGGCCACCCATCTCGCGAGGCCTCCATCCGCGCGCATCAACACATAGGCGAGGCCACCATCTCGCGAGGCCAACACATTGGCGGGGCCACCCATCTCGCAAGGCCTCCATCCGCGCGCACCAGCCCATGGGCGAGGCCACCAGCGGCGCCCATGAGCGAGGCCCTTGCGCGCCTTCGTCTCGGAGGCTACCAGCTGCGCCCATGCGCGAGGCCCTTGCGCGCCTACGTCTCGCGAGGCCACCAGCGGCACCCATGCGCGAGGCCATGCTAGGCCGACGGAGGATAGCATCACGCGAGGACCGAGGACCTCCTATATCTCGCGAGGCCGACAACGGCTCCCATGCGCGAGACCACGCGAGGCCCTTGCGCGTGCACTCCCGAGAGGCCCGACGGGCCATCATCTCCTCAGGAGGCTGTTGCCCCTTCGCACCACGCATCAGGGTCCAAGCCACACCGTCAAGGGGCCACGTAAAGGAGACCACGCGAGGGAGGCCCCGCATGGGAGGCTTGCGAGGGAGGCGTCTAGCCTCACACACTTAGACATCTGGCGAGGCCACGTGCCTATCACCCATGCTGGTGGGTGGCTTCGGGGTGCTTCAGGAATCTTGTGCCGAGGACCCGAGAGCCCCTCACGTCGCACCATGACCATTATGTGCACCGAGTGCCCCTTTCCTCATACCCTGAGGCACCAATGCTTAGAGGCTCCAGTACGAGTCGAATGGGACATACTTGTACGACCTAGTACTGAGTACGGGTACCAGTGCCAGTGAGGCTGCTGGGGTAAGAGTCATGGTCCGTACGTCTACGGCCAAAGGTCAGAGCCGACACCACTACCTCCTGCGCCACTACGCCTGCCACCACTCATCAGACATGGGTACAGACAAGTAGTGGAGACATCCTCCTGACACCTGCTCCTGTACGAGATGTACGACCACAACCTCTGAAGCCACTCCCCTAAGACAGTACATATGTACCCCTTGGTCTCCTGGACCACTATGTACCTAAGGCCATTAGAGCCTACTATAAAATGAACTCTAAGACCACCTGAAAAGGGGTTGGAAATTTTACTGTAACAGAGGCTTGAATGTGAATGAAAGACTGAATTCTCCATTATTATTCTATCATTTTTCTTGAGTTATTGTTCAAGTTTTTACAGCTTTCCGATTAGTGATCTTGATTTGATAATTTTTCCAACTCAACTTAGTTGACGAGTTCTCACCATCAACAGTTTGGCGCCGTCTGTGGGAACGTTAGTTTTAAGCTGCTGTTCCACCATTGTTTCTAGCAGGAAGAAGATGCCAAGACATTCAAAGCGACTGAGGGAGCCACGGGAGGTAGAGGTGCACCTGAGCGGAGTCCAGCTGAAGGCCTCCATGAAGGACGCTCCTCCACCCAGAGACGTGGAGCCCCCGAAAGACCCTGAGGTTCACGGAGGTGATAGAGTGGCCTCATCACCAGCCGCTCCACTTGGAGGAAGCCCTCCAAGAGCACCACCGGGAAATGCTGATGAGTTCCCTCCTCCAAAACCACCGCGGGCCCCGAACTCCAGCCGGCCAGACCCGGGCCCTTCTACCCGTAGGCATGATAAGCACCCCCGGGTCCACTCCGTGAGCTCGAGTTTGAAATCCCGGTTTTACGAGGAGGAAATACGTGAGCTCCACCGTAAGAACCAAAGGTTGGAAACCACCGTGGAAAACATGCAAGAGGTCCTGAACGGCCTGCTGCAGGGTAAGTCGAGCGTAACCTTGCCTAAGAGGAAGGAGAAGGGCAAGGATGGAGTGGAGACCACTGTACCGGTAGATAATGGGAGAACCCGACATTCAACCAGTAACACCCCCCGAACGAAGCAACGTGGTCACCCTGAACCGCCTAAGCAGGCCCAGAAGCCAGCGTCGAGGACCAACGCTGCCCCTCGCAATGAGGATGAGGTCACCTCTAAAAGAGCACCCTCAGACTTGCGGGAGGAGCTCAATAAGAAGAGGGCGGGCAAAGGGACCACGCCCCCTGTGGCGCCTCGAGAAGGCAATGGAAAGGCGGATCTTAGCCCGTCCGCTTTGAGGGACACCCTCAGCAAGATGAGGCAAGACCTAGACACGGAGATGAGGAGCCTGCGGAGCAAGATCGTCACCGCGTCAGGTGGCCAGGCCTTTGAGGAGGACTTCGACCATGAGTCGCCCTTTGTGAGAGAAATTCAGGCAATCCGACTCCCTGCCAATTTTAAGGAGCCCAATATGACCCCCTACGAAGGGAACACGGATCCGAAATACCACCTGGATGCGTTTAATGATCTGATGAAACTGAGGGGGATCGGAAGTGGTGCCAGGTGCCATTGCTTCGCTGTTACTCTGAAAGGACCCACCTACAAGTGGTTCAAAAGACTAAGGCCGGGGTCCATCAGGTCCTGGCAGCAGTTTTCTGACGAATTCCTCCAACAGCACCATGCCGTGCGGGACTACCTGATGCCAGGTACTAGCCTGGCCAACGTGAAGCAAGGGGAGAATGAGAGCCTGAAGAGCTACATTCACCGGTTCAATATGGAGGCCTCAAAAGTGGGGAGCCTAACGCGCCGAGAGTTAAAAATGGCCATTACCGCTGGAGTTCTCCCAGGAAGCAAGTTGTGGGACAACATGTTGAAGAGGGAAGTCATCGACTTAGATGACTTCTATGAGAGAGCGTAGAAGTACATCCGCGTGGAGGATGGCCACGCAAACCTGAAGGCAGGAAAGGAGGAGCCCCACACGAAGCCCCCAGCTAGCGACGAGTTGAATGTAGCAAAGAAGAAAAGGGCATACGATGGATCAAGAGATGACCACCAGAGGAAAACCAAACATGGGAATGATCACAGGCAAATGGCTTACACTTACTACACAGACCTCACAGATACCAGGGAGCACATTTACCTCACCAATGAAGATCGAGTTCCTTTCAAAAGGCCCCCACCAATGAGAAAGGACCGGTATAAAAGGGACCCTAGTAGATACTGTCAGTACCACAAGGATACCGGTCATACCACGACAGAGTGTATCCATTTGAAGGAAGAAATTGAGGAACTCATCCGCAGGGGACATTTGGGCAGGTATGTGTGCAAGGATAACCACAGGCCAGAAGGAGGAGTGTCCCCGCCGCGGGCAGGTGAGGTGGCCCCGGAAGTGCAAGGAGAGGTCAGGACCATCTTTGGAGGACCAGGATTCGGAGGCGATTCTAGGAAAGGGCGAGACAGGTATGCCAAGGAGGCCCGACGAAGTCCACCACATTGCGTTTTAAGTTTGGAAAAACGCCCCCCGAAGAGCTTCAAGGGCGAGAATGACTCGATCACTTTCACTGAAGAAGATGCGCAGGGGGTGCACTTTCCTCATAATGACCCCCTGGTGCTAACCGCCCAGCTAGCTAACATGAGGGTACATCGAGTCATGGTGGATAACGGGAGCTCCGTGGACATCTTGTATCGACAGGCGTTGGAAAAGATGGGGTTGAGCCTCAGTCACCTAAAGCCTTGCACTACGACTTTGTATGGGTTTACGGGAGATTCGATGCAACCCCTGGGGACAATCGAATTGGCCCTCACCATGGGGGAGCAACCCAGGCAAACCACCATAATGGCTAACTTCATCGTGGTAGATTGCACCTCAGCCTTCAATGCGGTATTAGGGAGACCCTCCCTGAGAGAATTGAAGGCGATAACTTCTGTGTATCACCTAGCCATGAAATTCCCTACCCCTGGGGGAGTAGCATGTGTGAAAGGGGAGCAGAAGGAAGCGAGGGAATGCTATAACATGTCCCTCCGCGTATCCACCAAAACATCCATGTCAATGACGATGGCTGTGCATGAAGGAGCGACTCACACAAGTTAGATCCGCACAAGATGGGACAGGCTACAGAGCCTTTCGAGAAGTGCTACCAGCAAGGCTTCAGCTCTTAATGCCAAAAGAACCTATGTTTAGCTTGTTCTTCGTTATTTTAGCTTAAGTAAGAATCAAAGAGGCTGCCCTAGGTAGCCTCCTAGTTAGATATAACCCCCCCCCCCCCTTTTATTTACAAAGTTAGATGTAAACCGCGTTCTATGAATGAAACCGTTTGCTACTTCCTGTGTTTATTTTCTTCGCTGCACGAGCATCAGCCAAAGTGCCTGCTGAAATAAATTTCACCAAGCACTTGGGGGGCAGGACAGGGGGCAAGAACATGCAGCCAGCAAAACGGCTCCTAAAAAGGGACCCTCTAACGGAGGATCCTAAAAAGGACCCCTTGCCCTCCTAACTCCTAAAAAGGGACCCTCTAACGGAGGATCCTAAAAAGGACCCCTTGCATTCCTAACTCCTAAGGGAGACCCTCTACCAAGAGGATCTTGAAAACAACCCTCCATCAGGAGGACCCCAAAAAGGACCCTTCAACGGGGATCCCAGAGGGACCCCCTATATCAGGGCCTTAAGCGAAGTCCTTACAAGGCATCTCCTGGGATCACAAGGATTAGCTACCCGTGTGAATATCAAGGAGGGCTTAGGGACTCACAAAAAAAAAAATATGGTAACAATGATAATAAGTCTAGAGCAGCCACCAAGCCGTCTAGCCAATAATAAGTCTAGCCATTATATGGTGACAACAATAATAAGTCTAGAGCGGCCACCAAGCCGTCTAGCCAATAATAAGTCTAGCCGTTATATGGTGGCGACAATAATAAGTCTAGAGCGGCCGCCAAGCCGCCTAGCCAAAAAGGATCCCAAAAGAGACCCTTGTAAAAATAGTACTATGCATAATGACGAGAAGGACGCTTCTCACAACATATAATAAGCGCGCGCAAAAATATATAAAAGGATAGCTAAGACCCAAGGGGTCAAAATATCCTTATAAAAGTAATCAAGAGGCATCAAAAGAGATCTCAGTGAACCCTCTCGCATGGGCTCCAAAGGACCTCCATCCTGGTAAATAAAAGAGGGGAACCAACCAAACCCCATCATGCAGGCTTAAAAGGGCCTCAAATGCAGTAGAACAAGAAATAAACAGCAACACATGTATTTATACATTAGAAAAAAGAGTTTTTAAGATAGTACAAGAGTTACCAAAAGAAAAGTAGCAGTGATAATGATGTTACAAAGTTAAAAGTAAAAAAAGCAAGACTACTTCAAGGCCTTCTATAGTGGGCACTCCACAAGGCCACCCGAGCAACGGCCTGCTCACCAAAAGAGGAGAAGTCGAAGTTAGGATCGTGCCTCCACACATTGTAAAGAGCACGATCTATAGACCTGCGCTCGGAGGTGACCCTCTCCGCCTCCAAGGAAGCCCTCGCCGCCTCCAAGGAAGCCTTCTCCGCCTCTAAGGAAGCGTTCCTCTCCTGCACTGACTGTAATTCGGCCCTAAGGGCCCCAACTTCGGTCTCCAGTTGAGTAACCCTCTCCTGCGACGCAGCCGCAGTGGCCTTGGCCCCCTAGAGCTCGCGCTCCAAGCGTCTAGCCTTGCCATTTAGCTCCTTGATCTCGGAGCTTTGCTTTCTCCCTCTTTGAGAGCAAGTTGGCAGACTTAGTTCGGGCCTTTGAAAACTTGACCTTGGTTTCGTTAAGCTCATTTGTGAGCTCCTGGACCCGGGCCATGAGGCAGTCCCTCTCAGCAGTAGATGCGGAGAGGATGTCGGACGTGTCCGCATACCGAAGAGACACGGTGTAGATCTGCACAAGAAAGTCAATGGCGTCAGTGATAAGTAACGAAAAGAAAAACACATGTATATCTATACATAATACTAATCGACGCAAGGTGCAAGAACTCACCCAAGCCGCGGCACGCCTTAGGGTGTCCCCAAGGTCTGGTTGAGTCACATTCCCTAGACCCCTCCAATCGGAGACAGGGAGGCCCGAGGCAATTTGAATGTAATGCTGCGCATAAGATGAAGCCATCCTAGTCACCCAAGGCTCCACCTCCATACCGGGAGCATCTTGTTGGACAGGGACGGGCGACCCGCTCGCCGAAGCAGGAGGGGGCGCAGGGAAGGAGAAAAACTGAGACCCTGGTAGATTAGAGGGGGCCTCCGCATGGTCAATGAAATCAGCCCCAGGTGGTCCAATGTCGTGAGGAACCTGAAGGAAGGCATCACAGCTATCAAGGCCAGGGGGAGCGTAACATCCCGCTGCGGCCTGCGGGTCCAGAGATTGAAAGGCCATGTCTTGGTCATGGGAGCCATAGGGGGGGCAACCCCCGGGGGACAGGGGGCGCTGAGGAGATCCCCCACATTCGAAGGGGGCATCCTCCATCTCCTCCTCGGCCTCACCGTCGTGTAGGGACGGCTCAGCCGGCATGGCCATAGCCTTCTTAGACCCAGTAACTGACCATAGGAGCTTGGGGTCAGAGACCGGGGACAGCTGGTGGCGGTTGAGGTTCGCCACAGTAAATAGGACCGCCGCCTTCTTCAAGGCGGAGTCTGCATCAATAAGGTTGTTTATAGCCACCGCCTCTGACCCAATGACCGAAGGATCAGCAAATTGCTCTGCATGATCCACGCCAATGTCAGTAAAAGCAAGAGTACGAAACAGTAAGTTCTAATAAGAAGAAAAGAAAGACCAGGGCACTTACTAGGGCCGGCGCGAAAGCCTTCACGAACAGAGAGAGGCCCCTCTACCCAGAAAAAGTCTTGTTTCCAAAACCCTGTGTTGGACACTGAGCCCTCTATCAAGGGGAGCTCGTTGTTGGCCTTCTGCAGGTATAAGAAGCCCTTGGACTTGTGCACTGCCATGAGGTTGTACAGGGAATGCACCTCTTGCGCTGTTGGGGCGCGTTTGACCTGTTCCTTGAACCAAATGAAAAGGCAACTTAGAGTCAACCAACTGTTGGGTGACAGTTGAAGAGGGGCCAAGTCGAAGTAGTTGAGAACTGCCACAAAAAACGGGTGCAAAGGAATGGTACCACCCGCCTTCAAAATTTGCTCACTCAAAGCCACATACCCTTCCTAGGGCGGTCGGCCCGGCATGCCTCCTGAGGAGCATATAGGGCGTATTCTGGAGCAACACGGTAGTGCTTTACGATCTCCTTCAATTTGTCCGGAGACACATGTGACACTAGACTGGACGCCAGTAGAGGGGCGTCGTCCTCTTCCTGGACGGACACTTGTCTACGTGCTTTCGACATATCTGCAAAATCAAAAGAAAGATGTGAGGAAGAGGCAGAACACTTAACCCTCCATTTTTTCTTCCTAGCAAGAGTTTTCCATCGAGGGAACGACGGCAGAAGCACTAAGCTGGGAAAAACCGAGGCTATGGGCCGGGGAGAGGCACCAAAAGCCCCACGACCATCATCAGGCAAGGATGGGCTGGGAGGTTCTGGCGGAAGGTGTCCCTCCATAAACTCTAACTTCCACCGAAGTTCGAAAAGGGTCGTCCTAAGGCGTGCTATATGGACACTAAGGTCTGAGGGTGAAGGTCCCCCATCTCCTCTCAATATCGAGTCAATTTCGCTCTCCACTACCCAAATTTTACGCCTAAGTTCAGCCATGCACTCAAGGTGGCGGATGCGGGCTTGCCTTAAGAAGTCATAGTCCTGGTGAGGGTTGCCCTCAGGGGACTCTGAGTCTGAGGACAGGTCAATAAACTCAGCCCTTGGGGGTATGTCGGACGGGCCGTCACTGGCCATGAAACCACGTCCCAACAGCAAAAAGGGGTCCACGTGTAAATGAGGGAAAGGCTACAAAACACAAAGGAATAGGCTTAATATCTCTAGATGCAAACGCCCTAAATGGCCCACTACAGGGTATTAAAAAAAAAAAAAAAAAGGAGAGGAGGGATTTGCATATGGTCAAACTCACTACAAGCTTAGACTAAGGTACCCCATCTCGAGTACTGCAAGTTTGGACCCGATAAAAAATAAAAGGGAAAAGGAAAGAAAATATACCTCAAGCGGTTAAGAGAGCGAAGTTGGGGTCAAAAAGAGGTCGAGGAGCGGAAATCACCAAAGGGTCGAAAATGCCCGTCTGCAAGAAGGGACTAGAAAGATGTGTTAGTCACAAAATAGACACACCAAGAAATTAGCTCATATGTAAAAAAAAAAATGAAATGAAGTGAAAAAAAATATATATAAAACAAATAAAAAGAACTATGGTGAAAATGAGGTTGTGAGGGATTGAACCCCTCACCTCTTCAAAAAAGAAGGGCTCTCCAAACCAATAAGCCAAAGGAGTAAGGTGAAAATATTAGGCCAAGCATGAGGGCCTATTTATAGGATCAAGGTGAATAGTCTACAAGAGCACCTAAAGGTCCTCTCCTAGAATGGGGGCAAGTGTTGAGGCCAAAAATAATACGTCATTGAAAGGCTAAAAGCGTATGCTCAAGTCCCATAGACATTCAAAAATATGGCTGAGTTGAGGCTAACCCCGAACTCCCATTGCCTCTTAAGCGCCAGCCCCTAGGCGAGGCCATCCATCTCGCGAGGCCACTCATCTCGCGAGGCCTCCATCCGCGCGCATCAACACATGGGCGAGGCTACCATCTCGCGAGGCCACCACATGGGCGAGGCCACCCATCTCGCGAGGCCTCCATTCGCGCGCATCAACACATGGGCGAGGCCACCATCTCGCGAGGCCAACACATGGGCGGGGACACCCATCTCGCGAGGCCTCCATCCACGCGCACCAGCCCATGGGCGAGGCCACCATCTCGTGAGGCCACCAGCGGCGCCCATACGCGAGGACCTTGCGTGCCTACGTCTCAGAGGCTACCAGCGGCGCCCATGCGCGAGGCCCTTGCGTGCCTACGTCTCGCAAGGCCACCAGCGGTGCCCATGCGCGAGGCCATGCTAGGCCGACAGAGGCTGGCATCACGCGAGGCCCTCGGACCTCCTATATCACGCGAGGCCGACAGCGGCGCCCATGTGCGAGACCACGCGAGGCCCTTGCGCGTGCACTCCCGAGAGGCCCGACGGGCCATCATCTCCTTAGGAGGCCGTTGCCCCGTCGCACCACGCATCTGGGTCCAAGCCACACCGTCAAGGGGCCACGTAAGGGAGACCACGCGAGGGAGGCCCCGCGTGGGAGGCTTGCGAGGGAGGCGTCTAGCCTCACAAACTTAGACGTCTGGCGAGGCCACGTGCCTATCACCCATGCTGGTGGGTGGCTTCGGGGTGCTTCAGGAATCTCGTGCCGAGGACGCGAGAGCCCCTCACGTCGCACCATGACCATTATGTGCCCCGAGTGCCCCCTTCCTCATACCCTGAGGCACCAATGCTTAGAGGCTCCAGTATGAGTCGAATGGGACATACTTGTACGACCTAGTACTGAGTACGGGTACCAGTGCCAGTGAGGCTGCTGGGGTAAGAGTCATGGTCCGTACGTCTACGGCCAAAGGTCAGAGCCGACACCACTACCTCTTGCGCCACTACGCCTGCCACCACTCATCAGACATGGGTACAAACAAGTAGTGGAGACATCCTCCTGACACCTGCTCCTATACGGAATGTACGACCACAACCTTTGAAGCCACTCCCCTGACACAGTACATATGTACCACTTGGTCTCCTGGACCACTATGTACCTAAGGCCATTAGAGCCTACTATAAAATGAACTCTAAGACCACCTGAAAAGGGGTTGGAAATTTTACTGTAATAGAGGCTTGATTGTGAATGAAAGACTGAATTCTCCATTATTGTTCTATCATTGTTCTTGAGTTATTGTTCAAGCTTTTACAGCTTTCCGATTAGTGATCTTGATTTGATAATTTTTCCAACTCAACTTAGTTGACGAGTTCTCACCGTCAACACTAATATTAAACAAATTAATACCAGATAGCCTACAACATGTTTCTAAAATTGAATTCAGGAGAAACAAATAATAGAATACTTACAATATACGCAGCGGAATTGAATAGTCCTTCCTTCAGTTTCTCTAACTCTTGTATCCTCTCTGTCGCAGAGTATTATCTAGAAACTGAACCGATCTTCTATTTTCTTCATAATCTTCCAATGTATCCTTTGAACAACCTAGACTAGTGTGGCCAATTCTCAACACATGAGATAGATATAGAGAGAAGAAGAGAAAATAACAAAGTGGCTTAGAAAAGGACTTGTGTTTAGAGAGAATCTAAAACTATCAAAAAAATCTGACTTGTGACTTATCAAACTTATGTTTTGACTTATCTCTAAGCACTCCTTTTGTAGACTCAATTAGGCCATTTAATTTAATTAAAAAATCAATAAAATAATAGCCATTTTGAAGTGCTAGGTCAAAATTATCATGGGCTATAGGCCCGTGAAATTTCTCATTTGATTTTATACCCATTGGACTTAAAATCAAGGCCTGTATTATTTTCTATTGATTTAATTAATTAAATCCTTTATCAAATTAATTATTTATAATTTGAACCTTAATTTAAACTTATTTATTAATTTAGATACCAATTTATGTTAATTAATAAATCTGCCATAATTTCTCTTTTCTTCTAAAAATTACACAACTCTGTGAAACTATCCAAAATTGACCTGGTCAACTTTGATAATTCTAATTGATGATTAAATCAATTAATTGAGACTATCTAGATGATTTTATCAAGGTACAATGGGGACCATGGGCCTATGAAATAAAGCTCCAATAAGTTATCATAAATCTAACAAATAAATTTATTAACTTATTAATTCCTCGTGACTCCACTATAGACTCGGAATTGCACTCTTGAATTCATAGAACTCTCTATAAAAAATATAGATATGCTATTAATTATCCATTGTTACAACCATAATGGTCACTCAATCCTTTATAGACGGCCTACAATGAGATAGGACTAAAATACCGTTTTACACTCATTGTATTTTATCCTTAAAACTCTTAGTTCCTTGTAAATGATATTTCAGTAAACTAATTTAATTACTGAAATGAGATCTCTCTCATTTAACACCTTGAACCAAACTAAAAGGAAACCATCGTTTCACTTCTTCATCAGAAGCTATAGATGTTCATATCTATGATTAACACTCCCACTTAATTATACTACCAAGTTACCAAGATGTAAGTATGGGCTAGTCCGTAGGGTAAGCTGGTAACGAACAAGTCAAAGAACTCAAATAATACAATCAGTGAGAATACTAACCACTCAGAATTGAGACTGAATTGACCTATGGTCAACTATATGATATGACTAGAATAGATAATAACGGTATGTTTACTCATCTTATCAACTGTCAATATCGGTCCTGTCCAATGTAACAAATACATCTGATCTTATCTACTTTGCTAATGTTTTGGAAAGAACATAACACTATAATGTGTAAGTAGATCATATCGTAGATTGGCAAGTCAGTGTAAATCCGATGCACTGACTAATCTTAGGACTAACTTATTTTGAACATATAATCATATTTATATTCCACTGTGATTACGTTACTATAAATAAGATTAGCTATATGCTCGGAATTTAATAGAAGTTTATATTAAACAAATAATCATGAAAATAAAACATGTAAGCAAAGTGATTGACCAAGTCAAAAAATGATTTCTATTCTTTTATTGATAATAAAATGAGATTACAAAGAATTTGGGTTTTAATTAGGGCATAAAACCCCAACAGCTATTGGGTTAGGAATTTGAAATTCGAGATCTTGTGTAAGCCATAATGGGCATCGAATTTTTTGAAATTTTATTTTTGAAATATGTATTTTAAAATAAATCTGCACACAAAAAAAAGAAGGCAGCAACCTGAGCCCTTAAGACCAAACTCTGTGGCTGCAATACCTATGTGCGCGCGAGCCTTGAGTCTCCCAGCCTCATGCGTGTTTGAGCCCCAAGCTCCCTGCCACCTGCGCGCTGTCCTGCAAGCCCAGGCAGCCACCTGCTATGTTCGCCTTTGCCTGCCTAAGCCCCTGGCATGCGCACCCGCACCCGCACCACACACCAACCTTGCGACCCCCTACCTGCCCGAGCCTCTATCATGTGCACCCCTGCTCCATGCCGAGCCCATTTGGCTCCCATGGTGCAGCTGGCCCAAGTGGTCTAGTGCACCAATTTTGGTTTCCAAATCTAGATCCTATTTTTGTGTAAGTAATCTTTTATTTAATTAATTTTTAAATTGTTTGAATCTAAAAGTTTAATTATCTTACTTTATTTTTATTAGATAAAAAAATATCTTTTAGTTGGTTAAGATTTTATTTTAAGTTTAACTAATTATTTGAATTCGATTATTTAATTATTTAAATTCAAGTAAATTAAAAGATGACAAAAAAATTATTTAATTCGGGCCAAACAAATTCCTAAAGATTTACAAGAAAGCCTAAAAGAGAGGAAACAAGTCGTAGGCTATTTTGAAATTTTATTTCTATTTTTTCAAAGGTTGTATATTTAGAAATGCCCAATATAACTCTGTTTATCATTCATTGCTTATTTATTGTATTTATTTAAATAGATGTTAATTAGTGTTTGATTGATAACATGATCATGCATTAGTCAATTACATGCCATTCATGAAACCCCACATAGTTTTCATTAATCATGCATCCTTTAGAAACATGATAATTTATGATTGTTCTAATTGTTAATGTGAATTATTTTGGAGAAATCAATTGCATGTAATCTACTAAGTATTATATTAGTTAAAACTTGGTAACTCGCACCATAATAAAGGCAATAGTTTTTTATAGGTTTTTAAGATAACCAACTTTATTTAAAAAGTGTTTTAGTACAGTTAGATGAATGTAACGAGTAATTATCTAAATCACATTAATTGTAGAAACACACTTTTTTTGATTAAATGTATTTTGTAATTATTTACATTCATATGTTATTAATAAACTAGTAATTAATTTGGAATTAATTCATTAGTTTAATAAAACACATAATTTCTAGAATAGTAAGTATGAGAAGGTGAACATTTCAATGTGACCTATGATCTCCATTATTAGTACAACACCTTGAGATATGAATAGGGTCTTGATCCAGCTTTGTTTCTGTCCCCCTAAGGAAGGTTTGTAGACATATTAATACCAAGGATGAGTTAAGATAGGAAGGATCTATGTATTTTAGGCTTGATCGACCCAAATGCAAGACTCTCTAAGTTAAATCATGAATTATGAAATAATGGATTACACTTAGAAAGATGCAATTAAGCTTTTGGAGTGGATAATTGCATCTTGACCAAACTAGCAGTACTTTATTTTTAGAAGAGAAAATAAATAATTATTTGGAGTATTAAATTATAAAGATAAGATTGTCTTATAAGCTATTTGAATTTAACTTAACTGACCCTGAGGTGGTATTTTATTTATTCAGTAGTTTTATCGTGGAAAAGTAAATGTTTATTTATGTGTTTTAATTGTTGCATTCATGCATCATATTTACTTTCCAAATAAATGATTTTTTTAAATTGTAGTATTATTGTATTTTATTTCTTTCACTAATGTCGAACGATGGCAATCCTATAACTACATTACTTTCACTTGAAAAAATTAATGGTGATAATTTTATAAGATGGAAATCAAACTTTAATCTTATGTTAATCTGTGAGAACCATAAATTTTTCCTAACTGTGGAAAGCCCTGAAGAGCCTACTGCCAATGCCCTGAAGAATGTTCGGGACAAGTATGATGCCTTGATTCAATCCAACAACAAAGAAAAGTGTTACATGCTCGTGAGCATGAATGATGTTCTGAGAACAAAGCATGAACCCATGGAAACTGTGTTTGAGATAATGGATTCTCTGCAGGGCATGTTTGGACAACAATCTGATCAAAGTAGACATGAGGCTAGTAGAACCTACATGACTAATAAGATGAAGAAAGGTGTTTCCATACATGAACATGTTTTGAACATGATTAACGTGACACATGAAGCATAAATACATGGAGCCATCATTGATGAGCGTACACAAGTAAGCATCATACTTGAATCACTCACTCCTACCTTTTCTGTGTTCACCACGAACTATATTATGAATAAGTTGGGATTCAACATGACCCAACTGTTGAATGAACTGCATACATTTGAGTCTCTTAACAAATCCATTACAAAAGGGATTGAGGCAAATGTGGTAGAGGAGAAACCTTCAAACTTTGAGGATAAATCAAAAAGAGGAAGAAGAGCAATGATAAGGACAAAGGAAAGGGCGAGAAGTCCATGAAAAGCAAGAAGGCACCAAAAGCCAAGGAGAACAAGAATGACAATAACTCCAAGAAGAAAGAACCAAAAGGAAAATGTTTCCACGTGGAGTTGAAGGTCACTGGATGAGAAACTGTAAAAAGTATCTCTCGAAGCTGAAAGGGAAAGGTAAATCTGATTTACGTGTACTTGAATCTTGTGTAGTGGAAGACAATATGTCATCCTGGGTTTTAGATTCTGGAGGCAATGACCATGTTTATTCTTCTATGCAGATACTTGAGTCATCAAGGGAGCTGGTCGATGGCGAGGTGACCATGCAAATTGGAAGTGGAGCGCTTATTTCAGCTAGAGAAAAAGGAACAGTCTGTTTACATTTTGGGAACAATTATCTTGTTTTGAACATTGCTTATTTTATTCCGGGATTTTCTAGAAATTTAGTTTCATTATCTATGTTGCATGAAAAATCTTTTGATATTTTTTTTAATAATAATGCATTTATTATTTCGAAGAATGGTTTAAAATTTTGACAAGCAGAACATACAAACTGGTTCTATACGCTCAAACCTAATTAACGAATGCTTAATAACTTAGAATTATTCAAAGTATAAAAACCACAAGGAAAGAAAAGACAAAAAAATTCAAATGAGGATGACACATATCTTTGGCATCTTAGACTTGGTCATGTAGGTCTAGACTGGATCAACCGGTTAACAAAAGATGGACCTTTGAGAGAATTTAGAGTTGAAACTCTTCTAGTTTGTGAATCTTGTTGAGAAGGCAAAATGACCAAACGTACTTTCTTAGTGAAAGGAAATAGAGCTAAAGAACATTTGGATCTTGTACATAGCGATGTCTTTGGTCCAATCAATGTACAAGCAAGAGGTGGGTACGAGTACTTCGTCACTTTTATTGACGATTACTAAAGATCATACTTACTAATGCTTTGGAAATCTGAAACCTTTGGTAAGTTTCAAGAATTCAAAGCTGAGGATGCGAAGCAATTATGTTAAACTCTTAAGACACTTCAATCTGATCTAGTTGGAGAATATTTGGATTTATAATTCAAAGATTTCATGCTGGAGCATGGTATTCTATCTCAACTAACGACACTAGGAATGCTACAGCAAAATGCTGTTTCTGAAAGAAGAAACAACACTTTGTTAGACATGGTCAGGTCTATGTTAAGCTACTCTTCACTTCCTCTCTCATTCTAGGGAAATGAACTTCAAACGGCGACATACATTTTTTAATGAAGTCCCATCTAAGACCATAAGCAAAACATTACTGAAATTATGGAATGGCAATCAACCTAGTTTGCACCATTTTCGCATTTGGGGTTGTCTTGCTCATATTCTTAGACCTAAATCATGGAAACTTGATTCAAGGTCTGAAGTGTCATTTTTGTGGGCTACGCTCCGGAAACAAGAGGCAGTTACTTCTATAGTCCCAACGACCAAAAGGTATTTGTTTCAACAAATACAACCTTCCTTGAACATGACGAAATGAATAACTATAAACCTTTGAGCAAAGTAGTTTCGGAGGAACTCACAACTGATAAGATTCTATCACCTTCATCTTCATCATTAAATGATAAACGACAAACCAATGAAACCACTATCCCTGGAAAGGAAACCCCGATGCAATATCGTAGTGGGAGGACGGTGAGACATCCTGTTCACTACGAACATGAGGCACATGTCCTTGTTTCTGATACAGACAAGAATGATCTATTAACCTTTAAAGAGACTGTGGATGATCCTGAAAAAGAGAAATGGCAAGAAGCCATGAACCAAGAAATGGAATCTATGTATTCCAATTCTGTCTGGGAGCTTGTACATCCAATTGAAGATGTCAGGCCCATTGGGTGCAAATGGATATACAAGAAGAAAAGAGGTGTAGATGGGAAAGTAAAGACTTTCAAAGCAAGGGTAGTATCCAAAGGCTACACTTAGAGAGAAGGTGTTGATTATGAAGAAACATTTTCTCATTTGGCCATGCCTAAATCCATTTGCATCCTCTTATCCATAGCTGCCACCTATGACTATGAGATATGTCAAATGGACATCAAGATAGCTTTTCTAAATGACTATCTTGATGAAAGTATCTATATGTTACAACTAGAAGGGTTCATCAAGAATGGGGAAGATCAAAAGTTGTGTAAGTTGCTAAAATCCATTTATGGATTAAAACAAGCATCTAGATCATGGAATATCACTTTTGATGAAACAATTAAGACACATGGATTCGAACAGAATGACGACGAAGCATGTGTGTACAAATACATCAAAGGAAAAGTAGTGTTTTTCCTAACTATTTATGTGGATGACATTCTCATCATTGGAAACAATGTAGAGACATTGTCAAATGTGAAGAAGTCGTTAGCCAAAAAGTTCCAAAAGAAATATTTGGGCGAGGTGAGCTATGTTCTGGGAATCCAAATCCTAAGGGAAAGGAACAATAAGCTTTTTTCACTTTCTCAGGCTAATTATATCGTTAAGGTGCTTGAATAATTCTCTATAGAGAATTCCAAGAAAGTTCAGTTACCGACCAGACATGGAATTACACTCTCCAAGGAACAGTGTCCTGAGACACGTTAGGAGGAAGAGGATATGAGAAAGTACTAGACCCGACAAATGTTATGCAGTAGGAAATGTGAGTCATTATTAATCAAATCTTGGTTTGGAAAATTAGATTTTCGTAAAGCACATTATCAAGTATCTTAGAAGAATGAGAGAATATATGCTTGTATATTCAAGGTGTGAGTTGAACCCTACTAGATACATTGAGTCTGATTTCTAATTTGAAAAAGATAGTCAGAAATCGACGTCTGGGTCAGTGTTAACTCTTGGTGAAGGAGTTGTGGTCTGGAGAAGTACTAAACAATCTAGCATAGTAGATTCAACCATGCAAATGGAATACATAGTGGCTTGTGAAGCAGCTAAGGAGGTGGTTTGGTTATAATTGATCTGGAAGTACTTCCAGATATGGATAAACCACTAATACTATACTGTGATAATAGTGGAGCAGTAGATAACTCCAAGGAACCAAGAAGCCACAAGAGGGGAAAGGATATAGTAAGAAATACCATCTGGTTAGAGAGATTTTACACCAAGGTGATGTGACTGTTAGGAAGATAGCGTCGGAACAGAACTTGGCTGACCCATTTGCCAAGACACTTCCTGCAAAGTCGTTTATGGGTCATGTATGCAACATGGATTAAGGGAGATGACTCACTTGCTTTGAGGGCTAGTCAGAGATTGTTAGAAATAATGCCCTACAAGAATGTTAAGACATTTTTTTGAATTAAATAAAAAATAACAAGTTTATTATATATTTGAATATTATAATTATTGTTTGAATTAATTATATGATAATACCAAGAAAATTCCTTATTCATTCATGAGAATATTATCTTGTATTCGTACAAGAAAATTAAGATCATATATGATGAATAAAGTAATCAATAACATATTAAAGTAAGGAATCTTTAATGAATGTTTAGTAGTGCGGTTTACTAAGCATACGGAATGCAAGTGATCTAGATTCAGATTACTGATGTGCAAGTGATCAAGTGATCTAGATGACAGAACCGATCAGAATTAATTATCTTTATAAACTTGTCATTTCACATAAAGATTTGATTTTTATCATAATAGATGATCATTTGTAGATCAGTCTAAATCCTAAGTATTCCTGAACTAATATTTGTGTTTATTGGATCTTTTGATTAACTCATTAAGGTTTCTTAGTATAGTGAGGCTAATGACTTTTGCTATAGAGATTCAATATCATGAATGACTGGGAACATGAATTCCAGTAATGGTATCCATACCTTCCTAACAGAACGAATATTGGTTTCCTAAGGGTTAATTCTGGAACTGAATAGTTATTGAGCTCAAATCTATAATTTGATTATAAATTAATTATCCGATAGTGAATTAATGATACTTAAGGATCAAGAGGTAATTAGTAGGGTAAAATGATAATCTTATCCAACTCTAATTAACGAACTAATAAATGGAGGACATAACTACATTTAATGATTATATCAATAGATTACAAGAGAAAACTATGTAAATATAATTCTATAAATGCTTAGAGTGCAATTCCATATTTATAGTGGAGTAATCATGGAATTAATAAATAAGATTGTTGGATTAAAGAGTTTGATTAATAATCTGGTTTATTGGAGCTTCGTATTATAGGTCCATGGTCCCCAGATCACCTCTGTCCTACATTGTCAAGGTAAGGATGTCAAAAGAAAGATTTGTAGAGAGAAGGACTTAATTGCAAAGGAATTAAATTTCTAGGGCTATGAATAATTATGTGATAGTTATGGGAAATTTATTAATTATGAATTAATTAATTATTTACTATATATTTTTTATTTTGAAAAACTATAGATTAAAATAAATATTAATCTTGTTTGAATTAATATATAAAGAGAGATTAATAATTATCTTATTTAGAATAAGATATTTATTTAAAACTGATATTTGAAGATAAAGTTAATTTTGAATTAACTGATATCTATTTTGAGATAAATATATTTTCTTAAATATTTATTAAATAAAAAAATGAGAAAATTAGGGAAAACCCTAATGTGGCTCACGCCACTCACTAGATTGCCGAGTGAGTGGCCCAACACAGGGATATTTTCTATCTTTCGGATTTGAATTTTGAATTTCAAATAATTTGTTTATTTAATTATTTATAAATTTAATTATTCTTCTTTAAATTTAATTTAAATTAAATAGTTAAATAGGTTATAACTGATCAGTTTTATTTTAATAAAACAAACATTAATTAAATTAGTTAATTATCTTTATAAGCATAAAAAGAAGTTGTTGACGTGGTTTTTCGCCAATAGTAGATTAAGAAATCTAATAGGGATATTAGTGCTAAATTGTAAACCTTAAAGAAATAATAAGAACATTTTCGTACACACACAACTTTTACGTGTTTCAGTGGTTAAAATGCACCTAGTCCGCGAGACAGTACTATTGCTTTTCTCTCACAATTTCTGCTAAGTTTTGGTAATACAAAAAGGCAGTCCCCTTCCCTGTCCATTATCGCTAATATTTATAGGGGAATTTCCTAGACTGGTTTGGTAATTGCATGAATAAATAAAGTATACATTAAATACAGATTATTCCCATTTACATTGGGATATGATTTGATAACAAAATAAAATATACTCATGCTATCTTAGATAATAAATTATAGATATATAATACAACATGGGAATTAATGAGCGTATAAGGAGCCTCTGAATCTCTTGGGATCCTTTATTATGCATTTTGACCAGGTTTCCACGAGCTGAATATCTCACCCAAGCTGGTGTTCAAATACAATCTAAACCTTAGTGTCGTGTCGTCTGATAACAACCTGTACGTCATGTCGTCAGGTCCCAACTCGAGCTGCTCACATCATTGTTTACCAGAGGTTCTACTTGGCTGATTTTCCACATATTCATCTACCAGCTGTACCCGAAATGAGTGACTAGACTCGTGCTAATTTTTAGGGTACAACATTTTGCCCCCAAGCTCCTACTCGTGCTTAATGTCGTCACTTTCTTACATGCAAAGTTGGAGGTTTTAGGCTTCTACCATGTAAAATCGTGCATGCCCACTACTCGAGTACTGGACACATGGTTGTCTGTATTTGGCATCCATTCGAGGACTGCGACAACTGTCCTATAAACGTTTTGCCACTGTATGGTTCATTTAATCTAGGCCTTTAGATCTTGAGATAACCAAATCTGATGGCTTGAATTAATTCCCATAGTTTACGTATAAATAGGGTGATCAAATCTGAACCCTCACCACCTTTGCATTCAAAATGTTTTCTTTCAAACACAAAATTTCCCTTTTCCTTCTCAAACATCTCCCAGAGACCTTCATCGCTGCTTAGACTTTCAACAGCTTTCAATGAGCTTCCTGTGGACATATCGACATTTCCTTTGAATCAAACATATCAACTGTAATTATTTCCTCACCTAGTTATTTACTATGAAAAACATAATTTGCTCAATGTCGTTTAGGCTACGTCTGAGTGTAAATAGGAAATAGGGATTGGTTTAGGCTAAATGAACAATACTAGGCTTTCTTAGAAATAAGGTTTTCATAAAACTGGGCAAATTTTTTGGGTTTTACAAAGAAAATTCTACTGGTAAATCGATTAGAATATCTGTTTGGGGTGTAGAAGGTGAAAGGGTTTTATGTTTTGTAATGGGTAGCTTAAATGTTATTATTCCTTAAGTGGTTTTGCATTAAACAACTTTCAAAAGAAAAGTAGTGGGTCTGACGAGTCTAACACACAAATCCCAAAGTATCAGGGAGTTTTAAGAAATCAAAGAAAGTTGCCTAGGACTACTCATGGAACCACGCGTAGAGGTTAGAACACAAATTATTTCGTATAAATTTTAGATCCCAAAAGTAAACCAATTAAACCCTCAGATTTCCACCTGGGAGCAGCCACAAAAGAACCTCCCCCCAGCTTTAGTAACAATTGTCATGGTTCACCAAGCATTGCCTCCTCTTCCTCGGCATGTACCTCCCTCAATTCCTCAAGTGATCCAAGGCGAGGCTCCCACCATCAAGATCCCAGTCAAGCCACTCGACCTAGCCAAGATCCTAGAGGCGTTTCAGGGTACTGTGTACGAGATTGCGAGCCATATGGTTTGCCATGCCTACAGAGCAAACGCCAAAGACTTTAGGGCTATAGACGAGCATACCTCTGAGGATGTCCTCGAATATGCTATGGGGATGGACCTAACCATGAATCCTTCTCACTCTTCTAACTTTTCTTTTTCTTTTTTCCTCATTTTTTTAAACTATTCTTGACTTGCCTTATCGTTTTGTAGTTTGTCCTAACTTACTTTTGAGTAATTGATCGGGTTAAATCTAGGGATGAGGAGCCCCGAATTTCCCTGATCGCCGCTCAAGAGGGTGAACAGACCACCAAAGCTGCCTTGGTTTCCTCCCAAGAGAGCGAGCGATCTACAAAGGCCACCCTATCTGCCTCCCAGGATTAGGTCGTGGAGGTGAGCTGTCGCGTGGACCAACTGCAGGCCAAAAATGAAGGACTCAAGAAAAAGTTGAACGAGTTCGAGGCCAAAGCCAAAGAGGAAGTTGCAGAGTCATCAACTCAAATGGAGGAGATGTTTTACTGTAGTTGGGCTTTCAACCAAGACAGGAACTTCTTCTTTATGCAATCCGAGCTGTGGGAACCATATCTTGCAAAGATCTAGATTCAGTTCTCATAAGAACCCTCAAAGACCAATGAAGCTTGTGAAGCTGTTGAGGATGATGGCGAGGAGGTGACCTCTCTAGAGCGAGTTGAAAAACCCGAGTGATTTATTATTTTTGTTTTCATTTTTATCTCTATGCCTATGTAATTAAGTCCCTTGGGACCAAAAAATTTTCCTTCGAGATTTTTCCTCCTGGAAATACATATATTTTTTAATATATATCTAACTTGTGATCTATTTGTGTTCCCCTTACTCTATTGTTTTCTCATGCTTGTGAATCCTTAGATTCTTGTACATTCAAAATCTTAGGGTTGTCTATAGATCAGAATAGATTTTATTGATATCTTAGTTGTATCCAAGATTTTTTTCACTCAATTGCGTCATACTTGTTAAGAGTCAGGTCATGGACCTGGTTACATACTTGGTTTTTTAAAAAGCTTAATAGCATTGTACCTGTTAGGAATCAGGCCTCAGACCTGGTCATATCCAAGGATTTTAGTGGGCTTAATAACATTGTACCTATTAAGAATTAGGCCTCGGGCCTGGTCATATCCAGGGTTTTTTTTAGAAACTTTTCAAACTTAATTTGCATTTAGAATTTTGAAAATTTGAGGAATGTTTGGTGCCCAATATTCATAAATAGCGAACCCTTGTTCACCTTTTCCAACTCAAATGGAGGAGATGTTTCGAGGCCAAAGCCAAAGAGGAAGTTGCAGAGTCATCAACTCAAATGGAGGAGATGTTTTACTGTAGTTGGGCTTTCAACCAAGACAGGAACTTCTTCTTTATGCAATCCGAGCTGTGGGAACCATATCTTGCAAAGATCTAGATTCAGTTCTCATAAGAACCCTCAAAGACCAATGAAGCTTGTGAAGCTGTTGAGGATGATGGCGAGGAGGTGACCTCTCTAGAGCGAGTTGAAAAACCCGAGTGATTTATTATTTTTGTTTTCATTTTTATCTCTATGCCTATGTAATTAAGTCCCTTGGGACCAAAAAATTTTCCTTCGAGATTTTTCCTCCTTGAAATACATATATTTTTTAATATATATCTAACTTGTGATCTATTTGTGTTCCCCTTACTCTATTGTTTTCTCATGCTTGTGAATCCTTAGATTCTTGTACATTCAAAATCTTAGGGTTGTCTACAGATTAGGATAGATTTTATTGATATCTTAGTTGTATCCAAGATTTTTCTCACTCAATTGCGTCATACTTGTTAAGAGTCAGGTCATGGACTTGGTTACATACTTGGTTTTTTAAAAAGCTTAATAGCATTGTACCTGTTAGGAATCAGGCCTCAGACCTGGTCATATCCAAGGATTTTAGTGGGCTTAATAACATTGTACCTATTAAGAATTAGGCCTCAGACCTGGTCATATCCAGGGTTTTTTTTAGAGACTTTTCGAACTTAATTTGCATCTAGAATTTTTAAAATTTGAGGAATGTTTGGTGCCCAATATTCATAAATAGCGAACCCTTGTTCACCTTTTCCCCCTCCCTCAAAGTAAATAGAAACTTCTTATTCACTACTATTGACCCTCCACTTATTCAATGAAATGGAGTCATGAAAAATGATAAGAATTATAGAACTGAATACAAGAACTCAAACGACACAATGATTTTATAGTAGTTCGACCCAAAAAATTGGTAATAACCTACATCCACTTAGTATTTTATTGATGTATACTACAAAAAGTGCAATTAGCGAACTAGGGTCCACTAAGTTTCACAAGCTCCGAGGTTGAATATGAAGAATCGTGTATTAAAACATTTATTCTCTCACTGATTACAAAATATTGTGTCCCCAGTAAATGAATCTCGTGAGTCCTATTTATAGGCTCATGGACGTACATATGGGCATATGGGTCATCCTTAACTTGTGATACAATCATAGGAAAATAGTAACAAAAATAATGATAGTTACATATAAAAGTAACCAAATATCTTAGGAATATATAACTCATAACCGTCCCTGAGTGCTTGGCTCGGTTGTACGAGCAGACCTGGTCGCATATGTCAGCACATCTTCTTTCCCTCATGCTCAGTATATTCCTTGCATCAATCGAGCAGCTCAATTTCCTCTCGATATCCCGGTCGTTGGTCGACCAGGTCTTCGTCAATACCTAGTCACGTGTTCTCCATGTGCCTCTTGGACATGCCATGTCATCATGAAAATATTTTAGGGAAACATTTGCCCCCCACGTTTTTCTTAATGCAATCAGAATTTCATAAACTTATTCAACCAGCAATCCTACTGTCCCGTCACATTTGTCAGTACTTACTTTCTCAAGAAGTTAAGTAATCATTACCCTTTCGGTTCCCCAAACATGCTTCAACGGTTATTGCAATTCTCCATACATTGAAACCTTATTCACATCATTACTCACCATTAATGCCTCGAGCAGTATAAATATAAGCCTCCTTATTCCCTTTCAATTTTTTACCCAATCCTTCTCTTTCTTCAAGAATACTCAGAATTTTTTTACAAGAAACCCAGAAACTTCAGTGCGATCTGAGGCATCTTCGAGCAAAACCTTCATGAATTCTTCCACAATCCAGAATTTCAAGTAAGTTTTTGAGCCCATACACTTATCTTTATAACAATTTTCATGAATTTTTTCCTTGATTCACCTATTTTATAACTGGGTTTACACTGTTCTTGGTGAGTTTTTTGGTAAATCGGGTTTAGGAAAAAAACACATAGAATAATTATTATAGAATAGGGATTTTAAGGCAATATAATGTACAAAACAATGTTTAGAAGGAATATGTTGTGTATTTGCACTGATTTCGGGCCTAAAATCAAAGTGCAAATTTGACTTTGGGTATTTCAAGAAAAATGAGTTTTTCCTGCCTATTTTCGGAGTCGAAAAGATTTTCTGAAAAAACTTTTCACATTCACTTTTTGATCCATTTTTCCAATCTACTCGTATATTTATTGTGTTTTCATCAGGATGTTGCTGGTCGTATAAAGGCATAACTTTTATACACGAGCAGTGCTATCCTTATTGTGTTTTCTTCTATCTATTAGTCGTAGATTCTCACTTCCCCTTTTTTTTCTCAGATATTCATGAATGATCCCTATGGAGGTGAGAGACCAATAGATAGAAATCTTCTAGCTCTGCTGTTCGAGGATCAAGAACAACCTTCTCTGCCTTTTCCAGAGCCTCTGGCACCACCCCCAATTCCTATGACCAGCCTTCCATGTAGTGTCCCAGAATTTTACTCAGATAGATAGTAGAGGTAGTAGTTTGTAGTACGATAGTTTCCGTGGATTTTGGTTCATGCCGGGACTTAGTTGGAAACTCATAACAACAGTTATGGATTTTATAAGTTTAACCTATAGTTTACAAATATTAATTATAACATAAGGTTTGATTAATATTGATGGTTCTAGAAATATTATTTATTATAACCTAAGGTTTAGATAGAATTAATAAGAGCATGACACTTGTCATCATCATGTTTATTAAGGATTTAAGTATTATTGATGAATAGATTAATTAAAAGAAACATATAGAAGTTCTAGAACCTTCTAGCAGTAGTTAGGATAACGTTTTGACTCAGTCAAAGCTATTTAATCAATTTATAATATGCTGAAAAAGTGCAAATACGTGTTTGATATATCAACGTATGCCGACATATCACAGCTACAGGGGCTAATATATCGCCTACGGGAGATACAGAAAACACGTAGACTTCGCATGAATGAACAAACGGGGCTCGGATATAGGTCTAGGTGATATATTGGCTAGGGTAGGCGATATATCGCCCCTGCACTACTACGAAAAAGGTCTTTCTCTGCAGTTTTTTTTACTTAATACATTGTGGTTTTCGAGAATATTGAAAAGTGAGTGTATTCGACCGCAGAGAAAAGTGGTATGAAAACCGCGGAGAAAAGCCACACTTTTCTCTGCAGTTGTGTTGAAAAAACTGCGGAGAAAGGTACCCTTTTCTCTGTTGTTTATTCAACACAACCGCAGAGAAAGCCATTTTAATAAAAAAAATATATTTTTCAATTTCGATTATATATAATTATTTTCAATTCCGATTATATATATATTTTAAATATTATAAACTGATTTGATAACTAATTTTCAATATTATATATATATAAATTTCATAAAAAATTATGTCAAATACAATACATTTTAAGGAGTAAACATAATTAATATTAACATTATCAAAATACAAATAAACTAGATAAATAATATAAAAATAACAAAAACTTGAAATAATTAAAAAAAAAAAAAAAAAAAAGTCAAGTTTTAGTTATCAATACCTGATTTGAACAATAAAAATGTCTTTTAATCCTTCACAAATGTTCAAAAATGTTGGAAAAAAGCTTGAAAATCACCCTATAAACATACATTCCAAACACATTATACTCAATCAATATATCTGCATTTTGCCCTAAAACTTCAAAACAAATCAATATATATGTATATTTACATGAGTTGTAGCCTAAATATGGAAGAAAATTAAAAAAAACAAAAAAAAAAGGTGAGAAGAGCACTAACCGTGGCTGGAGAAGAAGGGTTGAGCCATTCCTCTCGGGTCTGCCAAAGTGGAAGAAATTAGAAGAATGAGTAAGGCTGTGAGTCGAGGGTTTTATGTAGGGTAAGAGCTTTCTCCGCGGTTCCATAAAGAAAACCGCAGAGAAAAGTGTACCATTTTTCTCGGCGGTTCCATAAACAAAACTGCAGAGAAAGGTACCCTTTTCTTTGACGCTTTTCTTTATGAAACTGTGGAGAAAAGTCTATTTTTTTCCCACTTCGTGTTTCAAACTCATTTGAACCTTTTCTCTGCGTTTTTAATTTAATGCTACAAAAAATTCGTAGAGAAAACCTATTTTGTAGTAGTGCTGGGAGTGAATTTTTGAAATATGAGGATTTAATGTTTAAAACAGCCTTAACCACTTGGACCTGCCGTTGAACGATTTTGACCGAGTTCTGAGCATCTATTAAACGAAAATTAAAATCTTTTTAATTTAATATTCATTTATTTATTCAAATTAGGGTTAGTTTCACTCCCTGAACTCTATAAATAGGACCTAGTACTTAGCCATTTCCTTTATTCTTCAAGCATTCTTCAGAGCCTCCAAGCTGCTAATATTACTATAGAGAGAAACACTTGGGTTTTGGGATAAAAACTTTTCCAATCTAAGCTTTTCTAAACACTTAAGAAGTAATATATAGTTATATTTCGGTATCGAGGTATAGATCAAAGTCATAGTTCATCCAAGGTATTCTTATCCTTAAGTTCAATGCTTCATAGTTCTTTAGTTTTCTTTGGTTTTCTTTCAGATCCTAACTTATTTTTATGATCCCTTATTAGGTATTTAAGTTTCTTGAAACTTAAGGTTCTTTTCTGTAAATCTCCACTTTGATGGTTTAGTTCACTTTTCATCTCCTTTTCTTTAGAAACTCATGGTTTTTACTATTGGTTTTAGGAGTATTCCAATCCCGTTCTTGTCTCCATATCCCAGGATATAAAAATATATATATTATGATATATTTTATGCTATGATATGTATATGTATAAATATGTTTTGTAGTCGCTTGGGCATAATACTCGCTTAAATAGCAAACCCCAAGAATTTATGTTGTAGTCGCTTGGGCATATGACTTGCTTAGATAGCAAACCCCAAGAATTTATGTTGTAGTCTCTTGGGCATATGACTTGATTAGATAGCAAGACCGAATAATTTTTATCATTTTCATGGTTAGAGTTAGGATTTACCCTACCTCAATTAGTAGACAGAGGACCTAGATGGGTCATCATATACTATAGTTGTGATCTAACCTGTCTCGATCTAACCTATCACATACAATGTTAATGAGTTAATGGCCATTAATATTGTAGTCCTATATGATATACGTTTTTATAGTCATATGTTTATGATAGAGTCTTATTTTTATGATTTATGATATATGTTGTTAGTAGATTTTGCTTGCTAGGCATTAGGCTCATTCCATTCTTTTTAGCTTGATGCAGGAAAATGAACATGGAATGCGGGAAAGAGTCGTGGCAGCTTGGCATTTGTGTTGAGGATGAGTGGATTGATGGAAGACCGAGGATGACGTTGTTTAAAGTCTTTTAAATTATGTTTTTATGTATTTCCGCACTTACTATTTTAAACAATTAATTTAATGTTATGTTTTATGTTTTGTAACAATGGGTACCCATACTTTACTTTGTATTTGGCATAATATTTTGGGTTTTAAATAAAGTTAAGTTATTTCATACGAATGTATATCAAAATAGTAGTTCATATGCATGATATATTATGATATATTTTATGCTATGATATGTCATAGTAGTTTTTAATGGTCCGATGTCTTAGAAATAGTCGGGGCATTACAGTTGGTATCAGAGCCACAGTTCATATGCATGAAGTTCTCCCTGATACACATGTATAAGCTCTGAATCTAACCACCAATGTAAGTGTTTATGTTTATTATGCTTATGTTTATGTTTATATCTAACGTTTTAGCCATTATGTTTTCATTTAAGAATGGATGGAGCCTTGACCTATCATGATATCCGAGCCATTAAGGCATTGAAAAAGATTAGAGAGCCAAGGAATTATGTAGGAGTGTTAGAAAGAATCACTCAGAGATTAATCTTATTACACAAGGAGATAGTTCATCTTCAGACTACTAAGAAAATTATGATGAGAGCTACAAAACAATATGTCCTAGTAATTAGGTTTTTTTAAAGATTTTCCTTCTGTAATTTCAACATTAGAAGAAATATGGGAGACTATAGATGATGATGATGATGATGATGATTTACCAGTGACCATGAGATATTATTTTCTCATACTTAGGTTCACATCTATGTTGGAATTTCAATTCACTAATGAACTAAAGCATAGAATCTTTATGAATCTTCCCCGAGGTAATTTTGAGGCTGAAGATAATAATGATTATGAAGAAATAGATGATGACATGTTAGATGAAGGGTTAGATGTAGAAGATCTAGACGATTAGCATTTTTGTGTCGGTCCAAGACCGAAAGTTTTATCTTGACTTTTAATCACAAACTTCATAATTTGGCCAGCAATAACTCATGGAAATAAATTCCAAACAAATATAATATTATTTAAAATAATATTCTTAACTCGGAGAAAACAATCCCAACCCGAGTCATTTAAAGGTACCTGAAACGCAGGGCGTTATAGTTCCACATAAGGTGACACATTATTTTTAGTTGATTCCTCGATTAAAAAGATTGTACACTTCAAAGCATACATCGAAAGTGATCCTATGGCATCATACTAGGAGACCGAAAGAAGATGGGGTGATGCGTCATCCAATTGATTGGTCTGCATGGAAGAACTTTGTCGCCATAAATCATGATTTTGCAAGAGATCCTAGAAATTTCCGTGTAGGCTTGGCTGCTGGTGGGTTTAATCCATTTGGCAACATGAGTTTATTAGAAAGCATGTGGCCTGTTGTGTTTACGAACTAAAATCTCCCACCCCGACTTTATATGAAGGACCATTATTTCATGTTGACTCTCCTTATTCCTGGGCCAAAATCACCAAGTAAGGACATGGATGTATTTATGAGGCCATTGGTAGACGAGTTGAAAAAGCTGTGGAGTAACGGTGTTTAAAATTGGGATGGTAGAAACAACATGTTCAAGATGCGTGTTGTTGTTTTGTGGATGATGAATGATTTTCTTTCTCGAAGTAGTTTGTCTAGATGGAGTGGTCAGGGTTGCAAGACTTGTCCTACATGAAACAAAGACACATCCTCTATCCGAGTGATTGGAAGACATCTTATGTTGGCCATAGAAAATTCATGGCTAGAATCATCGGTGGAGAAAAGATACATACTTTGATGGAAAAGTTGAGCGAAGACGTCCTCCAAGAATGTTTAATTGTTAGGATATCTTAGATCAAGTGAACACCCTACCACCTCAAGTACTAGGGAAACATGAGAGGTTTGGAGGTTTGAAACGAAAAAGAGGTTCACAAGATAGTAGCTGGAGGAAAAAAAGCATCTTTTATGAACTTGATTACTGGAGGATGAATGAGTTAAAACACAACTAGATGTTATGCATGTTGAGAAGAATGTACGTGACAGTCTCCTTGGTACTATCTTGGATAACGATAAGTCTAAAGACATGACTAATGCAAGACATGATTTGAAGAATATGGGAGTTAGGGACTGCATAGTGGATATATGAAGATCAGAATAAAAATTTAATTAAACCCCATGCTCATTATGTGTTGACTCCTGAAGATAGGTGAGAATTTTGCCAATTTCTAAAAGGTTTTAAATTGTCAGATGGTTTTTGTTCTAAGTTGAAGAAGAAAGTGACTGATAACGACTCAAATATCATTGGGTTGAAGTCACAATTATCATGTTATAATGCAGTGATTACTGCCAGTGGGTATCCACAAGTGTCTACCAAAATCTATATCAGACACTATAATGGAGCTATACAATTTCTTCAAAAAATTATGTTTGTAGACCTTGAATGTAAATTATATGGAGAAAGCTCAAAGGGAGGTCATTCACATCTTATGCAAAATGGAGATGATTTTTCCTCCAGCTTTTTTTGACATGATGATACATTTGATCTTACATTTTCCAGAAGAAGCTTTATTGGGTGGGCCAGTATTTATGAGATGGATGTATCCTTTCAAAAGATATATAAAAAATTAAAAAACTACGTTAGGAATAAAGCTTGTCCTAAAGGGTCCATTGCTGAAGGATATGTGGCAGATGAGGCTTTAACATTTTGTTCCATGTTATAGTTTATAATGGAGACAAAATTTAACCGTCTAGACTGAAACGCGGATGTAGTTTATCTACCACACCACCTTATAGTGTTTCAATCTCAGTGTCATCCATTGATTAAGGGATCTCAAGTGCCTCTCGATTAAAAGACTCAGAATATAGCTGAGTGGTTTATCGTGGAGATTTTTTTTGAAATTAAAGTTTATTTGGAGTAGGTTAATTTAAGTATCTTTAATTTTTATGTTTCTTTTAATGTAACATCTTTAAACTATAACGGTAACACTATGTTAATCAATAGTGAACACCTTCGTGAGATGAAACAGAGGGATCCAACGGGCAATCATTACCTTTTCACAAAAAATAGTTTCGTTCCTGGTTTTTGGAGAAGATAATCAATAACTAGGACATTCTTTGTTGTTAGATTGAAATATAAGTTTCTCATTATAATATGTTTTGTTATATTTAGATATATGACTTGCACCAGCATAGGTCATTGGATAACGGCAATGAATCTCTAGCTTGAGCATCTGGGTTTGATCTCTTGGCGTACTCCTACCAAGTACGCACTACACAAAAAAGTGGAGCGTCTGTTGTTGGAGCAGAAGGTTTTAACTATTATGGACATCTTGATGAAATGTTGGAGGTATCTTATACTTGTGCATATTCAGTGGTACTATTTCGATGTAAATGGTTCAACACGGACCCAAAAAAAAAATTACTAGAAATAATGTGTTTAGTATAAATGCGAGCGGTGAATGGTATAAAGATGAACTGTACACACTTGCTAGCAAAGCGAAACAAGTTTTCTATCTCGATGATCTACTTAGAGGTCGGGCTTGGAAAGTTTTTCAAGAAGTGAATCATAGGCAAGTTTGGGATAATCTGGACAAGTCTGATCATATTGCTGATATTGATGTAGTAGAAGACACAAACTCATCCAATTTTGTATTGTCTGTTGAGATCGGGGAATTGGTTGTTCAACAATCTAATCAATCAAAAACATTCATAAGCGTCATCGCTTGACCTTATTTGACTGTTCGGAACGAGGATGATTTTATTAATGATGATGAAGAAGAAGATGAAGACGTAGACGTAGAAGAAGCAGATGGCGAGGATGAATTGGTTGTCGACCTTAGTGATGATAACACCAATTCCATCTCACTAATGGATGTTAATTTGATTATTGATGATATTGACAATTCTACTTAGTTTTTGTATATGTGTAAGAAAAACTATATATTCCAAAAATTATATATTGGAAATATTGAACGACATATGAATTTGTTATGTTGTGGATGTTTTTGAATTTTATGTGGTAATTACAACTATATATTCATAAATAATATAAATCTGATTTTCATACTATCAAAAAAATTTGGTCATATTTAGTTTAAAGATGTCATTATATGTATCTTCATACCATGGAGGATGTAATATTCGCTTTCTTAAAGAAAGGTTATTTTGGGAAATTGGGCCGACCAAGGGTATATTGGTCATTTTGTTTTATTATGTGATTTCATATGTGGATGTTTATATGAATTATATATATGTTAAGACTCGTCAGTTGTAAGAACAGGCATTTATGTGATTTATATGTTTTATGCATTTTATTGATTTTCGACAATAGTTGATTCTTCAAGCAATAATAGCGGAATGTCATAAAGGGAAATATTAGACTTGGGTCAGGTATAAATTATTATTTGAGGTAATTAGTAATAGTTGTATGATTACCAAATTAGCCTTGATGAGGACTAAGTGAGTAAATAGATGGGAGGGACATTTTAGCTATTCGGTGAATGGATTGAAAAGATTACCATTAGCTTTCCCCTTTCATTTTTAGCATATTTTCTTCTTCTCCTCATATTCTCTCTAGGAAGCTCTTGATCTCCTCTAAGATACAGAGGGAAATTAAATATTCTTAAAGGGTTAGATTGATTCCAAGCGCTTCACCATCATCTAGGATTCAAATCTCAAAGAAAGGTAACGAAATTTATAATTTTGTTCCTCATGTGTTATTGAGTTTTCTTGAGAATTTGGTGGTTTTGCTTGATTTTCGTACATTAATGATCCTAGGTTGTTTAGATGAAAGTATATATGATAGAAACATGTTTAGGAATGTACTTGAGACCTAGATTTAAACTGAAAACTATTGAATTGGTTGGATTTTGAAATTCGAGAAAAATGGATTTTAGAACCCTAGGATTTTAATTCTTGGTTTGAGACTTGGATTTGATGTTTAGATGTTACCTAGATGATGTATTTAATAGTGTATAAATTTTTTTGGTGCAAATATTTGAGTCCCATAGTGTTTTTGGATGTTTGGGGTTGAAATAGTTGAGAAATCGCAGAAATTTCTGGGTTTTTTTGCAGTGGCGTTGCGACTCAAGTGGATGAGCGCCGTGGTGCAAATGCCTCTCATTTAGTCTCTGAAATGCGCTCTGACTTTGGTAGCATCGCGACCCTTTTGGGAGGGTGCCGCGACTCAAATACATTTTCTGGTTACTATATCTCGGGTTTCGTATTTTGTACAATAACTTTTGAGCCCAATGTTGGATTTGGAAGTTATTTATATGGTTGGAAAGCTTGTGAAAAGATCTACAGTCCTAGAACCTAATCTAAGTTTAGATGTTATTATTTTTGAGTCGTAATTATGAACTAAGCTTGGTGTTAATCGATTTCGATCAATTTTGTTTAGGTTTGGCTAGAGACACTTGAACGGAATCACACTTGGGTCATTTTAATAACTAAATTGATGGAATCCAGGTAAGAAGAGTGGACACCTGCATTCAGATAGTCTGTTTGTTATTCATTCTTGCTTATTGAAGTATTATTGACATTATTCTTACTATGACAGTATGGTTAACGATATGCTTTGGTTTTTGTCATGATACATGTTTAGATATATGCATGTATGGACTATTATGAGCATGAGTTTTATGATGTCTTTATATTATGATGATTTATGAATTTACAAACTATATAGACATGCTTCTATATGCATATTGATTTAACTTGAGTGTACGACTGTTGCAAGGGCATTGGGCTGTTGCAAGGGCGGTATTGTTGAATTATAATGAGATGCATATGTTGCATTGTGTTACATTGAAATATGCATTATGATTATGTTGATATGTATTATGATTGTGATTGACTTTCATGTGTTTATGAATTGGTGATGTTTTGAGCTTGAGGGATGTGTCCTATATAGCTCTTCTTGCTAGGTCTTGTCTCACGGGTACTTTTTACGCATGTAATGATAAAGGCAAGCAATGGGTTGGAGAGCTGTGCTAGCGTGAGTACATGTTAGGGACAATGTGAATATGGTTCAAACCACTAGATGCCTTATATTATATTTTTATAAAGTATTTTGTTGTAAAATAACTACGAGACTCCAGAGTCTCCAATTTCTTTTGAATATCACTGTTTGAGTGATATTTTACTTTCTTTTAATTTAAATAAAGTGAACTTATCTTCTTTTGGATTAAAGAAAGTATTTTATCTCACGTAAGTAATCCTCGGTAAATTGGGGCGTTACAGAGGAGATTGTGGTAGTCAAGATCCACCTGATTCTACGATGATCCTAACCAGTTGCGAGACAAATATTTTAATTTTTACCATTTATGTATTTCTAATGAGATCTTATTGTACAACATACTAAATTATTTTATTTTCTTTTATAAAGCAATAAAACAACCCTACCAAAGAGAAAAGGTTGTGGGCCTGCCTTAGGGAAAAGATTAGATGACAGAAGGTTAGAATCTAGACATCCACTCCCTATAGTTGTTTACCCCATCGCGTACAAGGTAGTGGGAACTAAACACATTGCTTTTTTCAGCCTTTTGGGCACCTAAGTCACGCCTTTATGACCAGGAAATTACAAGGATTGGGCAAATGTCTTAAAACAGTTTAAGGACAATGTCATTAACAAAGTTAAGGTAAATATTATAGAATTTACTTTGATAATAATTGTATTATAATTCCAATATTATTAACATGTTTTCTTTTGATTTTAGTACTACTATCAAATGTATGGGCGAGATGATTATGATACCATCATGGAAAGTATCCATGCTGAGATGGCTTAGAGCTACAGAGATAGGAAAACTAAGAGGCACGCCCACTTCAAAAAGTTCTACACAGGACTAGATGATTGGGACCATGTCCTATTAAATCAACCCAAATATGTCAATAATGATCATTGGAAAGAAATTTGTGAGTTTTTTATGACTCCAAAGTTTATTGCGCACTCACAAAAGAGCAAAATCAACCGAGATCAACATAAGGCACAAAATCAATAGCGACCACTCATCACGAAAAAGTAAGTGAAAATATCAACTTACTTAAGTTGTATTAAATTATAAGTTCTATATTATTCTCATTTTATTCATTAGTTGAACTCGAACCTCATTGAGGAATTGAAGGAATATCATTGGACGAAAAGGAACAAGTTTGTCAACGAGGATGTTGAATGAGATTATGTAAGTTCAACTTTATTATATGTCAGCTCAAATAGTAATGTTTTTTTTTTTGCTTTCTAATGTTTTTTTTTAAATAGAAAAAGTGGAAGTCAACTCTTAAAGCTGAGACTCAGCAGACAGTTGATAAAGTAGTTTTTATAATGTTTTTTAGAGTTGTTTTAGGGAATTTTTAAGCTTATTTAGTTATGTTTGTGCAGTATGATGCTTTTTTTGCTTGTGTTTGATAATATTTCATGATATATGGAAAAATTGATAAATGTCCTTGTTTGGCCTTGGAAATATGTTATTTCGTGAAAAAGGGCATTTGAGCCTTGACACTTAGCATTAGTGTCACGACGCTGCGATTAGACAGAGATGCCAAATCACGAGAAATCGAGGGTTGCGGTGCTACTTTTTAGAGCCACGACGCTATTGATTGGAGAAATTGAGCCGCGACACACCAGAATTAGAGTCGTGTCACTTGTTGAGGCAGAGACGAGATGGATTTTGATTCTTGGACAAGGGCTGCAGCTCCTGAAGCGGTCAATGTGCTGATTAGGACATTTTAAGTAGGGGAAAAAGTGGAATATCTTGTTCAAAGAAAAAACTACTATTTAAGCAACATTATGACAATTTCTAAAAGGGGAACCCTAAGGAGAGACTCAAGGAACACTCTGTGGAGGAAAAA
Organism: Humulus lupulus; assembly: GCF_963169125.1. Lineage (NCBI taxonomy): Eukaryota > Viridiplantae > Streptophyta > Magnoliopsida > Rosales > Cannabaceae > Humulus > Humulus lupulus. Next base: position 137,577,065 of record NC_084798.1, on the reverse strand, counting down.
CCTTGGAGAGTAACTAGTTCTATCATTCTTTTTCTTCTTATTCTTTTACTTTCTCTTGTAATGATGATCATATTTAGTTTGATAGATTTGATTATGTTTAGGAGGAACTTTTTTTCTTATTTAGGGTGTTAAGGGATTCTCTTGAAACATTATGATTATCTAATGCATTTTTTATGAATTTCCTATCAATATTGTGAATTTTTGTACTTTTGTTTAATGCTTGATCACCACTTACATGATTTTAAACTGAGATCTGAGATGCGAAGGATAAATATACTATAGTCAAATAATCATAGATTTATATTGGATGAGAGTACCCTTATGATGTGTGTAGCTTAGGGATTATGTGTTTAATGCCTGCAATATGTTAGTTTGCCACAGAGATGTAGGAGAGATTGCTTATTTTAGAAAATTATAAGTCATAGTAAGAATAGAATTTACAATTGTAATTTGCTATCACAATAGAGATATGAATTCTTTAATTGAAATTAGAGAGGCATAGGCGGATAGCTGATGAAATTAATAACCCTAGTTCTTATTCCATTGAATTTAAATTTTAGTATTGATTCTCTATTGTGCTATTTGATTGTTTTATTCCTTTAGTTTTATTAATTTTGAATTCATCCTTTATCGAATCAATTAGACTTAAAGATTGATCTTTGATATTTAATAACAGCCTTCGTTGGAACTATACTTGATTTATCACTGTATTACTTGTTACGCATATGTGCACTTGCGTAGTTCAAAATTCTCAAAACATGTTTTTGATGCCTGTACCGGGGATTATATTATTAATATCTGTATATTATATTTTTATTCTAAATTGGTTTTTACTTTAGTAATCATTTGATTTGTAGTTGATATTGTGCTTTCAAGAAATATTGGCATATGCGATCAAGTAGACAAAAGAATTGATACCGGTAGATCTTGAAATTGAAAGAATTTGCAAACAATACTGAAAGATTAAGAGAAGGCTGGACTCTTCCATGGGTTAGAATCAAGGAAACGCAGGGAACAATGCCACTGAGTTAATAATATTCCAAATGTTGCAGAGGTCCTAGTGAAACAAGGACCATGGATGCTTAGAGACTATCTGTTTTATACTGTCACGGGTGTGCATTCATGCATCAGACACCCCACTATTACTGTGAATAATTTTGAGATCAAGCCGAAAATATTACAAATGGCGTAGTCTATTGTTCAGTTTGGGGGGCTGCCTACTGAAGATCATAATTTCCACAAAGCCACTTTCCTAGAGCTGTGTGAAACGTTTAAGATGAATGGGATGAGTTATGATGCAATCAGATTGAGCAAAGGGCTGGCTAATTTGGTTGCAAGCCAATTCTATCACAACATGGGAGGAGTTAGCCCCGAAGTTCCTAGCAAAGTTTTGCCCTCCAGAAAAAGCTGCAATGTTGAGAGGGTAAATTAATAATTTCTACTAGATGGAAGGGGAATCACTGAATGATGCATGGGAGAGATTCAAAGAGTTGTTAAGGAAGTGCCCACATCATGGCATAGAGAAGTGGATGCTGGTCCAAAACTTTTATAATTGTCTGTATGGTACTACTCATACCATAATAGATGTTGCAGTAGGAGGTGCGTTCATGAGCAAAATTCTAATGAAGATTATGAATTGTTAGAGGTGATGACGATGAATAACTACTAGTTTCCAACTGAGAGGGAAATACCAAAGAAGGTGGTTTATATGATTGAATGGGACGCTATTTCAATGCTTATAGGTTAAGTGACAACTTTAACGAAACAATTACAACAGACCAATCTCCCATCCAAAGCCATCCAAGTTCAAAATTTATGTGAGACATGTGATATCGGTCATCCTCTAAATCAGTGTCATGTCCTAGATATGAATAACATGCCCATGGAAGAAGTGCAAGCCATAGGAAATTACCAAATACAAAACAATAACCCTTTTTCCACGTCATACAACCAAGGTTGAAAGAACCACCCAAATTTTTCTTGGACAAATAATCAAACCACAAAAAAATCTTATCCTCATCCGTAGCCACAATATGAACCACCACACAATAAACAAGCTTTCCCACAACCCCAACAATCTTATCAACAAACTCCACCTGGCCCTTATCAACCATAAAATACATCACCACAACAGCCGATGCCCATGAAACAACTCGAAGCACAACCTGATTTACTAAATCAATTCATGACTGAAACCAGGGCATTTATAAGGATTTTGGAGACTCAGATTGATCAGTTGGATACTTTGATGAAAAACAGGGCTCAAGGAAATTTTCCTAGCACTACTGAGGTAAACGCAAAAGAGCAATGCAATGCAATATCTTTGAGGAGTGGAACACAGTATGATGAGCCAAGAAAGAATGAGTCAGAGGAGGTGAATCAGGAACAAAAGATAAAAGGCACAGTAAAATAGATGGAAGTGGGTGGGTCAAATGTTACTAAGAACCTAGATAAGCAGCTAAAAATAAGCATAGATCACCATATCCTCAGAGGCTTCAAAAGAATAAGCTTGGCAAGCAGTTTTCCAAGTTTTTTGATGTATTTCAAAAGCTTCTCATTGGCATATCTTTCGTTGAAGCACTTGAACAAACACCTAGTTATGTGAAGTTTGTGAAAGAAATTATGTCAAAGAAAAGGAAACTGGGGGACCATGAGATAGTGGCACTTACTGAGGAGTGTAGTGCGATACTTCAGAAGAAGCTACCTTCCAAGCTTAAAGATCCTAGTAGTTTCAATATCCTATGCTTTATAGGGGGCTCAGTGCTGACAAATGCTTTATTTGATTTAGGGTCCAGTGTGAATCTAATGCCTCTATAAATCTTTCGCGAGTTGAAATTGGGAGAAGCTCGACCTACTACCATATCCTTACAAATGGCGAATCGTTCTATTAAACATCCTCGGGGAGTGATTGATTATGTATTGGTGAAAGTGGACAAATTCATCTTTCTCGAAGACATTATTATTCTTGATATGGAGGAAGATGAAAATATTCCAATAATAAGATGAAGGGCATTAATTGATGTACAAAAGAATGAGTTGAAGTTGCAAGTGCGAAATAAGGAGGTAGCATTTAATGTCTTTGAAGCAACGAAAATTCCAACTTGTTGTAGAGTTAATGTGGTAAAAAGATGAGAGAACAAGTTGGAAGTCTCTAAGCATAGGTCTGTGGTTAAAACTGGTATGCAAAAAATGCGTCATCGTTTAAAAATGTTCTTTAGTGAGAAGATTCAAATGTTACATGAGCGGGGAAAAGTTCCACCAATTTGTAATAACAAGAAACGAGTGTCCACTCATGACATTATGGCTATAAAGGACGTGAGGGGTGGACTTGATCCAAGTTGAAATTGAAGAGGAATTTAGTGTCCAACTAAATGACGTTAACGACAGCGCCATTTGGGAGGCATCCCAATCTTTTTATTATTTTGTTATTTTGTTTATGTTTGGACAATTTTTTAATGTTTATTTTTAATATTTTTTAATGTTTATTTTTAATAATTTTAGACTTTAATTTGTCAAATTTCAATCGTTGAAATCGTGAAAACTTGAAAAAACATAAACAATACACAAGTACCTATTTTGAGCCGTGGAGCCTCCCTATTAGGGTCACGGCCCTAAAAAAGTCAGAGGCCTAAGGATTTTTGTAGAGAACCAGGAGCCACGGAGCCCTAAGAATGAGTCACGTCACGCCTACCCAGAAGAGAAAAACTACCCCCATACTGATGTGGTGCGTGATTCGGTACATCCTCTTTCCTTATTCTTTTCGCGACACGTTGGGGGCAATGTGTAATTTATGTTTGGGGGAGAGTTATGTGTAACGCCCTGGTTACTCCAAGACCGCTACTGTGAGCTTTGAACCGTGCTTAACTTTCTAGTCGAGTCATTTGGTTATAAATGTGCATCTAAGTGTTATTAATAGGCTAAGGTGAAAAACTCGATCAAAAGGAAATGATATATTTTATTTAAAACATAAAATTGTACATGGGCCCATAAAAGCGTTTGCAAGTTATTTACAATCCAAAATGGTCATTACAGTGTAAAATTACAACTCGCTGACCTAAGCGGCAAAAATAGGGTTAACCCCTAGTTCCTCTGAGAAACACCTTGGTCGTGGTGATCAAGCGGTCGTATATGTACACATCACCACCTAAGCTCTCCACTCAAGGCTGGGTGAGCTTTTCTTTCCCTTTACCTGCACCACATAGCACCCGTGAGCCAAGGCTCAGCAAGAAAACTCATTACTGCATGTATATAATAGCAAATGATGATCATGATAATCATACAGAACTTATACCCCTAAACAAATCACTCAATATCACTTAAATCTTCTCGTAACCAACCTCGGCTTATAACCCTAATCAGATAATATCGAGATTCTGATAATCATGATGGGGCATGTAGCCCTAATCAGATGAGTGACTGATGAGTAAGTCACAAAATTTAACAAGATGAGTCACAAACTTGAATTAGATAAGTGGCTCATGTGTGAGTCACGAACATGGGCTCGACACCCACAACCGTGTGACGATGTAGTCACTTGGGCCTTCTCACCCTGGCTCTAAGCAACTAGCCATTAAACTAGACAAGCGCTTTTGTTTTTCATTGAACTTAGGGTTGGTCAAGCATTTCATGCTAAGGACGATAATGCTAATGTCGATTAGATGTAATCTTTTTGGCTTGCGTTAAAAACGCTAATACCGTTCTTGACTCATAAGTCAATACCATATGACCAATGCTTATTACTACTGTCGAACTTGACTAATGAGTCACAGCTTCACAGTCAATACTCACACCATTGCCGAATCCTGACTCATAGGTCAGTGCCATACACAAGTAAGCAAGATTTTCGAAGCATTTGATATGCAATCAATGTCCACATATACATCATTCAACATGCCTCATGAATAACCATGCATGTCACATATGAGGTGCTATTTTCTTACCTCTCGTTCGAGCGAGAAATTATAAAAAAATGACCCTTGAGAATGATCGATCCTTTGATTCCTTAGCGTTCACCTATTCATAACCAAATATAACTTCCATCAATAAAAATGTTCAATAAAAGGCTCTTGAACTAAACCTCACTCCCGGGACATCGAATCGTACCCAAATGGTGAGTAGATTCGATCCCGAGCCTTAGAAATTGAAACCCCGAGCCAAAAACCCTCAAAAGTGCCTAAAATAGAAATCTGGAAAAGCAGGGTAGCGCTGCCCCCCTAGTGCCCCAGCTCTACAAGCAGAGTTGAATGGCCCCTAGCTAGCGTTGTAGCGCTACAACCAGGGTTTTCAACCCTGGTTTTTTCCTCCTTTCATTCTTCCATTTCCAACCTTAAAATCATGCTTCCAAACCTCATTCAAACTCACAAAAGAACCCAAAAACCAAACATACAAGTCCTAGGCATCATAACCTATTCAATCATTGCCAAAAACTCCCATCAATTCTCAACTATCCAATCTAAAATTCAAGCTAAAAACCAAATTAAAATAGAGTATAAAACCAAAGTTTCTATGGCTATAATCTTACCTCAAGCTCAATATGGAACCCTCTTCAATGGTGGAACACATCCCTAGACCCTCAAGGCTTGGTTCCCTAGCTTTATTCCTCAAATGAAGCTAAAAAATCCAAAGAGAAAAGGAGGGAAAAATGGTGCTTGAGAGAAGAAGAAAATTTACTCTATTTTGGTTAAGTTTCTACAGCCATCTTAGTTCTCATATATTCCTTAGGTAAAAGGACAATATTCCCCCCTAGGTAATTTAAAGTCTTTTAAAGGCTTATAAGGGTAAAACCGTTCTTTTTCCCCTATCTCGTTAATCTTAATTAACGATCTCTAATTCCTGTTATTTCCAATATTCTCAAATGATAATAAATCATATCCCATTACCCTTTAAAACCCGGTAATTTTCTAATCACCAAATTACCCCGAGACTCACCCCAAGCCCCAAAATTAACCCCGTTATGACCAAACTGCTAACTTGCATTCAAAGACCGTGTCATGCCGAATAGCTCTAAAAAATCCACATTATAATGTGGCCTCATCAATAATTCACCAACATGCATGAAAATATACAATTATGCCCTCAACGGGCCAAATTACCAAAATTCCCTTATAATGAAATGTGGACCCACATGCATGCATTTATCATCATATGATAATATATTTCACATAAACATGCATATAATGATTTAATGGCATAATAAATCAATTATGGCCCTCCCAACCTTCTAATCCAACAATTAAACCTCATTAGGGATTTTGGGTCATTACATTAAGAGTTTACTTTGTTTTCGTTGGTTTCTAGTTGTTTTTCATGTTTTTAGTTTTTCGTAGTTGTTTATAGTTTTGAATCAAGTTGTTTTGAAGCTGATGATACTTATAACCATGTGATATGAGTTATGTTTTTAGAACTGTGTGAATCTGTGTGCTTGGTGAAATTAATATAGTGATTAGCTTTGATTTGAGTTTTAATTTCCATGAAATCCTTAATTGATAAATTTCTTACAATTCTTTAATATATGCTTTTTAAGTGGATTTGTTGATCGAGATTTGAAAATATTATAGAACTTGCATATTTTGTTGATTGAGCTTAAATTTGAATGATGCGTGCTTAGGAAGATGATTTAGGCAATTCTTTGGAACGATTGAGCCTTCCCAGCCATCTTTAATGTACTAAATCCCTAGTTACCCAATTTTGAGCCTAAAGTGATTCTTTTGTTGTTTGACACTTATTTTGAGCATAATTGAAACTTTGTTATTTATCTTTCCTTTTGATATACCATGAACCTATGAAAAGTGATTGGGGGATGGTTTGTAATGGTGTTTATATTTGAAAATTTGGGTCAATGAAAGAATAAAAATTGAGAGATGAAAAAAAAATATATGTTGAAAATGAACTACATTCCAAATAATAATATAAACAAATAAGTTTGGGGGAGTGTAGTATCATTAGAAACAAAATTTTGGAGTATGAATTCGCTCAAAGTATGAAATTTTGCGAAAGTTGGGGATTGTTTGGGGGAATTCAAGTTGAGAAAGATTGGTTTGTTTGAGTTTTATGCTTATGGTATAGTTGAGCCTAATTGACTTTTTATTTACCTACCTAAGCCCAAACCTTTCGTTATAAGCTTAAAAAGTCCTTTTGATTCTTGATCGTGTGTTATCATATTAGGAAATATTGATGAATTATGCAAGCATATGAAATACTTTGTTTTAATGGAATGATTTGGAAGATTTGACATGTATATGGTATTGTGATTGTGTGTTATTTACTGGTTAATGTTGTTTGGTGTAGCAAAGACTGAAGTTGATTATTGAATTGATTTTACTGAAATTCTAGATGAAACGTTGTTGAAAATCATGAGATTGTATTCCATTGTGTTTTTGAAGTTGGGCTTGTTAGGTTATAATTTGATTCATTTTTGTGATTAGTTTGTTTTAGAAAGTGTCAATAGGTTTTACTCGAGGACGAGTAAAAGTTAAGTTTGGGGGAGTTTGATAGTTAGATTTTATAGAGTTGTTTTAGGGAATTTTTGATCTTATTTAGTTATGTTTGTGCAGTATGACACTTTTGTTGCCCGTGTTTGATAATATTTAAGGATTTATGGAAAAATTGATCAATGGCCTTGTTTGGCCTTGAAAAGATTTGATTTTGTGAAAAAAGGCATTTGAGTCGCGATGTTGAGCATTAGAGTCACGACACTGCGATTAGACAGAAACGTCAATTCCTGAGAAGTCGAGGGCTGCAATGCTACTTTTTAAAGCAGCGACGGTATATATTGGAGAATTTGAGTTGCACCACACTAGCATTAGAGCTGCATTGCTTGTTGAGGTAGAGAAGAGACAAATTTTAATTCTTCGACATGGGCTGCCACACTTCATTTTTGGGCCGGGGCGCCTGAAGCAGTCAATGTGCAAATTAGGGCATATTGAGCAGGGGAAAAATGGAATTTCACATTCAAAGAAAAAACTACTATTCAAGCTACATTATCATGATTTTTGAAGGGGGACCCTAAGGAGAGACTCAAGGAACACTCTATGGAGGCAAAAGCTTGGAGATCAACTAGTTCTATCATTATTTTTCTACATATTCTGTTACTTTGTCTTGTAATGATGATTATATTTAGTTTGATGAATTTGATTATGTTTAGCATGAACTAAATTTCTTATTTAGGGTGTTAATGAATTCTCTTGAAACCTTATGATGATCTAATGCTGTTTTTATGAATTTCTTTCAATATTTTGAATTGTTTGACTTGTGTTTAATGCTTGATCACCATTTACATGATTTATATGATTTTAACTTGAGATCTGAGAAGTGAAGGACAAATATGCTATAGTCAAATAATCATAGATTAATATTGGACGAGAGTACCCGTATGATTTGTGTAGCTTAGGGATTACGTGTTTAATGCCTACAATATGTTAGTTTACCACAGAGATGTAGGAGATTGCATATTGTAGAGAATTATAAGTCCTAGTAAGAATATAATTTACAATTGTAATATGCTATCACAATAGAGATAGGAATTCTTAAATTTACATTAGAGAGACATAGGTGGATAGTTGATGAAATTAATAAGCCTAATTCTTATTCCATTGAATTTAAATTTTATTATTGATTCTCTATTGTTCTATTTTTTATTGTTTTATTCCTTTAGTTTTATAAATTTTGAATTCATCCTTTGTCGAATCAAATAAAATTAAAGATTAATTTTTGGTAGTTAATAATAGTTTAATATTAGGAATAGTGCCCTTAAAGCAATTGTAGTTGACAAATGTTTTAAATGAAATAAATAAATAAATTGAATTATTATTATATATATAGCCTATGTCTGATATAATATTGATAATATTAAGTAAATATCATAAAATTCGAAAGTTTATCTATGTGTTCTTAATATCATATTGGTATGAGAGGATCAAGATTAAGATAACAAACTTGAAACAGTTCTCAGTAAAATAAAGTTATGGAATATTTAGATTAATTACTGCTAGTACAGTTCGCTAGTATTATGAATACAAGTGACCTAGATCTGGGTCACTAGTGTAGTAGGAGACTTTAGTGAAGGTACTTTATATATAGTAATATATAGAAATGGACCAGATGTGATTTGTTAATACTTGTTTATGTTAGGATTTTGGACGTCCCGTAAAATCTCTTAACATAATTTGCCGAAAAACATAACCATTTTCTAAAATAAGGTAACCGAAAATCCATATAATTTTCTTTTAAAAAAAAACATGAAAGAGATCAGAGGTATTCACATAATTAAAAGAAAATTACAATGTCATAATTTTAAAACATTCAACAAGCCAAAAACAATTTGTTAGTTATCATATCGGTTCTAGACCCAAAAACATAAATTCCCAAAAGGTCGGTCCACAGGTACATCCTTGCAGATAAACTCCAGCGCTCACTTATCCACTTTGACTTTGATCTTACCTACAACACGAAAAAATTAGGTAAGCGAAACACTTAGTAAGAACAATTTAACAAACATAACCACATAAAGAGAGCAAGAACATAACTAACTGTAACTAGGCAGATAATCAACCAAGAATAGGATTCTGATGAAATCGAACCCTAACATACAATTTAAGAACATGCGGACGTCCTGGAAAACTTATGGTCATGCCTCATAACAAAAATTTGTATCCTAAAAGTACACCTTCACACAGAAAATCCCAAAGAATACATACAGTCTCAACTGGTAACATACATACTTACATACTTAGTCAAATCATAACATACACACTTACTTAGTCATTCATATCTTAGCATACATACTCACTTAGGGTTCTAGAAGAACCTTCAACATAACTTAACATAGCTTAACATATCTTAGAATATCATAACATATATAACCATAGCGTCGATGGGTGTAAACTAGTTACACCGGTTACCTAGACTCCTAGAAGGATAAGGCATAATTTCTTAGTATAGAGATTTGATTTCGTAATTAACTTACTTACGTGTCATGGAGTTTAACCAAAATCTTATGCCACGGGTGTTAAGTCAAACATGTTACATGTTGTGGTGGCCAACTGACCTTAGTCAAATAATCATTGGTGGCAAACTGGTTTCTCACTTAGTTCCCTAGTGGCTAGTTGGAGTTCATAGATGACACGGTAACTAGCCGGACTCAGAATCAACTTACTTATGTGTCGTGGAGTTTATTCAGACTCTTATGTCACGGGTGTTAAGCCAAACTTCTCACATATTCACATAGTCATCGGTGGCGAACTAGTTTCTCACTTAGATACCTGGTGGCTAGTCGGAGTTCATAGTCGTCGCAGTAGCTATCCGGGCTACTGACCTTAGTCATTAGTATGTGAACCCTCTAGGACCACGGTCTTGAGTAAACCTTCTAAGACTAGTTCAAATTACTAGCTTATATCTTAGTTATCAAAACTAGTTAGTAATGTGTTGCAGCTAAACATATCATAATTCGTCTTACCCGGATTCCTTAGCGTTTGCTTGTGGAAACCTTCTATCTAGAGGCGAGCCTTCACACTTAGATAAAACTGTAGTGAAACCACACAGTGACTCGGATCAAACTATGGCATATTCTTATAGTTAATATTCCACGATAGCTACATTCAATAAAGTTCTCTTAGAGACTCTATACTGACATTTCTGTCATACACTTTACAGTGTATAAGACCAAATTCTGCTTTAAATCAAATTACGGTTTCTGGAGAAAAATCATCCTTAATGCAACATGCTCTCCATGTTGTGCAATTTAATATTTTATCTCTAGAAAGCTCTCTCAATCATATTACGCGTATTTTGGTTGATCACAAATGAAGTTTTAAACGACTCTTAATCTTAGAAAAACCACCCACTTTTTACTCAAGTACGGAGTTTACCGTTTTCCATTCTTTACCCAAAAATACCATGTTACGACCTATTAGAATTTATTATTCATTAACGATAATACTTCTTGATTTACGGTTTTATAAAACCTAACTCCCATTTTTACCATCTGTAAATCCATAACCTAGGATCTCTATTACCTCATTTTCGAAGAGAAAGGGAAATTGGACCCCAAGTTCAGAAAATGGTAAAAAAGAATTCTCAATAACCTTACACTAATTTGGGATTTGTTAAATATCCAAAACTTTAGCTATTGTTTTTAAAAAAACTTCATTTCCAATTCCGAACCTAACTTATTCACTATTCATTTTAACGTGATAAAAATCTCGCTTTTAAGGTCATATTCAATTTAGGCCCTAACCACAACCTTTTAAAATCCTATTCACGTATTATGCATCCTAATGATGGGAACTAGGGAGAAGCTCACGTCAAAAATTCAATTTAGGTTAGGAGAACTAACCTCTCAAAACTCATTTTATTTTTGTTAAGGTTTGAAATTTCTATTTTCCCCAGTTTTAGGTAACTTAGAAAAATTACTACTCTTAAACCGTGATATATTTTATTCTAAAATTTTACCAGGGCCTTAAAACCTATCTTAAAAAATTTCTCTCCAAGTTTCAAAATTTTTGGGAAGACAAAACCCATTAAACCTTATACAGAAATCTGGGCAGTGCTTGCGGCCCAGGAGTTTTTCTCAGATTTTTAGGGTTCATAGAAAACTTATTTCTCTTAAATCATAGAACAATTTTTTTCTAACATTTTAGAATAATCTTTAATCATATCTAATTTAGTCTCTCTAAAAATTTCATAATTTTTTGGATAGGAGAACCAATTAAAAAATGTAAAACAATATGGGCAGTGTTTGTTGCCCAGAAATTTCATTTTCATATTATTAGAGAAAAATTTGAAAAACTATTACACTCTAACCATTTTTCATTTTCCTTCATAAATTTTCTGCAATACTTGTACATATTTTAACTAACAGTTTACCAAATTTCATGGCTTTTGGCTAAGTAAAATGTGTTCAATATTGAAAACAATCTGGGCAGTGCATGCTACCCATAAATTTTCCAGATTGCATGAAGATGCCAAAAAGTTCATAACTTCGGTTTCAAAACACCTTTTTCGATTCTCAAAAGCCTAAACTCAAGTACTCATCTAGAACTATGCAAAAATATAAATTATTTCCACAACCAGAGGTAGTAGGGTACGATCTAACCCATTGGAAATCATACAACAAAAACTTGGCAGCATGTATTTCTACACATTCTATCAAAAATAAACACAACTAGCAAAACCATAGCCACATGCATGCATGCAAATCAACAAATCAACCAATCTAACCCTCAAGCATAAAATAAACTTCAAAAACCAACAAAACAACCTATACAATCAGATCTAACATCAAAAACACCTCAAAACCAACCAAGAATCTACCTTTGATGGTTTAAGCTTGGAGATAAGGTTGCCTTAGCCTTTCAAACTCCCCCCTTGTGTTCTATAAACTCTAACCGAGCCCCAAGGTTCCACATGCAGATTTTTAAAAAGGAAATGTTAGGGTAGAAGATTGAGATGAGTTTAAAATTGCCAAAACTCTAAGATCTTTACCTTTGTTCTCACTAAAACATCAACAAGTTTCAAATCTTTGAGATACACCTAGAACCACCACTCTTGAACCCTAGAACACAAGATCAAAGTCATGCATGGCTATTAAATCACATGCTTGCAACATAACCCTTAGGGTTTTGGGTTTGAAGAGAAGGAGAATGAAAGAATGTACTAGGTTTGAAACTTAAACTTGCCTATTGTGCTCTTGAGTTTTCTTCCTTCCTTCAATGGAGAGTGAGAGCTCTTGCTCCTTGGAGAGAAAAATGGCAGAAAATGGAGGGTAGAAGGAGAATAGATTTCAGTTTCGGGGGGAGAGAGAAAGTAGACAATCATTTTCTTGAGGAAAAATAAATTTAAAAAAGAAAAAGAAAATGATTAGATGTGTAAGAGGGGATGATTGGAGGTTTAGCAATGGGTGAGGTAGCCTCTTACTCTTCCTAGGGTAGGTTTCATAAACACTTCAATACACTAAGGCATAGCCTAGCTGCCCATCATACCCTCTCTCCTCCTTTGGAAATGATTAAATGCCCTTGCCCCTTTTAACTCACTTCTAATCCACTCAAGGGCCTTTGGTAATTTCACTCTCCAAATTTAACCAAAATTTTACTATATAGTTTCCAAATATCTCCAAGCTAAATTAAAATAAATGCGACCAAAAATAAGTTTTGTCACATAACACATAATTTTGGTAATTTACTCAAATTGACCAAAATGCCCTTAGAGGCTTGGGCAAGAATTTCCATTCTTAAGCCCGGTAGATTGGAATTAAATCATCAATAATTTTTTCTTAAACTTATTGTATCGACTATAACATCCCAGTGCCAGACAAAATTAATATTTTTATGTCATAGTATTTCCTATTTAATTAATCTGAGATTTTTACCCGATTAGGATTTTTGACCCGGTCCACGACGAAAGGTCTCGGTTTCTAAAAAAAACTACACTTACCACAACCTGGTTAGCATTAAAACATTACAACTTCTTGTAACATAAAATGTTCCCCTGACATAATACATAATAAAGGGAATTTAAATACCAGAACTTCGGTTTACCTGGTGCCCTAAATGGAGGGCGTTACAATACCTACAATTTATACAAGTTTCGTCCTCGAAACTTAGAACAACTATGGGTATAACTCACACATCTGGTCTTCGAGTTTCCACGTTGCTTCTTCTACGTCATGGTTACACCATTGCACCTTTACCAAAGGTATTGTTTTGTTCCTTAACACCTTGTCTTTCCTATCCAGAATCACGACCGGTTTTTTCCTCATAGCTTAGCTTAGGATTTATGCTAAGTTCATCATAACATAGCACATGAGTGGGGTCATTCACGTACTTCTGTAATGTTGACAGATGGAATAGATCGTGAACTCTAGAGAAATTGGGCAGAAGGGCTAGTCAGTAAGCCTCCTTTCCAATGCGTTCTAGAACCTAAAACGGTCTTATGTACCTAGGGCTCCACTTGCCCTTTTTCCCGAACATTGTAACTCCTTTCAGTGGAGCTATCTTTAATAGTACCTTGTCCCCAACTTCATATTTTAATGGTCTCTGACGATGATCAACATATTTGCATTGTCGATCTAGAGAGGTCTGCAACCTTTGACGGATTGATCTAATGTCTTCTGTAGCTTGGTCTACGTCTTCTAATCCCAAGAATTTCCTCTCACTGGTCTCATACCAGTGGATTGGAGATCAAAACTTTCTTTTATATAGTGCTTCATACAAAGCCATTTTTATCGAGTCATGATAGAAATTATTGTTGGCGAACTCAATTAATGGGAGTTTTACAGTCCACGAGCTTTGAAAATCTAGCATGCAAGTTCTGAATTGTTTGTTCGCTCTGGCCATCAATCTGTGGATGGAAGGTAGTACTAAACTTGAGTTTAGTTCCCAATCCCATTTGCATTCTTCTCCAAAACGAGGAGGTAAATCTTCCATCACGATCGGCACTATAGAGATGGGAACCCCATGTAATCGCATTATCTTAGAAATATCCGCAACATATCCGCAACTTCTTTTTTCTTAATGAGCAAACAATGAGTGGATTTTGTCAATCTATCCATGACAATCCAAATTCCATCATGCCCCACCATAGTGTGTTGTAACTTGATAACAAAGTCCATGGTCACCATTTCCCATTTCCACTCAGGAATCTCTAGTGGTTTCAATAACCCTGCGGATCGCTGATGCTCCACTTTGATTTATTGCCATTTCAAACAGTGTGCTACGTACTCCACTACATCTTTCTTGATTCCTACTATCCAAAAGTTTTTTTTTAAAATCCTCATACATCTTAGTAGTTCTCGTATGCATAGCGTAAGGAGTACTATGAGCTTCATAAAATATTTGCCTCTTGATCTCCTCATCATTGGGCCCGCATATTCTTCCCTTGAAACCTAACACTCCATCATCCGAGATGTGAAACCCTGGTCGCAAGTCTTTCATCATCTCATGCACCATTCATTGGATCCACGGATCTGCTAGCTGTCCCCCATGGATGGCTTTAATGATCATGGGTTGCACGGATAACCTTGCCAATCTTCTCACTGTTATCTCCAAATCCAATTTGGATATATTGGTTTGTAGTTCTTGGGGTATTTCTTTCATTGAAATTACATAAGCAATTGGCTACCGACTCAACGTGTCAGCTACTTTATTATCCTTGCCTGGGTGGTACAATATATCGCAATCATAATCATTAAACAATTCTAACCATTTCTGTTGTCTCATGTTTAACTCTTTCTGGGTGAAGAAATATTTCAGACTCTTGTGATCCGTCTATATGTCATAGTGGATCCCATAGAGATAGTGTCCTCCGATCTTCAATGCGAGCACTACCGCTGCTAACTCCAAGTCATGAGTTGGATAATTTTAAATATGCATTGGGCCAATTATTGTTTATAAGGGCATATCTATAATTTTTGCCCGTTGAGGGCATAAATGTGATTATATGTGTTAAATGATTGAGAGTACATTATTATGTTGATATATTCGTAGTATATGGCTCGTGGCAATCCCAACGAGTGGATTAGCGGAATAGTCATAGCAGGGTTTAATACCTGACTCGGGGTGAGCCTAGGGGTATTTTGGGAACTTATAGATTATTTTGGGGTTTATTGAGTAACAAGTAAGTATTTGATGATTAGTTTGGCATGTAGTGATTAATTGAGAAATTGTAGGATGAATCGAGGAAATAGGAGGAATCGGGGAAAATGATCGTTTTACCCATAGAAGTAATTAGAGGGCTGGGTTAGTATCAGGGGCAATTTGGTCATTTGGTTAAGGGAATTGGTCAATTGAACTTCGAGGAAATAACCATAATATAGTGGAACCTCTCAACACTTTCTTTCCCTCTCACTCACGTACTTTCTCTCTCTACTTCTCTTATGCCTTGAAGCTGAGGGAAATTTGAAGGAAAAAGCTTGGTTTAGGCTGGGAAAAAAATGCTAGGAATTAAAGCTTAGAGGTTGAAGAATCAAGCTTGGACATCAAGTAATTTCTGAAGAGATTAGGCTATCAATTGAGGTAAGGTTCTAAGATCTAATTTCTGAGTTATGGTTGGGTTTAGATAGGTTTAGAAATGCTTGGGTTAGCTTCTGAATTTGGGATTTAAGGAGAATTGAATTGTTATTCTAGGCTTCAGATGTTTTTCTAAGGTGATATTTTGTAATCTGGACCTGGTTTTGGCTAGGGTGTATATTGAGGTTGAGGGTTGAAAAAAAAAACGTTGGAAACCCATGGATATCTGGGTTCATGGGGGCGCGCCGCGACCCAGTTCATGGGCGCTGCGACCCGCGTACCCCAGAAGGCCCTAGGGCTTGCTGACTTGAGGGTGCGTCGCAACCCTAGGGGTTAAGTCACGGCCTGCCTCCCCTTGGTGCATGAGGCTGGCACCTCTGACTTGAGGCGCACTGCGACCTTTAGGGCCAGGTCGCGGCCCACCTAGGCAACCATAGCCTAGGTTGGTTTTTAGGCTCGGGGATTCAAACTTAAGGGCTCAGGACGAATTATACTACCCGATTTAGCAGAATTAGAGGTCTCGGATGCTAGGATTTGTTTCTAAAATATTTAATTGGATTAGAATTTGATAGTTCCCATGATTGCTTGTGATATGGGTGACCATTAAGGCTCAGGACTGAGGATCATGCTCGGGACCGCTCAGGACTCTAGGTAAGAAAACTGCACCCAAGTGGTTGTGAATGGGACTGAGATTCCTTGTAATTAAACATACATGTTCTATGAATTATATATCTATTATGTGCGATGTGAAAGTACAGCCTAAGGGTGTCGGGGATGATGATAAGCGTACTGAAAGCAGCTCGGCCTAAGCGAACCATGATCAGTTAAATAACTAGAGGGCTCGGCCTCAGGGCGCCGACACCTAAATATTTGTATTACTGATTGAGTTATATATTTGAAAGTATATGTTTAATGTTGCCTATCTTAATACTTGTCTTTTGTTGATTAATTGAATTTATTGGATTAAAGTTTGTTATATGCACTTGTTGCTGTCAATGCTTATTGTTTATGGTTTTCTTGCCGAGCCTTGGCTCACGGGTGCTACGTGGTGCAGGTAAAGGTAAAGGAAAGCTGGACCAACCATGAGTTGGAGAGCTTTGGGGGCGAAGTGTACATCGACGACTTCTCGACTACCACGGCTGAGGGGATTACAAGAACTAGAGCTCAAACTGTATTTTTCCATTTAGACTGGCTACTGCTGTATTAATTGTCTAGAGTTGTTTCTGCCTTGCAAATCTTATTTTTAGGTTCCCATGTATAAAACTATTATTTTAATGAAAATCAATCATTTTATAATCAAAATATTTTAACCCAAACCTTTTAGATGACTTTAGAAACACATTTTAGTTCGAACGACCTCATTAGTAAGTCTTGCACTATTTAGAACACACAGTGTAACGGTCTTGCTTACCCAGGGCGTTATAACTTTGTATCAGAGTGGTCTACGTTTAAGGGTTCTTGAAGGCTGGCTGGGCATGTACACTCGTTGCTAAAGACGAGCTCGACTCAGTGTTTTGTAACCAAATATGTGATTATATGTTTAAATGTTTAAATGAAATATAAATGCTTTATCTGCATGATTAATAGGGAGCATGAGATATACTGATAGGGCCTGACCCTTGATTGCTATGAGAATATGTTAAGGCATGGTAGTTAGCATTGCGACAATATGTTAAATGATTGTGCTTTGTGGCCAGGATAATTGCGTTGGACCATGGAACGAATATGAACCTGTTATCATTGTTTGACCAGTCTAGTCATTTTTTGCAGATAAACTTTGACAGTTATGTGTCCAAGGCAATCAATACGAATAGCCAGCACTGGGGTCGAGGATAGAATGATGAGCAGAGCCAGAACCCTCCGCCAGTCCCTGAGAACTGGCAACAGTTTCTTGCTGATATGCAAGTGAGACTACAGAGTTAGGAAGAGCAGATTCGCCTTCTAAGGCAACATGTTCTGTCAGGGAGTGTCGCGCCTAATTTGCCACCTATTGTGGCACCAGCTGTACAGCCGCCTGAAATTCGAAGCAAGTGGGAGCAACTTTCTGAAAGATTTAGGAGACATCATCCTCCAACCTTTGAGGGTGGACCAGATCCACTAAAGGTTGAACAGTGGATGAGCATGATCGCCTCCATTCGGGATTTTATGAGGGTGAAAGGTAATGACAGGGTGGCCTATTCCACGTACATGATTTTTGAGGAGGCCCATATTTGGTGGGAGGTGGCATCACAGACTCGAGATATTTCTGTTATGAGTTGGAATGTGTTCAGAGATCTATTTAACCATAAATAATACAACATTGTCGTCAGAGCGACAAAGGTGAATGAGCTAACTAGGTTAGTTTAGGGTAGAATGATAGTTACTAAGTATGCCCTAAAATTTGACAGGTTGGCAAAGTTTGCACCAAATTTAGTGCCTACAGATGCAACTAGGCATGAAAAATTTTATTTGAGGGCTTAATGCTATGATAGGCTGAGATGTGAGGATCTTATATGCACTTGTTGCTGTCTTTGCTTGTTGTTTATGATTTTCTTGCTGAGCCTTGGCTCACGGGTGCTACGCTGTGCAAGTTAAGGCATAGGAAAGCTGGACCAACCATGAGTTGGAGAGCTTTGGGGGTACAGTGTACATCGACAGTTGATCGACCGCCATGGCCGAGGGGATTATAGGAACTAGAGCTCAAACTATATTTTTCCATTTAGACTAGTTATTGTTGTATTAACTTTTGAGAGTCATTTCCACCTTGTAAATCTTATTTTTGGGATCCCATGTATCAAACTCTTATTTTAATGAAAATCAATCATTTTATAATTAAAATCTTTTAACCTTAACCTGTCAGATGACTTTAGAAATACATTTTAGTACAAATTACCAGATTAACAGGTCTTGCACTATTTTAAACACATGGTGTAACGGTCCTGGTTACCAAGGGCGTTACAAAATCGCTGCAAGATTAGTACCAGATGTTGAGCGTGTTCTTCATGATTTCATGAGTATACAAGTATATTGTCTATAAACACGGTCACAAATTTGTCTAGATACTCCCCTAGTACTCTATGCATAAGATCCATGAATGTCGCGGGCGCATTTGAGAGTCCAAAAGACATCACCACGAATTCATAGTGGCCATACTGAGTTCAGAATGTGGTCTTGGGAATATCTGATTCCTTGAAATTCAACTAGTGGTATCCGGATCTCAAGCCGATCTTTGAGAATATCGTTGCTCCCTGCAGTTGATCAAATAGATCATCGATTCCGAGCAACATGTATCGGTTCTTGATCGTCACTTTGTTGTGTTCGCGGTAGTCTATACACATTCTCATTGAGCCATATTTCTTTTTCACGAATAGTACCGGGGCTCCCCAAGGAGATTGTCTTAGTCATATAAATCCTTTATCCAGGTAGTCTTATAATTGCACTTTCAGTTCTTTAAGTGCTGCCGGTGCCATCTGGTATGGTGCCTTTGAAATGGGTGTGGTACCTGGAATAAACTCGATCTCGAACTCAACTTCTTAGTCCGGTAGTATCCCTAGAAGATCCTCAGGAAACACTTCTAGAAATTTTCATATCACTACTATCTCATAAGGTTGTAGCTTAGAGTCCCTATCATTGTCTATTACGTTCGCTAGGTAGCCGATACATCCATCATCCAATAATTTCCTAGCCTTCATAGTGGAGATTATACAAAATTCTTCTCATAGGATGTGCCTTGAAACACAGACGGTTCTTCCCCAAGTGGGTTAAAAGTCACCTTTCATTGTTAGCAATTTAGCACCACCCCGTATTTGGTTAGCCAATCCATACAAAAAATAACATCGTACTCATGTAAATCTAACACTAACAAATCCACCGTCAACTCCTGACTTTCTACACAGACTGGTACGACTCTAACCCAAGACCGTACCATCATATCCTACCCTGAAGGTAAGGATACACCACATACATTTGCCATAGGCTCAGGCTTCCTATATATCTTATCAACATAAGATGCAACAATAAAACAATGGGATGCACCAGTGTCCATTAATGCATATGCTGAGTTATTAGCCACAGGAAGTTGACCTGATACCATGTCGGAAGTCCCAACTCCTTTATCACCATTGGTGAGTGCATAGACTCGTGGTACAGTTCCTACTGGCTTTGGTTGGTCATTTCCTACCTACTGACTATGAGTTAGGAAATACTTGGAGAAATGACCCGGCTTTCCACAGGTGAAGCAGTTGTTGTTGTTGCACTCGCCTGGCTGGCGCCGATTGCATTTGTTGCACTCGGCCAATAGTTGTTTTCTCTCCTTGGCTGGTTGTTGAAGTTTGAACTTCAGCTTTATGGCTCCATTCTTCATTTATGATCTCAACCATTGGAAAACTGAGAATATCCTAGAGTATTTGTCTTCCCCATACTTCGATTGCCTCTGGATGCAAACCTCCTAGAAGATCCGCTCCGGTTGTTAGAGTATCTTCCTCTGTCATTTGGAACATATGCTCGTTCTTCAGCCCTGTAGGGCTCCTTCTTTTCTTTTACTAACCAGAATTCTTGGTAGATTTCTCGCTCTACGACTTCATCATAAGTTCCGGGTCGGTCTTCCCAGTGTCCACGAACTGAACTCTCTTTCTTTCCAACCCCTTCATGAATTTGCGTACCCGGTTGGCTTCAGTGTGTACCAGATCCATAGAAAATCTTGAGAGTTTATCAAACTTGCGCACATACTCCTATATGCTAGATGACACTTGGACTAGAGCCAAAATTTCTACCCATTCCATTTGTGCCACGTCACATCCTTTCCTAGCAATCCCACCAAATGTGTGCTTCCTTCCTTAACATATACACTGCACAGATTATCTTTTCCCTTTCGGTATCCACCACAAAGTCAAAGATTCTCTCTAGCACGCTAACCCATTCCTCTGCCAGCAAGTGGTCCAAACATCCTTCGAACACGGGTGGATTTTGCTGGCTAAACCATTATGAGATCGGTTTTGATTGTTCTATCCTAGATGCATCAGCTGGCTGATTCGCTCCCACTAGTGGGTCTTCTTGCACCAGGAATTCCTGTTGTTTGGGAACGCTTTCCCGGGGTGCTGGGTGTACGTGGTTGTGTGGTGCTTCCGAGAATATCTGCATCAGTGCCACGAACATCTGGGCATTCGCTGCACTCTACTCATGCATAGTCCTTCTCAGATCCTCTATCTTAGTTCCAGATTTGTTTTTGGCTATGCTTTTTGTCCACGACCTCTCCCTCAGCCTTGACCCCTTTCTCTACCTTAGCCACGACCTATATCTTGGTCAACGGCTGCTCGCTCGGCTGAGTATGGTGGATTGATAGCTCGACCTACCCGGGCTCGAGTGTTAGGCGCCATTGTGAGTCTCTATACAACAATATGTAGTAGGGAATAATACCAACCTAGCATTAAATGAGCTAAACAAGTTTTGGTCATACAAAAGAAAGAAGAACCATAACGATTCAACTCAAAGCAGGTAATCCATCGCCAAACGGCATGTCGATGTCGCTGATCGTTCTCGAAGTGTCGAGGATTGTCGTTGTGAAATAACCTATTATAGTTAACCCTAGGTGTAAGGATCACAGGTAGGTTCTCTATACCAAGGTCATCTGTCTTAGGTATAATATCCATAACCTACAATTTATAGGATTGAGGTAAAATAAAATAAATTAAAGCAAACAGATATGAAAAGACAGTACTTACAGTGAGTGTAAGTCTATCTTGCAAAATGTATATGTGGGTTTTTCTATGTAATAGGATTAGCCCGGTGCTCTAATACCAACTATGACGTCCCGTAAAATCTCTTAACATAATTTGCGGAAAAGCATAACCATTTTCTAAAATAAGGTAACCGAAAATCCATATAAAAAAAACTTTGCAAAACATGCAAGTGTTCGGAAGTATGCTCATACTTCAAAGAAAATTACAATGTCATAATTTTAAAACATTCAACAAGCCCAAAATAATTTCTTAGTAATCATGTGAGTTCTAGACCTCAAAACATAAATTCCCAAAAGGTTGATGCACATGTACATCCTTGCAGATAAACTCCAACGCTCATTGATCCACTTTGCCTTTGATCTTACCTACAACACGAAACAACTAGGTAAGCGAAATGCAACTAGGCAGATAATCAACCAAGAATAGGATTCTGATGAAACTGAACCCTAACATAGAATTTAAGAACGTGCGAACGTCCTGGAAAACTTATGGTCATGCCTCATAACTAAGATTTGTATCATGAAAGTACACCTGCATGCAAAAAATCCTAGAGCATACATACAATCTTAACTGGTGACATACAAACTTACTTAGTCATTCATATCTTAGCATACATACTTACTTTTGGTTCCAGAGGATCCTTCAACATAAGTTAACATATCTTAACCTAGCATAACATAGCTTAACATATCTTGAAATATCTTACCATAGTGTCGAAGAGTGTAAACTAGTTACACCGATTACCAAACTCCTGGTAGGATTCGACATATTTATGTGTCATGGAGTTTAACCGGAATCTTATGTCACGGATGTTAAGCTGGACTTCTTACATATTGCGGTGGCCAACAGACCTTAGTTACATAGTTATCGGCGGTGAACCGATTTCTCACTTAGTTCCCTGGTGGCTAGTCAAAGTTCATAGTTGTCCCGGTAGCTAGCCGGACTCGTAATCAACTTACTTATGTGTCCAGGAGTTTAAACGGACTCTTATGTCACAGGTGTTAAGCCAGACTTCTTACATATTATGGTGGCCAACCGACCTTAGTCACATACTCATCGGTGGCGAACCAATTTCTCACTTAGTTCCCCGGTAGCTAGCCGAATTGCTTACCTTAGTCAGGAATATGTGAACCCTCTAGGACCACGGTCTTCACTAAACCTTCTAAGACTAGTTCAAATTATTATCTTATAACTTAGTTATCTAATCTAGTCAGTAACGTGTCGCAGTCAAACATATCATAAGGTAGCTAGCCGGATTCCTTAGTGCTTGCTTGTGGAAACCTTCTATCTAGAGGCGAACCTTCACGCTTAGATAACACTATAGTGAAACCACACAGTGACTTGGATTAAACTATGGCATAGTCTTATAGTTAATATTCCACGATAGCTACATTCAATAAAGTTCTCTTAGAGACTCTATACTGACATTTATCTCATACACTTTAACGTGTATAAGACCAGATTTCGCTTTAAATCAAATTACGGTTTCCTGAGAAAAATCATCCTTTGCGCAACATCCTCTCCGTGTTGTGCATTTTAATATTCTATCTCTTGAAGACTCTCTCAATCGTATTACGCATATTTTGGTTACTCACAAAAGACGTTTTAAACAACTCTTAATCTTAGAAAACAACCTACTTTTTACTCAAGTATGTA
Organism: Humulus lupulus; assembly: GCF_963169125.1. Taxonomy (NCBI): domain Eukaryota; kingdom Viridiplantae; phylum Streptophyta; class Magnoliopsida; order Rosales; family Cannabaceae; genus Humulus; species Humulus lupulus. The sequence continues at coordinate 137,553,691 of NC_084798.1, read as the reverse complement.
GTTTGCCATTTTAAATTCTTTACCCTAAAATACCGTGTTTCGACCTATTATAATTTATTATCCGTTAACGATAATACTTTTTTATTTACAATTTTATGTAACCTAACTCCCATTTTTACCATCTTTAAATCCATAACCTAGGATCTCTATTGTGTCATTTTCGAAAAGAAAGGGCAATACGACCTCGAGTTTAGAAAATGGTAGAAATGAATTCTTAATAACCTTAAACTAATTTGGGATATGTTAGATATCCAAAACATTAGCTATTTTTTTTAAAACAACTTCATTTTCAATTCCGCACCTAACTTTTTCACTATTCATTTTAACGTGATAAAAATCCCTATTAATTCATGAGAATATTATCTTGTATTGGTAAGAGAGAATTAAGATCATATATAATGAATAAAATAGTCAGTAACATATAAAAGTAAAGAATCTTTAATGAATAGTTTTTAGTGTTGTTTGCTAAGCATACACGATGCAAGTAATCTAGATTCAAATTACTGATGTGGATAGACATCTTAGTAAAGGTACTGTATATAGAGATTATATATGATAGGATCAAGGAGAATCAATTTATACTACATAAAAATTATGTCCTAAAATAATACAAACAAAATATATTTTTCTCACACCTAAAATTTATATTTTTGCCACATAAAATTTTTGTTATTTTGTTAATTTAAATAAAATGGCTATTTTCTAAAGGAAACATGATAATGATAAGTATTTTAAATAATTTCAAGCCTTTATTATTTCTATGTAATTTAAAAATAATAAATGGGATTATTTCTATGTAATTTGAAAACTATAGAAATAAGCGCGTAGGAATTATCATTTTTAACGTCACTTTTTAGCAACGTTCCCACATATGCATGTCGCATGCAAATGTACTTTTACGTTAAAAAATATGTCTAATATTCAACCATGTGATTTTTACTTAAAAACCATGCATGTAGAATAAGTACAATTTGAATTATTCTTTTGGTGATTTTACGCGTAATTATGCCTATTTGGAAAATATGTGTAGTTTTCACCATGTCATGGGGTATATGAGTTGGGCACAAGAAAGTCTTATGTGATGCTAGAGAATGCTATTTGATTATGGTTATAGGTTCGTTGTGAAGTTTGTCAGTTTTTCTTTTCTTGGACCTGAGGTAAAGAAGTTAGATAGAATTTTGTTTATTTATGCTATGAATGGTAAGATTGTTTGTATGAATAGAATACTATGTGCGATGATACGTTTTGCGATATGAAGTATAAAATGATATTTTGGGATGATGTGATGATGTTGATAAATCATGAATTTTCCTTTGTGTTGATATGACTGGATTGATGTGATTTGAATGATGTATGATATGTAACGGTTGTTTGCGTGATGAACGAGACACAATAAAGGGGTTACTAAGGATATGAAGACGTAACCCGAGTTACTAAGGATGTAAGGGCGTAACTCATGGGGTGGACGCGCCGAGGTTATTCAAGGACCAGAGATCCTGTTTACCTCAAGAACTGACATGGACAAGTTAGCGGGCCATGTTCACAAAGATATGATGATGATGCTTATGATGTTAATGATTATAATGATTATGATTATGATGGTTATGATAACGATGTTTATGATGTATAAAGATGTATGAATATGAATATGTTTTTGTGTGTGTACTTCTGTGTTGTTTGTACTTCCTTGCTGGGCTTTTAGCTCACCCCCTTACTTTCCCTTCTAGGTAGCTAATAGGATTTATCTTTGACACGCGTGGTGATGTGGGGCGTTCCAACGTCAGGGTGTGTATGGTGTGGGGCACCCTATGGACGATAAAACGATAAGTTTAACGCCAATTTCTAAAAACAATGTTATGTTTATTTTTAACTTTTCAGAACTTATCAGTGGGACTTGAACTTTATTTATTGTTAAAGCATTGCATGAAAACTATTATTTTATTTATAAACTATTGGGCTCAACTTGCATGTTTTAGCAAGGTCCCACTGGGATTTTTCATATAATAAGTGACTTTCTTCTATAAGATTATAAGCATGTAAAAGTTTTACAAAGTATTAGATTAGGGCATTTTACACTAAGACACCCTAAAAGAAAGTGGAAATGAGATGGATACCATATGCTTTCGCATTAAGAAAATTAATGTATGCAATGTTATGTACCAGACATGACATTTGCTATGTTCTAGGTATAGTCAGTAGGTACAAGTCAAATCAAAGATTCAACCATTGGATAGCAGTAAAAAGTATTCTCAAGTATATTTGAAGAACGAGAGAGTAAATGCTAGTATATGGTGGAGAGAATTTGACTCCAATTGGATATATAGATTCTGACTTCCAATCTGACAAAGATTCTTGGAAATCTACTTCTAGATTTGTTTTCACACTTGCGGGTGAAACAATTATATGGAGGAGTATACAGCAAGCTTGCATTGCTGACTCTACAATGCAAGCAGAATACAGAGATGCAAGAGAAGAACCTAAGAGGTATGACTTAGGATGTTTTTGGGTGATCTAGAAATTGTCTCAGATAAGGATAAACCACTTGTACTCTACTGTGACAATAGCGAGCGATTGCTAACTCAAGAGAACAGAGAAGCCATAAAAGATCCAAGCATATAGAGCGTGAGTACCACCTCATAAGATCATAGAATTATTACCTATTTAATTTTTATTAATGGTAACAGATTATTTGAGATTTAAAGGTGCTTAATTGGACATAATTGGCGATTATGAGATTATAATTTGTGTTGAACATGTCATTGAGTGTTCAATTGAGATTTTTTTTTGTGATTGAGAATCTCGTTGATTAATTTAAACTCATATAATAATAATTATATTTATTTTTATTCTATATTTTGTAAAATATGGCATTTGGGATTTTCTAAATTCATAATGTTATCATTAATTGTTTTGAGCATATAATATGGTTAATTTTTCAATAAATTATTGATGCATTTATTATGATAATTATTACTTAATTTTTTTTGTCACACTTATTTTGAGAAATAATTTTGTGAGAAACAATAAAATGTGCTTTTGACGTTATTCATTAATTATGATATTAAGATAATATTGAATGTTTTATGCTTACGAGCTTTCACATATCAATTATTGAAAATTTTGATTTTTTTCTTTTTATTTTTCTCTTGTTTTAGTCACAGTTAATACTAAGATCCAAACAAGCAAATTTTTATCATCCCATCATGTGACATCCCAATTTCTAAAATAGTCGCGACCAAATAATTACATGATTGCATGACATTATACATTACTATTAATAAATTGTGTATTATTAAATGCATTTTATATTACAACTAAATATCTCAGTATTTTCTTATAATTTTATTATTGTTACTAATAGATTTCTAAAGTTATTTTGAAAGTGAAATACTCCAGAGGTCGATAATATAAATATATCATAAGTATGATGTGCATTTATTTGGAAGATATTGCATTTTAAAATGACTTGTGAGAAGTATGCTTAAAAAATATTGTCATTATTGTTATTATATTTTCATAAAATAAATAATTAAATAAATGAATTGGTTTAACCGACTATGAATAAGTGCAATTATTTTTCTTTAAAACCATTGCCACTCCACTTTGGGTCTATCCAATTAATAGATATACTTCTTATTATCTATACCTAATCTATCCTAATATCAATTTCACAACAGACGAATAAAAAGAGTGGACTATTGACTTAGTTTTTAGTCTGAGGAGAGATTATATGAAGAATCAATGATTTTTACAAGTGTAAGTTTTTGTTTACCCAAAAAAGATGCACTTGATGACGTGTCAAGGTTAGTATGCACGTCAGATGCTCGTGACAATTTAAGTGGTTATGTTCTGTTCGACCATCGACAAGAGGAGAATTCACACAGCAAAAGGGATATTTCATTGGCAACCAGAGATGGTCGCAATGTGTCAGATATTTTGTAGATATATTTGATCTTGCATTTATGAAAAAGTGTAATTTCCATTATTATTCAAATATGTTTGTATTAAATGTAATCAAGGTCCATCGGCCCATAAGGAGAACCTTGAGCCTATAAATAAGACTCAAAGGGCTTGTGAGAGGGATTTTTTGGATCTTGAATCTTTTTTTATCTTTCTGATCTTTGGAGACTGAGAGAGAAAATAATTGTTTTTACGCAATTCTTTGTAACTATTATTGAGCTTGTGAAACTCGGTAAACCCTTACTTACTGATCATAGGTTTTCATTACATTAATAAGAACACTAAGTGGACGTAGGTCATTACCATCACTTTGGGCCGAACCACTATAAATCCTTGTGTCATTTATCTTCTTGACTGGGATTCATCTCATTTCTATCATTTTATTTGACTCCGCGTTGTTGGCGAAATCAAGGGTCAACATTTTGGTCTTTCATTGAGAGAAATAACTCAAGACCTCCAAGAAGATCGAATGGCGAAAACAACTAGGAAAACTGGGCAAACCTCTGGGAATGTGCCAACTCAACCTCCTCCACAAGGTGTAGCTGAGGATGAACCACAGGTGGAATTGGAAGAGGAGGGGATGGATGGTGAAACCTTAAGGACGACTTTAATTATGCTGGAAGAAGAATTAGCTAATTTGACAGCTAATCAAGAAAATGTGGCTGAAACAATGGTGTTGCAGCAAAGGGAGATTCACCGGCAATGCCAAGAACTGAATTAACGGAAAGCTGACATGGACCACCAACAAAGAGATGCCACTGCAGCCCTAGAGGGAGCCATTAACTTTGCACGAAGACAGCCTGCGCCTGCCTCCCAACCGGATTAGCTGTCTAGTACTCAACCACAACAAAGTCCACATTCAGAGATTCCCCAGCACCACCACAATCTACCACAACCAGTGAATCCTCAGATGCTAGAGCAACCCGCTACTGCTCAGCAGGAGAGGCCTTTCCAGGATCCTGATCAGCAACTACTCTCTCGCGCTGGTCGAGAAAACACCCAGCAGCAAAGGCAGAATAGGGTCGGACAACATCCTAGAAGCCCTAGATGCTAGACGGCTGAGGAACTAAACCTTGAGAGCAGAGGACAACGTCCTCAAAGGGGCATAAGGCAGGTGGAGTCAGGCTCTGCGGTCAGGGGTCCCTCATGACATAATAATACCAGAGGACCTACCGACCAACGCATGCCTCCTCCTATCTATCGGGACATTCCTGCAGGGAGAGAGGAAATAGTGCGAGCAGCAGGTCGCACCATCATAGGTAATAATTTAGAGATGGGCATGATTATAATGAGGCAGATTCTGGCAAGAGGAATGCTAGTCGAGGGCAAGAGGAGAGGGGTGAAGGACAGAACCCCCCGCCAATGGAGAACTAACCAATAAGGCAAAATGTTGGGGGGCAACCTAAACAACCCAATGTCTTTAACCGACTAGGTGTGAGAGAACAAAGGCGTAGGGATGAAGATCTAAGGGATGTTCTCAATGATCGAAGGAAGAGGCACGACAAGTATTTTCCCCCAGCACCGGTCGCTCCAGTAGTACTAGATGCAGTATAGGCCCAGCTAGATGCTTTAAATTAGGCCGTCCAACAATTGGATGAGAATCAGACATCCCATATAGAGTTTGATCGGAGAAAGGGCACTCCATTTGTGCAAAGAATCGTTGTTGCAGAAACTCCCAACAAATTTAAAATGCTGGTTTTACCCAAATTTGCTGGATTAGAAGATCCTGTATCTCACGTTAACAAATTTGAGAAACAGATGGACATCCAAAAGGTCTCAAATGATGCTCGGTGCATAATTTTTCAAGCAACTTTATCCGAAACTGCTCAAGAGTGGTTTTTCAAATTCCCTCCGGCCAGTATAGTTTCTTGGGAAATGTTCGTAAAGGAGTTTTATGGACAGTTCTATGTTGGTCGAGTACATCCGACCGAGGCCAATCAGTTGGTTGAAATACACCAAAATGAAGGAGAGACCCTGAAGGGGTATATTCAACGATTCATGCGAGTAGCTGCTCGGGCCAAGGCAGTTGGGGATGAGGAAAAGATGATGGCTCTCACTACTGGGGTACGGTGCCACTCATCTCTTTGGACCAATTTGCGAAAGAACAGAGTCAAGAGCACTCAGGAGTTTCTGGAATAAGAAGACAGGTATATCATGTTCAAGGAGGCCATTGCCAATGAAAGAAAGTCTCCTACAGACAACAAGGGCCAGAAAGAAGATCCCACAAAAACTGCCAATGGGTCTGGGAAAACTAATGGAAATGGCAAAAATAATGGGAAGAATAGAGGAAAAAGTACGAACCACAAGCCGACAACGTCTGATAACAAGCGCCCGAAACATAATAGATATGAGCTGAGGTTCACCAATTACACAACCCTAGTCTATAGCAAAGTGGTGGTATACCAGGCCAGTCACACTACTATTCCCTTTAGGCAACCAACCCCAGTCAGGAAAGATATATCCAAAAGAGAAACTACAAAGTTGTGTGGTTTTTATAACGACTATGGCCATGACACCAATGAGTGCAACCAACTCAAGGATGAGATTGAGTTCCTTATCAGACAAGGACATCTGAGAAGGTATGTGTGGGCAGCTGGAGGTTCTCAGGAAGGGGCTCAAGGGAGCAATGAGCAGGCACCTGTACGCTACCGCTCACCTCCTTTACAGCCAGCTCCAGTAGTTGGTACATTCCTAACAATTTGCGAAGGACCACACATATCAGGTGACACTGGGAAGGAAAGAGAAAGGTATGTCAGAACCTTACGCCACTGTAACGACCCAAAATCACTAATATGGCTTAAGGGCCTTGATTATTGTGC